>NC_053035.3:402191402-404591402 GCF_002575655.3 Aegilops tauschii subsp. strangulata
ATAACCCTAACCCCTGGGTGGGCGAAAGATGGAGACAATACTGCCGTTGAAGCGCAAGAGTGAGCAGCAGTCCGGTCAGCCCTTGCTTTCTCAACTTGAGCAGGAAACTTCCAACCAAATAGGAGGGAGGGGCACTCTCAAATAGGAATGCTAACATAAAACGCGTGCTCTTGAGTGTCAATTCCTCTTCTGACCGAAGTGAATAACAAACATCCCTTCCATCTGGACACTGAATAATGAGAGAATCGTAGAAGTTATCGGAATCCGGGGCTAGAGTCTTTGGCTGAACATCCACAGATGATCGATTCCCTGCGCTAGCAAGTATTGGATTGGAGTGGGGGTTAGTTGGCTCACCATATGGTATAGATCGATAGATATATTTGATACGTCCTATAACATGGAGATGGAGATAGCCAAGCCCCTTTCTCGAAAGGCAAACCCTCTTTATCATCCAACACAGGATCTCCCTATGGAATACCACCATTGTCTTTCTCCATCTCACTCAATAGTATATATCGGTATAAATAGCTCAGCTCACGAAATAGAGCGAGCAAGAGCTCGAACTTGGTAGGAAAGTTCGGATAAGTCGACTCGACTCCTTAGTGCAGCGTACACTTGCTTCAGCAAAACGAGGCTCATCCATTTGTTTTGATCCGAATCACACTCTAGACCAGCTCTTCTTATAGAGAAGGAACTCCACTTTGACAGTCATACGAGAGGGAAGAGACTCAAAGTTGATGAGAATAGTCGATTTGACCGGTATCACGAATAGCAGTTTTAGTAGAAAAGGGCGTTGATGATTGAAAGGATTTCTCCTCGAACCACTAGTAACTATGTCAGCTTTTGTCATTCTGATGATACTGAATCGGATCAATATTTGGAATAACAATATCAGATCTATCAAATCGATTCATCATCGAGAATGGAATAGTATAACATAGGAATTTGATCCAAACAAACTCCGAATTGGGATTTCTTATTGGATCAGGAATCCCATTGCATTTTGCATCCTTTTCCATTTTGCTTCTTTCAGGCAGTTTTGGCTCGCAATAAAGCTAGGGTCCTGATCGAGCAAGACTACGTCCTATCTATCTACCTCTCCAAACACAATATCTTGAGTACCTATGATGGTGACTACATCTGCTGGCATGTGATGTTTGGACATAGAATCGAGTCCTTGTGAATGGGCAAAGCCAGGTGCTCTTATTTTACAACGGTAGGGACGATTACTCCCATTACTGACAAGAAAGACACCAAATTCACCTTTAGGTGCTTCAACTGCGGTATAGGTAGAAGGAGCTGGTACGGAAAAACCTTCTGTATAAAGTTCGAAATGGTGAATTGAGGTAGAGTAGACCGATGATCCGGTAGTCATTTGGCCGGCTATGGAAAGAAAAAGCTTGCATCTGCTCCCCCTAAACTATAACGGGTCCCATCTCTCTCCAAACCTAACGTGGTAGTTTCCCATCATAAGGCTTTCCATCTATAGATTGAGCCATTACCCACCAAGGATCCCATTCGTTCAGAACTCAGTCGACTGCTTCTATAGATAAGGCGGAACGTCCTTAGTTCAGCATTATAGCACATAGTCTCCGACGCTACTACAGCGCTTCGCTAACTCGAAGCGCCTCGCTATGAGAATGACGCGTCGCTAACGCTCGGCTAAGTCGTCGAACCCTCGCGCTGACCATTCGCTTTCTCAGTAGCGAAAGCGCTTCTCTTTGCCCCTTAACTTCATAAAGTATTTGGAAAGAAAAGAAAGAGATTCTTGGTTTTATTGCTCCCGCTTCCTCATCTGCGCTCGTCAAGCCAACTTTGCTTTTTGGGAGGCGAAAGAGGGGTTGAAGCGGACATGTCGAAATGACAGCATCGAAGATATCTATATACACAGGAACGCTTATTCTGGACTGCGTTCCGGAAAAAGTAGCCTACTTGACAGAAAGGGCGGGCACTCTCGGCGCGGAGGTAGGCACTCTCGTCTTTCAACCCCACCGTCACTTTGAATTTAGTGGGGCACTGTTTACTTACAGCCTCTACGAGTTGCAAGTGAATGGGGCCGGTGCGTGGTGAACGGAAGGGTTCATCAAGCCATTTCTCGCCTTAACCCCTAAACTAAATAGGAAGAGGCGTACTTGACTAATAGGGGGCAATTGCATTGCACCTGACTGTGAGGGACCTCTTGATACCTTATGTTCACTTCCTAACTAGTAGCCGGTTTCCTGTCGCGGAAGCCTTTTCCCAGTGCGCGGAGCCCCGATGAGGAAGGTGTTAGTGCTTTCTCATGGGGTCAATAATGCTAATCCCTCTTTTTGTGCCGGGAAGAAGATAAGAAAAGGCGAAGCCTTCTCTTGGTTTCCCAACCTGTTGCTTCTAAAGGCTGCCCTCTCTCGGCTGGATTTTGGTGCAGCCTACTGCGAGGATCCCGTATCCCGTACATCGTCTTTCTCCCTCCTGGGTTCCCGTGGTTCCTATGCCGCCGCGTTTCCCGGTCCTTTTCTTTTAGTGCTTCGACCCGAAGCGATAGCTTGACGCGTTTTCCGTGGATAAGATGGCAGCGCTCCAGCTCACTAAAGAATGGGACGGCAGTGGTCCGCCGGCAAGCTCGTTCTGATCCTGGACGCAGTACATTGGAATCCTGAAGCACCACCACGAACGCTACCGCGCGTGCGCCTGCGGTGCGGTAAGGCACCACCCTGTTGTGCCAGCAGCCAACTCCGGCGTGTCAGCTTAGTTATCCTCATCAAGCCACAACCTTGATGTCTAGCTTCCCAACTAGTAGACGGTTCCCTTTCCCCCGGATCAATGAAGAAGGGAGAAGTCAGTTGATTCCTCCGAAGAACTGGAAGCGAAGCGCTATGCCGGGGCGAGGGGACGGGAAAAGAAACTGCTCCGAAGAAAGATATTGGGGTTCCCAATGCTTCTCCACGCCCAACGAGATGCGCCAACCTCGGGATGCTTTACTCCTAACCCCACGGCGGTTCCGAGACGGAGCTTAACCTGAGTCTCGGTTAAGAACGGCGATGATCTACGTTTCACACGGCGCACGATTCCATGGATAGTTTCATTCGAGATCGTGATGGAGGACATAGCTTACGATCATCGGCTTTGATCATGCCACTAGGCATTTGATTAGGACATTGCACAATGATCCGAACACTTTGTCGCATCTCTTCAATACGGATACAGTAACGATCATAGCGATCTCCTCTGGTACCTACTGGTACGTCAAGATCCGATTGGTCATGAACATCGTAAGGTGCTGCTCTTCGCGAATCCCAGCATACCCCAGGTTGGGATGGGTAGGCCCACCACTTCACTTTTGCACTTTCACTTAGGCCCGGGCCAAGTCAGTGGGGGGACCCTGTCGGGCTCCTTCCCCCCCAAAACAAACTGTACGTGGGAGTTTCCCTTCATACGGCTCGAATCATTCTCAGATGCCCCGAGAGGCATCTTTCCTTATGATCTGGTGGTTCACACGCGCGCAAACGAGCACCGGCCGCAACAGCAAGGAACTATGACCAATAGAGTCAGACACAGAGCGTCATACTTCTTTATCTTGTGATGGTTGAGGAGTTTCTTTCTCAGAGGGTGCGGGACGCTTGCGGAGTCCGTGCCTTCCGTACCACCACAGGTCGTTCTTGGGCAGATCCCGCTCCTAAACATAAGGGAGGGATAGGGGGAAAGGGGCCCTAAAAATCATATAAATAGGGTTGTAGAAAGACCACTTTCATTCGACGTTCCGGGGCGCCCGATTCGATCGACGAATTTGGCGAGCTGATCCGCTTTGATCCAGGAGAAAGCCCAGTCAGCCACCTTTTCGGTGCAGGTCACGTGACCTACAGCTCGGCCTTCGCTTTTTGAGACTTCCTCTACCCACATCTCTATGTGCCCGCAGCACTTTCATATGGAGAAAGATGGGCTTACCATGTTCCATCAATAGCACCTAACCTATGCCGATTTTGGCGGACCGTGCTCCACCCCGGTGAACTCATGCGGTTCCGACGTGCCCAGAGGCCAGAGGCGAATCCGTTCACGGTCCGTAGGACCAACACCATTCGAAGGTTGATGGCCCGCCCCGCCTAGAATAGGAATCTTTGACTGGGCTTACACACATTCGCTCACTTACGCTGTCCCCCCTCAGCTCACCCTAGCCCCGGGTACGTCGTCTCCAAGGCTTCACACAAAATCTTCACTGACAACATATGCATGCTTTTGTAGGGTCAGGCAGAACCGTTGTTGCCTGATGGGAACTTCCCCCATATTGCTATCAATGTCTTCATGTCGCACGACCTCTTAACATTACACCACTGAATCCCCAATCCTTTGCTTGCTGTGCAGTGACAGTACCAATATCCACTAATCGTTGTTTCCAGATACGGTTGCCGGTTGACATCTCTTCTAATTCGTCGATACGAGAAGCAAATTGTTGTGTGGAGGAATCAATATCTCGACATAAGCCAAGAGGCAGATCTTGTGCCACTCCACCAGGTCGTATGAAACTGGCATGCATCCTGGCTCCCGGGACTCTTTCATAGAATTCCAACAATTTCTCCCGCTCCTCAAAAGCCCAAAGGAACGGAGTTGATGCTCCCACATCCATAGCATGAGTAGTTGAAGCAAGTGAATGATTTGAAATTCGAGTTATTTCACAGAATAACACTCTTATATATTGAGCTCGTAATGGTACCTCACAATTCAAAAGTCTCTCTACGGCTGAAGAATGAGCGTGTTCTTGGGCCATCGTAGAAACATAGATAGGGTCAACGACGGAACGAACAACGAAACTTTACGACAGCTTTTTCGTACACGTTCACTTGCATCACATACACAAGTGCTCTCTGAACCGTGCAATAAGGTCACCCATAACACGGCTCTCCCACTGGAGTTACCTTAGCCCCGGGCCATGCTATTCCATGATATTGGAAAAAGTTGACTAATTATTATCATCGTCTTGAAAGCTGGGCGCCTTTTGAATATGAGTGGGGCTCCTAGTCTAGGCGGCGCCTTCGTGGAGCCAAACCGAAGGAAGAGCAAAAGGGCGAGGCCACACCCGGCTTCGAATAGGAGGGGGGCTTAGCTCTGGATCCCGCCTGCTTGCAGAAATGAATGGATCAGAAAGGGGGCTGGGTTCTATTTCCGGGCCGGGCAGGAGGTGAAGGCCAGAAGAAGAAGAGAAGTGCGCCTTCCCGGTAAGGAAGAGGATAAAAAGGTGCTGTCATCTATCTCGACCTGTTTCCCGAGGCGTTGGAAATGAAGACCGGCTCAGAGAATCACTGGCGTGCTTTCTCTCCCCCATCGTTTCGCCAACAAAGAAGTCATCCTTGACTTGACTATTGACCATTCCATCCCTACCGAGCCGCCTCTTCGAAGTATTTACCTCTGCCTTTCTTTTTTGAGAACATACCCTTCAAATCAAAAAGAAAAAAAGAAAGAGAAGTTCCTCGTCTGTGATTTAATCGGCCCTAAGGGAGTTTACTCGACCCATTCTCCAGTCTCCCGCACTGCTCAAGTGTGCGACTCCGTATGAGGACCTCCTTCCCTTTTGCTCTGCCCACTCTCTGTTCACACGGTTATCAAAGCGGAGGAAGGGCGGGCAGCAGGTACCACGAGCCCTCTGTCCCACACATCTATCAAGAAGCAAGTGTAGTTCACCGGTTCCACCGAATGCTCCTATCTCTCGGCAAAGATCGTGTGAGTGTGCAGTTATGCTTCGGATGCTTCGCCATGGAATAGATCGATTCAGTTCCCCTTCTTTTCTGGTGCACTCGCTTTGTATCTCCGACACACAAGGAAGGACGCGGTGGGAAGAAAGCTGCCCTAGCCTCTGTCCGGTCGATCATTCCGCTGGCATCTTGCATTCACGCCTCCGTTTGACTGCCGCTCGGGAATGTAGTTGTAGATACGTGGGTCGTTGGCTCCACCTCTTATCTCCTTCTACGACATGCTGTAGTCGTCGCCATATTCAATATGTCACTTAGTCATATCTGCCTCGCAGCGGGTCAGCACCTCCGAAAGAAAGGGAGGGAGGACTTCATTCAGTGACTCCGCGATCGCCCTCTAAACGATCAAAATAAGGTAAAGCTTGAAGATAAGTTTTGTACTCGATTAATTTCTCAGTCCCTCTAGTCGGGTGGGCGCCGGCCGGCCGGATCCCCCTGAAAACCGTACGTGCGGGTCTCCCCGCATGCGGCTCACGCCATTTGAGGTGGCCCAGCCCAGCATTCATTCGCAAATCCTGTAGTGAAATTGAGACTGCTCGACCTCGGAAGCTAATTCGCGTGTAGGCAGCGCTGTCTTAATACCGTTGACTGTATCTATTCATTGATACATTGGCTCGCTCCCCCCCTCTTTTTTCAAGAATGAATGAGCCGCTCGGACCTTCCATTTCCGTCAAATGACCCGGCTTCCCCTGGCTCTTCCACCGTCCGGGCTCCCTTTCCTCCCTATGCTCCCCCGGCGCAGGCCCACCACGCTTCGCGCCTGCGGCGTTTTCGCCAGACGGTCTTTGCCAGTAGTGCCATCCTCCCCGCAGGCTGTCTGTATGGGTGGGTTGTCCCTTGCTGCTACGTTCTGTTAGGCGCTATGAATTACAGGAAATTCAGTGGTTGACTTGGACAGCAGGCGGGTTACACGTTCCACTGTGCCGAGATGTGAGGTGCAGGTGGTGATGATCACCCCGGGGTATGCGCTAGCGCCCTTGACGGGCACTCCAGGACCCGCCTACGCTCGTGAAAACCCAGGTCGGTCCTCCGACCAGATGTGTGGATAACGAGGCCACCTTCACAACCTTCTCCCTTCTATCTTTATCCAAAGTCAGGTAGGGCGGTTCGCTTGAGTTGCTCAACCGTCCCTTTGCCCGGTGCTCATGACGCGCTACGGAACCTCCACCGTGCTAGCGGCATAGGAGCCTACTCAGCGTCAGCGGCTTCGTGCCGCACTGGAGTGATCCAATATGTGGTTCCGCACGTTCCACCACTTCTCCGTTCATTTCCAATACTGATCGTGAAACACCATGAGCAGCAGGATGTTGAGGTCCGGAATTCGAAGTGAAATTCTTGATTTGCCCGTTCCTAGTCGTCATGGGAAAGAAATAAGAAAGAAATAAGAAAGAGATTATTCCCCTAGAGCTTGTCCAGTACCACCAGTACTCAAAATGCATCTCCGCGCGTCTACCTGGCGCTTTTATTAGCCGCCTTGCATGCAAGCGAAGCGCTATTGGCGGCAATTAATAGCTCACTGAGCGATGATTGATGCAGTCAGTCAGTGCCCTCGATTATTCTATTCCTGATAGAAGGATCATGGCGCCCCGGAAGCATTCCATCCAGCAGCAGCATCTCCTTCAACCACGCGAGGACAAAACTGATGTTAGCTACATTCGAGCGTTCACCGCACAGAGGCGATCTCGAACACTACCTATGATAATAAATCCAAAGGAAAGGTCGACAAAATGATTCAATCTGACTTTATCGGTATTCTGGATTGAGTAAAAAAGGGATATATGAAGTTCAAGGCCTTGCCAAAACCGTCATGGCCCTATTATGTATAGGCCGTACTAAGCCAATAGCGAATAACAAACTCTTTCCTGCTCCCTCGACCTTAATTAACTCCCCCATCCTGCCAAGCCTCAGCTGCCAGCCCATTGTATCTAAGCACACTGCGGCAAATTGATACAAGTAGCTAAAGATCTCGCATCCGACATCTCCGGCCGAACGGTTAGGCAACACTAGGGCGCCTGGGTCAAAATTCCGCTTACCAAACAAGATGTCGAGAGGCGAACTCTGTAATTCCCCTCCTGCAAAAGTGATAGCGGCTGTAGCATCCGTGTGGAAGAGGGTAAGCTTTCGGCAACACCTTTTGCAGATTGGAAAGGATGAATACTTGTGTTGGGTCCTGCAGACCAGGATAGCCTCAGATCAAAACCTAATAAATGTACCTGGGGTTGATCATATTTTTTGGGCAATAAGTATTCAGGAATTTGAGCGCTTATGTAGCTAAAAACTCTGCCACCTGAATACTTGATTCATTAAGGTCGTCACCCTATACCCGGAAGTCTCTATCGTTTTCTTTGTCTGTTAAGCTTCACAGGGTTGGGACTCCCTAAATCAAACTGCAATCGTTGTTTATCAACCACTCACGACGACACCGAGATCTTCGACTTAGCTCCCACAGGTCATCCACCCGGGGCGGAAGATAACGAAAGGGAGACAAAGTCCTAACTAAATCAACACACAATAACCTCAACCTTCTACCCATTCCATCCATCATATCAGTCGAGGAGATTCGTTCTTATCTATAGATAAGGCAAGAGAGAACTTATGACCTCGCGGATGGAGAGGGATTCGAACCCCCGGTATTCCTATCAATACTTCGGTTTTCAAGACCGACTCTTTCAACCGCTCAGACATCCATCCCTGCGCTCGCCCTCCCTATCTATCTGCGCGCTGGCAGGTAGGGGCAACTCTATGTGATTCGCTACGCTTGCTTGCGCCCCACCCCGTAAGCTGACTCTATTGCCTAGCGGTTAGCGACACTTTTCCGGTAGTACGAATCGCTACGCTTCGCTTCTTTCTATATGATAATATGCACCGTCGGATCACTAAGGCCGACTTTCGTCTCTGCTCGACGGGTGAGTCTTGCAGTCAAGCTCCCTTCTGCCTTTGCACTCGAGGACCAATGTCCGTCTGGCCCGAGGAAACCTTTGCACGCCTCCGTTACCTTTTGGGAGGCCTACGCCCCATAGAAACTGTCTACCTGAGACTGTCCCTTGGCCCGCGGGTCTGACACAAGGTTAGAATCCGAGCTCTTCCAGAGTGGTATCTCACTGATGGCTCGGGCCCCCCCGGAAGGGGGCCTTCTTCGCCTTCCACCTAAGCTGCGCAGGAAAGGCCCAAAGCCAATCCCAGGGAACAGTAAAGCTTCATAGGGTCTTTCTGTCCAGGTGCAGGTAGTCCGCATCTTCACAGACATGTCTATTTCACCGAGCCTCTCTCCGAGACAGTGCCCAGATCGTTACGCCGTGCGGGTCGGAACTTACCCGACAAGGAAAATCAAAGAAGAAGAAAGCCCTGGTATTCTCTACTTGAATTCAGGAAGATTCAGATACCGAAATCAGGAACCATGGAAAGCAGATACCTGATTCTATATATATATAAAAGGGATATAAGTGCTGGATCTGAACTATTGAAATTAGTGAATTGGCGGAAAAGCAGGAATGAAGGTTGGGACAGAAAGGGGAGAGGAGAGCCCGGACGAGGAAAACAAGCACCCCTTTTAGGATTCTAGGAAACAAGCAATACTTTCCCATCTTGAACTGAACTGAACAGAGCACAGAGACTAGAATCAGAACTGGAATTCCCTTCTCTGAATTCAAAAGCCCACCCGGACTTGGTTTGAGAAGTAGCTTGTTCAATTTGTCCTCAGCAGAAGCGAAACCTGTTGCCAAGAGATCGAAATTCCAATCAGAAAATAAGTACTTTGAATCAAGAAATGACATTGCGTAGAAGTGAAGTGAACTAGAGAATTCCAGTCAGAAAAGCAATCGGATACTGAAATCTCTTCTCTGAAAGCTAAAGCTTTACAGATTATAGGAAAGCAAGCACCACGAAGGGCAGTACCCAAACTATCGGTTATCTTGTGTCTGGGCAAGCAAGGTCAAGTAGTGGCATCCTATTACCCTAAATGGAAAGCAAAGTAGGTTATTCAGCCATCCCTCGCGAACAATCAGAAGTCCCAGTTTCCTTAACTAATCTCGCCAATTTATCACTTGACCGACCCAGAGACTAATCTATCGTTGGCCCAGGCAAAGAGTGAGAAAAAGCAGCAAAAGGAGTAGCTTGCAGTGAGGAATGAAAGCTGGTGTTTTACCACCATTCAGCAAGAGAAACCCACTGGAACCTTTTCATAGGACCATAGAAAACATGCTGCTTCCTGTATAGAGATGACTGCTTCTTTAATGAAGTTGATCGTCTATCTCAAGTGGTGGTGATCGACTCCACGAATAGCCTGAACCTGAGAAATGTAGATCTGCAAACGGGAACTTCCTGTTGTCTCGAATCAGGTCTGCTATTTCTATTCATAACTCTCTGGCTGGAATCGACCAAAATAGCCCTTGACGGCAATAAGAGGATCCTAACCACTACACGGTTCGAAATATCAATCGAATGATACCTCAATTGAACCTGCTGAGTCAGTTATTGGAAAGATATCACTATCAGCCTCACAGCAATCTTTAGGAAAATGCAGACACAGTAGTTTTTTCGAAACTTGTTCAGACACCGCAAGCAACTACCAGTATCGATCTTCTAAAGAAATGACCTTCGTTGCCGAAGTGATAGACAAACAATTCTATAGCGGACTTGGACTAGCGACACATTTCTCCATATATGAAATTCAATTCACCCGACATCAAAGAGAAGCTCAAGCTCGGGATCAAAGATCAGCTACAGATCGGGCTGGCATTCATCATAGTCGGCAGCTTACTTTTGACTGAAACATTTACTTTGCACTACATCCGTAAGAATCTGATGGAAAATGACTGCAACGCAATCAATTTCTCCCTTCCTCGTGCGCGCGTATCGTATATAGTTCAATGAGAAACAATGCTTTCTGATATTCACGAATTGGATTCGAACCAATGTCCCCCGACTCCTCTACCGAATAAGGATCGTGATTCACATTTCCTCGTTCTCTTTCTAGCTGCCCATATGGGTGGCTGCTATCATCCCCTTTTGATAGCTTCTTATCCGCATCCGCGAGCATAAGCGGAATAGCCTGAACACTCATAGCGATTACCTCAACCCTTGTCTTTCCTTTGGCTCCGCTCGGTGGGGGGAACCCAATGTACCAATTCTTTCACTCGACCCTGCTCCTTCTTCTTTCTCATTTGCCTCTTTCCCTCTCTCCTGCTCCCCCCCGACTGTCACTCTATGGCAAAGCTAAAGCTTTCCTGGCGCTTGGTGAATAATCTTTCTATAGGGACAAATAAAAGCCCAGTTTTGACCTTGTTGCATATAACATCTAGCATTTCATGTGTTTGAATGTAACAGCCAATAATCTGGTTTGCAAACCTATCTTTGCCCTCCTCGACTGCGGGAGCCCTCCATCGTTGCAGTACAATAGACGTTAATTTCAAGCGTAGCTTACTGGACATACGGTCAAGAACTTCTTGCAGCCTTCGAAAGAAGACTTTAGACATGACGCCAACACCTACGATAGGAATGCCGAATAGTATATCGTCTGCGTAGCGAGCGAAATAGACGTACTTGGTAGAATCCCCATTCTCCTCTTGGGCCATAGCATCGAATTGCAAGTCGAGTTGATGCAGGAATGATTGAATCAAAACAGGCGAGATCGGTGATCCTTGTGGAAGGCCGACTTCACTGTTTGAGTAGTCATTCCCTTTCTTAGAAAGTATCGGTGTCTTGAGAAAGCAATTGATGAGGTCAATGAGAGGAGCGTTATCTGTACCTAAGAGCTTAGACAAATGTTCAAGTAGTAACCGATGGTCTATGCTATCGAAACACTTGACCACGTCCACCTGAACCATATAATCCATAGACGGCCATTGAGTTAATGCACGGAAGAAGGGCCGAGAACCTTGCGGAAGCCCTGCGCAGATGGGGAAATTCGTGGATCTAATGAGTCATTGAGTAGCTCTGCCAACGCGGTTAGTATAAGTCGATCGGCTGCCGCCGGTTGAGTGATAGGCCTACCTAAATGCTCCCGGCCTTTTCTTTGGTCTAAAGGACCTAAACTACTCACTTGCCAAACTGCCTATTCATATGCCCTTTCCTAAACCACTTTGCTAGTTCTATACACCTGCCAGGATGCTTCTATTGCTTGTTACGTATTTGATACTGCTCACTATAATGGAATAGCTTTGTACTCAGTACATGATTGCTTTATAGCACCTGTAGCTTATGCAAACAAATTCCCTCAGAGTGGCAGCTTTTCAATGTCTAGCTAATCCACTGCATCTTATAAATTGTATAGTTATTCAGAACCTCTTCCTTCGAGCTCCTATGGAAGACCTTGGCCGCACGCGCCTTAGGCGATTTCTATTTTCTTTAGTTTAGAATTAGTCTTTAATTTAGGCCGCAGGTTTCTACAAATTAGGTTAGGCCAAGATATTTGAACTTGTGCAAACCAACCAGTTCTCCCATTTTTTCCCTGTGGATCGACACCCGAAGTACTACACGATAGGTCATGCTTTGCCTTTTGCAGATGCTAGTACAGTCCTATTTCAATCAAAAAGTAGAGTCCTATTTTCAAGTACAGACCACCGCTTTCTTTTTCTTTGGACTGAAGACCCGCCTGAGTTGATAGTGCTGACTTCCCACCCGAGACTGACTTGCTTACCTCTGCACCAACAGCTTAAATAGTAGAATTTATAACACTCCATTCTTCTATAGATAGCCTAGAATCGGAACTAGAATATGTGCCCGACTTACCTATTTCCAAGACAGTCACTCAACTTCCATCGCCGCTTGACACTCTCGTAGTAGATCATAAGAGAAGTATTCTTTAAAGAAATTCGTATAGAAAGATGGACTAGCTCGAGACCTTGGCTTCAAACAATCGATTGAATCTGGATTCCTTTGCTTATCCTTCCTAGCTATAGTCTCTCTTGTGCCTTCGGCAGTAAAAGTGAAAGATTTCTGTATCAGCAGTTTGTTTCCCCATTTGCTCAAAGAACGCATCAAACCTGTTCCCTCACCGTATCAAAAGATCAAGCAGAAGAGTCCTCTTCTTCAAGAAGAGTTTTTCATTTCACTCTTCCGCAGCAATGCCCGGGCAATAAAACAATATGAGCAAAACAATATCATAGCAAACGGTATGTGCTGGTTGGATAGAGCAATCAGTAGTTTACGTTCGAGCCAATCTTCTCTCTAGTAGACTTTAGATTCAGTCGTCCGTTTGTTTTGTTTTGAATTGACATAGAGAAATCTTTCTCGCGTTCCCTTAATTCAGGAATAGGTGGCGAAGGCTACTTGTTCCTTGTATATATATATAAAGGAAAGGGGTTATTTTTCCTTTACGGCAATAAGAGTTGATTCCCTTGCTTGTAGTTTTGGATCGATTCTGCGATAAGGCTGGATGGCCAAGGCGCCCTTTCGAGACTAGGACTCTCAGGTGGGTAAGATTCGGAAAACAGAAAAGCTAACCTGAATTCCTGCTTATCCCTAGGCTGCTGCTCTGTACTGCCTTCCCTCAAGTCGGTATCTTCTTCCATCATGAAAGTCGGTAAGCAATCTAGTCGGCAACAGGGAAATCAGGAACTCAAACTAATAGCTTCCTTGGTCTCTGAACAGAGCACTACACTAGATGAGGGAATCGATGGATGTGCACCTTTTAGGGGAAGAATGCCACAACCCTTCCTTCCGATACTTTGGGCCTTACAAGATTCTAGCACGTGTTGGTGCTGTTCCATATTAACACCGGGAGCTACCTTCAACTTCTCAAGTGCACCCTGTATTTTTCACGTCTCTAAGCTTCGACGTGTTGTTCCCCCGCCCACTGTCTCAGGTATCCTCTCGTTTACCATCTGAGACTGACAATCCCTCTGTCCCTATGCAAGTTTTGGTGAGTCGTTGGTATAAGTAATAAAGGGAGATCAAGTCCTGGAACAAGGCTTGATTCGCTGGTCCGAGTCGATGGCACTGGACAATACTTGGGAGGACCTCATCGACCTGAAGACTCGTTTTCCTTATGCACCGGCTTGGGGTCAAGCGCTTTCTCAAGGAAGGGGGAATGTTAGCGCTTCTACTTCGAATACTCGTGCCCCGATTACAACACAAGACGACGTCGGCCCACGAGCCAGACCCAGGAAGAATACGAAGTCCAATTTCCTCAACCGCGCACACGGATAAGACGCGAGACAGTTTCTGAGGGATAGAAGTCTTGATCGGGCCAAGCCGGCATAACAGTTAGTAGTTCGCATTACTTTCTCTTCCGAAGCGCGCACATTCGAGTTCAGTATGGATGCACTGAGCGCTTAAGACCACTCGCTGGATGATATGGTCAATCATACTCCAGAGTGGGGACAGCATAACAATAACATTCTCTCTTTAGATTCGAGATGTATTGATCGAGACGTGCCTCACTCTAGTGAGGATTTGAGCTCCCCGATAGACGTAGGGCCCGCTCGGTACGCTGTCATTGTTTAGGGGGGTTCTTAATTATAGCATGAAAGTCCGAGTTGGAGGAATGATATTGGGCTTGAGAAGTGAGCAAGGAACCTGACATAACATTCCTATGGTTCCTCTGTCCCGGTCTTGCACCACTCTCATATCCATCAATCAATTTCATAGATAGTTACTATGGTTGTTTCTTCCTCCATTCACTAAAGCAAATGGAGCCTTTCCCTCCTCGAGTCAGCAAGCCAACTCGAGCGTTTTACCCTCGTGTCACTAGCGCAACACGAGCCATTCAAAAAAAAGTCTTGGAACTGAAGAGAAATCCATCTCTATACAAACTCTTTATGTTCTTGATATTGATTGAGTTACGAGAATGAAGAAGCGTAGCACACCTTTTCTCTCAATTCAAGTTTCCATTCAATAAGTGCATCAAGTATTTCGTATAGAAAGAAAAGGAACCACTTCTCTTCTCTTAAGTATATGAAAAATAGCTTTTTGGTCCCTTTCGTCCAGAGGTTAGGACATCGTCTTTTCATGTCGAAGACACGGGTTCGATTCCCATAAGGGATAGGTACTTATTCCCGGCCGGCGGTATCAAGAACCCGGATAGTCAGTAGGAAACTCCAATCTGCAAGCGGAACAACGAGTTTAGAAGGCACGTTCTTGAAAGAGCAGGCTGACTATGAAACTCATATAAGGCTCGCGATCGGGTGCATTGTTGACTCGGGGGCGGTTCCATAGGCGGCTACTCTAAGACGGATCAAGTTGGGCTATATATTATGGCAAGTTAACCCTACTTTCCAATTTCGTAGATAGAACAGTTCTAGTAGAAGGTTAACCCGGCCTTCCTAAGAGTACTAGGTTAAAGGGGAGACCTCTAAAGCCCAGAAAGAACTATCCTATCCCTTTAGGAATCCAAAAGCGCCGTATCTGTGGATCACTGACGGCTATACCCAATGAGCAAAGTAGAAAGAGCCTAGGAAAATGCATCTTCTCCCTATTCAGTCAGCAGTTGTCCATCGACTAGTCTTACTTACCGCACCGCCCGGCGAAAAGGGATTTCTCAGTGATAGACCCACGAGAGCGTGTGTGCCAGTGACAAAAGAAGTGCGAGACGATCTGGGAAGTGAGGGATGCCCTTCCTGGGTATCACGAGCGGCGAGGCAGGTACGGCTGGAGGAAAAGCAAGGCAACAGGGTGCTAGGTTTAAGCAAGTATTGTCCGTCCGATCATTGGAATCGGCTTAGCCGAAAAAGGCAGATCTGGTTTCACTAGTAGGAAGAACACCCTTCTAAGGTGAAGGTATTCCATTTCTAAGAAGGAAGTTCTATATATTCGAACTAGAGAGAAGCTCTAAAATGGAAATCGAAAAGGAACCCCTTGTCCGTCCAGGTACTCACCCCGCCGGAACTCGCAATCAAACATAGGGTTGGCAAACTAGGAAGGCACAGAAAAGAAGGCAGTTGCGAAGGCGAGCAAGGTATTTTTGAATTTCCTCAAATTGATTCATCAATGAAGTAGTTGAATTGAAGTAAATGTGCCTACGAAAGAAGAGTTTTCGATATGGATATGCGAACAGGAAGAAAGCAAGCATATATTACTATTGCATTGGCAACGAACACCGTCAAACAAAGATAGCTGTTGAGGAGGAAGACCTGGATAGGGAGCCGGTTACGAATAAACCTGGGACTAGGAAACCCCGAACTACGAATGGAAACACTTTTTCAAGCAGGGGTAAACGGATCTGGTTAGGAAGCCGGAGATGGAAGAGAGGGTGTCGTGTCGGATCTTCAATCGGGGCAAACAACGGATGCTCGGGATAAAGCTGGACTTCGATTGGTTTTTGATGGATATGAGCTTTCCCTGAATAAGGATCAAAATATGCTTCCTAAAACAGCATGCGCAATGGTGGGCCGAGTACATAGCATAGCGTATATCAAGTATCCAACGCCTTCCGAATAAGGAATGGAAGCCGACTTAATAAAACTACATCTTGCTGATGTAGGTGTAGACAGGTATTCTAAAAGGAGTGACAATATTGGGTGTAAGGATTCTTCTATGCAAACATTGACCACTCGTATGGTAGCCTCACAACCATCTACAAGGGAGACTTCCACCTCAACCTGAAGTTCACCCACGTGGAGCCTTTACTAGTCGGAGTGGTAAGACTACAACCGATCCTCTTCCCCAATGCCAGCGTTGTATGTACCACCTGCCTTCTACCCTAGCCGGCCCAATACCTTCTCCGCAGGGACCTCAACAGTCCACTACTTCTGCTGCACAGCCTAGTTCTTCTACACCAGCAGCTATTGCTCCTAATGATCCATCATCAATCTGCTTCACCTGTCAACCCGAAGCTGCCATTTCCAGAACGGTTTGTGAAGTCAACTGAAGACAAGCAGATTGCAAAGTTTCTGGATATGATGACAGATATGCAGATTACCACCCCCATCCTTGATGGTGTCTTACAGGTGCCGATGTATACACAGTTCTTTAAGGACCAGCTCGCAAAGAAGCGAAACATTAACGAGCCAGAACTGGTTACTCTTACTAAGGAATGTAGTGCACTCGTTCAAATAAGCTACCTCTCAACTTAGATGAGCCTGCCAGTTTCAGTATTCCATGCTTGATAGGAAGTCAAACTTTCCATGCTTTATGTGGTCTTGGGTCTACTGTGATTCCCTTCACTGTCTACGAGCCACTACCATTGGGTGATGTACGGCCGACTAGCATCACTCTCCACCTTGCTGATCAGGATCCGGCAGACATTTTGGGTGATATCCCTGTGATAGTTGGTAACTTCGCATTTCCAGTTGATTTTGTTGTCTTGGAGATGTAGGATAAGAGCTTTCCTATTTTTTTTTGGGGAGACCTTTTCTAGCTACTGCAGGGGCTGTCATCGATGTGAAAGATGCTAAGCTCACGCTTCAATTTGGTGAGGAGAAAGTCTCATTTGACATTAGGTATATCTTCCAACTCACCTTCCTCACTGTCCAGACCATAGTAAGCAATATGAAACGAGTCACTTAAGCCCTAGTAAAAGGCTACTCTTTGAATCCCCTCTTTAAGGCATATAAAATTAGTACTCTTCCTGAGCTAGCTTAAGCATATCTCGAGCGAGTGAGTTTCCCTCCATCAAGTTCTAAGCGATCAAATAAGGTCCTTGCTCTCGAGCCAATGCCAATACCAATAGAGAGGGTCTAAACGAAGGATTCAAAGGAGGTTACCGGTTAAGGGCAAATGCAATCTCTGAGCCAGTTGGAGAAAAAAGGTAATCAAAGAAAGTTTCAGTTGGACTTTCCCTGCCAACCCTACCCAAATTTCATACCCTGCGGTTTTCGTTCCTCTATTGATATTTCGTTCCTCGAATCGAGACTTTCTTTGTCGAGGATCTCTGGTTTAGGGTACTCCATCGAGTTTCAGTTTATTCTTCTAATGGCTGTGTCCGTCTAAGGTGGCTATTTGAGCGATTTAAGTATCGCGGTTGTCTTGAGCTCTGGATTGATGGACGGAAACCCGGGGCTGGGTTCGATTTCAACTCGGAGATAGCCGGGTCTATAGTAAGAGCCGCTTTGTGAACAGCATCGGATGACATAGCCAGGGTAGCCGCAATAGAGCAATTATGCCTTAAGCCCAAAACTCTTCCTTCTAGGGATCAGATCAACCTAAAGCACCATCAGTTGTGGATTCATCCACAAAGTCTTTCTACTTAGCGCGTCAAGCGAAGTAGCTATCAACGGCTTTAGCATGACAACTAGAACATCAAGCCATGGTAAACTGCCAAAGCTTCTGCTGTAGTGTAGCACCAGGGTTCAGCCTTCTCCTTGCCGAGTTGCATCGCCCGCATCGTGTTCAATTGGAAAGTCTGGCAAAGGCGCTTCCAACTCCTGGTTCAGGGTCTGAGGTTACCAAACAAAGATGAATCCTGCGCAATCAGAGATTAAGCCATAAGATCCCACCCAGAAACTGGAAGAGTCGGGGGCACCTACCGAAGGAGTCTTCCCTCCATCGATTCAATGACAAAATAGCTCTATTGAGAGGGCCTTTGACAACCCTCTTGAATGTGGCTCGCTCCTAGTTTTTCTTCCCCCGCCCGTTCTATCTAGGCTGGTGGCTATACCAGATTTCATGTCTGATCGAACTTGAAACTAGCCCATTGAGCTTCTTGGATTCCAAACCAGAAAGAAGGATCGCACACAAGAAAATAGAGTTGGAATGAAAGATGGGGTAAAGATGAACTTTATTCTCCTAGCTGCTCTCCATCCAGCAAGTTACTCTCTTTCAAAAGATGACAACTCAAGATTACCAATCAAAACCAACGCTTTTTCTTCTCCTATAGCTTCATCATTACATCTTTCACTAGTTGTTGGATGTGAGTGATGAGATCGATCCATGGAATTTTTACCTCACTCACATACTTTGGAAGATGAAGAAATTCTCTTGAATTTACTTATGGGCTGGCTCTACATGTGGTCAGATGGGTTCCCCTCTTCAGTCATTTGGTACCTCTCCAACGCTTCCTCCTATTCCTATTGATCAGATGAAAGCCAAACCTATCTAGTCTTGCACGTTGTCACCCACCGCTCTTGCCAAAAACAAAGAAATTCTATCTTGGGAACTAAAAAAGAATCGGAATGGGAAGTATTTATTTCTTGATTCTCCGGCTAGCATCCTTACTTCCTTCTTCAATGGAAATTCTATGTTTTGGCTCGGTATAAACCAAAAAATGAGAAATTCTCTTATTTGTAGAAAAGTCTTCTTTTGGTTAAATCTGGAGAACCCAGTCGAAACTCTGATTCATGTTTGTGGATTTTAATAGCTCTCCTATCTACCCGGAAATGATCTTCTACCTTTACTGTCTGTGTTCTTTACATATCTTTTGATTGTTTTTCAAATCATTGTGTCGTTACAAATTCAGTGGTTGCACCCTTGTGAGCAAGTTGTTGCCGGATTGGATAGGAGAAGTGAAAAAGAGCATTAGTGAAGCGAGAGGAGGACAAGATGGTTGGGAAGAGGAGGAAGGGGTATTAAGGAAAAAAGGGAGGCTTTATGTGGGGACCGCTGGAAATGCAAGAGCCAGGATAGCGCAAGAACTGCATGGGACAGCTACCGGAGGCCATTCAGGTATACTAGCTTCCTATAAGAGAACTAATAGGAACTTTGTCTGGCCAGGAATGGATGCCTCTCTTGAGGACAGACTGTGACGGTAAAGCAACAACATCAACTCGCAATGGCCCTCGTGCCATGAGACATGGATTTTAGTCGACGTAGATTGGATCGAAAGATCGCACTTCCGCTCTTCTCCTATCGGACTAGTCACTTCCCACTCTCCTCAAGTGAACAGTTTAGCCACTATCCTCCCATATACTCTGCTTTTTCATTGCTTATGAACTGGAACTTGTTGGTGCATGGATTTCACGTTTCAGCAGCTCTTTGGTTTGTGCATGGTTGTGAAAAGAAGGCTTTCTATACACTTATATGAACTTCATTGGCGAAAGAAAGAGAAGCTTGCCTTGATAAAGCACAGCCTTTCGCACTCCAATAGGCATATATTGTTACAAGGTTATGCCCAAAGGTCTCAAAAACGCTGGTGCTACATATCAACGCGCCATGACTAAGATCTTCGATGAGATAATACATAAGATTGTCGAGTGCTATGTAGATGATCTCGTTGTAAAGGCGGTATCCTATGAAGAACATCTTCAACATCTCAGAATCGTATTCGACCGCCTAAGGCAACATGCACTCAAGTTAAACCCGTTGAAGTGCGCCTTCATGGTCTCGTCAGGCAAATTCCTAGGGTTTGTCATTCGACATCGGGGAATAGAAATCGACCCGAGTAAAATCAAGGCCATACTCGAAATGCCTCCTCCTCAAAACCTTAAGGAGCTGTGTTCGCTTCAAGGGCGCCTGGCATACATCAGGCGATTCATAGCCAATTTTGCAGGAAGAATCCAACCTTTTACAAGAAAAACCAAAAAAGACATTCCATTCTTTTGGGATGAAAACTGCCAACAAGCCCTAGATGGCATCAAAAGCTATCTCCTCAATCCGCCAGTCCTGGCTGCGCCGATACCAGGGAAGGAGCTTATACTCTACACCACGGCCTTGGATGAATCTCTTGGGGCTCTATTGGCACAAGAAAATGAAAACGGGAAAGAGAATGCCCTCTATTACCTCAGTCGTGTGCTCGTAGGAGCTGAACATGCGTACTCTCCTATCGAAAAACATTGCCTTGCACTGGTGTTCGCTGTCAAGAAGTTACGGCACTACATGATAGCACATCGGGTCACCCTCATCTCCAAAGTTCACCCACATAAATATCTCATGACAAGACCAATGCTTACAGGAAGATTGGCAAGATGGGGCCATCATCCTTACTGAGTTCGACATTGTGTATGCGCCGCAGAAGGCCATTAGAGGGCAAGCGATGGCGGATTTCCTAGCAGCACATCATACATATTTATACAGTAAATAAAATATGTCCATGGATGGGATTGCACGTAGTCCATTCCACCTTTATCTATCTAGGTTATCCTTCTTTCTTAACAAAGCAGAATGTGATGATCGATCCCTCTATTATGGGATTTATGTTTATACCAAAGCCTCTACTTTAGATATTTACGCTGATGAAGGAAAGCCTTGTTAAAGACTACTACTTTTGACTTCCTTTTTCGTACTCTTCTTTCATCCTCCTTACCAGAACGCTTTTCCTGGTTCAGAAGAATAAGATACTGAAATTGTGGCTTACATATGGAAAATGCCTTCGTCTTGAAGCTACCAATGCACATCACGGTGAAATCATTGTCAATTAATTGTTAGATTCCCCATATCACCCATAGCCACCCAAATCTTATTTTTGCCTCAAACTCTGCTGCCCTATCACTCCTCGATAAGTGTACTTACTCAGGTTGTGCACTTGGCTGAGCGAGATCTTCCCCTTTGGCATGAGAACCGCCTACCTACGCTAACGTAACTAATGCAGATGGCGGAAGTTAGTAGTTCTCCTATGCCAACATGAACACAAACGAAATCGTCGAATTTCGTATAGAAAGAAAAGGAACCACTTCTATTCTCTTTTCTTAAGTATAAGAGGGATAAGTACTTATTCCTGGCCGGCGGTATCATTGCTGCTCCCCGCCTAATGTGGATCATTGTGCAATGCTTATGTGAAATCTCAATCCAAAACTTCTTCGTTTCGTTGGAAAAACCAACGCCGACGTCAAGATCAGTCTCCTTTCCTTTCAAAAGTGAGCGAGCAGAGCTGAAAAAGATGGAGTTACCTGGAGATGAACAAATTCGATTTAATAACACAAACAGTACAAAGCGTCTCTCACGTCCATTCTTTTATTTTTGATTTTTCCCAACCTGCGTTGGATCCGCAGCTTGTGAACCGGCTTTTGGAAGGGGTGGAGGCACCTACCTCGAAAGAAAGGGACCTCCTTTTAAAAATGTATGGAATTGCGCCCGGAAATACACAGGCTTTGCTTTTTGAAATCACAAAAATGGTAGAATCATACATGCGGCAGGCAAATTTGGTTTTGCCACCTGCATACGATGTTACCTGGTTTTGTAACCAGTTTCTGGGCGTGGATTCTTTTAAGGATCTAAAGGATACTTTCGTAGATTTACATTTCAAGGGGCGCGAAAGCTTAACTTGGAACACGGGCTTTGTTCACCAGGTTATACAATTTAAAT
The DNA here is from genome assembly GCF_002575655.3 of Aegilops tauschii subsp. strangulata. Lineage (NCBI taxonomy): Eukaryota > Viridiplantae > Streptophyta > Magnoliopsida > Poales > Poaceae > Aegilops > Aegilops tauschii. The sequence goes on from NC_053035.3 coordinate 402,213,236, forward strand.
GGGATTGTGAAACATCATAAGGGAAACAGAGCTTAGCAGACACCCAGTATTGTTGTTATGATGAACCATTGTCTTCCATTATACTGAAAGGTTATCACAAACTGATCTTGCGTAGAGTGAACCATGCTATTTCTACCTTTGTAACATGTCGTTATTTTTGTTGCAACAGAAGATAGAAAGTAAACAAAGCATGTTGCAGTTTTCAGATGGTATCTCATCCTAGTCATATTTCCAAAACAATGTGGATGTGGATCTGGTTTTGCTGTTGTTTACTTCCGGTCTCATGTTTCTGTTTACTCCTATATATGTATATTGAGCTCAAAAAGAAATGGAGAAAAAACATCTCTGTTTTATGTCACTCATTCTCTCCGCACATGAGTCTGTAGATGTTCTTCACGTTTATCTGTATATTAGAACTATTACAAAGAGATTGGCGAGCCTCACGTTTATGTTTACAATCCGCGTTGCAGGGTTCTCAAAATTGTGAGGTAGGAGTTGTTTTGGAGGACCAAGAAATTGATGGTGGTAGACTGGTAGTTCCTGAACTTCTGTTTTGGGGGAGTGCTGTGAGATGTTTGGGTTTGTCAGGCTTTGCTGATGCGCCTCCTCTACCATGGTTTGGGCAAAATCTGCAAATGTTTCACATATTTTGGCTTTGCTTGTGCGCCCGTTGAGTTTTACTAATGTGGCTTGATTCTGTCAGCAATTCAGGATGGATGGACAGTCAATAACTACATTAATGTCCTTTTAATGTCGAATGGATCAGTAGCTTTAGAAGTTAGAATTATGAATATTAATTTATGGCCTAGACTGTTAACAACAACTACTGTTATGAGTACCATTGTGCAATCTGGAATGTCATTTTAACTTGAGATTGCTTTTCTTTGAATTGAATGGGTCTGTAAGCTTAAACCAACGTGTTCTTGCATTGTTATCCAATCTGGAGTTTAGCTTATCCTTGTCATTGACATGCTGATAAAAACCTGTGCATTGGAAAGGTTAAGCTGCTCTTAAGTGTGGCTGATCTTGGAATCCTGACGTGTACGTACTCTACAATGGATAAGTCTGGCCTGTATGTTCTATGCTTGTTTACGCCCTTGCATTTGAGCTACTTTGAGTTTCATTACGTAAACATGGTAAAGTGCTTAACCTTATTGGCTTGCGTATGTCGAAACTGTTCAGTTTACTGCTTTGCTGCCTTTTTCCTAGTGATCTTGTTGCCTTTTTTCAATCATTTCGAATGCTCGGTGATTTCCCCAAAATGGATGTATCTAGCACCCATTGAGTTTTACTAATGTGGCTTGATTCTGTCGGCAATTCAGCATGGATCGACAGTCAATAACTGCATTATGTCCTTTTAACGTCGAATGGATCAGTAGCTTTAGAAGTTAGAATTATGAATATGTATGACCTTGACTATTACCAACAACTCTGTTCTGAGTACAGTGGAATCTGGAATGTTATTTTAACTTGAGATTGCTTTTCTTTGAATTGAATGGGTCTGTAACCTTAAGCCAACGTGTTCCTGCATTGTTATCCGATCTGGAATTTAGCTTATCCTTGTCATTGACATGCTGAGAAGAACCTGTATTTTGGAGAGGTTTAAGCTGCTCTGAAGCGTATCTGATTTTGGAATCTGACGTGTACGTACTCTGCAATGGATAAGTCTGGCCTGTATGCTCTATGCTAGTTTTCGCCCTTGCATTTGAGCTACTTTGAGTTTGATTATATGAACATGGTACAGTGCTGAACCTTGCTGTCTTAGAGCCTCTACAGCCGCGATGAGCAAATCTGGCCCTTCAAACACCCGCGGATGCCTCTGGACGCGTCTGCGGACACTGACCGGTCATGCCTCAAATATTTGATTCTACAACTGGACACCATAAATTAAAACCCTCAAATCCATATTATTACATGCAATATGAAAGCTAATCTAATTAGAGCTCGCCCGATTCTGCTGTGGCCATGTCCGGCGGCCGACTGCGCTCCCCATAGTGTTGGTCCAGTCGCCGGCAAGGTAGAGTAGGACATGTGACACGAGCCGGCTCATGGGACTCAAGGCGCCGCCGTCTCCCATACCCTACTCTTCCTCGTCGGAGCTCGTAATCTGAAAGGTGCCAGTGGACGTTAGATCGATGATGGATCCGTCCTGGGACGAGCTGGCAACGTCCACCACGATGCGGTTGCGGTGCCCGCACTAATGCACCATACGGGGCGTCGGAGAATGCGACTCCGCCTCATCGATGTCCACCGCCGCGAGGGCTTCCGCCGCCTCCCGCGCCTGCGCCCGCTGCCTGGCATGCCGGGCACGCCGTGCCATGTTCTCGTCGGACGAGGCCCATGGTGCGTCCTAATGCTCGGCGCGCCAACGGAGGGGTTGCGCGTCCGCCACCGTGTTCGGACTTCAGACGCACCGCACCGCCTCCGGCGAGGCGGCGACGGATCCATGCGCCATTTGGGCGGACTCAATGGGTTCCCGACAGAAGGAGTCCGACCGCTGCCGTGCACGGGCCTCCTCTCAGGCGCGGCAGAGCGCAAGTCGGACGGCCATCTCCTCTTTGGGGCTGTGTGGGATGAGATCGAGGTCGACGGATCTGGAGGTGAAGGACTTGGATCCACTGCCCGCCATGCCGGAGACGGCCGGACGGCGCCGGGGACAAGCTTGGGTGGCGAAGGAGAGTGGAGTGAAGTGGTTAGGGTTTGATCCGACGAGCGAATGGGGAGAATATATGTGGGGTTCGGGTGGGCCAGCATGGGTCGGGTTCGACGAGGCGGGCGTGCCCGGACGATCCCATATCCGCCCCATATTTGGGCTGGATATGAGGGGTACCGGTCAGCCCGGACGTTTAAGGCCCGTTTGAAGGGGTTGTCTGGGCCGAAAAATTGTAACTGGTCAGTGACCGGGCAGCCCGCCCTGCGTTTGAGGAGGGGTTGGGGTGCCCAGTTGTAGATGCTCTTACGTATGTCGAAAATGTTCAGTTTAACTACTACTTTGCTGCATAGGTCACTGTTTGAATCAAGTTTTCCTAGTGATATTGTAGTGTTTGGCTTCTTTCAATCATTTTGAATGCTCGATTTCTGCAAATTCACGAGTTTACTTGAAATTTCATATTTGATATTTCACCTTAGTTTGCAAACATGACAATTTTCAGAGGTGAGTGAGCGAGAGCGAGAGCTTCCGCCGTGCGTCACTCCGACGCCGGCGTCCACCTCCCACCCGCCGCCGGCCACTCCGGCGACGTCGGCCACCCCTTCTCTCCCTCTCTCCTTCCTCCCTCCCCATGGCTTCTAGTCCCAACTCTGTGGCTGCGCCTTCCCGCCGGGCTGGAGAGCGGCCAGTGGTGTCCGGGCTCAGCATCTCCTCATGCTCGGAGTCGTCGGGGGCCGCGGGCGGCCATGAGGTCTCGTCGGGAGCGCGGCGCGTCGAGGGCTTGGGCGCCGGTCCTGTGGCTGTGGGCGCGGGGACGAGCGGTCACCAGCAGGTGGCGCCCTGGGCTCCGGCACCGCCGTCCAAGAAGATCCTGTGGAGGCGGCGCCATGACCGTGATCTACAGGCCCTGCAGCAGCGCCTCCGTCCTCCTTCGTCTTCCCCGCGCCGTGAGATGTCCCCGAACATGGATGGGCTCTGCTTCCGGTGCCTTTGTGAGGCCACTTCCGGCATGACTGCACCAACCCAATCGTCTGCATCAGATGTGGCGAGGAGGGGCACGGCACCAGGGGCTGCAAGCGGCCTCGCAGTCCTTCGTCAGAAGCGGAGCTTCGGCGTCAAGCGGTGGCCATGGTGGCGCGGCGCATTTCCCGGGTGGCATCTTCTGCAAGCAGCTCGCTTCCGCCGCCGCCGCCGCCACCACCGACGCCCCCGGCGCAGGCATGGCCGAGGCTTGGTGCGCAGCATCCTCCTCTCTCGGCCCCCTCGGCTTCAGATGCAGATGGATTCGGCCATGGGACCGTCGGAGCTGTGCGTCGTTCGTCGTACTCCGGCCATGGATGACCTGGAGAGGCGCCTTCAGCTAGCCATGGTGGTGTACGCGGGTGGAGCCCGGAGGGTGATGTCGCCGGAGTTCGTGATTGAAGCAATTCACAAGGTGGGAGTTTTGCCAGAGAGGATGTCGATCCATCACCACCGCCCGGAGGACTTCCTCGTCGTCTTCACGCGGGCGGAGGACAGGAACAGGGTGAGCGCCATGCCGGTGATGGAGCACAGGGTAGTTCGGTTCTACTTCAGGAAGTGGATCCGGCAGGCCCAGGCTGTTCATGCGGCCATGCAGTTCAAGGTCAAGATTGTGATGGAAGGGATCCCGCCCCATGCCTGGGAGCGGGAGGTGGCAGAGACACTGCTGGGGTCGGCGTGCCTAGTGGACATGATTGAGCCAGAGACAAGCTCCCGTTCGGATCTCTCGGCGTTCAGGCTGACTGCGTGGGCGACGTAGCCAGAAGAGATCCCATCGTTGCGTTGGCTGGCCGAGCCGGAGCCAGGCTTGAGGTCACCGTTGATGGAGCCGACTCTTCTGCAATATAAAGTGCTGATTCACGTCGACGAGGTTTCTGACTACACTACCGCCGACGAGCCTCCGTTCTTGAGATCGTCCTCCGGTAGTGATCAGAGCGGGCTGCCTGATGATCCGAGTGAGGCGGACATGGGTGGAGGCAGGGGAGCCACCACATTTCGCAGAGACTAGCGCTTCGGAGTGCGGGACGAGAGGGGAAGTGGAGGAGCCAGCGGTGGTCTAGTCCATGGCGGCGGTGCAGGAGCGGTGTCAGCCGCCGTGGCGATGACCGGAGTTGGGCAGGATTGGAAGTTACCCCACATGCAGCTTACGCCTGAGGGTCCACTTTGCAGGTTTGGGGCAGTGCATGACCGGATCTCCATCAGAACATCGGCTTTTGACCGTTTGACTGGACTAGTGGCGACGCGGCCAACGGTGCTGCCCAGGCAGGATCAGAGTTTGAATGATAGGGGGGGCGTCCGGAACAGAGTGGCGCGGGCGGGACGCAGAGTGCAACAATCATTGCGCCCGCCAGCCAGGATTTGGTCGTTGTGCAGGTAGAGGCAGAACGCCCAACGAGGCAGGAGGGGGCAAACCCGGATAAAGAGGCGGGCCAAGCAGTGGATGGATCAACTCACAACGACAGGGAAGCGGCCTTGAGGCCTGTGCGGTTGGTGGGAAAATGTGAGACCCCCATCAGTGCGAATGGTGGGGCCGTGGTGGCTGTTCCAAAGGAAACGGTGCCATTGGGCGGGCAAGCGGATCCGGTGGGGCTCGTGGTGGACCCCGCGGGCGGGACATCATCTGCCTTGGTGGACGCGCCAGCCTATCCTCTCATTGTGGGGACAGACCAGGCTTTGATGCAGGGGGATCAAGACAAGCAAGGGGCGGGTTCAGTGGAGGAAAAGGACAACGCTGTGGATGAGGCCAACACATGTGGGTCCGTGCAACAGGAGATGGGGGATTCTGCGCCAGCGCGACCACCAATGGGCGCTGCATGCGTGGCCAGGTAGGATGGGACGTCCCCATGCATGGGCAGCGAGCACGTAAATTCACCTTTGGCGCCAGAAAACCCGGAGCTTCAAGCTTTGGTTTTGCATAATTGCATGGAGGAAACAGCGGGCATGTCAGCGCAGGAGGCAGTGGCATACAACAAACTGAAGGGATTCTGCTCCAACATCATCAAGAAGCTGGCGCCGCCATTGCTTAAGGAAGTGCAAGCAGCACAGCTGAGGCCGGAAGCGACGCCTTTCACCCCCAAGCATACAACTCGGGCAACGAAGAAATCCACTGCGAGCCGCACCAAGGACAGCCCGGCAGAGAATGTCCTGCTACACGCACTTGGGTTGGTGTCGGAAGATATGGTGGCGGATGATGGGATGGTGCATGAGCTGTAGGCTTTGTTCGATTCGCCATTACGTGAGCAACACATACGGATCATCGCGGGGCTGTTTGGCAAGGCTGTGCCGGCAAGTACTGACGCGGAGGAGCGGAACACGGTGGTGTTGTGCTCGCACTAGCGTGTCAGCACGGGTGGTTGGTGTATGTTTCCTTTGGATGGATATACACCCGCAGGTGTTGTGCTGGAATGTGAGGGGCCTCAACAATCCAGCCAAAAGGAAGGCCGTTCGGGAGTTTGTGGATACGGTTAAGGTGAACCTAGTTTGCTTCCAGGAAACAAAAATGGATGTAATGGACCATTATGTTGTAATGCAATGCTGGGGCCATCGTTTGATGGTTTTGCGTATGTGCCAGCGGTGGATACTTGTGGTGGTATACTCTTGGCGTGGGATAGCTCGGTGCTACTGGTAGACAACATCATGCTCAATACTAGCTTTCTCATAGGCAGGGTGCATGCCAAGCTGGGGGACCCATGGTGGATCACTGTGGTATATGGACCACAAGGTGATGAGAGGAAAACTCAGTTCTTGCATGAAATTAAGGACTGGCGGGTGGGGTGCCCGGGGCCTTGGATGCTACTTGGTGATTTTAACATGATCATTAGGGCCACGCACAAAAACAACTCCAATGTTAACAGAAGGATGATGGGTCGGTTCTGAGACTTTGTGGATGATCATGAGCTAAAAGAGATGTACATGCATGGCAGGAGATACACGTGGTCGAACGAGAGGGATACACCCACGTTGACTAAAATCGACAGGGTCTTCACGACCGTGGATTGGGAGTTGGAAAACACTGAGTACCTCCTTCAGGCGCTTTCTACAGGTGTCTCCGATCATGCGCCATGACTACTCACTACTAGTGCCAGTTTTTGCACCAAGCGGCGCTTTCGGTTTGAGATGTTCTGGACCAAGCTTGAAGGGTTTGAGGATGCGGTCAAGGAAGCTTGGAAGTGCGATGATGAGATTGTCGACCCGTACAAGAGACTAGATGCCCTGCTTAGAAACACCGCGAGATACCTGCAAGCTTGGGGCCAAAAAAGGGTGGGCAACGTAAAAATGCTGATGAGGGTGGCAAGTTGGGTGATACATAGGTTGGATATTGCACAAGAGGGGAGGATGCTGGAGAGTGGGGAGTTGTGGCTGCGCCGTAGCTTGAAACAGACCCTACTTGGCTTGTTCGCGTTGGAGCGAACTATTGATCGTCAAAGATCCAGAATGAAGTGGTTGAGGGAGGGAGATGCCAACACCAAACTTTTCCAGGCTTTTGCTAATGGGCGACGAGCGAAGAACTTCATTACACACATCAAAAGAGAGGGAGTCATTATTTCGGAACAGGAGCAAAAGGAAGAGGCCTTCTTCCAGGCTTATGAGCGGCTTATCGGGCAGGAGAAGGCTAGAGAGCATGCTTTGGATCTGCAGTTCCTGGGGATGCAGAGCCATGATCTTAGGGAGTTGGAGGATATAATCACTAAGGAGGAAGTTTGGGCAGTCATAAAAGAGCTTCCCCCTGACCACGCTCCAGGACCGGACGGGTACGTTGCTGCTTTCTACCAAAGAGCCTGGCCAATCATCAAGAATGATGTAATGGCGGTAATGATGAAGCTTTATGTTGGAGATGGTAGAGGATTTGGGAAACAAAACAAAGCACATATTGTTCTCATTCCCAAGAAGCCGGATGCTGAGGAGATTGGGGACTTTCGGCCTATCAGCTTGACTCATAGCATGCCAAAGTTCTTGCTAACCTGCTCAGAAAGCAGATGCACTTGATCATAGAGGCCAGTCAATCAGCTTTCATCAAGGCAGGCATGTTCACGACAATTTCCTCCTCGTACGACAAGTTGCCAGGAAGATCCATGCAAGGAGGAGGGCCGGTGTGTTCCTGAAACTTGATATCTCACGGGCTTTTGACTCCTTGTCATGGCCTTTCCTCTTTGAGATCATGACTGCTAAAGGTTTTGGTTCGCGCTGGAAGACTTGGGTGGCAAACTTACTGCAATCCGCAACAACCAAGGTGATAGTCAATGGGGTGGCCGGGAAGAGCTTTGGGCACGCGTGTGGGTTGCGTCAGGGAGACCCTATCTCCCCGCTACTCTTCGTCATCGCTATGGATGCTCTCACGAAGCTAATACAGAGAGTTATGGAGGTTGGTGTGCTTAGCTCCTTCCATGGCATCACGGCCATGCAAAGAATCTCCATATACGCCGACAACGTGGCACTGTTCATTAAACCCACTGCCATGGACCTGAGCTTTGTGAAGGAGGCCTTGGATGCGTTTGGGAAAGCATCGGGGCTTCAGGTGAACTACCGGAAATCTTCAGCCATTGTGATCTGGGGCGATTTGGAGGACAGACAGAGGGTGGTCGCGTTGCTGCAGTGTGATCTTGCAGAGTTCCCGTGTAGGTACCTTGGCCTACAGCTGGCGGTTAAGAGCTTGACACGTGCAGATTGGCAGCCCATGTTGGACAAAGTGAGGTACTTTGTTCTAGCATGGCAAAGGGGGCTGATTCAATGACCTGGCCGGCTCATCCTGGTGCAATCCATTGTCTCTGCCAGGCCTGTACATCATCTGATGATTGCGGAGGACCCAGCCTGGGTGCTTGAGGAGATAAATAAGTGGATGAGGTCATTTTTTGGGCTGGCAAGGATAAGGTGAATGGAGGACAATGCCTTGTCGCGTGGGACAAGATTTACCGGCCCAAGGATTTTGGAGGGCTTGGGATCAAAAACTTGCAACATCAATCTCTAGCGCTCAGGGTCAGATGGGAATGGCAAAAGCATACGGAGCCAAACAGGCCGTGGCAAGGATTGCCGATGATCGAGGACACGATGGCAAGGGAAGTGTTTGACAGCTTGGTTCACATCTCAGTTGGCGTGGGTGACAAGGTGCTGTTTTGGCAAGACCGGTGGATTCACGGATTTGCAGTGGCGGATATAGCACCACAACTACTTGCAACGGTCCACAAGAGGGTGATCAACAATAGAACGGTGCAGCATGCGCTTCTCAATGATAGTTGGAGGGAGGATTGTCAACCTGAGAACTCCTTCATGGCCCTAATGCAATGCATGCACTTATGTCATGCGGTGGCGGCAGTACACAGGAATGAGGCCGAGCAGGATACATTCACCTGGACGTGCTCTATCTCTGGACAATACTCTGCCAAATTTGTCTATCGGAGCCTATGTAATGGGTGGCCTAAGTCGCCTCTGGCGAAGTGTGTTTGGAGGAGCTGGGCACCTCTGAAATGCAAGCTCTTTGTCTGGCTGGCGATGCAGTACAGGATTTGGACGTCGGACAGAAGGGCTAGGCATGGCCTACAGGATGCGAGTGGAGCTTGCTACACTTGCCTGCAGGACGAGGACAACGTGGATCACATCCTTTTGCAATGCCCGTACGCCCGGGAGGTGTGGTACAACACATGGGACACTCTACAGATTAACACACCACCTTCGACACCAACTGAGACTACCTTGGACTGGTGGCTTCGAGCAAGGAAGAGTTTTCAGGGGCCGGATAGGAGAGGCTTTGACACCACGGTCACTGCGGTCCTCTGGGCTTTGTGGAAGCAAAGAAATGCGAGAGTGTTCAATAGGGTGGAGCAACAAAAAAACCAGCTCGAGCTAGTCACCTCTACGTAATTGAGATAGCCGAGTGGAGGCAAGCGACAGGCGGTGTTGGTGGGTTACAACGTTTTGTGAGGAGTTAGCCTAGGTTTAGTTGGATGGTGTTGGTGTTGGGAATTTCGTGTGTGCCGTATGTTCACATTCGAGCCACACGTCTTGTAATTATACTTTCTTCTTCTTCTATAAAAATATGGTACACTTTCGGCGTACTCTCAAAAAAAAGTGTGTTGTGAGCGAATGGAACTGAGAAAAGGAGGAGGATAGGATACAAGCTGAAACCACCTCCTCCCAGCGAATATTCTCAAGAAAAAAACACCTCCCAGCGAACGAAATTTTGGCGGGAAACTAGTGCCCAGCATAGCCATCGGCGCGACGCAGCTGCACGGCACTTCCTTCTATGAAACTCGTTGCATAGACCAGCCCCGGTAGACCAAAGTCACTGATCGATGGGCCTGAGAGCGCTTCAGCGTCCCAGTACGCGGTGGAAAGACCCCACACAGCTTTCATCAAGCCATCCCCTGACATGCCAGTTGTGTGCACCGAGTCCACGTGAACCGAGGCCTCTATGCCATCGGATTCCTTCCACTCTCTGCTGTAAACCGGTACCGCTTAATCCTGTTTAAGCCTACTTATTATCTAATACTGTGTCAAAAAAGTCTTACATTATGAGACAGAGAAAGTAGTTTAATAAAGTTTCTATTCTTAGAAATATGGACTGTCCAGCCAGCTAAAACTAATTAAATGGGACCTACGAACATCGTTTATTTGCCATTTACATCAATATGCTCACCCAACCCACCGCAGTAGATGGCGTCAGCATCAAGACGGCGCCATGTCGTTTCGGCGCCTCCTTGGCCTATTCGGCCACCTATGCCGCTCCTTCTCCATGGCTGCCGCCTCACTTCCTCCTCCCTGGGTCTTGGTCGAGCAAGCCGCAGGATCGGCGCCAACCGCGTTCTTGCGCCTCGTCGAGCCTCCGTGCATCTCACGCTTCGTCTTGCCGACGCACCTCACCAAGACTTGCGTCGCCCTCGTCCCTGATAACCACATCGTGCAAGTCCTTGCTGGCAAAGTATGCTCCTCGAGCGTCTACGGCCTCCTCCTCATCGTCTACGACACCCGTGTCACGGCTCCCAGGCAGGGCCGCAATCGTGTGTGCAAGATGACCTGCATCGACCCCAACGACATCCCAGACACCACTTGTTCCGTCTGCAACCCACTCACCGGCCAACTATCTTGCCTCCCTCAGATGGGACTATGCACGAGATTGGGAGACCCCAAGAAGCTCATGTGCGGCCGGCGGCCCCAACATGGGCGTACTCATCCAATCGATCATGGCAACGGGCCGCTCAAGGTTCGTCGTAGCCGAACAAAAGGAGAACAGGATGCTCCGCTTTCTCTCGGCGATGGGAATCGCCATTGAGCAGTCGAGGGTGGACCCTGGCGGGAGCTCGAGCTCTGCGTCGTACCCGGTGGCCCATCGTACTCCGCTCCAGAACCGGGTGTCAGGTGCTTCGTCTGCAACCCCCTCAGCGGCCAGCTGTTCCGCCTCCCGGTCCCGGATGCCGCCGCCACGCCCTTCGGCCTGCTCGCCCACACCGAGGGCCCCCACTTCGCCGACGGCATTGACTACGCCAGCACATGCATCCACGCCGTGAGCCGCGACTGGGACTTTGCCAACTCCCGCCGCTGCCTTGCGGCTATCTGCAACTTCCGCTGCAGTCCCGGATCGGCCGCAGGTGCCCCATGAGCCACGACAGCCTCCCCCTGAGTGCCGACACCCGGCATGCGGCCATCCGCAACTGCTGCGACAGTCCCGGCTTGGCCCCGCGTGCCGCTGCCGTCGAACCGGGCGTCAGGATCTTCATCTACAAACCTCTCAGCGGCCAGCTGTTTCGCCTCCCGGATCTCCATAGCTACGTCTCCGCTCACTGCTTCCACCCGCGCCCTCTCGCCGGCAAATCAAGGAAATGGTACTCGGATGCCCCACCCACTGAAAAAATAGCGCGCTATAGCGTCGCTAATAGCATGCTATAGCGTATTGAGAATTGTCTCGCTAAATATATTAGTGTACAACGTCTCGCTAATAGCACGCTATAGCGCGATATAGCACGCTAATAGCATGTTTTAAGGTCGGCGCTATTTTGTTGTAGCACGCTATTTTTTTCATTGGCCCCACCACGGCCGTTGATCCATTGCAATTTCTCTGCCATCGCAGCGGCACCATCGGATGCCGACCCATGTAGGATACCGTTCTGGTGGTGGCCACCTGACAAAAGACAATCTGTATGGTAAGTTTTCAGTTCTTATGGTTGGCCAATTAACTCATAATTCATTCTGTTCATACGCATGGCATGTACTGTAGTCTGTATGGCACGGATCGATACAGTGAAATTTTCATAGTCCAATTCATTAATCTGGCATGAACTTTCTATTTTTCTCATATATGGCATGCATGGACTGTATTTTTTATTGGGTGATATTTAAGGTCTATTAATTAAGTAGCAAAAAACACAAGCTGCATGCCCAGTTGTAAAAAACAGAGCTATTCTATTTTATTCATGGTGTGTTCACTATCAAATAGATTAGTTAGTTATGAAATATGTGATCAACTCCCAAAGTTGTTTAGCGTGTTGTTTCTTTCTGAGAATTGTATTTTAGGCTACATCGTCTGTTTGTCTATTGAAGTGCAATGCACAATGTTCAGATTTAACTATTGCCTGCCACATTTAGCTGGTTAATTATATGTATATTAAGAACCGTGTTATATTGCAGGACTCATGTTGTAGGACAAGATGAAGAAGGGCAACAGTTTCACCCATTTGATTTCGTAACCGAATTTCCTCCGGTAGAGTCGGTAGAAATTTTTGGAGAATATGGAACGACAGACAAGACCAACAAAATTGGGCAAGGCATCACTTCATCTCTCATTGTTCGGCTGGCTGAGATGAAGCAACATGGCTACTCATTCTATGATCCTGTTACGGTCAATTCATTCTCCATAGATCAATTTGGTGGAGTCCAAATTGCTAATGGCGTATTGCTGAGGCGTGCCAGCAAAACAAGCTCTGCAATAGACACTATTCTAGCCGCTGATGCACTGGAGCAGATCCTATCCCATGGACACCAGAAGCCTCTTCAGTTACCAGAAGTGTATGACTTGCTGCAATAAATGAGATCACCATGGAGACTTCATCAAGGTTATTATGCTCTTCTAGTCCATACAAGTGCTATCCCTGAACAAATCAGAGGCCATGCCCTGTTGAATGCTTTTGAGTTATTGATGCATAGCATGACACACAATGAGCGTAAAATAGTTCTCTCTAAGGTTTGGGCTAGCGGCTGGGGTGATGATGCACAGAGCAATCTGGTGCTGGCATAATAGTATTATTACCGCGATAGTCAGTTTAACCCAGACGATCCAGAAAAACTGCTAGTGTACTGCCGAAATTCAGAAAGTCATATTTTGTCTTATCTAAAGAAGCTTAAGAAGAAGGGTATCAGCTATAGAAAAGAAGATCATCAACGACTGATGCATGCAAAGTTTTGGAGATTACTTTGCCAAGTATATCAGATTCTGTGGACGCAGCGAAAGTTCAAATGGGTCAATCCCCAAGATTACTTATGTGGAGGAGCTTGTTGCCCGGTAACCGTGGGATGCGTGAGAAACAGGTGCTTCCTAAAGGAAGTCGAGGACAAAAACATGCCTGATGATGAATGGGCAAATACTTGCTTGAGAATTGTTCGTGGAATTCAGAAAATAATGCCAAGGTAATAGCTACTGCTGAATTACCTTGATTTTTTACATACATACTAGAGGTGTTAGCTCCGGTTCTGAGCAGTGAATTGTCTGCAGATATACGACTCCTACCTAATTGAAGCACGATATGGGATTGGTGTTCCGGATCTTGAGTGCACAGATATCGTCTGCAAAATCATTCACATAGTTCAACCCAACAAGGTATGGTTCAAAATAATCAACTAAATGTTTTGCAGATATTAGGAAGTATTCGATCTAGTACTGAACAATAAATTTCATATTTAGATATGTCCTGCCGCCAGCATATATTTCAAGGTCCTTGATGCTCCTTTCAGTTTCAAAGCTTGGAACCATTTGCAGGTTTTTGTTTTACAATCTAAATCCTTTTTCAGGTGGAGATAGACTGTTCACTAAGAAGTTTCATCTAATGTAGTTATGATTGTTGTTTGCAGCTAACTGTGACCAAAGGTGAACTTCTGGAGGTCTGTTATAAGCATGGGCGATTGGCCTTTGTAAGTATCGCTTTTCTTGTACATTGCTTTCCACTCTTGTGTTTTTACTTGATAACACTGGGGAGTTATAAAGTTGTCTTGTCAACTCAGGTCAAGAAGGTCGGACCTTGTGTTGGCAGAAGGGCTGGATTAGTCCCCGCCCGATTCTTTAAGTACAGACTATGGTTATAGTCATATTCATGGTACTGCATTCTTGGTATGGTTATTCATTCTATTCCCATTGTCAACCTTTCTATGTTAGACTAATTTACTGAATATGAACAATATAAGACTAACTAGCTTATGTACCTACAAGTCAATGTGCACTGTATTACAAAATTGGAATTTCTATTTTGATCAGACCACTCTAGACCTGCTTAGGCTTTACCCCCTGTATATCTTACGATGTACCACTTTTGTGTTTACCCTCTGAATGGCATTGAAAAGCAGCTGCTGCATTTAGTTAAAAATAAAATAAAAGGACAACATAGGTGATGCAGTAGTTAGTTAGTTTCAGATGTTGCAGAAAATGTTTGAAAGTTTTGATTGTCCCAGCTAGAAATGATCAGCTTTTCACAATAAGCCAATGAGAAATCCATGAGGCCATGCTTTCCTTGAACAAAGCTTGGCAAATGACAATTAATTAATACCAACCGCTCTTTTCTGTGCAGATGTTGCAGTTAATTTGCTATTCCTGTCGAGGACGCCTTGCTGGCTCATGCAGCTGAGGGATGTGAGTTGATCAAGTTCAAGCCACCGAGGTGACTGCTATTCTGGTCTCTGTTGGTTCCCCGTGAGGATCAAAGCTATGCTGCTGGTCCAGTATGTTTCCCATGTTAGGTGCTCTTCCGTATCTGCTGATAAAGAGTTGTAGTCTGGAGATCAACTCTGTAGTTGATGCCTCTATTTCTGGGTTAGGAGTAATCGCCAGTAGGACAACATTGTCATCGATTCCAACTGTACCTGTGTGATGCGTTTACATTTTGCTACATGATTGTTTGCGAAACTTGATGCTTCCAGAGTGTTGCTGCCCCAATGTTTGTTCTCAGCTTGAAGCTGCACGTGCCCCTATTAGTGCCCGGATTGAAGATAAATTGTTTCCAAATGTCAGATATAAACATTAGCATTTTGTGTTGGAAGGGGCCTCAAATGCCCGAACTGTCGCACCACCAATCTCGGCTACCCCTTGTCACATTATCTGCGTCCAAAAAATCAAACGTGAGAACATCGATAGCAACACTGCTTCCTACCTTTGCGGCTATAGGCTCCTCATCTCCCAGCAATTGGCAACCGTGGTTGCATTCTTCTTTTGAGGAGTGACGATGTGGTGGTTTCAAATGTCGCCCTTGGCACATACTCCCTGAATGTTGATGTTACTCTAGTTCATTCCAGTATATCCCTCAAATTCACCTTAGTCTATGGACCAACCAGAGGGGCGACGAAGACACTTTCTTTGGTGAGCTTAGAGCAATTCCAACGCGTCGACCCATTTCGTCCGTGTCCGTCCGTTTGGATCGGTGCGTTGGGCTTATCGTCCGCCTGCCGATCCATTCTCGGCCCAAATTCGAGCCTCATTTGCGTCGGCGTGGACAAGAAACCGACGCACGCGAACGCGTGCCTACTCCTCCCCGCCCGCCAGCCGGTGGCACATTAGCCATTGTCTTCCACCTCCATCGACAACAAGCCCTCGCCCGCCCACCCCGTTGCCGCCACAGCCCAGTTCCCATGTCCCTGCCAGCAGTCCGCGCCCACACACCTCCCCCGCACGCCGCCACCTCCCACGTTGCTGCCACCACCGCCTCGCCGCCGGGCCACCGTTGCTTCTCACCACCCCACCTCGACGTCGCCGCGAGCACGAAGTCGCCCCCCCCCCCCCCCCCCCCCCGAGGACCCGGCCAGCCCATTCGTCTGACGCCGCCACGCTCACCTGGCGCTGCCACGCTGGTCGGACGCCTCCAGGCCAGTTACCTGGTCCAGGGGAGGCGCTTGTGTCTTCCCCGGCCAGCTTCTTCAACAACGTCTGCAAGTTGTTCGACAGTTTGCCCCCAAGGTACAAATGGACTCCGCCGATGAGTTCTTTTTCCATAATTTCCTCTGGGACTCTGACGATACTTCATCTGATGATGAGGAGATGGTGGCTGCCGTGTTGGTTCATGACCACCTTAATAGGCAGCGGCCATTGTTCCGGGGCTCGATCCCGGGGCACACTCCAGCGTTGAATCGCAACCGAGAGAGCGATCATTTCCTTCTTTGGGAGGACTACTTTGAGACAAACAACACCCTCTTCAAACATCCCCCCTCTTCAAACATCACAAATTCCGGCGCCGTTTTCGTATGCCTAGGCATGTTTTCAATTGTATTCGAGAGGGGGTGGTCAGATACGATAAGTATTTCGAGTGCAAGGAGGATACCCTTGGAAAGATTGGCTTCTCCTCTTATCAGAAATGCAGTGCAGCTATCCAGATGCTTGCATATGGAGTGCCCAGTGATCTCATTGATGAGTACGTCTGTATGAGCGAATCTACGTGCCTAGAGTCCATGTGCAGATTCTGCAAGGCTGTGATTGCAGTGTTTGGACATGAGTACTTGAGAGAGCCAACTGCTAAAGATACAGCCCGCTTGTTGGTGATGAATGCTAGTAGGGGCTTCCCTGGGGTGCTTGGCAGCATAGACTGCATGCACTGGGAGTGGAAGAATTGCCCTTCTGCTTGGCAAGGGCAGTACAGGGGCCATGTCAGGGCTTGCATTGTCATACTTGAGGCCGTGGCCTCACAAGATCTCTGGATCTTGCACCCCTTCTTCGACATGGCCGAATCGCACAATGATATCAACGCGCTTCGATGGCCGCCGGTGTTTGCAAGGCTTGCCGAAGGAAACTACTCGCCGGCGAATGTTGACATCAACGGCCACAACTACAACAAATGATACTACCTAGCTGACGTTATCTATCCTAAGTGGACCACTATTATGAAGACAATTCCCAAGCCTATCGGAGAGAAGAGGAAGAGATTTTCCCAAAAGCAAGAGAGTACTAGGAAGGATGTCGAGCGTGCCTTTGGTGTTCTGCAATCTCGATGAGGCATTGTTCGGTATCTTGATAGAACTTGGAGCACCAAGAAGTTGTTGGAGATGATGACTGATTGTGTGATCATGCACAATGTGTCATAGAGGATGAGCGCCCGGAACGTATCTATGATCAAGGGTTTCAGTTTCAGGGTGACAATGTTGTGCCTGAGCATGAAGGAGGAGCGGGAACGTTGGCGCACTTCACCAAATTTCATCATCAAATGCGTGATTGGAAAACTCACATTCAGCTGCAAGATGATTTGGTTGAACATATGTGGGTTCATGTTGGCAACCAATAGATGTATCTTTTTTAAAATAAATTTGAGATAATTTAATTTTATTCAGCTTGTAAACTACGATATATTTATTTGAGTTGTGGAACTTAGCTGTATTTATTTTTCTTCTGATACTATGCAGAATATGTGTATATTTGATGAAAAACTACGACAAGCCAGCCGCACGGGCAAATATGGGTCGGCGCATCGAACACACTGCCGACCCAAACCAAAAACAAGGCGGACACCGAGCGGGCGGCCGACCCAAAGAGACAAAAAGCGGACAAGACGCACATCCGTTTGGGTCGGCACATTGGAGTTGCTCTTAGGGCCCTCAAGCTGGGTAGATTCAGAGAGAGAGAGACAGAGAGACGTGCAAACTCAAACAGATCTGGCATGATCACATTCTGCAACGCCCTCCACCATTGGGAGCTCTCTAAGATTCACCTGCAAAACCACAATTTACTTTTTTCGAAAAGGATGTTAAACCCGACATCTGCATCAATCGATGCATGCGATCATCTTTATTAATTATTCCACGAAGGTCTGACAAGAACATACATGAAGTTACCCGAAGCAACCATTCACACCTAAAACTTGATGATGTTGTTAGGTAATGCAGTAATTTAAAAAAATTCCTACTGATGACCCACAAGTGTGGGGGATCTATCGTAGCTTTTCGATAAGTAAGAGTGTTGAACCCAACGAGGAGCAGAAGGAAATGATAAGCAGTTTTCAGTAAGGTATTCTCTGCAAGCACTGAAATTATCGGTAACAGATAGTTTTGTGATAAGGTAATTTGTAACGAGTAGAAAGTAATAAAAGTAAATAAGGTGCAGCAAGGTGGCCCAATCCTTTTTGTAGCAAAGGACAAGCATGGACAAACTCTTATATGAAAGAAAGCGCTCCCGAGGACACATGGGAATTATCGTCAAGCTAGGTTTCATCACGTTCATATGATTCGCGTTTGGTACTTTGATAATTTGATATGTGGGTGGACCGGTGCTTGGGTACTGTCCTTACTTGGACAAGCATCCCACTTATGATTAACCGCTATTCAAAGCATCCGCAACTACAACAGAAGTATTAAGGTAAACCTAACCATAGCATGAAACATATGGATCCAAATCAGCCCCTTACGAAGCAACGCATAAACTGGGGTTTAAGCTTCTATCACTCTAGCAACCCATCATCTACTTATTACTTCCCAATGCCTCCCTCTAGGCCCAAACAATGGTGAAGTGTCATGTAGTCGACGTTCACATGACACCACTAGAGGGATGACAACATACATCTCATAAAAATATCGAACGAATACCAAATTCACATGACTACTAATAGCAAGACTTCTCCCATGTCCTTAGGAACAAACGTAACTACTCATAAAGCATATTCATGTTCATAATCAGAGGGGTATTAATATGCATAATGGATCTGAACATATGATCTTCCACCAAGTAAACCAACTAGCATCAACTACAAGGAGTAATAAACACTACTAGCAACCCACAGGTACCAATCTGAGGTTTGGATACAAAGATTGGATACAAGAGATGAACTAGGGTTTGAGATGAGATGGTGCTGGTGAAGATGTTGATGGAGATTGACCCCCTCCCGATGAGAGGATCGTTGGTGATGACGATGGTGATGATTTCCCCCTCCCGGAGAGAAGTTTCCCCGGCAAAACAGCTCCACCGGAGCCCTAGATTGGTTCCGCCTCGTGGCGGCGGAGTTTCGATCCGTAAGCTTGCTTATGATTTTTTCTTGGACGAAAGACCTCATATAGCAGAAGATGGGCATCAGAGGGCCACCAGGGGGCCCACGAGGCAGGGGGCGCGCCCCCACCCTCGTGGCCAGGGTGTGGCCCCCCTCTGGAACTTTCTTCGCTCAATATTTTTTATATATTCTGGAAATAACTTCCGTGAAGTTTCAGTACTTTTGGAGCTGTGCAGAATAGGTCTGTAATATTTGCTCCTTTTCCAGCCCAGAATCCCAGCTGCCGGCATTCTCCCTCTTCATGTAAACCTTGTAAAATAAGAGAGAATAGGCATAAGTATTGTGACATAATGTGTAATAACAGCCCATAATGCAATAAATATCGATATAAAAGCATGATGCAAAATGGACGTATCAACTCCCCCAAGCTTAGACCTTGCTTGTCCTCCAGCGAAAGCCGAAATCGAAAAATATGTCCACATGTCTGGAGATAGAGGTGTCGATAAAAATAGAATACGGACATGAGGGCATCATGATCATTCTTAAAACAACAATATATTGTCATATGATCTCTTATGCTAAAGTAACAATTCAATCACAATTTCAAGTATGAATCGTAAAGTTTATTGAGAACCAACAAACTCTAATCTCAGTCATTGTGGCAATTTCAATTTATCATAACATAGGAAAGAGTCAATATAAGAGCTTTTCAGCAAGTCCACATACTCAACTATCATTTAGTATTTCACAATTGCTAACACTCACGCAGTATTTATGGGTATGGAGTTTTAATTGGACACAGAGAAAGATAGGGGCTTATAGTTTTGCCTCCCAACGTTTTACCTCGAGGGTAATGTCAACAATAATAGCTCATGCAGACTCACATCCAATTAGCTATATGTATCTGGATCTTTCCAACACATTGTGCTTGCCAAAGGATAAAATGTAAAAAGGAAAGGTGAAGATCACCATGACTCTTATGTAAGGTAGAAGATAAAAATAAAAGATAGGCCCTTCGCAGAGGGAAGCAGAGGTTGTCATGCGCTTTTATGGTTGGATGCACGAAATCTTAATGCAAAAGAATGTCACTTTATATTGCCACTTGTGATATGGACCTTTATTATGCAGTCCGTTGCTTTTATTTCTTCCATATCACAAGATCGTATAAAGCTTATTTTCTCCGCATTAATAAGTCATACATATTTAGAGAGCAATTTTTATTGCTTGCACCGATGACAACTTACTTGAAGGATCTTACTCAATCCATAGGTAGGTATGGTGGACTCTCATGGCAAAAACGGGTTTAGGGATATTTGGAAGCACAAGTAGTATCTCTACTTGGTGCAAAGAAATTGGCTAGCAAGAGATGGAAAGGCAAGCTCAACATGTTGGATGATCCATGACAATATAATTTATCTCGGATGTAAGAAAACATAACCCATTACGTTGTCTTCCTTGTCCAACATCAACTCTTTAGCATGTCATATTTTAATGAGTGCTCACAATCATAAAAGATGTCCAAGATAGTATATTTATATGTGAACCTCTCTTTCTTTATTACTTCCTATTAATTGCAACGATGACCAAAACTATGTTTGTCAACTCTCAACAACTTTTATTCATCGTACTCTTTATATGTGAGCTCATTACTCTCCATAAGATCCATATGATCTCTTTATTTATTTTTGTTCTTCTCTTTTATTTTATTTCCTCAAGATCATAGCAAAATAATAAAGCCCTTGACTCAACACTAATATTTATTATATATAGCTCACGGACTCGATTACATAGGAAGATCATAAAGCAAAACTCACAACTAGAATATACTAAAACTTTATTCTACTAGATCAAGATGGTGTTGTGCTCGCGGGGCTGTTTGGCAAGGCTGTGCCGGCAAGTACTGACGCAGAGGAGCGGAACACGGTGGTGTTGTGCTCGCACTAGCGTGTCAGCACGGGTGGTTGGTGTATGTTTCCTTTGGATGGATATACACCCGCAGGTGTTGTGCTGGAATGTGAGGGGCCTCAACAATCCAGCCAAAAGGAAGGCCGGTCGGGAGTTTGTGGATACGGTTAAGGTGAACCTAGTTTGCTTCCAGGAAACAAAAATGGATGTAATGGACCATTATGTTGTAATGCAATGCTTGGGGCCATCGTTTGATGGTTTTGCGTATGTGCCAGCGGTGGATACTTGTGGTGGTATACTCTTGGCGTGGGATAGCTCGGTGCTACTGGTAGACAACATCTGCTCAATACTAGCTTTCTCACAGGCAGGGTGCATGCCAAGCTGGGGGACCCATGGTGGATCACTGTGGTATATGGACCACAAGGTGATGAGAGGAAAACTCAGTTCTTGCATGAAATTAAGGACTGGCGGGTGGGGTGCCCGGGGCCTTGGATGCTACTTGGCGATTTTAACATGATCATTAGGGCCACGCACAAAAACAACTCCAATGTTAACAGAAGGATGATGGGTCGATTCCGAGACTTTGTGGATGATCATGAGCTAAAAGAGATGTACATGCATGGCAGGAGATACACGTGGTCGAACGAGAGGGATACACCCACGTTGACTAAAATCGACAGGGTCTTCACGACCGTGGATTGGGAGCTGGAAAACACTGAGTACCTCCTTCAGGCGCTTTCTACAGGTGTCTCGGATCATGCGCCATTACTACTCACTACTAGTGCCAGTTTTTGCACCAAGCGGCGCTTTCGGTTTGAGATGTTCTGGACCAAGCTTCAAGGGTTTGAGGATGTGGTCAAGGAAGCTTGGAAGTGCAATGATGAGATTGTCGACCCGTACAAGAGACTAGATGCCCTGCTCAGAAACACCGCGAGATACCTGCAAGCTTGGGGCCAAAAAAGGGTGGGCAACGTAAAAATGCTGATGAGGGTGGCAAGTTGGGTGATACATAGGTTGGATATTGCACAAGAGGGGAGGATGCTGGAGAGTGGGGAGTTGTGGCTGCGTCGTAGTTTGAAACAGACCCTACTTGGCTTGGCCCCGTTGGAGCGAACTATTGATCGTCAAAGATCCAGAATGAAGTAGTTGAGGGAGGGAGATGCCAACACCAAACTTTTCTAGGCCTTTGCTAATGGGCGACGAGCGAAGAACTTCATTACACACATCAAAAGAGAGGGAGTCATTATTTCGGAACAGGAGCAAAAGGAAGAGGCCTTCTTCCAGGCTTATGAGCGGCTTATCGGGCAGGAGAAGGCTAGAGAGCATGCTTTGGATCTGCAGTTCCTGGGGATGCAGAGCCATGATCTTAGGGAGTTGGAGGAAATAATCACTGAGGAGGAAGTTTGGGCAGTCATAAAAGAGCTTCCCCCTGACCGCGCTCCAGGACCGGACGGGTACGTTGCTCCTTTCTACCAAAGAGCCTGGCCAATCATCAAGAATGATGTAATGGCGGTAATGATGAAGCTTTATGTTGGAGATGGTAGAGGATTTGGGAAACTAAACAAAGCACATATTGTTCTCATTCCCAGGAAGCCGGATGCTGAGGAGATTGGGGACTTTCGGCCTATCAGCTTGACTCATAGCATGCCAAAGTTGTTTGCCAAAGTTCTTGCTAACCGGGTCAGAAAGCAGATGCACTTGATTGTCGAGGCCAATCAATCAGCTTTCATCAAGGGCAGGCATCTTCATGAAAATTTCCTCCTCGTATGACAAGTTGCCAGGAAGATCCATGCAAGGAGGAGGGCCGGTGTGTTCCTGAAACTTGATATCTCACGGGCTTTTGACTCCTTGTCATGGCCTTTCCTCTTTGAGATCATGACTGCTAAAGGTTCGCGCTGGAAGACTTGGGTGGCAATCTTACTGCAATCCGCAACAACCAAGGTGATAGTCAACGGGGTGGCCGGGAAGAGCTTTGGGCACGCGTGTGGGTTGCGTCAGGGAGACCCTATCTCCCCGCTACTCTTCGTCATCGCTATGGATGCTCTCACGAAGCTAATACAGAGAGTTATGGAGGTTGGTGTGCTTAGCTCCTTCCATGGCATCACGGCCATGCAAAGAATCTCCATATACGCCGACGACGTGGCACTGTTCATTAAACCCACTGCCATGGACCTGAGCTTTGTGAAGGAGGCCTTGGATGCGTTTGGGAAAGCATCGGGGCTTCGGGTGAACTATCGGAAATCTTCAGCCATTGTGATCTGGGGCGATTTGGAGGACAGACAAAGGGTGGCCGCGTTGCTGCAGTGTGATCTTGCAGAGTTCCCGTGTAGGTACCTTGGCCTACAGCTGGCGGTTAAGAGCTTGACACGTGCAGATTGGCAGCCCATGTTGGACAAAGTGAGGTACTTTGTTCCAGCATGGCAAAGGGGGCTGATTCAACGACCTGGCCGGCTCATCTTGGTGCAATCCATTGTCTCTGCCAGGCCTGTACATCATCTGATGATTGCGGAGGACCCTCCCTGGGTCCTTGAGGAGATAAATAAGTGGATGAGGTCGTTTTTTGGGCTGGCAAGGATAAGGTGAATGGAGGGCAATGCCTTGTTGCGTGGGACAAGATTTACCGGCCCAAGGATTTTGGAGGGCTTGGGATCAAAAACTTGCAACATCAATCTCTAGCGCTCAGGGTCAGATGGGAATGGCAAAAGCGTACGGAGCCAAACAGGCCTTGGCAAGGATTGCCGATGATCAAGGACACGATGGCAAGGGAGGTGTTTGACAGCTTGGTTCACATCTCAGTTGGCGTGGGTGACAAGGTGCTGTTTTGGTGACAGTACACAGGAATGACGCCGAGCAGGATACATTCACCTGGACGTGTTCTATCTCTGGACAATACTCTGCCAAATTTGTCTATCAGAGCCTATGTAATGGGTGGCCTAAGTCGCCTCTGGCGAAGTGTGTTTGGAGGAGGTGGGCACCTCTGAAATGCAAGCTCTTTGTCTGGCTGGCGATGCAGTACAGGATTTGGACGTCGGACAGAAGGGCTAGGCATGGCCTACAGGATGCGAGTGCAGCTTGCTACACTTGCCTGCAGGACGAGGACAACGTGGATCACATCCTTTTGCAATGCCCGTACGCCCGGGAGGTGTGGTACAACACATGGGACACTCTACAGATTAACACAGCACCTTCGACACCAACTGAGACTACCTTGGACTGGTGGCTTCGAGCAAGGAAGAGTTTTCAGGGGCCGGATAGGAGAGGCTTTGACACCACGGTCACTGCGGTCCTCTGGGCTTTGTGGAAGCAAAGAAATGCGAGAGTGTTCAATAGGGTGGAGCAACAAAAAAACCAACTCGAGCTAGTCACCTCTACGTTAATTGAGATAGCCGAGTGGAGGCAAGCGACAGGCGGTGTTGGTGGGTTACAACGTTTTGTGAGGAGTTAGCCTAGGTTTAGTTGGATGGTGTTGGTGTTGGGAATTTCGTGTGTGCCGTATGTTCGCATTCGAGCCACGCGTCTTGTAATTATACTTTCTTCTTCTTCTATAAAAATATGGTACGCTTTCGGCGTACTCTCGAAAAAAAGTGTGTTGTGAGCGAATGGAACTGAGAAAAGGAGGAGGATAGGATACAAGCTGAAACCACCTCCTCCCAGCGAATATTCTCAAGAAAAAAAACACCTCCCAGCGATCGAAATTTTGGCGGGAAACTAGTGCCCAGCATAGCCATCGGCGCGACGCAGCTGCACGGCACTTCCTTCTATGAAATTCGTTGCATAGACCAGCCCCTGTAGACCAAAGTCACTGATCGGTGGGCCTGAGAGAGCTTCAGCGTCCCAGTATGCGGTGGAAAGACCCCACACAACTTTCATCAAGCCATCCCCTGACATGCCAGCTGTGTGCACCGAGTCCACGTGAACCGAGGCCTCTATGCCATCGGATTCCTTCCACTCTCTGCTGTAAACCGGTACCGCTTAATCCCGTTTAAGCCTACTTATTATCTAATACTGTGTCAAAAAACGTCTTACATTATGAGATAGAGAAAGTAGTTTAATAAAGTTTCTTTTCTTAGAAATATGGACTGTCAAGCCAGCTAAAACTAATTAAATGGGACTTGCGAACGTCGTTTATTTGCCATTTACATCAATATGCTCACCCAACCCACCGCAGCAGATGGCGTCAGCATCAAGACGGCGCCATGTCGTTTCGGCGCCTCCTTGGCCTATTCGGCCACCTATGCCGCTCCTTCTCCATGGCTGCCGCCTCACTTCCTCCTCCCTGGGTCTTGGTTGAGCAAGCCGCAGGATCGGCGCCAACCGCGTTCTTGCGCCTCGTCGAGCCTCCGCACATCTCACGCTTCGTCTTGCCGATGCACCTCACCAAGACTAGCGTCGCCCTCGTCCCTGATAACCACATCGTGCAAGTCCTTGCTGGCAAAGTATGCTCCTCGAGCGACTACGACCTCCTCCTCATCGTCTACGACACCCGTGTCACGGCTCCCAGGCAGGGCCGCAATCGGGTGTGCAAGATGACCTGCATCGACCCCAATGACATCCCATACACCACTTGTTCCGTCTGCAACCCACTCACCGGCCAACTATATCGCCTCCCTCACATGGGACTATGCACGAGATTGGGAGACCCCAAGAAGCTCATGTGCGGCCGGCGGCCCCAACATGGGCGTACTCATCCAATCGATCATGGCAACGGGCCGCTCAAGGTTTGTCGTAGCTGAACAAAAGGAGAACACGATGCTTCGCTTTCTCTCGGCGATGGGAATCGCCATTGAGCAGTCGAGGGTGGACCCTGGCGGGAGCTCGAGCTCTGCGTCGTACCCGGTGGCCCATCGTGCTCCGCTCCTGATCCGTCATCGGGTGCCCCTCTTCCCTGGCTCCCCTCCGGTCCCAGCTCCTTCCAGATAGCGTTGGGTCCTCGTGCCCGCGCCCACCCAAAGGATACTGATGCCAGAGTTGGAGGCAAAAGTCGCCCGCCATGAGAGGTAGCGGGCTGTGTTGAGGGTTACGTAGGCCGGTCCTTCCCGCCCGCAAGGTTATGCACCGGTCGCTGACATCGGCGGAGATGGACGCTTGGCGCCTCCAGTGCAAGAACGCAAATGCGCTCCGACTCGGCATCACATCTTCGGAGAGCGCGTCCGAGGCAGTAGGAGACCGTCTAGGCCATGGCGGCACGACACGCGAAGTAGTAGGCCCGCGCCATCCGCCGCCTCTCTAGCTACATCAGGAGTACTACTGCTGGGGCCAGCTAAGAAATGGTGATCTCTGCCTCCCTGCACCGTCTAGCTAATATATTTTGTATGTAGTATAATCTATCCGGCGATGAACTATACCTTTTGGGTCTGATTGTGCTATATATTTCTAGTTCGATTTACGTTGTTGCATGTCTTGTATGAATTTTGGTCGGGACATATGGGGCCGCTGTTCTGGACAAGGAGAAATGGGATGTGCCCGGCCACTAGCTAACCATAGTTCTCTCATGTTTGTTGTCCCTTGGAACCTCCACATCATGTCTGTTACACCATCTTGAGAAATACGTAGTTGTGTGGTCTGTAAAGGTTTTCAAAAACTAACTTTGAAGTCGAAATGACATTTACACAAGTGTATGAACCCAGTGGGGCTAGCTACTTGAAGTCGGTAGATGGCCGTGTGCAGCAGTTTAGCTGGAAGCAAGGCGCCCACCAGCTCGGTGCTTTCCGCGAGAGTCGGTGCGTGCTCTCTGGCAAAAACCAATCCGAAGCAGGAGTTGATGAATCTGGGCTTCGAAATTCAAACTCACCTTCTCTCCGTCGTCTTCTCTGTGGTAGGTGGGACCCACTCCCTGTGCCAGGGACGGCTGGATCGAGTTCATGTGCGCCGAACCCCTTCATCCCCCTCCACTATCATCTCCCCACCACGCCAGACCGCACCACACCGCAGATCGCGCACGTCACCTCTGCAAGGACAAGCCGCGCAAAACCCTCCCCCTCCATAGCAAAATGCTCCGACGCCCCCTCCGCACGGCGGCCTCGCGCCCTCACTGGGCCCTGGCCTACAGGATGGTGGCGCTGGGCGCTACCTGGGCGCCGTCGACGGGCGCGCGCGCGTCCTTCGACCTCGACGAGGCCGCCGACGTCTCCTACCTCTCGCTCGTCGTCGACTTCCCCAACGGCATCCGCATGGACCTAGGCGCTGCGAGCATCCAGGCCGCGAGCCGTGACGGCGTCCTCTTCCTCTACTTCGTCGACACCCGCGGCCGACCCTTGGGCGCGACGCTCTTCGTCTACAACCCTCTCAGCGGCCAGCTGTTCCGCTTACGCCTCCCCGTCCCCAGCATGGATGCCGCGTTGACTACCGCGCTCTTCCGGCTGCTCACCCAATCCGGCGGCTCCACCTTCCCCGACGGCGTTGCCTTCACCAACGCAAGCATCCAGGGCTTCTCCGACAACCGCCGCTGCCCTGCGGGCATCTGCAACTGCCGCGGCAGTCCCGGATTGGCCGCATCTCGCGCCACGAGCCATGACAGGCTCCACCTCGGCGCGGAGACCCGGCATGCGGCCATCGGCAACTACTGCGACAGTCCCGGTTTGGCCGCGTGTGTCGCCGCTGTCGAACCGGGTGTCAGGTGCTTCGTCTGCAACCCCCTCAGCGGCCAGCTGTTCCGCCTCCCGGTCCCGGATGCCGCCGTCACGCCCTTCGGCCTGCTCGCCCACACCGAGGGCCCCCACTTCGCCGACGGCATTGACTACGCTAGCACATGCATTCACGCCGTGAGCCGCGACGGGGACTTTGCCAACTCCCGCCGCTGCCTTGCGGCTATCTGCAACTTCCGCCGCAGTCCCGGATCCGCCGCAGGTGCCCCCATGAGCCACGACGGCCTTCTCCTGAGTGCGGACACCCGGCATGCGGCCATCCGCAACTGCTGCGACAGTCCCGGCTTGGCCCCGCGTGCCGTTGCCGTCGAACCGGGCGTCAGGATCTTCATCTACAAACCTCTCAGCGGCCAGCTGTTCCGCCTCCCGGATCTCCATAGCTACGTCTCCGCTCACTGCTTCCACCCGCGCCCTCTCGCCGGCAAATCAAGGAAATGGTACTCAGATGCCCCACCCAGTGAAAAAATAGCGCGCTATAGCGTCGCTAATAGCACGCTATAGCGTATTGAGAATTGTCTCGCTAAATATATTAGTGTACAACGTCTCGCTAATAGCACGCTATAGCGCGATATAGCACACTAATAGCATGTTTTGAGGTCGGCGCTATTTTGTTGTAGCACGCTATTTTTTTCATTGGCCCCACCACGGCCGTCGATCCATCACAATTTCTCTGCCATCGCAGCGGCACCATCGGATGCCGACCCATGTAGGATACCGTTCTGGTGGTGGCCACCTGACAAAAGACAATCTGTATGGTAAGTTTTCAGTTCTTATGATTGGCCAATTAACTCATAATTCATTCTCTTCATACGCATGGCATGTACTGTAGTCTGTATGGCACGGATCGATACAGTGAAATTTTCATAGTCCAATTCATTAATCTGGCATGAACTGTCTATTTTTCTCATATATGGCATGCATGGGCTGTATTTTTTATTGGGTGATATTGATATATAAGGTCTATTAATTAAGTAGCAAAAAACACAAGCTGCATGCCCAGTTGTAAAAAACAGACCTATTCTATTTTATTCATGGTGTGTTCACTATCAAATAGATTAGTTAGTTATGAAATATGTGATCAACTCCCAAAGTTGTTTAGCGTGTTGTTTCTTTCTTAGAATTGTATTTTAGGCTACATCGTCTGTTTGTCTATTGAAGTGCAATGCACAATGTTCAGATTTAACTATTGCCTGCCACATTTAGCTGGTTAATTATATGTATATTAAGAACCGTGTTATATTGCAGGACTCATGTTGTAGGACAAGATGAAGAAGGGCAACAGTTTCACCCATTTGATTTCGTAACCGAATTTCCTCCGGTAGAGTCGGTAGAAATTTTTGGAGAATATGGAACGACAGACAAGACCAACAAAATTGGGAAAGGCATCACTTCATCTCTCATTGTTCGGCTGGCTGAGATGAAGCAACATGGCTACTCATTCTATGATCCTGTTACGGTCAATTCATTCTCCATAGATCAATTTGGTGGAGTCCAAATTGCTAATGGCGTATTGCTGAGGCGTGCCAGCAAAACAAGCTCTGCAATAGACACTATTCTAGCCGCTGATGCACTGGATCAGATCCTATCCCATGGACACCAGAAGCCTCTTCAGTTACCAGAAGTGTATGACTTGCTGCAATAAATGAGATCACCATGGAGACTTCATCAAGGTTATTATGCTCTTCTAGTCCATACAAGTGCTATCCCTGAACAAATCAGAGGCCATGCCCTGTTGAATGCTTTTGAGTTATTGATGCATAGCATGACACACAATGAGCGTAAAATAGTTCTCTCTAAGGTTTGGGCTAGCGGCTGGGGTGATGATGCACAGAGCAATCTGGTGCTGGCATAATAGTATTATTACCGCGATAGTCAGTTTAACCCAGACGATCCAGAAAAACTGCTAGTGTACTGCCGAAATTCAGAAAGTCATATTTTGTCTTATCTAAAGAAGCTTTAGAAGATGGGTATCAGCTATACAAAAGAAGATCATCAACGACTGATGCATGCAAAGTTTTGGAGATTACTTTGCCAAGTATATCAGATTCTGTGGAAGCAGCGAAAGTTCAAATGGGTCAATCCCCAAGGTTACTTATGTGGAGGAGCTTGTTGCCCGGTAACCGTGGGATGCGTGAGAAACAGGTGCTTCCTAAAGGAAGTCGAGGACAAAAACATGCCTGATGATGAATGGGCAAATACTTGCTTGAGAATTGTTCGTGGAATTCAGAAAATAATGCCAAGGTAATAGCTACTGCTGAATTACCTTGATTTTTTACATACATACTAGAGGTGTTAGCTCTGGTTCTGAGCAGTGAATTGTCTGCAGATATACGACTCCTACCTAATTGAAGCACGATATGGGATTGGTGTTCCGGATCTTGAGTGCACAGATATCGTCCGCAAAATCATTCACATAGTTCAACCCAACAAGGTATGGTTCAAAATAATCAACTAAATGTTTTGCAGATATTAGGAAGTATTAGATCTAGTACTGAACAATAAATTTCATATTTAGATATGTCCTGCCGCCAGCATATATTTCAAGGTCCTTGATGCTCCTTTCAGTTTCAAAGCTGGGAACGATTTGCAGGTTTTTGTTCTACAATCTAAATCCTTTTTCAGGTGGACATAGACTGTTCACTAAGAAGTTTCATCTAATGTACTTATGATTGTTGTTTGCAGCTAACTGTGACCAAAGGTGAACTTCTGGAGGTCTGTTATAAGCATGGGCGATGGGCCTTTGTAAGTATCGCTTTTCTTGTACATTGCTTTCCACTCTTGTGTTTTTACTTGATAACGCTGGGGAGTTATAAAGTTGTCTTGTCAACTCAGGTCAAGAAGGTCGGACCTTGTGTTGGCAGAAGGGCTGGATTAGTCCCCGCCCGATTCTTTAAGTACAGACTATGGTTATAGTCATATTCATGGTACTGCATTCTTGGTATGGTTATTCATTCTATTCCCATTGTCAACCTTTCTATGTTAGACTAATTTACTGAATATGAACAATATAAGACTAACTAGCTTATGTACCTACAAGTCAATGTGCACTGTATTACAAAATTGGAATTTCTATTTTGATCAGACCACTCTAGACCTGCTTAGGCTTTACTCCCTGTATATCTTACGATGTACCACTTTTGTGTTTACCCTCTGAATGGCATTGAAAAGCAGCTGCTGCATTTAGTTAAAAATAAAATAAAAGGACAACATAGGTGATGCAGTAGTTAGTTAGTTTCAGATGTTGCAGAAAATGTTTGAAAGTTTTGATTGTCCCAGCTAGAAATGATCAGCTTTTCACAATAAGCCAATGGGAAATCCATGAGGCCATGCTTTCCTTGAACAGAGCTTGGCAAATGACAATTAATTAATACCAACCGCTCTTTTCTGTGCAGATGTTGCAGTTAATTTGCTATTCCTGTCGAGGACGCCTTGCTGGCTCATGCAGCTGAGGGATGTGAGTTGATCAAGTTCAAGCCACCGAGGTGACTGCTATTCTGGTCTCTGTTGGTTCCCCGTGAGGATCAAAGCTTTGCTGCTGGTCCAGTATGTTTCCCATGTTAGGTGCTCTTCCGTATCTGCTGATAAAGAGTTGTAGTCTGGAGATCAACTCTGTAGTTGATGCCTCTATTTCTGGGTTAGGAGTAATCGCCAGTAGAACAACATTGTCATCGATTCCTCCTGTACCTGTGTGATGCGTTTACATTTTGCTACATGATTGTTTGCGAAACTTGATGCTTCCAAAGTGTTGCTGCCCCAATGTTTGTTCTCAGCTTGAAGCTGCACGTGCCCCTATTAGTGCCCGGATTGAAGATAAATTGTTTCCAAATGTCAGATATAAACATTAGCATTTTGTGTTGGAAGGGCCCTCAAATGCCCGAACTGTCGCACCACCGATCTCGGCTACCCCTTGTCACATTATCTGCTTCCAAAAAATCAAACGTGAGAACATCGATAGCAACACTGCTTCCTACCTTTGCGGCTATAGGCTCCTCATCTCCCAGCAATTGGCAACCGTGGTTGCATTCTTCTTTTGAGGAGTGACGATGTGGTGGTTTCAAATGTCGCCCTTGGCACATACTCCCTGAATGTTGATGTTACTCTAGTTCATTCCAGTATATCCCTCAAATTCACCTTAGTCTATGGACCAACCAGAGGGGGACGAAGACACTTTCTTTGGTGAGCTTAGAGCAATTCCAACGCGTCGACCCATTTCGTCCGTGTCCGTCCGTTTGGATCGGTGCGTTGGGCTTATCGTCCGCCTGCCGATCCATTCTCGGCCCAAATTCGAGCCTCATTTGCGTCGGCGTGGACAAGAAACGGACGCACGTGAACGCGTGCCGACTCCTCCCCCTGGCCCGCCAGCCGGTGGCACATTAGCCATTGTCTTCCACCTCCATCGACAATAAGCCCTCGCCCGCCCACCCCGTTGCCGCCACAGCCCAGTTCCCGTGTCCCTGCCAGCAGTCCGCGCCCACACACCTCCCCCGCACGCCGCCACCTCCCACGTTGCTGCCACCACCGCGTCGCCGCCGGGCCACCGTTGCTTCCCACCACCCCACCTCGACGTCGCCGCGAGCACGAAGTCGCCCCCCCGAGGACCCGGCCAGCCCATTCGTCTGACGCCGCCACGCTCACCTGGCGCTGCCACGCTGGTCGGACGCCTCCAGACCAGTTACCTGGTCCAGGGGAGGCGCTTGTCTCTTCCCCGGCCAGCTTCTTCAACAACATCTGCAAGTTGTTCGACAGTTTGCCCCCTAGGTACAAATGGACTCCGCCGATGAGTTCTTTTTTCATAATTTCCTCTGGGACTCTGACGATTCTTCATCTGATGATGAGGAGATGGTGGCTGCCGTGTTGGTTCATGACCATCTTAATAGGCAGTGGCCATTGTTCTGGGGCTCGATCCCGGGGCACACTCCAGCGTTGAATCGCAACCGAGAGAGCGATCATTTCCTTCTTTGGGAGGACTACTTTGAGACAAACAGCACCCTCTTCAAACATCACCAATTCCGGCGCCGTTTTCGTATTCCTAGGCATGTTTTCAATTGTATTCGAGAGGGGGTGGTCGGATACGATAAGTATTTCGAGTGCAAGGAGGATGCCCTTGGAAAGATTGGCTTCTCCTCTTATCAGAAATGCAGTGCAGCTATCCAGATGCTTGCATATGGAGTGCCCGGATCTCATTGATGAGTACGTCTGTAGGAGCGAATCTACGTGCCTAGAGTCCATGTGCAGATTCTGCAAGGCTGTGATTGCAGTGTTTGGACATGAGTACTTGAGAGAGCCAACTGCTAAAGATACAGCCCGCTTGTTGGTGATGAATGCGAGCAGGGGCTTCCCCGGGGTGCTTGGCAGCATAGACTGCATGCACTGGGAGTGGAAGAATTGCCCTTCTGCTTGGCAAGGGCAGTACAGGGGCCATGTCAGGGCTTGCACTGTCATACTTGAGGCCGTGGCCTCACAAGATCTCTGGATCTTGCACTCCTTCATCGGCATGGCCGAATCGCACAATGATATCAACGCGCTTCGATGGCCGCCTGTGTTTGCAAGGCTAGCCGAAGGAAACTACTCGCCGGTGAATGTTGACATCAACGGCCACAACTACAACAAATGATACTACCTAGCTGACGGTATCTATCGTCAGTGGACCACTATTATGAAGACAATTCCCAAGCCTATCGGAGAGAAGAGGAAGAGATTTTCCCAAAAGCAAGAGAGTACTAGGAAGGATGTCGAGCGTGCCTTTGGTGTTCTGCAATCTCGATGAGGCATCGTTCGGTATCTTGATAGAACTGGGAGCACCAAGAAGTTGTGGGAGATGATGACTGATTGTGTGATCATGCACAATGTATCATAGAGGATGAGCGCCCGGAACGTATCTATGATCAAGGGTTTCAGTTTCAGGGTGACAATGTTGTGCCTGAGCATGAAGGAGGAGCGGGAACGTTTGCACACTTCACCCAATTTCATCATCAAATGCGTGATTGGAAAACTCACATTCAGCTGCAAGATGATTTGGTTGAACATATGTGGGTTCGTGTTGGCAACCAATAGATGTATCTTTTTTAAAATAAATTTGAGATAATTTAATTTTTATTCAGCTTGTAAACTACAATATATTTATTTGAGTTGTGGAACTTGGCTGTAATTATTTTCTTGTGATACTATGCAGAATATGTGTATATTTGATGAAAAACAACGACAAGCCGGCCGCACGGGCAAATATGGGTTGGCGCATCGAACACACTGCCGACCCAAACCAAAAACAAGGCGGACACCGAGCGGGCGGCCGACCCAAAGAGACAAAAAGCGGACAAGACACACATCCGTTTGGGTCGGCACATTGGAGTTGCTCTTAGGGCCCTCAAGCTGGGTAGATTCAGAGAGAGAGAGAGAGACAGAGAGACGTGCAAACTCAAACAGATCTGGCATGATGACATTCTGCAACGCCCTCCACCATTGGGAGCTCTCTGAGATTCACCTGCAAAACCACAATTTACTTTTTTAGAAAAGGATGTTAAACCTGACATCTGCATCAATCGATGCATGCGATCATCTTTATTAATTATTTCACGAAGGTCTGACAAGAACATACATCAAGTTACCCGAAGCCACCATTCACACCTAAAACTTGATGATGTTGTTAGGTAACGCAGTAATTTCAAAAAATTTCCTACTGATGACCCACAAGTGTGGGGGATCTATGGTAGCTTTTCGATAAGTAAGAGTGTCGAACCCAACGAGGAGCAGAAGGAAATGATAAGCAGTTTTCAGTAAGGTATTCTCTGCAAGCACTGAAATTATCGGTAACAGATAGTTCTGTGATAAGGTAATTTGTAACGAGTAGAAAGTAATAAAAGTAAATAAGGTGCAGCAAGATGTTCCAATCCTTTTTGTAGCAAAGGACAAGCATGGACAAACTCTTATATGAAAGAAAGCGCTCCCGAGGACACATGGGATTTATCGTCAAGCTAGGTTTCATCACGTTCATATGATTCGCGTTCGGTACTTTGATAATTTGATATGTGGGTGGACCGGTGCTTGGGTACTGTCCTTACTTGGACAAGCATCCCACTTATGATTAACCCCTATTGCAAGCATCCGCAACTACAACAGAAGTATTAAGGTAAACCTAACCATAGCATGAAACATATGGATCCAAATCAGCCCCTTACGAAGCAACGCATAAACTTGGGTTTAAGCTTCTATCACTCTAGAAACCCATCATCTACTTATTACTTCCCAATGCCTCCCTCTAGGCCCAAACAATGGTGAAGTGTCATGTAGTCGACGTTCACATGACACCACTAGAGGGATGACAACATACATCTCATAAAAATATCGAACGAATACCAAATTCACATGATTACTAATAGCAAGACTTCTCCCATGTCCTCAGGAACAAACGTAACTACTCACAAAGCATATTCATGTTCATAATCAGAGGTGTATTAATTGCATAATGGATCTGAACATATGATCTTCCACCAAGTAAACCAACTAGCATCAACTACAAGGAGTAATCAACACTACTAGCAACCCACAGGTACCAATCTGAGGTTTGGATACAAGAGATGAACTAGGGTTTGAGATGAGATGGTGCTGGTGAAGATGTTGATGGAGATTGAACCCCTCCCGATGAGAGGATCATTGGTGATGACGATGGTGATGATTTCCCCCTCCCGGAGAGAAGTTTCCCCGGCAAAACAGCTCCACCGGAGCCCTAGATTGGTTCCGCCTCGTGGCGGCAGAGTTTCGTCCCGTAAGCTTGCTTATGATTTTTTCTCGGACGAAAGACCTCATATAGCAAAAGATGGGCATCGGAGGGCCACCAGGGGGCCCACGAGGCAAGGGGGCGCGCCCAGGGGGTAGGGCGCGCCCCCACCCTCGTGGCCAGGGTGTGGCCCCCTCTGGAACTTTCTTCGCTCAATATTTTTTATATATTCTGGAAATAACTTCCGTGAAGTTTCAGTACTTTTGGAGCTGTGCAGAATAGGTCTGTAATATTTGCTCCTTTTCCAGCCCAGAATCCCAGCTGCCGGCATTCTCCCTCTTCATGTAAACCTTGTAAAATAAGAGAGAATATGCATAAGTATTGTGACATAATGTGTAATAACAGCCCATAATGCAATAAATATCGATATAAAAGCATGATGCAAAATGGACGTATCAACTCCCCCAAGCTTAGACCTTGCTTGTCCTCCAGCGAAAGCCGAAATCGAAAAATATGTCCACATGTCTGGAGATAGAGGTGTCGATAAAAATAGAATACGGACATGAGGGCATCATGATCATTCTTAAAACAACAATATAGATATATATATATATATATATATATATATATATATATATATATTGTCATATGATCTCTTATGCTAAAGTAACAATTCAATCACAATTTCAAGTCTGAATCGTAAACTTTATTGAGAACCAACAAACTCTAATCTCAGTCATTGAGGCAATTTCAATTTATCATAACATAGGAAAGAGTCAATATAAGAGCTTTTCAGCAAGTCCACATACTCAACTATCATTTAGTATTTCACAATTGCTAACACTCACGCAATATTTATGGGTATGGAGTTTTAATTGGACACAGAGAAAGATAGGGGCTTATAGTTTTGCCTCCCAACGTTTTACCTCGAGGGTAATGTCAACAATAATAGCTCATGCAGACTCACATCCAATTAGCTATATGTATCTGGATCTTTCGAACACATTGTGCTTGCCAAAGGATAAAATGTAAAAAGGAAAGGTGAAGATCACCATGACTCTTATGTAAGGTAGAAGATAAAAATAAAAGATAGGCCCTTCGCAGAGGGAAGCAGAGGTTGTCATGCGCTTTTATGGTTGGATGCACGAAATCTTAATGCAAAAGAACGTCACTTTATATTGCCACTTGTGATATGGACCTTTATTATGCAGTCCGTCGCTTTTATTTCTTCCATATCACAAGTTCGTATAAAGCTTATTTTCTCCGCATTAATAAGTCATACATATTTAAAGAGCAATTTTAGTTGCTTGCACCGATGACAACTTACCTGAAGGATCTTACTCAATACATAGGTAGGTATGGTGGACTCTCATGGCAAAAACGGGTTTAGGGATATTTGGAAGCACAAGTACTATCTCTACTTGGTGCAAAGAAATTGGCTAGCAAGAGATGGAAAGGCAAGCTCAACATGTTGGATGATCCATGACAATATAATTTATCTTGGATGTAAGAAAACATAACCCATTACGTTGTCTTCCTTGTCCAACATCAACTCTTTAGCATGTCATATTTTAATGAGTGCTCACAATCATAAAAGATGTCCAAGATAGTATATTTATATGTGAACCTCTCTTTCTTTATTACTTCCTATTAATTGCAACGATGACCAAAACTATGTTTGTCAACTCTCAACAACTTTTATTCATCGTACTCTTTATATGTGAGCTCATTACTCTCCATAAGATCCATATGATCTCTTTATTTATTTTTATTCTTCTCTTTTATTTTATTTCCTCAAGATCATAGCAAAATAATAAAGCCCTTGACTCAGCACTAAGATTTATTATATATAGCTCACGGACTCGATTACATAGGAAGATCATAAAGCAAAACTCACAACTAGATCATACTAAAACTTTATTCTACTAGATCAAGATGGCGTTGTGCTCGCGGGGCTGTTTGGCAAGGCTGTGCCGGCAAGTACTGACGCGGAGGAGCGGAACACGGTGGTGTTGTGCTCGCACTAGCGTGTCAGCACGGGTGGTTGGTGTATGTTTCCTTTGGATGGATATACACCCGCAGGTGTTGTGCTGGAATGTGAGGGGCCTCAACAATCCAGCCAAAAGGAAGGCCGTTCGGGAGTTTGTGGATACGGTTAAGGTGAACCTAGTTTGCTTCCAGGAAACAAAAATGGATGTAATGGACCATTATGTTGTAATGCAATGCTTGGGGCCATCGTTTTGTTGGTTTTGCGTATGTGCCAGCGGTGGATACTTGTGGTGGTATACTCTTGGCATGGGATAGCTCGGTGCTACTGGTAGACAACATCATGCTTAATACTAGCTTTCTCACAGGCAGGGTGCATGCCAAGCTGGGGGACCCATGGTGGATCACTATGGTATATGGACCACAAGGTGGTGAGAGGAAAACTCAGTTCTTGCATGAAATTAAGGACTGGCAGGTGGGGTGCCCGGGGCCTAGGATGCTACTTGGCGATTTTAACATGATCATTAGGGCCACGCACAAAAACAACTCCAATGTTAACAGAAGGATGATGGGTCAATTCCGAGACTTTGTGGATGATCATGAGCTAAAAGAGATGCACATGCATGGCAGGAGATACACGTGGTCGAACGAGAGGGATACACCCACGTTGACTAAAATCGACAGGGTCTTCACGACCATGGATTGGGAGCTGGAAAACACTGAGTACCTCCTTCAGGCGCTTTCTACAGGTGTCTCGGATCATGCGCCATTACTACTCACTACTAGTGCCAGTTTTTGCACCAAGCGGCGCTTTCGGTTTGAGATGTTCTAGACCAAGCTTGAAGGGTTTGAGGATGCGGTCAAGGAAGCTTGGAAGTGCAATGATGAGATTGTCGACCCGTACAAGAGACTAGATGCCCTGCTTAGAAACACCGCGAGATACCTACAAGCTTGGGGCCAAAAAAGGGTGGGCAACGTAAAAATGCTAATGAGGGTGGCAAGTTGGGTGATACATAGGTTGGATATTGCACAAGAGGGGAGGATGCTGGAGAGTGGGGAGTTGTGGCTGCGTCGTAGCTTGAAACAGACCCTACTTGGCTTGGTCGCGTTGGAGCGAACTATTGATCGTCAACGATCCAGAATGAAGTGGTTGAGGGAGGGAGATGCCAACACCAAACTTTTCTAGGCTTTTGCTAATGGGCGACGAGCGAAGAACTTCATTACACACATCAAAAGAGAGGGAGTCATTATTTTGGAACAGGAGCAAAAGGAAGAGGCCTCTTCCAGGCTTATGAGCGGCTTATCGGGCAAGAGAAGGCTAGAGAGCATGCTTTGGATCTGCAGTTCCTGGGGATGCAGAGCCATGATCTTAGGGAGTTGGAGGAAATAATCACTGAGGAGGAAGTTTGGGCTGTCATAAAAGAGCTTCCCCCTGACCGCGCTCCAGGACCGGGCAGGTACGTTGCTGCTTTCTACCAAAGAGCCTGGCCAATCATCAAGAATGATGTAATGGCGGTAATGATGAAGCTTTATGTTGGAGATGGTAGAGGATTTGGGAAACTAAACAAAGCACATATTGTTCTCATTCCCAAGAAGCCGGATGCTGAGGAGATTGGGGACTTTCGGCCTATCAGCTTGACTCATAGCATGCCAAAGTTGTTTGTCAAAGTTCTTGCTAACCGGCTCAGAAAGCAGATGCACTTGATTGTCGAGGCCAATCAATCAGCTTTCATCAAGGGCAGGCATCTTCATGACAATTTCCTCCTCGTACGACAAGTTGCCAGGAAGATCCATGCAAGGAGGAGGGCCGGTGTGTTCCTGAAACTTGATATCTCACGGGGTTTTGACTCCTTGTCATGGCCTTTCCTCTTTGAGATCATGACTGCTAAAGGTTCGCGCTGGAAGACTTGGGTGGCAATCTTACTGCAATCCGCAACAACCAAGGTGATAGTCAACGGGGTGGCCGGGAAGAGCTTTGGGCACGCGTGTGGGTTGCGTCAGGGAGACCCTATCTCCCCGCTACTCTTCGTCATCGCTGTGGATGCTCTCACGAAGCTAATACAGAGAGTTATGGAGGTTGGTGTGCTTAGCTCCTTCCATGGCATCACGGCCATGCAAAGAATCTCCATATACGCCGACGACGTGGCACTGTTCATTAAACCCACTGCCATGGACCTGAGCTTTGTGAAGGAGGCCTTGGATGCGTTTAGGAAAGTATCGGGGCTTCGGGTGAACTACCGGAAATCTTCAGCCATTGTGATCTGGGGCGATTTGGAGGACAGACAGAGGGTGGCCGCGTTGCTGCAGTGTGATCTTGCAGAGTTCTCGTGTAGGTACCTTGGCCTACAGCTGGCGGTTAAGAGGTTGACACGTGCAGATTGGCAGCCCATGTTGGACAAAGTGAGGTACTTTGTTCCAACATGGCAAAGGGGCTGATTCAACGACCTGGCCAGCTCATCCTGGTGCAATCCATTGTCTCTGCCAGGCCTGTACATCATCTGATGATTGCGGAGGACCTGGCCTGGGTGCTTGAGGAGATAAATAAGTGGATGAGGTCGTTTTTTGGGTTGGCAAGGATAAGGTGAATGGAGGGCAATGCCTTGTCGCGTGGGACAAGATTTACCGGCCCAAGGATTTTGGAGGGCTTGGGATCAAAAACTTGCAACATCAATCTCTAGCACTCAGGGTCAGATGGGAATGGCAAAAGCGTACGGAGCCAAACAGGCCTTGGCAAGGATTGCCGATGATCGAGGACACGATGGCAAGGGAGGTGTTTGACAGCTTGGTTCACATCTCAGTTGGCGTGGGTGACAAGGTGCTGTTTTGGCGAGACCGGTGGATTCACGGATTTGCGGTGGCGGATATAGCACCGCAACTACTTGCAACGGTCCACAAGAGGGTGATCAACAATAGAACGGTGCAACATGCGCTTCTCAATGATAGTTGGAGGGAGGATTGTCAACCTGAGAACTCCTTCATGGCCCTAATGCAATGCATGCACTTATGTCATGCAGTGGCGACAGTACACAGGAATGAGGCCGAGCAGGATACATTCACCTGGACGTGCTCTATCTCTGGACAATACTCTACCAAATTTGTCTATCGGAGCCTATGTAATGGGTGGCCTAAGTCGCCTCTGGCGAAGTGTGTTTGGAGGAGCTGGGCACCTCTGAAATGCAAGCTCTTTGTCTGGCTGGCGATGCAGTACAGGATTTGGACGTCGGACAGAAGGGCTAGGCACAGCCTACAGGATGCGAGTGCAGCTTGCTACACTTGCCTGCAGGACGAGGACAACGTGGATCACATCCTTTTGCAATGCCCGTACGCCCGGGAGGTGTGGTACAACACATGGGACACTCTACAGATTAACACAGCACCTTCGACACCAACTGAGACTACCTTGGACTGGTGGCTTCGAGCAAGGAAGAGTTTTCAGGGGCCGGATAGGAGAGGCTTTGACACCACGGTCACTGCGGTCCTCTGGGCTTTGTGGAAGCAAAGAAATGCAAGAGTGTTCAATAGGGTGGAGCAACAAAAAAACCAGCTCGAGCTAGTCACCTCTACGTTAATTGAGATAGCCGAGTGGAGGCAAGCGACAGGCGGTGTTGGTGGGTTACAACGTTTTGTGAGGAGTTAGCCTAGGTTTAGTGGGATGGTGTTGGTGTTGGGAATTTCGTGTGTGCCGTATGTTCGCATTCGAGCCACGCGTCTTGTAATTATACTTTCTTCTTCTTCTATAAAAATATGGTACGCTTTCGTCGTACTCTCGAAAAAAAAAGTGTGTTGTGAGCGAATGGAACTGAGAAAAGGAGGAGGATAGGATACAAGCTGAAACCACCTCCTCCCAGCGAATATTCTCAAGAAAAAAACACCTCCCAGCGAACGAAATTTCGGCGGGAAACTAGTGCCCAGCATAGCCATCGGCGCGACGCAGCTGCACGGCACTTCCTTCTATGAAATTCTTTGCATAGACCAGCCCATCTAGACCAAAGTCACTGATCGGTGAGCCTGAGAGAGCTTCAGCGTCCCAGTACGCGGTGGAAAGACCCCACGCAGCTTTCATCAAGCCATCCCCTGACATGCCAGCTGTGTGCACCGAGTCCACGTGAACCGAGGCCTCTATGCCATCGGATTCCTTCCACTCTCTGCTGTAAACCGGTACCGCTTAATCCCGTTTAATCCTACTTATTATCTAATACTGTGTCAAAAAACGTCTTACATTATGAGACAGAGAAAGTAGTTTAATAAAGTTTCTTTTCTTAGAAATATGGACTGTCAAGCCAGCTAAAACTAATTAAATGGGACTTGCGAACGTCGTTTATGTGCCATTTACATCAATATGCTGTGTTGAGAGTTACGTAGGCCGGTCCTTCCCGCCCGCAAGGTTATGCACCGGTCGCTGACGTCGGCGGAGATGGACGCTAGGCGCCTCCAGTGCAAGAACGCAAATGCGCTCCGACTCGGCATCACATCTTCGGAGAGCGCGTCGGAGGCAGTAGGAGACCGTCTAGGCCATGGCGGCACGACACGCGAAGTAGTAGGCCCGCGCCGTCCGCCGCCTCTCTATCTACATCAGGAGTACTACTGCTGGGGCCAGCTAAGAAATGGTGATCTCTGCCTCCCTGCACCGTCTAGCTAATATATTTTGTATGTACTATATTCTATCCGGCGATGAACTATACCTTTTGGGTCTGATTGTGCTATATATTTCTAGTTCGATTTACGTTGTTGCATGTCTTGTATGAATTTTGGTCCGGACATATGGGGCTGCTGTTGTGGACAGGGGGAGAAATGGGACGTGCCCGGCCACTAGCTAACCATAGTTCTCTCATGTTTGTTGTCCCTTGGAACCTCCACATCATGCCTGTTACACCATCTTCAGAAATACGTAGTTGTGTGGTCTGTAAAGGTTTTCAAAAACTAACTTTGAAGTCGAAATGACATTTACACAAGTGTATGAACCCAGTGGGGTAGCTACTTGAAGTCGGTAGATGGCCGTGTGCAGCAGTTTGGCTAGAAGCAAGGCGCCCACCAGCTCGGTTCTTTCCGGGAGAGTCGGTGCATGCTCTCTGGCAAATACCAATCCGAAGCCGGAGTTGATGAATCTGGGCTTCGAAATTCGAACTCACCTTGTCTCCGTCGTCTTCTCTGTGGTAGGTGGGACCCACTCCCTGTGCCAGTGACGGCTGGATCAAGTTCATGTGCACCGAACCCCTTCATCCCCCTTCACTATCATCTCCCCACCACGCCAGACGGCACCACACCGCAGATCGCGCACGTCACCTCTGCAAGGACAAGCCGCGCAAAACCCTCCCCCTCCATAGCAAAATGCTCTGACGCCTCGCCGGCGGCGCCGCGGCGCCCCTCTGACGCCCCCTCCGCACGGCGGCCTCGCACCCTCGCTGGGCCCTGGCCTACAGGATGGCGGCGCTGGGCGCTACCTGGGCGCCGTCGACAGGCGCGCACGCGTCCTTCGACCTCGACGAGGCCGCCTGCGTCTCCTACCTCTCGCTCGTCGCCGACTTCCCCAACGGCATCCGCATGGACCTAGGCGCCGCGAGCATCCAGGCCACGAGCCGCGACAGCGTCCTCTTCCTCTACTTCGTCGACACCCGCGGCCGACCCTTGGGCGTGACGCTCTTCGTCTACAACCCTCTCAGCGGCCAGCTGTTCCGCTTCCGCCTCCCCGTCCCCAGCATGGATGCCGCGTTGACTACCGCGCTCTTGGGCCTGCTCACCCGATCCGGCGGCTCCACCTTCCCCGACGGCGTTGCCTTCACCAACGCAAGCATCCATGGCTTCTCCGACAACCGCCGCTGCCCTGCGGGCATCTGCAACTGCCGCCGCAGTCCCGGATTGGCCGCATCTCGCGCCACGAGCCACGACAGGCTCCACCTCGGCGCGGAGACCCGGCATGCGGCCATCGGCAACTACTGCGATAGTCCCGGCTTGGCCACGTGTGCCGCCGCCGTCGAACCGGGTGTCAGGTGCTTCGTCTGCAACCCCCTCAGCGGCCAGCTGTTCCGCCTCCCGGTCCCGGATGCCGACGCCACGCCCTTCGGCCTGGTCGCCCACACCGAGGGCCCCCACTTCGCCGACGGCATTGACTACGCCAGCACATGCATCCACGCCGTGAGCCGCGACGGGGACTTTGCCAACTTCCGCCGCTGCCTTGCGGGTATCTGCAACTTCCGCCGGAGTCCCGGATCGGCCGCAGGTGCCCCCATGAGCCACGACGGCCTCCTCCTGAGTGCCGACACCCGGCATGCGGCCATCCGCAACTGCTGCGACAGTCCCGGCTTGGCCCCGCGTGCCGCTGCCATCGAACCGGGCGTCAGGATCTTCATCTACAAACCTCTCAGCGGCCAGCTGTTCCGCCTCCCGGATCTCCACAGCTGCGTCTCCGCTCACTGCTTCCACCCGCGCCCTCTCGCCGGCAGATCAAGGAAATGGTACTCGCATGCCCCACCCACTGAAAAAAAAGCGCGCTATAGCGTCGCTAATAGCACGCTATAGCGTATTGAGAATTGCCTCGCTAAATATATTAGTGTACAACGTCTCGCTAATAGCACGCTATAGCGCGATATAGCACGCTAATAGCATGTTTTGAGGTCGGCGCTATTTTGTTGTAGCACGCTATTTTTTTCATTGGCCCCACCACGGTCGTCGATCCATCGCAATTTCTCTGCCATCGCAGCGGCACCATCGGATGCCGACCCATGTAGGATACCGTTCTGGTGGTGGCCACCTGACAAAAGACAATCTGTATGGTAAGTTTTCAGTTCTTATGGTTGGCCAATTAACTCATAATTCATTCCGTTCATACGCATGGCATGTACTGTAGTCTGTATGGCACGGATCGATACAGTGAAATTTTCATAGTCCAATTCATTAATCTGGCATGAACTGTCTATTTTTCTCATATATGGCGTGCATGGACTGTATTTTTTATTGGGTGATATTGATATATAAGGTCTATTAATTAAGTAGCAAAAAACACAAGCTGCATGCCCAGTTGTAAAAAACAGAGCTATTCTATTTTATTCATGGTGTGTTCAATATCAAATAGATTAGTTAGTTATGAAATATGTGATCAACTCCCAAAGTTGTTTAGCGTGTTGTTTCTTTCTGAGAATTGTATTTTAGGCTACATCGTCTGTTTGTCTATTGAAGTGCAATGCACAATGTTCA
This sequence comes from Aegilops tauschii subsp. strangulata, assembly GCF_002575655.3. Classification (NCBI taxonomy): domain Eukaryota; kingdom Viridiplantae; phylum Streptophyta; class Magnoliopsida; order Poales; family Poaceae; genus Aegilops; species Aegilops tauschii. The sequence continues at coordinate 402,257,495 of NC_053035.3, forward strand.
GATTTAACTATTGCCTGCCACATTTAGCTGGTTAATTATATGTATATTAAGAACCGTGTTATATTGCAGGACTCATGTTGTAGGACAAGATGAAGAAGGGCAACAGTTTCACCCATTTGATTTCGTAACCGAATTTCCTCCGGTAGAGTTGGTAGAAATTTTTGGAGAATATGGAACGACAGCCAAGACCAACAAAATTGGGCAAGGCATCACTTCATCTCTCAATGTTCGGCTGGCTGAGATGAAGCAACATGGCTACTCATTCTATGATCCTGTTACGGTCAATTCATTCTCCATAGATCAATTTGGTGGAGTCCAAATTGCTAATGGCATATTGCTGAGGTGTGCCAGCAAAACAAGCTCTGCAATAGACACTATTCTAGCCGCTGATGCACTGGATCAGATCCTATCCCATGGACACCAGAAGCCTCTTCAGTTACCAGAAGTGTATGACTTGCTGCAATAAATGAGATCACCATGGAGACTTCATCAAGGTTATTATGCTCTTCTAGTCCATACAAGTGCTATCCCTGAACAAATCAGATGCCATGCCCTGTTGAATGCTTTTGAGTTATTGATGCATAGCATGACACACAATGAGCGTAAAATAGTTCTCTCTAAGGTTTGGGCTAGGGGCTGGGGTGATGATGCACAGAGCAATCTGGTGCTGGCATAATAGTATTATTACCGCGATAGTCAGTTTAACCCAGACGATCCAGAAAAACTGCTAGTGTACTGCCGAAATTCAGAAAGTCATATTTTGTCTTATCTACAGAAGCTTAAGAAGATGGGTATCAGCTATACAAAAGAAGATCATCAACGACTGATGCATGCAAAGTTTTGGAGATTACTTTGCCAAGTATATCAGATTCTGTGGAAGCAGCGAAAGTTCAAATGGGTCAATCCCCAAGATTACTTATGTGGAGGAGCTTGTTGCCCGGTAACCGTGGGATGCGTGAGAAACAGGTGCTTCCTAAAGGAAGTCGAGGACAAAAACATGCCTGATGATGAATGGGCAAATACTTGCTTGAGAATTGTTCGTGGAATTCAGAAAATAATGCCAAGGTAATAGCTACTGCTGAATTACCTTGATTTTTTACATACATACTAGAGGTGTTAGCTCTGGTTCTGAGCAGTGAATTGTCTCCAGATATACGACTCCTACCTAATTGAAGCACGATATGGGATTGGTGTTCCGGATCTTGAGTGCACAGATATCGTCCGCAAAATCATTCACATAGTTCAACCCAACAAGGTATGGTTCAAAATAATCAACTAAATGTTTTGCAGATATTAGGAAGTATTAGATCTAGTACTGAACAATAAATTTCATATTTAGATATGTCCTGCCGCCAGCATATATTTCAAGGTCCTTGATGCTCCTTTCAGTTTCAAAGCTTGGAACGATTTGCAGGTTTTTGTTCTACAATCTAAATCCGTTTTCAGGTGGACACAGACTGTTCACTAAGAAGTTTCATCTAATGTAGTTATGATTGTTGTTTGCAGCTAACTGTGACCAAAGGTGAACTTCTGGAGGTCCGTTATAAGCATGGGCGATGGGCCTTTGCAAGTATCGCTTTTCTTGTACATTGCTTTCCACTCTTGTGTTTTTACTTGATAACACTGGGGAGTTATAAAGTTGTCTTGTCAACTCAGGTCAAGAAGGACGGACCTTGTGTTGGCAGAAGGGCAGGATTAGTCCCCGCCCGGTTCTTTAAGTACAGACTATGGTTATAGTCATATTCATGGTACTGCATTCTTGGTATGGTTATTCATTCTATTCCCATTGTCAACCTTTCTATGTTAAACTAATTTACTGAATATGAACAATATAAGACTAACTAGCTTATGTACCTACAAGTCAATGTGCACTGTATTACAAAATTGGAATTTCTATTTTGATCAGACCACTCTAGACCTGCTTAGGCTTTACTCCCTGTATATCTTACGATGTACCACTTTTGTGTTTACCCTCTGAATGGCATTGAAAAGCAGCTGCTGCATTTAGTCAAAAATAAAATAAAAGGACAACATAGGTGATACAGTAGTTAGTTAGTTTCAGATGTTGCAGAAAATGTTTGAAAGTTTTGATTGTCCCAGCTAGAAATGATCAGCTTTTCACAATAAGCCAATGGGAAATCCATGAGGCCATGCTTTCCTTAAACAGAGCTTGGCAAATGACAATTAATTAATACCAACCGCTCTTTTCTGTGCAGATGTTGCAGTTAATTTGCTATTCCTGTCGAGGACGCCTTGCTGGCTCATGCAGCTGAGGGATGTGAGTTGATCAAGTTCAAGCCACCGAGGTGACTGCTATTCTGGTCTCTGTTGGTTCCCCGTGAGGATCAAAGCTTTGCTGCTGGTCCAGTATGTTTCCCATGTTAGGTGCTCTTCCGTATCTGCTGATAAAGAGTTGTAGTCTGGAGATCAACTCTGTAGTTGATGCCTCTATTTCTGGGTTAGGAGTAATCGCCAGGAGATCAACATTGTCATCGATGCCTCCTGTACCTGTGTGATGCGTTTACATTTTTCTACATGATTGTTTGCGAAACTTGATGCTTCCAAAGTGTTGCTGCCCCAATGTTTGTTCTCAGCTTGAAGCTGCACGTGCCCCTATTAGTGCCCGGATTGAAGATAAATTGTTTCCAAATGTCAGATATAAACATTAGCATTTTGTGTTGGAAGGGGCCTCAAATGCCCGAACTGTCGCACCACCGATCTCGGCTACCCCTTGTCACATTATCTGCCTCCAAAAGATCAAACGTGAGAACATCGATAGCAACACTGCTTCCTACCTTTGCGGCTATAGGCTCCTCATCTCCCAGCAATTGGCAACCGTGGTTGCATTCTTCTTTTGAGGAGTGACGATGTGGTGGTTTCAAATGTCGCCCTGGGAACATACTCCCTGAATGTTGATGTTACTCTAGTTCATTCCAGTATATCCTTCACATTCACCTTAGTCTATGGAGCAACCAGAGGGGTGACGAAGACACTTTCTTTGGTGAGCTTAGAGCAATTCCAACGCGTCGACCCATTTCGTCCGCGTGCGTCCGTTTGGATCGGTGCGTTGGGCTTATCATCCGCCTGCCGATCCATTCTCGGCCCAAATTCGAGGCGCATTTGCGTCGGCGTGGACAAGAAACGGACGCACGCGAACGCGTGCTTACTCCTCCCCCTGGCCCGCCAGCCGGTGGCACATTAGCGATTGTCTTCCACCTCCATCGACAACAAGCCCTCGCCCGCCCACCCCGTTGCCGCCACAGCCCAGTTCCGGAGTCCCTGCCAGCAGTCCGCGCCCACACACCTCCCCCGCACGCCGCCACCTCCCACGTTGCTGCCACCACCGCCTCGCCGCCGGGCCACCGTTGCTTCCCACCACCCCACCTCGACGTCGCCGCGAGCACGAAGCCGCCCCCCCCCCCCCCCCCCCCCCCCCGAGGATCCGGCCAACCCATTCGTCTGACGCCGCCACGCTCACCTGGCGCTGCCACGCTCGTCGGACGCCTCCAGGCCAGTTACCTGGTCCAGGGGAGGCGCTTGTCTCTTCCCCGGCCAGCTTCTTCAACAACGTCTGCAAGTTGTTTGACAGTTTGCCCCCAAGGTACAAATGGACTCCGCCGATGAGTTCTTTTTCCATAATTTCCTCTGGGACTATGACGATTCTTCATCTGATGATGAGGAGATGGTGCCTGCCGTGTTGGTTCATGACCACCTTAATAGGCAGCGGCCATTGTTCCGGGGCTCGATCCCGGGGCACACTCCAGCGTTGAATCGCAACCGAGAGAGCGATCATTTCCTTCTTTGGGCGGACTACTTTGAGACAAACAACACCCTCTTCAAACATCCCCCCTCTTCAAACATCACCAATTCCGGCGCCGTTTTCGTATGCCTAGGCATGTTTTCAATTGTATTCGAGAGGGGGTGGTCGGATATGATAAGTATTTCGAGTGCAAGGAGGATGCCCTTGGAAAGATTGGCTTCTCCTCTTATCAGAAATGTAGTGCAGCTATCCAGATGCTTGCATATGGAGTGCCCGGTGATCTCATTGATGAGTACGTCTGTATGAGCGAATCTACGTGCCTAGAGTCCATGTGCAGATTCTGCAAGGCTGTCATTGCAGTGTTTGGACATGAGTACTTGAGAGAGCCAACTGCTAAAGATACAGCCCGCTTGGTGGTGATGAATGCCAGCAGGGGCTTCCCCGGGGTGCTTGGCAGCATAGACTACATGCACTGGGAGTGGAAGAATTGCCCTTCTGCTTGGCAAGGGCAGTACAGGGGCCATGTCAGGGCTTGCACTGTCATACTTGAGGCCGTGGCCTCAAAAGATCTTTGGATCTTGCACTCCTTCTTCGGCATGGCCGAATCGCACAATGATATCAACATGCTTCCATGGCCGCCGGTGTTTGCAAGGCTTGCCGAAGGAAACTACTCGCCGGTGAATGTTGACATCAACGGCCACAACTACAACAAATGATACTACCTAGCTGACGGTATCTATCCTAAGTGGACCACTATTATGAAGACAATTCCCAAGCCTATCGGAGAGAAGAAGAAGAGATTTTCCCAAAAGCAACAGAGTACTAGGAAGGATGTCGAGCGTGCATTTGGTGTTCTGCAATCTCGATGAGGCATCGTTCGGTATCTTGATAGAACTGGGAGCACCAAGAAGTTGTGGGAGATGATGACTGATTGTGTGATCATGCACAATGTATCATAGAGGATGAGCGCCCGGAACGTATCTATGATCAAGGGTTTCAGTTTCAGGGTGACAATGTTGTGCCTGAGCATGAAGGAGGAGCGGGAACGTTTGCACACTTCACCCAATTTCATCATCAAATGCATGATTGGAAAACTCACATTCAGCTGCAAGATGATTTGGTTGAACATATGTGGGTTCATGTTGGCAACCAATAGATGTATCTTTTTTAAAATAAATTTGAGATAATTTAATTTTTATTCAGCTTGTAAACTACAATATATTTATTTGAGTTGTGGAACTTTTTTAGAAAAGGATGTTAAACCCGACATCTGCATCAATCGATGCTTGCGATCATCTTTATTAATTATTCCACGAAGGTCTGACAAGAACATACATCAAGTTACCCGAAGCCACCATTCACACCTAAAACTTGATGATGTTGTTAGGTAACGCAGTAATTTCAAAAAATTTCCTACTGATGACCCACAAGTGTGGGGGATCTATGGTAGCTTTTCGATAAGTAAGAGTGTCGAACCCAACGAGGAGCAGAAGGAAATGATAAGCAGTTTTCAGTAAGGTATTCTCTGCAAGCACTGAAATTATCGGTAACAGATAGTTTTGTGATAAGGTAATTTGTAACGAGTAGAAAGTAATAAAAGTAAATAAGGTGCAGCAAGATGGCCCAATCCTTTTTGTAGCAAAGGACAAGCATGGACAAACTCTTATATGAAAGAAAGCGCTCCCGAGGACACATGGGAATTATCATCAAGCTAGGTTTCATCACGTTCATATGATTCGCGTTCGGTACTTTGATAATTTGATATGTGGGTGGACCGGTGCTTGGGTACTGTCCTTACTTGGACAAGCATCCCAATTATGATTAACCCCTATTGCAAGCATCCGCAACTACAACAGAAGTATTAAGGTAAACCTAACCATAGCATGAAACATATGGATCCAAATCAGCCCCTTACGAAGCAACGCATAAACTAGGGCTTAAGCTTCTGTCACTCTAGCAACCCATCATCTACTTATTACTTCCTAATGCCTCCCTCTAGGCCCAAACAATGGTGAAGTGTCATGTAGTCGACGTTCACATGACACCACTAGAGGGATGACAACATACATCTCATAAAAATATCGAACGAATACCAAATTCACATGACTACTAATAGCAAGACTTCTCCCATGTCCTCAGGAACAAACGTAACTACTCACAAAGCATATTCATGTTCATATTCAGAGGGTTATTAATATGCATAATGGATCTGAACATATGATCTTCCACCAAGTAAACCAACTAGCATCAACTACAAGGAGTAATCAACACTACTAGAAACCCACAGGTACCAATCTGAGGTTTGGATACAAAGATTGGATACAAGAGATGAACTAGGGTTTGAGATGAGATGGTGCTGGTGAAGATGTTGATGGAGATTGACCCCCTCCCAATGAGAGGATCGTTGGTGATGACGATGGTGATGATTTCCCCCTCCCGGAGAGAAGGTTCCCCAGCAAAACAGCTCCACCGGAGCCCTAGATTAGTTCCGCCAAGGTTCCGCCTCGTGGCGGCGGAGTTTCGTCCCGTAAGCTTGCTTATGATTTTTTCTCGGATGAAAGACCTCATATAGCAGAAGATGGGCATCGGAGGGCCACCAGGGGGCCCACGAGGCAGGGGGCGCGCCCAGGGGGGTAGGCCGCGCCCCCACCCTCGTGGCCAGGGGGTGGCCCCCCTCTGGAACTTTCTTCGCTCAATATTTGTTATATATTCTGGAAATAACTTCCATGAAGTTTCAGTACTTTTGGAGCTGTGCAGAATAGGTCCGTAATATTTGCTCCTTTTCCAGCCCAGAATCCCAGCTGCCGGCATTCTCCCTCTTCATGTAAACCTTGTAAAATAAGAGAGAATAGGCATAAGTATTGTGACATAATGTGTAATAACAGCCCATAATGCAATAAATATCGATATAAAAGCATGATGCAAAATGGATGTATCAACTCCCCCAAGCATAGACCTTGCTTGTCCTCCAGCGAAAGCCGAAATCGAATAATATGTCCACATGTTTGGAGATAGAGGTGTCGATAAAAATAGAATACAGACATGAGGGCATCATGACCATTCTTAAAACAACAATATATATATATATATATTGTCATATGATCTCTTATGCTAAAGTAACAATTCAATCACAATTTCAAGTATGAATCGTAAACTTTATTGAGAACCAACAAACTCTAATCTCAGTCATTGAGGCAATTGCAATATATCATAACATAGGAAAGAGTCAATATAAGAGCTTTTCAGCAAGTCCACATACTCAACTATCATTTAGTATTTCACAATTGCTAACACTCACGCAATATTTATGGGTATGGAGTTTTAATTGGACATAGAGAAAGATAGGGGCTTATAGTTTTGCCTCCCAACGTTTTACCTCGAGGGTAATGACAACAATAATAGCTCATGCAGACTCACATCCAATTAGCAATATGTATCTGGATCTTTCGAACACATTGTGCTTGCCAAAGGATAAAATGTAAAAAGTAAAGGTGAAGATCACCATGACTCTTATGTAAGGTAGAAGATAAAAATAAAAGATAGGCCCTTCGGAGAGGGAAGCAGAGGTTGTCATGCGCTTTTATGGTTGGATGCACGAAATCTTGATGCAAAAGAACGTCACTTTATATTGCCACTTGTGATATGGACCTTTATTATGCAGTCCGTCGCTTTTATTTCTTCGATATCACAAGATCGTATAAAGCTTATTTTCTCCGCATTAATAAGTCATACATATTTAGAGAGCAATTTTTATTGATTGCACCGATGACTACTTACCTGAAGGATCTTACTCAATACATAGGTAGGTATGGTGGACTCTCATGGCAAAAACGGGTTTAGGGATATTTGGAAGCACAAGTACTATCTCTACTTGGTGCAAAGAAATTGGCTAGCAAGAGATGGAAAGGCAAGCTCAACATGTTGGATGATCCATGACAATATAATTTATCTTGGATGTAAGAAAACATAACCCATTACGTTGTCTTCCTTGTCCAACATCAACTCTTTAGCATGTCATATTTTAATGAGTGCTCACAATCATAAAAGATGTCCAAGATAGTATATTTATATGTGAACCTCTCTTTCTTTATTACTTCCTATTAATTGCAACGATGACCAAAACTATGTTTGTCAACTCTCAACAACTTTTATTCATCGTACTCTTTATATGTGAGCTCATTACTCTCCATAAGATCCATATGATCTCTTTATTTATTTTTATTCTTCTCTTTTATTTTATTTCCTCAAGATCATAGCAAAATAATAAAGCCCTTGACTCAACACTAATATTTATTATATATAGCTCACGGACTCGATTACATAGGAAGATCATAAAGCAAAACTCACAACTAGATCATACTAAAACTTTATTCTACTAGATCAAGATATTATCAAAATGATCGAACTAAGAAAAACGGTAGATATAAAAGTGATGGTGATACGATACCGGGGCACTCCCCTAAGCTTGGCAGTTGCCAAGGGGAGTGCCCATACCCGTGTGATTATGTCTCTTTCTTCGGGGGTGGTGATGCGATATTCTTGGCGATGATGCCCCTCAGGATACGATTCTGTTCCTCGAGCTTATTGACTTGCCGCTTGTGGTTCATTATTTCCTTACGGAGCTTGCCAGTGACGGCTAAAGCTCCTTTCACCCAAGGATGTTGCATAGCTGCGGGAGAACAAGTAACACTCTTTTTCATATTTTCATAAGAGAGAAATCTAACATTGGAAGGGATGACCGAGTTTGGAATAGCTGAGCTCTGTAGTTCCCCCATCGTGAATCCTGCCCGGAAACGAGAAGTAACTTCTTGATCCTCCTCCATGGCATCTATCCTTTTCAAGTCAGCTTCCCTCTCCTCCTCCGTTGAGGGCCCAAAGTGATAGGCATCGCTGTTTGCCCCTGGACCTGGTGTCAGATGAGACACCCGACTCTCCCCGGCTGACTCTTGAGAGGACATCTTGCTCTGATCTGCGGTAGAAATAGCTCGAAACAAAGACATGAGATATTTGTGTGATACGGTGGTAAAAACCTTCGGGAGATTATATAATGAATTTTTACCGAACAAGAGAAGTATCGTGCAAGAAAACGGAGTCCGGAGAGCGCACGAGGTGCCCACGAGGCAGGGGGGCGCGCCCTCCACCCTCGTCAAAGCCTCGTGTCCTTTCGGGTCTGCTTCTTATTTTCCTATTTTCTTAAATATTCCAAAACGGAGAAAAATTGCCATTAGAACTGTTTTGGAGTCGGTTTACTTACCGTACCACGTACCTATTCCTTTTCGGTGTCTGAAACATTTCGGAAAGTGTCCCTTATGTATTCCTCCGGGGTTACGGATTGTATAATGTTAGTTTCAACATTTATAAGATTACCTGAGATATAATGTTTGATTCTTTGGCCGTTCACCACCCTCGGATATGTGCCTTCGAAGTTGTTGATTTTTATGGCACCGGAACGATAGACCTCCTCGATAACGTAAGGACCTTCCCATTTAGGGAGAAGTTTGCCTGCAAAAAATCTTAAACGAGAGTTGTATAGCAATACATAATCACCTACATTAAACTCACGCTTTTGTATCCTTTTGTCATGCCATCTTTTAACTATTTCTTTAAATAGCTTGGCATTTTCATAGGCCTGGGTTCTCCATTCATCAAGTGAGCTAATGTCAAATAACCTCTTCTCACCAGCAAGTTTGAAATCATAATTGAGCTCTTTAATAGCCCAATATGCCTTATGTTCTAGTTCAAGAGGTAAGTGACATGCTTTACCATAAACCATTTTATAAGGAGACACACCCATAGGATTTTTATATGCAGTTCTATAAGCCCATAATGCATCATCAAGTTTCTTTGACCAATTCTTTCTAGATCTATTAACGGTCTTTTGCAAAATTAATTTGAGCTCTCTATTACTCAATTCTACTTGACCACTAGACTGTGGGTGATAAGGAGATGCAATTCTATGATTAACATCATACTTAGCAAGCTTTTTACGAAAAGCACCATGAATAAAATGTGAACCACCATCAGTCATTAAATATCTAGGGACTCCAAACCTCGGAAAAATAACTTCTTTAAGCATCTTAATAGAGGTGTTATGATCAGCACTACTAGTTGGAATAGCTTCTACCCACTTAGTATCGTAATCAACAACAACTAAAATATGTGTATACCCATTAGAGGAAGGAAAAGGTCACATATAATGAAAGCCCCAAACATCAAATGGTTCAATAACAAGTGAATAATTCATAGGCATTTCTTGACGTCCACAAATATTACCAATTCTTTGACATTCATCACAAGACAAGACAAACTTACGGGCATCCTTGAAGAGAGTAGGCCAATAAAAACCGGATTGCAATACCTTATGTGCAGTTCTATCTACAGCATGGTGTCCTCCATAGGCTTCGGAGTAACACTTGCGTAGGATCTGTTCCATTTCATGCTCAGGTACACAACGTCTAATAACACCATCTACTCCTTCTTTATAAAGATGTGGGTCATCCCAGAAGTAATGTCTTAAATCATAGAAGAACTTTTTCTTTTGCTGGTATGTGAAACTAGGTGGTATAAATTTAGCAACAATGTAATTAGCATAATCCGCATACGATGGAGCAGTACGAGAAGCATTTATGACATTTAATTGTTCATCAGGAAAGCTATCATCAATAGGTAGTGGGTCATCAAGAACATTCTCTAACCTAGACAAGTTGTCTGCAACGGGATTCTCAGCTCCCTTTCTATCAATAATATGCAAATCAAATTCTTGTAGCAGGAGAACCCATCTAATAAGTCTAGGTTTAGCATCTTTCTTTTCCATAAGATATTTAATAGCAGCATGATCAGTGTGAATAGTTACTTTAGAATCAACAATATAAGGTCTGAGCTTATCACAAGCAAATACAACTGCTAAGAATTCCTTTTCAGTAGTAGCATAATTTCTCTGGGCATTGTCTAGAGTTTTACTAGCATACTGTATAACATGCAATTTCTTATCAACTCTTTGTCTTAGAACAGCCCCTGCAGCATAATCACTAGCATCACACATAATTTCAACGGGTAAATTCCAATCATATGGCTGAACAATAGGTGCAGAAATTAATGCTGTTTTAAGTATTTCAAATGCTTCTACACAATCATCATCAAAGACAAAAGGAATATCTTTTTGTAATAGGTTAGTCAGAGGCCGGGAAATTTTTGAGAAGTCCTTAATGAACCTCCTATAAAAACCGGCATGACCAAGGAAACTTCTTATACCTTTGATGTCCTTGGGACACGAGATCTTTTTAATAGCATCTACTTTAGCTTTGTCAACTTCAATACCTCTTTTATAAATTTTATGCCCCAAGACAATACCTTCATTAACCATAAAGTGGCACTTCTCCCAATTCAAGACAAGGTTAGTTTCTTCACATCTCTGCAAAACTCGATCAAGGTTGCTCAAACAATCCTCAAAAGAGGATCCATAAACCGAGAAATCATCCATGAAAACCTCACAAATCTTTTCATAAAAGTCAGACAATATAGCCATCATGCATCTTTGGAAGGTAGCAGGTGCATTACATAACCCAAAAGGCATACGTCTATAAGAAAAGGTACCGAAAGGGCACGTAAAAGTGGTCTTTGCTTGATCATCAGCTGACACAGGTATTTGAGAGAAACCAGAGTAACCATCTAGAAAGCAAAAAAGTGTATGTTTGGATAATCTTTCTAGCATCTGATCAATAAAAGGCAAAGGGTAATGGTCTTTTTTAGTAGCTTTATTTAATTCGCGGAAATCAATTACCATCCTATAACCTGTAATAATTCTTTGTGGGATCAATTCATCTTTATCATTAGGAACAACGGTAATACCTCCCTTCTTAGGGACACAATGGACAGGACTTACCCACTGACTATCAGCAACGGGATAAATTATACCTGCCTCAAGGAGTTTTAATATTTCCTTTCTTACCACTTCTTTCATCTTACGATTTAGCCGTCGTTGGTGATCAATAACTGGTTTGTCATCCTTTTCCAAATTTATTTTGTGTTGACATAGAGTGGGACTTATGCCCTTAAGATCATCAAGAGTATATCCAATAGCAGGACGGTGCTTCTTCAGAGTTTTCAATAATTTATTTTCTTCATGCTCTGAAAGGTTAGCACTAATAGTAACAGGATATATCTTCTTTTCATCAAGATAAGCATATTTAAGAGTATCAGGTAACGGTTTAAGGTCAAACACGGGATCACCCTTGGGTGGAGGAGGATCCCCTAGGATTTCAACATGCCAGTTGTGTTTCATAATAGGTCCTTGTTTAAAGAATACTTCACTATTTCCCTTCTTTCATTCATGAACATATCATTTTCATGGTCGAGCAAATATTGTTCTAAAGGATCATTAGGAGGCACAACAATAGAAGCAAGACCAATAATTTCATCCTTACTAGGTAATTCCTCATCACGGGGTTGTCTATGAAATTTAGAGAAGTTAAACTCATGAGACATATCACCCAAACCAATAGTAACAACATCCTTTTCCCAGTCTATCCTAGCATTAACAGTATTTAAGAAGGGTCTACCAAATATAATGGGACAAAAGCTATCTTGTGGGGAACCAAGAACAAGAAAATCAGCAGGATATTTAACCTTCCCACACAAGACTTCAACATCTCTAACAATCCCAATCGGTGAAATAGTATCTCTATTGGCAAGCTTAATTGTAACATCGATATCTTCTATCTCAGCAGGTGCAATATCATGCATAATTTCTTTGTATAAGGTATGAGGTATTGCACTAGCACTAGCACCCATATCACATAAGCCATGATAACAATGATCTCCTATTTTAACAGAAATAACAGGCATGCCTATAACAGGTCCGTGTTTATCCTTAGAACCAGGCTTAGCAATTCTAGCAGTTTCTTCATAGAAATAAATAACATGCCCATCAATATTATCGGCCAAGAGATCTTTAACCATAGCAATATTAGGTTCAACTTTAATTTGCTCAGGGGGTTTGTGTGTCCTAATATTACTCTTGTTGACTACAGTTGAAGCTTTAGCATGATCCTTAGTTCTAACAGGGAAAGGTGGTTTCTCAACATAAGCAGTGGGAACAACAGGATCATCATAAGTGATAGTTTTTTCTTCAACTTTAATAGGTGCAACTACTTTTGTTTCAATGGGAGGATTATATTTAAAGCACTTCTCCTTAGGGAGATCAACATGAGTAGCAAAAGATTCACAGAAAGAAGCTACTATCTCAGAGTCAAGTCCATATTTACTGCTAAACTTACGGAAAACATCAGTATCCATAAAAGATTTAACACAATCAAACTTAGGTGTCATACCTGACTCCTTACCTTCGTCGAGATCCCAATCTTCAGAGTTGCGTTTAATCCTCTCCAATAAATCCCATCTGAATTCAATTGTCTTCATCATAAAAGAACCAGTACAAGAAGTATTGAGCATGGAGCGATTGTTGTCAGAAAGCCGAGCATAAATTTTTTAAATAATCATTTCTCTTGAGAGCTCATGATTGGGGCATGAATATAACATTGACTTAAGCCTCCCCCAAGCTTGAGCGATGCTTTCTCCTTCGCGAGGCCAAAAATTATATATATAATTACGATCACGATGAACAAGATGCATAGGATAAAACTTCTGGTGAAATTCCAATTTCAATCGCTTATAGTCCCATGATCCCATATCATCACATAGCCTATACCATGTCAATGCATATCCCTTCAAAGATAAAGGGAAGAACTTCTTCTTGATAACATCATCGGGCATACCTGCAAGCTTAAATAATCCACAAACTTCATCCACATAGATTAAGTGCAAATCGGGATGCAATGTTCCATCTCCTGCAAAAGGATTAGCTAGCAGTTTCTCTATCATACCCGAAGGAATTTCAAAGTAAACATTTTCAGTAGGTTCATTATGGTTGAGGGTAACTAATTGTGGTTCCGGATGAGGTGAAGATACCCCGAACAAACCCCTCAAAGGATTATGTTCCATAGTAACAAGTGACAGTAAATTTCAGCACACTATATAAAAGTTTTCTTACCAAATTCCACCTACCAAAGGCGCTTCACTCCCCGGAAATGGTGCCACAAAAGAGTCTTGATGACCCACAAGTGTAGGGGATCTATTGTAGCTTTTCAATAAGTAAGAGTGTCGAACCCAACGAGGAGCAGAAGGAAATGATAAGCAGTTTTCAGTAAGGTATTTTCTGCAAGCACTGAAATTATCGGTAACAGATAGTTTTGTGATAAGGTAATTTGTAACGAGTAGCAAGTAATAAAAGTAAATAAGGTGCAGCAAGATGGCCCAATCCTTTTTGTAGCAAAGGACGAGCCTGGAAAAACTCTTATATGGAGGAAAGCGCTCCCGAGGACACATGGGAATTATCGTCAAGCTAGGTTTCATCACGTTCATATGATCCGCGTTCGGTACTTTGATTATTTGATATGTGGGTGGACCGGTGCTTGGGTACTGTCCTTAGTTGGACAAGCATCCCACTTATGATTAAACCCTATTCCTAGCATCCGCAACTACAACAGAAGTATTAAGGTAAACCTAACCATAGCATGAAACATATGGATCCAAATCAGCCCCTTACGAAGCAACTCATAAACTAGGGTTTAAGCTTCTGTCACTCTAGCGACCCATCATCTACTTATTACTTCCCAATGCCTCCCTCTAGGCCCAAACAATGGTGAAGTGTCATGTAGTCGATGTTCACATGACACCACTAGAGGGATGACAACATACATCTCATCAAAATATCGAACGAATACCAAATTCACATGACTACTAATAGCAAGACTTCTCCCATCTCCTCAGGAACAAACGTAACTACTCACAAATCATATTCATGTTCATAATCTGGGGGGTATTAATATGCATAATGGATCTGAACATATGATCTTCCACCAAGTAAACCAACTAGCATCAACTACAAGGAGTAATCAACACTACTAGCAACCCACAGGTACCAATCTGAGGTTTGGATACAAAGATTGGATACAAGAGATGAACTAGGATTTGAGATGACATGGTGCTAGTGAAGATGTTGATGGAGATTGACCCCCTCCCGATGAGAGGATTGTTGGTGATGACGATGGTGATGATTTCCCCCTCCCGGAGAGAAGTTTCCACGGCAGAACAGCTCCGTCGGAGCCCTAGATTGGTTCTGCCAAGGTTCCGCCTCGTGGCGGCGGAGTTTCGTCCCGTAATCTTGCTTATGAATTTTTCTCGGACGAAAGACCTCATATAGCAGAAGATGGCATTGGAGGGCCACTAGGGGGCCCATGAGGCAGGGGGCGCGCCTAGGGGGGTAGGGCGCGGCCCCACCCTCGTGGCCAGGGTGTGGCCCCCCTCTGGAACTTTCTTCGCTCAATATTTTTTATATATTCTGGAAATAACTTCCGTGAAGTTTCAGGACTTTTGGAGCAGTGCAGAATAGGTCTCTAATATTTGCTCCTTTTCCAGCCCAGAATCCCAGCTGCCGGCATTCTCCCTCTTCATGTAAACCTTGTAAAATAAGAGAGAATAGGCATAAGTATTGTGACATAATGTGTAATAACATCCCATAATGCAATAAATATCGATATAAAAGGATGATGCAAAATGGACGTATCACCTACGTACACGCAAAATCATGGTGATGCATAGCAACGAGAGGAGAAGAGTGTTATCCACGTACCCTTGTAGACCGTAAGCGGAAGCGTAATGACAGCGCGGTTGATGTAGTCGTACGTCTTCATGATCGACCGATCCTAGTACCGAAAGTACGACACCTCCGCGATCTGCACACGTTCGGCTTGGTGATGTCCCACAAACTCACGATCCAGCAGAGTGTCGAGGGAGAGCTTCATCAGCATGACGACGTGAAGACGGTGATGATATGCTACCAGAATAGGGCTTCGCCTAAGGACCGCTACGATATGACCGAGGTGGATTATGGTGGAGGGGGGCACCGCACATGGCTAAGAGATCAATGATCAACTTGTGTGTCTATGGGGTGCCCCCTCCCGCGTATATAAAGGAGTGGAGGAGGGGGGAGGGCCGACCCTCTATGGCGCGCACTAGGGGAGTACTACTCCCACCGGGAGTAGGATTCCCCCCTTCCAAGTTGTAGGAGTAGCAGAGAAGGAAGGGGAGGAGAGGGAAAAGGAAAGGGGGCCCCACCCAATTCGGATTGGGCTAGGGGGGCGCGCCTCCCACCTTTTCCCTTCCTCTCCTCTATTCCACTAAGGCCCAATAAGGCCTATATACTCCATGGGGGGTTCCGGTAACCTCCCGGTACTCCGGAAAATGCCCGAACTCATTCGAAACAATTCCGATGTCCAAACATAGGCTACCAATATATCGATCTTTACGTCTCGACCATTTCGAGACTCCTCGTCATGTCCGTGATCAAATCCGGGACTCCGAACTACCTTCAGTACATCAAAACACATAAACTCATAATACCTATCGTCATCGAACGTTATCCGTGCGGACCCTACGGGTTCGAGAACTATGTAGACATGACCGAGACATGTCTCCGGTCAATAACCAATAGCGGAACCTAGATGTTCATATTGGGTCCCACATATTCTACGAAGATCTTTATCGGTCAAACCGCATAACGATGTACGTTGTTCCCTTTGTCATCGGTATGTTACTTGCCCGAGATTCGATCGTCGGTATCTCAATACCTAATTCATTCTTGTTACCGGCAAGTCTCTTTACTCGTTCCGTAATGCATCATCCCACAACTAACTCATTAGTCACGTTGCTTGCAAGGCTTATATTGATGTGCATTACCGAGAGGGCCCAGAGATACCTCTCTGACAATCGAAGTGACAAATCCTAATCTCGATCTATGCCAACTCAACAAACACCATTGGAGACACCTGTAGAGCACCTTTATAATCACCCAGTTACGTTGTGAAGTTTGGTAGCACACGAAGTGTTCGTCCGGTATTCGGGAGTTGCATGATCTCATAGTCATAGGAACATCTATAAGTTATGGAGAAAGGAATAGCAACAAACTAAACGATCATCGTGCTAAGCTAATGGATGGGACAAGTCAATCACAGATGTGATCCCGTTAATCAAATGACAACTCATGTCTATGGTTAGGAAACATAACCATCATTGATTCAACGAGCTAGTCAAGTAGAGGCATACTAGTGACATTATGCTTGTCTATGTATTCACACATGTACTAAGTTTCCGGTTAATACAATTCTAGCATAAATAATAAACATTTATCATGATATAAGGAAATATAAATAAGAACTTTATTATTGCCTCTAGGGCATATTTCCTTTAGTCTCCCACTTGCACTAGATTCAATAATCTAGATTACATTGTAATGATTCTAACACCCATGGAGTCTTGGTGCTGATCATGTTTTGCTCGTGAGAGAGGCTTGGCCAACGGGTCTGCAACATTCAGATCCGTATGTATCTTGAAAATCTCTATGTCTCCCTCCTTGACTTGATCGAGGATGGAATTGAAGCGTCTCTTGATGTGCTTGGTTCTCTTGTGAAATCTGGATTCCTTTGCCAAGGCAATTGCACCAGTATTGTCACAAAAGATTTTCATTGGACCCGATGCACTAGGTATGACACCTAGATCGGATATGAACTCCTTCATCCAGACTCCTTCATTTGCTGCTTCCGAAGCAGCTATGTATTCCGCTTCACA
The DNA here is from genome assembly GCF_002575655.3 of Aegilops tauschii subsp. strangulata. Taxonomy (NCBI): domain Eukaryota; kingdom Viridiplantae; phylum Streptophyta; class Magnoliopsida; order Poales; family Poaceae; genus Aegilops; species Aegilops tauschii. The sequence goes on from NC_053035.3 coordinate 402,274,938, forward strand.
CGTAGATCCCGCCATGACGCTCTGCTTGGAACTGCACCAACTCACAGCTCCACCATTTAATAGAAACATGTATCCGCTTTGTGACTTAGAGTCATCCGGATCAGTGTCAAAGCTTGCATCGACGTAACCGTTTACGACGAGCTCTTTGTCACCTCCATATACGAGAAACATATCCTTAGTCCTTTTCAGGTATTTCAGGATGTTCTTGACCGTTGTCTAGTGATCCACTCATGGATTACTTTGGTACCTCCCTGCTAGACTAATAGCAAGGCACACATCAGGTTTGGTACACAACATTGCATACGTGATAGAGCCTATGGCTGAAGCATAGGGAACACCTTTCATTTTCTCTCTATCTTCTGAAGTGGTCAGGCATTGAGTCTGACTCAACTTCACACCTTGTAACACAGGCAAGAACTCTTTCTTTGCTTGATCCATTTTGAACTTCTTCAAAACTTTATCAGGGTATGTGCTTTGTGAAAGTCCAATTAAGCGTCTTGATCTATATCTATAGATCTTGACGCCCAATATATAAGCAGCTTCACCAAGGTCTTTCATTGAAAAATTCTTATTCAAGGATCCTTTTATGCTATTCAGAAATTCAGTATCATTTCCGATCAGCAATATGTCATCCACATATAATATCAGAAATGCTACAGAGCTCCCACTCACTTTCTTTTAAATACAGGCTTCTCCAAAAGTCTGTATAAAACCATATGCTTTGATCACACTATCAAAGCGTATATTCCAACTCCGAGAGGCTTGCACCAGTCCGTAAATGGATCTCTGGAGCTTGCACACTTTGTTAGCACCTTTTGGCTGGACAAAACCTTCTGGTTGCATCATATACAACTCTTCTTTAAGATATCCATTAAGGAATGCAGTTTTGACATCCATTTGCCAAATTTCGTAATCATAAAATGCAGCAATTGCTAACATGATTCAGACGGACTTAAGCTTCGCTACGGGTGAGAAGGTCTCATCGTAGTCAACTGCTTGAACTTGTCAAAAACCTTTCGCAACAGGTCGAGCTTTGTAGATAGTAACATTACCGTCGGCGTCAGTCTTCTTCTTGAAGATCCATTTATTCTCTATGGCCTGCCGATCATCGGGCAAGTCAACCAAAGTCCATACTTTGTTCTCATGGATCCCATCTCAGATTTCATGGCCTCAAGCCATTTTGCAGAATCCGGGCTCATCATTGCTTCCTCATAGTTCGTAGGTTCATCATGGTCAAGTAATATGACTTCCAGAATAGGATTACCGTACCACTCTGGTGCGGTTCTTACTCTGGTTGACCTACGAGGTTCGGTAGTAACTTGATCAGAAGTTTCATGATCATCATCATTAGCTTCCTCACTTACTGGTGTAGGAATCACTGGAACTGATTTCAGCGATGAACTACTTTCCAATGGGGGAGAAGGTACAATTACCTCGTCAAGTTCTACTTTCCTCCCACTCACTTCTTTCGAGAGAAACTTTTTCTCTAGAAAGGATCCATTCTTAGCAATGAATATCTTGCCTTCGGATCTGTGATAGAAGGTATACCCAACAGTCTCCTTTGGGTATCCTATGAAGACACATTTCTCTGATTTGGGTTCGAGCTTATCAGCTTGAAACTTCTTCACAAAAGCATCGCAGCCCCAAACTTTAAGAAACGACAACTTGGGTTTCTTGCCAAACCACAGTTCAAAAGGTGTCGTCTCAACCGATTTGGATGGTGCCCTATTTAATGTGAATGCAGCCGTATCTAAAGCATAACCCCAAAACGATAGTGGTAAATCAGTGAGAGACATCATAGATCGCACCATATCTAATAAAGTGCGGTTACGACATTCGGGCACACCATTACGTTGTGGTGTTCCAGGTGGCGTGAGTTGCGAAACTATTCTGCATTGTTTCAAATGAAGTCCAAACTCATAACTCAAATATTCACCTCCACGATCAGATCGTAGAAACTTGATTTTCTTGTTACGATGATTTTCCACTTCACTCTGAAATTCTTTGAACTTTTCAAATGTTTCAGACTTATGTTTTATTAAGTAGATATACCCATATCTGCTCAAATCATCTGTGAAGGTAAGAAAATAACGATATCCGCTGCGACCTTCAATGTTCATTGGACCACATACATCAATATGTATGATTTCCAATAACTCTGTTGCTCGCTCCATTGTTCCGGAGAACAGAGTTTTAGTCATGTTGCCCATGAGGCATGGTTCGCAAGTACCAAGTGATTCAGAATCAAGTGATTCCATAAGTCCATCAGAATGGAGTTTCTTCATGCGCTTTACACCAATATGACCTAAACGGCAGTGCCACAAATAAGTTGCACTATCATTATCAACTCTGCATCTTTTGGCTTCAATACTATGAACATGTGTATCACTACTATCAAGATTTAGTAGAAATTGACCACTCATCAAGGGTGCATGACCATAAAAGATATTACTCATATAAATAGAACAACCATTATTCTCTGATTTAAATGAATAACCGTCTCGCATCAAACAAGATCCAGATGTAATGTTCATGGTCAACGCTGGCACCAAATAACAATTATTTAGGTCTAAAACTAATCCCGAAGGTAGCTATAGAGGTAGCATGCCGACGGTGATCACATCGACTTTGGAACCATTTCCCACGCGCATCGTCACCTCGTCCTTAGCCAATCTTCGCTTAATTCGTAGCCCCTGTTTCAAGTTGCAAATGTTAGGAACTGAACCAGTATCAAATACCCAGGCACTACTGCGAGCATTAGTAAGGTACACATTAATAACATGTATATCAAATATACCTTTCACTTTTCCATGCTTCTTCTCCGCCAAATACTTGGGGCAGTTCCACTTCCAGTGACCAGTTCCTTTGCAGTAGAAGCACTCAGTCTCAGGCTTAGGTCCAGACTTGGGTTTCTTCACTTGAGCAGCAACTGGCTTGCTGTTCTTCTTGAAGTTCCCCTTCTTCCCTTTACCCTTTTTCTTGAAACTGGTGGTCTTGTTGACTATCAACACTTGATGCTCCTTCTTCATTTCTACCTCCGCAGCCTTTAGCATTGCGAAGAGCTCAGGAATCTTCTTATCCATCCCTTGCATATTATAGTTCATCACGAAGCTCTTGTAGCTTGGTGGCAGTGATTGAAGAACTCTGTCAATGACACTATCATCAGGAAGATCAATTCCCAGTTGAGTCAAGTGGTTGTGGTACCCAGACATTCTGAGTATATGTTCAGTGATAGAACTATTCTCCTCCATCTTGCAGCTGTAGAACTTATTGGAGACTTCATATCTCTCAATCCGGGCATTTGCTTGAAATATTAACTTCAACTCTTGGAACATCTCATATGCTCCATGATGTTCAAAATGTCGTTGAAGTCCCCGTTCTAAGCCGTAAAGCATGGCACACTGAACTATTGAGTAGTCATCAGCTTTGCTCTGCCAGGTGTTCACAACATCTGGCGTTGCTCCTACAGCGGGTTTGTCACCTAGCGGTGCTTCCCGGACGTAATTATTCTATGCAGCAATGAGGATAATCCTCAAGTTATGGACCCAGTCCGTGTAGTTGCTACCATCATCTTTCAACTTAGCTTTCTCTAGGAACGCATTAAAATTCAACGGAACAACAACACGGGCCATCAATCTACAACAACATAGACATGCAAAATACTATCAGGTACTAAGTTCATGATAAATTAAAGTTCAATTAATCACATTACTTAAGAACTGATGACCCAGAAGTATAGGGGATCTATCGTAGTCCTTTCGATAAGTAAGAGTGTCGAACCCAACGAGGAGCAGAAGGAAATGATAAGCGGTTTTCAGCAAGGTATTTTCTGCAAGCACTGAAGTAATAGGTAACAGATAGTTTTGTGATAAGATAATTTGTAACGAGAAACAAGTAACAAAAGTAAATAAAGTGCAGCAAGGTGGCCCAATCCTTTTTGTAGCAAAGGACAAGCTTGGACAAACTCTTATATAGAGAAAAGCGCTCTCGAGGACCAATGGGAATTATCGTCAAGCTAGTTTTCATCACGTTTCATATGATTCGCGTTCGGTACTTTGATAATTTGATATGTGGGTGGACCGTTTCTTCGGTGCTGTCCTTACTTGGACAAGCATCCCACTTATGATTAACCCCTATTGCAAGCATCACTACAAAAGAAGTATTAAGGTAAACCTAACCATAGCATGAAACATATGGATCCAAATCAGCCCCTTACGAAGCAACGCATAAACTAGGGTTTAAGCTTCTGTCACTCTAGCAACCCATCATCTACTTATTACTTCCCAATGCCTTCCTCTAGGCCCAAACAATGGTGAAGTGTCATGTAGTCGACGTTCACATAACACCACTAGAGGAGAGACAACATACATCTCATCAAAATATCGAACGAATACCAAATTCACATGACAACTAATATCAAGACTTCTCCCATGTCCTCAGGAACAAACGTAACTACTCACAAATCATATTCATGTTCATAATCAGGGGGTATTAATATGCATAATGGATCTGAACATATGATCTTCCACCAAGTAAACCAACTAGCATCAACTACAAGGACTAATCAACACTACTAGCAACCTACACGTACCAATCTCAGACTTAGAGACAAGAATTGGATACACGAGATGAACAAGGGTTTGAGTGGAGATGGTGCTGGTGAAGATGTTGATGGACATTGGCCCTCTCCCGATGAGAGGAGCGTTGGTGATGACGATGGCGATGATTTCCCCCTCCCGGAGGGAAGTGACCCCGGCAGAACAGCTCTGCCAGAGCCCTAGATTGGTTCCGCCTCGTGGCGGCGGAGTCTCGTCCCGAAAGCTTGCTTCCGATTTTCTTCGGAAGAAAGACTTCATATAGCAGAAGATGGACACCGGAGGGCCACCAAGGGGCCCACGAGGCAGGGGGCGCGCCCAGGGGGTAGGGCGCGCCCCCACTCTCGTGGCCAGGGTGTGGCCGCCCTCTGGTATTTCTTCCGCTCAATATTTTTTATTATTTCCAAAAATAACTTTCGTGGAGTTTCAGGACTTTTGGAGTTGTGCAACATAGGTCTCTAGTATTTGCTCCTTTTCCAGCCCAGAATTCTAGCTGCCGGCATTCTCCCTCTTCATGTAAACCTTGTAAAATGAGAGAGAATAGGCATAAGTATTGTGACATAATGTGTAATAACAGCCCGTAATGCGATAAATATCGATATAAAAGCATGATGCAAAATGGACGTATCAAGAACTCCCACTTAGATAGACATCTCTCTAATCATCTAAGTGATCACGTGATCCATATCAACTAAACCATGTCCGATCATCACGTGAGATGGAGTAGTTTTCAATGGTGAACATCACTATGTTGATCATATCTTCTATATGATTCACGCTCGACCTTTCGGTCTCAGTGTTCCGAGGCCATATATGCATATGCTAGGCTCGTCAAGTTTAACCCGAGTATTCTGCGTGTGCAAAACTGGCTTGCACCTGTTCTATGTGAACGTAGAGCTTATCACACCCGATCATCACGTGGTGTCTCAGCACGACGAACTGTAGCAACGGTGCATACTCAGGGAGAACACTTATACCTTGAAATTTAGTGAGAGATCATCTTATAATGCTACCGCCGAACTAAGCAAAATAAGATGCATAAAGGATAAACATCACATGCAATCAATATAAGTGATATGATATGGCCATCATCATGTTGTGCCTTTGATCTCCATCTGCAAAGCACCGTCATGATCACCATCGTCACCGTCTTGCCAACTATTGCTTCTACGACTATCGCTACCTCTTAGTGATAAAGTAAAGCAATTACATGGCGATTGCTTTTCATACAATAAAGCGACAACCATATGGCTCCTGCCAGTTGCCGATAACTGTGTTACAAAACATGATCATCTCATACAATAAAATTTAGCATCATGTCTTGACCATATCACATCACAACATGCCCTGCAAAAATAAGTTAGACGTCCTCTACTTTGTTGTTGCAAGTTTTACGTGGCTGCTACGGGTTGAGCAAGAACCGTTCTTACCTACGCATCAAAAAACACAACGCGGTATAGTGATTGCTTTTTGATCTTCAGAAAGAACCCCGTTCATTGAATCCCATTCAACTAAAGTTGGACAAACTGACACCCACCAGCCACCTGTGTGCGAAGCACGTCGGTAGAACCAGTCTCGCGTAAGCGTACGCGTAATGTCGGTCTGGGCCGCTTCATCCAACAATACCGCCGAATCAAGAAACAACTAGTGATGGCAAGCAATATGTATATACCCATGCCCACAACTCATTTGTGTTGTACTCGTGCATATAACATCTACGCATAAACCTGGCTCGGATGCCACTGTTGGGAAACGCAGTAATTTCAAAAAATTTCTTATGCACACACAAGATCATGGTGATGCATAGCAACGAGAGGAGAATAGTGTTATCCACATACCCTCGTAGACCGTAAGCGGAAGCGTTATGACAACGCGGTTGATGTAGCTGTACGCCTTCATGATTGACCGATCCTAGTACCGAAAGTATGGTACCTCCGTGATCTGCACACGTTCGGCTTGGTGATGTACCACGAACTCACGATCCAGCAGTGCTGAGGGAGAGCTTCGTCAGCACGACGGCGTGATGACGGTGATGATGATGCTAGCGGAACAGGGCTTCGCTTGAGCACCGTACGATATGACCGAGGTGGATTATGGTGGAGGGGGGCACCGCACACGGCTAAGAGATCAATGATCAACTTGTGTGTCTATGGGGTGCCCCCTCCCCCGTATATAAAGGAGTGGAGGAGGGGGAGAGCCAGCCCTCTATGGCGTGCCCAAGGGAGTCCTACTCCCACCGGGAGTAGGATTCCCCCTTCCAAGTAGTAGGAGTAGGAGAGAAGGAAGGGGAGGAGAGGGGAAAGGAAAGGGGGGGGGGCGGCCCCCACCCAATTCGTATTGGGCTAGGGGGCGCACCTCCCACCTTTTCCCTTACTCTCCTCTATTCACTAAGGCCCAATAAGGCCCATATACTCCGTGGGGGGTTCCGCCGGTAACCTCCTAGTACTCCGGAAAATGCCCGAACTCATCCGGAACCATTCTAATGTCCAAAAATAGGCTTCCAATATATCAATCTTTATGTCTCGAACACTTAGAGACTCCTCGTCATGTCCGTGATCAAATCCAGGACTCCGAACTACCTTCAGTACATCAAAACACATAAACTCATAATACCGATCGTCCCCGAACGTTAAGCATGCGGACCCTACGGGTTCAAGAAGTATGTAGACATGACCGAGACATATCTCCGGTCAATAACCAATAGCGGAACCTGGATGTTCATATTGGCTCCCACACATTCTACAAAGATCTTTATCGGTCAAACCGCATAACGATATACGTTGTTCCCTTTGTCATCGGTATGTTACTTGCCCGAGATTCGATCATCAGTATCTCAATACCTAGTTCAATCTCGTTACCAGCAAGTCTCTTTACTCATTCCGTAATGCATCATCCCGCAACTAACTCATTAGTCACATTGCTTGCAAGGCTTATATTGATGTGCACTACCGAGAGGGCCCAGAGATACCTCTCCGACAATCGGAGTGACAAATCCTAATCTTGATCTATGCCAACTCAACAAACACCATCGGAGACACCTGTAGAGCACCTTTATAATCACCCAGTTACGTTGTGACGTTTGGTAGCACACAAAGTGTTCCTCTGGTATTCGGGAGTTGCATGATCTCATAGTCATAGGAACATGTATAAGTTATGGAGAAAGCAATAGCAACAAACTTAACGATCATCGTGCTAAGCTAATGGATGGGTCAAGTCAATCACATCATTCTCGAATGATGTGATCCCGTTAATCAAATGACAACTCATGTCTATGGTTAGGAAACATAACCATCATTGATTCAACGAGCTAGTCAAGTAGAGGCATACTAGTGACATTCTGTTTGTCTATGTATTCACACATGTACTAAGTTTCTGGTTAATACAATTCTAGCATGAATAATAAACATTTATCATGATATAAGGAAATATAAATAACAACTTTATTATTTCCTCTAGGGCATATTTCCTTCAGATGTGAAGTACTCTCACTCTCCATATCTATAACCGATGTCGTCCCTGGTCCATCCATATAAAGTGTCGGAACCAACAACCGGTGCAGCATACCTAAAGCGTACACCACATGGACACGTTTTAGAAGCTGCCATCATCATTGAACCGCTATCTGCTAGCTGTTGAGCATGCGTTGGTTTTCCCTTGAAGAGGAAAGGGTGATGCAGCAAAGCAGCGTAAGTATTTCCCTCAGTTTTTGAGAACCAAGCTATCAATCCAGTAGGAGACCACGCGCGAGTCACCTCGTACCTGCACAAACAAATAAGAACCTCGCAACCAATGCGATAAAGGGGTTGTCAATCCCTTCACGGCCACTTGCAAGAGTGAGATCTGATAGAGATAATAATAATAAGATAAATATTTTTGGTATTTTTACGATATAAATTGAAAGTAAAGATTGCGAAATAAAATAGATTGGAAACTTGTATGATGGAAAATAGACCTGGGGGCCATAGGTTTCACTAGTGGCTTCTCTCAAGATAGCATAAATATTACGGTGGGTGAACAAATTACTGTCGAGCAATTCATAGAATTGAGCATAGTTATGAGAATATCTAGGTATGATCATGTATATAGGCATCACGTCCGTGACAAGTAGACCGACTCCTGCCTGCATCTACTACTATTACTCCACACATCGACCGCTATCCAGCATGCATTTAGAGTATTAAGTTCATAAGAACGGAGTAACGCTTTAAGCAAGATGACATGATGTAGAGGGATAAACTCCTGCAATATGATATAAACCCCATCTTTTTATCCTCAATGGCAACAATACAATACATGTCGTTTCCCGTACTGTCACTAGGATCGGGCACCGCAAGATTGAACCCAAAGCTAAGCACTTCTCCCATTGCAAGAAATATCAATCTAGTAGGCCAAACCAAACTGATAATTCGAAGAGACTTGCAAAGATAACCAATCATACATAAAAGAATTCAGAGAAGATTCAAATATTGTTCATAGATAATCTTGATCATAAACCCACAATTCATCGAATCTCGACAAACACACCGCAAAAGAAGATTACATCGAATAGATCTCCAAGAGAATCGAGGAGAACTTTGTATTGAGATCCAAAGAGGGAGAAGAAGCCATCTAGCTAATAACTATGGACCCGAAGGTCTGAGGTAAAATAATCACACATCATCGGAGAGGCTATGGTGTTGATGTAGAAGCCCTCCGTGATCAATGCCCCCTCCGGCGGAGCGCCGGAAAAGGCCCCATGATGTGATCTCACGGGCACAGAAGGTTGCGGCGGTGGAATTAGGTTTCGTGGTGCTCTCTGATGTTTTCAGGGTACGTAGGTATATATAGGAGGAAGAAGTAGGTCGGTGGAGCGACAAGGGGCCCACGAGGGTGGAGGGCGTGCCGGGGGGGGGGGGGGTAGGCGCGCCCCCTGCCTTGTGGCTTCCTCGTTGGTTGCTTGACATCCACTCCAAGTCCTCTGGATCACGTTTGTTCCAAAAATCACGCTCCCGAAGGTTTTATTCTGTTTGGACTCCGTTTGATATTCTTTTTCTGTGGAACACTGAAATAGGCAAAAAAACCAGCAATTTGTTCTCATGTTGGAAAAGTAGATACGAAGGAGACGTATCAAATCCCCGAGCTTAAACCTTTGCTTGTCCTCAAGCAATTCAGCTGATAAACTGAAAGTGATAAAGAAAAACTTTTACAAACTCTGTTTGCTCTTGTTGTTGTAAATATGTAAAGCCAGCATTCAAGTTTTCAGCAAAGATTATGACTAACCACATTCACAATAACTCTTAGGTCTCATGTTTACTCATATCAATGGCATAATCAACTAGCGAGCAATAATAAAAATCTCGGATGACAACACTTTCTCAAAACAATCATGATATGATATAACAAGATGGTATCTCGCTAGCCCTTTCTGAGACCGCAAAACATAAATGCAGGGCACCTTTAAAGATCAAGGACTGACTAAACATTGTAATTCATGGTAAAAGAGATCCAGTCATAGTCATACCCAATATAAATTAATAGTAATGAATGCAAATGACAGCGGTGCTCTCCAGCTGGTGCTTTTTAATAAGAGGGTGTTGACTCAACATAAAAGTAAATAGATAGGCCCTTCGCAGAGGGAAGCAGGGATTTGTAGAGGTGCCAGAGCTCGGTTTTGAAATAGAGATAAATAATATTTTGAGCAGCATATTTTCATTGTCAACATGACAACCAAGAGATGGCGATATCTTCCATGCTACACACATTACAAGCGGTTCCCAAACAGAATAGTAAAGTTTATACTCCCCCTCCACCAACAAGCATCAATCCATGGCTTGGTCGAAACAACGAGTACCTCCAACTAGCAACAACCCCGAGGGAGTTTTGTTTGCAATTATTTTGATTTAGTTTGCATAAAGCATGGGACTGGGCATCCCGGTGACCAGCCATTTTCTCGTGAGTGAGGAGCGGAGTCCACTCTCTTGAGAATAACCCACCTAACATGGAAGATACGAACAGCCCTAGTTGATACATGAGCTATTCGAGCATACAAAACAGAATTTCATTTGAAGGTTTAGAGTTTGGCACATACAAATTTACTTGGAACGGCAGGTAGACACCGCATATATAGGAAGGTATGGTGGAATCATATGGAATAACTTTGGGGTTTACGGGATTGGATGCACAAGCAGTATTCCCGCATAGTACAAGTGAAGGCTAGCAAAAGACTGGGAAGCGACCACTAGAGAGCGACAACAGTCATGAACATGCATTAAAATTAATAGACATTGAGTACAAGCATGAGTAGGATATAATCCACCATGAACATAAATATCGTGAAGGCTAGGTTGATTTGTTTCAACTACATGTGTGAACATGTGCCAAGTCGAGTCACTTAAATCATTCAAAGGAGGATACCACCCCACTATACCACATCACAACCGTTTTAATAGCATGTTGGCACGCAAGGTAAACCATTATAACTCATAGCTAATCAAGCATGGCATAAACTACTATAATCTCTAATTGTCATTGCAAACATGTTGATTCATAATTAAGCTGAATCAGGAATGATGAACTAATCATATTTACAAAAACAAGAGAGGTCGAGTTCAAACCAGCTTCTCTCATCTCGGTCAGTCCATCATATATTGTCATAATTGCCTTTCACTTGCACGACCGAACGATGTGAATAATAATAAGTGTGCACGTGCATTGGACTAAGCTGGAATCTACGAGCATTCAATAAACAGGAGAAGACAAGGCAATATGGGCTCTTGGTTAAATCAACAATAATGCATATAAGAGCCACTTCAAAAATTTAATCATGGTCTTCTCCCATCGACCCCCAAAGAAAAGAAATAAAACTATTTACACGGGAGAGCTCCCAACAAGCAAAAGAAGAACGGGAAATCTTTTTGGGTTTTCTTTTTAATTACTACTACTACAGCAAGAAAAGTAAACTAGCTAAAGTATTACTAATTTTTTTTGTTTTTCTTAAGGTCTAACAAACACACAAGAAGAAAGCATAAAAAGAAAATAAACTAGCATGGATATTACAGTGAAAAAGTATGAGCACCGACATCTAGCAATGAGTGTGTGTGAACATAAATGTAATGTCGGTGGGAAATACGTACTCCCCCAAGCATAGGCCTTTGGCCTAAGTTGGTTTATTGCCACGGGTGGCCTGGCGGATATCCATAGTTGTAGGTGGGGTCGTACTGAGATGAAGAAGATTCTGATTGCCACTGGTTGGCAATCGTCTCCGGATCCCACTGGTAATTAGACTGTCGTGGAGGTTCAAATTGTGGTTCCGGCTCCGTGGCTGGTGTAGGGTTCTGGTAGGCCTGAATGGCCGCCAGCGAAACGAGATACGGACCTGCAGATAAATTAAACAAGGAGGGAGCAGGAAAGGTAATAGTCTCAGGGTGATGTTTATGAAAGAACAATTTGTATTTAAGCGCCCCTTCCCTATTCTTAACAATAAAGTCATGCGCTACCATACTCTTATAATCTAAGTAAGCATTGGACAACAATTTTTCTTCTTTTTCATAGTGCCTAATAGGTATGTTATAATGTGCGGCAAGGCGTGAAGCGTAAATACCTCCAAAGATGGGGCCCTTTGTACGGTTCAAACTTCACCGTTTAGCAATAATACCGCCCATACTAACAGTGTTATCACAGAATAAACCATGGAACAAAATGATAATATCAGGAACACTAAGGTTTCCACAGTTTCCACGACCAATTAAGCAACGACTAGAAAATATGGCAAAGTAGCGTAAAACAGGAAAAGGTATGCTAGTGATTCTTGCATCGGAAACCTTCCTAGTTTCCCCTACAGTGATAGTATCAATGAACCCGTCCACATCTTTATGATGTGGTCCCTCTAAGCTACCGTCGAAGGGTATTTTGCAAACCTTGCAAAATTCATCTAGTGGCATCTTCTTAACCATATCATATAAATGAAACTCTACTGAAGGAGGTGATTCCTTAGGATGATAGTAGAAGTTTTGCACAAAAGTATTGGTGAGTAAGAGATACTGTTCGCGTTGGTCGCGGAGGAAGTCGGTGAGGCCTGCATTCTCAGCCAATTCATAAAAATCATCATAAATCCCGGCTGCTCTCAGGAAATCATCGGAAGGCCATTCACACGGCCGAACCTCTGCAGTGCGAGGCAAATTATATTTGGGCCTCTCTGCTTCCTCACTTTGCTTTTCCTTCGAGCTTCGGCTCGATGAGCCCCTCAAAAATCTCTTCATTATTTTCTGAAAAATTCTGAATTTTTTTGTAACTTCAAATAAAAGTGAACCTAGCTCAACAAAATTGATAGCAACAACTCCTACAAGTGCCTAGAGCCTATATCATGTATTAGAACTACTTAGAACCATATAAATTTGATATGAAGGCTGAAGAACATGGTCACCTAGGCTGCACAAATTTGCAATGAATAAAGCGCTAGAACAAAAACTAATTGGACCAATGGAGGAGTCACATACCAAGGACCAATCCCCCCAAGCAGTTTTGTGAGAGGTGCTTTGAGCAAGGAGATCGAAAATCACAGCAAAATGATCTAGAACTCGTGCTTGAGCTGGATGGTGATTTTTTTGGGAGGAAGAAGAAGTGTGTGGGTGCAGGAATAAGTGGAGGGGAGCCACCATGGGCCCATGAGGCAGGGGGGTGCGCCCTGTAGGGGTGGGCGCGCCCTGGACCCTCGTGGCCAGGTGCTTGCTCCCCCCGCTGTGTTCTCAGTGCCAGATATTCTCGAACATTCCAGAAAAAATCATATTAAATTGGCAGGGCATTTGGAGAACTTTTATTTTTGGGGTATTTTTATATTGCACAGATAAATCAGAAAACAGACAGAAAAATACTATTTTTTCTTTATTTCAACTAAATAATAGAAAGTAGAGAGAGGGTACAGAAGGTTGTGCTTTCTAGTTTCATCCATCTCATGCTCATCAAAAGGAATCCACTAACAAGGTTGATCAAGTCATGTTAACAAACTCATTCCGAATAACATGGAACCAGGGAAATTTCGAATAACACTATGTTACCTCAACGGCGATATGCACATCCCCAATAATAAGAATATCATATTTCTTCTTGACAGTAGGAAGAGGAAATTCAAAACCTCCAAAAATAATCGATGGAATTTTTCCAATAGAATTTATACTATGAACTTGAGGTTGTTTCCTCGGAAAGTGTACCGTATGCTCATTACCATTAACATGAAAAGTGACATTGCCTTTGTTGCAATCAATAACAGCCCCTGTAGTATTCAAAAAGGGTCTTCCAAGAATAATAGACATACTATCGTCTTCGGGAATATCAAGAATAACAAAGTCCGTTAAAATAGTAACGTTTGCAACCACAACAGGCACGTCCTCACAAATACCGACAGGTATAGTAGTTGATTTATCAGCCATTTGCAAAGATATTTCAGTAGGTGTAAACTTATTCAAATCAAGTCTACGATATAAAGAGAGAGGCATAACACTAACACCGGCTCCAAGATGACATAAAGCAGTTTTAACATAGTTCCTTTTAATGGAGCATGGTATTGTTGGTACTCCTGGATCGCCTAGTTTCTTAGGTATTCCACCCTTAAAAGTATAATTAGCAAGCATGGTGGAAATTTCAGCTTCTGGTATCTTTGTTTTATTATTAACAATTTCTTTCATATACTTAGCATAAGGATTCATTTTGAGCATATCAATTTATCTCATATGCAAAAAGATAGGTCTAATCATTTCAGCAAAGCGCTCAAAATCCTCATCATCCTTTTTCTTGGATGGTTTGGGAGGAAAAGGCATGGGTTTCTGAACCCATGGTTCTCTTTCTTTACCGTGTTTCCTAGCAACAAAGTCTCTCTTATCATAACGTTGATTCTTTGATTGTGGGTTATCAAGATCAACAGCAGGTTCAATTTCTATATCATTATCATTGCTAGGTTGAGCATCATCATGAACATCATCATTAACATTTTCACTAGGTTCATGTTCATTACCAGATTGTGTTTCAGCATCGGAAATAGAAATATCATTTGGATTCTCAGGTGATTCAGTAATAGGTTCACTAGAAGCATGCAAATTCCTATCGTTTTTCTTTTTCTTCTTTTTAGAAGGACTAGTTGCATCAATATTATTTCTCTGAGAATCTTGTTCAATTCTCTTAGGGTGGCCTTCAGGATACAAAGGTTCCTGAGTCATTTTACCAGTTCGAGTAGCCACTCTAACATCATAGTCATTTTTCTTATTATTCAATTCACTGAGCAAATCATTCTGAGCCTTAAGTACTTGTTCTATTTGAGTGGTAACCATAGAAGCATGTTTACTAATGAGTTTAAGTTCACCTTTAACTCTGGAGATATAATCACCCAAGTGTTCAAGCATATCGGAATTGAATTTCAATTGTCTACCAAAATAAGCATTGAAGTTTTCTTGTTTGACAATAAAATTATCAAACTCTTCGAAGCATTGTCTAGCAGACTTCTAGTGAGGAATATCACCTTCATCAAATCTATAGAGAGAATTTACCTTTACTACCTATATCGGGTTATCAAGACCATGTGTTTCTTCAATAGGTTAAGGATTACTATCATATATTTCTTCAACAGGCGGTAAATCAAGACCATGTATTTCTTCAATAGGAGGTAAATTCTTAACATCTTCAGCTTTAATACTTTTTTCTTTCATAGATTTCTTTGCCTCTTGCATATCTTCAGGATTGAGAAATAGAACACCTCTCTTCTTCGGAGTTGGTTTAAGAATAGGTTCAGGAGTTGGCTCAGGAAGCGTCCAATTATTTTCATTTGTCAACATATTATTCCATAGAATTTCAGCTTCATCTGGTGTTCTTTCCCTGAAAACAGAACCAGCACAACTATCCAGGTAATCTCTGGAAGCATCGGTTAGTCCATTATAAAAGATATCAAGTATTTCATTTTTCTTAAGAGGATGATAAGGGAAATTGGAGAACCAGCATTAAGTAATTGGAGAAGCCTCCCCCAAGCTTGTGGGAGACTCTCTTCTTCAATTTGCACAAAGTTGTATATATCCCTTAAAGCAGCTTATTTCTTATGAGTAGGGAAATATTTAGCAGAGAAGTAATAAATCATATCCTGGGGACTACGCACACAACCAGGATCAAGAGAATTAAACGATATCTTAGCATCACCCATTAATGAGAACGGAAATATTTTAAGGATATAAAGGTTGCGAGATTTCTCATCATTAGTGAACAGGGTGGCTATATCATTTAATTTAGTAAGATGTGCCACAACAGTTTCAGATTCATAGCCATAAAAAGGATCAGATTCAACCAAAGTAATTATATCAGGATCAACAGAGAATTCATAATCCTTATCAGTAACATAGATAGGTGAAGTAGCAAAAGCAGGGTTAGGTTTCATTCTAGCATTAAGAGATTGCTGCTTCCATTTAGCTAATAACTTCTTAAGATCATATCTATCATTGCAAGCTAAAATAGCTCTAGCAGCTTCTTCTTCTTCCAGAACATAACCCTCAGGCACAACAGGCAATTCATATTTATTAGGGGGAGAGTCTTCATCATCACTATCATCGATATTAGCAGTTTCAATAATTTCATTCTCTCTAGCCCTAGCAAGTTGTTCATCAAGAAATTCACCAAGTGGCACAGTAGTATCAAGCATAGAAGTAGTTTCATCATAAGTATCATCCATAGTAGAAGTGGCATCATCAATAACATGTGACATATCAGAATTAATAGCAGAAGCAGGTTTAGGTGTCGCAAGCTTACTCAAAACAGAAGGTGAATCAAGTGCAGAGCTAGATGGCAGTTCCTTACCTCCCCTCATAGTTGAGGGATAAATTGTTGTTTTCGCGTCTTTCAAGTTCTTCATAGTGACCAGTAGATATAAATCCCAAGTGACTCAAAGAATAGAGCTATGCTCCCTGGCAACGGCGCCAGAAAATAGTCTTGATAACCCACAAGTATAGGGGATCGCAACAATTTTCGAGGGTAGAGTATTCAACCCAAATTTATTGATTTGACACAAGGGGAGCCAAAGAATATTCTCAAGTATTAGCAGTTGAGTTTTCAATTCAACCACACCTGGATAACTTAGTATCCGCAGCAAAGTATTTAGTAGCAAAGTAATATGGAAGTAACAGTAACGGTAGCAAAGTAATATTTTTGGGTTTTGTAGTGATTGTAACAGTAGCAACGGAAAAGTAAATAAGCGAAGAACAATATTTGAAAAGCTCGTAGGCATTGGATCAGTGATGGAGAATTATGCCGGATGCGGTTCATCATGTAACAGTCATAACATAGGGTGACACAGAACTAGCTCCAATTCATCAATGTAATGTAGGCATGTATTCCGAATATAGTCATACGTGCTTATAGGAAAAGAACTTGCATGACATCTTTTGCCTACCCTCCCGTGGCTGCGGGGTCCTAATGGAAACTACAGGATATTAAGGCCTCCTTTTAATAGAGTACCGGAACTAAGCATTAACACATAGTGAATACATGAACTCCTCAAACTATGGTCATCACCGGGAGTGGTCCCGAATATTGTCACTTCGGGGTTGCCGGATCATAACACATAGTAGGTGACTATAGACTTGCAAGATAGGATCAAGAACTCACATATATTCATGAAAACATAATAGGTTCAGATCTGAAATCATGGCACTCGGGCCCTAGTGACAAGCATTAAGCATAGCAAAGTCATAGCAACATCAATCTCAGAACATAGTGGATACTAGGGATCAAACCCTAACAAAATTAACTCGATTACATGATAAATCTCATCCAACCCATCACCGTCCAGCAAGCCTATGATGGAATTACTCACGCACGGCGGTGAGCATCATGAAATTGGTGATGGAGGATGGTAGATGATGACGACGGCGACGAATCCCCCTCTTCGGAACCCCAAACAGACTCCAGATCAGCCCTCCCGAGAGGTTTTAGGGCTTGGCGGCGGCTCCGTATCGTAAAACGCGATGAATCCTTCTCTCTGATTTTTTTCTCCCCGAACACGAATATATGGAGTTGGAGTTGAGGTCGGTGGAGCGTCAGGGGGCCCACAAGGCAGGGGGCGCGCCCCCCACCCTCGTGGACAGGGTGTGGGCCCCCTGACGTGGATTCTTCTTCCAGTATTTTTAATATTTTCCAAAAATAAGTTCCGTGGAGTTTCAGGTCATTCCGAGAACTTTTGATTCTGCACATAAATAACACCATGGCAATTCTGCTGAAAACAACATCAGTCCAGGTTAGTTCCATTCAAATCATGCAAGTTAGAGTCCAAAACAAGGGCAAAAGTGTTTGGAAAAGTAGATACGATGGAGACGTATCAATCAACTTATCTATGAATATTATTTGAATCTCCTCTGAATTCTTATATGCATGATTTGATATCTTTGCAAGTCTCTTTGAACTATTGATTTGGTTTGGCCAACTAGATTGGTTTTTCTTGCAATGGGAGAAGTGCTTAGCTTTGGGTTCAATCTTGCGGTGCTCGATCCTACTGACAGAAGGGGAACCAACACTTAATGTATTGTTGCCATCGAGGATAAAAAGATGGGGTTTTCATTGTATTGCCAGAGTTAAGTCCTCTACATCATGTCATCTTTCTTAATGCGTTACTCTGTTCTTATGAACTTAATACTCGAGATGCATGCTGGATAGCGGTCGATGTGTGGAGTAATAGTAGTAGATGCAGGCAGGAGTCGGTCTACTTGATACGGACGTGATGCCTATATTCATGATCATTGCCTTAGATATCGTCATAACTTTGCGCTTTTCTATCAATTGCTCAGCAGTAATTTGTTCACCCACCGTAATATTTTCTATCTTGAGAAAAGCCTCTAGTGAAACCTATGGCCCGCGGGTGTACTTTCCATCATATAAGTTTCCAATCTACAATTCTTGTTTCCTATTTACTTTCTTTGCAATCTTTTACTTTCCGCTCCATAAACCAAAAATACCAAAAACATTACTTTAGCATTTATGCATCTATATCCGATATCACTTTGCAAATAAGCGTGAAGGGTACGACTTGGTGTTTGTTTGTCTAGGTATTTCGTGGCTTGTGTGTTGTCTCCTACTGGATTGATACCTTGGTTCTCAAAAGCTGACATAAATACTTACTCTACTTTGCTGCGTCACCCTTTTCTCTTCAAGGAAAAAACCAGCGCAAGCTCAAGAGGTAGCAGGAAGAATTTCTTGCGCCGTTGCTGGGGAGATCTACGCCAAGCCGAGACATACCAAGTACCCATCAAAAACTCTCATCCCTCGCATTACATTATTTTCCATTTGCCTCTTGTTTTCCTCTCCCCCACTTCTAAAACGATTTTCGAAAAGATTTGCCTTTTCTTCGCCCTCTTCCGATTGTCTTATTCGTTTGCTTTTTGTTTGCTTGTACGTTCGATCACTTGCCACACTCTCATGACTAGCACTTCTACTCCTCCTTTGTCTCCTGACTTTGAGGTTCTTCACTTCAAATAGAGGCAAGGAGAAAATTTGACGGATTCTTAGTATAGGATGATAGAATCTTTTCACAATTGCACCATAGAGGGGGATTTTAAGATTTTACTTCGTAATTTTTATGTTGGGCCAAATATGTCCCATAGACAACTTTTGGATTGTGCTACTAAAGGGAATTTTATTGAAATTGATCCCAACATTGCTTATGAAATAATAGAAAGAATAGTAGCATTCCCCCACAAAAGGGACTACATCAAACTCAAGAGGGAGCAAAAGTTTTTGAGAAACTGTGTGAAGTAACGAAATTTTTGCAAAAATCTCTTGAGCCCCTCAAAAATCTTAGTGGAAACCTCCACCGCAAGAATATGTTGATCACTCTTTTCAACACGCGGTTGGATGCTCTAGATCTAAAGATTTCCAAATATGAGGAGAAACGCAAAGAACCTCCCGTATTTAAGCATAATTCAATTAAAAAAACAAAGATGACAATACCTAGATCTATTCGTGTTTTATGCCTAGCTAAGGGCGTTAAACAATAGCGCTTGTTGGGAGGCAACCCAATTTTATTGTTGTTTTTGTTTTTAGGTTCTGTTTTGCATTAAATAATTCATCCATCCTCTGGTTAGATATGGTTTTGTGTTTTAATTAGTGTTTGTGCCAACTAAGACCTTTGGGATAACTTACGGTGATAGTTGTTTTGATCCCGCTGAGAATCAGAAACTTTTGTGCCCAGGAAAATAATTTTCATAATTCACAGAAGCGTGCTTTGATCTGATTCTTTTTGCACTAGATTGGTACACAAATTGCCCAGGTTGTCCTAATTTTTTTGAATTTTTGGAGTTACAGAAGTATTCGAGAGTTACATATTGCTACAGACTATTTTGTTTTTGACAGTTTCTGTTTTTCGTGTGTTGTTTGCTTATTTTGATGCATCTATGGTTAGTATCGGGGGGTATGAACCATGGAAAAGTTGGAATACAGTAGATATTACACCAATATAAATAAAGAATGAGTACACAACAGTACCAAAAGTGGTGATTTATTTTCTTATAATAACAGAGCCTATGAGATTTTCTGTTGAGTTTTGTGTTGTGAAGTTTTCAAGTTTTGGGTAAGGATTTGATGGACTATGGAATAAGGATAGGCAAGAGCCTAATCTTGGGGATGCCCAAGGCACCCCAAGGTAATATTCAAGGATACCAAGAGCCTAAGCTTGGGGATGCCCCGGAAGGCATCCCCCCTTTCGTCTTCATCTATCGGTAACTTTACTTGAGGCTATATTTTTATTCACCACATGATATGTGTTTTGCTTGGAGCATCTTGTATGATTTGAGTCTTTGCTTTTTAGTTTGCCACAATCATACTTTCTGTACACACCTTTTGAGAGAGACACGCATGAATCGTGATTTATTAGAATACTCTATTTGCTTCACTTATATCTTTTGAGCTAGGAAATTTTGCTCTAGTGCTTCACTTATATCTTTTAGAGCACGACGACGGAAATTGGTGAACTCTCGTGCTTCACTTATATTATTTTGAGAGTCTTCAAAACAGCATGGTAATTTGCTTGGGTTATAAATTTAGTCCTAATATGATAGACATCCAAGAGGGATATAATAAAAACTTCCATATAAAGTGCATTGAATACTATGAGAAGTTTGATTCCTTATGATTATTTTGAGATATGAAGATGGTGATATTAGATTCATGCTAGTAAGTAGTTGTGAATTTGAGAAATACTTCTGTTAAGGTTTGTGAGTCCCGTAGCATGCACGATGGTGAACCGTTATGTAACGAAGTTGGAGCATGAGATATTTTTTTATTGTCTTCCTTATGAGTGGGGGTCGGGGATAAGCGATGGTCTTTTCCTACCAATCTATCCCCCTAGGAGCATGTGCGTAGTACTTTGCTTCGATGACTAATAGATTTTTGCAATAAGTATGTGAGTTCTTTATGACTAATGTTGAGTGCATGGATTATACGCACTCTCACCTTTCCGCCATTGCTAGCCTCTCTTGTACCGCGCAACTTTCACCGGTACCATACACCCACCTTATACCTTCCTCAAAACAGCCACCATATCTATCTATTATGGCATCTCCATAGCCATTCTGGGATATATTGCCATGCAACTTTCCACCATTCCGTTTATTATGACATGCATCATCATTGTCATATTGCTTTGAATGATCATGTAGTTGACATCGTATTTGTGGCAAAGCCACCGTTCATCATTTTTTATACATGTCGCTCTTGATTCGTTGCACATCCTGGTACACCGCCGGAGGCATTCACATAGAGTCATATTTCGTTCTAGTATCGAGTTGTAAGTAAATAAAAGTGTGATGATCTCCATTATTAGAGCATTGTCCCATGTGAGGAAATAAAAAAAGAAGAGAAAAGGCCAAACAAAAAAGGAGAAGGCCCAAAAAAATGAGAGAAAAAGAGAGAAGGGACAATGTTACTATCCTTTTGCCACACTTGTGCTTAAAAGTAGCACCATGATCTTCATGATAGAGAGTCTCCTATATTGTCACTTTCATATACTAGTGGGAATTTTTCCATTATAGAACTTGGCTTGTATATTCCAACGATGGGATTCCTCAAAACGCCCTAGGTCTTCATGAGCAAGCAAGTTGGATGCACACCCACTTAGTTTTCTTTTTGAGCTTTCATAGACTTATAGCTCTAGTGCATCCGTTGCATGGCAATCCCTACTCACTCACATTGATATCTATTGATGGGCATCTCCATCGCCCGTTGATACGCCTAGTTGATGTGAGACTATCTCCTTCTTTTTGTCTTCTCCACAACCACCGTCTATACCACCTATAGTGCTATGTCCATGGCTCACACTCATGTATTGCATGAAAGTTGAAAAAGTTTGAGAACATCAAAAGTATGAAACAATTGCTTGGCTTGTCATCGGGGTTGTGCATGATTTAAATATTTTGTGTGATGAAGATGGAGCTTAGCCAGACTATATGATTTGTAGGGATAAGCTTTCTTTGGCCATGTTATTTTGAGAAGACATAATTATCTTGTTAGTATGCTTGAAGTATTGTTGTTTTTATGTCAATATTAAACTTTTGTTTTGAACGATATGGATCTGAACATTCATGGCACAATAAAGAGAATTACATGGATAAATATGTTAGGTAGCATTCCACATCAAAAATTTTGTTTTCATCATTTACCTGCTTGAGGACGAGCAGGAATTAAGCTTGGGGATGCTTGATACGTCTCCAACATATCTATAATTTCTAATTGTGCCATGCTATTATATTATCTGTTTGGATGTTTTATATGCATTGATATGCTATTTTATATGATTTTGGGACTAACCTATTAACCTAGAGCCCAGTGCCAATTCTTGTATTTTCCTTGTTTTAGAGTTTCGTAGAAAAGGAATACCAAACGGAGTCCAAATGGAATGAAACTTTCGCGATGATTTTTCTTGGACCAGACGACATCCGGAGGGCTTGGAGTGCACGTTAGGAAAGCCACGAGGTGGCCACAAGATCGGGAGGCGCGCCCAGGGGGTAGGGCGCGCCCCCACCGTTATGGGCCCCTCGTGACTCCACCGACCTATTTCTTCTGCCTATATATTCTCAAATATCCCAAGACCTTCCAGGGGAGCCACAAAACCACTTTTCCACCGCCGCAAGCTTCTATACCTATGAGGTCCCATCTAGGGACCTTTTCCGGTGTCCTGCCGGAGGGGGATTCGATCACGGAGGGCTTCTACATCAACACCATTACCTCTCCGATGAAGCGTGAGTAGTTTACCACAGACCTCCGGGTCCATAGCTAGTAGCTAGATGGCTTCTTCTCTCTCTCTTTCATTCTCAATACAAAGTTCTCATCGATGTTCCTGGAGATCTATTCGATGTAATACTCTTTTGTGGTGTGTTTGCCGAGATCTGATGAATTGTGGATTTATGACCAGCTTATCTATGGATATTATTTGAATCTCCTCTAAATTCTTATATGCATGATTTGATATCTTTGCAAGTCTCTTCAAACTATTGATTTGGTTTGGCCAACTAGATTGGTTTTTCTTGCAATGGGAGAAGTGCTTAGCTTTAGGTTCAATCTTACAGTACTCGATCCTAGTGACAGAAGGGGAACTGACACCTATTGTATTGTTGCCATCGAGGATAAAAAGATGGGGTTTTCATCATATTGCTTGAGTTAATTTCTCTACATCATGTCATCTTTCTTAATGCGTTACTTTGTTCTTATGAACTTAATACTCTAGATGCATGCTGGATAGTGGTCGATGTGTGGAGTAATAGTAGTAGATGCAGGCAGGAGTGGGTCTACTTGATACGGACGTGATGCCTATATTCATGATCATTGCCTAAGATATCTTCATAACTTTGCGCTTTTCTATCAATTGCTTGGCAGTAATTTGTTCACCCACCGTAATATTTTCTATCTTGAGAGAAGCCTCTAGTGAAACCTATAGCCCCTCGGGTCTACTTTCCATCATATAAGTTTCCGATCTACAATTCTAGTTTCCTATTTACTTTCTTTGCAATCTTTTACTTTCCGTTCCATAAACCAAAAATACCAAAAATATTACTTTACCATTTATCCATGTATATCACATCTCACTTTGCAAATAACCGTGAAGGGATTGACAACCCCTTTATCGTGTTGGGTGCAAGTTGGTGTTTGTTTGTGCAGGTATTCGATGGCTTGTGCATTGTCTCCTACTAGATTGACACCTTGGTTCTCAAAAGCTCAGGGAAATACTTACTCTAATTTGCTGCCTCACCCTTTCCTCTTCAAGGGAAAAACCAATGCAAGCTCAAGAGGTAGCACCGCCATCATCTGATTTGCTAGACCAAATCCTAGGGTTTCCCATGGAGCAGCACGAGTGGGTCGACAATAGTTACACGACTATGCCTTAATCAAGGTAATGCCGCAGAACACCGCCAACGACTAACGTTGGCTCCGTTTTCACTGGCAACTATGTCTTTCCAACTCGCGGCTGGGACTACATGATGGATCTCAAGATCTGACCACCCAGCCTCAGGCTGACAACTGTGAAAGGCAAAATCCCACCTTAGGCAAGATCGATGCATTTCTTCTGCTCAGAGGAGCGGGACACTGCTTTCCGAGGAACATCATCCAAGACCTCTCGTCATCCTTGTCAGACCAGTACATTCTCATCGCAAGCTGCAATGGACCGCCGCACCCACGGTCGTTTCGGTTTGAGAATTTTCAGACCAAGATGCCAGGCATTGATAGTGTAAGGGTTCTCATCCAAGCAGAGTGAAGGAAACAATGGATGCGGCTATTCCATGGCTTATCATATATATATCTGGTGTCACCGTTTGAAACTTTTTGAAATCCAATTTTTTTTAAAATAAAAAATCAGGAAAGAAAAAAAAGCAAAAACAATAGGGGGCGTCCCGTTCCACACATGGGCTGGCCCAACAAGGTGGGGTGGGGTGGGGGTGCGTGTTTCCGCGTGCTCAAGCGCCTAGGTCGCTAAATGGGAGCTCCTATAAGTTAAGTGTCTAGTAAGTAGGTGAGGCGATATGAAACTGTGGCCCATCCACAGCCCACTTCCAGGTAAATCCGCATGGCTTGATGGATGTTAGCCCGTCATTCTATACCAACAGAGGATGTAAGGGCCAACTGAAACATGTCGAACTCGAGCATTTACAGCCTTTGGGGAACGGAGGACTCATGGTGGCACTCTATGCTTGAGTGCTCGATGGCAAGGTTCATCTAGGCTCTAACATAAGAAGAACTTGCAGAACACTTGTGTGAGACAACATAACCTACTGTGAAGTAGTGGCTCTTCTCTATGATTGATACACTGTCGCATACTGCTTTTGTGAAGCTATCGGTAACACCTTGGGCAATATGGTGGGCCAGAAGGAAAGCTATCCACGAGGAGATATTTCAGAGTCTGGCCTCAACTCACTACACTGGTACACGTCGGTGCTATACAAACGGTTTTTAACCCCTTTCCGCGACGGAATTTGGAACCATCGCCAAGTGAGTGTGGGCGATAGGGGGGTCCTTCCCACACGACCCAGAAACCGTCGGGGATAGGCCCTCCTGGGACACAGGCTGGGGAAAAATGAGCTCGTGTGCGATCGGGCGAGGCATCGAAACCCAATCATTTCCGTTCGTATGTACATCCTACACGGTGAATCCCAGAAAAACACACTACTAGGGAAAAGCCTAGCAGCAGCGCAGGTTCTAGGTATATCAGTAGCGTGGGAACCGGCGCTACTAATAAGGCGCTACAGCTAACCCATAGCAGCGCATGCACGACCGCGCTACTGCTATACAAGTGTAGCAGCGTGTTGCATGGAAGCTCGCTACTGCTAATAGCTCGAGCGCGCTTTGGCTGGACGCGCTACTGCTACTGTCACGCTGCTGCTAACTTTTCTCCACTCGCTACTGCTAATTTTAGTTGTTTTTTATTTTTTTTCTACATATTTGTTTTGTATTCGAACAGGCTTTATACAAGAATCTTTAGCAGATACAAATGTCATCATGATACACATACAAATGGCTGCGAGACCAGAAATGTAATCATAGCATATACATACAAATAGTTTCATCATAATTATCATCCAACACAAAGTGGTATCTCATCATCATCTCGAAAATAGCGATACATGCAAGCATCGAATACTTGCAACTACAACATCATCCATCTAAACAATGGTATACGCGAGAAGAGCTATCACTATGAGTGAGAGCGGAACTATGCACTACATGAGGCGGCGGTTACGAGTCCTCTCTCACGCTAGCATGAACCTCAAGTAACTAGCTTCTCCTTCTTGTCTGCTTTTGAAGCCTTTATGGCTGGCGCCCAAGACCCCATTCACTTGCGCCTGACACTCAGGCCACTCGTTGCACACCCCTGGAACCTTCCCATTGTACACGACATAGCACCGCCATCTCGCCATCAAGAAACTAGGTACCTGTTAGAGATGCATCTTCATCAAGAGGATGTTCAATCATATGCAACAAAATATACTAGAGCAACACGAAAAAGAAAGGGTTAGCAACTAGATGCAACATACAGTACACAAACTAATTAACTAGAGGTACGCATGTCATTGTACCCAAACTAACAAAGTAGCGTGACGCAAGTTCGGCAGGGACCGTGGACATCACAAAGTTTCATCGCTACAGAAAGTATACAAGTTCAACCGACACATATTATCATCATCGGCATCGTAAATCACTAGAAGTTCCATCCTTCCATATCATCGAGGATGGACCCTAGCTTCTTGAACGGCGTGAGGTCATGACGTTGCACGCCTTTGCGAGTTTGGACGTCAGCTTGCGATATAGGGCCGTGGTGGAACATCCCCTTCTCATCGACGACTTCTTTCATGATGACCGTCGCAATGTCCCTTTGGATGCAAAAGAAGTCATCTCTAAGTTTATAATCCGCTTCTCCATGAGATTCTACCCACTTGTGGATATGATCATCATTTCTGCTTGTCATGCGAAGCTTTTGGTGATCCGTGCTGAACTCAATCATGAGGTGGAGGATGTAGAATCCATCTTTCTTGCTTGGTTTTGGGACATGGATGCAGCAGAAGTTAGTTTCATGCGCGAAACCCATCTTCTTGTTCCTTTGTTTCCTGATCTACATGTGGCCACTTCTAATGCTGAAGCCTTGTAGAGCATCATCTAGAATATTCATTATGTGGGTGTAGTCCTTCTTCTCCTAGTCTCTGGAAGGGTTGAAATATACGGCGTGGGAGACTCGCGGGTAAAGAACGATAAGGACGGCGCACCCGTTGCTGCGGGGTAAAGAAACCTCAAATTATTCTCCATATGAGCGAGAAGGAATGATTGAAATGTATGAAAGGGTTGTCCAAAACAGACTTACATTGGATGATAAGGCAGGAGGACAATTTCCTGGTCCTTATTCTGTACCATGAAGTTTTGGAGGTAGTCCCTAGCAGTTTCATGCTCAAAGTCGCTGAGACTCAAGAAAGACTCGTGCATGTAGTACAGATCCACCACACAGATTTGTGAGACTTCTTCTCTCTTCATGACGGAGCTGATATGTAGCGCAAAAAGGCGGACGATTGTAAAATCGAGCCGCCCTGTCAGAAACATCTCAAAGATATGGTCAAACCACAGGAAGAACACCTCCGCGGGCTGTGTGACGACGTAGCACTTCCCCTCAGGCACACGAGCCGCGTATGTCGGATATCCTGGATCCTTCGAGGCTAGTAGGCTTTTCTCAGTCGACAACACATGGTCGTGCAGTCTCCTGAGATCCCCTGATAGTGCCTCCAGCGGTTTCGGCGGTAGCATCGGCTCACCCGTGAGATGGAACATGGCCGCACCTTTCACGGGTACATGCTCTTCAGAATCCATCGTCTGGCTGCTATGTGCTCTGGCTTGTTTGGAGGTAGCTATCTTCCCCGATCTCTTCTTCTCCTTTTTCTTGGGCACACCTTCCAGACCCTTCCTTGACCCCTGCCCCACTGTTCCCGGGCTAAGCACTGTACGAACCCCGTCTAGTTGAGCCTATGTTGAGGCGGCATCTTCAGGCGTGTCCTGTGAGGATTTCATCAAGAGAGACTTTTTGCAATCCCTGCTACGACCTTCCTGCCCGGGCAGATCATCAATATCCTCATGAGCATGCTGATTGCCCGATTCATCATATGGTTGACTCATCATATCTAAGTCACCCTCATACGCTTTTGTATTGAGGAAAGCCATTGGGTCGACCTCCGTCTCATCATCCATTCTCTGTTCTACAGGACCGATTACATCAGCCAGTACTATTGCACCCCCTTCATCACGTCGTCCGCCGCTCTCACTCGGCACTACAGGAGCTGGTAATTGCGTAGGCGGGGTGGTGGTCTCCGCACATGCTTGTTGATGTGTGGTTATTGGTGTGCTCTCGGCTGGCTCTAGACGAATAAGATTCTTCGGCCGTAGCAGCACCCAACCCTTGCAGCTTCCAATCCGCGGCGGGGTCTTGTGGTCCTCTCCCACATGCTGTACTGGAGGAGGCAAATCCTCGTGCCCCAATTTCACACTGGACAAGTTAACCCTGAAGTGCCCAGCGGGGATCGGGTGGTTGTGGAACGTGGGTTGCAAGGGGTTCATCATCATCCCCTTTCGTCCCACATCCACCTTCTGGCCTTTGATCAAGTAGAGTATGGTGCACGGGGTTTCTTCGGCCTGCAAACACATGTCTGTGGCGTAAAACATCCGAAAGGCAACGAAAATGGAATATTCTATATATATATATGTTGGTGCGACATGTAATTACCGTGAGGGCGTCGAGCTCAGCCAAAGACGAAGGCCCACCTAGCACGCCAGAGACTGAGGACGGGCTACCATGAGCGGGAGCGACTGCGATAGGAGGCCCGGTTGCGTGAGCAAGTGATGGTGCGGTGGTGTTGTTGTTCACGGAGTTGCTCCCGACGAAACTGGGCAACGGGAAATCATGTACCGTCTTGTCTGGATTTTCCTTCGTCCAGTTGATGATAGCTAGAACCAAGTTAGTAGCGAAATCATTTCTGCAGGCAGTTACATCTGCATTGAGTGCCTGCTGTAGCAACTCATTTTTCTCCTCGGCTGTTTTTTTGCGTCATCAGCTACTTTTTTCTCGACCGCAAGCTTCACCTTCTCGTTGATGTCCGCATGACTAAACTTCTTTTTTTGCTTCTTGGCCTCCGGGCCCTCGTTGTAAAACACCTTCCATGTGGCGCCGTCTCCAGCGCCATGCACACGACCATATTGCGGCCGCTGGCCCAAATGGAGTCCCTTAAGTTCGTTCAAGGCCCGGTTGAGAGGGGTGTCCCACTTGGGCCTCCTCGGAGAAGTAGCGCTTTCGGCTGCAAGTTGGTGTTGCTTCTCCGGCAGAAGGAGCGTGAACCGTTTAGGAATGTGTAGTCGACTAGATCTGGAGCTAAATGTAAGGTGATAAAAGAATAATTACCGGTAGTCTAATCAATTTCCTCGTGATCTAGTCCGTGTAAAAAAACCTTCTATTCCTTGTCCCACTTGTAGCGGGCCCTGATGAAGTCACGCTCCAAGGGGTTGGTGAACTTTGCGAAGGGGTCTGGGATACCCGCGGCTTCATGTTCTGCGTCCTCCTTATCCCATATGGACCTTTTACCGAGGTAGCCACGGCTTCCGAGGCGATGCTTCCCCATGTTCCTTTGCTGAAGGCTCTTGAATTTCGTAGCCTTAGCCTTGGCTGCCTCGGTAGCGCAAGTGTCCTTGAACTTTTCGAACTCCTCTTCCGTAAGTGTCGGATTTTCCTCCAAAATCTTGGACAGGGGTTCCTCAGCCTCAATAGCTCGTTTCACACTCCCTTTCCAGGAGGCCAAATCATTGCTGAACATGCCCATGGCGTGATTGTTAATCTTTTTCATCTTCGGATCATCCCACGGTTGTTCTATGTTATCATCCCGGTCGGGGAACTTGAATCTCTTGTGCAACTTCGTCAGGAGCAACTGCGTCAAATGTTCTTTACTCCTTAAGTCATCTTCGTTGATGCTTGCGCATTCCTGTAGGATGCATCCTACTTGGTTCCCATAGCACTTGCAAGTTTCTTCCGGCTCTAATGGCTCAAACTTTCCAGGTGCCATCTCTGTGATCACTAGTCGTCCAATCCGTAGTTTGTTAGGTTTTCGTATCCTCTGCTTTCTTCTTTTCGGTAGCGGCATCGGCGCCGGCATCTTCCCTGCCGGTACCTCCCTCGCCGGTCTCGGTGCCGCCATCGGTGCCGGCGCCGGCATCTTCCCCGCCGGTACCTCCCTCGCTGGTCTCGGCGCCGCCATCGGTGTCGATGTCGGTGTCAGTACCATCATCGAGGCCGACCTGCAAACCTTGACTTTGCAATTGCTTAACAGTCAAATAGTCGAGGTACTCTTGTTCACCCTCATAATCCATCTCATCTGCATCTGGGTCAGAAGGCCCAGTTTCTTCGTTGTTCGACATGTTTCCTATGATTAAGTCTCCTTGTTTAATTCTAAAAATATGAAAAAAATGAGAAATGACATAAAAAAGAAATATATGTTTGCCGGAATATCGTATCCCAGCAACTCCCAACACTCGATATGCCTACTATCTAGCAGAAATCATGCCAAAATTCACGAAAAATTTCGGCATCACCTTTGCTAAAAAATTGACATATCGAGCGCCTGAAATTCACCGGAACGGAAATGAATCAACATTCCGGCATAACATATGCCACTCGGATCATTTACCCTGCACATAATCATCATGTCCAAATGACATGTCCAAATTCCAAATATGACATGTCCAAAACATCACATGTCCACATATCACATGTCCACTTCAAATTTGTATATAAAAGGAAGAAAAATATAGAACTTGAAGAAAAAACCTAGCTAAATTCATAACTAAATATATAACCTAATTAACCATCTGCCCTACTAAAACCCAAGTAAATTAACCAAAAAACCTAGCTACCAGAGAGAGGAGGAGCTGTGGGGGGCTTACAGAGGGTGCAGGCCCGACGACGGCCGAGGTTGGGAGGGGTCGGGGTCGAGCGCCGGGGCCGGAGCCGGGGTCGGGGTCGGGGCCGGGGCCGTGGACGAGCGCCGGGGACGGTGCCGGGGTCGGGGACGGGGTCAGGGTCGGGGGCTGGGCCGGGAGCCGGCGCCGGGGTCGGTCGAGGTCGGGGGCGAGCGTAGAGGTGCGGCGAGGGCAGGGCTCCGGCGGCGCGACGGGGGAAGAGACAGTGTAGGGATTTGGGGGGAAAGAGGCGGAATGAAGGGAGGAGTGGGGATTTTGGGGGTTAAGTGGGCATAGCTGTCAGGACCCCGATTCTAAGTCACACTGATCTAGCCTGTAACACCTGATATCACATTGCAGCCTCATGCACGGTATTCCCACGGGTGTCGCCTTACCATGGCCCGGGACCGTTTGCGCCTTTTGGCTCACGTATATGATAGTGTCACTAGCATCCATATGACAGAGAACCCGGGCCGACATGACTAGTCGTGAACCCAAAGTGGCACTAACTTACAGGGACAGACATACATGAATCAACCTCGAGCATGTCGGTCAACAGCGTATGAATCCGGGCTTTAGCAACTGGGCTAATAGGACTCCGGGAACCCAGGCTGTAGCAGGCTAACAGGACTCCGGATGTCTCCGCGTGACATTTCCCCTTAGGGACAGACACAGGAACAAAGTGAATCACATGCCGGCCAGTCTAAGTGTTCCGGAGCAGTAGTGCTGGGCTAGTAGGACTCCGGTAAACCGGGCTGTCGCGGACTACCAAGGCTCAGTGGAAGCACCAGACTACATTGCCCCATAAGAGAGGCTACCAAGGATAAACAACTAGATTGTCGGATCCCACACATACCAAGCATTTCAAACATACACACAATATGCTCGATATGTTTAAATACAACATGGCATCACAACAAAACTCTAGAACTCAAAGTACTTTATTTAGAAGGCTCCAGAGAGCCATACATAATATGTTCATGCAGGTAGGGGTCACACGACCTGACACTCAAGTCATACAAACATACAAGCACATGCGGAAGCAAACTTGCCTGAGTACAAACAACTAGAAAGCAAGAAGGCTTGACGAAGCCTGTCTATCTACAAGGCCCTTCACGGCTCAGGATCACCACCTGGGTGGCAAGTCACTTGTCAACGTCGAGATCTACATAGAACCCATCGGAGGGGGCGATGTTCTCTTCTGCAACAGTAATTAAGCAAACATAAGTACAAAGGTACTCAGCAAGTCTTACAACAGATCCTACTATACATGCAACATTCTCAAGAAGGATAGTGGGGTTATTGCAGCAAGCCAGCTTTGACTCCTGGCTAAGCTATCCTATGAGACAACACTTGTAAATGTTTTGCGCACATGAGTCCACTACTCACCACAACAATACACTACCATGGATCCTCCTCCGTCATCCTACGGAAGGGCCATCCACGGTACTCACACTTGACTTGAGGCTTTTAGGAGTATCCATTTACTTGTCTATGAACTGTATAGGCAACCAAGTAGTCCTTTACAGCGGACGCGGCTATTCGAATAGGTGATGTTAACCCTGCAGGGGTGTACTTCTTCATACACGCTCTCACCACTTACCATCGTTTACACGACATGTACTCGGCAACCTTCAAGCGGAAGCCCAACGAGGGTGTCGGCCACGGCCTACCTAAACACTCAAGTCTCTAGTCCAGGTTTATCGCCTATCCAGGTTCCATCCGCAGGGAGTCCGGCCGAGGTTTCCACATACGGCCCCGAACGATGTGTACAGGGTTCCCGAGACATCAAACGGGCGACTCGGTACATCGTGCCACGGTGTATCTACCGCATCATAGCCCACCCCTAGGGTCAGCGCTACGCACGGCCGCCAACACATATCCTATAAACACCAGAAACTAGTTGCAACTCCTGGACAGAGGACTAGGGTGGTTAAGAAGCCGAGAGGGTCCATTGGTTTCGGGCCCAATTCATGGTAGTAGCTAGTTCTTAAATCACACATACAGATCTCAGTGCTTAAGGACGGTTCCAATGAAACAACCCACCATGTACTCCTACATGGCCTCTCATCGATACCTTTACCAAATCGTGTTCAACACATCACTCACATTACCGACATATTCATTTCACTCTAGCCCATCACCCAGATGAACCAGACCCGACACGACTCTAAGCATAGCAGGCATAGCAAGGTAGGAAACCCAGGCATGGCTCAATCAACTCCTACACATGCTAGTGGGTTTCATCTAGTTACTGTGGCAATGACAGGTCATGCAGAGGAAATGGGTTCAACTACCGCAGCACATAGCAGTTTGAAACGTTGTTGTCTTAATGCAGTAAATGAGAGCAGGAGCGAGAACATGGGATTGTATCGGTATGATCAATGGGGCTGCTTGCCTGATGGGGTGGTAGTAGGGTACTGCCCTTCAGTCGGATATTCGTAGGTATCCTCGGAGGCAGAACCTACCACGGAATACTCAAAGGAACACAATCATCACATGGCAATATGCAACAATATGATGCATGCCATGACATGGCAATATGGTTGTGTTTTGGCTAATGCATTGTAAAACAGGTTGGTTTGAGTCCATTTGAATCAAAGATTTAAATTAAAGCGCATGATATGTAGTCATATTAGTGCATTAGCTTGTTTCACTTAAACAGCAAGGTTAAAGTGTTCTGACATGCATGAAAACATTACAGATGGAAAGATTGGATTTTTTTGATCATTTTTCGTATATAAATCTTTGCATTTGGAGTTACAGATTAATTTCTATGAATTTTTGAAGTTTAGAGCATTTTCTGGAATTTCCTGTATAAGAATAAATCAAGTAAATGATTTACCGCGTCAGCATTGCGTCAGGGTGAGGTCAGCAGTCAACGGGGACGGTCCAGGTCAAACCTGACCAGTGGGCCCCGCGTGTCAGTGTCATTAGTCTAACTAAGTTTTAGTAAGTCCTAATCCTAACTTAATTAACAGGCGGGTCCCACTTGTCATAGACCCAGGGGGTCAAACTGGGTCCACCCGGGGTCAAACTCGGTCAGCGGGGTCAAACTCGCCGGCGTTTAGCCGCCGGCGAGGCCAAACGCGGCGGGGTAGTGCGTGATTTGTGCTCCGGCGACCAAAACGACGGCGGAGCACATCTACGTGATGCGGGGAGTGAGCCGCGTCGAGTGGTGGCAGTGGGTGGAGCTGGGGTGGCCAGAAATGATGCCGGCGATGAGTTTGGTGCCGGCCGGAGCTCGGACAAGCTCGAACTCGTCGCTAGGAGGCATTGCGAGGTGCGTGGAGCGGTGCTACGGGCTCCTGCGAGTGCGGTGAAGACGACGGCGTGCTCAGAATCAAGCCAACATGGCTGTGGCTACAACGGCGAAGTGCGATGGTGGCGGCGGCTGCGGCCGAGCTCGCTGCAGTCGCTGTGGTGCTCGAGAGCGAGAACGGGAAGGGGGAGGAGGTAGATGGGCTCACGGCGATCACAACGCGGCAGACGGCGAGGTCGGGGACGAACTGGTGTGGCGGTGACGGCAAAGGGGTCTCCGGCGGCGTTCGGTGAAGACGAGGTCGAAGAAGACGGAGTAGAGCGTGCGAGCGCTTGGGGCTCGGCTAGCTCGACGAAGTAGACGACGGCGGAGCTCGTGGACACGGTAGGGCGGCGCGGGGACGACGGTGGACACGAGTTTCACGGTGGCGCGGATGCGATAGCGTCGACCATGGTGGGGGAGAGCGAGAGAGAGGAGCAGGGGGAGAGTGAGGTGTCGGGGCGGTCGAGCGGGCGACGTGGAGGCCGACCAGTGTGATCAGGGGCGAAGCGGCAAGCAGGTGGCACCATGGCGAGCTCAGGCACGCCGGCGTCACCTCCCGCCTGCCTGCCTGGCGGGAGGAAGCAGCTGGCTGGCACGGGCAAGCACATTGCTGAGCCGCCAGGTGGGCCTGCCAGGTAAGTGGCCTCTGGCCTTTCTCTCTCTCTCTTTCTATTTAATTATGTTTTGTTTTATTTCTGCAAGTTTGTGGCATTTCTAAAAATAGCTAGGCACTTTCAAAAATCACCAAACTTCTCATGGCCCCTGTTTGGAATAAATCCAACATGGAACATTTTTGTTTAGGATTATTTGAGCATTTAAAATATTTATTAGCATTTAAATGCCCAAATTCTAATAACTAATGATTTAATCCAGTGACCTGAGGATGACCTAGAAAATTGTGCACCATTTTTGTCAGAGGTTTAGGACCACGGCAAAGACGATGAACATTTTAGAAGGGCATTTCAGGTTCATTGAAAATATTTTTAGTAAACCCTAGTTGGTTTCATGGGGGTGTTGGGGGTTCTGTCATCCCAATTTCCAAGTTTCTGATAAATTAAACATGATGCAAGCACTCTAATGCATGAATTAGCTAGGGTGTGACAATAGCAGTAGCGCGTTTAGGTAAAACGCGCTATAGCTACTCCAGGTACCTATAGCGGTTTCGTGTAGAAACCGCTACTGCTATCTTGACTAGTTGTAGCTCTTTTCTCACAAAAGCGCTGCTGCTATAACCAGTACCTATATAACAGTTTTCCTGTTTGTTTCCTTCTATTTTCTTTTCCTTTATTTTCTCTCACTTTTTTTTCCGAGAGCAGTGAACGAAGGGAAGGCGATATATATTGCATCATTTCACGGTTTAAATGTGTATACAAAATAGGAACATATATATTACATCATTGGACCCATGCATAATAATGGCTAAGTGTGTATACAAAATAGGAACATATATATTACATCATTTGACCGATAACATACGGTTTCTCAGCGTTGACGTTTTCGTTTTTGAGTCAGCTTCTTTCCCTTCTTGTTCGTTGAAGAATAATTGAGCCCCTCATAGTGACTTTTCCTTTTCCATGGAGTACGATTTTTCTTACGTAATGTAGTATTGATTCTTCTTTTGACGTATACTTCATCATCATCATCATCTTCCCTCATTGGGTTGCCGTACTGATCGTAGTCTTCCTCGTTGGCGACTCCATCCATTCCAATGATGTTCCTTTTGCCTCCCCTCACAACAACACGACTGGGATTGCGCCGGTCGGTTATGAAGAAGCATTGTGTCACGTGCTTAGCGTGTACCCATGGCTCGTTTTTTGCGACAGCGTTCACGGTAGCGCTCTTGGCGTCGGGTATAGTCATGGTAGTGAAATTCCGGTTTTGTCATTCAACATTCTTAGCCCATCTGACACGAAACATCGTCGTGTTGTGCAGTCCAGAGTAGTAAAGCTCCCAGATCTCCTCGACCCTTCCGCAAAATCTTTCAGTTGCGCTGTTGTCGCTGCCGGTCATGCATTCCATCGTCACCCATGAGTTCTGATCATCACTGTCCATATCTTTGGCCTCCGTGTAGAACGTGTATCCGTTGATATCGAATGCCTGATAGGTTACGAGGTTGGGCGAGGGGCCATGTGCTAAGGCTTATATGAGCAATCCGTCCTTAGAGCCCTCCTCCGGTGGATTAGCAATAATGTGCTCTTTGAACAAATGCAGGAAAGTGGAGTTGTGCTCTCTAGTAACTTCGGCGTCCGTTCTGCATACCCCCCGGTCATGATACTTCTTTGTGATAATTTCTTTTTGCAGTGCCATGAAAGGATCTACCTCGTCTAGGTGTTGTAGCAATACCAAGTTTGCTCTGTCAAAGTCGCTGCGTCGATCTGAGTATGCCACGTGCAGTTCCCTGCGACTGTTGGAGTGACCTTCTCCTTCGAGCCTCCCATCGTGTTTGTTAACGGGCAAACCAACACTAACACCAGGCGGCTGGTCTGCGCCATATAGAAAATTCTCGCAGAAAGAGATGCACTCTTGTGTGAGATAGCCTGGACGATGCTTCCATCTGAACGGGACATGTTACGAACGAATCCTTTGATGATCCCATTCATCCTCTGAAACGGCATCATGTTGTGCAGAAATGACGGCCCTAGGTCTATTATGTCATCCACAATATGGACACACATATGCACCATCACGTGAAAGAACGCGGGCAGGAAGTACATCTCAAGCTCATTCAGTATCACAACGATCTCTTCCTGTAGCCTTCGGAACCGCTTCACACTGATCGACTTTTGAGAGATGACGTCGAAAAAGTTGCAGAGACCAATAAGCGTGTCACGGACGTGCTTGTCCATTATCCCTCTAAGGGCAACATGTAGTATCTGCGTCATCATCACATGACAGTCATGGGACTTCATCCCGCTGAACCTTTTCTTGTTTGTGTCTAGATATCTGCTTATCTTGCCACAGTAACCGGAACTAACTTTGACTCAGGTAAGGCACTTAAAGAATTGATCGATCTCAGCCTGACTTAAGGTGAAGCAAGAAGGGGGGCAATAATCCTCTTTCTTTATTTTCTTGCCCTTCTTCTCCCGCGCCTCTCTCTCCGTCTCTGTCTCGTCTGACTTTTTACGGGTCAGCATGTGTAGATCTTCCTAGATATTCAAATCTTGCAAGTCTTTTCTTGCCTTCGGCCCATCCTTGGTCTTATCCGGCATGTTCATCAATGTCGCGAGCAAGCTCTCAAGGACATTCTTACAGATATGCATTGGATCAAGGCAATGAGGTGTATCGAGTATGTGCCAGTACTCCAAGTCCCAGAACACATACCTCGTCTTCCATACCTTCAGCAGTGGCTCCGGCGCCTTTTTGATCGTCTTTCCCGGCGCGGGGCACTCCTTCTAGTTTTTCAACAGCTCATTGATTTCTGCGCCGCTCCGCTTACGTGAAGGTCCACGATGCTCAGCGTGACCATTGAATAGATCTCCATGGTTTCTCCACGGGTCGTCCTGTTCGAGCCATCTTCGATGCCCCATGTACATGATTTTCCCAGACCCGCCATCTTTCCTTGACGTTAGCTGCTGAGACGTCGTATCATCCATGCACCGTATGCATCCGCAATATCCATGGCACACCTGGCCTGCGACATATCCGTAACAGAGATAGTTGTGCACCGTCGTGATCAGCACAACTCTCATGTAGAAATACTCGCATTTGCTGGCGTCCCATGTCTTGGCCGCTGTTTTCCATAACGTGTCTAACTCCTCTTGAAGTAGCCCCAGATAGAAATTAATATTATTTCCTGGTTGTTTCGGCCCTTGAATAAGCATGCTCATGTGAATATACTTCGACTTCATGCACAACCAAAGGGGGAGGTTGTACATCCATACAAACACGGGCCATGTGCTATGGTTGATGTTTTGGTTGCCAAACGGATTCATGCCATCGGTACACGCGCCGAGCATGATGTTCCTTGCATCACATTCATGTAACGCCCACAATGCGGCTATATCTCCCACGTGTCAAGGCACGGCTTAGAGGCATAACCGCATTGTAGGTATTGTCGCAAGAAGGGTCATCTTCACACAATCCCATGTAATGAACAAGAATGGGATAAAGGGAGTTGGCTTACAATTGCCACTTCACGCAATACATAACTTAATTCATACATCATCCAAAATCCACACATAGACCGACTATGGTCAAAACCAAATGAAAAGAAGATAACCCAAAATGCTAGATCCCCGATCGTCCCAACTGGGCTCCTCTACTGATCATCCGGAAACGAAACATAGTAACGACCACGTTCCTCGTCGAACTCCCACTTGAGCTCGGTTGCGTCGCCTGCACTGGTATCATCGGCACCTGCAACTGTTTTCGTAGAATCTGTGAGTCACGAGGACTCAGCAATCTCACACCCGCGAGATCAAGACTATTTAAGCTTATAGGAAAGGATGGGGTAATGAGGTGGAGCTGCAGCAAGCACTAAGCATATGTTGGCTAACATACGCAAATGAGAGCGAGAAGAGAAGCAATGCAACGGTCGCGAAGCTAGAGGTGATCAAGAAGTGATCCTGAAACTGCTTACGTTCATACATAACCCAAACCGTGTTCACTTCCCGGACTCCGCCGAAAAGAGACCATCACGGCTACACACGCGGTTGATGTATTTTAATTAAGTCAAGTGTCAAGTTCTCTACAACCAGACATTAACAAATTCCCATCTGCCACATAACCGCGGGCACGGCTTTCGAAAGATAATACCCTGCAGGGGTGTCCCAACTTAGCCCATTATAAGCTCTCACGGTCAACGAAGGATATTCCTTCTCCCGGGAAGACCCGATCAGTCTCAGAATCCCGGTTTACAAGACATTTCGACAATCGTAAAACAAGACCAGCAAAGCCGCCCGAATGTGCCGACAAATCCCAATAGGAGCTGCACATATCTCGTTCTCAGGGCACACCGGATGAGCAGTCCGTACAACTAAAAACCAGGCCTCAAGTTTCCCCGAGGTGGCGCTGCAAAGGGCTCTAGTTTGGACCAGCACTCAGAGGAGCACTGGCCCGGGGGGTTAAATAAGATGACCCTTGGGCTCGCGAAAACCCAAGGGAAAAAGGCTTAGGTAGGCAAATGTAAAACCAAGGTTGTGCCTTGCTGGAGGAGTTTTATTCAAGGCGAACTGTCAAGGGGGTCCCATAAATCACCCAACCGCGTAAGGAACGCAAAATCAAGGAACATAACACCGGTATGACGGAAACTAGGGCGGCAAGAGTGGAACAAAACACTAGGCATAAGGCCGAGCCTTCCACCCTTTACCAAATATATAGATGCATAAATTAAATAAGAGATATTGTGATATGCCAAAATATCCATGTTCCAACATGGAACCAACTTCAACTTCACCTGCAACTAGCAATGCTATAAGAAGGGCTGAGCAAAAGCGGTACCTTAGCCAAACAACAGTTTGCTAGGAAAGGATGGCTAGAGGCTTGACATGGCAATATCGGAGGCATGATATAGCAAGTGGTAGGTAGCGCAGCATAGCGATAGAGCGAACAACTAGCAAAGCAAAGATAGAAGTGATTTCGAGGGTATGGTCATCTTGCCTGCAAGGTTCTCAGAGTTGTCGAAAGCTTGATCCTCGTAAGCATTCTCAATAGGTTCCTCGTAAGCGTTCTCGTCTCCCGGCTCTACCCAAAGCAAGAACACAAGCAAAGGACCAACAATCAATAACGGGAAATGCACAAGCAACATGATGCAATACATGGCATGATATGCGAGATGTGATATGCAATGCATATGCGTGCTCCGGAAGAAAAGCTTGAACAAGGCATCAACTTAGCAAACCAAGTACGCCGCTGGAAAGATGAGATGATTTCGGTTGAAATCGATATAAAGATCACCGGAAACGGATGCACGGTTTGCAAATGGCAAGCAAAACAAGAATGACACAATTCTGTGATTAACAGCATGTTAGCACTTAGAATACATCAAGAAACTATGCTACAGCACCCCCAACATAGCAACAAAGCATATGACAGTGATATACTCAAGATGCTTGACAAAATATGAACACTGAGCTATGGCTAGATCACAAAATAACAGGTTCAAACAAGCATGACAAAAGTGCCAAAGATATCAGCTTCACAGACACTGAAAATACTGAACATGGCTTAAACAGCAGCAGGTAGCAATGTTCAGAGCAGGCAATCAACATGCTACATGAACTTATCATAGCAACACAAGGCATCAAATGAATCTACTAGATGCATAGAACAAAAGTCCCTTACTGATCATGAGCTAAAAAGGCACAGAAGATATGATCGCACCCATGTAAACATAGCAAGTTTCGTTAACAGATTCAGACTTGGCAGAAAACAGAGCATGGCATTAACAGAATTATGAAGGTATCTTTGTGAGCTCGATTCACTCATCACATAGCATTGCATGACAAAACAAGCATACCAACAGCAAGATGGCATGTTAATTAAGCTAACCATGGCAAGAACAAGTCCATAGCATGCTTGGATCACCTACAACAACCTTACCAAAATTGAATAGCATGTTA
Source organism: Aegilops tauschii subsp. strangulata (assembly GCF_002575655.3). Classification (NCBI taxonomy): domain Eukaryota; kingdom Viridiplantae; phylum Streptophyta; class Magnoliopsida; order Poales; family Poaceae; genus Aegilops; species Aegilops tauschii. The sequence goes on from NC_053035.3 coordinate 402,315,356, forward strand.
ACATTCTGCCAGGAACATTTTATCGCAAAAGTAGAGCAAGATTGAGACATGCTAGGGCACTCCATAATTGCCAACAGGGGCATGGATGGATAGAGCACAACTATATGTCCAAAACATCCTTACTGGACATACTCAAAAGAAGCATGGATCTCACTGTAGCCACATGGATACATGGCATCAAAATAACAACAGGAAAAGAGTTTGCAAAATCCTAAGTCCCTGAAACCAGAAACACCATGAAGCCTAGTTTGCATGCTTGTGCTAGTCACCACATAGATCAAAAAAATACATGGCAAGCACCTCTATAAATATGGCATGGCATAGATCAAAAAACATGTAGAGCTCATGCTCATAAGATGCACACACCAAATGCAACAAAATTAACAAAACATCAGGTTCTGATAAGTAACAGCAGTAAACAACATATAGCACTCTTGCATCAGAGATTTGAGCACCCAGATGAACTCCAACGAGCATTGCATAATGGAACAAAATGAAGATCATCTCGTGATGAACAATTTGATATATCATGCGCGTGAAACGGAGCAGTATGCAAGTAGATATGATGTGATGAACAGGGAAACATAATATCAGGGATTTTGGGACTTGGAGAAAATTGGACCTCCAGATCTAGGGTTTGCACGCGAACCAAGGTTGGCCGGTGCGAGCTCTCGCCGGAGCTGGAGGAGGGAGGTCGCCGGAGGGACGGGGAAGGTCGCCGGAGGGAAGGGGGCGCCGGATCCGGGCGGCGTCGGCCCATATCTGGTGGCGCGTGGAGGCGGCGCCCAGCGAGACGGCGCGGCAGCCGGCCGAGGCGGCGGGGTCGAGGCGGAGGCGGCGGACGGCGGGCCGAGGCGGCGGGGAGGCGCTCGGGCGGCGACCGTGCCCGGAGGGCCCCGCGCGGGCTCGCGGGCCGACGGCGGCGGGAAGCGGCGGCGCGCCACGTGGCACCCTCTGGTTGGCTCAGGCGGCGGCGGATCCTGTCCGGCGCGGACCGGACGCGTCCGGCGGCGGAGAGGGAGTGGGGCTAGGGTTTCTGGACCTTGAATTTCGGAGGGGTGCACATATTTATAGGTAGAGGGAGCTAGGAGACTCCAAATGGGGTGTAGTTTTCGCCCACACAATTGTGATCGAACGACCGAGAGCATGAAGGGGTTTTGGATGGGCTAGGGGGCTGTTTTGGAGGGTGTTGGGCTGCAACACTCAAAAGGCCTTGGCGGTTACCCGGTTAACCGTTGGAGCATCAAACGACCTCCAAATGGAACGAAACTTGACAGGTGGTCTACCGGTGTTGTACCAAGGCCACTTGGCAAACCTCGGTCCATTCCGAGAACGTTTAACACCCGCTCACGAAAAGAGACAAGAGGGGTGCGCCGGTGCATGTGGGAGTGTCGGATTGCAAAACGGACAACGGGGAAAATGCTCGGATGCATGAGACGAACACGTATGCAAATGAGATGCACATGATAACATGATATGAAATGCATGACATGAACAAAAGGCAAAACGAGAGACAAAACCTGACCACGAAGGGAATATCATAACACATAGCCGAAAATGGCAAGAGTTCGAGTTACAAATATGGAAAGTCACATCCGGGGTGTTACAATTCGAAATACTGATAGAAGCTGTTCAACGCTCTCCACTGGCTTCCATCCTTGACGTGTCTCAGCTTCGGATCATCTCCATCATCGGGCTTCTTCCTCTCCGCGTGCCAGCGCTTTGGCTTTGCTTCCTAGGGATCTACGAAATACCGCTGGAGACGGGGAGTGATCGGTAAGTACCATACAACTTTCTGGGGACATTTATTCCCGGCCTTCTTGTATCGAGAAGCATTGCACACCGGACAGCTTGTTTTTTCCGCGTGCTCCTTCAGATAAATTATGCAATCGTTGATGCGTGCAGGGTATCTAACGTGTGGCAGATCAAGAGGGTACACGATCTTCTTGGCCTCATCAACACTAGTAGGACATAGATTCCCCGCGGGAAGAACATCCTTTAGGTACTTGAGATGCTCATCGAGGCTAGTGTCGGTCCATTTGTTTTTAGCCTTCGTCTTCAGGAGTTGGAGCGTGAAACTCAAGCGGGTCACCTCAGGATTGCAACCATCATACAATGGAGTGTTCAAGTCTACCACCAGTTGCTCCAGCTTAGCCTCCTCTCTAGAAGCAGCTCTCTCAGTACTCGTCTACTTGCGAAGCAGTGCTTGAACATGAGGATCCCGCACGATTGAACTTAGTACCGACGAACTCTGCTACATGGAGTCCACGTTCTCTTCGCCGCCATGGCCGGCCCCTTCTCCTCCGCCATGTCCGAGCCCTTCTCTGGCGCCATGTCCGGCCTCTTCCCCGTTGCCATTATCGATCATCTCTTCGTCTTGCCCCGTGTTGTCATTGCCTGCCCCGTCGGCGTCCTCAACATCGTCATCCTCATCTTCAATTATCCACCAAGTATAGCCATCCATGAAACCAGTCATGAGCAGGTGCGCTTCGACACGACCATCGTCATAGGGGTCGAGACAAACTATTCCTTTTCATTTTCGTCACGAACATAAAACCTCTATCCGGTTATTTTCTTTCATGTCCTGCACCGCCGACCGCAACCACCTGTCCACCATCGTTCCACTGACCATCATGAACGTCTGCATGGTAATAATAAACAAATTGATTATAAAAATGCGTGCATGCATCAAAGACATACAAAAATTCAGCATGACCTTCCCTAAAAATAGGACATATAGATCTAGAGTTTGCCCGGAATTTGCCGAAACGAAAATAAATCGACATTTCGGCAAAACATAGGCAACTCAAAAGCACAATTTGGCATCAACTCATGCCGCACACACAATTTCCATCATAGTGCCCAATTATCATATCACACACACATACACATATTTCCATTTTGCAAAAGCATGAAATTTTAATCACCTCTATCTCGAGATCGAGCACACGGTGGAGATGATGATGTAGGGAGATCAAAAGTGCACAAAGCTCTTCTTGACAAAGACAGATTTAGTTAGGGGGCAAATAGGTCACTTAACTAAATTCTACATCTACCTAGCTAGCTAATTTGGGAGGAGACAACTTCAACTAGTGGAGGGGGAAGGAAAAAGAGAAAGGACATGCATTAATGGAGGTGGTGTAGTTAGCTAGGAGTAATGAAGAGAGAGAAAGGTAGGTAGAAGAGGGAGAGTAATGGGGGGAGAAGTATTGAGGAAGAAGAAGACTGAGAGAGGGAGGATGTGGGAGGTAGGGGAAAGGGAGGAGAGGAGATGGGGGAGGGGAGGACGGGTGGAAAAAGGTGGTGGGGCCGGGTGCTGCGTCTTAGCAGTAGCGCGGGAGGAAGACGCGCTACTGATAAGAGCGTAGTAGCAGCGCGCTTTTCTCACACGCGCTACTGCTAAACGGAGCCAACCGTGTGGACAATTTTAAAATTAGCAGCAGCGACGTGAGTAAAAAGCATGCTAATACTATTGCATTAGCAGTAGCGCGCATCGTGACACCACGCTGCTGCTAAACTTAGGTTGTTGGTTACTGTCTGTCGATTTTTGTAGCAGCGCGGTTTAGCCCTCATGCGCTACTGCTAAAATTAGTTGTATAAGGTTTTCCTTAGTAGTGACATTTCCGTTCGTATGTATATCACACATAGTCAATCTAAGGAATACATTTCCGTTCTTATGTACATCCCACACAGTCAATCCAGGGAAAACGTTTCCGTTCGTATGTACATCCCACACGGTTTTATGTGTAGGCTCGTGTGTGAAAGGTGTTTACTGTTTACTTTTATCAACTACATCGCACATGATTTGATGAAGAAAACTGTGTGGCATTGGGCTATCCATCACTAGCGCTTTTACTGCTAGAACCGTTTGCAAAGTTCCATGACACATTTAGCAGGTTTTTTAGTTTACAATTAATAATTCCAGTATTACGCAAATTCACATTTCATATCGAACTGTTGTTTGCCAATTTCATATCGGGCACATAAATATATTATAACATCATAGTAAGATAGCTACATGAGAACAAAACAGTACAACATATAGCCAGTTCAACTTCATAAGATCAATATTAGAACAATATATTCATTCCCTAATCGAGATCATCCAGGCTCGTCTTATCCACCTCTGCTTTCAGTTCGGTAAGAACCTGTTTTGCACAGGCCAACTGGAAAAGTGCCTCCTCCTTCGCCAACACCATCTTAGCAAATTCTGATTAAAAAAATCTGAGCTCATTCTCCACCTTCCTCTTTTTATCCCGCATATTTAAATATTCTTCAGCGTTGACAACACTTTCTCTAAGCCTACCTCTGTTCTTTTCCTCATACATGCTCCAGAGATTTGCTAGGCACATCTTCAAAGAATGTGGTCACTCTTGATCAACCCACTCCAAGTAAGAACAATTTCGTTCATCCTATAATATTTAAAACTAGATCAGTAACAATTATAGGGGAAATGGGTTTATAGCAACATAGAAAATCACAAATGCTTATTTTGAAAAACTAAAGAAACATGTTAATTATGACATATCTTCTAAAAAAGATCAATGTGCAAATGAATTAATTGCTACTGAGACAACAACCAAATTCTAAAACAACAGAAGCTATAATTTGCTACAACAACGCTACAAGTTCTTACTCATCTACAATAAATAACAGATTGAACATTTTATGCGGAAGGAAAATATAACTGCAATAGCATAGCGACAGTGTTTGGATGACAGCAAATTGATACTAATAGGTGTGTACATGCACAAATTTAGTAACATAGAACTAATAGCACTAAGGCCGTCCACTATGCATGCCAAAACTGGTGTAAAGACAACTGTTGCTACATCTCTCACCGGTGCCCTGCACTGGTGAGCCGATGTAGCGGAAAAAATCAGGGACCCGGACTCCGGAGCACCTAGTTGCTCCGATGCCCAATTCCTTCGTGCCATAAAGATTTAGTATTTTACTGCTTGGCTGCTCGGATGTGGACCAAAGTTGGCTGCACAAACTGCTGAAGCGGTGCCAAATAATTTTCTAATGGCACCACTGATGAGATGGCAACACTTTTAGATACTAGCTACAAACTGTGACAGTGTCTTAGGATGCGTTTCGTTGAAGGTGTGGTATGAATGGGTTGGGACCGTGAGAATGTCTGAATCACATCTAACAAATGATTTGTAACAACGAAAGAGGGTCTAACCTTCTTTGCACATGCCAGAAAATTCCTCCCACTGTCCATAGATTCAAATGCAACTAGCTTCACGCATGGAGATTGATGGTGACAACGAGCAGATAGATCTTCAGCCACCCCGTCCATTCATTGCCACTAAGGGTCCTAGGGAGCAAGAAGAGGAAGAAATGACTCAAATCGACCGCCGGGTAAAAATCCTTCATTCCAAGTCATAGCCCGAGAGAGAGAGGAGAGAGGCATTCCCGGGTGGTGAAGGAGTCGTCGCCGGAGGAGGAACCGCTGGAGAGGTCTTTGAAAAGACCATGGCGATCCCAGCGGTAGGATGCGAGATGACGAGAGCGAGGAAGCGGCTATAGCTTAGGAATGAAGGAAGGAGGAAACAAGGGAAATGTAACTTGTGGTCGGGGAGAAAAGGGGGTGGGGAAGGGGGGAGGGGGCGGGGGTTGATATTTTGGCGGTAGGCCAAATTTTTTGGATATGTGGAGGGAAACTTAGCGCGCGGTGCCGCCGGACCATTCACTTTGAACGGTTGTGTGCATCGCAAATGATTCTACTGCTTTACGCGCATGGGATGAGTTTGATAATTCAAATTTTGGTGGAAATTTCCCCGGGTACGTCATTGCATAATTTAACATCACTTTCTAATTTGGGCACACAAAAGAGCGTACAGCAGACATACCACACTTACTGAATCGAGCAATTTTAGTAATTAAACAGAGCCAGTTGACCTAAACATTGCTCTAACAAAAGACCAGCATTAAAAACAAAGTCTATGTATGTATAATTTTAACAAATCCGACACCGCGCCGGCCTATGCATCACCGGTGTGAGATGAGACGTCGATGACTTGTCCTGGTGACATGCCGCCGTTGGTGGACTCCGCGTCCCCCATGCTGAAGTCGACCGTGTCCTTGTCCTCGTCCTCGACGCCGCTCTCAAGGTTGTAGTACTCATAGTAGTGGTTGCGCCAGAGCTCGCGTTGGTACTCCACCGTCGATTCCTCGACGGACAGACTCTTCTCTACCTCGACCTCGGCCACGTGCAACTCCTCCTCCCTGTGCTCCTCGATCTCCGCCGCCTCCTGCATCTCTAGCTCCTGCTCGGCGCCTCATGAGGAAGCAGGTGCTCCATGACCATCGCCGCCTTTTCGGACGTGGGTTGCATGCTGGATTCCGAGGTGGCCTGGAATATCTTCGTGTGTGCATCCTCGATCTTGGCATGGATGGCCTCGACCCGAGCCAGGGCGACATCAGTGGAACGGACGGCAGCTCGAGCGCTCTCGGTGTTTGCAGCCGCCGTCCCAGCAGCAGCTGCAGCCGTCTCGGCTGCTGCAGCTGCCCTGTCGGCTGCCGCAGATGCCCTCTTAGCGGAAGCGGCCGCGCCCTATGCGGATGCGGCGGCACTCTCGGCGTAGGCGGCCGCGCTCTCGGCGCAGGCGGCGGCGCTCGGGGGGGGGGGGAGACGCGGACATCGTACGGTCCTTCACGAAGCGTTTCCACGATGTCATCTTTGCAAGAAGTCGGTGCGGGAATGGGGATCGAGATTTGTGGATTTGGGCACTGGTACGCGTCGGTCCTATACAAATGGTTTTTAACCCCTTGCTGCGACGGCATTTGGAACCGTTGCCTAGTGAGTGTGGGCGATAGGGGGGTCCTTCCCACACGACCCTGAAACCATCGGGGATATGTCCTCCTCGCACACACGCTCGGCAAAATGAGGTCGTGTGCGACCGACGACCACTCAAATACGGAAGTACGTACAATAGAGCTAAAAAATATTTCCGGTCGCAAGTACATCCCAAACAGTCAGTTCCCGCTAAACGTTTCCGTTCGTATGTACATCCCACACAGTCGCTCCAAGGAAAACGTTTCCGTTCACAGGTACATCACACACAATTTTTCTCGTTAAATTGTTTGCGTTATTGAATGCATCACACGGTAGAAGAAACTGTGTGGCAATGGCTGTCCATCACACACAATTTTTATGTGGTAAATGTTTGCGCAAGGTGGCCTAACGCAAACAGTTTTCAAGAGAAAGTCGTGTGTGATTGTTCATTGATCCAACATGGTTTATTCCTAGAAACTATGTGTGTTGCCTGAGGTCATCGCCCACGGTATTTTTTGAACAACTGTTTGCAATAGAAAAACCCAATTAGCAGGCTAATTATCCGATTATTCATAATCCATTTATTAATCTAATTGACATTTCATATTAAGCACACGATATATTTCATTTTCATAATTGAAATACATTAGAGTACAACATCATATAGCTTCAGCACTCAGCTACCCCATTACACAACTACACCAGGACCAAGTTTCACATGCAACATGTATAACCTTTCAAAATTAGCATCATAGACGGTAAATAGACAGATGTACCTCATCTGGAAAACTGCTGAAGCAGAAGGCGAATATTGAGCCTTCATTGATGTTGAAGGTCTTTGTAAGTTTAGGCCAGTGCCTGTGGATGATTAACCGTCCATCCTTTGTCCTCTTCAGGAACACTTCAATATTAAATCGTGGGTGTTGTATGAATACCTTCCTCGCCTCCTGACCATACATGTGTGGTTTGAGAGATAATCATCAATGAACTGCCTTGGAAAGGCCTGAAAACAAGGATGTGCATAAATATCTTCTCTATATTGGAAATGGGGCAAAGGAATAAAAAGGCAAGGTATAATAGTTTGTACCATCTTGTAGTGAACTGATGTCTTCTTCATTGTGCAGACAAAGACCTTGTTGTTTTTTGTCGCTAATTTCTTTATCCTAAGAATCTTTCTGTGTTTCTTGACTTGACTGATATTCATGGACAACTCATTTCCCCATATGCAAAAAGGGTCGAACAGTGGGCCAAAACCTCTGATAGGAGGACCTACATGTGCAAGACCAAATTGTTAAAAACCTAAATATTGGAATGGTTCCTGCTATTGCCCAATAATGTGCTATTAGACAACGGACCATGCACGTGCTAACCTCGATTGTAAACCTCAGTGCTTCCCATTGTTTCCCTGCAACACATATAAGGTAGTTAGTCATCAGGTTAAGTAAGAGTTCACATGCTATTAGTAAAATATGTTGATGAAAAACAAGCACATTGCATATTCATCAGATTAATTCAAGCCACATGGAAAACCCATTTGTCCAAACCAAGCATGATTAAGAACTAGGAACTATAGCACTTGTATATGTTTCTCATGTATTAAGTGCAGCCAAATTCAATTTATTCCTCACATGCACAACAATACAAAATTCTAACCATGACAATTGGACATCGCAGCGTAGAATTGAACCAAGCAATTAGCTAATCACCACAACAAATGAACCAAACATTAACGAAGCACCACATTGCACAATATAACATACTCCTAATAGAAGATCAGATAATTAACCAAACCAAGCATGCCTAACAACATCGAAATATAGCAATTGTATTTGTTTCTCATGTATTTAGTACAGCCAAATTAGATTTATTTCTCACATGGTATAAACTAAAAGAATGCACCCACAACAATTGAACATGGCATTGCAGAATTGAACCAAACAGCCAACCGTGTCGCGTCGTCGGCACGTGAGGCAACGACGGTGGCCTTAATGGCGAGGTGCTCCTCCAAGATCTGGGGGTCGACCCGAATGGCAGCCATCGCGACCTCATCCGCGCGTGTGGCCGCGATTTGCTTCTCCACTGCCAAATGGTCCTTGGGATCCTGGCTATACTGCGCGCACCATGGCTTAGGGCGGCACTTATTTGGGGGAGGGGTTGGTGATTTGGGTGGAAGGTGTCGCGCCGGCGGTCGGGGCTTGTGGGATGTGGAAGGAAAAGGAGGATGGGGGTTGGGTGTTGTCGGATCTCGGGTTCCGGCAAAACCCTCAAGGTTCGAACACTCGGGTGCACACGAAGATTTCCCCTACCTACTCACGCCCTCAACCTCGCCAGGATCTCAAAGGCAAGCTCAAAGAACTCGCAACACAAGGGACACAAGATTTATACTGGTTCGGGCCACCGTTGTGGTGTAATAGCCTACTCCAGTGTGGTGTGGTGGTTGGCTCTTGGGCTAATGATGAATAGTACAAGGGGAAGAACAGCCTCCTGAGGCGAGGTGTTCCTGTGGTTGGTGGGTGCGCGGATGGGTTGGATCTAGTCCAAGATGAGATGGCTGAGGCTCTGTTTGTTCTCCACCCATCTCCGCTGGTTCTTACTGTGGTGGCTAATCCTATTTATAGAGTCCCTGGTCCTCTCCCCAAATATTGAGCGGGAAGGGAGCCAACAAAGGCCAATTTGAAAGGGGACAACTAGTACAAGTTATCCTGACAAAAGCAGTCTTCGCCTGCCAAAGGCTGTGGTGGTGACGCCGCCTTGGGCTCCATGGTCACCTCCGTCTTGCCGTCCTGCTGGTCTTGGTCTCGTTGCACCGATATGGAAACCTTTGCTTGACGCCTCGGTACTCTTCGTCTCAGCTTGCCTCCTTAGCACCAAAGAGGAAACAAGGCCACTGTGCGCGTTTGCGCCCGCCTGGTCTCGATCGTCATGGCTCACGTCATTGGAACCTTGTGAGGTTTGCCTTGCATTGATCTCTCCACCCCTCGCGAGCCAGCCTGGTGAGGCCGCTCCCGAGGAGGTCTTGTGTCATCAGCCTCGCGAGGCTTGGCCCCTCGCGAGGGTCTTGTGTCATCAGCCTCGCGAGGCTTGGCCCCTCGCGAGGGTCTTGTGTCATCAGCCTCGCGAGGCTTGGCCCCTCGCGAGGCTTGGCCCCTCGCGAGGCTTGGCCGTACGGGCCAGCTTGTAGAGCCACGCGTGGGCCGCAAGCAGGCAAGTCTGGGGACCCCCATTCCCAGAACGCCGACAATAGCCCCCGAGACCAAGGCGCATTAGGGCTTGGCTTTGAGGCGAAGCCAAGGGTCAATTGCGGAGCGCCGTGGGGCCCAATAGCCTGCGGCCTTGGTCGACACGTGTCGATTGATTGGACGTGGGCGTCTCCGCTTCCCCACGATGCCTCGACAACTTCCTGACTGTCAAAAGGTTGGCGTAGACAACGCTTGCCTTCATTGCGGGGGAAAGCAACGAGAGGGGGAAGACTGAGCTCCGGGCCGGCTCTGGCGTGCCGGAGCCCGAGGGAAGCACCTTCTTCCCCTTCTTCACGAGCAACATCGTCGCAGGGCTGGTTCCCCCCTTCTCTGACTTCTTCTATGAGATCCTTGGCCACTACGGACTGCAGGCGCTGCATCTTCACCCCAACTCTATCCTTCTCTTGTCGATCTTCGCCTACTACTGCGAGGCGTACCTCGGCGTGATGCCGTCTGTGGCTCTGCTGTGCCACTTCTTCTTCCTCCGCATCAACGAGGGTCATACCTCCGGGTGTGCCAATTTCATCGCGGCCGGCAAGGCCAACTGAATCTTGTAGACTGGATAGAAGGCCGATGGCTTCAGCAGCAAGTGGGCCATGATGGACGCCAAGTGCATCCACCTACGCTTGATGATGCCGATGGAGATGCCCCAGTCCGTCAAGGGGTGGTCTTGCTCGAAGCTCACTGATGAGCGGGCGACGCTGGTGCTGGAGCAGATGAACGCCGACCTGAAGCCGGGCAACGCGAAGGCGGCAAAGGTGACAGGGGCCATGCTCCTAAGGGAATTCCTGAAGCTGCGTGCAGCCCCGCTTTAGGCCCGTACGCGCCCCTTGTGGGAGCTTGGGGGGAAATAGGACAAGGTTCGCCTGAGCCCGGAAGCCTTGTCTGACGGTGAGCTGGCTGCGGCTCTCCGCCTCCTGATCAGGGACAACCAGGAGTACCCGCAGAGTGTCTTCATTCCCTTGTTCCGCCGCAAGGAGGGGGCGTAGGTCGTGGCCGCCAGGCCGACCTTTGACGGGCGCGGGCTGGTGCTGCCGGCGCCCACGCCGGTGGAGCTGTCTTCTGGTGAGTCCTGCGGGGAGGAAGAGGAGGAGGAAGACTCTGAGGTGACCCCTGAATGGATTCGGGAGACCTCCCCCTTGAGCAAAGCTGACATCCTCCGCACCCTTCCTGACGACGACGATACTAACGCCCTCCAGGAGAAGGGAGAGCCGCCCGTAACCCTAACGAGGGGCCAATCAACGCTGATCTCCCGGGATGCTGCTTCTGTTCTGGCGCCGCCTAGAGCCGCTTCCGGCTCAACTGCGGCTCCTGCTTCTGCTTCCGGAGCTGGCGCGCCCGCGCCTCGGGTCGTGAAGCTCTCCGGCTTCAAGCTCCCGAAGCGGAGGGACTACACCGCGGTGGATCAGTAAGTGTTCTCGTCCTGCCTTGTTCCTGCTGCTGATGCTTGTTTCTGACTCTTCTTCCTTGTTGTGTAACTAGGCCGACGCCTGCGGCGAAGAGGTGAAGGGAGGGCGAGGTGGTGCCGCTAGAGCCCAGGTTGCCTCCTGCGGCTGCGCCCCTCTCCATGAGCAAAGGTGTGGACGGTGCTCGTGCTTCTCCAGCCCGATCATCCTCGCAAGGCTGGGTGGAGCATCCTCGGGAGAAGTCAGCCCTCGAGGCCCCGCTGACTCGGGAGGTGCCAGAGTCCGGCTCGGGTGCTGAGGTCCAAGTGGCTCAGGAGCCTCCAGCCTCCCGGGCCATGGTGACGACGACGCCTCTTCCTCCTCCTTCTGCCGTGTTGCTGGCCCCAGGTTCCTCTGCTTCTCCTGACGTCCTGGAGCGGGCCCTTTCTGAGATGGCCCGACTGCGAGAAGATCTCCAGAGCGCCGAACCCCTCCTGGCGGCTGGGCGCCTGGAGCTGTTCTCTGGTTGGCTTCATTCTGACATGTCCGTTCGAGCGCCACTGAGCCAGGTCGCGGCGACCTCTGAGGGGGAGAAGCGAGCCGCAGGTCAGGCGGCAGTTCCTCGCGAGGCGGAGCTGAAGGACGCCGAGGCCGCCCAAGGTCGTTGCCGGGTGCTGGAGGCCGAGCTGAAGATCCTCCGTGAAGAGCGTGCCGAAGATGCCCGTTGTCGTAAGGCGGAGGAAGACAGGATGAAGGCCCGGGAGGACGCTGTTAAGGGTCTTGACGCCGAGCTGGAGCAGCTGGCGCAGGTGCAGGCCGCTGAGCGCGGCCGGCTAGGTCTTTCGCACTTCTCGAAAAGAGGTCTCGCAAGGCTGTGAAGAAACTCTATGAGAAGGCCTTGGAGAAGCCGCTGGCCACCGATGAGCACGACCCCGCCCAGTTGCTTCCCTACATGGTCGAGGCGCTTGAGGAAGTCGTGAGCGGCATCGGCCCCGTGGCAGAGGAAGAGGCTTCCTTTCTTCAGCCGCGCTTACGCGCGTCTTCAGCCACCTCCATCTTCGCGATCCTGCTGCCCGCCTTGACGAGCTGCTGGAGCCCGTGGCTGATGAACACTGCGCAGCCGCCACCGCAGCCGTGAAAGGTCAGGTGGAAGCCCTGCTGAAGAAGTTTGATGCCTTCGCCCCCGCGCTTTCGACCGTTGGTGCAGGTGAAGGCGACGCCACCCAGGAGGGGGCCCCCTTGCGGGTGCCGGCAGTATCTAGGGATGACTGGCTTGCGGCTCCTTTCCTATTGAAACTCCCGCAATATGTAGCGTGCCTCTTGGAGGCGTTTAAACTTGTGTTTGATATTCGGAGAATAATATGTCTTGTAATATTTGCTTTCAGATTTTGCGATTTCCTTCCCATTTGCTTTACGTTCTACGTCAGCAGAGCCCGACCCCACGCATACCTCAGCCGCCGTTGGGCCGACCGGATCACCAGGATGGACCAAGGAGTGAGGGGCTACGTGGTCAGTTAGGCTCCTGAGTCGCGATGCTCAGGAGTCCCCCTTGACGCTCAAACAGCTTGTGGAAAGGAGATGCAATGGTAGGTCTAGTGTTCTACGTCGGCAGGGCCCGACTCCGCGCATACCTTAGCCGCCATTGGTCCGACCGGATCACCAGGACGGGCCAAGGAGTGAGGTGCTACGTGGTCAGTTAGGCTCTTGAGTCGCGATGCTCAGGAGTCCCCCTCGATGTTCAAACGACCTGCATACCTGGCCTTCGCTTGGGAGGGCATGCGACGACCAGGTCCGCGGGACCTCGCAGGGTGGCGTATGCTTGGGCGTGACCCGAGCGCAGCCCGCTGTTGGGGAACGTAGTAATTTCAAAAAAATTCCTAAGCACACACAAGATCATGGTGATGCATAGCAACGAGAGGGGAGACTGTTGTCCATGTACCCTCGTAGACCGAAAGCGGAAGCGTTAACACAACGCGGTTGATGTAGTCGTACGTCTTCACGATCCGACCGATCAAGTATCGAACGCACGGCACCTCCGAGTTCAGCACACGTTCAGCTCGATGACGTCCCTCGAACTCCGATCCAGCCGAGTGTTGAGGGAGAGTTTCGTCAGCACGACGGCGTGGTGACGATGATGAAGTTCCACCGACGCAGGGCTTCGCCTAAGCTCCGCAACGGTATTATCGAGGTGTAATATGGTGGAGGGGGGCACCGCACACGGCTAAAATTTCGTATATCAACTTGTGTGTAGAGGTGCCCCCCTGCCCCCGTATATAAAGGAGCAAGGGGGAGGCCGGCTGCCTTGGGCGCGCCAAGGAGAGGGGGGAGTCCTCCTCCTAGTAGGAGTAGGACTCCCCTTTCCTAGTCCAACTAGGAAGAGGGGGGGGGAAGGAAAGAGAGGGAGAGGGAGAGGGAAAGGGGGGGGCCGCGCCCCCCTCCCCTAGTCCAATTCGGACTCCTCATGGGAGGGGGCACGCCACCTCCTGGCTGCTGCCCTCTCTCTCCCCTCAAGGCCCACTAGGGCCCAATACTTCCCCGGGGGGTTCCTGTAACCCCTCCGGCACTCCGGTTTTTTCCGAAACTTCTCCGGAACACTTCCGGTGTCCGAATATAGTCGTCCAATATATCAATATTTATGTCTCGACCATTTTGAGACTCCTCATCATGTCCGCGATCACATCCGGGACTCCGAACAACCTTCGGTACATCAAAACATATAAACTCATAATATAACTGTCATCGTAACGTTAAGCGTGCGGACCCTACGGGTTCGAGAACTATGTAGACATGACCGAGACACCTCTCCGGTCAATAACCAATAGCGGAAGCTGGATGCTCATATTGGTTCCCACATATTCTACGAAGATCTTTATCGGTCAAACCGCATAACAACATACGTTGTTCCCTTTGTCATCGGTATGTTACTTGCCCGAGATTCGATCGTCGGTATCTCGATACCTAGTTCAATCTCGTTACCGGCAAGTCTCTTTACTCGATCCGTAATTCATCATCCCGCAACTAACTCATTAGTCACAATGCTTGCAAGGCTTATAGTGATGTGCATTACCGAGTGGGCCCAGAGATACCTCTCCGACAATCGGAGTGAGAAATCCTAATCTCGAAATACGCCAACCCAACAAGTACTTTTGGAGACACCTGTAGAGCACCTTTATAATCACCCATTTACGTTGTGACGTTCTGTAGCACACAAAGTGTTCCTCTGGTAAACGGGAGTTGCATAATCTCATAGTCATAGGAACATGTATAAGTCATGAAGAAAGCAATAGCAACATACTAAACGATCGAGTGCTAAGCTAACGGAATGGGTCAAGTCAATCACGTCATTCTTCTAATGAGGTGATCCCGTTAATCAAATGACAACTCATGTCAATGGCTAGGAAACATAACCATCTTTGATTAACGAGCTAGTTAAGTAGAGGCATACTAGTGACACACTGTTTGTCTATGTATTCACACATGTATTATGTTTCCGTTTAATACAATTCTAGCATGAATAATAAACATTTATCATGATATAAGGAAATAAATAATATTTTATTATTGCCTCTAGGGCATATTTCCTTCACCCCCATGCCCAGCCCCCTCGCGCGGTTCTCCCGAGGGGAGGCGTTGCGATGAGGCCAGACTCCAAGCCTGGAGGCTCCCTGAGGTTGATACGGCCGTGAGGCCGCCCTTAGTTGTTTATCACCAGGACGGACCATGGCGCTTCCACACTTGCACGGGCATAGCCGCTCCTCGGCAGTGTCGGCTGCCAGCGCGGAGCATGGTGCTTCCACTGGTTCGTGGGAGGGGACTCCCTACTGCGGAGAGCCCCCGGGGCGTGTACAGCCCCGCACTGAAAGGTGGCTTGCACGATAGGGCTAGACAAGGTGTGTCTGGGCACTCGTGAGCCAGCTCGGGAGTCACGAGGCTCTACCTCAAGGCGGGTTGCGCCTGGTCTTGATTCTTGTTCGCTGTGGTCGTCCTGCGAGGTGGTTAGGGAACCTGCGCCGGACGAATCTCCTGAGGTTATCACGTGAGAAGGCCAAGCACCAACGGCCCCTGGAGGTGATGTCAACGGGACCGGCCCGCCAGACAGAGCTCAGCCATTGGATTTATCGACGCTGCAGGGACGGACCCGAGCACAGACACCGCGCCGAACAAAGACAGTCGGCGCGCAGCTCCCGTGGTAGGTGACAATCAAGCAGGTGATAGTCATAGATATATTAAGCATGGAAAGCAAACATGCCACTGGGGCAGGCCCGAGCGGCTTGGGGATGATGCAGCCCGAGGGGCGCCCCCAGCAAGGTAAGCTATAGACACAAACAAGAAGGGATACATGCCACAGGGACGGACCCACGTGGCCTGGGAATGATGCAGCCCTGAGGGTGCTCCCAGCTAAATAAACATGGAATATGTCACCTGATTCTGTTGATGAAGGGGTGTTGAGGCAGCTGAAGGTACGCGGCGAAGGGGTTGCTCCTCACGAGCTACCGGGGCCCTGAGCCTCGGGAGGCTCTGGGGGTCCAGGCGGTTCCTTGAGTACCGTCTCCATCTCCGCCCGGACCGCGTGATGCCTAGGCTCCTGAGCCGCCAGTACGCACAGTAGGTTGCGCTGGAAGGCAGCAGCCACGCTCGGCAAGCCGAATGGCATGCAAACGTAGCTGTGCGGTGGGCCCTCGTAGCGTCCCACGCGCGAAGGCCAGAAGAGCTCCTGAGACGCGGCCCTGTTGAGCCCTGGGATGTCGATGCAGACGTGCAGCTCACCACCCTCGCTTGGGTGCAGAGCAATGCCAGGTGGGCGGCGGTCGCCGCGAATCGCTCTTGCTTCCTGAAGCTCCTGAGATACCTTGGTGATGAACTCCTGAGCGCCGGGCGCTCCGTGCCCAGTGTCCTCCTGAGGGAGACGTGCCACGAAGCACGCCTCCAAGTTGTTCCCGAGCGCCTCCCTCGCGACGTTGGCAAGGTCTGAGGCCCTCCAGAAGAGAGCCCCCGAGCCTTGCCCGAGGAGGGCGCCGGGCACGCCTTCCTATGTGATAGAGGGAGGCGCCCTAGGTGCGGGCACTGATCCTGGTGAGGTACCACTTACGGCGCTGCTCTCCTGAGGCCCAGTACGGAGCAGCTGCTTCTTCTTCTTGGGGATGGCCTCAGGTGGGTACTCGCCCTTGCTGTAGGGGTCGTCGATTGCTGCAGCTTGAAAGGCACGCTCGAGGGAGCACACCGCGTCTCTTTCTTCGCAGGGGACCGTGATGATTCTGCCGTTTCCTGGCATCTTGAGGACGTTGTAACCGTGGTTGGTCACCTCCATGAACTTAGCCAGGGCCGGATACCAGAGGATGGCATTGTACGGCAGACGGATGTGGGCGACGTCGAAGTCGAGGAGCTCGGTGCGGTAGTTGTCGCGCTGTCCGAAGGTGACTGGGAGGCGGACCTGACCTATCGGGGTGGTGGAGCCGTCGGTCACTCCTGAGAAAGGCTTGGTAGGCTGAAGCTAATCATAGGTCACTTGAAGGTTGTCGAACATCTCGACGGACAGGATGTTAAGCCCTGCGCCGCCGTCGATTCGAGTCTTGTTGACTTGCACGTTGCTGATGACGGGTGAACAGAGCATCGGGAGAGCGCTACCGATGGCCGCGCACTTGAGCTGGTCTGCCGAGCTGAAGCTAATAGCGCACTTGGACCACCTGAGCGGGCGTGTAGCCTCGAGCTTGGGGAGGGCTGCGTTCACCTCGCGAGCAAACTGCTTGAAGATACGTTGTGAGACTGGGCTTGAGCTCCGCCCAAGATGCAGGCGATAGCACGCGGCTCTTGGAAGCCCCCAGCCCCCTCGTCTTGGTGATGCTCGTCGTTCCTTCTTGGTGGTGGCGGTAGTGGAGGAAGCCCAGCATTGCCCTGAGGACGGTCCTCGCGAGGCTGATCCCTCCAGGCACCTTCGTGAGGCTGATCCTGCCAGCGGCCCTCACGAGGCCGGTCGCGCCACCCCTGGCGTGGGTCCTGGTCATCCCAGCGTCCTCCGCCACGTCCTCCTCCTCGGCTGTAGCCTTGGTCGTTGCGCTCGGGGCGTCGACCGAAGCGTCCGTCGCGAATGGCCCTGAGCTCTTGACAATCGTTGGTGTTGTGGCTGTGCATGTTGTGGAAGGCGCAGAACGGTCGGCTGCTCTTGGATGACTCAGGCTGGTCCCTGCCGGGCTTCGTGTCTGGCTCTGCCGCGAGTACGGCCGCTCCCTTGCGCTTCACCTCCTTGGCCTTGGCTTTCTTCTCTTCCAGGTTGGCAGCTGGGAGCTCAAGAAGGGAAAGGCGCCCTTCCTCAGCCCTTGCGCACTGGGTCGCTAGGTTGAACAGCTCCAGGGATGTGCACAGCTCCTCGTGGATGGCGAGCTCCTCCTTCATCTTGATGTCACGGACGCCATCGGAGAACGCAGAGATGATGGCCTCGTCCGTCACCTTGGGGTCTTGAGACGAACGTTGTTTAAGTGCCGGATGTACTTCTGGAGGGTTTCCCCTAGTGGTTGCTTGACCGGCGCAGGTCACCCGCGGCCGGTGGGCGGTCGCGAGTGCCCTGGAAGTTGGGGACAAAAACGGTCGCGCATCTCGTTCCAGGAAGAGATGGAGCCTGGGGGCAGGTTCGGGAGCCACGGGCGTGCGCCATCCTTGAGAGCCATGGGGAACCAGTTCGCCATGACTTTCTCGTCGCCGTTGGCCGCCTCGATGCTCAGCTCGTAGAGCTGCAGGAACTCCACGGGGTTGGGGGTGCCGTGGTAGCACGGAGGCAGGTCTGGGCTGAACTTGCCTGGCCATGCGACGCTACATAGCTCGGGGGTGAAAGCGCGGCAGCCCGCGGTGGCCACCGGGACCCTTTGCTGATGTGGAGCCTGACCTTGACGCCCTCGCACCGCCATCACAGGCGGCGCACGTTCTTGTCGTAGCGGCACCGGGAGCGCAGGAGCATTTTCTTGCGGACGCGGGACTTCTTGGCAGCTTCCTTCTTCGCGTACAGGCGCCCGCCACGGTGGATCACGCCGGGGGGCCGCACGCCTTAGCGCCAGGGCGCCGTCTTGGGGTAGAGGTGGTGGAGGCGCTCCATGAGCCACGTCGCCCGTAGCTGGCGGAGGGCGAGGCAGCGAGAGGGACGGCACACGGGAGCCCCCTGCGGCGCTAACAAGCTCGGCGATGCGGTCGACCCAGTCCTCGTAGAGGTCATCGATGGGGCGGTAGCGCAGGAGTTCACGTGCCATGCACAGCGCGGCCCACGCGTACGTGGGATCAAGACAGGCGTGAGACGACGATCCGACCGGGTCAGCGATGGAGTGGCGGTGCGGCCGTCCCGCCGCACCGAGGGGTGCAGCGAGGAGGCTTGCTGCTTGTTCCCCGTCGGGCCGGTGGCGGCGTTCGCGGCAGGCGGTGGAGAACGATGGGGTGGCCCACCGACGGGAGCCGTCTGAACGACGCGGGCGGTGAGGGCGGCCCGGTCCTCAGCGCGAGCTCGGCAAGCTTTCGACATGTAGGTGACGAAGCAACGGGACGCGGAGCGACGGAAGGAAAGCTTCGGTGCACCCCTACCTGGCGCGCCAAATGTCGGATCTCGGTTTCCGGCAAAACCCTCAAGGTTCGAACACTGGGTTCGCACGAAGATTTCCCCCTACCTACTCACGCCCTCAACCTCGCCACGATCTCAAAGGCAAGCTCGACGAACTCGCAACACAAGGGACACAAGATTTATACTGGGTCAGGCCACCATTGTGGTGTAATACCCTACTCGAGTGTGGTGTGGTGGATTGCCTCTTGGGCTGATGATGAATAGTACAAGGGGAAGAACAGCGTCCTGAGGCGAGGTGTTCTTGTGCTTTGTGGGTGCGCGGATGGGTTGGATCTAGTCCAAGATGAGATGGCTGAGGCTCTGTTTGTTCGCCCCCGGTCTCCGTTGGTTCTTACTCTAGTGGCTAATCCTATTTATAGAGTCCCTAGTCCTCTCCCCAAATATTGAGTGGGAAGGGAGCCAACAATAGCCAATTTGAAAGGGGACAGCTAGTACAAGTTATCCTAACAAAAGCAGTCTTCGCCTGCCAAAGGCTCTGGTGGTGACGCCGCCTTGGGCTCCATGGTGACCTCCATCTTGCCGTCCTGCTGGTCTTGGTCTCGTTGCACCGATATGGAAAGCTTTGCTTGATGCCTCGGTACTTTTCGTCTGCGCTTGCCACCTTAGCACCAAAGAGGAAACAAGGACATTGTGCGCGCTGGCGCACACCTGGTCTCGATCGTCATGGCTCACATCATTGGAACATCGCGAGGTTTGCCTTTCCATGATCTCTCCGCCCCTCGCGAGCCGGCCTGGTGAGGCCGCTCCCGAGGAGGTCTTGTGTCGTCCGCCTCGCGAGGCTTGGCCCCTCGCGAGGGTCTTGTATGCTTGTTGGTGAAGATGGGCCGTACGGGCCCGCTTGGAGAGCCATGCCGTGGGCCGCAGGCAGGCAAGTCTGGGGACCCCCGTTCCCAGAATGCCGACAGGTGTGGATTACCTGCCTGGATAGGCGAGGCCGAGCAGTGTGGAGGAGGGTCGCCGGTGAGGAGGCGGCGCTGCATACAGGGGAAATGTGGCTTTTGGTAATGGGGAGCGGGCGGGGAGGGAGATATTTCCACGGAAGCCAAAAATTTGGAATCGCTTCAGCGAAAAAACTGGCGCACAAAGTGTCATCAGACACGGTCCCTTATTCAGAACTGTGTACGATATGTGAACATCACAAATGATTCAGATAGCTTAACCCGTGTGTGTTGAGTTTGAACGTCAAAAATTTTGGTTCGAATTTCCCTGGTTACAGTGGTCTTCCACTTCTTAATCGAGCAAGTTCAGCAATTAAACAGAGCTAGCTGACCTAACCATTACTCTAACAAATTAAAGACCAGCGCTCTTAATTAAACAAAACAAATAGTACTACTATGGCTGGTGCTCATCGATCTCCGCCGCCACCTCCATGTCCAGCTCGCGCCCGACGGTGTCCAGGGGAAGGGGCTCCATGGCATCAATTGCACCATACTCGGCAAGTATCTCGCCATCCGTGTCCGCCATATCTTTGGAATAGGCAGCCATGAGTAGGGCGTGGGCAGCCGCGATCTGGGCTCTGGCGGGCTCCATCGTGGAAAGGTATGCCGCGCAGGAACGGACGGCTACTCGAACTCTCTCGGCGATTGCCAACTCTTCGGCCGTGGGTTGCCGACCGTTGTCAGAGAAGCTTTGTTCGATTTGTGTGGTGACCACCACGGGCTGGGTGCGGACTGCCTCGACATGGTAGTGGGCGGCCTCCAACAGGGATAAGGCCGCCGCTGAGGAACAGACAGCTGCTGTGCCGCTCTCGCCATTTGCTATCCCCGAGGCAGATGCTGTTGCTGCCGCCTGAGAAGCAACAACAGCCGTTTGGGCTACCTTGGCCGCCCGGACGCAGACTGCGGTCGCCCTCACAAAGCTTTTCAGCACGCGCCTGGCTGCTGCGGCCGTGCTCTCACCGGAGTGGGCCGCCAAAGTTTCTCTCACGACGCGGGTCCACGTCCCCATCTTTCACCAGCGATGAATGAATAGTGAAATGATATTTTGGGATTGAGCTACTGCGCTTGACACGTCGGCTGTGGACTGTAGCCGACACACCTTCTCGCGTAAGCGATAGGCATACTATACACTCACGGTGCTCCAAGATACTTTGGGGTGCATCACACACGGTTGGTGTGATCTACTTGATATATCGTCTTGATTTGAATTACGTAATGGGGTCACAGCTACAAAGGATGGTGTTTCAATTGCTAGAACTTTTATCTGCAGTGAACATGCAACTATAGGTGTGTCGTAAAAAAATGGAATTATTCAGGGTTCGTTTGGACGTTTTTATACATTAACTTGGTTTTGTAGGCATTTCAGGTGCATAATTCTAATTTGAACTACATGCACATGCTCCAGTGGATATAAACGGGTTGAAAAATCAAATATGTGTCCTTGGTTGCATGGTTAGGTCCCATGCAAGAAATAGGAATGAATGTCACACACCCTGCCACCGTCACTCGGCTGCAAACATTGAGATACCTGGTTTTTAAATTCTAGTAAATGCAAAACTCGTTTGAAATTCATGAAACTTGGCATGCTATCATGGAGCGGCATCAACATGCCGTGGTAAAAATTTTGTCCCATTTGGGGCAGGTTTGGGTATAAGCTTCGCACAACAAGCGTGATGGTTTCGGTAGGGAACATGCCACCTTTGGGGACGAAATGATATCCATTGCCTCTTATTGCTTTCAAATTTTTTCGAGTGTCAACATAGAACAACAGGAGTGTTGTGTTTAATTTTGGAATTTTTGGGGTTCGTTTGGACATTTTTATACATTAACTTGGTTTCCCAGGCATTTTATGTGCATAATTAAAATTTGAACTACATGCACATTCTCTAGTGCATATAAACTGGTTGAAAAATTAAATCTGTGTCTTGGTTGCATGCTTAGGTCCCATGCAAGAAATGGGAATGAATTTCAAACACCCTGCCATCGTCACTCGACCGCAAACATTGAGATACCTGGTTTTTAAATTCTAGTAAATCCAAAACTCGTCTGAAATTCATGAAACTTGGCATGCTATCATGGAGAGGCATCAACATGCCGTGGTAAATTATTTGTCCCATTTGGGGCATGTTGCGGTATAATCTTCTTAGAAACCAGAGCCTCTCACAACAAGCATGATGGTTTCGGTATGGAACGTGCCACCTTTGGGGATGAAATGATATCCGTTGCCTCTTGTTGCTTTCAAATTTTTCGAGTGTCAACATAGAACAACAGGAATGTTGTGTTTAATTTTGGAATTTTTCGGGGTTATTTTGGACCTTTTTATACATTAACTAGGTTTCCCAGGCATTTTATGCGCATAGTTCAAATTTGAACTACATGCACATTCTCGAGTGCATATAAACTGGTTGAAAAATCAAATCTGTGTCCTTGGTTGCTTGCTTAGGTCCCATGCAAGAAATGGGAATGAATTTCAAACACCCTGCCACCGTCACTCGGCCGCAAACATTGAGATACCTGGTTTTTAAATTCTAGTAAATCCAAAACTCGTCTGAAATTCATGAAACTTGGCATGCTACCATGGAGCGGAATCAACATGTCGTGGTAAAAATTTTGTCCCATTTGGGGCAGGTTTGGGTATAAGCTTCTCACAAACCTTAGCTTCTCACAACAAGCATGATGGTTTTGGTAGGGAACGTGCCACCTTTGGGGACGAAACGATATCCGCTGGCTCTTATTGCTTTCAAAAAATTTCGAGTGTCAACAGAGAACAACAGGAGTGTTGTGTTCAATTTTGGAATTTTTCGGGGTTCGTTTGGACTTTTTTATACATTAATTGAGTTTTCAGGCATTTTAGGTGCATAATTCAAATTTGAACTACACGCACATTCTCCAGTGCATATAAAATGGTTGAAAAATCAAATATGTGTCCTTGGTTGCATGCTTAGGTCCCATGCAAGAAATGGGAATGAATTTCAAACACCCTGCCACCGTCACTCGGCCGCAAACATTGAGATACCTGGTTTTTAAATTCTAGTAAATCCAAAACTCGTCTGAAATTCATGAAACTTGGCATGCTATTATGGAGCGGCATCAACATGTCGTGGTAAACATTTTGTCACATTTGGGGCAGGTATAGGTATAAGCTTCTCACAAACCTTAGCTTCTCACAACAAGCGTGATGGATTCGGTAGGGAACGTGTCACCTTTGGGGACGAAATGATATCCGTTGCCTCTTATTGCTTTCAAATTTTTTCTATTGTCAACATAGAACAACAGGAGTGTTGTGTTTACTTTTGGAATGTTTCGGGGTTCGTTTGGACATTTTTATACATTAACTGGGTTTTCTAGGCATTTCATGTGCATAATTCAAATTTGAACTACATGCATAAGCTCTAGTGTATATAAATTGGTTGAAAAATCAAATTTGTGTCCTTCGGGGCATTCTTAGGTCCCATGCAAGAAATGGGAATGAATTTCAAACACCAGGGCACTGTTGATTGCCGGCAAAACATTGAGAGACTTTGTTTTTAAATTCTAGTAAATCCAAAACTCGTCTGAAATTCATGAAACTTGGCATGCTATAATGGAATGGCACTCGACATGCTGTGGTATTTTTCATGTCCATTTTGAGAGAAAGCGCACTCGAATAATAGCCAACTAAGGCATTTTGAAACAAATAGCTGCCACTGTAACATCTCAAATGTTTTGTATAATTTAAATTGTGTGCGTTCTGTTAACTATTCACGTGACGCCGCACCTCACTCTTTTAATGGCTAGGAGGTGCCGTGCGGACAGGTGCTTGACTAAACGGAAGGCGTGCCGACAGCTTCCCCAGGAAGGCAAGAGAAAATGTGCCGAGCAAGATTTCTTCAGCTCTTGATCGCAAATGTTTTAGATAGAACACCCATATGCAAAGTGAGAGCTATGGTCTCCCCCCTTAAGTCGAGGGAAAATCTACAGCGCAGGATTTGTGCATCCCTTGAACGCAAACGATTGTTTTGGATGACCCGTGTGCAACAACGTACAAACAATTTGGTAAGATTTGCATCTGTCATATTGGGTATGTTGCCATTTGTCAAACTGGAAAGATTTACATTTGTTGATCCAGTAATGTTGCCATTTTTCAATACTTGTAACACTGCGATTTGTCAAAATATGCAGCTAGAAAGCACTACCACTCTCCAATTTTTGCAACTGAAATTCAGTAATTAAGCATAGATTTCATTCATAGATTAAGCAGTCATTCTTAATTTATACAAACAGTTCAACTCGACAGCTTAACCGACCAAACTTTTCCCCTATTGTTGCCAACCACGTACTGAAATAGCTAGTTCAACTATATATAGTAGCTAATTTTAAGTTTGTTGTACAGTTCGACCACACATCTATAGTCAGATGAACTGAACAAAATAGCCCCTAAATACTACTACTACCACGGAGGGGCTTTGTGCTACTTTCGGCAGTCTCTCCTCTACCGAGCGCGCTCAGTAAGAGGCAGAGGAGGAGGAGGAGCCTACCGACGAGCTGGAGAAATGCAATACGGTGCCTGCTGCTCACTACAAAAAAAAGACACATCCATGACATTTTGGGCCGAACGAATTTTTTTCTATGATACATATGACACTTCTATGACGATAATTGTGACAAAACCCAGTATCATCATAGATGTGGTGGGCTCTTCGAAAAATCATGACAGAAAATGGGCTTTTCGACCTAGGCGGGCCGGAGACGCAGCTGCATGACATTCTTTGGGCCGTCCATGACGGAAAAAACCGTGGTAGAAGCTAGGGGGAGGAAAATTTCGGGGAGTTCCCGGTTATGGTGGGAGGTCGGGGGCCAAGAGATGCGCGTTTCTCTCGTACACGTACGCGCGTGTGTGCGAGGCGTTGGCTCTAACTGAACCCGAGCAAGGCGTTGGGCTCTAACTGAACCCGAGCGATTGCACTGCAGGCTACGCATTACTAAACCCGAGCGATTGATCGATGGCTGTTAACTGAACCCGATCGAGCGATTCCTTCCCTACTGCTGCTAACTGAAGCCGATCGATTGGATGAACAGTGAGCGTTGCGGGGGGGGGGGGGGGGTTGGATGAACAGTGAGTGGTGGCATTGCCTCTGGATGAACAGGACCCCGTGGTGTGGAGGGCTGGATGAACAGTAGACGGTGGAGGGGTGCCCGTGGAGGGGTAGTTGAACAGTAGCCGGTGGAGTAGCGCGCGGTGGAGGCTGGATGAACAGGAGCCCGTGGAGGCTGGAGGAGGTCGACGGTAGCCCGTGGAGGCTGGAGGAGGTCGACGGTAGCCCGTGGAGGCTAGAGGAGGTCGACGGTGGAGATGAACAGTATCCCGTGGAGTCCCGTTTTGCGGTACGCCACACCCCTCCCGATGAACAGGACCCCCGTTTCGACCGTAGGAGGTCCGTTTCGTTCGTTTTGCGGTACGCCACACCCCTCCCGATCAACAGGACCCCCGTTTCGACCGTAGGAGGTCCGTTTCGTCCGTTTTGCTGTATGCCACACCCCTCCCGATCAACAGGACCCCCGTTTGGACCGTAGGAGGTCCGTTTCCTCTGTTTTGCGGTACGCCACACCCCTCCGGATCAACAGGACCCCCGTTTCGACCGTAGGAGGTCCGTTTCCTCCGTTTTGCGGTACACCACAGTCCTTCCCATCAACAGGACCCCCGTTTCGACCGTAGGAGGTCCGTTTCCTCCGTTTTGCGGTACGCCACACCCCTCCCCATGAACACGACGCATTCCGTTGCCTCCGCATGAACACGACGCATTCCGTTGCCTCCCCATGAACACGATGACGACGTTGTTTCTCCGTTCCGACCTAGCCATGTACACGAGCCCTCCCAGTACTTATGCGCGAGTAGGCGTTCGAGACCCTGCCCGTATGTACGTACGTGGCCGTATTTCTTTCTTGCACCCTGGCCGCTGTACGTACGTGTACATGCTATGTGTGCGCCTCTACTACGACACGTACGCGCCTCTACTACGACACGTGCGCGCCTCTACATCGACCAGTATATATGTACGTACACATTCGCGACCAGAATGACAACGCTATGTACGCTTCGACCAGGTGGGTCCCAACTGTGAGGCACTTCCTTGCCTGCGAAGATGTAGCTGGTGGGTCCCAGCAGTCAGGGGGGCGATTCGTTTTGGTTTTTCTTGCTCGAACGCACTTCCTTGCGTGCGAAGATGTAGCTGGTGGGTCCCAGCAATCAGGTGGGCGAATCAATTTTTTTTGCCCGGACGCACTTCCTTGCGTGCGAAGGTGTAGCTGGTGGGTCCCAGTAGTCAGGGGGAAACGTTTTTTTTCGTGAAATACGGTGGCCCGTCCGGTGGGTCCCTGCTGTCAGGTGGAGGAATCATTATTTTCCGTGTAATAAGGAGGCACTTGCTTGCTGCCGCCGTGGACCCAGCTGTCAGCCTCTCCACGTACAGTACTCTTCCGATGGAAGTCGGTGGTTGACCATATTGACCACGCCGCGCCAAGAGCACCAGGGCGGTGGACGACGGTGAGGCCTAGGAAGGGGACGACGTGGAGCCGGGGAAGACGCAGCAGTGGAAGCCCACGCGGAGAGGAGTACGAGGGTTCACTGGTTCGGCTGCGTTGTGAGGCTGCCGTCGCCTCAGAATAACAGGGGGTGTGGGTGAGTGGAGGGATGGCCTGGCCAGTGGTGGGAGTAGTATGGGGGCGGTGTGGCCTCCGCGGCAGCACAGCCGACCACGGGAGGCAGGAGCAGGCGGCATGGCCGGCGCTGCTTTGGGCGGCTGGACCAAGAAGACCAGAGGTTGAAGAAGCACTACGGCCGTTGGATGAACATCGTACGGTCACTGAAGCTAGAATCGTTTATATTGACTAAGTTGACAAAGCCCTTGGTACGCTCCAACTTAGTAGGCCCACAGGTCAGCCTCCGAAACGGTGCGCCCCAGATGTCAGGGGGAGGAATCATTTTTTGGGCGGCCGAAGCTAAAAATATTGGAGATTGAAGAAGAAGCAGGACATCCGTTGGATAGACATCCAACGGCCACTGCTGCTAGAACCGTGTGTTGACTATAATAAGTTGACAAAGCCTTGCATACGCGTCAACTTATTTTTTTAGGGGACGCGTCACTTAGTAGGCCCACATGTGTGTGGCAGAGAACTTATAGCCCATTTGCGTTTTGTAAGAATGTAGAGCCCATTTTTGAATTCTGATGGAATTTACAACAGCCCATTTACAGTTTGTTAAAAGTATAGCCCATTTTCTAGCTAGGACAACGATTAATAATTTCTACCAACATTGAAGACATAATTCAATAAAATTTCCCACATTTTGATGGGATCCAAAATATTTTTATCCCGAAATTTCTAGTCAGATTAAATATAAATTTGTATTACGTAAAAATCCAACGAAACATTGCGCGCGCAACAATGAAAATTTAAGATTTTCAAAATCCATAAATAATATTTTATAAACTAACTTCGTGTTTGGTGCATTTTTTTATAGTTACTGCCCAGTTTTTATAATTACATCCCATTTATTATTTTTTAAAGCCCATTTTCCTGTTAAGCCTAATGCTTCCCTCCTAGGAAAGATTAGCAGCCCAGCGGGGCGGAGAATAACAAGTTGACCTTGCCTGGGTATTCCTCAAAAAGACGTATAGCTGGGCTAGCCATTTTCATCTTGAAAAAATTAGTATCTGGGCTGGATATCTGGCCTGGGCTAGACGGGCCACAGCCCGCCCAGTTAATACCCTGCTCTCCTCTGAACAACAACGAAATCATCGCCAAGAAAAACTCTGCAGTGCTCACGCCTCAAAAACACAAATACTGCTCGAGCTGCTTGGTCCCAGCTGTCGGCCGCACCTTGTGCAATTCTCTCGTTTATATTGACTACATAGGTTGACAATGGTGTGGGATCGTGATGTCAGGAAACCAGGAGAAAGCAAAAAAATAGTTGTACATAATAAGGAGGCACTTGCGTACGTACGGCTATGGCCCTAGTGGGTCCCTAGTGTCATCCTGTCAAAATAAAGTCATCTCCAGAACCCTCATGTTCGTTGATGATGTTAACAATGCTCGGCGCCACGGCGAGCGCAACAACTCGAAGGACAA
This sequence comes from Aegilops tauschii subsp. strangulata, assembly GCF_002575655.3. Classification (NCBI taxonomy): domain Eukaryota; kingdom Viridiplantae; phylum Streptophyta; class Magnoliopsida; order Poales; family Poaceae; genus Aegilops; species Aegilops tauschii. Next base: position 402,343,405 of record NC_053035.3, read on the forward strand.
CGGAGAGGGCCTCGCGGGCCCTACGGATGGTCTGATACAGCGCCCGCTGCTCATTCAGGAAGCCAGGATCATCGGACACCTATGAGCACCTTCGAGAAACTAAGACGGCATGAAATGGTAAGGCCGCGCTTGAGAGCTCTGATTTATTTCAAACCTGTATTAACATACAAGTGTAATTTACTCGTCATCGGAAACAACACGTACAATACAGGCGTAATGAAACCGAGGGACCGAGGTCTGTATGTAAAACCGGCGGGTTACGCGTGTAATTTGAGAGACCAGTGTATATTTTACGAGCACTGCTGTATGGACGACATTGCCAGACGATACATGCACGACGTGCGTATCATGCCATCCATGGGCAAGGCTGAAACAACAGCTAACGGCTGGATTAGCAATCGTCCGAGTGTCGTTCAGCGTTTTTATCGTGTGTGAAATACTTCCGATATTTTACTAGTCGAAATTGACCAACCAAGCGCCTTCGCCCGAGACCATCTGCTATAATTTACAAGCGTCAGTTTTACAAGTGGTTTTGGTTGGAAAACGATGATCCAATCACGGCCTAATATCATGAGTTGGGCAGAAGATCATATGGTTTCACGTCTAACCTACCCGACTTGTCGTATAGGCTATGAATGAAACAGCAGACGATGAACTTCTTAAGCACGAAAACAACAGAAGAGGATGATCTTCTTAACAAGCAAATCACTGGCATTAGATCGACATGCAAAACAATACGAAGCATTATTCTCAGGAGGCACGGTGAATAGCTCGTGATGCCGCATGCCACAACATTCCAAGCTCAACTTTGCAATCAAACACAAGGCCTGGCATTACATAGACATTATTCAGAACAAACTCTTAACACAGGAATATCTCAGCAGAGTAACTATTTACTTCTAAACTGAACACAGGAATAAGAAAAAACACTCGACGCTGCTCGCAGCAAGGGCGTCCCACTCAAAAATATCAAATGCATGTCTTCTGGCTAACATCAATGAGCAAATTTTGACAAGGTTTTCCAATTCCAATATATTAAACTAACGTCTTCTTGCTAACATCAATGATTAAACTTTGACAACCTTTTCCCATTCAAAATATGTAATGCCTATGATTGTCGAGTCCTGTCGTAGCTTCTTGTACTTGTTTGGGCACTTTTTGCCCAGGGCACTCCACGTGTTGTTAAATTGCCAATGGTCTCTGCAGACTAGTCATGTCACCGGTGTCTAATAATACTCTGTAAAGCTTCTAGGTCATTCCTTCTGTAATGTAGCGCAAACAGTGACTGCTTTTTTTTGCAAAGTTGAACGAGCAACTGGACCCAGTAATGCAGCAGTTTGCTTTGGACACATTGGCTCCTTTTGTGCAGTTCAACTAAAATCGAAGTCAGAGTAAAACCGAGCTTTAATTTTGATATCCCTGTAAGCAACAATAGGTATAAGGGAAACAATTACTGAGAAATAGCGGTTGATGACTTGTACTCCCAGAAGAAAAGCATCTACTGATCTACTTTATCTTAATGGGAAACAAAGCAGGAGAGTAGCAATTCTCCATTAGTGTGATTAATTCATATTAACTGAGACATTATCTTAACAATGCCTTGTTTCAACATGTATAAAGAACGACAAAGCAGAAAAGTACCATTCCTAAAACAATGCAACTGATTCATTTTAACAGAGACATTATCTTAACAATACCTTGGTTAAACATGTAGAAAGAACTACAAAGCAGGATAGTACCATTCCTAACAAGTGTTGCAGTTTTGAACTAAGATTCAGTAGTTAATTAATTCTAAGGGTGGCATTGCTTAATTTTACCAGCGGCATTAGATTAACGAAAAGCATAAACAGTTCCAGGGGAGAGTGAGTGCAACAACAGTATGTGCTTCCATCTACTTATAAAGGGGGTGATGCAGAGTTTGTTGTAACAAAGCAACAAGCATCATGTCTGGGTTGGTCCCATTTTTGTTCACTACTTAATGGGAAAACACAGCAATACAATAGCTTCAATTCAACATTTATTTAAAATAGTACCAATACAAGTAGCACAACATCTCAAAGCACACTACAAAATCATTTGGATGAAGGCCTGTACTAACCTTTCATGAGACGGACAAGATAAAATACGAATCTGCCAACACGAATAGGAAATCCAATCTTGTTTTGTGCACTTGCACTGAAATCAAGCAAAGTGTTTCGCGTAGCGATGCAAAATGTCGCAATAGCAACAAGTTGAGTAGATATCCATGTTTAAACAGAGGCAAAAAAGGAATCAATTACTAGCTAATAAAGGAATATGAAACATGCGGCCACAAAAATGGTAATCCCGCCAAACCCTAACAAGTGTTGCAGTTTTGAAATAAGATTGAATAGTTAATTCTGAGAGTGGCATCAATTACTGGCTTATAAAGGGGGTGATGCTGAATTTGTTGTAACAAAGCAACAACCATCGTGTCTGGATTGGTCCCATTTTTGTTCACTACTTAATGGGAAAAGACAGCAATACAATAGCTTCAATTCAACATTTATTTAAAACAGAACCAAAACAAGTAGCACAACATCTCAAAGCACACAGCACATCATGTGGTTGAGACCAAGATTTGAAACAACTCGCCACGAAGACTGGAAACAAATCTCGATCTCGTTTTGTGCAGTTCCACCAAAATTAAGCAAAGTCACCGGTGTGACATTGAAGTTGAACTGCACAAAACACTCTTAAAACATAAGTGTTTCGAGTAGCGAAGCAAAATGTCGCAATAGCAACAAGTTGAATCGATAGCCCTGTTTTAACAGAGGCAAAAAAGGAAACAATTACTTGCCGATAAAGGATGATGAAACAAACGGTGACAGAAAGAAGCATCTAACTTATCTTGGATGGAAAACAAAGTAGGACAGTAGCATTTCTAAAACGGTTGCATTGATTCATATTAACAGAGACATTCTCTTGAAACAACATTCGTTAAAAAATGTAATTTACTTTTAACAGTGGCATTGCTTCAATTTTTCGGTGGCAGTCTTAGATTAACAACATCAAAATAGCTGTATGGGACATGCCAGCACCATGTGCGTCCACACGTATAAATGGGGGATGCAGAGTATGTAGCCAAGCAGCATATATGCGCTGGTCCCATATTTGTTCTCTTTGAACCTTCTTCCTATGTGAGGGCAGCAAATCTAGTCCTGCACAAACTACCCGACCCCCCCCCCCCGTTTCTTTCCCTTTTCAACAAAGAGATCGGTTCCTTACAGATGTGTGTACTGGGTTATCCCCTTTTTCCCTTTTCGACCTACAAAGCGGCTGGATAGCCAGTCTATACTACTTTTCGCCCCTCCTTTCCTCATTGAACCACGTCCTAGATTCTTGCTCCAGCCCACTGCACCCTTCTTTCCTCTTTGAACCAAGACCTAGATTCGACTACAGATCGAAAAAGATCCACATGCAACTAGCGCAACGATGGTTTCAAAGAAACTTATACCTTAGGGTCGTCGGGATGTGGCAAGGCGTGCGGCGGGAGGTCGGATCTGCCCACACTACGTACGGCAGCGAGGAAGAAGGGGTCGGTGGCCCTCCCGCACAGGCGCTGGGTGAAAGAGAACAGCGCTACCGGCAGTGGATTGCCTCCCTCGCCGAAGGCGATAGAGTGAACGCTACACCTCCTCCCCTTCCCGGTGCGACGGGATACAGACGCCTCCTTCACCAGCTGTGAGCGGGGAGAGAGAGACAAGAGGCCAACGCAGTCTTGTTTAGATCTGGTGAAGAGAGGGTGAGAGACTGTGAATATAGCAAACCCTAGCAAATGAACGCTGAGCCTCCAGCGTGTAACATATATGTAGTAAGGCGAGTGTGTGGAGAGTGCAAACCCTAGCGAACAAGCGTTGAGGCTCCCGCTTATATATATACTACTATAGTATGGACTGAGCTCCGGTGCCTTCACTGCACCTGCTTTTGGCTGTATGACAGGTGAGCCAGCCACATTTTGGGCCCACCTGTCACAAATCCAAAGGCAGGTGCACTAAGTCAATGAAACTGCGTCCATATAGTACTCTCGTGTATACGACTAATATATAGTGGAGTGGTTTTCTTATTCTCTCCATAACAATCATTTTAAATTGTGTAAGTACGAAACGAAACTCTTTATTTAATGTACAGTGAAGAAAACTAGTACTACTTCCGATGAACTAACGATCCACGCCCACGGGTCCTGGTCACACTTACTGTCCTTCACATGTGGTACACTACCCTCCCTTAAGTGAACAACCACACATGCGCCAAATTATCGGAAACGTGTGAGAGTGTGTACAAATAAAGAATTTTAATTTCAATTATCGGAAAGGTTTGAGAGTATTACAAAGTTTGACTTCAGTCAAATCTAATATGCGGAGTAAATAAAAATGGAGGGCTACTACTTTCTCTCAACGCGCATATATGAACTTGAACTAAACATCAGCCACTCCTTTACTTTCTCTCCGTCAGAGTGTTTAGTTCAAGTTCATATATGCAGATGCTATTTACTTTCTCTCCGTCAGATTGCATGACTTGCTTTATCGCGGCTATATTAGTCATGCTTTATCTAGTATTTCTGTTAATAAAATCATTTGGTAAATTGCTCATATTTCCAACAGGGAGTAGTCGCATAGAAGAAAACCCGCATGCAGCAACCTGGGGAGCTGGACCAGTACAAGAAGTTATACCTCAGGTGGGCGAGATGTCGTTTAGGTGGGCGGGCGGGATCTGTCCACACGACGGCAGCGAACAAGGGCGCGGAGGATCTTCGTCCGCGCCAGCGCCGGCTCTGAGAGGACGGTGCGCATCGGCTTCCTCCGTCACCGACGGCGACAACATCAACGCTGCACCTCCTCACCTCCCGCAACGGAGGGGATTTGGCCGGATCTGTGACCACCGGTGAGGAGAGAGATAGAGTGGACACTGTCATCTTGTTTTGATATGGAGAGGGTGAGAGAGCGAGACGCGAGAAACTCTATCAAACAAGAGGCTATAATGGAGTAAAAAAATCAATCCATAGCAGTGGTTTTAAATAGAATACGCGCGTTCCCGGAAAAAAGAAACGAAAAGTGGCGGACAATTTTTTAACGTACCAAGAAAGAAAACTCGATCAAAAACACGCCCCCGCTTCCAAGTCGCGAGAGTCGTCGCGCACACACACATAGACATAGACATGCATATCCGTGTTTACGTAAAATTCCATTTCCATCTCCATCTCCAATCATATTTGTCCAACTGGCACATTATTTACGTTGTTAATTATATACGCAACAATATTAATGTACATCATCTCTTGTTTGCGCACGTCCGGACCGCTGCCACGGCCGGTCCTAACCAACCTGAACCCTCTTCATCACCCGCGCGTGCTTCCCGCCCGAAACGGTCAGTGCCGCATTCATGCCCGGCTAGAGCGGACGCGGCCTCTCACTGGCGCCGGCATTGAAGCGGCGCGCCGGCCAAGAGAGCGTCGCCCGCGCCGCTTCCGGGTGCACGCGGCTGCTCCGCGTTCAAAGGCCGCAATAGCCAGCTAGAACATGCATGTAAAAAGTTCTTGGGAGTCCGTGCTACAGCTAGCTGTCCTCCCCCAACTCGTCAATCACTTCCAGTAGTGCTAGTACTCCATGGCGGGATCCATCAACAAGCAGGCCGGAAAGTTATTGTATACTCGGTTTGCCGTGAGTGGCATGCTGAGAGACCGTGTGGGGTCGAGCCGTGGAGGAGGGTGAGACATGAACACGACAAACGTGATTTAAATGTTGGTTTTGCTCGATGGCGCGATCCAACGAAACGAAATATTGGTTTCTATCCGTTTCCATTTTTTCTCTAGAAAAACGGAAACTTTCCACTCCATTTTCATTCCTATTCCAAGGTTGCCCCGTTACAACATTCCATCAAATACAAAGGAAAACTAACACGCATGCTGATGCATCTCAATGATTCACAGATCATAGCCAATATTTACTTCACAACTAAAGAAAAAAGTTGTGAGAGCGTGTATGAAAGAAAAACTATTGATGTGGTCACTACGACTTAAACCATAAACCCTAAACATGATTTAATTTCCTGGCCAGGTAGAACCTGACGAAGGAAAGATGGCTGGCACCCTCGGATCATACGATGCTTTTGAGCAGTTCCACTAAAATCGACCTGAGCATCCCTGATGGCAAAGATATTGAAGAAGTGTGATTAGAATAATAGTACTGGCACTAGGTCATGGGACATATACTCATCACAAGTAGAAGCCGGTAGAAGTAGAGAAAGATCGACATGGAGATGGAGCTACGGAAGTGGAGCAAGCCGGCTCCAAAAGGTAGATGGACTACCTGGGACGTCGGGCTGTAGCTAGAAGGGCGGTTGGGACGCGGCATCGACCCATACCGCAGTGACCCCCGATTGGGACGCACCGACTGTGGGTTTTCTCCCTCGCCGATGTCGAGCGCGTCTACGCAGAACATTGTTCCCTTCCCCTAGCTGCGGGATCAGGCCCGTCGTTCTATGCTTGTGAAGAGAGCAACCTAAGCAAGCAGGCTTGTAGCTTAGGCTCCTGCTAGTGTATATATAGTGGTTTTCTTTTTATCTGCATATCAACCATTTTATATTGCGTACGTGTTATTCAAGAGTGAAATGATGGTTGCTTCTTCCGACTAACTTACTGTGTGATTTGACTGCTCCTTAGTGGCCCCTACATGTACTCCCCCTACGTGTATGCAACAGTCACACGTACACATGGACGCAAAAACGCGCGCGACGCCCTAATGCATGCATGTCCGAGCACACGAGGAACACACACGGTCACGCTCAAGTGCTCAACCTACACGTGCATGCACACACATACTCAGTCAGGGTGAGCTAGTGACCATATAAACACCGGAAAATATATATATTGAGCGCAATGAGCATATTATGAAGTCCACTGACCGTATTTTTACAAATATACAGTGACAGACAGTGTATTTATCTCGTTTGAAATTAAGCCATATTAATCGGAGAGGAGGCAGTATGGACTAGCATTACTTTGCTCTGTCCCGTCAACTTGCCGAACGAGGAGAAGGTTGCAGGACGGGAGAAGCTTGCGCGCGGTGGCTTGCAGGACAAGGAGAAACTTTTGATTAATGCAAGCTCTCCCTCGCTCAGGCGGTGGACGTGCAATAGTTAATTCGGTGTCAGATTGCCAGAAGCATACACTATACTACTAGTGCTATTATTGTTCGACTTCCCGAATAGGCGGACGGCCAAGCGCAAAGTTTACTAGTACTAATACTATAGTCTATAATGGTACGTACTATACTAGTACTAGGAACCGGATGGAGGAGCGTCTGCACTCTTATTATAATTTTAAAATGTGATAAAGCAATCTTCAACACATTTGGTTCTCTTCGAGGGTTCTCGCATGTGATAATGGAAGTTGATTGCATGGAACACTCGCCACAATTCTCGCTTAATTCTGGCTCATATCCTGTTCCAAATAGTAGCGCTCGGTAATATTTCCACTTTTTTTGTTATTCAGCATGTAAACAGGTCAGCAAACCTGGCGGCGTATCTTCGTGCGAACCGTGCTTGCTGCACTTTGAATGTGGCCGAGAACTGGCTTGATGAAACACCTCGCTTCCTACTTCTTTTTTTGTGGGGTACCGCGCTTCCTAGTGACCAGTGTCTTGGCTGATCATCCTAAGAATGCTTATATATGAATAAAGCTCTCTCATTTACCCGCAAAAAAGATTAAGCCATATTAACCAGAAAGGAGGGAGTATGGACTAGCACTACTTTTTGGTGTGTCCCGTCAACTCGCAGAACGAGGAGAAGCTTGCAGGACAAGGTGAAGCTCGCTTACGCCTTTTGACTAATGCAACCTACCCTCGGTGGACATGCATCAGTCCATTCGGTGTCAGATTGTCAGAGGCATACACTGTAGTACCCAACATGTGGAGTACCATCATTGTTTGACTTCACGAAGAGGCGAAGAGCCAAGCGCAGTAGTATGAGTAGTACTACTACTAGAACCGCATGGTGGAGCGTCTGTACTCTTATTTTTTTATCTCTGCTAAAGTACACGTTTATTCCAGAGAAGGGCGGAAAACGGCATCCCAACATGTAATGAATGATATCGATCAACCAACCATGCTCGAATATATCTTGGCCACCGTGCGAGCCCGTCTGTGTGTTCTCGCTCCTCGTCTCTCTCAAGGAACGGCGGGTTGGCTCTTTGCCGTCAATTGAGACCGGTTTGCTCACACTCCTATCCCACATGTCAGTGATATGCCAAGAGGAGGTGCGTTGACCGACTGGCCATACGCGTACTTGGTTTTGCACCTTCATACTACTCCTCCCTCCGTCACAGTTTACAGGGCGCGCTTCATTATGATGCATTTCTCTCAATGCATTTCCACCACCGGAGAGACTTTAGACGCGTTTGGTTTAATGCTCAATTAATTAGGGCGTGGTAACCGCAATCAAGTCGACAATTTTCTCTCCATGTACTGTACTACTACGGAGTGGAGTAAGTGCATGCATGTGTGTACCCGGGGTGGAAGCACTGCATGCATGTGTGTACGCATTATTCCCTCTAGTAATAGACGCCGTGCTATAACTACCAATGCTATTTTTCAGGCCGATCACTAGTCGCCTTGGTCCCACAGATTTTTTTTCTTTTTTCTGAAGCGCGCTGTATAAACAGTGACGGATGGAGTAGTATGAGCGGATTCAAAGAAGAGCGTATTGATGGTTGCTTCTTCAGAGCAACTTAAAGTGGGAAAGGTGGGGCTTATGATTTGACTGCTCATTACTCACTATTAATGCGGCGCAATGACCGGGCTGAGTCTCCCATGCGGTTGTGCACTACCCCCTTGGTTCTTAAATATACTCCGGAGTATTTGTCTTTCTAGAGATTTCAACGAGTGACTACTCAAATATTTGTCTTTTTAGAGATTTCAAATGGACTAGCACATACGGATGTATATAGACATATTTTAGAGTGTAGATTCACTCATTTTGCTCCGTATGTAGTCACTTTTTGAAATCTCTAGAAAGACGAATAGAATATTTAGGAACGGAGGGAGTACACATACGAAGCAAAATGAGTGAATCTACACTCTAAAATATGCCCATTTGAAATTTGTAAAAAGATAAATATTTAGGAACGAAGGAGTATAATTTTGTGCATGGCACATGGACCCGGATGATGAAGAGGCTTCTGGCAATGCTATCAAGCTTCCACCATTTGTTTACATAATTGACGTACTATACAAATAACTTTCCAGTGACATGAAATTGTACAATGGTGTGAGCTTTCAGCTTTTGTTTCGCGTGTCTTGCCATCGATGCTCTTTCGAAAACAATAAAAAAATAACTTCCTTGCTAATGCATGTCAATTATTAGTAGATCAGAGCTAATAATTACATCTCAACTAAAGATAGAGTTGTGAGAAGGTGTTAAATTAAAATTGATCCATGCTTTCATTGGTAGCAACGTCCCCCAGCTCTGTCTAAATCAACAAGGCATGTTGGCAAAAAAAGTAGTTGTCTGGAGCATGCAACATTCCGATCATTTTGTGCAGTTCCACTAAAATAGAGCTGAGCGTCCCTGTTCCAAAGATATTAAGTGTGATTACGATAATACAGGACTGCTGATGAAACAATAAACACACAAATAGAAGCCGGTCACCTTTGCAGTCTCTCTTAAGACTAACTAGTTGGAGAAGATTAGGCTCGGAGTTGGATGAGGAGGATAGAGCAAAACCAATCTCCCTTTGTGAAGTCGCACTGAAATGTCGAGACGTTGCCCGTGTGACATTTTAGTACAACTTCACAAAACACTCTTAAGAAAAAAGTGATTTGTGTAGTTCACCAAATGGTCGCAATAGCAACGAGTAGAAAGGAAACAATTACTGGCAAATAACAGTTGATGACACATGCGACGACAAAAAATAAGCATATTCCTTGTCCTAAGGGAAGATAACAACACGGTTGTGTTTGTCTAAAACAGTGTGAGGTCGAGAATGCAAGATGGAAAGTACGTCGGACGAGCTACGTTTTGGGCAAAGAACTACGGAAGATCCACATGAAGTGACGTGGGAAGACGGGCAGTGGAGCAAGGCCGGAGGGGATACCTGGAGGTCATCGGGATGTAACTAGGTGAGCGGCGGCGGGCGGAATCTGCGAGCAGGTGGCGTAGGCCCTGCCGCGCCAGAGCTTGGTCAGAGAGAACGGCGTGTACCGCAGATCGGGACGTGCTGCCTCGGCGCCGTCAAACAGAGAAACGACGCACTTCCTCCCTTTCCCCCGGCGGACGGGATGCGGCAGGATCAGTGACCAACAGTGAGAGAGAGAGAGGCCACCGCACTCCCTTTCCCCCGACGGATGGGATGCGGCCGGATCAGTGACCAATGGTGAGAGAGAGAGAGGCCACCGCAGCCTTTTGTGAGATACTCTGAAGAGAGACAAACCAGGCAGGCAGGCTCCATTGTATATAGTGAGCGGACTACCTTTTTCACCATAAAAATCATTTAATATTCTGTGTACGTGCCATTGAGCGCTATAACTTTATTTAAAAATAACGCGGCAATGCGTCAAGTCGAACATTGTTTCGTGCACGCGTGGTACACGACCTCCCTAGGTAAACAACCGCTACAGGCGTTCAAATTAGCACGTGGGCTGCCATTTCGTAAAGAAATGAGCTCCATCGTGTACCCGCGCGGGTGTGGCTGGGCACGAAGCATGATTACGTGCACGATGCATCTATTCTCTTCTTGTATACGTACACCACCTACGTGGGGTTGTGCGAGAGAGATACAAACCTAGAGAGATAGAGTGTGTGGGTTCGTGAGAGTTTTTTGGGGGGCGGGGGTCAATCAAAAAATGTAACATATGCAAGTGTGTGAAATAGAGTCCTGGATATAACATATATATATAGAGGGGGCGATCCACGAGAAGAGAGTGGAGGTATCATCGGCTTGAGGTGTCCATAGAATCGAAGAGAGGGATGATGTGTGTGTGTGGGCGCGAGATCGATAAAGAGTGTCATCGAATTTGTGTGTGCCCACGTCAAAGATATAGAGTGGCTGGCCTACTGGAACGTGAGATGGGACATGTGCAGTTTGTGTCTGTGGCATGGATACCTACCTGCAGCGCTCGACTATCGGTGTGTGGTGGGGGAAGAGGGAGGCCCAATTAACTATAGAGGTACAATGGCTGGTATATGTGTGGAGGAGGAGAGAGGCCTACCTCATGTATTAAGGAGATCGATCTGCCTCATGTATTAAGGGAGATCGATCGGCATCCATGCATATGTGCAGGAGAGGAATAAGGTTGGGAGAGAGACAGAGCTAGAGTGTTGGAGGGGGTGGTAGTGGAGTTGCTTCTAACAAATGGTGGGATAGGCTTGCTAGACAAACGGAGGGCACGCCCGCAATATCAATAAGAGAGGAGATGGCTTCTTGTTGTCTGTGCACGTGCGTGTGAGAGACGGTTCAGGAGGCATGCACGAATGATGAGGGGGGACGATGTGGTTGTGGTAAGCAGACGTAACTACATAGGAAGATCAATCACCCTTTGTTAGAGAAAGGAGAGACATAACTTGTGAGGTACGTCGATCGATGGGGGGGGGGTAGTTAAAGTCGATCTAGGTATATGTTGGGAGATCGATCGGTATACATGCATGTGTGTGTTAGAAGCAAATGAGGCACGAGGAGAAGGATAGAGAGAGAGGGATGCATGTAGGAGGTGGTACGAGAGGCATACTATATCGACGGGGGAGGAGTGTGCGAGTACGAGAACGATGAAAAGAGTGGTGGGAGTTAGGCATTGACGGTGACAAGAGAAGAGGGGAAGCTTGTGTTTGTGCTAGGCACACCTGGCTAGAGAGGCATATCGATCGATGTGTGCCGTAAAGAAGGAGCTGGGGGGCCTACACACACCGTGGGTGAACGACCTAAAGTGAAAAGACGAATTTGCGCGATGGAGCTAGAGAATGCTGAGGGAGGGTGAGAGGGAAGCGGGCGTGTGCATGCACAAGAGAAAGTTAGCGCTAGCTACAAAGATAAGAGGGTTGTGTGGGTGTAAAAGACGAATAGAGATCATATATACTTCATTATAAAAAGTGAATTTGGATAGTTGAAGAATTTATCATAGTGTTTCAAACCGACGCATGTGTGAATATATATAATGGTGATACACAAGGTGTGGTTATGAACATGTTATACTACATTTAATATATTTTATCTCTACTCTTATAAAAAACAGAGTTGTTGATGATGGTGTGCCTGCCATCCTGCATTATAGGCCGTCCGATTTATATCTGGCGGATAGCAAGGAAACTATGATGGTTGAAGTTGGCAACAATCATGATTGTAGATTCTTATTGAAATAGAGAAACGAATTCAAAATTAGTTCAAATTGCAGCGGTAGTATAGACATTTGGAATGCACTAAAATGTTGGTATGAGTAGGTTACATGCATTATACAGCAAGCGAAAAAAATTAATCGGACATAACATGGATTCATACTCCCTCCTTCCATCTATATAGGGCGTAATGAGATTTTTAAGACCGCCTTTGACTATTGACAAGATTAACAGTACATGACATGCACAATGTGAAAATTATATCATTGAAAGAACCTTTCACAGACAAATTTAACGGTGTGCTTTGTGTAAGTTGCATGTCATATACCATTGCTCTAATATTTGGTCAAAGTTAGCATCAAAAAATGCATTAGGCCCTATAAAGATGGAAGGAGGGAGTAGCTTTGAATAGCATTTGTATATTAAAACGGGGCAAGACTCTCTCTTTGTGTGGTGTGAATAGTTTTATTTTCTTAATTTTCTTTTTGGTTGAGGGAAGTGCGAATTGATTTGGTACGTACAAGTACAATATTACTACACGTTAGGCTTGTCCCTAAAATTCAACCCGCGTCTTGTTATATCCTGAAAATTGAGATATCATGATCCCAAAACTGGCGCCTTCACAACCCGCGCCTTGCTATCCCGAAATTACAACGCGCGCGAAAACTCCCTCCAGCTGCCAAATCCCGACACGCGAAATCCCCCTTCTAACCCTGAGCCGAAAGGGCCGCTACTTCAAATAGGTGGGGGTACTTTTGTAACACACCCTACATTTTGGACAAGCGCGTCCCTAAGTCATGCTTCACCCCCTCCCATCACCCACTTTTCGCCATTCGAAATCCCAGGCCACAATAACCTCTCCGCTGCAGCCGCGAAACCCCACCCTCCTCCGTCCGCCACATGACGCTGCCCAGCCGGAGCCCCTTCCCCGACTATGTCGTCCACTGCAACAGCTCGACGTCCCTCGTCCACCTCCCCGGATGAGGATCCGTCGTCCATCTCGCTGTCCCACCGGTTCAGCCGCCCCGTCCTCCACCTCCATGGAGCTGCTCCGATGATCGCCTCGTCTATCGCGGCTGCTCCATCCCCACAGCTCCGCCTTAACCTGCTCCACCGGAACCGCAGCATCCTCACCGACTCCTCGGACGAAGCCGAGGCCTACTCGGCGCCACCAAAGAGGTTGTACACTCATCACATGGCACCTTCTCCTTAACTCGACCTCCTGGCGCCGACGGTGCTCCATCCCGCACCCCCATGGAGCGGCTACCTTGAAGCCGGCGCCGCGGGCGACATCTCCACGGCGGCTCTCCCCCAGTGCAAGGCCCCTTCGGCGGCGGCGTCCATACCAGCCGGATCTGCTGCTGCTGCTCCGGCTCTCGCTCGCTCGCTCGCGCTACTACTGCTGCTCCGGCTCTCGCTCGATCGCTCGCTCGCCCAGCTGCTACTGCTTCTCTCCCCCTCGCTCGTGCTACTGCTCTGCTCCGATTAAGCCACACTTTAGTCAACTGAATCAACTTTTGGTCAGTCGATTTTCAGGGGTTGGGGGGTTCGCCGGAGTTAAAGAAGAACCACCCGCAGCGGGGACGGGGGCTCGCCGGAGAGGTACCCCACTATCTATCTTAGGGTTCAGGGTGGGGTGTGGGGGGCCTAGAGGGCTGGCCGGGGTGGTGGTGGTGAGTTGTTTCGGGGCGGCGAGGCGGCGCTGGGGCCGGCGGTTGGGCCGATGGTGGCTGGCGGCTCAAGGGGAGGGGCAGGTTGAAGATGAACTGCATGCCCTCCCTAAACTACATGTCAAGTGCCTCTGTGCTACCATTGCGTTCAGTTTCGACAGTAGCATTCAGATTCCACAGTAAATTTCAGTTTCGACAGTTAAGTTCAGAGTCAACAGTTTTTACCTCATCTGTTGTAGTCAGGTGGTTTTTGGTGATGTTAATTTTACATCCATTTTACATCATCTGTTGGAGATGCTATTAGAATCCCACTTGAGATTGACGATGTTTGTCTTGTGCTGCTTCAGCCCTGACGTCTTACGGCTCACCGAAGCTGCTCCAATGACAGAACGATCCATCACAAGAGAGCAGTGCCCTGGACGCAGTCTACAGATTCCTCAGATCATCCTCCACACCTCCGACAGCCACCTCTGCCTCAACTGCTTCAGCGACCAACCCAATGATGCTGAGGTCAACACGGCTATGGCAAAGAGGTTGTACACTTGTTGCATCACTTATTACTATACATTCACGTCGATCCATTAGGGCTATTTTGGTTCAACGGAAAAACGTCGATCCACTGGTTGTTACCATCAATCTAAATTTCTGCATGCTCTCCTTACATAATCTCACCATATTTTTTTCGTATGCATGTCAGATATTGTACACAGTCATGCTGAACATGTAGAAAAAAAGATAAGAGTTTTGCGCGGCAATACAATGTCATGCAGACATCGATCCATGCTGGGTTCAATGGCAAACCCTCCCCACCCCTCCCCAGATTGTAATCCAGAGGAAGATATCTGTTCTGAGGCGGATTCAGACGCCGCTGACCACTCCTATTTACCTCCCAAGGTGTTTGCTCTACCTTGGCATGATGATGTTAGTCATATCATGCATATGTTGCCTTGCAGTGCCTACTTTTGACATCATATATGTCATCTGCTTAGTTTAGACATGTTCTGTAATGCCACCTGTTTAGTTTCTATATCATATATGGGAATTATGCAGTCTCATGTCTTTTAGCCAGCCTTAATATATGTGAAATGTGCAATGCCATCCTGTTTAACCAGGCATCATATATTTGAATGATATCTTGCCCATCCTTTTCTTCATTACATTTCCATGTCGACAATGTTTGTACATTAAACTACCTTCCTGTGAATCAGCCATTTGGGTGGGAGATGAAAAAATCTGGAGTGAAAACAAGGCCTTCAGAGCAGACAGTGCTACCTGTCGAAGCAGATCTCTTGTTGGGTCCCGATAGCTATTCAGAGATGGATTCAGAGACAGATGACCAGTCCTATTCCCCCACTGAGGTGTATGCTCTAACTTGGCACGGTTATACTGCTCATATCATGCATACGGTGTCTTGCATTGCATAGTTTAGACATCATATATACAATATTCAACACCATGTTTTTAGTTCAGACATCATATCGAATGTCCTCTGTTTAGCATAGAAATCACATATGTGAATTAAATGATGCGGTCCTGATTACCAGATAACATGTAGGTGAATTATGTCATGCGATCCTATTTAGTTATTCATCATATCTTTGAATTATGTTATGCTATGCTATCCAGTTTAGATAGACATCATATATGTGAAATTATGTCATGCTATCCGTTTTAGTTAAACAATATACATGTCAACTATTTCATGCCCTCATTTTTCCACACTATCTATTGCATCTGTCTCTCATACAATGTCTGTACATTCAACTATGTTTCCTGTTTATCAGCCATTTGAATTAGAGCGGGTGATGCCAGTATCTAGCGGACTAAAAACACGGTCTTCAAATAAAACAGTGCTACGTCTTGGTGGAGATCGTACCCCGGTTGTACATGCACAAGAACCAGCCCTACCACACATAACCCAAACTCTCGCAGATTGTACCCCTACTGCGATGGACAGAGAACCAGCTTCACCCTATCTAACCCCAACCCCAGCCGATAGTAACCCAGTTCCTGTTGACACAGCACCATCTCCACCAAAGAGCTCCCAAACAAGAGCAGTTAGTAAGGCAGCTCCAGTGCCCAAAGGGCCAGTACTATCACGGCGAACCCCAGCTCCACCAGTTAGTACGCCTATTCCTGTGGAGGAAGCACAACCAGCTAGTCGTAGTTTAGCATCTATCGCATTTGATGTTGTTAAATCGTATGTGCGTATCTTCCCATCTTGGAAATATTATACTGAAGATGAAGGAAAATGCCAGTTGCAGGCGTTTGTCCAGGAGTTATGTGTAAGTAATGTTATTCATGGCAATTACTTTGCTTCGTCCCATACATCCTACCTCCATGATGGTTATAATACAGCAAATTTTCCCATTTTTCTCTATAGAGAAGGACC
Source organism: Aegilops tauschii subsp. strangulata (assembly GCF_002575655.3). Taxonomy (NCBI): domain Eukaryota; kingdom Viridiplantae; phylum Streptophyta; class Magnoliopsida; order Poales; family Poaceae; genus Aegilops; species Aegilops tauschii. The sequence goes on from NC_053035.3 coordinate 402,359,806, forward strand.
GATTTGGAAACTCAGGATGAGGTAACATCTGCTAATACCTCTGCTATCTTCAAGAATGCTTGGTGGCAGTATCGGAATTACCTGAAGAAAACGTACTTCACCGGCAAAGAAACTCATCAAATTCCCTTACGTTCTCCTGAGACACATTTACTGGACGATGACTGGGAACGCCTTGTTCTGTACTGGTTCCGAACCAAGAATGTGGTAAGGTCTATGAGCTCATTTTCTATTTTTAAGTATTATATTCTTGCGTCTTACTGTACTCTGTTCATGTAGAACAAGTGCCTAAACCTGAAGAATAACTGTTCTAATTTAAGATTCCATTGCTATCATAGTTCAAAAAATCGCTAGGCGTTACTTGTGCGTTTCGCCACCGCCTTGCGCTTTACTGACCAAAGCGCATGCTTATGCGCAGTTATGCACAGATTATGCGTAGTTAAGCGCAATGCGTTTTGCCAACGCCTAGAGCCTAGGCGCACTTAAGCGCTCGCTTAGGCGCGCCTTTTTTAACTATGATTGCTTTGCTCTTGTATCACTGTATTTACTCATACAAACTTATTTTTAAATTGATGGATCCAATCGAAACTCCAATGGCAGAGCAGGTATGTTCACGCATGTTTCTTTAACAGGTTTGCTCTTATCAATAGCTCTGTTGATTTCAATTTCAATTTTGTATACAGTTGACTTTCGTATCATGCACATTACTAGCATCACAATAGAGCCAATAGTGTTGTTGTACATGTAGACCCGTGGTACCCATCTGAAATCTTGTTGTGCCGTGTAGTTTCCCACGCTTTGTATTCTTTCACTGCTGCTTTGTCTTGAACTGTGTCTCTATTTTGATTTGGCAAGACAATGCAGTGACCATAGGACATAGATATATGTTTGTTTGATGCTTTTATTATGTACTAGTACTTGGCAATAGAAGACTTGGTAGTTTAATCCTGTCCACCTTACTAATGCACTGCTTCACCGAAATGAGTTTCATATACTAGTATGCTAAACTTGTTATGTGTCTGCTTGTTTCTTCTTTTAGAATGCTGACAGAATATTGGGGAAGAGTGCCTTATTAAGCAATGGTAAAGGAAGTAATGCAGATAAGGTTTAGGATAGTGACACATCCTTGTTGGTCTCCAACAAAGCTGCTAAAACAGCTAAGGAAGACTATCTTGAAGACAACGAGACAACCCCAAAGTCCTGTCTTGGTTTAGTGTTCGAGTTACTGGCCACTACCGCTTGCACAAGCTATTCAAACTCACTGTCTGAATTAGTTCGGTTTGTTGAGTCTCAACTACAAGCTGAAAGACATCGATCAGCTGTGCTGTGACAAGATGCATACTTTCTGGTGCAACAGCAAGCGTTGGAGGATTTAGCGCCAAACAGGACAAAGCTAATCAGCTTGCTAAGCTTATTGCCAGCATGGTGGATACCCAGGATAACGCTTCTTGAGCTCTTCTGAAGTTGTTTCAGTTATGCTCTTGTTTTGCTGCCGCGTTTATTTGCACTGGTGGCCAATTTTGACGGCCAGTGTATGTAATGTGCTGGTTTGTGCCCTATATTTGCACTGGTGGCGAACTTTGATGCCCAGTGGATTTAATATGTGTAATACCGGTAATAGGCTAGCGTTAATTGCTTGCTTATTTATGTCCTTATTGTCATGTTTAGTTGTTTGCTTGTAGTCACTGTAGTTCTTTTTCTGTTTTTTTCTAGTGGCCACAATAGCCTATTTTTGGTAACTAGGCCAAAATAATCATGGCAACACACAGACTGTTGTAACCATGGGCCTCCTGCAGGCCGTATGATCCATGGGCCTTCGTCCGGCCGTAGGATCCATCGGCCTTCTATACGGGCCTTAGGGTCCATGGGCCTTCTACGGGCCGTACGATCCATGGGCCTTATACGGGCCGTACTATCGATGGGCCTCATACGGGCCGTAGGATCCATGGGCCTTCTACGGGGCGTATCATCATTTCGCCAATCATGGGCCGTACTATTCGTGAACCATAATGGGCCGTTAATAGGCCGTATTTGATAACTCTATGAAAACAGCCCAACGGGTTTTTTTGACATGAAAAGGGCCCAACGTATTAACGGTCCGCAAACGGGCTGACTGTAACGACGGGCTGAATTTGGCCCACAAGCAGAAAATTACAGTAACGGCCGTATGTAACCGAATGCTGCAAATGAGCCCAAGAATCAATGGGCCCTGAGAAGGACGAAAGATAACTTGGGCCGGAAATGGCCCAATGGAATAACAGGCCGTTAATGGGTATAAAGTGATACACTGTTCATTATGGGCCAGTTTCACCACGGGCTGTTAATGGGCCAAGAGTTACAAAGGTCCTCATATGGGCCGAAAGAAGTCATGGGCCACACATGGGCCAGAAGTTAAAATGGGCTGAATCATATTGGACGGCCCAGATGACGCTACTAGGCCTAATTCGGATAGGGCATAACGGGCCCTGGGTTAGCGGGCTGTAAATGGGCTATATGCGAACAGGCCATTAACAGGCTTTCCGTGGGCCGGCCCGCCACCTTTTGACCAAGTCAAACGGGCCGGCCTTTTCACAGGAATGGGCCTCTGTTGGGCCGTGCCACGTGTCCCAACGATGAGCCGACACGTGTTTCATCCAGCCAATGATGATTTTACACGTGGAAAATCCCCATTGGTCGGGGCTGTTAACGGGTTATCGGATCCAAAACCCAACCCGATAGCTTAATGGCGTTCCGTTACGGTGGATGCCACGTGTCAGTCACCCTTGACGAAAGCACTTCTGTGACGCGCTATTTATCGTCATGGAAGTGGACACTTCCGTGATGATAATTTTGGTAATGTCATGGAAAACTTCTACGATAGCACAGGTATGACTATCTTGATTCTGTCATAAAATCGTCATGGATGTACATGGATGACAAAAAACGCGACCTACTGTGACAAACACGTATCATCACGGAAGTGTATTTTTTTGTAGTGGCTGCTGCACGTTCGGCGACGCTCGCCAGCTCGAACGCCCACTGCCGCTCCAGACGATCCCTCTCGAAGCGGCCGGACTGCTCGTAGATCTCCTGATTCCTCGCCTCTGCGCCAGCGTGTGTTGCGGCCATAGCTGCGGTAAGGCTCTTTGCGTGCTCGACGAGGTGCTCCTCCTCCTCTTGCAGGAACTCGATGTACCGTGTAAGGTCGATGACGCACGTGCGGGCCTCCACCTACCTCCTTCGGGCGGCGGTGGCGGAGCGGGTGATGATCCCAGCGGTCGATGGTGGGCTGGCGGCCATGGCAACCGATGATGGGCTGGCGGCCATGACCACCACCTCCCGCCTTCGGGCCGCGGTGGCGGAGCGGGTGATGGACACAGTGGCTGGCAGTGGGGTGGTGGCCACGACGGCCACCTCCCGCCTTCGGGCCGCGACGGCGGAGGGGGAGATGGCCCTGGCTTTCGACGGTGGTGTGCTGGCTACGGCGGTTGGCAACAGCTGTGGACGGCAGCGGCGACGGATCGTGTGCTGGGTGTTCCGCGCACACCCAACAGGGACGCTACACGCAGTACACTACACCGGGGACTGCACCGCCGCTGCGGTGTAGCCTCCTAGCTGGAGCTGTCATCTGATGACGGCAGAGTGGCTGAGCGACAATGACGGACCGATGCCATTGGCGATTCTGGGAGAAGCATGATACGTCTCCAACGTATCTACTTTTTCTCACGCTTTTCCTCTTGTTTTGCACTCTAATTTGCATGATTTGGATGAAACTAACCCTGGACTGACGCTGTTTTCAGTAGAACTACCATGGTGTTGTTTTTGTGCAGAAATAAATGTTCTCGAAATGGAACGAAACTTTTTGAGGATTTTTTATATCAATAATAAGAATTTCTGGAGCCAAGACCCACCAGAGAGGGGCCCCTGGGTGGGCACAACCCACCAGGGCGCGCCCCCTCTCCTGGCGCGCCCAGGTGGGTTTCCCACCTGGTGGCCCCACTGACGACCCCGTGATACTATAAATTCACATTATTCCAGAAAAAATCAGAGAAAAAGAATTATCGCGATCCACGGGACAGAGCCACCGCCAAGTCCTGTTCTTCCTCGGGAGGGCAGATCTGGAGTCCGTTTGGGGCTCCGGAGAGGGGGATCTTCGTTCTTCGTCATCACAAACCCTTCTCCATCGTCAATTCCATGATGCTCCCCACTGGAAGTGAGTAATTCCTCCATAGGCACGCTGGTCGGTGAGGAGTTGGATGAGATTCATCATGTAATCGAGTTAGTTTTGTTAGGGCCCGATCTCTAGTATCCACTATGTTCTTATATTGATGTTGCTATGATTTTGCCATACTTAATGCTTGAGACTTTGGGCCCGGGTGCCATGATTTCAGATCTGAACCGTTTATGAATTCATCATTATATCCATGTTTTAGATCCGATCTTGCAAGTTATAGTCACCTACTACGGTTATGATTCGGCAACCCCGGAGTGACAACAACCGGGCCCACTCCCGGTGATGACCATAGTTTGAGGAGTTCATGTATTCACTATGTGTTAATGCTTTGTTCCAGTTCTCTATTAAAAGGAAGCCTTAATATCCCTTAGTTTCCAATATGGACCCCGCTGCCACGGGAGGGTAGGACAAAAGATGTCATGCAAGTTCTTCTAATAAAGCACGTAAGACTATTTACGGAATACATGCCTACATTATATCGATGAACTGGAGCTAGTGCCGTATCGCCCTAGGTTGTAACTGTCACATGATGAATATCATCCAACAAGTCACCGAGCCAATGCCTAAGAACTATTCAATATTGTTTCTGCGAAGTTACTATTGCTATTATTACTGTTACACTTGCTACAAATTACTGCTATCACTGTTACTGTTACCGTTGCTACTGTCACTACTATCAAAACTATCAAATTACTTTGCTACTGATCATATTGCTGCAGATAATTAATCTCCAGGTGTGGTTGAATTGACAACTCAGCTGCTAATACCTTCAAATATTCTTTGGCTCCCCTTGTGTCGAATCTATAAATTTGGGTTGAATACTCTACCCTCGAAAATTGTTGCGATCCCCTATACTTGTGGGTTATCAAGACCTTTCTCTGGTGCCGTTGCCATGGAGCATAGCTATATTTGTTGAGTCACTTGGGATTATTATCATATTATCACTATGAAGAATCTGAAGCATCCAAAGACTAAGATTTATCCCTCTAAGACGAGGGGAGGTAAGGAACTGCCATCCAGTTCTGCTTTAGATTCACCTTCTGTTATGAGTAAACTTGCAACACCACCACAGGCTATCAATTCTGATATGTCGCAAGTTATTGATGATGCTACTTCTACTATGAATGATGCTTATGATGATGCTAGTACCTTGCTTGATAATGATGATGTGCCACTTGGTGAATTTCTTGATAAACAAATTGCTAGAGTTATACAACATGATGTTGTTGAATCTGATGATGAGCTTGAAACTGAAACTCCAGAAACACCTGCTAGAACTGTCCTTGCTATATATGAATTGCCTAAGGTACGGGAAGGTTATGTTATGAGTGAAGAAGCAACTAGAGGTATTCTTGTTTGTAATGATAGAGATGATCTAGAGAAATTACTATGCAAGTATAAAGAAAAATCTCTGAATGCTAGAATGAAATGTGATCCTAAGTTTGCTACTTCACCTATCTGTATTAATGATAAGGATTATGAATCCTCTGTCGACCCAGAGTTGATTACTTTGGTTGAATATTATCCTTTCCATGGTTATGAAACTGAAACTGTTGTGGCACATCTTACTAAGTTGAATGACATAGCCACCCTTTTTACTCATGATGAGAAAACTCGCTATTACTTTATTCTCAAATTATTTCCTTTCTCATTAAAGGGTGATGCTAAAGCTTGGTACAATACTCTTGCTCCTGGTTGTGTGCGTAGTCCCCAGGATATGACTTATTATTTCTCTGAAAAATATTTTCCTGCTCATATGAAACAAGCTACCTTACAAGAAATATTTAACTTTGTGCAAACTAAAGAAGAGAGTCTCCCACAAGCTTGGGGGAGGCTTTGCCAGTTACGTAATGCTTTGCCTGATCATCCTCTTAAGAAAAATGAAATACTTGATATCTTCTATAATGGACTAACCGATGCTTCTAGGGACTTCTTAGATAGTTGTGCTGGTTGTGTTTTCAGGGAACGAACTATTGCTCAAGCTGAAGAATTATTGAATGACATATTGAAAGATTATGATGGTTGGACCATTCCTGAACCACCGCCTAAACCCACTTCAAAGATATCCAAGAGGCAAAGAAATCCATGAAGGAAAACGGTATTAAAGTTGAGGATGTGAAAAATTTACCTCCGATTGAAGAAATACATGGGCTTAATACACCACCACTGCCTAAGGTGGTAGAGGTAAATTCTCTTATGAAATTTAATGAAAATGATAATCCTCACAATATGCATCCTAGTCAATGCCTTTATGAGTTTGAAAACTACATTAGAAAACAAGATCACTTCAATGCAAATGTTATGAAACAATTGAAATACGATTCTGTTATGATTGCTTGCTTGAGTGACTTGTTATTTAGAATCTCAAATGATGTTAGAGGTGTTGGAGAACATGCTTCTATGGTTCAAACTCAGTTAGAACAAGTTGCTAAATCACAAAGAGAATTACTTGATGAAATGAATCATAATATGCTTGACTTTGCTGTTAGAGTTGCAACTAGAGGAGGTAAAATGACCCAGAAACCACTTTATCCTGAGGGACACCCTAAACGAGTTGAACAAGATTCACAAAGAAACAACACTAGTGCACCTAGTCCTTCTAGAAAGAAAAGGAAAAAGAAAAATGATAGGACTTTGCACACTCACTGGTGCACGTCGGTCCTAAAGAAACGGTTTTTAACCCCTTTCCACGACGGCATTTGGAACCGTCGCCAAGTAAGTGTTTGCGATAGGGTGTCCTTCCCACAGGACCCAGAAATCGTCGGGGATAGGCCCTCCTGGGACCCAGGCTGGGGCCGTGTGCGATCGGGCGAGGCATCGAAACCCAATCATTTCCGTAGGTATGTACATCCCACACGGTAATCCAAGAAAATCATTTCCGTAGGTATGTACATCCCACACGGTGAATCCCAAAAAACAATTCCGTTCGTATGTATATCACACACAGTCAATCGAAGGAATACGTTTCCGTTCTTATGTACATCCCACATAGTCAATCCAGGGAAAACGCTTCCGTTCAGATGTACATCCCACACAGTTTTATGTATACGCTCGTGTGTGAAAGGTGTAACTATCACACACGCTCTGCCTGGGTTAATTGTTTGCTTTCATTAACTACATCACACATGATTTGATGTAGAAAACTGTGTGGCATTGGGCTATTCATCACAATCGCTTTTACTGCCAGAACCGTTTGCAAAGTTCCATGACCGTCTATTCTCTTTTTATTTTTGCCTGTAATTTATTACTCTAATTGGAAATTTTGAAATATGAAACATGCAATTCAAATTCTCAGCACAATGGTTCAACAACGAATCCATAAATAAAACTGCCAGTACAATTTCTTCAGTAATTGCAGGATTAGGCAGCAATTAACTATGATGAACCACAATATTTAAAGGCGGTAAAGGTGAAGAGACAAGTGTAAATCATTGTGACTGCCAACGGTGTTGAAGAAGCGGAATACCCATAATGTGCCTTCCTGCATGCCATAGGCACGGACCACTTTTGTCCAATCGCTTGTGACGATCGCCCGCCCATCCTTCACGGCCTTCAGGAAGACTTCTAAAGCATTATCATGGTAGCATGAATTATATACTTTAACCTTAGTTGCCTCCACCCCGGTCATGTAGTTTGCAAGGTAATCATCAGTAAATAGCTTCAGAAACTATTGAAAAGAGAAACATATCAGATACCGAGGTCTAATAGAGTAACTTGTTGTGGGCAGGGGTTAAAGGCAACACATTACATACCATCCTAAAGTTCACTGTTGTCTTCGACAAAGTGTAAATAAAGAGCTTAATTCCAATCACCCGTTTCTTTCGCCAAACAATCTTTCTTAGTTTCCTCACTTGACGCTTGTTCATGAATATCTCATTGCCCCATACGCAAAAGGGATCGAAGCGTGGATCAGTACTGCTCATATATGTACCTACAAGCAACCAGTAAATGTTAGAAGCTAAACTGAGATTGCACAAATGATGTAAAATACAACTACCTATGTTCCTAAGTACAAGTATTTTTTTTGAGATTTCAATATGAACTACATACGGATGTATATAGAATTGTAGATATAGTTTAGATTATAATCTAGATTCACTCATTTTGCTCCTTATGTAGTCTATATTGGAATCTCTAAAAATACTTATATTTAGGAATAGATAGGGTATAAGACATGGGATGCAGCTAACCTCGACGGCAAACAACAGAATCACTGATTGTAGCCCTGTGTAAGTACATGGAAAGCCAATGTTAACTACAACATGGTTAACATCCACGAAAAATAGCAAATGGTAATAAAACAGCAGCATCTGTAGTGATATCTTCATTTCGAAAGAGTTGCACGGTAGCAAAGGGACGATTAAAAAATGGTTACAACTGTTAATTGCAACAGGGTTAACAACATCCTAATTCATGTTTTTTAAGTTTGTAGCCATTGAAATACAACTCTTAAAAAATGGATACAACTATTAGTTGCAACAGGATTAATGGCCATTGAAACCGGTACTGATAAAAATGCAATTGGCAGAGTTAAACATCACAGGGCAAGTGCTTCCAGAGCAGATAATGGCCCAGTTGTCTATAAAAGGTAGGGGAAATAGCTAAAACGTGTTAGCATGTTTACTACACCATGCTTAATATATTGACAGTACAAAACAGAGCAATTAATTGCAACCGATATTGGTAAGATTGAACTGATGGGTTCATACTTGGTACGTCCTCAGAGGTAGTTGCTGGTGCACTTCATCTTGGCCAAAGCCCGCCCAAAGTCAGCGGATCAGTGCCACTGACATGCGTACCTACAGACAACCAGTAAATGGAAGAAGTTAAACTGCAATTGCACAAATGATGTGAAATAATGTAAGACATGGGATGCAGCTCACCTCGACGGCAAACAAATGCATCGGCCGTTATGACCCTGCGTAAGTACATGGACAAGCATGTTAAGTACAATAGGGTTATCATCCACTAAAAATAGCAAATGGGTAGCATCTCTAGTGATATCCTAAGTCATGTAAGTTTGTTGCTGGTATTGGTGAAATTGAGCTGGATACGGTAATATTTGAACATCACACAGTGTGCAGTACTGAAATAAACAAGGCAGGAACATGCTTAATACATCAACCGTACAAATCATAGCCGTTGCAAGTGGTATTGGTAAGATTTAGCTGGTCAGATCTTACCTGTTAAGTGGGGGGTAGTCACTTGGGGACTTCATCTGGGCCTGAGCCTGCACCATGTCGGCGGCAGCAGCGGAGGCGAGGTGTTCCTCCGGGTCAACACGCACAGCGGCCAGCGCGCCATGGACCGCCATCAGCTCCTGGCGGGGGGAGGATTTGGAGGCATGAGGATGTTTCGCAGGCGCCATTTAAGCAATCAGGCCGGGGACGTGATAGAGATCAGTGGGTTACCTGACTGGATCCGAGCAGAACATAGATGTGGTTGAAGTTGTGGTTCCGGCGGTGGCAGTTTGAGAGGCCGGTAGGGGGAGGCGCGAGCGAGGGGGGGATACTGAGGGGAAGGGGATCTGGTTGGAGGAATAAATTCTGAAATCGTGCGCCTAATGAAAATTTCAGTGGGAAACTGTAAACTTGAGTGGGGGAAACACACAACACAGACGAAGCGCGTAAAATACTCGTGTGCGAGAAAAAAGAGAGTTGGCAGATCCCCTCTCAAAAAAATGTACACGTGTACTTGATTTTCTCGGTCAGTGGTACGCCTGGTTTATTAGGAAACATCGCACAGGTAACTGACTTATGGGTCATTAACCACTAGTAGAAAACAGGGCTTTCGTTCGGGCATGGCAAGCCCATTAGTCCCGGTTCAGTCACGAACCGGGACCCATGGGGGCATTCGTCCCGGTTCGTGAGCCCAGGGGGCCGGCCGGGGCCTCGTGGGCATTGGTCCCGGTTCGTATGGAACCATTTGTCCCGGTTCGAGCCACGAACCGGGACTAATGGTCCTCGCTCCTGGCCCACAACCATTGGTCCCGGTTCTTGGCATGAACCGGGATAGAAGGCCTGGATTTAGTACTGGTTCATGCCACGAACCGGGACGAATAAGGTGCCTATATATACCCCTTGCCCACGAGCAGAGCACTCCAGTGCTCTGTTTTTCTCTGGCCGGCGAGGGGAGGGCTTTGTGGTGCTCTAGCTCACCTCCTATGCACATGAGGTGTTCGATGAAATGCCCGAGCCACACTAGTTAAGCTTTGTCCTCTCGAAGCTCGACCTCAAAGCTCCATTTTCCTCGAGATTTGTCTAGGTTTAGCGGCCCGTCACGTCCCATTCCCGTCTTCACCGCCGTCGACCGCCCGCGCCGATCTCGTCGCCGGCACCACCGTGGTGAGCCTCTTGTTCTTATCTTCTTTTTGAAAGAACAAAATTCTTACTTTAGATAGATACTTGTCTAATTTTCTTACTATTTTATTCCTTCTTATTACATAGTGCGATGGTTTTGGTATCCGCCCCCGTCGGCCCTCGTCCTGTCTATGATTCGGATGTGGTATATATTATCTTTTTATAACTATTTGATTCATTTATTGTTTATGACAAATATACCAGCGTGACATAGATTTTATTTATCTAGGAGGTGGTTGAACCGGAAATTCTAACCGACACTATTGTCGAGAGGTTAAATTTAGTTGAAGAAGAAAACAATTACTTGAAGGAAAAAATAAAAAAAATTGAGGAGAAGATGATATTGGAGTTGCATGTTGCGGATGTCGTCGATGATCACAAGCTCAAGATGGATGCAATGCGCTTGAAGATTAGAAAGATTAGAAAATATGCCATTCATACCGAGGCTTGGTATCATTATGCCGTTGGATCTATTGTTACCTTGGTTGCGATTATGATCGCATTTGTTTTCGCATTGAAATGTTTTACATAGTTTCAATGTATGGTTTAATTAATTAGATGCTCTGGAGAGCTATATATATGTTGTTAGATGAGAACTATGTATGTACTTTGGTTCTAATGTGATGATGAACTTCTATTAATTTGGTCACTTAATTATCTATTCATGATGTTCTGTAATGGTTTTTGACACACTTAATTATATATAATGCATGCAGATGAACCGGCAATGGATGTACGGTGACAGACACACCTCCGAGTACATTAAGGGCGTGCATGATTTTCTCGAAGTAGCTGAGGCAAACAAGCAGAATGGTTTTATGTGTTGTCCATGCCCTATATGTGGGAATACGAAGTCTTACTCTGACCGGAAAATCCTTCACGCCCACCTGCTTTACAAGGGTTTCATGCCACACTATAATGTTTGGACAAGGCACGGAGAAATGGGGGTTATGATGGAAGACGGCGAAGAAGAAGAGGACGATGACAATTATGTGCCCCCTGAATACGGTGATGCTGCAACGGGGGAAGCTGCTGAAGATCAAGAGGAACCAGACGATGTGCCCAATGATGCTGCAAGGGGGGAAGCTGCTGAAGATCAAGAGGAACCAGTGCCCGATGATGATGATCTCCGCCGGGTCATAGTCGATGCAAGGACGCAATGCGAAAGTCAAAAGGAGAAGCTGAAGTTTGATCGCATGTTAGAGGATCACAAAAAAGGGTTGTACCCCAATTGAGAAGATGGCAACACAAAGCTCGGTACTGTACTGGAATTGCTGTAGTGGAAGGCAGAGAATGCTGTGCGTGACAAAGGATTTGAGAAACTATTGAAAATATTGAAGAAGAAGCTTCAAAAGGATAACGAATTGCCCGATAGTACGTACGCAGCAAAGAAGGTCGTATGCCCTCTAGGATTGGAGGTGCAGAAGATACATGCATGCCCTAATGACTGCATCCTCTACCGCGGTGCGTACAAGGATCTGAACGCATGCCCGGTATGCGGTGCATTGCGGTATAAGATCAGACGAGATGACCCTGGTGATGTTGATGGCGAGCCCCCCAGGAAGAGGGTTCCTGCGAAGGTGATGTGGTATGCTCCTAGAATACCACGGTTGAAACGTCTGTTCAGAAACGAAGAGCATGCCAAGTTGATGCGATGGCACAGTGAGGACCGTAAGAAAGACGGGAAGTTGAGATAACCCGCTGACGGGTCGCAGTGGAGAAAAATCGAGAGAAAGTACTGGGCTGAGTTTGCAGCTGACCCAAGGAACGTATGGTTTGGTTTAAGCGCGGATGGCTTTAATCCTTTCGGGGAGGAGAGCAGCAATCACAGCACCTGGCCCGTGACTCTATGTATGTATAACCTTCCTCCTTGGATGTGCATGAAGCGGAAGTTCATTATGATGCCAGTTCTCATCCAAGGCCCTAAGCAACCCGGCAACGACATTGATGTGTACCTAAGGCCATTAGTTGAAGAACTTTTACAGCTGTGGAATGGAAACGGTGTACGTATGTGGGATGAGCACAAACAGGAGGAATTTAACCTGCACGCGTTGCTGTTTGTAACCATCAACGATTGGCCCGCTCTCAGTAACCTTTCAGGACAGACAAACAAGGGATACCACGCATGCACGCACTGTTTAGATGACACTGAAAGTATATATACCTGGACAAAAGTAGGAAGAATGTGTACCTGGGCTATCGTCGATTTCTTCCGACCAACCATCAATGTCGAAAGAAAGGCAAGCATTTCAAAGGCGAGGCAGATCACCGGGAGAAGCCTGCCATGCGTACCGGTAATCACGTACTTGCTATGGTCAATGATTTACACGTAATCTTTGGAAAGGGTCCCGGCGGACTAGCTGTTCCGAATGACACTGAGGGACACGCACCCATGTGGAAGAAGAAATCTATATTTTGGGACCTACCCTACTGGAAAGAGCTAGAGGTCCGCTCTTCAATCGACGTGATGCACGTGACGAAGAACCTTTGCGTGAACCTGCTAGGCTTCTTGGGCGTGTATGGGAAGACAAAAGATACACCTGAGGCACGGGAGGACCTGCAACGTTTGCACGAAAAAGACGGCATGCCTCCGAAGCAGTATGAAGGTCCTGCCAGCTACGCTCTTACGAAAGAAGAGAAAGAAATCTTCTTTGAATGCCTGCTCAGTATGAAGGTCCCGACTGGCTTCTTGTCGAATATAAAGGGAATAATAAATATGCCAGAGAAAAAGTTCCAGAACCTAAAGTCTCATGACTGCCACATGATTATGACGCAACTGCTTCCGGTTGCATTGAGGGGGCTTCTACCGGAAAACGTCCGATTAGCCATTCTGAAGCTATGTGCATTCCTCAATGCAATCTCTCAGAAGGTGATCGATCCAGAAATCATAGTAAGGCTAAGGAGTGATGTGGCGCAATGTCTTGTCAGTTTCGAGCTGGTGTTCCCACCATCCTTCTTCAATATCATGACGCACATCCTAGTTCATCTAGTCGACGAGATTGTCATTCTGGGGCCCGTATTTCTACACAATATGTTCCCCTTTGAGAGGTTCATGGGAGTCCTAAAGAAATATGTCTGTAACCGCGCTAGGCCAGAAGGAAGCATCTCCATGGGCCATCAAACAGAGGATGTCATTGGGTTTTGTGTTGACTTCATTCCTGGCCTTAAGAAGATAGGTCTCCCTAAATCGCGGTATGAGGGGAGACTGACTGGAAAAGGCACGCTTGGAGGGGGACTCAATAATATGCAGGGACGGATATTCTTGGTCTGAAGCACACTACACAGTTCTACAGAACTCTACCTTGGTGACCCCGTATGTCGATGAGCACAAGAACAGTCTGCGCTCCAAACACCCGGAGCAGTGTGATGACTGGATTACATGTGAACACATCAGGACTTTCAGCAGTTGGTTGGAAACACGTCTCAGAGGTGACACCACTGTTTGTGATGAGTTGTACTCGTTGTCCAGGGGACCATCTTCGACTGTATTGACTTACAGAGGATACGAGATAAATGGGAATACAATTTACACGATCGCCAAAGATCAAAAGAGCACCAACCAAAACAGCGGTGTCCACTTTGATGCAGCAACCGAGAGGGGAAAGGACACATATTATGGTTACATAATGGACATATGGGAACTTGACTACGGACATGATTTTAAGGTCCCTTTGTTTAAGTGCAAATGGGTCAATCTGTCAGAGGCGGGGTACAGGTAGACCCACAGTACGGAATGTCAACAGTGGATCTGAACAATCTTGGGTACACTGACGAACCGTTCGTCCTAGCCAATGATGTGGCACAAGTTATCTATGTGAAGGACATGTCTACCAGACCGAGGAAAAGAAAAGATAAGGAAGCGAATACATCATACGATGAGCCAAAGCGGCACATAGTTCTTTCAGGAAAAAGGGACATTGTGGGAGTGGAGGGCAAGACAGACTTGTCTGAAGATTATGAAAAGTTTCATGAAATTCCTCCCTTCAAAGTCAAGGCTGACCCAAGCATCCTGATAAACGATAAAGATTATCCATGGTTACGGCGCAATAAGCAAATGACACAAGCGAAGAAAAAGTGAAGACTTTCTCCCGCAACTATTATGATGATACCATGACAACTTTGTAATAGACGAGTATGATACCATTGTCCGTTTTGTACAAGAAGTGCATCTAGTTTTTGCCGTAACCCTCTCAACTTTCTTGCACATGCTATGTGTATGAAATGATGATACCATGCCAACTTTCAACCTTTTCAGAGTTCATTTGAAATGCTTTATAAGCCCTGAGTGCAGAGAGGTTAGGCCTGTAAGCCTGCTTTAGAGAGGAGCTCGACAGCTCAGGCGCACCGCACCTTATAAACAGGTGCGGCTCTCTCTTAGCTAGCGAGGTGGGACTAAACTCACCACCACGCCGCTGTGCAAGGCCATTGGTCCCGGTTGGTGGCACGAACCGGGACCAATTCCACCCTTTGGTCCCTGTTTGTGCCACGAACTGGTACTAATGAGGCTGTGGCCCCACGAGCACCTTTAGTACCTGTTCGTGGCACGAACCGGTACTAGAGTTTCTTACTAGCTAAGCAGTTTTTTAGTCCCACCTTGCTAGCTGAGAGGCACTAGGAGCGGCTTATAAGCCCTGAGTGCAGAGACGATGAAGAAGAGGCGCAATGCTCACGTTGCTTAGCTTCAAGCCTTGAGGAATAAGGTAGACTGCATCGAGCTATGTGCAGTTCAGTCTACACTATTCCGAAAGGCTTGAAGCAAATCAACGCGCATTGCGCCACTTTTTTATTTTTAATCATTAAAAGCAAAAAAAAAATTCATAAAGAACTTTTTTTGATAGAAACTTTAATAGCAGAAATAATTATCATAAAGTAAAATAAATAAGTGATTAGAAACAAAATAAAATAAAATAAATAAGTTTTTTGTTGTAAGTAGAAACAAAACAAAATAAATATAGCAAAAAAGAAAACAAAAAAACTAAATACAGCAAAAAGAATTTTCATAAAGAACTAATGGCTCTAATAGAATGTTTATATTTTTTCTAAAACTAATGGCACTAACAGACAGTTTATAATTTTGCTGACCTAAAAGCACAAAGAATTAAAAAATAAAGCAAAAAAAAGAAAATAAATAATGCAAAAAACAGAACCAAAAAACTGGATTTTTTTTAAAAACTGCCACCTATTGGGCCACCACGGCCTGAATACGACTAGAAACCCAACCTGGGCCAGGATTCAGGCCCGCAGAAGGCCCAATAGGCCAACAGACAGCACAGTGTGACATTAGGCCCGTAAGCCTGCATTTGAGAGGAGCTCAAGAGGGCAGTCGCAGTGGGGCTTATAAACCAATCTGAGCCCCTCCCAACTAGCGAGGCGGGACTACACTTTTGGCCGCGGGCAGCGCAAGGCCTTTGGTCCCGGTTGGTGCCACCAACCGGGACCAATGCCCCCCTTTAGTCCCGGTTGGTGCCACCAACCGGGACCAAAGGCCGCCGCTTCCCGCCTTTTGGGCTGCTGAAAAGGGGCCTTTGGTCCCGGTTGGTGGCACCAACCGGGACTAATGTCCACCTTTAGTCCCGGTTGGTGCCACGAACCGGGACTAAAGGCTTTGCTATATAAGTCCACACTTAGGAAATTTTCGAGATACCTCGCCAGTTGCCCCCGACGCCGCCAGGCTGCCCGTGCTCGCCGTCGCCGCCCACTCCTCGTCGCCGTCGCCACGCGCCGCCCCGCCTCGTGCTCCCCTGCTCGCGCGTGCTGCCTCGGCGCCCCGAGCCCCCTTGCCCGGCCCGCGCGTGCTCGCCGGCGCCCTCGCCGCCCCCGCCCCGTCCCGCCCCTGCGCGCCGGCGCCCTCGCCGCCCCCACCGTCGCCATCGCCCCCGCTGTGAGAGCCGCCGCCCCGGCTCTGTTTTTTTATTAGTTAATTGTTTTTTGATCATATATATATAATGTATATGTGTATGTATGTGGCTATATGTTTTTCTTCAAATGTGGCTATATGTTTTTTTTATTTTTATTAGTTTAATTTTTTTGTTCATATGTGATGTATATGTGTATGTGGCTATAATGTATATGTGAACACAAAAAAATTGTATGTATGTAGATGTTCAAAATGTTTGAATATATATGTCAAAAATGTTTTTTTGTTCATAGAAAGTTTTTTGTTCATATATAGAAAGTTTTTATATATGACAATGGATATATATTCGATATATATGAGAAATGATGATCCACATGGAAAAGTTTTATATATGCAAAAGTTACAATTTTAGAAAAGTTTTATATATCTAGCTAGCTAGGAAGGGAAGAAGAAGAAAAAGAAGGATAGGAAAGAAGAAAATAAGAAGAGGAAAGAAAGAAGAAGAAGAGAGGAAGAAGAGGAGAAATAAATAAGAAGAGGAAAAAAGAAGAAAAAGAAGAGGAGAAGAAGAAAGGAATAGAGGAGGAGAAGAAAAAATAGAAAATATTCTATTTTTTCTTCTCCTCCTCTATTCCTTTCTTCTTCTCCTCTTTTTTTTCTTCTTTTTTTTCTTCAATCCTCTCCTCTATTCCTTTCTTCTTCTCTCCTCTTTTTATTTCTTCTTCGTTTTCTTATGTTTTATCGGGTCTGTCGTCATCGATGTATACCCCTCCCGATAACTTCAACACGAGGGGGATAACTTCAACATGAGGGGGGGTCGATATACCCCCTCCCCGATAACATTATTTTCCCGTGTATATATGTCGTCATTGTCGATATACCCCCCTCCTGATAACTTCAACACATGGGGGGGGGGTCGATATACCCCCTCCCCGATAACATTATTTTCCCGTGTATGTATTTTGTCGTTGTCGATATTACCCCCTCCCGATAACTTCAACACGAGGGGGGATAACTTCAACACGAGGGGGGGTCGATATACCCCCTCCTCGATAACATTATTTTCCCGTGTATGTATGTCGTCGTTGTCGATATAAAACCCCCTCCTGATAACTTCAACACGTGGGGGGGGTCGATATATACCCCCTCCCCGATAACATTATTTTCCTGTGTATGTATGTCGTCGTTGTCGTTATATATAACTCCCTCCCAGATATATATAACTTCGACATGATGGACGGTCGATATGTATACCCCCTCTCGACCGTGATAACTTATACCACGGGAGCACCCCCCCCCCCGGCCCTCTCGCTCGACCAAAACTCTTGAGGACACCCAAACCCTAGAAAAAAACGATGTCTGTCTCCTACCCCCTCCTGCCGCGCCCCTACCCTTGAAGCGTTGCCTAGGCCACCCCAAACCCGGAATAAGCTAGGTCTACGTTTGCACTAATATATCCACCTGCTGTCATGTTTGTGTAATAATTGCCATGTTGTAATATTTGCAGAAACAATGGAGCACGGACGAGATGACCAAGCAGAAGATGTGTTGGGGGACATAATCTTAGCCGGAGGTGATATCTTGTCGTATCTTAACGACAATGATGGTCTGGAAGAACAGGGTGAAGAAGCAGGCTGTGGTAATCGAAGAGTGGAGGAGGAAAGACATGATTATGATGGCTCCGGTGACCCAATGCTGGTGCAAGAAGGAGCCCGTGGTGACGGCTCCGGTGACCGAGCAGAGTCCGGCCAGGTAAATATATTAGTTAAGCCTGTGCTGACTAGCTAATTGATGCATTCATTGTTTTGGTATGTACACATATTAATTAACACTCGTCTTTCTTCTTTTTTCTAGCCCTCCGGATCGAGCACAACTGCGGTAAAGAGACAAGGCCCAAAGAGAAAGTTGCGCTCGGATGAAAGGTTTGAGATCACAGCAATCGCGCGCGACGGCCAAGATCCCGATCAGCATCCACCAATGGTATAAGCCTATGAAGGAAGACCCTGAGGTGTCTTATGTCAATGATATGCAGAAAGATGATCTTTGGACTGAGCTGAAGGAAAATTTCACCCTACCGCCAGAGGAGGATCCGGAGAAGCCAGTTAAAGAGCAATTAATCAAGTCTCATGCTCTTAAGAAGATGGCAGACCTATTCAGGAGGTGGAAGAATGAGCTAAAAATGTTTGTCGACAAAGAAGAGACACCCGAATTCATCGGCCTGTATGAGAAGATCAGAGATCACTGGCCCGCATTTGTGGCCCACAAGACATCGGAAAAGAGTAAGAAGATGTCAGTGACAAACAAGAAGAATGATGCGAAGAAGAAGCTTCACCATCGCACGGGGTTAGGTGGCTACCTCAAAGCCCGGCCTAAGTGGGCCAAGGCTGAGAATGATCTGCTTCAAAAAGGGATCGAACCACAGACAATGAACTGGACAGACCGTTGCCGGACTTGGTTCTTCGGGGCTGGCGGAACCTTGGACCCTGTATCAAGGAGGTGCGTTTGGACGAACGAGCTTGTGAGAATACCAGTCAAGAAGATTCAGCAATATATTAATGCAGCGCAGCAAGGGACGTTCGTTCCAGACAGAGAGAACAACGAGCTCACAATGGCCCTCGGGAATCCTGAGCACCCTGGATGGACACGAGGCACGCCAGGTCATTTCCGTGGAAGGCTGGTTTTTCGGATGCGGGCGGTTACAAAAGACAGGAGAGGAGGAAAAAAGTGGAGCAGATCCAAATTCAGAAGCTGCACGAAAGGGTTCAAGCGCTAGAGGAACGAGACGGCAATCGAGATGCCGAAACTGCCCCCGAAGCTACACCGCCATCTCAGCGGAGAAGCAGCGTGGCTTCCACCGAGCTGCCTCAGCTGGAGCATGCGGCTCCTGCTAGCTACCCCGTGGATGCTATCACAGAGTCTCAACATTGCCACCTTATGGCGGAATGGCAGAACTTGAAAGTCAAGGCGGCTGTTGGCTCTGTTTTACCTACTGAACCCGGCGCAACCTACCACTGCCGGCCGATTCCAGAAGGATATGCTAGGCTGATGGTGGATGAAATAACGGAGGGATTTGAGGACCTCCAGCTTGACCACCCTACCGGTGATGGGGAGACTCGGCTGGGTTTAGCTCTGAAGACTCCATGCCTATGGCGGAAGGAGCTCATCAAGCTTTCGAACTGGACTGCTCCGGCGAGTAAGGGCACTCCGCCTCCTCCTCCGGCGAGTGATCAGGGCACTCAGCCTCCTTCTCCGGCGCGTGGTGGCACTCCGCCTCCTTCTCTGCCAGCGCCGGCGCGCCAGAGCAACCAGCCTCCTCCTTCTCCGCCTCGTCAGCAAGGGCGGAAGAGACCTGCCGCCGCTGCGGCTGCTCCGGCGCGTCCTAGTCCTTCTCCTCCGCCTCGTAAGCAAGGAAAGAAGACAGCCGCAGCCGCTCCGTCTGCTCTACCGGCATCTAGCAGTACAGCTGCCAGACGCGGGAGGCAATACAGATTCGGTCCTTCTCTGAAGACTCCAGAGAAGTTACCATATGAGAGGACCGAGGAGGAGAACGCGAAGATCGTGCGAGCCGAAGTGAAGAACTTCTTTGAAGGGGTGAAAGCAAAGAAACATCCACCTCCGGAGGAGAAGGTAGATCCGGTGAAAGCAAAGCGCACTCTGGCTGCCCTGACAAAACCACCAAAGTGTCCTCCGAGAGGCAACTATGAGCGTGTTCTTGCAAAGGCATATGCCGAAGCGAAGCGGTCGGGAAGTACTGTCAGTGATAAAAGGATGAAAGAACGACGAGTTGGGAAAAAATTTGCCCAGCTCGGCGAACAAGCGAACCAATCGTGCCCCCCGCTCAAGGTGTCAAAAGACATCGTCGCTAATGATCCGGGTATGGTGCCCGGTTATAGCAATCTTGGAGATTATCTGCCCGACGATGTACATTATGAAATCATGGAGGTGGACGAACACAAATACCATTACGGGAAGCCTCTCGTCAAAGATGTCAGATCTCTAAGCTCGATGATGCGAAGACTACATGATTGGTACATGAAAACCTGCAGAGAGTCTGATGGGATGATTACTTTGATGCTGAGAGTTAAACCGGAGCATGACATCGTTGGAATTGAACTGCTGAATGTTCCATTTGAGGATTTCTTCCAGTTTTACAATCAAAAGTCCCTCGATAATACAACGATCACTTGCTACTGTCTGTAAGTAGTACTACTTCTGTCATTAAGTCTCTCTATATAGGTCAGCTCTTTCATTGCATGTATTTATACTTATCCTCACTATATTATGCAGATTGAAGATCACCGAATTGAAGAAAAGACAAATCGGTGATATTGGGTTCATTAACACAAATCTCAAAGATGCATATACAGTTGAAAAAAATCCCAAAGAAGCCGAGGCCAACTTGCTACAATCGTTGGTATTAAATCAAAACAAAGATATAATAGTCTTCCCTTACAACTTCAAGTGAGTGTTACTGTCTTGTGCATATTCGGTTTCCCTTATTAGTCCAGGTTATGGTAATGTAATTGATGACTTATGCATGCATGCGCAGCTTCCACTATATTCTCCTAGAGATTAAGCTTGAGCCGGGAGTAGTAACCGTCTTAGACTCGAGACGAAAAGATCCCCAAGACTATGCGAACATGACTCAAATGCTCCAGAAGTAAGTTAAATCGATCATTATCCACCATATCAGAAACTTTGTTCATTTCCTGATATCAAGTAATTGTTTTCTTTGTCTGGCAGGGTTTGGAGAAAATTCACCTCAAAAGCTCCAGGACTCCCGAAGAAGCTGCAATATAGACACCCGAAAGTAAGTACCATAGTAGCATGTTCCGCGCATCTCCTAGTGATTCAAGCGCTAGTTTCATCAATACCATTTAGCATGCTTGCTTATCAGTTTGATTGACCTCTATTTCTTGTAAAGTGGTTGTGGTAGGAACCCGGGAATAATTACTGTGGATACTACGTTTGCGAGTCCATCCGCCACACGACCTGTGAGCGGGGCTACACTGAAGAACAATATGAAGTGTGTAAGCAATAATATTCACAATTTTATTTTATTACCATCATTTGTGTTGAGTTTCATTTATTCATATATATATATGTATTGACCCCCTTCTTCAAATTAGATCTTTCGGATGCGGGATGAACTCCTACCAGAACATCGTATGCGAGCAATTCAAGAGGAATTGGTGGCATTCTTCCTTGACCACGTGATCGCTGAAAACGGAGAATACTATGTGGACCCTGTGTTCCTACAATATTATTAGGAGATTGTATTTTAAGAGATAATTATTGTATATATGTAGCCGGTAGTGTCGGATAGATATACGAGAACTTGTTGTTCGACCAATATCTCGGAGAAGGAGAGGTGGTCGATATCACTTCTCTCCGTATGCATAGGTTCATGACGACCTTCTGTTTCCTTCATTTGATTACTAGCTAGCGTGTCTACTCCTCTCCATACGTATATAGTACGTAGCGTCGACCAAGCATGGAGATAAGAGAGGACACTTCTCTCTATTAATTAGCTAGCTAACACAATATATGAAACACCTAAATTAACCACCCAAAACCCCTAAACCACCCCCTTTCAAAAAAAACAAAAACTTCAGCTCCTGTCAGGTGCTGACGCGTGGATGCATATTGGTTCCGGTTGGTGACACCAACTGGGACAAAAGGCCCTCCTGCCTGGGCTCCCTGCACCGGCCACGTGGACGGCCTTTAGTCCCGGTTCGTTTAAGAACCGGGACTAAAGGGATAGGGCATTAGTAACGACCCTTTAGTCCCGGTTCCAGAACCGGGACTAAACGCCCTTATGAACCGGGGTAAAAGCCCCTTTTCCTACTAGTGAACGCAAAAAAACGCAGATGGGTACGACATATAAACCGTGTGTTTTGTGATCTTCTAATGATTAACGCAAAAAAAGCACACATGCTAATCAATGCTCAAAGCCCTCAAAGGATGCTATTTCTGACATTGTACGTTAATACTACAAACTTAAAGTACTACTGGTAATTTGCTCTAATACTACAAACTTAAACTACTTCTCACATGCTGCCATCAGGGCCTGCTGGCTAGACGCTGGCGTTCTCCTTACCGGCCTTGTAGACGGCAGCCCATCATGCTTCGATCTCCGCCAAGATCTCCTCACCACGGCGTGCGGCCTCTTTTTTCTTGCGGCGGCGGGACTCTCTTTTCTTTACTGCTTTCTACCTTTTCCGCTCCTTCTGTGCGGCTTTGGCTGCCTCTAGATCCACCACCCATTCGGCCATGGCAGCCTCAAAGTCCGCCCATGTAACTGTCTGGCCGCCAGCGGCAATGAACTTGGCACATCGAGATGCCATCGCTTCCTTACAATGTGTGCGGTCATGGGTGGCGAGGAACGCGGCGCAGCGGGATGCCATCGCTTCCTTACCTGTTACTGTGCGTCGCTGTGCCATGGACGACGCCTGGAGAGAGCTCTGGGACGGAGGGGCCGGGCAGCCGTACAGCGCGGTGGTATTCAGGAGCTCAACAACAAACGACAACAGAAATTTGGCTTCCCTTACAATTTTGCTCATTCATTATCGCACACGGTTCATCTCCGTCGCTTCTGGAAAGAGTGTGCGCTGAGCCTATTGTGTGCTACGTTATGATTGGCCAGAGCCCCAGCCACGCGGATCGCGCGTGTTCACCATAGGATGCGCCACGATCGAACGGCAATCCACATCCCTCACACCACACCTATGCACCTAAATGCCTAGAAAATGCACATAATCCCCTAAATATGGCAAATGAGCCCGAAAAAGTGCCAAATTTGAACATAGTGATTTGCAGGTTGTATGTTCATCGTAGAAAAAAACTCGTGGATAAAGGACAAAGGAAATTTGGATTCCCCTTCAATCCACTAAATATGGTAAATGAGCCCAGAAAAATGCCAAATTTGAACAAGCTGATTTGCAGGGTGTATGTTTGTCGTAGAAAAAAACTCCAGGGCAAAGAACGAAGAAAATTTGAATTCCCCTTCAAACTTGGGGATTTCCCTCTCGAAAGCATGGAACTTCCTCGGTGATGGTTCGATTTATAAAGGGCGTGCATGACGACATAAGGCAAGCCTTCTCAAATTTTTACCAGGGAATGGTGAGGTCATACCATGGCACCATGCCAGGCGTCATGTTTGTTAAGCATTTATCTCATTTTTTCTATAGTTGAAAACCCAACAAACAAACATTTGTGGTTGACTATTGGTACACTTTTCATCGAAATATCTGTCGATTGTTTACTAAATGGCACGAGCATGGTTTTCTAGGCCGTTCTTGTGGACCCTTTCATCCATCGATTGTTTGAACTTGAATTATGCACATTAATGCCTAGGAAATGCACACAATCCCCTAAATATGGCAAATGAACTCGGAAGAGTGCCAAATTTGAACATAGTGATTTGCAGGTTGTATGTTCATCGTAGAAAAAAACTCGTGGATAAAGGACAAAGGAAATTTGGACTCCCCTTCAATCTTGGTGATTTCCACCTCGAAACCATGAAACTTCCTCGGTGATGGTTCGATTTATGAAAGGCACGCATCACGACATAAGGAAAATGTTCTCCAATTTTTACCAGGGAATGGTGAGGCCATACCATGGCACCATGCCAGGCGTCATGTTTTCCAACCATGTGTTTCATTTTTTGTATAGTTGTTAACCGAGTAAACAACACGTTTATGGTTGACTATTGCCACACATTTCCTTGAAATATCTGCCCATTCCTTGTAAATGGCACGAGAATGTACTAAATAACATGAGCATGGTTTTCCAGGCCGTTCTTGTGCACCTTTTCATGCACTGATTGTTCTACTTTGAATTTTGTCCATTAATGTCTAGAAAATGCACATAATCCCCTAAATATGGTAAATGAGCCCGAGAAAATGTCAAATTTGAACATGTTGCATTTGAGGCGGTATGTTGATCGTTGGAAAAAATTGAATGACAAACTAGGACGGAAATTTGTATTCCCCTTCAATCTTGGGGATTTCCCTCTCGAAAGCATGGAACTTCCTCGGTGATGGTTCGATTTATGAAGGATGTGCATGACGACACATAAGGCCAACTCCACCGCACGACCCTAAATCTATACCCATTTTGTCCGGATTTTGTCCGTATGGGGTTGAAATAGGGAGAACAAACGCCGGACAGAGGCCGGACAAACTCGCTGCACCCAACGCTGCTACCCCATTTTTGCCCCATATCACCAGCTGTCCGTCCTCGTCATTTCTTCAAACACGTAGCAGGCATAGCGAACTTGACGCCGTCGCG
The DNA here is from genome assembly GCF_002575655.3 of Aegilops tauschii subsp. strangulata. Classification (NCBI taxonomy): domain Eukaryota; kingdom Viridiplantae; phylum Streptophyta; class Magnoliopsida; order Poales; family Poaceae; genus Aegilops; species Aegilops tauschii. The sequence continues at coordinate 402,384,524 of NC_053035.3, forward strand.
GCCGTTCCTGCTCATGCACGCCCTCACAGCTTCTTGGTCGACGCCGCCGCAGGGGCCGCGTCACGGAGCCGCTTCACGGCCACGACGCTGTCGTACACTGTGCCACAGCCGCCCTTGCCGAGCATCTCCGCAGATGCGCCCAGCAGCTCCTCCAGCTCGAACCACCTCCCGCCGGCATCCTCCAGAAACACCATCCCCCTCGCTCGTACGTTCCACCGCCCGCCGCGACAATGCCGGTCGTTCCATAGGGGATCGAGGAGTAGACGACCTTCTCCCCCTCGCGGTGGTGCCTGTCGCTCCGGCGCCCGGAGAGGCGCGGCCAGAAGTAGGAGAAGAGCAGCCCGGCGCCCGGAGAGCCGCGACCTTCTCCCCCTCGTGGTGGCGCCTGTCGCTCCAGCGCCCGGAGAGGCGCGGCCAAAAGTAGCAGAAGGCATGGCCGTCGAGCCGGGCCAGTGCCGGGAGCGCGTCGGCGCCGGACGCGTTCCAGGTGGCCAGCGCGCACGGGGACACCTGGCCGGAGCGGGTCGAACACCTGGCCTGACTGCTCGTAGCAGCGCGTACACGGCGCGCACTGCAGCCACACGACGTCGCTGCCTGTGTTGAGCACCATGAGCGCCGGCGGGGCGGGCGTCCCCACCCTAATCTTGGTGAAGTACTCCTCGCTCCCCTGGGCCAGGCCGGACACCACCGGCGCCACGACCCCTCCGCCACCGCGACGCGTGCCGTTGGCTACTTCGGCGGCCGCAGAGAGTGGCGCTGCCCTCTCCTCGTCCCGCTCCAGCCGGTACGCGAGCAGCTCAGCCGCGGTGGCAATGAGGGCTGAGTCTGGACGGGCTTGGCAGAGGCATGGGAGGCGGCGGCGAGCAGGAGAAGGAGCGCAGAGGGGGGGAGCAAAGGCGGATGCGCCATGGGTGTGAACTAGAGGTGGGGCGGTGCTGCTGCTGTACTGGAGTGGAGTGGAGCAGCGCGGTGGGTGCGCGTGGTGGGCTGGTACAGAAAAGGAGAGAGTGACAGGTGGGGTCGAGGGCAGACACAGGCGGACGACGAGGACCCGAAGATGTCCGCTTTCTGTCCGCTTTGGCCCCAAACCGAGAGCAACTTTGGTCTGGAATTGGGGCAAAAGCGGACACAGACCGGACTACACGTCCATATGCTCCCACGCGTTGGGTCATTCGGTTTGTCCGTTTAGCTCAAACGGACACAAACAGACGATTTGGGGTAAATTTGGGTCACGCGGTGGAGTTGGCCTAAGCCAAACCTTCTCAAATTTTCACCAGGGCATCGTGAGGTCATACCATGGCACCATGCCAGGCGTCATATTTTTTAAGCATTTATTTCATTTTTTCTATAGTTGAAAACCCAACAAACAAACATTTGTGGTTGACTATTGCCACACATTTCATCGAAATATCTATCCATTATTCCTTGTAAAAGGCATGATAATTTACTAAATGGCACGAGCATGCATGGTTTTCCAGGCCGTTCTTGTGGACCCTTTCATGCACCGATTGTTTGAACTTGAATTATGTGCATTACTGCCTAGGAAATGCACATAATTCCCTAAATATGGCAAATGAACCCGGAAAAGTGCAAAATTTGAAGACGGTGATTTGTAGGTTGTATGTTATCTAGAAAAAAACTCATGGACAAAGGACAAAGGAAATTTGGATCCCCCTTAAATCTTGGTGATTTCCTCCTTGAAACAATGAAACTTCCTTGTTGATGGTTCTTTTTATGAAAGGCGTGCATGACGACATTTTTACCAGAGCACGGTGAGTTCATACCATGGCACCACACCAGGGGCCATGATAATCCAAGCATGTATTTCATTTTTGTATAGTTGTTAACCCAGTAAACAACGTGTTTATGGTTGAATATTGCCACACATTTCCTTGAAATATCTGCCATTCCTTGTAAAGGGCATCAGAATGTACTAAATAGAACGAGCGTGGTTTTCCAGACCATTCTTGTGCACCTTTTCATGCACCGATTGTTCGAATTTGAATTATGTGCATAATTAATGCCTAGAAAATGCACATAATCCCCTAAATATGGTAAATGAGTTTAGAAAAATGTCAAATTTGAACACGTTGCATTTGAGTCGGTATGTTGATCGTTGGAAAAAAACTGAATGACAAACTAGGACGGAAATTTGGATTCCCCTTCAATCTTGGTGATTTCCATCTCGAAAGCATTGAACTTCCTCGGTGATGGTTTCATTTATGAAGGGCGTGCATGACGACATAAATCAAACCTTCTCAGCTTTTAACCAGGGCACGGTGTGGCCATACCATGGCACCGTGCCAGTCGTCATATTTTTCAAGCACATATTTCATTGTTCTATAGTTGATAACCCAGTCAATGACGCGTTTGTGGTTGAGTATTGCCATGCATTCCATTGAAATCTCTGCCCATTCCTTGTAAAAGGCTTGACAAATTACTAAATACCACGAGTATGGTTTTTCCAGACCGTTCTTGTGCACCCTTTCATGAACCGATTGTTTGAATTTGAATTACGTGCGTTAATGCCTACAAAATGCACATAATCCCCTAAATATTGTAAATGAACCCGGAAAAGTGTCAAATTTGAAACGGTGATTAGCAGAGTTTATGTTCATCGTAGAAAAAAACCTCATGGATGAAGGACAAAGGAAATTTGGATTCCCATTCAATCTCGGTGATTTACTATCGCACACTATTCATCTCTGTCGCCTCTGCGAACCGTGTGTGTTCACTCACACATGCAAAAGGAAAAGAAAACCCTCGCCCACTTCATCCCCACTCACTCGTCGTGGACTCCTCCACAACTCTGCACCCTAAGATCGATGGCTGTTGGCGGCAGGCGTATGTCACGCTCCAAACGGCACCAGATTTTGCCTCCACCGCTTTCCGCCGCCTATCTGCACCGACATTCTAGACTCTGGTGGACTGGGGTTTTCTGCGGGATTGGGCCGGGGATTTTTCTCATGGAGAAGGTAATTAATAAACTTAATTAGTGAAATATTCACTCATCTCTTATCGCAGTCCGTCCGTCGCTGTTAATCTACCGGCGGAAATTGCCGTGGAATAATTTTTGTTCTAGCTGATTCGTGGGTTTTCATTCATGTGCCCACAGTGCGATCACAAATCGGGCAACTGTGGTCATGGCCAGTCGGAAACGAAGTTCTATCTCGCCATTCTGGATGACTTCAGGGAGCGCTCGGTATGTTCAATCTCAACCTACCACGGTCGGCATGGCCTAAATTTGTGAACATATACCGTCTATTGCTACATTATCTATATATTTGCATCAAATCTTTGTTACATTATCTATTTTTAATTCTATATTTTTGTACTTTGCTTTCATCTATATATATATGGATATGTTCTATCAGTTACTCCCATATTTGCATCTTGCTCTGTTATTTCAATATATCTAATTTACGATCTTTATTCTCATTTCAAGCAGTACATCCCTTGCTTTGCAAGAACATGAGTAGAAGGAAATCTTGGGCGTTACTTTGCTGATGACTCCCAGGATGTCATATTGGCAACGCAACATGGATTTACAATGACGGTTAGCGTAAAACTTGATAAAGATGGTCACTCCTATTTTAATGCGGACCTTTGGAGAAAAATGTCTAAGTGTTATGAACTGAAAGCTGGCAATAAAATTCTAGTGCGTGCACCACAGCATGTTCTAATTAACATGGATGTTTACTTCCCCAACGTCATCAGCCGATCAAAGTTTGATCAAGGTTAGTGTCCTTTCAACTTTCTCCTTGCTGTCATATTACTATTTAAGCAACCAATTGATCACTACTTAAGCAACCAATTGCGATATCATATTCTGACTCCGTTCGTAGGCATTAACAAATTCTATTTACCAATTTATGTGCACTATATATTCTTCTGCCATGTTCTGAATAAATAATACCTTTCCACCTTTTAAGCAGGATATGTTGGATGCATAGTGAACGATCTGTATGTTACTAAGCGTACCAAATTTCACTGGAAGGACTTGAAGCATGTCATAAACTTTGTTAATAATCTGATAGAGATAGCACAGCGTATGAACACTGGATTTTGGATGGGATTAATTAGACCTATGGTGCACACACTGAACAAGACCAATTGTGTGGACAAAACGCTGGTAAAAAGTCTTATTTTAATATTGATACTCATAAACTATATATATCTTCAACGATATGTTACAATTGTTTTTTATTCTACATGTCAACAGAAATTGCCCCCTGTAGGAGTTCCTGGATCGATTTCCCGGTGTGGTCGAATTACACTTGTGCCTGCTAATAACGCCAAAGTGATTGCAAGGTACTGCATTTCCCGCAGAAATGGAACCATTCGAATTAACAAGTTCTCGCTTCTCGTGGCAATGCATCCATATTGGATAATTGGAGATACTGTTCTACTCATGATCTACCAAGGCACAGGAGGGCTCTTCCTTTTCATTGACGAGATGCCAAGTCACTGTGATCAAGCTGCTTCTAGTGGATAGTTGTGGTTGTTGGCCCTCAGCCTCTTAAAATGTGCTAGCTGTTACTATATATGTTCAGTATGTAGATATGGACCATATGGTTGTTGGCCCTTAGCCCCTTAAAATGTGATAGTTGTTACTGTGTTAAGTATGTAGATATGGACCATATGGTTGTCAAAACCGTGTTACGAAGATCCTCCTTTTGTCGAGTAGTGTAACCACTATATATATGTTACTCAAGTTCATAAATTTTCATGGAAAGTATTAGTATCGTACATAGTTCATTGAGTTTAAGCGTGTGCCCGATGTCCAGGAGGCATTTGCATATTAACTGTCCATATTGCAAATTCACACACATGTTAACATATGGAAACGTATGTGTAACATACTAATCATCGCACACGAGTACTCGCAGACGCATCGTGTGCGATACTCCGCCACCGCAAGCAACTAGTTTGCATTTTCAATGTTTTTTGTACACAGAATCGCACACAAAGTAACTGCATTGACCGTCTGTGTTGTAATTTCTCATCGCAAACAGTTCATCCGAGTCGGCTGTTTGCCTGGAATCACATACATCTTGTTTACACCACTCGTTTGTGTTCTTTTGGCTCATCACAAATAGTTCATCCATGTGAACTGTATGCCGCATATCACACACATCTTGTTAAGTTGAACCGTTTCTGTTGTGTTCCCTAATCGAAAACAGTTCGTCCGAGTTAACCGTATGCCGTATATCGCACACACATTGATATGGCTGCCTGTTTCTGTTGTTCTACCTCAACGCAAATAGTTCAAATGGATTAACCGTGTGTCCTCACTACAAAAAAAAGACACATCCGTCACATTTTGGGCCGAACGAATTTTTTTTCTGTCATACATATGACACTTCTATGACGATAATTGTGACAAAACCCGGTATCATCATAGATGTGGTGGGCTCCTACTTCTATGACAAAAAATCATGACAGAAAATGGGCTTTTCGTCCTGGGCGGGCCGGAGACGCAGCTGCATGACATTCTTTGGGCCGTCCATGATGGAAAAAACCATGGTAGAAGCGAGGGGGAGGAAAATTTCGGGGAGTTCCCGGTTACGGTGGGAGGTCGGGGGCCGAGCGATGCGCATTTCTCTCGTACGAGTACGCGCATGTGTGCGAGGCGTTGGCTCTAACAGAACCTGAGCGAGGCCTTGGCTCTAACTGAACCTGAGCGAGGCGTTGGGCTCTAACTAAACCCGAGCGATTGCACTGCAGGCTACGCGTTACTGAACCCGAGCGATCGATCGATGGCTGTTAACTGAACCCGATCGAGCGATTCCTTCGCTACTGCTGCTAACTGAAGCCAATCGATTGGATGAACAGTGAGTGTTGCGGGGGGGGGAGGGGGTTGGATGAACAGTGAGCGCTGGCGTTGCCTCTGGATGAACAGGACCCCGTGGTGTGGAGGGCTGGATGAACAGTAGACGGTGGAGGGGTGCCCGTGGAGGGGTGGTTGAACAGTAGCCGGTGGAGTAGCGCGCGGTGGAGGCTGGATGAACAAGAGCCCGTGGAGGCTGGAGGAGGTCGACGGTGGAGATGAACAGTATCCCGTGGAGTCCCGTTTTGCGGTACGCCACACCCCTCCCGATCATCAGGACCCCCGTTTCGACCGTAGGAGGTCCGTTTCGTCCGTTTTGCAGTACGGCACACCCCTCCCGATCAACAGGACCCCCGTTTCGACCGTAGGAGGTCCGTTTCGTCCGTTTTGCGGTACGCCACACCCCTCCCGATCCATAGGACCTCTGTTTCGATCGTAGGAGGTCCGTTTCCTCCGTTTTGCGGTACGCCACACCCCTCGCGATCAACAGGACCCCGTTCCGAACGTAGGAGGTCTGTTTCCTCCGTTTTGCGGTACGCTAGGCCTCGTTTCCATCGCTTGTTCCGTCCAAGCCCTACCGATCAACACGACCACGCATTCCGTTCCGACCCAGCTGGTTGGCTCCCACGCGTTCCGTTGCCTCCTGATGAACACGACGCATTCCGTTGCCTCCCCATGAACACGACACATTCCGTTGCCTCCCCATGAACACGACGACGACGCTGTTTCTCCGTTCCGACCCTGCCATGTACACGATCCCTGGCCGTACGTATGCGCGATAGGCGTTCGAGACCCCACCTGTATGTAAACATACGTGGCCGTATTTTCTTTCTTGCACCCTGGCCGCTGTACGTACGTGTACACGCTACGTGCGCGCCTCTACTACGACACGTGCGCGCCTCTACATCGACCAGTATGTACGTACACGTTCGCGACCAGAATGACAACGCTACGTACGCTTTGACCAGGTGGGTCCCGACTGTCAGGCACTTCCTTGCCTGCGAAGATGTAGCTGGTGGGTCCCAGTAGTCATGGGGGCGAATCATATTTTTTTGCCCGGACGCACTTCCTTGCATGCGAAGATGTAGCCGGTGGGTCCCAGCAGTCAGGGGGACGAATCGGTTTTTTTTTGCCCGGACGCACTTCCTTGCGTGCGAAGGTCTAGCTGGTGGGTCCCAGCAGTCAGGGGGGCGAATCGTTTTTTTTGCTCGGACGCACTTCCTTGCATGCGAAGATGAAGCTGGTGGGTCCCAGCAGTCAGGGGGAAATGTTTTTTCCGCGAAATATAGTGGCCCGTCCTGTGGGTCCCAGCTGTCAGGTGGAGGAATCATTATTTTCCGTGTAATAAGGAGGCACTTCCTTGTTGCGGCCGTGGACCCAGCTGTCAGCCTCTCCATGTACAGTCCACGTCCGATGGAAGTCGTTCCTTGACCACGTTGACCAGGCGTCGCCGAGAGCACCACGGCGGTGGAGGACGGCGAGGCCTAGGAAGGGGACGACGCAGAGCCGGGGAAGACGCGGCAGTGGAAGCCCGCGCGGAGAGGAGTACGAGGGTTCACTAGTTCGGCTGCGGTGTGAGGCCGCCGTCGCCGCAGGGCCTGGCCAGCGGTGGGAATAGTAGGGGGCAGTGAGGCCTCCGCGGCAGCACAGCCGTCCACGGGAGGCAGGAGCATGCGGCACGACCGGCGCTGCTTTTGGGCGGCTGGAGCAAGAAGACCAGAGGTTGAAGAAGCACTACGGCCGTTGGATGGACATCGTACGGTCACTGGAGCTAGAATTGTTCATATTGACTAAGTTGACAAAGCCCTCCATCCCCGTCAACTTAGATGGCCCACAAGTCATCCTCCCACTATGGTGGGTCCCAGCTAGCAGGGGGGTATTCATTTTTTTGTGCGTAATAAGGAGGCACTTCCTTGCGTGCGAAGATATAGCTGGTGGGTCCGACATGTCACCGGGGGGAACGTTTTTTTCGCGAAATACAGAGGCCCTTCCGGTGGGTCCCAGCTGTCAGGTGGTGGAATCATTATTTTGTGCGTACAGTCCACGGACGATGGATGTCGTTCGTTGACCATGTTGGGCAGGCCGCGCCGAGAGCACCATGGTGGTGGACGACGGCGAGGCCTAGGAAGGGAACGGCACGGAGCCGGGGAAGACTCGGCAATGGTTGCCCACGCGGTGGGGGGTACGAGGGTTTATTGGTCCGGCTGCCGTCGCCGGAAAATAACAGGAGGTGTGGGTGAGTAGAGGAATGGCCTGGCCAGCAATGAAGTAGGGTGGGGCGGTGCGGCCTGTGCGGCAGCACAGCCGGCCACGGGAGGCGGGGGCAGGCAGTCCCACCGGAGCTGGTTTGGGCGGCTGGAGCAAGAAGATCAGATATTGAAGAAGCAGCACGGCCGTTGGATTAACATCCAACGGTCACTGCTGCTAGAATCGTTTGTGGACTAAGTTGACAAAGCCAAAGTACACGTCAACCTAGTAGAGTCAGCCTCCAAATCTGTCCCAAACAGCATACAGCCGAAAATTTCTAGCCAGATTCAAATTAATTTTAAATCTAAATATACCTTAATTTAAATTCAATGAAATTTTACCCGCACAAAAACAATGAAATTTAAAATATCAAAATCCGAAAGATAACAATATTTTGGAACTAATTGCCTGTTTGCTGTATTTTTTCATTTTACAGCCCATTTATTATTACTTATAGCCGATTTCTTATTACCTATAGCCCATTTTCTGGGCAAAATGCATCCCTCCTCGTCTTGAAAGATTTCCGGCCCAGCAGGGCGTAGAAAAGCAAGTAGGCCTACGTTGGTTATTCTGCAAAAAACAAAATAGCTGGCTAGCCATTTTCAGGAAGGAAAAAAACAAACTGGGCTGGTCATGTGCTAAACATATGAAATAAAAGCCTGGGCTAGATGGGCCACGGGTCCCGCACAACCCAGTTGATACCCTTCTCCGTCCCGATAAAACAAAATTACTGCGCGCGCTGCTGGGTCCCTACTGTCATCCTCACCATGTACAGTCATCTCCTTATTCCTCTCGGTTGTTGACCATGTTGACAACACCGGAGGGCAGCGCCGCGGCGAGCGAACCAAGGCGGAGGACGATGGTGAGGCCTCGGACGGGAACGAATAGGAGCCGGGGAAGATCACAGCCAGCCGTGGGAGGCGGGAGCAGGCGGTCCCGCCGGCGCTGGCTTGGGTTTGGCGGCTCGAGGAAGAAGAGACTGAAGAAACGCGACAGACGTTGCATGTCAATCCAACGGTCAAGGTTGGCACAATCGTTTGTTGACTAAGCGGACACCAAGTAGCATACTTTTTTATATATAGGAAGAAAACTGCGAGGAAAATACGTTCGTCTGCCGTCCTCTTCACAGGGAACGTTCGCCACATAAGTGACTAGCACCCTTGGTTTTCAACCGAGAGGTCATGGGTTCAAGTCCCAGGAACTCTCAATTTTTTCCTTCTTCCTTCCTCGCAAGAAAAGGGAAAGAAAATCAAACACTTGGGAAGGCGTACAGAACAAGCTAGTGTACCAGTAAAGAGACGTTGCCGAATTTTAGAAAAAAAGAAAGACGTGCTCCTGTAGCTGGTTCGAATCCAAACCTAGACTATGACTATATATGGTGCTATGCCACTCTGCAAGTAATGAAACTGACATATCCAACGTTCGCTTCTCCTCTTCTCTACTTACTCTGCCTAGCATCAGAAGCTCTGGCCGCAGCAACCATGTCCGCTGGCTGCTCGTCCACCTGCTCTTCAGCAGGCAACAACCAGATATGCGCCAAGTCGCCACCCGTACCATCGCCTGTGGGTCTCATCACACCCCCACCGGCACGCGCACCGCAGCCGATTGCTCATCGCAACCCGCTGCCGTTGGTGTGGTGCCACTGCTGCAAATCACGCAGAGTCATCCGTCACGTCTCAACCACAATCCGCAACCCTGGCCGAGTCTTCTACAAATGCCCGAATCATGGGGTAATAATATGTTTAAGTGTTGTTCTGCTGCTTTCAGTTGCTGATTTTTTTAATACTTTGGTTCATGATCTTCCAATTTGATTCGTGTAGAAAAGGGAAGATTCGTGTGATTCGTATTTCTGGGAAGTTGCTGATGTGGGGGAATGCAACTACGCTGATTATTTAGTTAGCTGAGGAATCCCAATACCAGCAGGTTGGGGTGTTGGACAAGTAACTGAAGGAACGGCAGAAGAGGAAGATGCAGAGCAGAAGGTTAAAGATGCAGTTCCTCTGATCATGGCCAAGCAATAGCTCCTGAACGGCCCTGACAGCAATGAGGAGATGAAAGAGCTTGTGAAGATAATGGGCAAAATCGATGTCCTCTGTAGGATGATTGTCTCTTTATTTGCAGTGTATGTAGCACTCGTGATGTATTCAGTGGCTACGACATGAGCACTTTGCTGAAACTAGTAATGAATGAAACCTTTGTAGCAGGCTGGGCATAGTGTTGTGAACATCTAATGATTTCTATTAACGGAAATCAGGGGGTATCCCCTTTTGCTCATATAAATAAATAAATAGCAGAGGCCCTGTCGGGTCAGCTTTGTTCTCATTCAAAGACGTCGAGTAAATTGCAGTCCAACAGCAAACTATGTCATCAAATTCAAGTTTCACAGCCAAATATGAGTACAACTAAACAACAATGTCATCATGTTTTAGTTGTGATACAATCACCAAACACAAATCAGCATACATAACAAGTGATGTTCGCACGGCAAAATACTAAACAACATGTTCACCAGGTTTCAGTTGTCATTGCAAACACAATTTCACATAGTAGATAAAAAAACGTCTTCTGACAGGCAAATACGACAAAAGCAATGTAATCATCATCCGCAGCAGCAGCGTCAACATCTTCACCATGTGTATCAGTCTGAATCGTAATTCCCCACGGTGTCATCTTCTTCTTCGTCCTCAACGGTCTCAAACGTTGGCTTCTTCTTGATCAACTCTTGTATGTCCATAGCACGACAGGCAATCTTTTCGCCGGCGTCATTGACATGATGGTTCTCAAAGATATTAGGAACATCTGTATTATCTTGTACATCAGGAGCAGTGTAAGCATGATCTTCTTGTGCAACTTCATTAAACGAATTCCTCTGCTCAAACCTTTGCAATACTCTCCAGTCATCGCTACGTGCAAATGTGTCTTCCAAGAAAAATATCTGTGTTGCTTGATTTGCCAAAATAAAAGGCTCGTTGGTCTGGTACGCCGCCTTGAAATTGATGGATCTGAAATAATCATCAGCTCTGGGTTTTGCGATCCTGGAAAACAGGTTATACCAACGACAGCACAACAGAACCACACACTGATGATCCTCGAAACTGGAGATATACTGCAACTGAACAATGTCTGTTATGTTAGCATACATTTTAGTTGTCTCTTTGTCATACGTATCCGTGCTCATGATGGCACTGTTTTGTGTCTTCCTGCCTTCGTCTCGTGCAAGGGTGTTGTAGCGCACATCTCCAACAACGCAAGATTCATAATGTCTTACCCGAGTATCAGGACCCATTGCTAGCATGTAAAGGGCATCGTCAACTGCCTGCCCATCCTCCCGCATCTTCTTAACCTATGGTTAGAAAATAGACAAGCTGATCATCTTATGTACTCAATATATTAAAAAAACTGGCAGTGCACTTCAAAAGCTTACATGGTTCTTGAACCATTTCGCAAATCCTGCCATAACCAGTTTGTCAATGTTTCTTGGATTTTGTGGCAGTAACTCCTCTTTGTAGATGCTGCACAACATAGTGATCGCGTCAAACATCTAAATATATAAGAATGTGCTGCAAGTTTAGTAGATTAAGATGTATAAGCTGCAGTACTGCACTTACTTGATATAAGGTAGTATCTCAGGATAGTTATTAAACACATACCAAACCATTTTGTCCAAATCTTTAAGTTTGTCCTCTTGTCGACTCTTCCCTGTAACTCGAACAGAATAATCAAAAACATTGAGCCCGGGATTGTCTTCACCCACCTCTTTGCTAAGCTGATCAGCTGTTTCAATGTATTTTGAGCAGAATGTCAACGCTTCTGTAGTAATGTAGGCCTCTACAATGGAACCCTCGGGTCTAGCTCTGTTCCTAACATAGCCCTTGAAAGTGCCTAGCCGCCTTTCAATAGGGTACATCTAGCCATATTTTACTGGACCTCTAAGTAGTGCCTCATCAGGTAGATGAACAGCCAAATGCACCATCACATCAAAGAAGGCTGGAGGATATATCTTCTCAAGGTCGCATAGGATAGTTGGTATCTTGTCTCTAAGACACTCCAACGCATCTATCCTGATATTCCTACTGCAGAGTTCCCTGAAGAATTGTCCCAACTCTGCAACTGCTCTGTATAAGGCAGGGCGGCCCAATCCTCTAATGATAACAGGTAAAACCCTCTGAAGTAGGACGTGGCAGTCATGAGTTTTCAACCCTTGTACCTTGTTTCCATCTGCACTGACTCTCCTTTCAGGGTTGGAAGCAAATCCATGTGGGAATCTCACACGTGACAGGACCTCGCAGAATTCTTTTCTTTTCACCTTGTCCAAGAAGTACACAGCTGGTGCCATATCCCGTGGTTTACCTTCATCTTGCACCTACAAATCCTTTCTGATACCCAGGTGTGTCAAATCAATCCTAGATTTTAAGATATCTTTCGTCTTGGCTTCAATATTAAGAAGTGTGCCGATAATGCTGTCACATATATTTTTCTCGATGTGCATCACATCTAGATTATGCCGCAGATCCAAATCTTTCCAATACTCCAAGTCCCACAAAGTGGACCTGCGGGTAAACAATAATCTCTCTTCTACCCTACCACACTTCCTTTTCTCGCTACCATTACCAGGATGGTTTCCTGGTGTAATATGCCTGACCTTCTCTAATTCCACTTGAAACTCATCGGCGGTGAGCCTCTTTGGCGCATCACGGTTTTCATGCTTTGCAATGAACACATGTCTTCGGTATTTTCTAGGATGCGGCTTGTCCTTGGCAAGGAAACGGCGGTGTCCAATGTAACAGATCTTGCTAAGTATTGCGTATGACAGCGGATTCCTGTCACAGCGAACACATGCATTGTAACCATGTGTCGTTCGCCCTGACATAGTGCCCAAAGCCGGATAATCATGGATGCACCAAATTATAACAGCACGCAGAAAGAAATCAGTTGGTGGGCTGCTATATAGGTCTCGAGTGAGAACACCCTTCCATAGCTGTTGAAGTTCCTCCACAAGAGGCTCCATGAACAAATCAAAATCCTTTCCAGGACTTTTTGGACCTGGGATGAGCAAGGCCATCATGTAGTTTGATTCTTTGGTGCAGACATTTGGAGGCATGTTGTAAGGGATAACAAGCACTGGCCACATGTTATATGTGGCGCTCTGATTGCCAAATGGATTATATCCACTAAAGGTAAGCCAAGTCTAATGTTTCTCGGGTCAGCAGCAAACTCTTTGTGTTTATCATTGAAGCTTTTCCACTCACTACCATGAGATGGATGCTTCATTACATTCTGATCTCTGTACTCCTGGTTCCTAGAATGCCACAGTACATCCTCTCTTGTTTCAGCATCATGAAACAACCTCTGCAATCTTGGTGTAATTGGAAAATGTCTCAGCACATTATGAAGAATCCTCTTCACAGCATCACCATCTTTCCAATTTGATGATTTGCATTTCGGGCATTCACTTAAGTTGGCATAATCCTTCCAGAATAGAACACAATTATTCTTACAAACATGGATCATATCATATCCAATTCCAACTGCACGAAGGAAATTCTTCATTTTATTGTAGGTGTGTGGCATCTCAGACGCATCTGGGAAAGATTTGCGGAAAGCAGCCAACATTGCATCGAATGATTTGTTGGTCATCCACTCAGATGTCTTCACCTGAAGAAAGGAGACCATAGCTGAGAATACTGACAGCTTATTTCCTGGGTGACAGCAACGTTGCATTGTTCCAACATGCAGGCCCACCGTTTTTCTTCTGCAGGTGAAAGTTCACGGAATGCACGAGCATTTCGTAGCATTGTTTCAATGTTGGTCAAACTCACTGGCTCCGCCACCCCCACCTCCTCCTCCTCTTCCACCTGAGCATCAGGCAGATCAAGATGGTGATCTGCTCCTTCCACATAGTAAATAACATGGACGTTCACAGCTTCACCATGATGAACCCACCTAGTATATGTGACCGACATCCCATACAAGTGTAGATGATTTTGCACAGTTGATTGGGGTCTTGCAACTGAATTCATACAACTTCTACACGGGTAGAGCACATCTGATTTCGGACCACCGTACTCAGCTCTGATAAAGTTCATGAAGTTTACAACCCCCTCGACATATGCAGCAGAGAATCTTCGAGCAGAAGTTATCCAAGTCCTGTCCATCTGTTAGACATACAAATTAGTTCTTCAACTAGATATTACAGGAAAAACATATATGCTTTTTTATGAAGTCCAGAAAAAAAATACCTAGGTCGATGTCTAAAGCTATGGCAAGATATTTGGACGAGAAGATCTATGTAACGAAATATATGTAAAGCTAATTCAGCAAATAGTTTTGAGTGCCAAATTATGGCAGGCTGTTTCAGTAGTCAATGAGGCCGAGCACACAGCCATCAAACTATTGAAGGCCATCGCAGCAACAAAGATCGAGTATAAAACGGTGTAGAGCTATTTCACCTAACAGATTGGCTACTAGACCATGGCAATCTACGTCACAATAAATATATGGCAGGATATTTTAGTAACTAATCGGCCTTGGCATGCCATCTCAGCTAAGCAGATTGAGTGCAGAACAGGGCAAGGAAGCTTCCTAAGCAGAGCATATTGACAGTTAATTACTTCGGCAAACAATGAGATTAACAGCGTCTATCAGCTAACATTCAGCGCTACACCGACATGAACGGGGCCTCAGTCTAGAATGCACGTACCGTGGGAGAAGCTGACCGCCGTGCGTCTCCACACGAACGTCGCCAGCGGTGGCGGCGCTGACCGCCGTGCGCCTCCACAAGAACGTAGCCAGAGGTGGCGGCGCGGCTAGAGGATGGCAGTCTACGAGAGCGTACTGTGGGAGCGAGAGGATCGCCGAACCGCGGCGCCGACGTATCGGCGCCGCGGGGGGGGGGGGGGGCAGCTTTGGCGGACCGAATGGAGTGGAGGGGGACAGGGGGCAGGGGGGTTTGGGGAATATTATTGGCTAGTTGGCCAAAGGGCGGCTGAATCGGATTTGGGGGGAATTTTTGGGTGCGGGGGGGAGGATTTTCGCGCGGTGGGCGGTGGGAGTTTGGCGCATGGTCGGTTTCTCCAAGTGCAGTCCCACGTGTCAGTGAAGAGGCAAGCCGAAGCGTGTTCCGTTTGCGTGAGCCGTGTGCAGGACCGAACGTGTGTGGGGTGCAATGCGACCGCGACAGGAGTGCTGTGAGTGTACCACCTTTTTTCCTTTTAAACTAGGTGCTTCGCCCCCGCAAAATAAAATTGTTGCTTCACGCGATCCATCGATACTACTACTAGTAATCTGGTAATCCCGACTAAAATGGCGCGACCGGGTCTTTTCCCGCGCGATATGCTGGCTTAGTTGGGTTTTTTAGGACGAGTAATGCTACACCTACATAATCCCAGTTACGTAACTAACGTAATGTGAAACGTGTGAGCTGTTCATTGTAGATTGGGGGGAGGGAGGGGCCCACCACCATGAAAATCAGGGGAGGAGAGAGAGAGGCAATTTACGTTAACCCTTTCGTAGGTTCCCGTAGATGTAGAAAGATGTGAAATGCGTGAATGTGTAGTGGACGTACTATTGGAGTGCCTAAGATAATTTGTGTATGTATAGACCCTATGTGTTTATTTTACTTCGCATGTTAGATTTGTCTCGGTTCAATAAAAAGCAGAGTTGGTGATGATGGTGTGCCTGTCATCCTGCAATATAGGCCATGCGATCTATATCTAACGGATAGGAAGGAAACTATGACAATTTACCCGCACTCCTCTCCACATTTGCAGATACGGCTTTCCCTAGTTCATTCTTTTCTCCCACAAGATCTTGATCTTCCGTGCAATGCACGGGCATCTTGCTAGTACTCCTACAATATGTATATTATTGTGAAAGTTCGTATACACCGGCCGAGATTAATGCAAACACGGCCGATTTTCATTACATTTTGAAACTTTATAGGACAGAAAAATAAAAGAAACCTGACCCTAAACCTATTCTACGGCGGCGACCGACATCCTCCATCTGCGATCTCTACGTACGGGGGCGGGGTTCAACACCCGTGAAGTGAAGGTGCGGTCCCTGGCGAGGAAGAGTAGAACACGGGATACGGACCAGCCAGTTGGCACACCATGCCCTGCCGCCTCCCATGCCCTACTAATCCTCGGAGGAGTCCCCGACCTCGGCGGTGCCGGACGTTGGATGGCGGCAAGTAGGACGCGTGGCTGACGGTGCTCCCGTCGTCGGCCGCCAGCGTGGCCACCGCTTGTGCGGTCGCGTCTGCGTCCGGCTACGCCGCTATTGCGTCACGAGAGGCGACTTGAGCGAGGGCGGCGACCTCGAGCTGCATCCTCGAAGACAAGCTCTCCCGTAGGGCGTTCGCACTTCCGGTCATGGCGGATGTGGTGCCAGGTAGGAGGACGATGCGCTATGGTGTGGAGGTTAGCTGGGCGTTGCCGCTTTAAGTAGTGCATTCCGGTGAGGCCAAGCGTCCGGGTGCGTCATTAAGTCGCCGGCGTTGGTTCCACGGGCACCAAGCCTCTTAACGACGACATACGAACGGACGACATGAATGCGAGCAGCTGGCACCGGCTGGGAACGCGCCGCGCGACGGCGCGAGGGATGAGGGTTTTGGTGTGCCAGGGTAGTCAGTTGCGGTCGTGGCAACGTTGGAGATGCCCTTTGCTCACATGCGATTCCCGCATGTCATTGAAAAAGCAAGACGACGCGGCATGGTCTCAGGTCCAGAGGATGCAGTTGGCCGCACTACACCACTCCGCGGACGCGTCGCGGCGCCCTATGCATCCTCGACGAGCCAGGTGTTGGGGTGTGTTTGGATTGTGGCCAAAGTGCACCTTACCAAAATTTTGGTCATGACCCAAAGATTGGTCTTTGTTTGGATGGTTGCCATTTTTTTGGCATGCCAATGAACTCTAGCCAACTCTAGTTCATTTTTCTTGCCAATGTCGGCCAAATCATGGGCAACCAATACCTCAACCAAAATTTTGGTCATGACCCAAAGATTGGTCTTTGTTTGGATGGTTGCCATTTCTTTGGCATGCCAATGAACTCTAGCCAACTCTAGTTCATTTTTCTTGCCAATGTCGGCCAAATCATGGGCAACCAATACCTCAACCAAAATTTTGGCTACCCAATGCTTTGATGGGGCAACCTTGGGCACAAATCAAACATACCGTTGGTCGTGCCACAGCACTAACGCGACCCTCGGCACACTGAAACCGACCGTGTCTAGCGACGATATGAGCGTGTCGCTCACCGCGGTCGCTGTGTCCAGAGGCGGTGCTGGAGCTGCGCCCCGTTGTTGGCCCCAACGACCCACATGGACGGTTGTCGGTGGCGAGGAGGTCGTGGGCCAGCTCCTCCATTGGACTAGTCTGCGCTACGTCGTCCCGACGGTGTGCCCCCCATGTCGGTTTCCCTGTTTTCCCGACCATATTTGAGCGCCAGTGCTCCGTGTTGCGTATGAGTCCTTTCACTATGTAGGCCAAGCGAGACAACATATTATTTATTTGAGCAAGTATAATCATGTGGCATTTGCTTATTTCTCATTCCTCTCCAACCCTCTTCTCCATCGGTCCTATCGCCCTCTAGTCGAGTCCCTCCTCCCGCATGCCTCATTTGAACATTCCGCCGAGTATCATTCGCATGTGCCCACCCTAGTCCTCCTTCAATAGATCTCCGGGCCCCGAGATGAAATCGAGAGGGAACGAGTGGGGGCACGTGATACCTAAGGCGGATTCGAAATTTTGAACCGGTGATCATAGCATCCGCTAATCATATATAAAGGGTATTCAATGTTCATTTCGTTTTTGAACGTACAATATACTCCCCCTATCCTTTCTAGTTTACACATAAGTTTTATGTGTAGTCAAAGTATCTCTACTTTGATAAAAAAGGTATCAACATTCAACAACGCCCAATCAATATTGTTAGATTCGTACGTACTCCTAGATTTGTACTCGAGATGGTTTCGAATTTGACTATTGACAAGATTAATAGTACATGAGATGTATAATGTGAAAATTATATCATTGGAAAGTCTTTCACATATGAATTTGACCGTATGCTTTGTGTAAGTTGCATTTCATATATTATTACTCTAACATTTCGTCAAAGTTAGCCTCGAAAAACGCATTAGACCCTGTATGCTTTGTGTAAGTTGCATGTCATATATTATTACTCTAACATTTGTGTAAGTTGCATGCCATATATTATTACTCTAACATTTGGTGAAAGTAGTATAGTGGAAGTGGATCCTCTGACGTAGATATCCCTGCCTTACCCTCCCTTTCGGTCACTTACTGGCGGACCCCATGCTTGCTAGGCGCCGCATGTCAGTTACTCAATGGGTTCGGCCACGTCAGGGGATCCTCATCCGTAGTATACTCCCTCTGTTTTTATTTACTCTGCATAAAACGGAGAGAGTGGTGGTATAATAAATGACGCGGGCGGGGGAGGGGGAGGGACGTCGGTTTGCTCTCAACTACGGTCCCACAAGCGAGCGAAAACGCAAGATGAAGCGCGTTCCATTTGGTTAGCGACATGGAGGGTCCAGCGTGCCGGGCTTAAACGCAAACGCGACAAGAGCGATGTACAGTCAAAACTGATTGACCGGTCGTCACCGGAACCACTATTCACACCAGAACCTTCGCTGCTCGGTTACGCCAGCCACTGCCCTAAAACCACACCAAATCTCCAGCCCATTCCCCCACCTTTCGTTCCCTAGCCCGCATCAAGCGTCCCTTAGTTTGCCAGAAAGCCATGGTGCGCCGCAAGATCACTTACTACAAGATGCTGACGCCGGAGCACCGCGCAGAAATCGCGGCGGCGGTCGGCGCCACAGACCTCCTTTCCCAAGCTCGCTTTGCGGCGGGCCAATCCCTGAGTTCTCTGGAGCAAAGCTACGAGGAGGAGGAAGCCGATCCAATGTTCATGCGGAGCTCGCGACGCAGAAGGCCCACGATGGTTATGAGAGGATGGACGTCGACTTCGTGCCGGCGTCCGAGTCCCCCATGGTGCAGGCGGACCAGCGGTTCAACATGGCGATACTAAAGGAGGACCGGGAGGCAGAGGCTCAACTTTGACGCGGAGCGCGCGCATGCCGCTGCCATCGAGGCTCTCCTGCAGGCGGAACCGGATGTCGTGGATGTGAACGGGCGGCGGAGGCTCAACTTGAGGCGGAGCGCGCGGATGCCGCTGCCATCGAGGCCCTCCTGCAGGCGGAACTGGACGTCCTGGACTTGAACCGGGCGGCAGAGGCTCGACTCGACGCAGAGCACGCGGATGCCGCTCTCATCGACACCCTCCTGCAGGCGGAACCGGACGTCCTGGACTTGAACCGGGTGGCGGAGGCTCGACTCGACGCAGAGCGCGTGGATGCCGCTGCCATCGAGGCCCTCCTGCAGGCAGAACCGGACGTCCTCGACTTGAACCGGGCTGTGCTCTCGTCCGCGCAGAGCGCCCGCACGCTCCGCTTGAACGAGTAGCTGGAGGCCGAGGACAACCACGGTGCGGAGACACACGTCGGCAGAGACGGCTGGCTCGCGCCGGAAGCCAAAGACGACGAGGTCGTCTCTTTCCGCGAGCATTGATAGTTTTTCTTTATGTTGTTGTTTTTATGGATATTTTGCTGTGTAAAAACATATATTTGTTATGCAAGTCGCCTGACTTGGGTCAGTCTACCATTTCAGACGGTTGGATGAATATCCTACGTCTCCTAACCCTTCTTTCCTTCTTCCTCACCTCTTCTTCTTCCCCAACAGACCACCGCACGGGCCGTACAGATACTCCCCAACATGCGGTTGGATAAACATACTCTATGAACGAAAATTATGTGTCAGCGATAGGATGGCTGAGTTTGGTTTGTTCACATGCGACAGCACGTGTCAGTGAGGGTGCGTTCCCTTCGTTGGGTTTGCGGCGTGCAGGAGCGAGTGTGTGAGGGCGTGGTGCGACCGCGGCGTTCAGGAGTGACCGTGTGAGGGTGCGGTGCGACCGCGACAGCCGTGCACAATTGTACCTCCTTCTCATTTTGAAAACTTTAGGCAAGCTTGGCAAAAATGTGTGGCGAAGTTTGGCAATGCAAGGCCTAGACCCAAACAGGACAAGTACGTACGTACCAGGAGTACTAGTGTTAAAAAATAAAGGCGGGGTTTTCCTTCGCGGGATTTAATCGATACAAATCCTCGTTTCACGTGTCAATTAATGCATATTTTTTTCTCCAAAGACCAAAGACCTAACCATCTCACTCCTCATCGCTTGATTAATGCAGCGCCATGCAAACCAACCTTCTCACTTCTGCATGCATGCAGGGGATATTAATGTCCTTGGTTGCTAACTCCATCAATTTTTCCTCGATTAGTGTTAGTGGCCCTTTGCAAATTGTAATTTTGATATACTAGCCTTGTGTACAAAAAAAAATGGAGGTAGTAACTATATTTGACTTTCTTCCCTATTGCGGTGACGTCTGCGATATCTTTTTTTGGTGGTTTGGCAAAGTGCGTTCGACGGAGAACACCATTGAGGGAGACCACGGTAAGTCATTTGCAAGTGCCGCCTGCAAGCCGAGACAACCGCCTTATTTGCATCCAGGAAGTCCTTTACTAGTACTACTAGGAGTACTAGTGCAATGAGATGGTTTCTCGAAGAAGACGATGGAGAAGCGGAGTCAGCAAAGAGTGAAATGATGGTTGCTTCGTCCGTGCTTTTGTGATTTGACGCCTCACTGCTTTTGTGATTTGACGCCTCACCGCTATTGCGTCGCGAGAGGCAACTTCAGCGAGGGCGGCGACCTCAAGCTTCATCCTCGAAGACAAGCTCTCCCGCAGAGCGTTCACACTTCCGGCCATGGCGGATGTGGTGCCAGGTAGGAGGACGATGCGCTATGGTGTGGAGGTTAGCTGGGCATTGCCGCATTAAGTAGTGCATTCCGGTGAGGCCAAGCATCCGGGTGCGTCATTAAGTCGCCGGAGTTGGTTCCTCGGGCACCGAGCCTCTTAACGACGACATACGAACGGATGACATGAATACGGGCAGCTGGCACCGGCTGGGAACGCACTGCGCGACGGCGCGAGGGATGAGGGTTTTGGTGTGCCAGGGTAGTCAGCTGCGGTCGTGGCAACGTTGGAGATGCCCTTTGCTCACATGCGATTCCCGCATGTCATTGAAAAAGCAAGACGACGCGGCATGGTCTCAGGTCCAGAGGATGCAGTTGGCCGCGCTACACCACTCCGCGGACGTGTCGCGGCGCCCTATGCATCCTCGACGAGCCAGGTGATGGGGTGTGTTTGGATTGTGGCCAAAGTGCACCTTACCAAAATTTTGGTCATGACCCAAAGATTGGTCTTTGTTTGGATGGTTGCCATTTTTTTGGCATGCCAATGAACTCTAGCCAACTCTAGTTCATTTTTCTTGCCAATGTCGGCCAAATCAAGGGCATCCAATACCTCAACCAAAATTTTGGTCATGACCCAAAGATTGGTCTTTGTTTGGATGGTTGCCATTTATTTGGCATGCCAATGAACTCTAGCCAACTCTAGTTCATTTTTCTTGCCAATGTCGGCCAAATCATGGGCAACCAATACCTCAACCAAAATTTTGGATACCCAATGCTTTGATGGGGCAACCTTGGGCACAAACCAAACATACCGTTGGTCGTGCCACAGCACTAACGCCACCCTCGGCCAACTGAAACCGACCGTGTCTAGCGACGATATGAGCGTGTCGCTCACCGCGGTCGCCGAGTCCAGAGGCGGTGCTGGAGCTGCGCCCCGTTGTTGGCCCCAACGACCCACATGGACGGTTGTCGGTGGCGAGGAGGTCGTGGGCCAGCTCCTCCATTGGACTAGTCTGCGCTACGTCGTCCCGACGGGTGTGCCCCACATGTCGGTTTCCCTGTTTTCCCGGCCATATTCGAGCGTAAGTGCTCCGTGTTGCGCATTAGGCCTTTCACTATGTAGGCCAAGCGAGACAACTTATTGTTTATTTGAGCCGTTCAAGTATAATCATGTGGCGTTTGCTTATTTCTCATTCCTCTCCAACCCTCTTCTCCATCGATCCTGTCGCCCTCCAGTCGAGTCCATCCTCCCGCATGCCTCATTTGAACATTCCGCCGAGTATCATTCGCATGTACCCACCCTAGTCCTCTTTCAATAGATCTCCGGACCCCGAGATGAAATCCAGAGGGAACGAGTGGGGGCACGTGATACCTAAGGCGGATTCAAAATTTTGAACCGGTGATCATAGCATCCGCAAATCATATAGAAAGGGTATTCAATGTTAATTTCATTTTTGAACGTACAATTACTCCCCCTATCCTTTCTAGTTTACACATAAGTTTTATGTGTAGTCAAAGTATCTCTACTTTGATCAAAAAGGTATCAACATTCAACAACGCCCAATCAATATTGTTATATTCGTATGTACTCCTAGATTTGTACTCGAGATGGTTTCCAATTTGACTATTGACAAGATTAATAGTACATGAGATGTATAATGTGAAAATTATATCATTGGAAACTCCTTTCACATATGAATTTGACCGTATGCTTTGTGTAAGTTGCATGTCATATATTATTACTCTAACATTTCGTCAAAGTTAGCCTCGAAAAACGCATTAGACCCTGTATGCTTTGTGTAAGTTGCATGTCATATATTATTACTCTAACATTTGTGTAAGTTGCATGTCATATATTATTACTCTAACATTTGGTCAAAGTAGTATAGTGGAAGTGGATCCTCTGACGTAGGTATCCCTGCCTTACCCTCCCTTTCGGTCACTTACTGGCGGACCCCATGCTTGCTAGGCGCCGCATGTCAGTTATTCAATGGGTTCGGCCATGTCAGGGGATCCTCATCTGTAGTATACTCCGTCTGTTTTTATTTACTCTACATAAAACGGAGGGAGTGGTGGTATAATAAATGATGCGGGCGGGGGAGGGGGAGGGACGTCGGTTTGCTCTCAACTGCGGTCCCTCAAGCGAGCGAAAACGCAAGACGAAGCGCGTTCCATTCGGTGAGCGACATGGAGGGTCCAGCGTGCCGGGCTTAAACGCGAACGCGACAAGAGCGATGTACAGTCAAAACTGATTGACCGGTCATCACCGGAACCACTATTCACACCAGAACCTTCGCTGCTCGGTGACGCCAGCCACTGCCCTAAAACCACACCAAATCTCCAGCCCATTCCCCCACCTTTCGTTCCCTAGCCCGCATCAAGCGTCCCCTAGTTTGCCGGAAAGCCATGGTGTGCCGCAAGATCACTTACTACAAGATGCTGACGCCGGAGCACCGCGCAATAATCGCGGCGGCGGTCGGCGCCACAGACCTCCGTTCCCAAGCTCGCTTTGCGGCGGGCCAATCCCTGAGTTCTCTGGAGCAAAGCTACGAGGAGGAGGAAGCCGATCCAATGTTCATGGCGGAGGTCGCGGCGCAGAAGGCCCAGGATGGTTATGAGATGATAGACGTTGACTTCGTGCCGGCGTCCGAGTCCCCCATGGTGTAGGCGGACCAGCGGTTCAACATGGCGATACTAAAGGAGGACCGGGAGGCAGAGGCTCAACTCGACGTGGAGCGCGCGCATGCCGCTGCCATCGAGGCTCTCCTGCAGGCGGAACCGGATGTCGTGGATGTGAACCGGCGGCGGAGGCTCAACTTGAGGCGGAGCGCGCGGATGCCGATGCCATCGAGGCCCTCCTGCAGGCGGAACCGGACGTCCTGGACTTGAACCGGGTGGCGGAGGCTCGACTCGACGCAGAGCACGCGGTTGCCGCTCTCATCGACGCCCTCCTGCAGGCGGAACCGGATGTCCTGGACTTGAACCGGGCGGCGGAGGCTCGACTCGACGGAGAGCACGCGGATGCCGCTGCCATCGAGGCCCTCCTGCAGGCAGAACCGGACGTCCTCGACTTGAACTGGGCTGTGCTCTTGTCTGTGCAGAGCGACCGCACGCTCCGCTTGAACGAGTAGCTGGAGGCCGAGGACACACACGGTGCGGAGACACACGTGGGCAGCGACGGCTGGCTCGCGCCGGAAGCCAAAGACGACGAGGCCGTCTCTTTCCGCGAGCAGTGATAGTTTTTCTTTATGTTGTTGTTTTTATGGATCTTTTGCTGTGTAAAAAAATTTATTTGTTATGCAAGTCGACTGACTTGGATCAGTCTACCATTTCAGGCGGTTGGATGAATATCCTACGTCTCCTAACCCTTCTTTCTTGTTCCTCACCTCTTCTTCTTCCCCAACAGACCACCGCATGGGCCGTACGGATACTCCCCAACATGCGGTTGGATAAACATACTCTATGAACGAAAATTATGTGTCAGCGATAGGATGGCTGAGTTTGGTTTGGTCACATGCGACAGCACGTGTCAGTGAGGGTGCGTTCCGTTGGTTGGGTTTGCGGCGTGCAGGAGCGAGTGTGTGAGGGCGTGGTGCGACCGCGGCGTGCAAGAGTGACCGTGTGAGGGTGCGGTGCGACCGCGATAGCCGTGCACAATTGTACCTCCTTCTCATTTTGAAAACTTTAGGCAAGCTTGGCAAAAATGTGTGGCGAAGTTTGGCAATGCGAGGCCTAGACCCAAACAGGACAAGTACGTACGTACTAGGAGTACTAGTGTTAAAAAAGAAAGGCGGGGTTTTCCTTCGCGGGATTTAATCGATACAAATCCTCGTTTCACGTGTCAATTAATGCGTATTTTTTTCTCCAAAGACGAAAGACCTAACCATCTCACTCCTCATCGCTTGATTAATGCAGTGCCATGCAAACCAACCTTCTCACTTCTGCATGCATGCAGGGGATATTAATGTCCTTGGTTGCTAACCCCATCAATTTTGTCTCGATTAGTGTTAGTGGCCCTTTGCAAATTGTAATTTTGATATACTGGCCTTGTGTACAAAAAAATGGAGGTAGTAACTATATTTGACTTTCTTCCCCATTGCGGTGACGTCTGCGATATCTTTTTTTTGGTGGTTTGGCGAAGTGCGTTCGACGGAGAACACCATTGAGGGAGACCACGGTAAGTCGTTTGCATGTGCCGCCTGCAAGCCGAGACAACCGCCTTATTTGCATCCAGGAAGTCCTTTACTAGTACTACTAGGAGTACTAGTGCGGTGAGATGGTTTCTCGAAGAAGACGATGGAGAAGCGGAGTCAGCGAAGAGTGAAATGATGGTTGCTTCGTCCGTGCTTTCGTGATTTGACGCCTCACTGCTTTTGTGATTTGACGCCTCACCGCTATTGCGTCGCGAGAGGCAACTTCAGCGAGGGCGGCGACCTCGAGCTTCATCTTCGAAGACACGCTCTCCCGCAGAGCGTTCGCACTTCCGGTCATGGCGGATGTGGTGCCAGGTAGGAGGACGATGCGCTAAGGTGTGGAGGTTAGCTGGGTGTTGCCGCATTAAGTAGTGCATTCCGGTGAGGCCAAGCATCCGGGTGCGTCATTAAGTCGCTGGAGTTGGTTCCTCGGGCACCGAGCCTCTTAACGACGAGATATGAATGGATGACATGAATGCGGGCAGCTGGCACCGGCTGGGAACGCACCGCGCGACGGCGCGAGGGATGAGGGTTTTGGTGTGCCAGGGTAGTCAGTTGCGGTCGTGGCAACGTTGGAGATGCCCTTTGCTCACATGCGATTCCCGCATGTCATTGAAAAAGCAAGACGACGCGGCATGGTCTCAGGTCCAGAGGATGCAGTTGGCCGCGCTACACCACTCCGCGGACGTGTCGCGGCGCCCTATGCATCCTCGACGAGCCAGGTGATGGGGTGTGTTTGGATTGTGGCCAAAGTGCACCTTACCAAAATTTTGGTCATGACCCAAAGATTGGTCTTTGTTTGGATGGTTGCCATTTTTTTGGCATGCCAATGAACTCTAGCCAACTCTAGTTCATTTTTCTTGCCAATGTCGGCCAAATCAAGGGCATCCAATACCTCAACCAAAATTTTGGTCATGACCCAAAGATTGGTCTTTGTTTGGATGGTTGCCATTTATTTGGCATGCCAATGAACTCTAGCCAACTCTAGTTCATTTTTCTTGCCAATGTCGGCCAAATCATGGGCAACCAATACCTCAACCAAAATTTTGGATACCCAATGCTTTGATGGGGCAACCTTGGGCACAAACCAAACATACCGTTGGTCGTGCCACAGCACTAACGCCACCCTCGGCCAACTGAAACCGACCGTGTCTAGCGACGATATGAGCGTGTCGCTCACCGCGGTCGCCGAGTCCAGAGGCGGTGCTGGAGCTGCGCCCCGTTGTTGGCCCCAACGACCCACATGGACGGTTGTCGGTGGCGAGGAGGTCGTGGGCCAGCTCCTCCATTGGACTAGTCTGCGCTACGTCGTCCCGACGGGTGTGCCCCACATGTCGGTTTCCCTGTTTTCCCGGCCATATTCGAGCGTAAGTGCTCCGTGTTGCGCATTAGGCCTTTCACTATGTAGGCCAAGCGAGACAACTTATTGTTTATTTGAGCCGTTCAAGTATAATCATGTGGCGTTTGCTTATTTCTCATTCCTCTCCAACCCTCTTCTCCATCGATCCTGTCGCCCTCCAGTCGAGTCCATCCTCCCGCATGCCTCATTTGAACATTCCGCCGAGTATCATTCGCATGTACCCACCCTAGTCCTCTTTCAATAGATCTCCGGACCCCGAGATGAAATCCAGAGGGAACGAGTGGGGGCACGTGATACCTAAGGCGGATTCAAAATTTTGAACCGGTGATCATAGCATCCGCAAATCATATAGAAAGGGTATTCAATGTTAATTTCATTTTTGAACGTACAATTACTCCCCCTATCCTTTCTAGTTTACACATAAGTTTTATGTGTAGTCAAAGTATCTCTACTTTGATCAAAAAGGTATCAACATTCAACAACGCCCAATCAATATTGTTATATTCGTATGTACTCCTAGATTTGTACTCGAGATGGTTTCCAATTTGACTATTGACAAGATTAATAGTACATGAGATGTATAATGTGAAAATTATATCATTGGAAACTCCTTTCACATATGAATTTGACCGTATGCTTTGTGTAAGTTGCATGTCATATATTATTACTCTAACATTTCGTCAAAGTTAGCCTCGAAAAACGCATTAGACCCTGTATGCTTTGTGTAAGTTGCATGTCATATATTATTACTCTAACATTTGTGTAAGTTGCATGTCATATATTATTACTCTAACATTTGGTCAAAGTAGTATAGTGGAAGTGGATCCTCTGACGTAGGTATCCCTGCCTTACCCTCCCTTTCGGTCACTTACTGGCGGACCCCATGCTTGCTAGGCGCCGCATGTCAGTTATTCAATGGGTTCGGCCATGTCAGGGGATCCTCATCTGTAGTATACTCCGTCTGTTTTTATTTACTCTACATAAAACGGAGGGAGTGGTGGTATAATAAATGATGCGGGCGGGGGAGGGGGAGGGACGTCGGTTTGCTCTCAACTGCGGTCCCTCAAGCGAGCGAAAACGCAAGACGAAGCGCGTTCCATTCGGTGAGCGACATGGAGGGTCCAGCGTGCCGGGCTTAAACGCGAACGCGACAAGAGCGATGTACAGTCAAAACTGATTGACCGGTCATCACCGGAACCACTATTCACACCAGAACCTTCGCTGCTCGGTGACGCCAGCCACTGCCCTAAAACCACACCAAATCTCCAGCCCATTCCCCCACCTTTCGTTCCCTAGCCCGCATCAAGCGTCCCCTAGTTTGCCGGAAAGCCATGGTGTGCCGCAAGATCACTTACTACAAGATGCTGACGCCGGAGCACCGCGCAAAAATCGCGGCGGCGGTCGGCGCCACAGACCTCCGTTCCCAAGCTCGCTTTGCGGCGGGCCAATCCCTGAGTTCTCTGGAGCAAAGCTACGAGGAGGAGGAAGCCGATCCAATGTTCATGGCGGAGGTCGCGGCGCAGAAGGCCCAGGATGGTTATGAGATGATAGACGTTGACTTCGTGCCGGCGTCCGAGTCCCCCATGGTGTAGGCGGACCAGCGGTTCAACATGGCGATACTAAAGGAGGACCGGGAGGCAGAGGCTCAACTCGACGTGGAGCGCGCGCATGCCGCTGCCATCGAGGCTCTCCTGCAGGCGGAACCGGATGTCGTGGATGTGAACCGGCGGCGGAGGCTCAACTTGAGGCGGAGCGCGCGGATGCCGATGCCATCGAGGCCCTCCTGCAGGCGGAACCGGACGTCCTGGACTTGAACCGGGTGGCGGAGGCTCGACTCGACGCAGAGCACGCGGTTGCCGCTCTCATCGACGCCCTCCTGCAGGCGGAACCGGATGTCCTGGACTTGAACCGGGCGGCGGAGGCTCGACTCGACGGAGAGCACGCGGATGCCGCTGCCATCGAGGCCCTCCTGCAGGCAGAACCGGACGTCCTCGACTTGAACTGGGCTGTGCTCTCGTCTGTGCAGAGCGACCGCACGCTCCGCTTGAACGAGTAGCTGGAGGCCGAGGACACACACGGTGCGGAGACACACGTGGGCAGCGACGGCTGGCTCGCGCCGGAAGCCAAAGACGACGAGGCCGTCTCTTTCCGCGAGCAGTGATAGTTTTTCTTTATGTTGTTGTTTTTATGGATCTTTTGCTGTGTAAAAAAATTTATTTGTTATGCAAGTCGACTGACTTGGATCAGTCTACCATTTCAGGCGGTTGGATGAATATCCTACGTCTCCTAACCCTTCTTTCTTGTTCCTCACCTCTTCTTCTTCCCCAACAGACCACCGCATGGGCCGTACGGATACTCCCCAACATGCGGTTGGATAAACATACTCTATGAACGAAAATTATGTGTCAGCGATAGGATGGCTGAGTTTGGTTTGGTCACATGCGACAGCACGTGTCAGTGAGGGTGCGTTCCGTTGGTTGGGTTTGCGGCGTGCAGGAGCGAGTGTGTGAGGGCGTGGTGCGACCGCGGCGTGCAAGAGTGACCGTGTGAGGGTGCGGTGCGACCGCGATAGCCGTGCACAATTGTACCTCCTTCTCATTTTGAAAACTTTAGGCAAGCTTGGCAAAAATGTGTGGCGAAGTTTGGCAATGCGAGGCCTAGACCCAAACAGGACAAGTACGTACGTACTAGGAGTACTAGTGTTAAAAAAGAAAGGCGGGGTTTTCCTTCGCGGGATTTAATCGATACAAATCCTCGTTTCACGTGTCAATTAATGCGTATTTTTTTCTCCAAAGACGAAAGACCTAACCATCTCACTCCTCATCGCTTGATTAATGCAGTGCCATGCAAACCAACCTTCTCACTTCTGCATGCATGCAGGGGATATTAATGTCCTTGGTTGCTAACCCCATCAATTTTGTCTCGATTAGTGTTAGTGGCCCTTTGCAAATTGTAATTTTGATATACTGGCCTTGTGTACAAAAAAATGGAGGTAGTAACTATATTTGACTTTCTTCCCCATTGCGGTGACGTCTGCGATATCTTTTTTTTGGTGGTTTGGCGAAGTGCGTTCGACGGAGAACACCATTGAGGGAGACCACGGTAAGTCGTTTGCATGTGCCGCCTGCAAGCCGAGACAACCGCCTTATTTGCATCCAGGAAGTCCTTTACTAGTACTACTAGGAGTACTAGTGCGGTGAGATGGTTTCTCGAAGAAGACGATGGAGAAGCGGAGTCAGCGAAGAGTGAAATGATGGTTGCTTCGTCCGTGCTTTCGTGATTTGACGCCTCACTGCTTTTGTGATTTGACGCCTCACCGCTATTGCGTCGCGAGAGGCAACTTCAGCGAGGGCGGCGACCTCGAGCTTCATCTTCGAAGACACGCTCTCCCGCAGAGCGTTCGCACTTCCGGTCATGGCGGATGTGGTGCCAGGTAGGAGGACGATGCGCTAAGGTGTGGAGGTTAGCTGGGTGTTGCCGCATTAAGTAGTGCATTCCGGTGAGGCCAAGCATCCGGGTGCGTCATTAAGTCGCTGGAGTTGGTTCCTCGGGCACCGAGCCTCTTAACGACGAGATATGAATGGATGACATGAATGCGGGCAGCTGGCACCGGCTGGGAACGCACCGCGCGACGGCGCGAGGGATGAGGGTTTTGGTGTGCCAGGGTAGTCAGCTGCGGTCGTGGCAACGTTGGAGATGCCCTTTGCTCACATGCGATTCCCGCATGTCATTGAAAAAGCAAGACGACGCGGCATGGTCTCAGGTCCAGAGGATGCAGTTGGCCGCGCTACACCACTCCGCGGACGCGTCGCGGCGCCCTATGCATCCTCGACGAGCCAGGTGTTGGGGTGTGTTTGGATTGTGGCCAAAGTGCACCTTACCAAAATTTTGGTCATGACCCAAAGATTGGTCTTTGTTTGGATGGTTGCCATTTTTTTGGCATGCCAATGAACTCTAGCCTACTCTAGTTCATTTTTCTTGCCAATGTTGGCCAAATCATGGGCAACCAATACCTCAACCAAAATTTTGGTCATGACCCAAAGATTGGTCTTTGTTTGGATGGTTGCCATTTCTTTGGCATGCCAATGAACTCTAGCCAACTCTAGTTCATTTTTCTTGCCAATGTCGGACAAATCATGGGCAACCAATACCTCAACGAAAATTTTGGCTCCCCGATGCTTTGATGGGGCAACCTTGGGCACAAACCAAACATACCGTTGGTCATGCCACAACACTAATGCCACCCTCGGCACACTGAAACCGACCGTGTCTAGCGACGATATGAGCGTGTCGCTCACCACGGTCGCCGTGTCCAGAGGCGGTGCTGGAGCTGCGCCCCGTTGTTGGCCCCAACGACCCACATGGACGGTTGTCGGTGGCGAGGAGGTCGTGGGCCAGCTCCTCCATTGGACTAGTCTGCGCTACGTCGTCCCGACGGGTGTGCCCCACATGTCGGTTTCCCTGTTTTCCCGGCCATATTCGAGCGTCACTGCTCCGTGTTGCGCATTAGGCCTTTCACTATGTAGGCCAAGCGAGACAACTTATTGTTTATTTGAGCCGTTCAAGTATAATCATGTGGCGTTTGCTTATTTCTCATTCCTCTCCAACCCTCTTCTCCATCGATCCTGTCGCCCTCCAGTCGAGTCCATCCTCCCGCATGCCTCATTTGAACATTCCGCCGAGTATCATTCGCATGTACCCACCCTAGTCCTCTTTCAATAGATCTCCGGACCCCGAGATGAAATCGAGAGGGAACGAGTGGGGGCACGTGATACCTAAGGCGGATTCAAAATTTTGAACCGGTGATCATAGCATCCGCAAATCATATAGAAAGGGTATTCAATGTTAATTTCATTTTTGAACGTACAATTACTCCCCCTATCCTTTCTAGTTTACACATAAGTTTTATGTGTAGTCAAAGTATCTCTACTTTGATCAAAAAGGTATCAACATTCAACAACGCCCAATCAATATTGTTATATTCGTATGTACTCCTAGATTTGTACTCGAGATGGTTTCCAATTTGACTATTGACAAGATTAATAGTACATGAGATGTATAATGTGAAAATTATATCATTGGAAACTCCTTTCACATATGAATTTGACCGTATGCTTTGTGTAAGTTGCATGTCATATATTATTACTCTAACATTTCGTCAAAGTTAGCCTCGAAAAACGCATTAGACCCTGTATGCTTTGTGTAAGTTGCATGTCATATATTATTACTCTAACATTTGTGTAAGTTGCATGTCATATATTATTACTCTAACATTTGGTCAAAGTAGTATAGTGGAAGTGGATCCTCTGACGTAGGTATCCCTGCCTTACCCTCCCTTTCGGTCACTTACTGGCGGACCCCATGCTTGCTAGGCGGCGCATGTCAGTTACTCAATGGGTTCGGCCATGTCAGGGGATCCTCATCTGTAGTATACTCCGTCTGTTTTTATTTACTCTACATAAAACGGAGGGAGTGGTGGTATAATAAATGACGCGGGCGGGGGAGGGGGAGGGACGTCGGTTTGCTCTCAACTGCGGTCCCTCAAGCGAGCAAAAACGCAAGACGAAGCGCGTTCCATTCGGTGAGCGACATGGAGGGTCCAGCGTGCCGGGCTTAAACGCGAACGCGACAAGAGCGATGTACAGTCAAAACTGATTGACCGGTCATCACCGGAACCACTATTCACACCAGAACCTTCGCTGCTCGGTGACGCCAGCCACTGCCCTAAAACCACACCAAATCTCCAGCCCATTCCCCCACCTTTCGTTCCCTAGCCCGCATCAAGCGTCCCCTAGTTTGCCGGAAAGCCATGGTGTGCCGCAAGATCACTTACTACAAGATGCTGACGCCGGAGCACCGCGCAAAAATCGCGGCGGCGGTCGGCGCCACAGACCTCCGTTCCCAAGCTCGCTTTGCGGCGGGCCAATCCCTGAGTTCTCTGGAGCAAAGCTACGAGGAGGAGGAAGCCGATCCAATGCTCATGGCGGAGGTCGCGGCGCAGAAGGCCCAGGATGGTTATGAGATGATAGACGTTGACTTCGTGCCGGCGTCCGAGTCCCCCATGGTGTAGGCGAACCAGCGGTTCAACATGGCGATACTAAAGGACCGGGAGGCAGAGGCTCAACTCGACGTGGAGCGCACGCATGCCGCTGCCATCGAGGCTCTCCTGCAGGCGGAACCGGATGTCGTGGATGTGAACCGGCGGCGGAGGCTCAACTTGAGGCGGAGCGCACGGATGCCGATGCCATCGAGGCCCTCCTGCAGGCGGAACCGGACGTCCTGGACTTGAACCGGGTGGCAGAGGCTCGACTCGACGCAGAGCACGCGGTTGCCGCTCTCATCGACGCCCTCCTGCAGGCGGAACCGGATGTCCTGGACTTGAACCGGGCGGCGGAGGTTCGACTCGACGGAGAGCACGCGGATGCCGCTGCCATCGAGGCCCTCCTGCAGGCAGAACCGGACGTCCTCGACTTGAACTGGGCTGTGCTCTCGTCCGTGCAGAGCGCCCGCACGCTCCGCTTGAACGAGTAGCTGGAGGCCGAGGACAACCACGGTGCGGAGACACACGTGGGCAGCGACGGCTGGCTCGCGCCGGAAGCCAAAGACGACGAGGCCGTCTCTTTCCGCGAGCAGTGATAGTTTTTCTTTATGTTGTTGTTTTTATGGATCTTTTGCTGTGTAAAAAAATTTATTTGTTATGCAAGTCGCCTGACTTGGATCAGTCTACCATTTCAGGTGGTTGGATGAATATCCTACGTCTCCTAACCCTTCTTTCTTGTTCCTCACCTCTTCTTCTTCCCCAACAGACCACCGCATGGGCCGTACGGATACTCCCCAACATGCGGTTGGATAAACATACTCTATGAACGAAAATTATGTGTCAGCGATAGGATGGCTGAGTTTGGTTTGGTCACATGCGACAGCACGTGTCAGTGAGGGTGCGTTCCGTTGGTTGGGTTTGCGGCGTGCAGGAGCGAGTGTGCGAGGGCGTGGTGCGACCGAGGCGTGCAAGAGTGACCGTGTGAGGGTGCGGTGCGACCGCGACAGCCGTGCACAATTGTACCTCCTTCTCATTTTGAAAACTTTAGGCAAGCTTGGCAAAAATGTGTGGCGAAGTTTGGCAATGCAAGGCCTAGACCCAAACAGGACAAGTACGTACGTACTAGGAGTACTAGTGTTAAAAAAGAAAGGCGGGGTTTTCCTTCGCGGGATTTAATCGATACAAATCCTCGTTTCACGTGTCAATTAATGCGTATTTTTTTCTCCAAAGACGAAAGACCTAACCATCTCACTCCTCATCGCTTGATTAATGCAGTGCCATGCAAACCAACCTTCTCACTTCTGCATGCATGCAGGGGATATTAATGTCCTTGGTTGCTAACCCCATCAATTTTGCCTCGATTAGTGTTAGTGGCCCTTTGCAAATTGTAATTTTGATATACTGGCCTTGTGTACAAAAAAATGGAGGTAGTAACTATATTTGACTTTCTTCCCCATTGCGGTGACGTCTGCGATATCTTTTTTTTGGTGGTTTGGCGAAGTGCGTTCGACGGAGAACACCATTGAGGGAGACCACGGTAAGTCGTTTGCATGTGCCGCCAGCAAGCCGAGACAACCGCCTTATTTGCATCCAGGAAGTCCTTTACTAGTACTACTAGGAGTACTAGTGCGGTGAGATGGTTTCTCGAAGAAGACGATGGAGAAGCGGAGGCAGCGAAGAGTGAAATGATGGTTGCTTCGTCCGTGCTTTCGTGATTTGACGCCTCACTGCTTTTGTGATTTGACGCCTCACCGCTATTGCGTCGCGAGAGGCAACTTCAGCGAGGGCGGCGACCTCGAGCTTCATCTTCGAAGACACGCTCTCCCGCAGAGCGTTCGCACTTCCGGTCATGGCGGATGTGGTGCCAGGTAGGAGGACGATGCGCTAAGGTGTGGAGGTTAGCTGGGTGTTGCCGCATTAAGTAGTGCATTCCGGTGAGGCCAAGCATCCGGGTGCGTCATTAAGTCGCTGGAGTTGGTTCCTCGGGCACCGAGCCTCTTAACGACGAGATATGAACGGATGACATGAATGCGGGCAGCTGGCACCGGCTGGGAACGCACCGCGCGACGGCGCGAGGGATGAGGGTTTTGGTGTGCCAGGGTAGTCAGTTGCGGTCGTGGCAACGTTGGAGATGCCCTTTGCTCACATGCGATTCCCGCATGTCATTGAAAAAGCAAGACGACGCGGCATGGTCTCAGGTCCAGAGGATGCAGTTGGCCGCGCTACACCACTCCGCGGACGCGTGGCGGCGCCCTATGCATCCTCGACGAGCCAGGTGTTGGGGTGTGTTTGGATTGTGGCCAAAGTGCACCTTACCAAAATTTTGGTCATGACCCAAAGATTGGTCTTTGTTTGGATGGTTGCCATTTTTTTTGGCATGCCAATGAACTCTAGCCTACTCTAGTTCATTTTTCTTGCCAATGTTGGCCAAATCATGGGCAACCAATACCTCAACCAAAATTTTGGTCATGACCCAAAGATTGGTCTTTGTTTGGATGGTTGCCATTTCTTTGGCATGCCAATGAACTCCTGCCAACTCTAGTTCATTTTTCTTGCCAATGTCGGACAAATCATGGGCAACCAATACCTCAACGAAAATTTGGCTCCCCGATGCTTTGATGGGGCAACCTTGGGCACAAACCAAACATACCGTTGGTCATGCCACAGCACTAAGGCCACCCTCGGCACACTGAAACCGACCATGTCTAGCGACGATATGAGCGTGTCGCTCACCACGGTCGCCGTGTCCAGAGGCGGTGCTGGAGCTGCGCCCCGTTGTTGGCCCCAACGACCCACATGGACGGTTGTCGGTGGCGAGGAGGTCGTGGGCCAGCTCCTCCATTGGACTAGTCTGCGCTACGTCGTCCCGACGGGTGTGCCCCACATGTCGGTTTCCCTGTTTTCCCGGCCATATTCGAGCGTCAGTGCTCCGTGTTGCGCATTAGGCCTTTCACTATGTAGGCCAAGCGAGACAACTTATTGTTTATTTGAGCCGTTCAAGTATAATCATGTGGCGTTTGCTTATTTATCATTCCTCTCCA
Source organism: Aegilops tauschii subsp. strangulata (assembly GCF_002575655.3). NCBI lineage: Eukaryota > Viridiplantae > Streptophyta > Magnoliopsida > Poales > Poaceae > Aegilops > Aegilops tauschii. The sequence continues at coordinate 402,420,070 of NC_053035.3, forward strand.
ACCCTCTTCTCCATCGATCCTGTCGCCCTCCAGTCGAGTCCATCCTCCCGCATGCCTCATTTGAACATTCCGCCGAGTATCATTCGCATGTACCCACCCTAGTCCTCTTTCAATAGATCTCCGGACCCCGAGATGAAATCGAGAGGGAACGAGTGGGGGCACGTGATACCTAAGGCGGATTCAAAATTTTGAACCGGTGATCATAGCATCCGCAAATCATATATAAAGGGTATTCAATGTTAATTTCGTTTTTGAACGTACAATATACTCCCCCTATCCTTTCTAGTTTACACATAAGTTTTATGTGTAGTCAAAGTATCTCTACTTTGATCAAAAAGGTATCAACATTCAACAACGCCCAATCAATATTGTTAGATTCGTATGTACTCCTAGATTTGTACTCGAGATGGTTTCCAATTTGACTATTGACAAGATTAATAGTACATGAGATGTATAATGTGAAAATTATATCATTGGAAACTCCTTTCACATACGAATTTGACTGTATGCTTTGTGTAAGTTGCATGTCATATTTTATTACTCTAACATTTCGTCAAAGTTAGCCTCGAAAAACGCATTAGACCCTGTATGCTTTGTGTAAGTTGCATGTCATATATTATTACTCTAACATTTGTGTAAGTTGCATGTCATATATTATTACTCTAACATTTGGTCAAAGTAGTATAGTGGAAGTGGATCCTCAAACGTAGGTATCCCTGCCTTACCCTCCCTTTCGGTCACTTACTGGCGGACCCCATGCTTGCTAGGCGCCGCATGTCAGTTACTCAATGGGTTCGGCCACGTCAGGGGATCCTCATCCGTAGTATACTCCGTCTATTTTTATTTACTCTGCATAAAACGGAGGGAGTGGTGGTATAATAAATGACGCGGGCGGGGGAGGGGGATGGACGTCGGTTTGCTCTCAACTGCGGTCCCACAAGCGAGCGAAAACGCAAGACGAAGCGCGTTCCATTCGGTGAGCGACATGGAGGGTCCAGCGTGCCGGGCTTAAACGCAAACGCGACAAGAGCGATGTACAGTCAAAACTGATTGACCGGTCGTCACCGGAACCACTATTCACACCAGAACCTTCGCTGCTCGGTTACGCCAGCCACTGCCCTAAAACCACACAAAATCTCCAGCCCATTCCCCCACCTTTCGTTCCCTAGCCCGCATCAAGCGTCCCCTAGTTTGCCGGAAAGCCATGGTGTGCCGCAAGATCACTTACTACAAGATGGTGACGCCGGAGCACCGCGCAAAAATCGTGGCGACGGTCGGCGCCACAGACCTCCGTTCCCAAGCTCGCTTTGCGGCGGGCCAATCCCTGAGTTCTCTGGAGCAAAGCTACGAGGAGGAGGAAGCCGATCCAATGTTCATGGCGGAGGTCGCGGCGCAGAAGGCCCAGGATGGTTATGAGATGATAGACGTTGACTTCGTGCCGGCGTCCGAGTCCCCCATGGTGTAGGCGGACCAGCGGTTCAACATGGCGATACTAAAGGAGGACCGGGAGGCGGAGGCTCAACTCGACGTGGAGCGTGCGCATGCCGCTGCCATCGAGGCTCTCCTGCAGGCGGAACCGGATGTCGTGGATGTGAACCGGGCGGCGGAGGCTCAACTTGAGGCGGAGCGCGCGGATGCCGCTGCCATCGAGGCCCTCCTGCAGGCGGAACTGGACGTCCTGGACTTGAACCGGGCAGCAGAGGCTCGACTCGACGCAGAGCACGCGGATGCCGCTCTCATCGACGCCCTCCTGCAGGCGGAACCGGACGTCCTGGACTTGAACCGGGCGGCGGAGGCTCGACTCGACGCGGAGCGCTCGGATGCCGCTGCCATCGAGGCCCTCCTGCAGGCAGAACCGGACGTCCTCGACTTGAACTGGGCTGTGCTCTCGTCCGTGCAGAGCGCCCGCACGCTCCGCTTGAACGAGTAGCTGGAGGCCGAGGACAACCACGGTGCGGAGACACACGTGGGCAGCGACGGCTGGCTCGCGCCGGAAGCCAAAGACGACGAGGCCGTCTCTTTCCGTGAGCAGTGATAGTTTTTCTTTATGTTGTTGTTTTTATGGATCTTTTGCTGTGTAAAAACATTTATTTGTTATGCAAGTCGCCTGACTTGGATCAGTCTACCATTTCAGGCGGTTGGATGAATATCCTACGTCTCCTAACCCTTCTTTCTTGTTCCTCACCTCTTCTTCTTCCCCAACAGACCACCGCATGGGCCGTACGGATACTCCCCAACATGCGGTTGGATAAACATACTCTATGAACGAAAATTATGTGTCAGCGATAGGATGGCTGAGTTTGGTTTGGTCACATGCGACAGCACGTGTCAGTGAGGGTGCGTTCCGTTGGTTGGGTTTGCGGCGTGCAGGAGCGAGTGTGTGAGGACGTGGTGCGACCGCGGCGTGCAAGAGTGACTGTGTGAGGGTGCGGTGCGACCGCGGCAGCCGTGCACAATTGTACCTCCTTCTCATTTTGAAAACTTTAGGCAAGCTTGGCAAAAATGTGTGGCGAAGTTTGGCAATGCAAGGCCTAGTCCCAAACAGGACAAGTACGTACGTACTAGGAGTACTAGTGTTAAAAAAGAAAGGCGGGGTTTTCCTTCGCGGGATTTAATCGATACAAATCCTCGTTTCACGTGTCAATTAATGCGTATTTTTTTCTCCAAAGACCAAAGACCTAACCATCTCACTCCTCATCGCTTGATTAATGCAGTGCCATGCAAACCAACCTTCTCACTTCTGCATGCATGCAGGGGATATTAATGTCCTTGGTTGCTAACCCCATCAATTTTGCCTCGATTAGTGTTAGTGGCCCTTTGCAAATTGTAATTTTGATATACTGGCCTTGTGTACAAAAAAAATGGAGGTAGTAACTATATTTGACTTTCTTCCCCATTGCGGTGACGTCTGCGGTATCTTTTTTTTTGGTGGTTTGGCGAACTGCGTTCAACGGAGAACACCATTGAGGGAGACCACAGTAAGTCGTTTGCATGTGCCGCCTGCAAGCCGAGACAACCGCCTTATTTGCATCCAGGAAGTCCTTTACTAGTAGTACTAGGAGTACTAGTGCGGTGAGATGGTTTCTCAAAGAAGACGATGGAGAAGCGGAGTCAGCGAAGAGTGAAATGATGGTTGCTTCGTCCGTGCTTTTGTGATTTGACGCCTCACTGCTTTTGTGATTTGACGCCTCACCGCTATTGCGTCGCGAGAGGCAACTTCAGCGAGGGCGGCGACCTCGAGCTTCATCTTCGAAGACACGCTCTCCCGCAGAGCGTTCGCACTTCCGGTCATGGCGGATGTGGTGCCAGGTAGGAGGACGATGCGCTATGGTGTGGAGGTTAGCTGGGTGTTGCCGCATTAAGTAGTGCATTCCGGTGAAGCCAAGCATCCGGGTGCGTCATTAAGTCGCTGGAGTTGGTTCCTCGGCCACCGAGCCTCTTAACGACGAGATATGAACGGATGACATGAATGCGGGCAGCTGGCACCGGCTGGGAACGCACCGCGCGACGGCGCGAGGGATGAGGGTTTTGGTGTGCCAGGGTAGTCAGCTGCGGTCGTGGCAACGTTGGAGATGCCCTTTGCTCACATGCGATTCCCGCATGTCATTGAAAAAGCAAGACGACGCGGCATGGTCTCAGGTCCAGAGGATGCAGTTGGCCGCGCTACACCACTCCGCGGACGCGTCGCGGCGCCCTATGCATCCTCGACGAGCCAGGTGTTGGGGTGTGTTTGGATTGTGGCCAAAGTGCACCTTACCAAAATTTTGGTCATGACCCAAAGATTGGTCTTTGTTTGGATGGTTGCCATTTTTTTGGCATGCCAATGAACTCTAGCCTACTCTAGTTCATTTTTCTTGCCAATGTTGGCCAAATCATGGGCAACCAATACCTCAACCAAAATTTTGGTCATGACCCAAGGATTGGTCTTTGTTTGGATGGTTGCCATTTCTTTGGCATGCCAATGAACTCTAGCCAACTCTAGTTCATTTTTCTTGCCAATGTCGGACAAATCATGGGCAACCAATACCTCAACGAAAATTTTGGCTACCCGATGCTTTGATGGGGCAACCTTGGGCACAAACCAAACATACCGTTGGTCATGCCACAGCACTAACGCCACCCTCGGCACACTGAAACCGACCGTGTCTAGCGACGATATGAGCGTGTCGCTCACCACGGTCGCCGTGTCCAGAGGCGGTGCTGGAGCTGCGCCCCGTTGTTGGCCCCAACGACCCACATGGACGGTTGTCGGTGGCGAGGAGGTCGTGGGCCAGCTCCTCCATTGGACTAGTCTGCGCTACGTCGTCCCGACGGGTGTGCCCCACATGTCGGTTTCCCTGTTTTCCCGGCCATATTCGAGCGTCAGTGCTCCGTGTTGCGCATTAGGCCTTTCACTATGTAGGCCAAGCGAGACAACTTATTGTTTATTTGAGCCGTTCAAGTGTAATCATGTGGCGTTTGCTTATTTCTCATTCCTCTCCAACCCTCTTCTCCATCGATCCTGTCGCCCTCCAGTCGAGTCCATCCTCCCGCATGCCTCATTTGAACATTCCGCCGAGTATCATTCGCATGTACCCACCCTAGTCCTCTTTCAATAGATCTCCGGACCCCGAGATGAAATCGAGAGGGAACGAGTGGGGGCACGTGATACCTAAGGCGGATTCAAAATTTTGAACCGGTGATCATAGCATCCGCAAATCATATATAAAGGGTATTCAATGTTAATTTCGTTTTTGAACGTACAATATACTCCCCCTATCCTTTCTAGTTTACACATAAGTTTTATGTGTAGTCAAAGTATCTCTACTTTGATCAAAAAGGTATCAACATTCAACAACACCCAATCAATATTGTTAGATTCGTATGTACTCCTAGATTTGTACTCGAGATGGTTTCCAATTTGAATATTGACAAGATTAATAGTACATGAGATGTATAATGTGAAAATTATATCATTGGAAACTCCTTTCACATACGAATTTGACCGTATGTTTTGTGTAAGTTGCATGTCATATATTATTACTCTAACATTTCGTCGAAGTTAGCCTCGAAAAACGCATTAGACCCTGTATGCTTTGTGTAAGTTGCATGTCATATATTATTACTCTAACATTTGTGTAAGTTGCATGTCATATATTATTACTCTAACATTTGGTCAAAGTAGTATAGTGGAAGTGGATCCTCAAACGTAGGTATCCCTGCCTTACCCTCCCTTTCGGTCACTTACTGGCGGACCCCATGCTTGCTAGGCCCCGCATGTCAGTTACTCAATGGGTTCGGCCACGTCAGGGGATCCTCATCCGTAGTATACTCCGTCTATTTTTATTTACTCTGCATAAAACGGAGGGAGTGGTGGTATAATAAATGACGCGGGCGGGGGAGGGGGAGGGACGTCGGTTTGCTCTCAACTGTGGTCCCACAAGCGAGCGAAAACGCAAGACGAAGCGCGTTCCATTCGGTGAGCGACATGGAGGGTCCAGCGTGCCGGGCTTAAACGCGAACGCGACAAGAGCGATGTACAGTCAAAACTGATTGACCGGTCGTCACCGGAACCACTATTCACACCAGAACCTTCGCTGCTCGGTTACGCCAGCCACTGCCCTAAAACCACACCAAATCTCCAGCCCATTCCCCCAACTTTCGTTCCCTAGCCCGCATCAAGCGTCCCCTAGTTTGCCAGAAAGCCATGGTGCGCCGCAAGATCACTTACTACAAGATGCTGACGCCGGAGCACCGCGCAGAAATCGCGGCGGCGGTCGGTGCCACAGACCTCCGTTCCCAAGCTCGCTTTGCGGCGGGCCAATCCCTGAGTTCTCTGGAGCAAAGCTACGAGGAGGAGGAAGCCGATCCAATGTTCATGGCGGAGGTCGCGGCGCAGAAGGCCCACGATGGTTATGAGACGATGGACGTCAACTTCGTGCAGGCGTCCGAGTCCCCCATGGTGTAGGCGGACCAGCGGTTCAACATGGCGATACTAAAGGAGGACTGGGAGGCGGAGGCTCGACTCGACGTGGAGCGTGCGCATGCCGCTGCCATCGAGGCTCTCCTGCAGGCGGAACCGGATGTCGTGGATGTGAACCGGGCGGCGGAGGCTCAACTTGAGGCGGAGCGCGCGGATGCCGCTGCCATCGAGGCCCTCCTGCAGGCAGAACTGGACGTCCTCGACTTGAACCGGGCTGTGCTCTCGTCCATGCAGAGCGCGCGCACGCTCCGCTTGAACGAGTAGCTGGAGGCCGAGGACAAGCACGGTGCGGAGACACACGTCGGCAGCGACGGCTGGTTCGCGTCGGAATCCAAAGACGACGAGGCCGTCTCTTTCCGCGAGCAGTGATAGTTTTTCTTTATGTTGTTGTTTTTATGGATCTTTTGCTGTGTAAAAACATATCTTTGTTATGCAAGTCGCCTGACTTGGGTCAGTCTACCATTTCAGGCGGTTGGATGAATATCCTACGTCTCCTAACCCTTCTTTCCTTCTTCCTCACCTCTTCTATTTCCCCAACAGACCACCACACGGGCCGTACGGATACTCCCCAACATGCGGTTGGATAAACATACTCTAGAACGAAAATTATGTGTCAGCGATAGGATGGCTGAGTTTGGTTTGTTCACATGCGACAGCACGTGTCAGTGATGGTGCGTTCCCTTGGTTGGGTTTGCGGCGTGCAGGAGCGAGTGTGTGAGGGCGTGGTGCGACCGCGGCGTGCAGGAGTGACCGTGTGAGGGTGTGGTGCGACCGCGACAGCCGTGCACAATTTTACCTCCTTCTCATTTTGAAAACTAGGCAAGTTTGGCAAAAATGTGTGGCGATGTTTGGCAATGCAAGGCCTAGACCCAAACAGGACAAGTACGTACGTACTAGGAGTACTAGTGTTAAAAAAGAAAGGCGGGGTTTTCCTTCGCGGGATTTAATCGATACAAATCCTCGTTTCACGTGTCAATTAATGCATATTTTTTTCTCCAAAGACCAAAGACCTAACCATCTCACTCCTCATCGCTTGATTAATGCAGCGCCATGCAAACAAACCTTCTCACTTCTGCATGCATGCAGGGGATATTAATGTCCTTGGTTGCTAACCCCATCAATTTTGCCTCGATTAGTGTTAGTGGCCCTTTGCAAATTGTAATTTTGATATACTGGCCTTGTGTACAAAAAAATGGAGGTAGTAACTATATTTGACTTCCTTCCCCATTGCGGTGACGTCGGTGATATCTTTTTTTTGGGTGGTTTGGCGAAGTGCGTTCGACGGAGAACACCATTGAGGGAGACCACGGTAAGTCGTTCGCAAGTGCCGCCTGCAAGCCGAGACAACCGCCTTATTTGCATCCAGGAAGTCCATTTCTAGTACTACTAGGAGTACTAGTGCGGTGAGATGGTTTCTCGAAGAAGACGATGGAGAAGCGGAGTCAGCGAAGAGTGAAATGATGGTTGCTTCGTCCGTGCTTTTGTGATTTGACGCCTCACTGCTTTGTGATTTGTGATAGAAGGGACAGGGGAGTAGACTGTGTTCTCTATACTGTACTACATGTGTCCAAGCATGGGAGAAAGAGGAGAGACGTTGCATTTTTCTATTCCTTCAATCAATCAATCAGGGAGCTTCAGTTCCATCTTTTTGGCTTTGGCAACACCGTCCACAATGGTTCCCATGATGCCAAAAGCTATTTTCACATTTGGCTACAAATTGTGGATGCCCTTAACCGTACCACTTGGTTTTGCTCCTGTGTGCTATCTATACAAATCTCAATTATATTGATCTAAAAAATTATAGAATCAAGATTAGTAAAAAGGAAGTGATTTTGCCACGCGGATGGCGGGGGAGGTTTCTTATTTGAGCAATGCTACATCCACGTAATGGTTTACGTAAAGTTACAAACTGATGTGATGTGGGACTATTTGATTGGATTAAAGGAGAGGATTGGGCCCACCCCACCTGAAAATCAGGGGGGCATATATAGATTAGATGGAAAGTATACGTAGCAGCTACGTAGCCCTTTGTAAGTCTAGGATTAGGCTTCTTATTTTTGGAGGACGTTGTCCTGGCGGTTTGCTAACATGTGGTCCCACGTGTCAATGCTTTACCAAGCCGATCCGCATCCCCCATGAGGCAGAATAACGGCAGAATCAACACGTGGTTAAGTTGAAGAAGATGAGGGAGAAGCGGATTCAGCAACGAGTGAAATAATGAGATGGTTTCTTCGTCCCTCCAACTTAACTGCGGGAACGGTGCAGCTTTGTGATTTGACGCCTCATTGCTCATTAATACGCCGGCGCCATGACTGGGGTGGTTCACCCCGGCTGCTCTGCACTATATTACGGTATGGCACGTGGACCCGGTAGCTTGATGTTCCACATGTCGGCGAAAGGGGCTAGAAGATTTATGAAAGCGAGCGCTCCACTCTTACGACGGAGGAGTACACGACACGACGGCCCAGTGAACTGTCACTTGTAGTACTGTATAGTACTATAGTTTTGCTGTTTCGCACGATCCATCGATACAAACCCGATTAAACAGGAAAGGGCGGAATTTTTCCCGCGCGGTAGATGATACTGGCCATACATTTCAAAGGCAATTTTAATGTATGCAAAGTGAATAATTATAAGTAACAATATGATATCTAGTAAAACTAAAAACACATATGATTTATCGTGTTAGAGTGTAGTAGTAGTGTTGTATTGCATAGTTGTTAGATGTAACATGCGAGAACGTGTAGAGATGTAGTTTTGGAGGGCCTACAGAGAGAAAAGCGTAATACGGTCACCGAACTTAAAAAATAAGCTGATTACGGTCACTATATACGTTTTGCGGTGATTATACGGTCACTTGCTCACAGTTCAGCATCGGATCGCACTCTGTTGACCGGCCAAATAGTCTGCATGGCGCCATGTTGACTAGTTAAATTGACCACGTTCCTTGTGGGTCCCACCTGTCAGTTCGCATAGGCAAAAGGTCAGATAAACACAAATTTACGCAGGCGCGACAAGGCTCCAACCCGTGCGCGGGAATCACCTGGTTGTGTATGTGTTTGTCAGGGCCTGATGTGTGCGCATGCACGTGTAGGTTGAGCACTTGAGCGTGAGAGTGTGTGTTGGTCGTGTGGTGTACTGGTGTGTGCATGCATGCGTGCGTGTGTGCGTGTGAGTGTTGCGTGCGTGCGTGTGAGTGTTGCGTGCGTGCGTGGCCGCGTGTGTACGTGTGAGTGTTGCGTGCGTGCGTGGGTGCATGTGTTTGTGTGAGTGTTTCGTGGATGCAGTTCGTGTGCATGCGTGCGTGTGTGTATAATCACCACACCAGCTCCTATGTGTTAAAATAGACGGCTCGGCATACCAATACAAGGCCACCTTGTCCGCTGTGCCCGCGGTCATGACTTCGAACCACCATCCAAATATTTATTTGTCGTTTGTTTTCATTCTTACTAGCAAGATGCCCGTGCGTTGCACGTAACATCAAGATGCATTTGTATGACTTGTTTATCTTGTGAGAGAAAAGGCTGAACGAGGGAAGGCCTTATTTGCAAATGTGGAGAGGTGTGTGGGTACCTTTTTGCAAAATTGCCATAGTTTCTTTCCTATCCATCAGATATAAATCGGACGGCCTATATTGCAGGATGGCAGGCACACCATCATCACCAACTCTGTTTTTTATAAGAGTGTATTTTATAAGAGTGTAGATGTAGAGTAGATACAAGTCGACAGGTGGGCAGGATGGTAGTGAGATAATGTGATGCAACACTAGAGGTGCCACGTGGAGCGTTTAACTGGTCAACTAGTCATGTCATGAGCAAATACAGAGTTGTACGGTGAGCCGAGACTGTATAATAACCACTAAACGTAAATGGTGACCGTAATGAGTGGATTGTGAAGTCCAATGTACGTATCGTGCTTTTGCTTCAAATACAATGATCGTCATTGCATATATCGCGAGAGAAAGATGAAACATGCGTGAATTTTCTGGGGGCTTACTTTTAGAGGACCTGGAGATAGTTTTGGGTGCATACGTGAAAGGGGCGTACAGGGGGGGTATGCGATGGAGAGAGAGATGCTCTTCGTTTCTCTTTATTATGACTAACTTTGTATATAGTATAAAAATATACAAATTCACAGTGCGGAATAAATATCATTGTGGGCACCATGCAATGCAAATTAGCGTTCGTACTCCTCCATATAACTTTGAAATGTTGTATATATGTAGAAACTCTAAAATAATGTTTTGGCCACACTTTATTCAAAAGGAATGTTGTATGCGAAATAAACATGAAGAGAGGGCTTTTTAGATCCATGGGGTACGTGATGTAACATGTGTGAATGTGTAGTTGATGCATTTGGCGGGGCCTAGAGAGGTATGTGTGTGTATTACGTATTCGAGAGAGGCATAGATAGAGGGGCCGACGGGAGGGCGTGGGAGAGATAGCACGAGAAATGAGAGTGGTCTAGAGAGAGAGATGAATATGACGTCACGACAAGAGATTCCATTCCCTTGAGTGTGTATATGCAAGGGGGAGGGAATAGAGGCACCAGGAGAAATTTTCTGTGTGTGTGGTGTTTGTGTTGGTATGTGTGGGTGTGAGAAGATAATGAGACGTGGGGGCAGAGGGTGTTTCACCGCGTGAGGTCCGGTGGGTCGAGGTGAGGCCCTTCGTTTGGTTCCGTCCTGCGCCACATTGGTCGGCCCGTGACGCATTTAGGAAGACCCATGGATGACTAGTCATACAAGACAAAGATAGCAGAATTGTGAAGGACTCTGTGTCCACTGACAAAGCCGGCTAGGATTTGTAACCCTAGGTTCTCGGACTAAGGTAACCCCTTTATCTCTGATATTACTATTCATCCAACCTAACTTTAAGGGGCATCCTACAGAATGCTCTGCTAGAATCGTAGTCGTCGATTAGGAAGAGAGGTGTGAGACAATGTGTGAGAGATAGGCGTAAAGATAATGTGCGTACATGAGACACGTAGGCAGGTCCATGTATATAGAAAGGGTCGATGAGGATTGTGCGTGTGTATGTTTGCGAGAGGAAGAGTGCTTGTGATAAAGGTTAGTGAAAACAATTGTAAATGGTTACGAGAGGGAGGGAGGGTTATATCTAGAGCATGTATGCGAGAAAGACACCTCGGGAGAGAGTGTGTGAGCATGTGTGAGAGACCACCGATGGAGAGTGAAACTACACGTAAAAGACTACTCTACTCATTGATTAAAGATATAAATTGTATCCAAATATTAGGATGGGATCATGATATTTGCAATTCGCGTAAGGAGCGGTCATTGATCCATCACACATCTAGATTCTATCGAATTTGAGCATGTCTATGTTATTATTCGACACAATTGATCCACATAGTTAGTATTTTGAACTCCAGACAATGCATCGCTTTAGCAATCGAATATAAACGTGAGTATAGTTCATGTTGTGTGTGTAAAGCACATTATACATACGAAAGTTACACAATGGACATTATAAATAGCTACCTATGAACTAGCATACATTTGAATTCAACTTAAGGTGGTTGAAAAAAATCGAATTCAACATGAAGTCCATTCAATTATTTGAATTTGATATCATGGCATTTGTAAACCATACCTAAATTATGGGGGCACCAATCTTTGCTCTGATTTTGTACATAATATCATATGTACTCGTGTACAAAATTGATTCAAATTTAGCTCCTCCATTCCAAAATAATCGTAGTTATAGGATTTTCAAGTGTCAAAATTTCGAAAATAAGCGGATAATTTAATGAGGTTTTCAAACATACAAGGTCAAATATAACATTGTCTATTTAGGTCAATCCTCATAGTTCAAGAGTACTCTAAACGTGAATGCTTGTGTTTCAAAATTTCGAACGAAGCGCCAAAAGAGCCTCTACTCGCCCGAAACCGCGTGAGACCAATGTTTGGTAGTACAAGGAAATTACTTTTCTAATAACTCCGACCCGTGAAACCTACCGGCCCGACGTCCAAAGGTCTAAACCGGGGTAGGTTTGTTGCTTAATCTAGACGTCACGCAACCGCATCCAAAAACATTCATACACAATGGCCGCCTAAGCACACATGCGCGCGGCCGAAATCGCTCCCGCCCACTATTTGGGACACCTGGGATTACCATCCTACCCCCGACCCGCAGTAGGTCCGAAATTTAAGAGGGGGGCAAAGTTTGTACTTTCCCCAAATTTCAAACAAGCGCGTCCCATCTTCTGTTCAAAAAAGCCAAAAACAAGCGCGTCCCAGACCGAAACATGGTTCCCCCACCCGTCCGATTCCCCATTCGTACTCCGTGGGCGCCAAAACTACCTCTCCACCAGCCGCGAAACCCCGGCGTCCTCCGTCCGCCACCCCATCCCACCCATCAACCGCCGCCCTCCTGCATCACGCCGGAGCCGATACCCCGACCTCGTCGTCCACCGCAACCTCAACCGCAACGCCCTCCATGGCTAGTAGTTGAAGCCGAGGCCGAGCCGTCCGTACTCGAGCCAGTTCAACCACGTCGTCATGCGCCTCACCGCTGCAGCTCCAACTTCGCCAACCTCCACCGCACCGGAGCTGTTCCTGCTACGCCGTCCTTCGCCGCCTCGGATCTGCTTCCCGTCCGCGGACATACGGCCATGGCAACACAGTCAACAATTTGGCCATGGGTTCGTCCAAGCCTGGACCCTCCAGAACATCGGTTTCCCCGGTAAAAAGAAGAAGATCGGCGCGACATCTGGAGGTGACCACACCAGCAACCGAAAAAGGTACTCCTCTTCCCTTATTCGTGCAAATCTTACGTCTCTGCTTGCACGGTATTCATCCTACAGAAGACACTAGTTGACCGCTTCTTCTTGATACTAGATGTTCCTAGTAACTCGCGATGCACAAGGTTTCTCCTCATATACTATTTCACCTTAGCTAGAGGTCCGTCGCCCCCCCGAATTTCAATTTCTGGCCAGTTGATTCCCAATTAACGGAAGCATTCCCCAGCGTAACAGGCGCTAGTACGCCTATTACGCCGGGAAAGCAGCGCCTTGGTGTTTATCTTAGGGGCGTGTGCGGCCTAGAGCTACTGGCGCCCGATCTGGAGGTCGGCCAGGATTAAAAGGATGGCCTGGGGGCACTGCCAAGCATGGCGGTGGTGTGAGGTCGATGGGAGGGCGGGGCGGCGGAGGCAGGTGTCTGGGCCGGTGGTCGCTGGCGGTTCGAGAAAGATCGTCAACAGTGACTGGCGGGAGGTAGACGAAGGCCATCTGCCCGTTCCTTATAGATTGGACGGTTCATTAAAAAATCGACTGACCTATTTATTTTCAGTCGACTGTTATCTTAGATATGACCACATGTGGTGGTGTGCTGGAGGAGTACCCGCATTTCCTGTGCTCATATATTACAAAATCATACGGAGTAGAATCTAATTTTGTTTGCCATGCAATGTTCTAGAGCTATCATATGTCTCCTGTCATTTATTTTTCAGCCACCTGCTATCTGCTACTTTTACAGTGCACTAGTTCTGCACACACTTCACCCTTACTCTCACTATTGTGTTTTTATGCAAGCGTATTTCAGACTCTGCTGCCATGAGAGATGCCAAAAAGGAAAGAGAGAAGTCGCTCCAGCTTCGTATGCGGGTAGGCAAGACACGTTACAGCGCTATAAAGGGTGCAGTGTCGGCAGATGGAGATGGTAAACGTCACTCTGGAGTTGATGACCTCGCTCGCAATGAACCAACATCCCAGGTGCTTGCTTTAACTTCGCGGTGTCATATGTGGTTGCATGTTCCATATGGTGTCTAGCTTGTATTCGAAAGGCCGAAGTCGGTAAGATAAGGAAAGATATTTTTTTACATGAACCACCATCCCGTGAGAACCAGAAGAAAAATAGCTAGTCAGGGCACTGGCCGAGCCAGTGGCAAGCCCAGCAAAGATAGGCATCACCTGGAAGCCAATTAAAAAGCTGTGACGGTGGCGAAGCAGCCCACCTCCCACCAGGCTCTCAGGTCCTAGATGATCATGCTCACCAGTCTAGCCGGATGTCTAGCTTGTATTGCTTCCAATTTGGTTAAATTGCATCTGCTTAGCTTACACATTATACCTTCAAATACGACATGCCTTTCTGTTTTTGGTACATACTAGTACATCTATGTATTACCCATGTTCTTACATCAAACTAATGTTCTTGTGTATCCCTCATCAATCACTTATGACGAGGCAGGCAGGCAAGGGGACTACTCCTCATTTATAGAATGCAGCGTCAGCCTCCCGACATGAGTCTCAAGAAACAGAAATGCTAGATGAAGATAGTGAACGTAGCTCTGTAGTTGATTACAGCATTTCCCCTACACTAGCACCGCAGGTGCTTGCTCTAACTTGGCAGCGTGATATGTGGTTGCATGTTGCATATGGTGTCTAGATTGTAATTCTTCCAATCTGGTTAAACTGCATGTGCTAGTCTGCTTAGCTTATACATTATACGTGTTAATGTGACATGCCTTCCTGTATTTAGTACATAGTACATCTGTCTATTAAGCATGTCCTTTCATAAAACTATTGTTTTTTTTGTATCCCGCATCAATCAACATGACGAGACACCTTTAGTATATGCAGTGCCATATTAGTTGCATCTTTCATATCATTTATAGCATGCGCTGCTTCTAATTTGTTGAAATTCCATTTATGATGGGACGCTTTTAACTTGGCAGAGTCATATTGGTTGCATCTTTCATGTGGTGTCTAGCTTGCATTGCTTCTTATTTGCTGGAATGGTTTCTGCTTAGTTTACACAAACAGTTGTGAACATGCCATGCCGTCCTGTTTTTCGTCCATATTCCATCCTAGTATCATGTGTTTGCCTTACATCAAAGTAGTGATTGTCAGTATCATGCATGAATGAGTTCTGAAGAGAGAATTTTATTGTTTTTTCTTGTCGGTTTTACTTGACAATTCAAAATCAATAAAGCGGAAGGAAGTTAGCAAGGCAGCGGATAAAGGTGCTACATCCGAACGGAGGGCCTCTACAGTTTCTACTCCTCCACACCCCCAAGATGATTTCCAAGACAACACATGCATAGACACTCAACAAAGCTGTGTTTATGATGAGCACGTCTCCCCTAGTGCAGCATCACCGGTGCTCTCTCTAACTTGGCACTGTTATATGTGCTTGCATGTTATGTGTGATGTCTAGCTTGTATTGCTTCTAATTTGGTTGAATTCCATCTGCTTACTTTATACATTATACTTGAATAAGACACGTGTTCCTGTTTCTAGAACATACAATATCTGTCTATCACACCATGTTCTTACATCAAATTACTACTGTCGTGTAACCTGCAACAATCACTTATCATAAGACACGTTTGACTTCAGAGTGTGATATAGGTCACATCTCACATTCTTTTCTAGCTTGTACTACTAATTTGTTGAAATGGCACTTGTGACGAGACAGTTTTAACTTGGTAGAGTGATATTCGTTGCATCTTTCATATGGTGTCTAGCTTTCATTGCTTCTAATTTGTTGAAATGCCTTCTCCTTAGTTTACACATCATAAGCTTTGAATATGCAATGCTGTGAATATGCAATGGCACTAATGACGAGAGACCTCTAACATGGTAGTGTGATGTTGTTTGCATCTTGCATATGATTTATTTCTTGTACTGCTTCACATTTGTTTAAACGCCATTTATGATGAGACACTGTTAACTTGGCAGAGCGATATTTGTAGCATCTTTCATATGGTGTCTACCTTCCACTGCATTGCTTCTAATTTGGTGAAATGACTTCTTCTTAGTTTACACATCATAGTTCTGGTTATCTCTTCCGTCCTGTTTTTCATACATATTACATCCTCCTATCATGTGGTTGTCTAACATCAAAGTTCAGTTCGTCTGCATCACGCATCAATTTGTTCTGAAGAACTAAATTGTTATTCGTTTTTCTTGTCGGCTTGACTTAACATGGCACAGAGAAAGAGGAAGAAACACAGAATGGCAGGGAATGAGAAGCGGATGAATCCTGCAGATTCTGCTGGTACTGATGGTGCAATAGAAGGTCAAAGTCCAGCGGAAAATTCCACAAACACGGCATACCATGCTACACGAGTTGCAAAAAAAGCCAAACAGAAACAAATAGCTGCCACCAAACAAGCAGAGACAGCCCTAGTTCTTGCAACACCTACCATAGTACTACCATCTACACGACTTACTCGTGCATCAACTGAGCTAGCAGCACGTTCCCAAGCTCCCTTGCCACCTGACACTACTTCCCAAGCACTCTTGACACAAGACGAGTTGGCAATATCAGATGAACCTTGTGAGCTTCAACAACAAGAAGGTAGTTGCTGGAGTCAAGTTACAGTTGCATGCTTCTTTATATGTAGTCTCATAGTTTGATGTACACTAACACTTCCTATGTTCGTTGTTGGACTAGCAGCTAGGCGCAAGAGGAAACAAACATCAGGGATATTGCTCGATAGGTTAACTAAATCTAGAGGAGGAAGAATGGAGACCCGTTTTGAGGCAGGTTTAAAAAGGCCACGTGATGCTACTGAGTCAGCCAAGTTAGTATCAGAGGCAGCGGTTGCCGTTAGGTGTCATGTACGTATCCTCCCAACTTGGATTCAGTACAGGAATGACAAAGATGAAACCCAGTTCAACACCTTCCTCGACCATTTATCTGTAAGTATGGTTATGTATGGAAACTAGTAATATCGTCTTGCTCTGTCCCATACTTTCTAGGTTGCTGATAATGAGACTCCCATAATTTTCAACAGATGAGGTTCAAGTTGGATAGCCAAGATGATGCAACCAGACAAGCTTGCACCCATGTTTTCAAGTCTGCTCTGCGACAGTATCGGTATAACTTGAGGAAAACTCACTTTGAAGGCAAGGCTAACAGTGAACTTTCCCAAACATCTCTAGTGGAAAATATATCGGATGAAGACTGGAGGGGCCTTGTTAAACACTGGTCTGATCCGAAGTATCAGGTACATTATATATATGTGATTAGATCACATGTTGAAGTCCTATTTACGCATGTGCCACACAAATCTATCTTCTTGTAGGTGAACTGTTCAAAGAACAAGGCCAACCGTACGAAAGTGAAATTCCAACAAACGACAGGATCTCGTAGCTATATTGCACACTGCGAGGCTCTTGTAATTAGCTGCTGTTTCACTCTTTTCGCTGTACCATATTATCAGATCTATATTGACTTGTTCGAAATGTAGAGGAAAGCCCGCAAGGACCAAAAAGTACCTGAACCAAATGCTGTGGAAATCTTCAAGGACTGTCACACCAGCAAGAAGAAGGGCATGACTACACCAGTCAAAGCCGCTGTTGTAAGTCCTTAATCCTCATGCCTTTTAACTACTACTTACTCTGACTTGTGCCTTGAACTGCATGGTTTGCAGCCAATGTCTATTACTCTTTTCAATTTTATACACAATTGTCTTAGTGTATCATTGCACCTTACAAGGTTTAAAAGAGAGGAGTGATGTTCCTTTGATCTTGACCCGTAATCTAGTTCCGTGCCGGACTTGCCCACACAACGTTACAATTGCCTGTTTGTCTGTTATCAGTTGTTTTGTGATATGAGTGATGTCATACTATGCTTACCGTATTATAAACTTCGTCTCTTTATCCTTAGCCCTCAATACAATGTGAAGAAATAGACAATACATTAGCGATGGTACATGGTCATATGTTTGGAACCTGGTTTTATTATGTACTTTGCAATAAAATACAACTAATATTTTACATGGGTTCACCAGAATAAGTTCTGTATATAGGCCAAAGCTATTTTGTTTGGTTTTGCTTCCTCCTTAATATCTTCTGTTCTGGTACTACTAATGTAAAACCTCAACTTTTCAGCGAGCTATGGAAAAAATGGTGGAACCACCACCTTCTGAAGGTGGCGAGGCAACTATAACCGCAATGTCAGCTCTTGCTGCAGTTGGTCAGTACCTGTCCACTAACAGTGCCAAAAGCACATTCCTACGTAATACTGGGTTGGTTGTTAAGGCAATATCGTCCAAACTGCCTCATGATCAATATATGCAAGCTCAAAGCAATGTTGTATCTGCGCTCCAGACACAAGTCCATTCCCTAACAGAGACCCTTTGTGAAATAAGGAGAACATTGCTCAAGGTCGTCAAGATATGCATGGTTTTGAAACCAGACTATCAGACACTTGCTATGTTATTCAGGAGCCTAGGGGAAATGAAGGCGAGGGTTATGGTGCTCCATCGGACAATACAGCATGAAAACGTAACAGTCAGGTCAAATGAACTGAGCTTCTGAACTTCTGGTGGTGCGTTTATCTGCTAGACTGTTAAGTTTTATGCCAACCTTCCTTTTGTTATATAGTTGTAATTTGTTTTGGTGCGATAAGAAATTTATTCTTAACGTGCAGCCACCGGCTGAAGAAAACAGCAAGCCATTTTTGTATAGTGCAGGGTGTTCCCTATATTTGCACTGGTGGCGATCTTTGATGCCGAGTGGATGTAATCTGCGCAATCTCCATAATAGCCTAGCGTTAGTTTCAGCCTTATTTATTTCCTACTCTTGTTTTTCCTTGGTTTGCTAATGGCCGCAACTACCATGGGCCATATACGGGCCGTAGGATCCATGGGTCTCCTACGGGCCGTCGGTAAATGGGCCTGTAATCAGTCGGCCTCGGGCCGTCGGATAAATGGGTCTACATGGGCCGTAATCGGGCGTAATTGGTATCGGCCCAGCACGGTAACAGGCCATAGGACAGCAAAGGCTTAATTCTGTCACAGGCATAACGGGTCGTTAATGGGCCAGAATATAGGACGGGCTGGAAACGGCGCAACGGGTTAACAGACCAGAAACGGGCCGACTCTTGCCATGGGCCGAATTTGGCCCATTAGCGTAACAGGCCAGTAACGGGCCGACTCTTGCCATGGGCCGAATTTGGCCCATTAGGGGAACATGCCAGTAACGGGCGGAAGTAATCGAGGGCCGAAAGGGAGCCCAAGAACGTATGGGCTGTCAATAGGCCGAAAGCTAACCCAGGCTAGAAACGGCCCATGTAAATCACGGGCCATTAACGGGTATAAAGAAAATTACTGTTCATTATGGGCTAGAGTCACCGTGGGCCTATAAAGGGCCGAAAGATACGAAGGCCTCATATGGGCCGAAAGACGTCGTGGGCCATACATGGGCCAAAAGTGAAATGGGCTGGTGTTATATTCGACGGCCCACATGACGTTGTTGGGCCGATTTCCTTTAGGGCCTAATGGGCCGTGAGTTAACGGGCTGTAAAATGGGCTATTTGCAAAGAGACCATTAACAAGCTTTTCATGGGCCAGCCCATTAACTTTTGACCAAGTCAAACGGGTCAGCTTTGTAAGCTAAATGGGCCAGTGGTGGGCCGTGGCACGTGTTGACATATCATAGGCGCCTATCTGACCCACTAACGAGCTGACACATGTTTCGTCCGGCCAATAAGAATTTTACACGTGGAAATTTCCCATTGGTCGGGGCTGTTAACGCGTTATCAAATCCAAAACCCGACCCGATAGCTTAATGGCGTTCCGTTATGGTGGATGCCATGTGTCGGTCACCCTTGACGAAAGCACTTCTATGACGTGCGATTTATCGTCATGGAAGTGGACACTTCCGTGATGATAATTTTGGTAATGTCATGGAACACTTCTACGACAGCACAGGTATGACTATCTTTATTCTGTCATAAAATCGTCATGGATGTACATGCATGACAAAAAACGTGACCTACTGTGACAAACACGTATCATCATGGAAGTGTATTTTTTTGTAGTGCCTGCATCGCACACACATTATTATAGCTGACCGTTTCTGTTGTTCTGCCTCGTCGCAAACAGTTTGAATGGATTAACCGTGTGTCCTGCATCGCACATGCAACTAAAATCTAAACCATGTTTGACGCCTCCTCCATTGTAAACGTTTTGTACCTTTTTTGATGGTTTTTTACACCACCGTTTGCGATTATTGCATCACACACAATTTCGGCTCTGATCGTAGTGTCGCGTTAGCAGTGTCCTGCAGTAGCGACTTCTAGTGAACCTGAAATAGAAAAACCTCCTGATAATGAAAATGAAGTTTCTATCTCAGATGCTGAAAGTCAATCTGGTAATGAACACTCACCTAATGTTAATGAAATAGATAATGATGAGGTTCTTGAAGACTCTCAACCAACCAATGAAAAAGAGCCAGATAATGATGTTGAGATAGAACCACCTGTTGATCTTGATAACCCACAAGCTAAAAATAAAAGGTATGATAAAAGAGACTACATTGCTCGAAAACACGGTAAAGAAAGAGAACCATGAGTTCAAAAACCTATGCCTTTTCCAACCAAGTCAACTAAAAAGAATGATGATGAAGAATTTGAATGCTTTGCTGAAATGCGGAGGCCAGGCTTTTTGTGTACTCGCTTGACTGATATCTTGAAAATGCCTCCTTATGCAAAGTATATGAAAGACATCATCACGAATAAGAGAAAAATACCGGAAGCTGGAATCTCCACTATGCTTGCTAATTACACTTTTAAACTTGGAGATCCGGGACCAATTGTACCTTGCTCTATCAAAAAGAATTATGTGAAAACTGCTTTGTGTGATTTAGGAGCTGGTGTTAGTGTTGTGCCTTTCTAT
This sequence comes from Aegilops tauschii subsp. strangulata, assembly GCF_002575655.3. Taxonomy (NCBI): domain Eukaryota; kingdom Viridiplantae; phylum Streptophyta; class Magnoliopsida; order Poales; family Poaceae; genus Aegilops; species Aegilops tauschii. The sequence continues at coordinate 402,440,683 of NC_053035.3, forward strand.
TTATATAAAAGACTTGACTTGAATAAACTCACACCTACTGAAATATCTTTGCAAATGGCTGAAAAATCAACTGCCATACCTATCGGTATCTGTGAGGATGTGCCCGTTGTTTTTGCTAATGTTACTATTTTGACTGACTTAGTTATACTTGAGATGCCCGAGAACGACAACATGTTGATTATCCTTGGTAGACCCATCTTGAATACTGCAGGGGCCATTATTGATTGCCATAAAAGCAAGGTCAGTTTTCATATTAATGGTAATGAGCATACGGTGCACTTTTCGAAGAAACAATTCCAAGTGAATGGTATTAATGTTATTGAAAAATCTCCGACAATCACTATTGGAAGTTTTCAAATACCTCTACCTGCTGTCAAAGAGAAATATGAAATGCTTATTGTTGGGGAAATGCAAATCCCCATTGAGGTAACTTTGTGATTTATGAAAGTTCTTCGGTTTCATGCTAATGGAAAGTGGTTGTTAATGGATCATTACTGAACGGTAGGAAGTTGATGAATTTAGTAAGCACTACTTTCTGTCCCTAATTTTTATTCCCTGTTTTTAGTTAAATAAAATAAAATGCCATGTTTTGTCTGTTTTTCTGAATTTCCCGTGCAATAAAAAATGACCCAAAAATAAAAGTTATCAGAATGCTCTGAAAAATCTATATTATTTTTTCCTGAATATTTAAGAATTTCTGGTGCAAAAATAACCAGAGGGGCGTGCACCAGGTAGGCACAACCCACCTGGGGGTTGTGGTCCACACGTGGGCCCCCTCACTTATCCCTTCATCCCACATTGTCACCTACCTCCAGAAAAAAAAATCACTCTTGCTCTCTCTCCCGTGTTCTTGAGCTCAAACCCGCGGATTTCGATCTCTTTGCTCGAAGCTCCATTTTTTAAACTGTTTCGGGGGATTGTTTCTTGGTATGTGACTCCACCATTTGTCCAATTAGTTTTTGTTTTAGTGCTTTATACGTTGAATAAATAGTTAATCTTGGTGCTGCTGTAGATGTGCTTGCATGTTCAATTCTTAGTGTTCTAAGTAGTTTGAATGCTTGCTATGGCCTCTATGTATCCCTATGAGTAGTTGCTATTAGTTTTGTGAAGTTTTGTTGGAAAAATTTTGTGAACTAAAAATTCAGATTTTTGTTCATAGGAAAAATTGTACGCGGACATGAATATCTCCAGGAAATATGGCTCTAAGAAGAACTCCAAGGGTGTTATTGGGGAGTCTTCTAACAGTGATCTCCGCCCTCGGAGGTTGGCGGAGGTACGACCGTGCGAATGGCCGCACACCCAGTTCCTGCATGAGGTTAGAATTCATGAGGAGTTCATGCAATATATTGCCAATGCCAGTCTCACCGACTTCATCGCAGATGAGTGTGACCAACACCAAATCCTCACAAATTTGTTTGTTCAAAGCTTTACTTTCCTGCCTAGAAATAATCCCCCTGAAGTGAGCTTTAATTTATAAGCTGAAAACCATCAGATACCACATACTGAGTTTCGTGACATATGCATGATCCCCTCTGATGGGAGCTTGGCTGAGCCTAGACCGGCTGAGTTTGAGGATTTTTGTCGCACTCTGACAGTGGGTGATGAGAGGAGAGTGTCATCCATCACTGCCGGTGGTTTACATTTTCCTGCTATTCATTACTTTGCATATTTCATTACTAAATGCTTGCTTGCTAGGGAGAAGGTGGGTGCACTTAGTTCACCAGACCTTGCTGTTTTACGTCGTGCAATTGAGGGCGACAACACGTATAGCTTGGGAGCTATCGTGGCTCGTCGCCTGCACCTTAATAAATCCCAGGGTAAAATACATTGTGGGATTTTTGCTACTCGTTTGGCGGCTCACTTCGAGGTTGAGATACGCCCTCATGACTACCCTCTGACCAAGGTTTACCTAGACCTGGCAGCCATGTATCACCATCACTTTCTTGCGCATGATCGTCCTAATGTTGCCATTCCTTATAACCTGGTCTATAATGTTGACACTCATGATGTTATCCCCTTGCCTGCACCTGCTTTGTTTGATTCTATTTCCAGGGGCGGATATAGGATTATGCCAGCAGATATCATCGCCTACCGAAACGCTCAGGCTGGTGCTGAGGCAGCACACCAGGCACCTCCATAGTGGGATGAGTGGATGCCCACTCCTCAGGATCCATACTACCCTCCAGGCTACTAATTGCTTACCAACTTAGGCCAAAAGCCTAAGCTTGGGGGAGTACGTGTTTCTCACTGACATTATATTCATGCCCACATATCATTCGATTTGTCGGTGCTCACACTTTTTCATTGTATCATCCATGCTTAGATTTATTTTTCTTGTTTTCTTCTTATGTGTTGAGAAAACCTTAGAAAAACCAAAAAAAATTAGTTGTAGTAATTTACTTTCTATGCATGCTTAGTAGTACTAAAAAGAAAATCCAAAAAGATTTCCTTGTTCTTCTTTTGCTTGTTGGAAACTTTCCCGTGTAAATAGTTTTTCTCGTTTTTGCCTTTTTCTTTGCTTGTTGGAGAAAACCAAAAACTCCAAAAATATTTCGATGTGTTTCTCTAAACTTCTTTTCTTTTTATTCGAGTTGTACTGAGGAGAAGACCACGATGAAAATGTTGAGTGGCTCTCATATGAATAACTGTTGAACTAATAAGAGCCCATTTTACCTTGTCTTTTCCTGTTGAATAAAATGTTTTCTAGATTCCAGTTTAGTCCATGGCACTCTTGCACTATTATTATTTCCATATCATTCGGTCATGCAAGTGAAAGGCAATAATGATGATATTCGATCAGCTAGCTGTGGCAAGGAGAAACTGGTATGAACTCGACTTGTTCTGTCTATGTAAATATGTTTAACCTAGTGCCCATGATTTAGCCGATTACGATTAAACATGTTTGCAATGACAATTAGAGATTATAGTTTCTCATGCCATGCATAAGTAGCTGGGAGTTGATAATGATTTATCTTGGATATCAACAGAGCGTTAAAATGAATGTGATGTAGTATGATGATATGGTATCCTCCTCCGGATGTTCGAGTGGCTTGACTTGGTACATGTTCATGCATGTCGTTGAATCAAAACCAAATAGCCTCTATAATGTTTATGTTCATGGTGTTCATATCCTACTCATGCTAGTGTCCAATGTTACTTATGCATAATGCCTGGTCATGATCGTTGTTGCTCTTTAGTTGGCCGCTTCCCAATTTTAATTGCTAGCCTTCGCCTGTACTAAGTGGGAATTCTGCTTGTACATCAAAAACCCTGCACCCAAAGTTATATCAGATGAGTCCACCATACCTACATATATGCGGTATTACCCTGCCGTCCTAAGTAAATTTGCATGTGCCACCTCTAAAAACTTCAAAAAATTATCATTTTTGTGTGCCTGGATCATTCATGGAACGATAGGAGGTGGTCGATATCTTCGGTGCTAAGCATGTTATCCTCAGGTCGAGTGTTTATTCACTTGCCATCGCACGAGGAAACGGGCGGTAATAGGGATGCCCAGCCTCAAACTACAAAATACAAAAAGAGTTCATCTTTTGAATAATCAAACAAAAACTCCCAATGGAGTCAGAACCTTTACTTTCCGCTTGGGAACCGCCACTAGCGTGCTTAGCATGGAAGATGTCGATAACTGATGGTCGTGAAGTGAATAAGGAGGGTGCATGTCTCAAAATAATCATTTATCTCTGTTTTAAAAACTTGGGCTCTGGCACCTCTACAAATCACTGCTTCCCTGTGCGAAGGGACTTTCCACTTACTTTTATGTTGTGTCACCACCTTCTATAAACAAGCGCCAGAAACTGAGTAGAGCACAACGGTCATGATTTATGCATTGTGTATCGCTAATGTTGGGTGCATCATGACTGATCTTTTCTACCATGAATTACAATGTTTAGTCGCTGCTTGAACTTTGGAGGTGCTCTGCATTTATGTTTTGCGGTCTTAGAAAGGGCTAGCGAGATACCACTATTGTTATATTATATCATGGTTGTTTTGACAACATGTTGTTGTTTCATATATCTTATTATTGCTCGCTAGCTGATTATGCCATTGATATGGTTCATTATAATCTTTAAGAGTTATTGTCAACATGGTTAGTTATAATGCTGGCTGAAAACCTGGGTGCTGTTTAAGCTTATTTATGCAAACAAGAGCAAAAGAGTTCATAAAATTTTTCTTTCTCACTTTTAGTTTATCAACTGAATTGCTTGGGGACAAGCAAAGGTTTAAGCTTGGGGGAGTTGATATGTCTCGAACATATCTACTTTTTCTCATGCTTTTCCTCTTGTTCTGGACTCTAATTTGCATGATTTGAATGAAACTAACCACGGACTGATGCTGTTTTTAGTAGAACTACCATGGTGTTGTTTTTGTGCAGAAATAAAAGTTCTCGGAATGGAACGGATCTTTTTGAGGATTTTTTATATCAATAATAAGAATTTCTGGAGTCAAGACCCACCAAAGAGGGGCCCCTGGGTGGGCACAACCCACCAGGGCGCGCCCCCTCTCCTGGCGCGCCCAGGTGGGTTGTACCCACCTGGTGGCCCTGCTGATGACCCCCTGATACTATAAATTCACATTATTCCAGAAAAAATCAGGGAAAAAGAATTATCGCGATCCACAAGACGGAGCCGCCGCCAAGACCTGTTCTTCCTCGAGAGGGAAGATCTGGAGTCCGTTTGGGGCTCTGGTGAGGGGGATCTTCGTTCTTTGTCATCACCAACCCTTCTCCATCGCCAATTCCATGATGCTCACCACTGGGAGTGAGTAATTCCTTCATAGGCTTGCTGGTCGGTGAGGAGTTGGATGAGATTCATCATGTAATCGAGTTAGTTTTGTTACGGCCCGATCTCTAGTATCCACTATGTTCTTAGAGTGATGTCGCTATGACTTTGCCATGCTTAATGCTTGACACTTTGGGCCCGGGTCTCATGATTTCTGATCTGAACTGTTTATGAATTCATCATTATACCCATGTTTTAGATCCGATCTTGCAAGTTATAGTCACCTACTACGGTTATGATCCGGCAACCCCGGAGTGACAACAGCCGGGCCAACTCCCAGTGATGACCGTAGTTTGAGGAGTTCATGTATTCACTATGTGCTAACGCTTTGTTCCGGTTCTCTATTAAAAGGAGGCCTTAATATCCCTTAGTTTCCAATATGGACCCCGCTGCCACGGTGTAGCGACCAGACCTCAAACAGTCTGATCTACCGTGCACCAGTGTCATCCCTGGATCAGTAATGCTGACACGCACAGTACCTGGAGGATTTGTAACAGAGTAGCAATCACACACTTATTACATCGAGTATCTCAAGAGAGAAATAAATATGAAAAATATGGCTTCAGGCCATCTAAAACGATAACAACGGAAGACTTGGAAGATAAGTGAGTCCATCAACTCCAACCGCATCACTGAGTATAAGACCACGACCTAAGGCACCTTACTCGTCGTCTGAAAAGTCTGCAACATGAAACGTTGCAACCCGAAAACAGGTCAGCACATGGAATATGCTGGCAATGTAACACATAGAGAGTAATGAACAGAATAATGCTATACTACATGCATATATGGCTGGTAGAAGGCTCTATGGTTACTATTTTGTGAAAAGCCAATTTTTCCCTACTGCAAAGGAATAAATTTTATTTAACTATCATGGTGGTTGTTAAACATTGAGAATGGTTGACAGCATTCTCAATCCCAATTAAGTATCATCATCAAAACCCAACAAAATTAATTAAAGTAACATGATGAGATTCACATGATAATCCAGATACTACATCCTCAAGGTGTCCATAACCGGGGACACGGCTAACCATGATTAGTTTATACACTCTGCAGAGTTTTGTGCACTTTTCCCCACAAGACTCGATCTCCTCCGTTAGATTTCTCGCATGACATGCTGTTTGAGAAACGGATGACCAAGACACAGTCTTTCAGAAGTGTTTGCACCTTACGAATGGGCAGACAGTACCACCTACATCCCCTAGTCTACCACTGTAAGAGCTCACACGACCTACTCAACTATGCTAGAGCCCATAATAGCTTGTGGCTACACACGGAAGTTTCTAGCATGAATAATCTGATGATCCCTTTGAGCCTGGGTGGCGGTCCAAAGAAAAACAGGCAATCCTGGAATACCCAGGTACCTCAATCCACCCAGATGTGTGTTTTAGTTGCCACCTTAAGTATAACCATTAATTAGCAATCTCCCATCTGTCATGGTAACACTCAAACCCAATCCACGTCTACTAGCATAGCATAATGATATAAGCAAACGTAGAAGTAACTCCCAAGGGTTTGATAATAAACAGGGCAATAGGTACTACCTCATCTACTTCCCAGAACCCACAATTTAATTAGATCCTAATCATGTAATGTTTGAGGGTTGATCTAATGCAATAAAACTGGGTAGTAAAAGAAGTATGATCAAAGTGTTATTTGCCTTGCTGATGATCCGTGAAACCTAGAGATTCGAAGTAGCAAACGGCGCACTCCGGGTACTCTATCGCAAACAAACAAGCATACAGTAAGCACTCAACTAATGCACAAGTAAAACTCAAATAAAAGATCTAACCAGAAAGTTCAACTTAAGAACTCCGGTTTGCAAAAAGAATCAAATCAAGCGAAGCAACGAAAGTCAAACGGCGAAGGAACCAAGCTTCGCTTACTAATCTGGATCTAGGTCAAATTTTACAGTAGGAAAAACATGTTTGGGTTGGTTAAATGGAAAGAGAATTTCGAGACGAAACTCTAGGCGCTTGAATCGCCTGAATCTGATAAACGAGCGAAAAGTTAAACTAAAACGAAAAACAGATCGAAAATCGTGATCGGGAAAAATTGCGGAAAATCCGACGAAAAAGAAAACTGACGAACAGTTAATCGAACGGACGTTCGTTAACTGCGGCTAAACGGTGAACGCGGTCGTCAAAACGAACGGACCGGCGAACGTTCGCTAGCTAACTAAACCGAAAAAAATCCGATCTATATAAAAAAATAACCTAGGGTTTCAAAATAAACCGAATCGGTTTTTCGGCGAAAACCGGCGCGGCGGCTACCTCAGTCCGGTGGGATTCCGGCGGGGTCGGGTGGGGCTCCGGCGGGCTTCGGGAGAGGGCGGCGAGGGGCGGGTGAGGCGGCGGGGTCGACGGGGCGTCGGGCGGCGGGGTTCGGCCTCGGGTCGGCGGCTCCTCGTGGCGGCGGCGTTCGCGACTCCGGCGGGGCGGGTGTTGGCGGCGGCGGCTCCGGTCGGGGGTGTGGAGAGGTGGCGGTTCGGCGGGAGTACATATAGAAGGGGGGCTTCGGCTTGGGGGAGGGGTAAGGCGGCGGGGCGACGTGGTCCTCCCAGACTCGGGCGGCGCGCGGCTTCGGTCTCCAGGTGGGAGACGACGACGGGGCATGCGCTGGCCTGGCTCGGCTGGGCCTCGGCCCAGCGCGGGATGTCTTTTTTTTAAATAATTTCGCCGAAACTAAAAATATCCTAGAAAAATAAATAAAAATATAAAAATGCCAGAATAAATTTTCGCCGTCTTATTAAAATAATTAGAACGAGATGAACATTTTCTTGGCCCTAAAAATGCAGTTTTGAAAACGTGCAATTTTTCTAATGCAAATAAAATTGCAAATAAAAATCCGATAAAATCAAATATTTGATTTTAATATTTTCCTCCAAAATTTCAATTATTTTGGAGAAGTCATATTTTCTCCTCTCATATATTTTAATATGAAATATTTTTCGGAGTGAAAAATAATTAAAACCAAAAATCCTCATTTCATTATTTGATAAAAATCAAATACGAAAACTGGGAAAATCACTAACTTTCTCCGAGGGTCCTTGAGTTGCTTAGGATTTCGAGGATTTGCCAAAATGCAATAAAATATGCTATGCAATGATGATCTAATGTATAACATTCCAAATTGAAAATTTGGGATGTTACAAACCTACCCCCTTAAGAGGAATCTCGCCCTCGAGATTCGGGTTGGCTAGAAAATAGGTGAGAGTGGTCCTTCCGTAGATCTTCCTCTCGCTCCCATGTGGTTTCGTCCTCACGAAATCCCTTTGCCTTTCCTTTGCTCATGTTCACATTTATCTTGGCAATCTCCTTGTCAGTCTTCTGAGCTTCCCTGATCTTATCCATCAGAGTAGACTGAATTTCTAATGCTTCTACATAGCCTCTCGGAACTTTCTCCAAACATAGCTCGCGAAGATCCTTGGCTAATTCTTTCGGTAACTCTCCGGTCATGAGTGTGTTGACATGGCTCTTGCGGCTCAACGCGTCTGCTACTACGTTAGCCTTTCCGGGGTGATAATGCAATCTCATATCATAATCCTTTATGAGCTCCAACCATCTCCTTTCCCTGAGATTCAACTCCTTCTGCGTGAAGATGTATTTCAAACTCTTGTGATCCGTGTACACCTCACAGTGGTTTCTGATGAGAAAATGTCTCCATGTCTTTAGCACATGTACTACGGCTGCTAACTCGAAATCATCCGTAGCGTAATTCAGCTCATGGGGCTTAAGTTGTCGTGAGGCATATGAAAGAACTCTTCCTTCCTGCATCAGCACTGCTCCAAGTCCTCGACGTGAAGCGTCGCAGTAAACTTCATAATCCTTGCGCTGATCTGGCAAAATCAACACTGGTGATGTAACCAAACGTTTCTTCAATTCCTGAAAACTAGCTTCACATTCCTCTGTCCAATTGAACTTGGTGTCTTTCTTCAACAGCTTCGTGATGGGTTTTGCAATCTTCGAGAAATTCTCAATGAATCTCCGGTAGTATCCTGCGAGTCCAAGAAAACTACGGATTTCTCCAACTGACGTGGGTGATTCCCAGCTTGTTACTGTGTCAACTTTGGTGGGGTCTACTACTATTCCTTCTCCGGATATAACGTGTCCGAGGAATCCAACTTCCTTCAGCCAAAACTCACATTTGTTGAACTTGGCGTATAACTGATGTTCTCTGACTTCTCAAGTACCAAACGCAAATGCTCCTTATGCTCCTCTTCATTCTTTGAGTAGACCAAAATGTCATCAATGAACACTACGACGAACTTATCCAAAAACTCCATAAACACTTTGTTCATCAGGTTCATGAAATAGGCAGGGGCGTTAGTCAGACCAAATGACATAACGGTATACTCATATAGCCCATACCTGGTGGTAAAAGCCGTCTTAGGTATATCCTACTCCTGAATCTTCAACTGATGGTATCCCGACTGCAGATCGATCTTGGAAAATACCTTAGCTCCTTGCAATCGGTGAAACAAATCATTGATCATCGGCAGTGGGTACTTGTTCTTGATGGTCACTTCATTCAGTCCTCGATAATCAACAACCATCCTTAACGATCCACCCTTCTTCTCCACTAGAAGTACGGGTGATCCCCAAGGTGAAGAACTTGGGCGAATATAGCCTTTATCCAGTAACTCCTTAATCTGCTTCTTAATCTCCTCCAAATCTTTTGCGGGCATTCTGTACGGTCTCTTAGATATTGGCCCTGTGCCTGGCAAAAGCCCAGTCAAAAACTCAATGTCTCTATCCGGTGGCATGCCTGGCAACTCTTCTGGAAATACATCCGGGTAATCCTTCACCACTGGTACTTCCTCCTGTACAACTCCTGATAAGGAATTTACTTGAGTCCTCTTCGGCACATGCCGGGATACATACTTAAACCTTCTTCCTTCTAGGGTGGTAAGCAAAATTGACTTACTGGCGCACTCAATGTTCCCTACATACTTCGATAACCAATCCATGCCTAATATCACATCCAATCCTTGCGATTCTAGTACTATTAGGTCCGAGGGAAACATGTAGTTACCAATCCTTAATGGTAACCGATCACACCATAAACTAGCCATATACTCTACTCCTGGCGAGGTTACTAACATGGGTGACCTAAGGGCTTGGGTTGGCAGTTTATACTTATCCACAAACCCCCTTGATATGTATGAATGCGATGCACCAGTATCAAAAAGAACGACTGCAGTAAATGACTTAACCAAAAACTTACCTATTACTGCATCTGGCTGAGCTTCAACCTCCTCCACGCTAACATGGTTCACATGTCCTTTGTTGAAAGGGTTCGGCTTCTTTCCAGAGCTTCCATTGACATTTCCATTTTTAGCTTCGGGACATTCATTAGCGTAATGCCCAGTCTTCTGGCACTTGTAGCAAGTGACTTGGCTTAGATCTCTCTTAACTGGGGTAGATGGGTTATTACGGTTCTGTCCGTTGCTTCCTCCATTCCCATTACCATTCTTGGGTCCACTATGGTTGTGCGAGCCTCCTACTCCATGGGGATGCTGAAAAGATCCTCCCGAATTTGGGGTAAAACGTGACTTCTGATGAGCTCCAGAATTGTACTTCCCTTGTCCATACTTCCTCTTGCGGCTTTCAATCTGCTGCTGCTTCCCTTCAATCATGAGAGCTCTATCTACCAACTCCTGGTAGTTGTTGAAGGTTGCTACCATCAACTGCATACTCAGCTCATCATTCAGTCCTTCCAGAAACTTCTCCTGCTTGACTGCATCTGTAGCAACGTCATCTAGAGCATACCGTGCTAACTTACTAAAGTCCTCCACATACTGGCCTACGGTGCGTCCTCCTTGGCATAGGTTGCGAAACTCACGCTTCTTCATAGCCATAGCTCCTGCTGAAACATGGGCAGTACGGAAAGCTTGTTGAAACTGGTCCCATGTGACAATGTCAATAGGGTGTGTGGCTGTGTAATTCTCCCACCATGATGTTGCGGGTCCATCAAGATGATGTGTAGCAAAACGCACTCTCTCCGCATCTGTGCATCCTGCAGTGGTCAACTCCCTTCCAACTTTGCAGAGCCAATCATCTGCAACAATCGGCTCGGTGCTGCTGGAAAACACTGGTGGATTCAGTCTCAAGAAACGGGTTAAGTGATCAATAGAGGGTGGTGGTGGGTTGTTGTTGTTGTTGTTGCCTTGGTTCTGTACTAACACTTGCATCAGGGCATTCTGCTGCTGAATCAACTTAGTGATCTCCGGTGGGAAAATAAATCCGGTGTCGCGTCTTGGAGGCATCTGATAGGTTTAGAAAAGATGAGAATTTAGAATAGAATGAGGTCTAGAGAGAAAACACTACCCATATGCTCATGAGACAAACACTATCAATATCACTCAATCAATTCAAACAAGGCATACAATCGATCTGACTATCGTTACAAAGTGCTCGGACTATACTATATACATGGGGGAATACTACGACTGATTATGGTGGTCTACTAGAAATTTTGTTCGGTCGAAGACTCGATGATATCTGCTCCAGCTTCATCAACAAAATCATCTTCACTGGGGTCCGAGTCGGTGTCGTCGATGATGATGTAGTTATCCGGGCAAGCGCAATCATCATCCTCTCCTCCTGGTGCTGGGTCTCCCATGAATACTCCGATCTTCTTTATCAGGTCGTCATTCTTCTCCACCAGTGCGACGATTTCCTCCATATAATCCTCGCGTGTAGCCTTGAGTTGTTCCTCCAACTCCGTGATCTTGGTCAATGCCTTCTTCAGATCTATCATGTATGCGCACATCTGGTTCTCCTGGCGACGAATGTGTTGGTTTTGCTCCTGGATGAAAGCTGCAATTGATCCATCCTTCTTGGTGCTGATCATCTCCATTTGCTCATCTCGGCGTCCACAAATCTGATAAATATTATCCTTAAGCTCCCTGTGGTAGACTTCTCCAATGCGTCCCATAGTGATGTGGGCTGCCATGCTCTTCCCTAAACTCCAGGTTGGTGCATCAAAGGAAAACTCTATAGGCTCAGTGACTGGCGTAAACGTCCTTCCTAGAACTTGAACTTGAATCTTCCAGCGCTCCTCTTCTGGTAGTGTGGCGTTGTAAGTCCCGGTGAAGCTTGGTATTCCGATGTTCAGGTACTTAGTAACTTCTTCAAGTGTTGTCCAAAAGGTGTATGTTCATCCGGTCGCATGAACTTGTTCCTTGTATCCGCCATTCCTAAAAGAGTAGAAAATGGAGAGGAGTTAGAAATGAGAAGAGAGTAGTGTTCTAGGGTTTAAGCTTAGTGGTCGTGTCCTACAGTCAGCGTGTGCTCTAATACCACCTTTGTCGCGACCAGACCTCAAACAGTCTGATCTACCGTGCACCTGTGTCATCCCTGGATCAGTAATGCTAACATGCACAGTACTTGGAGGATTTATAACAGAGTAGAAATCACACACTTATTACATCGAGTATCTCAAGAGAGAAATAAGTATGAAAAATATGGCTTAAGGCCATCTAAAATGATAACAGCGGAAGACTTGGAAGATAAGTGAGTCCATCAACTCCAACGACATCACTGAGTATAAGACCATGACCTAAGGCACCTTACTCGTCCTCTGAAAAGTCTGCAACATGAAACGTTGCAGCCCGAAAACGGGTCAGCACATGGAATATGCTGGCAATGTAACACTTATAGAGTAATGAACAGAATAATGCTATACTACATGCATATATGGCTGGTAGAAGGCTCTATGGTTACAGTTTTGCGAAAAGCCAATTTTTCCCTACTGCAAAGGAATAAATTTTATTTAACTATCATGGTGGTTGTTAAACATTGAGAATGGTTGACAGCATTCTCAATCCCAATTAAGTATCATCATCAAAACCCAACAAAATTAATTAAAGTAACATGATGAGATTCACATGATAATCCAGATACTAGATACTCAAGGTGTCCATAACCGGGGACACCGCTAACCATGATTAGTTTATACACTCTGCAGAGGTTTGTGCACTTTTCCCCACAAGACTCGATCTCCTCCGTTAGATTTCTCGCACGACATGGTGTTTGGGAAACGGATGACCGAGACACAGTCTTTCAGAAGTGTTTGCACCTTACGAATGGGTAGACAGTACCACCTACATCCCCTACATCTGCTATTCTACCACTATAAGAGTTCACACGACCTACTCAACTATGCTAGAGCCCATAATAGCTTGTGGCTGCACACGGGAGTTTGTAGCATGAATAATCTCATGATCCCTTTGAGCCTGGGTGGCGGTCCAAAGAAAAACAAGCAATCCTGGAATACCCAGGTACCTCAATCCACCCAGATGTGTGTTTTAGTTGCCACCTTAAGTTTAACCATTAATTAACAATCTCCCGTCTGTCATGGTAACACTCAAACCCAATCCACGTCTACTAGCATAGCATAACGATATAAGCAAACATAGAAGTAACTCCCAAGGGTTTGATAATAAATAGGGCAATAGGTACTACCTCATCTACTTCCCAGAACCCACAATTTAATTAGATCCTAATCATGCAATGTTTGAGGGTTGATCTAATGCAATAAAACTGGGTAGTAAATGAAGTATGATCAAAGTGTTACTTGCCTTGCTGATGATCCATGAAACCTAGAGATTCGAATTAGCAAGCGGCGCACTCCGGGTACTCTATTGCAAACAAACAAGCATACTGTAAGCACTCAACTAATGCACAAGTAAAACTCAAATAAAAGATATAACCAGAAAGTTCAACTTAAGAACTCCGATTTGCAAAAAGAATCAAATCAAATAAAGCAACGAAAGTCAAACGGCTAAAGAAATCTAACGAAAGTCAAACGGCTAAAGAAATCTAACGAAAGTCAAATGGCTAAAGAAATCTAACGAAAGTCAAACGGATAAAGAAACTAATCTGGATCTAGGTCAAATTTTACAGTAGCAAAAACTTGTTTGAGTTGGTTAAACAGAAAGAGAATTTCGAGACGAAACTCTAGGCGCTTGAATCGCCTGATTCCGATAAACGAGCGAAAAGTTAAACTAAAACGAAAAACAGATGGGAAATCGCGATCGGGAAAAATCGCGGAAAATCCGACAAAAAGAAAACTGACGAACAGTTAATCGAACGGACGTTCATTAACTGCGGCTAAACGGTGAACGCGTTCGTTAAAACGAACGGACCGGCGAACGTTCGCTAACTAACTAAACCGAAAAAAACAGATCAATATAAAAAAACCTAGGGTTTCAAAATAAACCGAATCGGTTTTCCGGCGAAAACCGGCGCGGGTTCGGGAGAGGGCGGCGAGGGGCGGGTGAGGCGGCGGGGTCGACGGGGCGTCGGTCGGCGGGGTTCGGCGTCGTGGCGGCGGCTCCTCGCGGCGGCGACGTTCGGCGACTACGGTGGGGCGGGTGTTGGCGGCGGCGGCTCCGGTCGGGGGTGGGGAAAGGTGGCGGGGCGGCGGGAGTATATATGGAAGGGGGGCTTCGGCTTGGGGGAGGGGTAAGGCGGCGGGGTGGCGTGGTCCTACAGGACTCGGGCGGCGGCGCGGCTTCGCTCTCCAGGTGGGAGACGACGACGGGGCATGGGCCGGCCTGGCCCGGCTGGGCCTCGGCCCAATCTGGCGCGGGATCTCTTTTTTTTTTAAATAATTCCGCCGAAATTAAAAAAATCCTAGAAAAATAAATAAAAATCTAAAAATGCCAGAATAAATTTTCACCGTCTAATTGAAATAATTAGAACGAGATGAACATTTTCTTGGCCCTAAAAATGCAGTTTTCAAAACGTGCAATTTTTCTAATGCAAATAAATTTGCAAATAAAAATCCGATAAAATCAAATATTTGATTTTAATATTTTTCCTCCAATATTTCAATTATTTTGGAGAAGTCATATTTTCTCCTCTCATATATTTTAATATGAAATATTTTTCGGAGTGAAAAATAATTAAAAACAAAAATCCTCGTTTCATTATTTGATAAAAATCAAATACGAAAACCGGGAAAATCCCCAACTCTCTCCGAGGGTCCTTGATTTGCTTAGGATTTCGAGGATTTGCCAAAATGCAATAAAATATGCTATGCAATGATGATCTAATTTATAACATTCCAAATTGAAAATTTGGGATGTTACACACGGGAGGGTAGGACAAAAGATGTCATGCAAGTTCTTTTAATAAAGCATGTATGACTATTTACGGAATACATGCCTACATTATATCGATGAACTGGAGCTAGTGCCGTATCGCCCTAGGTTGTAACTGTCACATGATGAATATCATCCAACAAGTCACTGATCCAATGCCTACGAACTTTTCCATATTGTTTCTGCTAAGTTACTACTGCTACCATTACTGTTACACTTGCTAAATTACTGCTACCACTGTTACTGTTACCGTTGCTACCGTCACTACTATCAAAACTATCAAACTACTTTGCTAATGATCATATTGCTGCAGATAATTAATCTCCAGGTGTGGTTGAATTGACAACTCAGCTGCTAATACCTTCAAATATTGTTTGGCTCCCCTTGTGTCGAATCTATAAATTTGGGTGGAATACTCTACCCTTGAAAACTGTTCTGATCCCCTATACTTGTGGGTTATCAAAGCACACGAGATAAGCTACAGGGAGGAAGGAGAAAATGCGACGCAGGACTCGCCGACCGTGAGGGTTTTCATAACAAGCTGGTAAGCATTGGGATTTTGGGGGATTTCACCGAGTCGGGCAGGAAGCTTGTGCGGGAACCTGCAAGGTTGCGCGGAAACGGGCTCACCGATGATTCATTGGTGCCACCATTTGGCCAAAAGAATGCCCCCGCGCGCTGCACAAGCTTGTGTTGTAAGCCGTTTGCAGCAGCGGGGTAACAAGACGTGCGAGAGGAGGACGAGAGGACACGTACACATACGGTTAATACAAAAAAAAATGTTTGCGATTTAATTACCTACTATACCCCCATCCTAGTTTATAAGTAGGATTTAACTCATAAAATACGAATGCATGTCGCCAAAGATTATATCGTTGAAGTCGTATTTGAACATAGTTTCCAGCTATACAATTTTTGTAACATGCATTAACACTTTTTTGGTTAAATTTAAGGTTATATACCTGCAAGCTCTTGCCCGCAACACACATGGATTATTCCATCACAAACAACTCGGATGGATCAACTGTATGCCATGTATCACACACGCAACTCTAATCTATTTCGTGCTTGATGTCTCCGACATCGCTCGCATAGTTCATCTTATTTGCCATGTATCACTATGCCGGCCTCTGCTCGCGTCCCTCGGCAAGCTCTGGTCGCCATTAGGTGCCGCAGCGCGCTGTGCTCGCTGTTAGGCACCGCGGCGCGCTCTGCTTGCGTCCATCGGTGCGCTCGGCTTGTGGAAAGCTTTTCCTTGCGCGTTCAGATGCTATATGCATAGTACCGGGCCCAAACGAGATGGGCGAATTTCTTTCGACTTTTGTTTTTTTCGAACGAAATCCAAAACTCTGCCGTGGAGCGCTCTGCTCGCGTCCATCCGCGCACCCTCTGCCAGCTGTTGGGCGTGCGCACGATCACGTCGGGGGCCCCATATGCATGCGGTTGTGGTGCGCGCGTTGCCACGCGATGCAGTTACGTGCGGCACGATGGAGTTACACGTTGCAAATTAGAACTCCCATCAGGGCCTGCCGATATTCCTAGCCGTCCGGCTTCCCCTTTAATTCCCGCGGCCATTATAACCTTAGTCTCTTCAACCTTTCGATTGCGCCCCACAACAGAACAAGCACACCCACGACGACACATAGAGAGGGGATGTCCAGCGGCGCTCCAATGGAGTTCGGCGATCATAGAGTGGAGACCCACACGTGGGAGATGGATCTCTCCGTGGTGTACACCATCGACCCGGCCGTGGTAGACGACTACATCAACAACTTTGAGTAGTTGCTTGCTCGAGACAAGTACAAGGTGGTCGGCATTGACCTCCAGTACACCACCGGTCGTCTCGGCATAAATCAGAAGGTTGCCGTCGCCGAGTTGTGCGTGGGCCATCATGTCGTCAGCCACCACTATTACATGGCCACAGAGCCTTGCGACCGTTTCAACAGGTTTGTCAACAGCACCGACTACAAGTTCGCCACAGTGGAAACCACCGATGATATAAACGCGCTCCATGTTACGGGCTTGGCCTGGAAGAACCTTGTCGAAATCCGTGACCACTACAGGGTCTAGGGCAGCACGAAGAAGGACTCCCTGGTCGAACTCGCCTCGGCCATCATCGACCCCTACTACGAAAAGATGAAGCGGGATGCCCAGAGAACAAGTCCCCTATCCTGGCACAGGGCCTGGATGTGGCAACTGGATGAACCCCACCTCAGGTTTGCGGCCAAGTGCGTGTACACATGCTACGAGGTGCACAGGCAGATCGTTGACATGAGGAAGTGCCTCGTAACCAAAATCGACAAGCCCAGATCGAGCCACAAGCAGAGCAAGCGTCACAAGAGGTAGATGATGATCAGATGATCGTTTATGCTAGTTAATCATGCATGTATTATATATTTAACTTTATTGGTGTGTGAAAATGTCATGTGTGTAGTATCCACCTATGTAATTATGCATGTAATAGATTACTTTGGTGTGTGCAAATGCCATGGTTGTAGTAGCCACCTATGTAAGTGGATGTTTAATTTGGTTATGTAAGCATGTCCTTATAAGTGTGTGTGTGTCTATATATATATATATATATATATATATATATATGTTGTTGTTCTGTATGCAGTCCCATCGCACAACACACACGTCTTATTAGCAGCAACTGTCTGTGTTATTATCAGTCTTCACACACATTTCTGATTACAGACCCGTTTGCCACGTATCACACACATCTTGTTAAGTTGAACCATTTCTGTTCTCATGCCTCACGCAAACAGTTCATCCGAGTGAACCACATGCCGTATATCGCACAACCTTCATCTGCCTGACCATTTCTTTTGTGTTGCCTAATCACAAACAGTTCATCCGAGTGAACCGTATGTTGTATATCGCACACACCTCCATCTGGCTGCCCGTTTCTTTTGTTCCTCCTCATCGCAAACATTTAATTGAACTGAACCGTATGCCCTACATCGCACACACAACTAAAATCTGAACCGTGTTTGATGGCTCCGCCATCGGAAACGTGTTGCAGCTTTTCTGACGGTTTTTTACACCACCGTTTGCGATTATGGCATCGCACACAGTTTCGTCGAAGGGTCTCTGATCGTAGTGTCGCGTTAGCAGCATCCTGCAGTAGTGGGGGTTGCCGGCACTGGAGCAGACGAGCCGGCGAAGCTTAAGGAGGAAGACTTAAATAGACCCAGATATTTCCATCGCAAACGGTTCGTACAAAACAACTGTGTGTGATGTTGTAGATATTTTTTATTAGCTGTGAAAGACGAATTTGGAGTAAAGTGGCAACGGATGGTATTTTAAAAGTACGAGAAAATTTGTAGTACTAATACAACTGTCAAGTCAAATTTTGGCAAATTTCAGGTGTCATTTGACCTTTTAAGACATTTAAGTGATTTTCTAGCCATTTAATGACCGTAACTAAAATTTGAACTACATGTACATGCAACAACTAACCATAACGGTTTTAAAAGTCATATTTTGTGTACTTGTGTGCGATTTAATTCCATGTGTAGTAAATTGGAAGGAATTTTCAAAGAAATTGGTCTAACGGTTATGACACAATTAAGCATGGAGTGCCATGGCATTTAAATTCCAAAAAATAAAAAAATATCAGAAACACATGAAACCTTGGTTGATGTAATGTCATGCCACCAAGTTGATGTGGTAAATATTTTGGCATGTGTGACAAAAGTTTGGACACACACCCCTCACAAACCGGAGCAACTCACTAGAAGGTTCGTTGTTCCGAGAGGGAACAATGCATGTTTGATGACGAACGGGAGATAACTTCCTCTTACAGCCTTCAATTTTTTTCTACGTGTAACGTGATCTAATCCAACTGTCATGTGAAATTTTGGAAAATTTCAGGGGTCATTTGACCTTTTGAAGACATTTAAGTGATTTTCTAGCCATTTAATGATCGTAATTCAAATTTGAACTACATCTACATGCAACGGCTAACCATAACGGTTTGAAAAATCATTTTGTGTACTTGTTTGCGAGTTAATTCCATGTGCAGTAAATTATAAGGAATTTTCAAACATATTGGTCTCACGACATGGACACATGCATATGTATGCATGGAGTGCCATGGCATTTTAATTCCAAAAAATTAAAAAATGATCAGAAAAGCATGAAACCTTGCTTGATGTAATGTCATGCCACCAAGATGGTGTTGTAAAAAATTGGCATGTTTGACGAAAGTTTGGGCACACACCCCTCACAAACCGAAGCAACTAACTAGAAGGCTCGTGGTTCCGAGTGGGAACAATGCATGTTTGATGATGAACAGTAGAAAGCTTCCTCTTATGGCCTTCAAGTTTTTTCTACGTTTAACGTGCACTACTACAACTGTCATGTGAAAATTTGAAAAATTCTAGGGGTCATTTGATCTTTTAAAGACATTTAAGTAATTTTCTAGCCATTTTATTACCGTAATTCAAATTTGAACAACATCTACATGCAACGGCTAACCATAAAGGTTTGAAAAATCATATTTGCGTACTTGTTTGCGAGTTAATTCCATGTGCACTAAATTAGAAGGAATTTTCAAACATATTGGTCTGACGTCATGGACACATGCATGGAGTGCCATGGCATTTTAATTCCAAAAAATTTAAAAATGATCAGAAAAACATGAAACCTTGCTTGATGTAATGTCATGCTACCAAGAGGATGTGGTAAAAAAATTGGCCTGTTTGAAGAAAGTTTAGACACACCCCTCACAAACCGGAGCAACTCACTAGAAGGCTCGTGGTTCCGAGAGGGAACAATGCATGTTTGATGACGAACGGGAGATAGCTTCCTCTTACGGCCTTCAATTTTTTTCTACATTTAACGTGCACTACTACAACTGTCATGTGAAAATTTGGAAAATTTCAGGGGTCATTTGACCTTTTAAAGACATTTAAGTGATTTTCTAGCCATTTAATGACCGTAATTAAAATTTGAACAACATCTACATGCAATGGCTAACTATAACGGTTTGAAAAATCATATTTGTGTAATTGTGTGCGAGTTAATTCCATGTGCAGTAATTTCGGAGGAATTTTCAAACATATTGGTCTCACGGCATGGACACATGCATGGAGTGCCATGGCATTTTAGTTCCAAAAAATTAAAAAATCATCAGAAAAACACAAAACCTTGCTTGATGTAATGTCATGCCACCAGGATGATGTGGTAAAAAAATTTGCCTGCTTGACGAAAGTTTGGACACACCCACCTCACAAACCGGACTAACTCACTAGAAGGCTTGTGGTTCCGAGAGGGAACAACGCATGTTTGATGACGCACGGGCGATAGCTTCCTCTTACGGCCTTAAAATTAGTTTCTACATTTAACGTGCACTAATACAACTATCATGTGAATATTTGGAAAATTTCAGGGGTCATTTGACCTTTTAAAGACATTTAAGTGATTTTGTAGCCATTTAATGACCGTAAATAAAATTTGAATTACATTTACATGCAACGGCTAACCATAATGCTTTGAAAAATCATATTTGTGTACTTGTGTGCGAGTTAATTCCATGTGCAGTAAATTAGAAGGAAATTTCAAACATGTTGGTCTGACGGCATGGGCACATGCATGGAGTGCCATGGTATTTTAATTCCAAAAAACTGAAAAAATTATCAGAAAAACATGAAACCTTGCTTGATGTAATGTCATGCCACCAAGATGATGCGGTAAAAAAATTGGCCTGTTTGAAGAAAGTTTGGACACACCCCTCACAAACCGGATGTGACAGCCTGGTTTCTGCCCTCTTTTCTTTTCCTGATTTTTCAGATGGTTTGGTTTTGAAATTTGAAGTTTTGAATCTTTTCAGATGGACTTAAACACTTGGGTACCCCTTGACTTTCACCCAAGTGTCTCATTTCCCTCCCTAACTATCAATTCTTCTCTGGTTCACCTCAAAATAATATTTTGAATATTTTTCTTAAAGGAAAATATTCATTTCCCTCTCCAAAACCCTAGCTAGCTCAATGTGCTCCAAGGCAACCCCAATTTTTCTTGCCCACAAAAATCTGAGAAAATTCCCAAATATTCTTTGAACCCTAGGGCACCTTCCTGAGCAAAAATATTTCATCACTTTTTGGAATATTTGTGCCACAGAAAATATTTTCTGTTCTGGGCAGAAATGGGGTTTTCTACAACAACTACCATTTTACTTGCTCTATTGTGGCTGATTTTTCTTGTGCATCATCACCTTAGTGGATGATTGCTAACCTCCATAGCCCAACTCCCAACTCTTAGTAGTTTGACCACAGTAAGCTCTCAAAGTTACTGACCAGAAAATTACCAGGTAGTAGAAATCCATTCTACTACGTCTGAGCTCAAACCAAAGCATGGTAACCTCTCAATCTACCACGAACTACATGCCAGACATGAAGTTTGGGCTTAGGTTGGCCTGAGGTCAGAGTTCACGCGGTGACCACGCATGTGCACGATGCCAACCTGCATGTCGCCGCGCTCTGAGTGCCGCCGAACACTCTGTTGCGCGCGAGCTCGCTTCCCCGACTGCCAAACTTCGCCACGATCATCGTCCCGACTCTCTTAACTCCCTCCTCGCACTCGCCAACGCCGGAGCTCGCCGCAGCGAGCACGGGCGCGGTCCGGCCAACGCAACAGTGCGCTGCGCACTGTGTTCGTCACCACCCTCTCGCCCCTGTCCTCGTCTCCGCTCGCCCACAGTTCCCGCGTGAGTTGCGTCCCCTTCCCCCTCGCTCACTTACGCCGCTCGTCGCCGGGCGCCGTGTGCAGGTGTCCTCCGGCGGAGCCCGAACCCCCCCCCCCCCCCTCGTCGCTCGGCTATTGATAGAGCCCTCCCCAGCCTCCTCGAGCATCATCCACTCCTCACAGACACTCCACAATCTCGTAGAAAGCCGTAGCCCGGCCGAGCAAGCCGCGGGCCGCCGTCCCTGAGCTCGAGCTTGTTGGCGATCCCACCGGGTCGTCTCCGCAGCTCCAGCCCCTCCCAGGCTCGGGCCACCCTTCCAGGGCCTCCGTCGTACCTCGGTGGTGTCGCCCGGTTGGAGCCCCTAGTGTCGCCTCTAGTCGCCGTCGTCTTCAACTCCGGCGACCTCTGCTTCCTCTCACCGCTAGAGAGGTCGTTTCCGACGCTGTCCGACCGCCTCGAGCTAACCTACGGGTACGGGCAGGTGCGCCTCCGTCTCCTATTTCGATCCCTCCCTCTAGTTCGGGCCAAGAAGCCCTCCTCGCCGGCGTGTGCTCCGACGAAGCTGCGCCGTCCTCTGTTTCCCTCTTCCTCTCCCTCTCACCTGACTAGCGGGTCCCGCTAGTCATCCACTCTGTACGTGCGCGAAGCGGTATAAGTGGTGGCGCCCGTGAGGTTTAGGCCTTCGACATCACCCCCCCGTCAGTTTTGTTTTATTTAAATTCAAATTTAATTCTATCCAGAGAGCTTCAAACAGCCAATACTTTTTAACCATAAGTCCAAATGAATTGCTTCTTTTTGAAGTGTGTTCTTTATGAAGAAATCTAGCAGCTCACCAAAATAAGATTTTTCTCTGCTGTCTAGATTTTCTGGTGAATTTCAGAAGGTTTCTTGATGTTTTCTTTTGGTGTCTATTATTGTTTTCAGAAAGTGAAGCTTGTCTTGAGGATCACCAGGAGGATTGTGAACCTCATCTACACTAAGGCAAGCAACAACAACATTTTCACGGTGCCATTACAATATTTCTGGTTTTTCAACTTGAATTAATGATTTAAGCCATGCATTTAAATCACTAGTATATTATTTATGTTTTGATTGGTTGCTTGTTTAAGTTGATATGCTTAGTTTACAGAAAGTTTGAAGCTCACTAAGTTGGTTAAGTAACTGGAAGTAATTGTTATGAAGAAGTAATATGGTTATGGATATAAAATATTTTGAGTATTTCTGGATGAGAAAAATGATAAATTTGCTAAGTAAAGATTCTGTTTAAAGTGATGATTAATCATAACCAGGGAAGTGTTATGAGTTGTTGATGTCTATGCTTAGTGTGGATATAGTTGACCCAGTTATTTCCGATGATATATGATGCATATATTTGTGTAGCACTTGCATGGCATGTTATGACACCGGTTACTTTAACGTTAAGTTGAACCTGCTAATAACTCAACTTGAATATATCGTTGACCGGGTCATGGTACCACTGAATCGAGTTTTTCCCAGTGCAACCACATTTGCCTTTATGGGAAGGCCTTCATTCGGTCCGTTGTCATGCCTCTGGTCGGTGCCTCCGACCAGGGAAGGTATGGGCATGCGGTACCCTGGCCCGGTAAGCAGACATAACCTTGTGTGATAGTTGTTGATGTTATGGTACCTTGTCCCCGTTTGGGACCGTTTATGTTTTGCCACAACGGTGGCTGTTGGTGTCTTTGGTAGACACGGGGCCACCCAGGACTAGCCGAGTGGGGAGTGAGTCGGAGTGGCCGAGAGAGTGTCATGGCAATGGAGTGGTTTCGTCGGAATGCTGTTGGTCCACCCGAATGGGAGTGCGAGGCCATGGGTTCCGTGTGTGGGTACAGTGCGCTACCTGTGCAGAGTGTATTAAATCTATCGATAGCCGAGTCCACGGTTACGGACACGCTCGAAAGTAGGCCACACCATGGGTAACCGTTTAAATAATTTTTTCACACTAAGTTATGAATGTCGCACTGTTGAGAAGATGATGGTGGGTAAACCATCTTGATGTTGGAGGCCAAGTGTTGGTCATGGTTGTGATCGCAGGAAAGATCATCGTTTGAGACCAAGTGTTGGTCATGGTTGTGATCGCCGGAAAGATCAGCGTTTGAGAGCAAGTGTTGGTCATGGTTGTGATCGCCGGAAAGATCACCGTTTGAGACCAAGTGTTGATCATGGTTGTGATCATCGAAAAGATCACCGTTGGTAAGCAAGTCCGAGGGAAATTTTATCATGAGATCATGATCACCGCATGTAGGATATGTTGTTGCATTTCTAAGTGGTTAAGTATCATGATATTCTTTGTCATTATGTTTATGTTTGTTGTGAGCTTGCAAGTACATTCAATGTACTGACCTGGCATGTCATGCCAACTTTCAGGAAAGTCTCGTTGGAAAGGAGTGATGTCCGTGTCTAGATCGTGTCCACATCGGTGTCCCTGTGCTATGGAGTTCCGCTACAACGTTGTTCCGCTGCCACATAGTTGTTCTGATCGAGGCCCCTTTATGTTCACTAAATAATGTACATATTGTTCAGCCGCACCGTGTGTGCCGCTTGGCCTCGCCACCTGTTGTAATATAAACTATGATCCGCTATCATCAATAAAGCGGCTGTTTTCTGTACCAAGATGTTGTGTGTTGTCAGAAGACATGGTCTCTGGGCTGGCAATGCATGGTAAACCGGTTGCTTTGAGCCGGGGTGCCACAACGCTTGGTATCAGAGCTGCGCTGACTGTAGGCCACGCTAGACAACGACGTGTTAACTGGACGTTAGTTACGAGTTTAAGTTGAGTGCCGGTAGCATTTGTAGCTGGTTGTTGCATTGTATGCACTCGTTGTATTTTTATGCTAACCTGCTAATGGTTGTGAGTGTAGATGGCTCTAGTACCGTATTCGTGCCAGTTGCAGCTGATGCTGTACACGTCGCCGCATATCCTTTGTAACGTGTGGTGTCGGTTGTACCTCCTTATTGACGACCTAGTCTACCGTGTGTACCGGGAGCGTCTAGCAGACTCAGTGTATGAGTATCACGCAGTGGTTACTCTGCGCACCAGTTCCGATTCCAGCACTTACACTCGTACCTCCCGGAGCGGTTTTGCTTCTAGCACTTCTCAGGCTTTCCAGTTTGCTGCATTCGAGGTCCTTGTCGAGCTTCGTTATAACGAGGTCTAGATGCAGAACCACCCAAGTTTCTACTACTATCCCTCTCTGCACGACAATGGTTATGTCCGTTTCCCTATCATTGATCTGGAGTGTTGCTAGCCACCTTTCCCGTTATATCACTGCTAGCTATCTTATGATCCACGAGATGGCTCGAGAGCTGACTCGTGCTCATACTGCCTTAGCCTCTACTAGATCTGTCACTTATCCGTCCTCTACGAGATTGACTCCTTATATTCCAGCCAGTTCTAGTTCCCCTATTTCACCGGTTACTCCTCCGAGTAGCTCGGGCACCTCGACCGTGAATCCTCTTAGTGCTCCTGCTGAGTGGGTTTCACTTCTCACTATTCCTGTAGCCCCGATGGTTCACCCTGCACCTGCTCTAGAGGAAGAGCCCTCAAGGCAGCGTCCTCGTGTTACCTTTAACCCGGAGGTTTCAGTTAACCTCGTCAGTTCAGGATCCGAGTACGCTTCAGGAGAGGACCCCGCAGCACCAGCAGAGCAGTAGAGCTTCTGAGTATCTGCAGTTGTCAGGATGATGTACGGATGTAGTCGTACGAGTCATGGTGTTCCGTTTCCTGTATGAGAGTAGTTGAACCTGGCATGATGTTTATCTTTCATGTATGAGTCTATGTATAATTATGTTGGAACTCTATTTTATTTGTCGTATTTTTCTTCGTTATTTCGTTTTCTCTCGGGATTTGTTGCTGGCTTTTCCCCAATTTAGTTTTGGATGTTTCTCATCTCGGTTGCGTTTTCTTGGGAAAAATCCACAATAAGATGACACGGGGAGGCAGCAGTAGCGATGCTCATGAGGATACTCCTGTTCGTCGTTCCGCACGACAGGCAGGACACTCCCCCGAGCCGTACGTTCCACCACCGCCTCCACCGCCAAATCCGCCCTCCACCGAGGAAATTCTGCGTATGTTTGAGGAAAGAAGGAATAATGATCTGACTGAAATATTAAGGAGTGTGCAAGCTGTGGTTGGACAAAATGGAAGTCAGAACAGTCATCACTCCAAGCTGTCAGATTTTCAGAGAACCAAGCCTCCTAGTTTCAGTCAGGTTATGGATCCCTTGGATGCAGACGATTGGTTGCAAACCATTGAGAGGAAGCTCGAGATTGCTCATACTTAAGAAGATGATACAGTTCCATTTGCAACCCATTATCTTGAAGGCGCGGCTGCCATATGGTGGGAAAACGCAAAAGCCATGTGGCCTGCTGATGAAGAAATCACCT
Organism: Aegilops tauschii subsp. strangulata; assembly: GCF_002575655.3. Classification (NCBI taxonomy): domain Eukaryota; kingdom Viridiplantae; phylum Streptophyta; class Magnoliopsida; order Poales; family Poaceae; genus Aegilops; species Aegilops tauschii. The sequence continues at coordinate 402,466,691 of NC_053035.3, forward strand.
GGGCAAAATTCAAGGATCGGTTCCGGAAATATCATATTCCTACTAGAATTAAGAAGGTTAAGCAGCGTGAATTTCTCGCGCTCCTTGAAGGAAATCAGTCTGTGGGTGAATATTTGCAAAAGTTCAATCATTTGGCCCGTTACTCCCTTTATGACGTGGCCACCGAAGAGAGAAAGATTGACAGATTTCTTGGGGGATTAAACCCGCAACTCCGATGTACCCATAGTATGTTTGATTTCCCAGATTTCCAAACTCTGGTAAACAAGGCTTTCATTGCAGAAAGGCAGCACAAGATCGTATCAGACAACAGGCCTGCCAATAACGATCACAAGCGCAAGTTTGAGCCAAGGAAAGAAGGCAGCCAGTGCAAAAGGCTCGTACTTGGCAGCATACTCAGGTGGAATACAAGCCCAATTGGCAACAAAATGTTAACAAGACCGCCACACAAGTCAAGAATGTCGTGACCAACCCGGTGCGAGAGGAGTACGAGCGCAACAATTCTTGCTTCAGTTGTGGGCAAACCAGACATTATGCCAGACAGTGTCCCAAGAATGGCAAGGCAAGTACCCTAATCAGGCCACAAGTCAACTTTATGGAGTCATGCCCTACCCAGCAAAACATCATTGGGCACGTTCATCACCTCTCCGCAGATGAAGCCCAAAAGAACCCCAAAGTCGTCATTGGTATGTTTTCTGTTAATAACATACCTGCCGTAATTTTATTTGACTCTGGGGCTTCCCACTCTTTTATTTTGCGGAGTTTTGTTGCCCAAAACAAATTTCCTTGTTCGCTGTTGGGCAAGAATATGCTGGTACAAACCCCGGGATCCTTAATCAGGAGCAATCTGGTCTGCCGTAATCTGGAAATCAATATCAATGAAGCCCGTTTTCCATCTTCCTTGATAATCATTGAGTCTGTAAAGTTGGATGTTATCTTGGGTATGAATTGGTTGACCCAATATCAAGTATGCATAAACTGCGTGACCCGAGAAGTCACTTTGACCAGTCAAGAGGGACAGACTACCAAATTCTATGCTCGCAGAAGCATACCCAAGAAAGAAATGGTTTTCACCACTATGGCTAGTGAGTTGGAATTGATTCTTGTGGTCGGTGAGTTTCCTGATGTGTTTCCAGAAGAACTGCCAGGCATGCCACCCGATCGAAAGCTTGAGTTTGCAATAGATCTTGTGCCCGGAACCGCACCATTATAAAAGAAGTATTACCGGATGCCCTCATCAGAATTAGTGGAGCTAAAGAAACAACTTGATGAAATTCTCCAGAAAGGATATATCCGTCCCAGCTCTTCACCATGGGGATGACCTCCTATCTTCATGGATAAGAAGGATGGCAGCCTCCGCATGTGTGTGGATTACTGTCAACTGAATGATGTCACCATAGAAAATAAAAATCCACTGCCCCGGATTGATGACTTGTTTGATCAGCTTAGTGGGGCCAAGGTATTCTCCAAGGTTGATTTAAGGACAGGATATCATCAACGCAAGATTAAAAAGGAAGATATTCCTAAGACTGCATTCACTACTCGGTACGGTCTTTGTGAATATACAGTTATGTCCTTTGGTCTCACCAATGCCCTTGCCTTCTTCAAGCATATGATGGACAAAGTATTCATGGACTTCCTTGATAAATTCGTGGTAGTCTTTATCGATGACATACTTATATACTTAAAAAGTGAAGAACAACACAAAGAACACCTCCGAGCAGTGCTATGACGACTTCGTGACCATCAGCTATACACCAAATTCAGTAAATGCGAGTTTTGGCTCAAGCAAGTTGGATTTCTCGGACATGTGCTATCCGCCGAAGGTATAGCCGTGGACCCGAGCAAAGTAAAGGATGTGCTCGATTGGTTGCCACCCACAACCGTATCACAGATCCAGAGTTTTCTTGGATTGGCTGGATATTATCGTCGTTTCATTGAAGGGTTTTCCAAGATTGCCAAACCCATGACGGAGCTGCTCAAGAAGGATAAGAAGTTTGAATGGACTAAGGACTGTGAGAAAATATTCAATGAGTTAAAGACACGGCTGACGACCGCACCTGTGTTGACTCTTCCAGATATCTACCGTAGCTTTGATGTGTACTGCGACGCCTCTAGGCAAGGACTTGGATGCGTACTTATGCAAGACGGCAAGGTGGTAGCATATGCATCGCGACATCTACGACCCCACGAGGGAAATTATCCTACTCATGATCTGGAATTGGCCATGGTGGTTCATGCTCTAAAAATTTGGAGACACTACCTCATCGGGAAGAGGTGCCAAATTTTTACCAACCACAAAAGTCTCAAGTATATATGTACTCAGCCAGATTTAAATCTCCATCAATGAAGGTGGCTTGAGTTAGTCAAGGATTATGATCTTGGAATAAATTACCACCCGGGTAAGGCCAACGTGGTTGCCGATGCACTCAGTCGAAAGCCTGTCAGCCTGAATTTCATACTGAAATACTTGCCTCCTGAACTTCAAGAAGAGATTGCTCAGCTCAACCTGGTCATAGTTGATGCTGGTCTTGCTAATATTTTGGACATTGCACCTATTCTTGAGGAAGAGATCCACAAGGCCCAGCCAGCTGACACCGTCCTGTAGAAACGTGCCAAGCGTATGATAGCAGGACAGACTTCAGATTTTTCTAAGGATCAACTTCATACCCTCCGATTCCATGGAAGGACTTGTGTACCCAGTCAGGCGGATTTAAAGAGGAAAATCCTATTGGAAGCACACGAATCTTCGTATTCTATTCACCCTGGAGGTACTAAAATGTATGAAGACCTTCGACAAATAATCTGGTGGGATAGAATGAAGAAAGACATTGCCTATTTTGTGGCCTATTGTGACATATGCAACAAGGTGAAGGCAGAGCATCAGAAGCCAGCCGGACTTCTCCAACCGCTGCCAGTTTCACAATGGAAATGGGGTGATATCTGCATGGATTTTGTCACAGGGCTACCTAAGACTCAGCGAGGCAATGATGCAATCTGGGTCATAGTGGACACGTTAACCAAGGTAGCTCACTTTATCCCGATCAGAACCACATATCGAGCAGATCAACTTGCACAACTGTATGTATCCAGAATAGTCAGTCTGCATGGAGTACCCCAAACCATCACTTCTTACCGGGGGTCACTTTTTACCTCCGCTTTCTGGTCACGTCTCCATCAAGGCTTGGGGACAGCGCTAAAATATAGTGCTGCTTATCCTCCTCAGACTGATGGACAGACTGAGTGGGTAAACCAGATACTCGAAGACATGCTATGAGCCTGTGCTTTGGCCCAAGGATCTAAATGGGAAGACCGCCTGCCGTATGCCGAGTTCTCATACAACAACAACTTCCAGAACAGTCTGAAGATGTCACCATATGAGGCTTTGTATGGTCGTAAGTGCCACACCCCTTTGAATTTGTCTCAACTGGAGATAGCCGTATTTTCGGAACGGATCTCATGATGGAAGCTGAGAAGCAAGTCAAGGAAATCCGAGATAAATTGCAATTGGCCAAATCGCGATAAAAGAGTTATTATGATGCAAAGCACCGACATATCAGTTTTGAACCCGGAGAACATGTATACCTCTGAGTCACTCCTATGAAAGGAGTCAAGAGATTCCAAACTCGTGGAAAGTTGGCACCTAGATTTATTGGTCCATTTCCAGTTATGTCGAGAGTGGGTACTGTTGCATATCAATTGGAACTAGCCCCTGAATTGTCGGAAGTGCACAATGTGTTTCATGTTTCACAGTTGAGGCGATGCATATCACCGCCTGAGAAAAAGACTGCTATGACTGAAATAGAATTGGCAAAGGATTTAACATATGAAGAGAGACCGGTCGGAATTTTGGATCAGATGGAAAGGGTCACTCGTAGTAAGGCAAGGAAGTTTTACAAAGTTTAGTGGGAGCATCACACAGAGGCAGAATCGACTTGGAAACGAGAAGATTTTCTAAAGGCACAGTATCCAGAATGGTCTTCCCAAGCAACCAAATCTCGAGGATGAGATTCATCCTAAGTGGGGGAGGTTTGTGATAGCATGGTTTTTGCCCTCTTTTCTTTGCCTGATTTTTAAGATGGTTTGGTTTTGAGATTTGAAGTTTTGAATCTTTTCAGATGGCCTTAAACACTTGGGTACCCCTTGACTTTCACCAGAGTGTCTCATTTCCCTCTCTAACTATCATTTCTTTTCTGGTTCACCTCAAAATAATATTTTGAATATTTTTCTTAAAGGAAAATATTCATTTCCCTCTCTAAAACCCTAGCTAGCTCAATGTGCTCCAAGGCAACCCCAATTTTTCTTGCCCACAAAAATCTGAGAAAATTCCCAAATATTCTTTGAACCCTAAGGCACGTTCCTGAGCAGAAAATATTTTACTTGCTCTATTCTAGGCAGAAATGGGGGTTTCTACAGAAACTACCATTTTGCTTACACTATTGTGGCTGATTTTTCTTGTGCATCATCACCTTAGTAGATGATTGCTAACCTCCAAAGCCCAACTCCCAACTCTCAGTAGTTTGACCACAGTAAGCTCTCAAAGTTACTGACCAGAAACTTACCAGGTAGTAGAAATCCATTCTACTGCGTCTAAGCTCAAACCAAAGCCTGGCAACCTCTCAATCTACCACGAACTACACACCAGACATGAAGTTTGGGCTTAGGTCGGCATGAGGCCAGAGTTCACGTGGTAACCATGCGTGTGCATGATGCCAACCTGCATGTCGCCGCGCTCTGAGTGCCGCCGAGCGCTCTGTTGCGCGCATGCTCGCTTCCCCGACTGCCAAACCTTGCCAAACTTCGCCACGATCATGTCCCGACCCTCTTAACTCCCTCCTGGAGCTCGCCGACGACAGAGCTCGCCGCAGCGAGCACGGGCGCGGTCCGGCCAACGCAACAGTGTGATGCGCACTGTGTTCGTCGCCACCCTCTCGCCCCTGTGCCCGTCTCCGCTCGCCCACAGTTCCAGCGTGAGCTGCGTCGCCTTCCCCCTTGCTCACTAACGTCGTTCATCGCTGGGCGCCGTGTGCAGGTGTCCTCCGGCGGAGCCCGAACCCCCCCTCGTCGCTCGGTTATAAACAGAGCCCTTCCCAGCCTCCTCGAGTATCATCGACTCCTCACACACACTCCACGATCTTGTAGAAAGCCGTAGCCCGGCCGGGCAGGCCACGGGCCGCCGTCCCCGAGCTCCAGCTTGCCGGCGATCCCCTCGGGTTGTCTCCGCAGCTCCAGCCCCTCCCAGGCTCGGGCCACCCTTCCAGGGCCTCCGCCGTACCTCAGTGGTGCTGTTCTGCCCAGTTGTAGCCCTTGGTGTTGCCTCTAGTCGCCGTCGTCTTCAACTCCGGCGACCTCCGCTTCCTGTCACCGCTAGAGAGGTCGTTTCCGACACTGTCCGACCACCCCTAGCTAACCTACGGGTACCGGCAGGTGCGCGTCCATCTCCTCTTTCGATCCCTCCCTCTAGTTCGGGCCAAGAAGCCCTCCTTGCCGGTGTGTGCTCCGGCGAAGCCGCGCCGTCCTCTGTTTCCCTCTTCCTCTCCCTCTCACCTGACTAGCGGGGCCCGCTAGTCAGCCACTATGTACGCGTGCGAAGCGGTACGAGTGGTGGCACCCGCGAGGTTTACGCCTTCGACGTCACCCCCCTCCCTCAGTTTTGTTTTATTTAAATTCAAATTTCATTCTATCCAGAGAGCTTCAAACAACCAAAACTTTTTAACCATAAGTCCAAATGAATTGATTCTTTCTGAAGTGTGTTCTTTATGAAGAAATCTAGCAGCTCACCTAAAATTAGATTTTTCTCTACTATCTAGATTTTCTTGTGAATTTCAGAAGGGTTCTTGATGTTTACTTTTGGTGTTTATTATTGTTTTCAGAAAGTGAAGCTTGTCTTGTGGATCACCAGGAGGATTGTGAACATCATCTGCACTAAGGCAAGCCACAACAACATTTTCATGGTGCCATTACAATATTTTTGATTTTTCAACTTGAATTAATGATTTAAGCAATGCATTTAAATCACTAGTATATTATTTATATTCTGATTGGTTGATTGTTTAAGTTGATATGCTTAGTTTACAGAAAGTTTGAAGCTAACTAAGTTGGTTAAGTAACTAGAAGTAATTGTTATGAAGAAGTAATATGGTTATGGATATAAGTAATTATTTTGAGTATTTTTGGATGAGAAAAATGATAAATTTGCTAAGTAAAGATGCTGTTTAAAGTGATGATTAATCATAACCAGGGAAGTGTTATGAGTTGTTGATGTCAATGCTTAGTGTGGATATAGTTGACCCAGTTATTTCCGATGATATATGATGCGTATATTTGTGTAGCACTTGCATGGCATGTCATGACACCGGTTACTTTCACGTTAAGTTGAACCTGCTAATAAATCAACTTGAATATATCGTTGACCGGGTCATGGTGCCACTGAATCGAGTTTCTCCCAGTGCAACCACATTTGCCTTTATGGGAAGGTCTTCATTCGGTCCGTTGTCATGCCTCTGGTCGGTGCCTCCAACGAGGGAAGGTTATGGGCATGCCGTACCTGGCCCGGTAAGCAGACATAACCTTGTGTGCCCATTGTTGATGTTATGGTACCTTGTCCCCGTTTGGGACCGTTTATGTTTTCCCGCGACGGTGGCCGTTGGTGTCTTTGGTTGTGCCTCCCCGACACCGACGCTTCAGATGCCTTCCATGTTTTTTTATCGCCGTGTGTTTTATTTATGTGTTGCATTCATCATCGCATCATTCGCATTGCATCGGCACTTCGTTGTCGTCATGTTTTAAAACTCTTAGTTCGTTCGTAGTTGCCGCGTCTCTCCGTTGTCCGTTCCAAGACCAACCGGGTTTTTCGAGTCCCTCTTTCTGGCCACTTAATCTCTTTGCTCAATGCTCGAACCCCTCGCTTGCTCGTCCGAAACTTCCCCGAACCCGAACCGCATGGTCATGACCGATGGGTCCGGATCATCCCCAAACATCCCTCTAATATCCTCGGTTCTTGGTTGGACTCCCCTAAGCCATTTATTCACAACCGCTCGATTTTGATAAAAGGATTCAGATTAACCCCTAAGCCTAGTCCACCTGATATATAAACCAACCTATCCTAACCCTAGTCTACCCAGTCCCATCCGCGCCGCCGCCGCTCTCCTTCTCGGGATCCATCCCCACCCACCGCAGACTCCGACCAGATCCCTGGTTTTTCGTGCAGCCGCCCGAGCATCTCGATCCCGAGTGGATCGAGCGCTTCGCCTCCAAGCCCAGTCTCCCCTGCTCATGCCCCGAGCTTCCCGTCGCCAAGGAGCACGAGCTCCCTTGCCTCGCTGCCACGCCAACCGGAGCAGCAGCTCAGCCGGTCATCCCCGTCGTTGCCGAACCTCGCCACCTCGCCGGAGCCCCAAGACCCCGCGTCAAGCTCCTCTGCTGCGTCGCCCGCCTGCGACCTCCTCTACTTCGAATTCGACCTCCCCCCTGCCTTGACCTCCACAGCCACTTCGCCGGGTCTCCACCTCTCCTCCCGTGCACCCTCCGGTGAGGTCCAGGCCGCTGACCCTTCCCTTTCTTTATCTGTCTCTCTCTCCTCACACATGTCCCTCCCTCTCTTCAAATGCAGCCATGGCCGCCCAGAGCCTTCTCCTGCCTCGATTCGTCCAGCCCGCCGCCGGGAACGACCTCCACCGCCCAGGGCCCCGGCGACCTCACCGTCCTGGCCTCCTCAGCCGCGCCGGCGAGCGCGACGTTGGAGCACCGCAGGTCGCCGTGCCTCTGCCAATCCTTCCCCTCCTCTCGTTCCTTCCTATCTGTCGCTCCCTCTAATTTCTCTCTCTCTTGCCCAGGGAGCTGCCACCGTTCGGATCGGCGTGGATGCACGCCAGAACCGTCGCCATCTTCTTCCCGGAGCTCCGCGTCGCCGGAGTCCCGCACCCCTGCTTCCCCTGTGTCCCCTGCTTCAGGTCAAGCAGCGCTCGCAGCGCTCGTCCCCTGCCTCAAGGGCGTGGACCGTGACCCGCGCCAAGGCCCAGCGCCCGCGTCCAGCCAGCAGGCCAGATCTGGCCCGAGGTGAGAAGCCCACCGAAACCCACCCGCGTGCAGCGCTCGCAGCAGCTGGCCCAGTTCATTAGATGCGGCCTGATATGTTTTTTCCTGTGCGCTGCGATTTTCCTATTAGTCCAAAACTGCATATTTACAGATTGCACCCTCATGTTCATGCATCTAATAACTAACAAACCATGCATCGGTTTAAAACGATTTAAACACGTAAAATGCTTAGAATTTCATCTAGTTTCATAATATGCTACTTTCATTCATGTTAAAAATGTTTAAACTTGCTGTTTGTTTTAATTTGTATAAATGCCGTGTTAAAATGATTTATTTCATAACTATATAACCGTAGCTCCAATTTAAATAAACTTTTTATGTAAATTGGGTGAAAAAATGCATAGATTAACATGGTAGCATTACTTTGCATGCTTAACAACTCTAAAATATGCTTTAGGACAGAACATTACCAAATCTAAAATATGGACTTGAGGATTTTCCAGAATTATTGTTTGTTGTTTCCGGCCTCATTTAAATTGCCTAGATAGTTACTTTAATTATGTTTTACCCATTGCCATGTTTAACCACATTTAATATAGTTGGGTACATAATCGGGAGAGTGTTGGGGAACGTAGTAATTTCAAAAAAATTACTACGCACACGCAAGATCATGGTGATGCATAGCAACGAGAGGGGAGAGTGTTGTCCACGTACCCTCGTAGACCGACAGCGGAAGCGTTATCACAACGCGGTTTATGTAGTCGTACGTCTTCACGATCCGACCGATCAAGTACCGAACGCACGACACCTCCGAGTTCAGCACACGTTCAGCTCGATGACGTCCCTCGAACTCCGATCCAGCCGAGTGTTGAGGGAGAGTTTCGTCAGCACGACGGCGTGGTGACAATGATGATGTTCCACCGACGCAGGCCTTCGCCTAAGCTCCGCAACGGTATTATCGAGGTGTAATATGGTGGAGGGGGGCACCGCACACGGCTAAAATATCGTATATCAAGTGTGTTTGGAGGTGCCCCTGCCCGCGTATATAAAGGAGCAAGGGGGAGGCCGACTGCCCTAGGCGCGCCAAGGAGAGGGGGGGAGTCCTCCTCCTAGTAGGAGTAGGACTCCCCTTTCCTAGTCCAACTAGGAAAAGAGGGGGGAAGGAAAGAGAGGGGGAGGGAGAGGGAAAGGGGGGCTGCGCCCCCCTCTCCTAGTCCAACTAGGATTCCTCCTTGGAGGGGGTGCTCCACCTCCTGGCTGCCGCCCTCTCTCTCCCCTCTAGGCCCACTAAGGCCCAATACTTCCCCGGGGGGTTCCGGTAACCCTCCGGCATTCCAGTTAAATCCAAAACTTCTCCGGAACACTTCCGGTGTCTGAATATAGTCGTCCAATATATCAATCTTTATGTCTCGACCATTTTGACACTCCTCATCATGTCCGTGATCACATCCGGGACTCCGAACAACCTTCGGTACATCAAAACATATAAACTCATAATATAACTGTCATCGTAACTTTAAGCGTGCGGACCCTACGGGTTCGAGAACTATGTAGACATGACCGAGACACCTCTCCGGTTAATAACCAATAGCAGAACCTGGATGCTCATATTGATTCCTACATATTCTACGAAGATCTTTATCGGTCAGACTGCATAACAACATACGTTGTTCCCTTTGTCATCGGTATGTTACTTGCCCGAGATTCGATCGTCGGTATCTCGATACCTAGTTCAATCTCGTTACCGGCAAGTCTCTTTACTCGTTCTGTAATACATCATCCCGCAACTAACTCATTAGTCATAATTCTTGCAAGGCTTATAGTGATGTGCATTACTGAGTGGGCCCAGAGATACCTCTCCGACAATCGGAGTGACAAATCCTAATCTCGAAATACGCCAACCCAAGAAGTACCTTTGGAGACACCTGTAGAGCACCTTTATAATCACCCATTTACGTTGTGACGTTTGGTAGCACACAGAGTGTTCCTCCGGTAAACGGGAGTTGCATAATCTCATAGTCATAGGAACATGTATAAGTCATGAAGAAAGCAATTGCAACATACTAAACGATCGGGTGCTAAGCTAACGGAATGGGTCAAGTCAATCACGTCATTCTCCTAATGAGGTGATCCTGTTAATCAAATGACAACTCATGTCTATGGCTAGGAAACATAACCATCTTTGATTAACGAGCTAGTCAAGTAGAGGCATACTAGTGACACTCTGTTTGTCTATGTATTCACACATGTATTATGTTTCCGGTTAATACAATTCTAGCATGAATAATAAACATTTATCATGATATTAGGAAATAAATAATACTTTATTATTGCCTCTAGGGCATATTTCCTTCAGTCTCCCACTTGCACTAGAGTCAATAATCTAGATTACACAGTAATGATTCTCACACCCATGGAGTCTTGGTGCTGATCATGTTTTGCTCGTGGAAGAGGCTGAGTCAACGGGTCTGCAACATTCAGATCCGTATGTATCTTGCAAATTTCTATGTCTCCCACCTGGACTAAATCCCGGATGGAATTGAAGCGTCTTTTGATGTGCTTGGTTCTCTTGTGAAATCTGGATTCCTTTGCTAAGGCAATTGCACTAGTATTGTCACAAAAGATTTTCATTGGTCCCGATGCACTAGGTATGACACCTAGATCGGATATGAACTCCTTCATCCAGACTCCTTCATTTGCTGCTTCCGAAGCAGCTATGTACTCTACTTCACACGTAGATCCCGCCACGACACATTGCTTAGAACTGCACCAACTGAGAGCTCCACCGTTCAATGTAAATACATATCCGGTTTGCGATTTAGAATCGTCCGGATCAGTGTCAAAGCTTGCATCAACGTAACCATTTACGATGAGCTCTTTGTCACCTCCATAAATGAGAAACATATCCTTAGTCCTTTTCAGGTATTTCAGGATGTTCTTGACCGCTGTCCAGTGATCCACTCCTGGATTACTTTGGTACCTCCCTGCTAAACTTATAGCAAGGCACACATCAGGTCTGGTACACAGCATTGCATACATGATAGAGCCTATGGCTGAATCATAGGGAGCATCTTTCATCTTCTCTCTATCTTCTGAAGTGGTCGGGCATTGAGTCTTACTCAATCTCACACCTTGTAGTACAGGCAAGAACCCTTTCTTTGCTTGATCCATTTTGAACTTCTTCAAAACTTTGTCAAGGTATGTGCTTTGTGAAAGTCCAATTAAGCGTCTTGATCTATCTCTATAGATCTTAATGCCTAATATATATGCAGCTTCACCGAGGTCTTTCATTGAAAAACTCTTATTCAAGTATCCCTTTATGCTATCCTGAAATTCTATATCATTTCCAATCAACAATATGTCATCCACATATCATATCAGAAATGCTATCGAGCTCCCACTCACTTTCTTGTAAATACAGGCTTCTCCAAAAGTCTGTATAAAACCAAATGCTTTGATCACACTATCAAAGCGTTTATTCCAACTCCGAGAGGCTTGCACCAGTCCATAAATGGATCGCTGGAGCTTGCACACTTTGTTAGCTCCCTTTGGATCGACAAAACCTTCCGGTTGCATCATATACAACTCTTCTTCCAGAAATCCATTCAGGAATGCAGTTTTGACATCCATTTGCCAAATTTCATTATCATAAAATGCAGCAATAGCTAACATGATTCGGACAGACTTAAGCATCGCTACGAGTGAGAAGGTCTCATTGTAGTCAATCCCTTGAACTTGTCAAAAACCTTCCGCAACAAGTCGAGCTTTATAGACAGTAACATTACCATCAGCGTCAGTCTTCTTGTTGAAGATCCATTTATTTTTAATGGCTTGCCGATCATCGGGCAAGTCAACCAAAGTCCATACTTTATTCTCATACATGGATCCCATCTCGGATTTCATGGCTTCAAGTCATTTTGCCGAATCTGGGCTCACCATCGCTTCTTCATAGTTCGTAGGTTCATCATGGTCTAGTAACATGACCTCCAGAACAGGATTACCGTACCACTCTGGTGCGGATCTTGATCTAGTTGACCTACGAGGTTCAGTAATAACTTGATCAGAAGTTTCATGATCATTATCATTAACTTCCTCACTAATTGGTGTAGGTGTCGCAGAAACTGATTTCTGCGATGATCTACTTTCCAATAAGGGAGCAGGTACAGTTACCTCATCAAGTTCTACTTTCCTCCCACTCACATCTTTCGAGAGAAACTCCTTCTCTAGAAAGGATCCATTCCTAGCAACGAATATCTTGCCTTCGGATCTGTGATAGAAGGTGTACCCAGCAGTCTCTTTTGGGTACCCTATGAAGACACATTTCTCCGATTTAGGTTCGAGCTTATCAGGTTGAAGTTTCTTCACATAAGCATCGCAACCCCAAACTTTAAGATACGACAACTTTGGTTTCTTGCCAAACCATAGTTCAGAAGGCGTCGTCTCAACGGATTTTGATGGTGTCCTATTTAGAGTGAATGCAGCCGTCTCTAAAGCATAACCCCAAAATGATAGCGGTAAATCAGTAAGAGACATCATAGATCGTACCATATCTAATAAAGTATGATTACGACGTTCGGACACACCATTACGCTGTGGTGTTCCGGGTGGCGTGAGTTGCAAAACTATTCCGTATTGTTTCAAATGTAGGCCAAACTCGTAACTCAAATATTCTCGTCCACGATCAGATCGTAGGAATTTTATTTTCTTGTTACGATGATTTTCAACTTCACTCTGAAATTCTTTGAACTTTTCAAATGTTTCAGACTTATGTTTCATTAAGTAGATATACCCATATCTGCTCAAATCATCTGTGAAGGTGAGAAAATAACGATATCCGCCACGAGCCTCAATATTCATCGGACCACATACATCTGTATGTATGATTTCCAACAAATCTGTTGCTCTCTCCATAGTTCCGGAGAACGGTGTTTTGGTCATCTTGCCCATGAGGCATGGTTCGCAAGTACCAAGTGATTCAAAATCAAGTAATTCCAAAATTCCATCAGTATGGAGTTTCTTCATGCGCTTTACACCGATATGACCCAAACGACAGTGCCACAAATAAGTTGCACTATCATTATCAACTCTGCATCTTTTGGCTTCGACATTATGAATATGTGTATCACTACTATCAAGATTCATTAAAAACAGACCACTCTTCAAGGGTGCATGACCATAAAAGATATTATTCATATAAATAGAACAACCATTATTCTCTGATTTAAATGAATAACCATCTCGCATTAAACAAGATCCAGATATAATGTTCATGCTCAACGCTGGCACCAAATAACAATTATTTAGGTCTAAAACTAATCCCGAAGGTAGATGTAGAGGTAGCGTGCCGACGGCGATCACATTGACTTTGGAACCATTTCCCACGCGCATCGTCACCTCGTCCTTAGCCAATCTTCGCTTAATCCATAGCCCCTGTTTCGAGTTGCAAATATTAGCAACAGAACCAGTATCAAATACCCAGGTGCTACTACGAGTATTAGTAAGGTACACATCAATAACATGTATATCACATATACCTTTGTTAACCTTGCCATCCTTCTTATCCGCCAAATACTTGGGGCAGTGCCGCTTCCAGTGACCAGTCTGCTTAGAGTAGAAGCACTCAGTTTCAGGCTTAGGTCCAGACTTGGATTTCTTCTCCTGAACAGCAACTTGCTTGTTGTTCTTCTTGAAGTTCCCTTTCTTCTTCCCTTTGCCCTTCTTCTTGAAACTAGTGGTTTTACTGACCATCAACACTTGATGCTCCTTTTTGATTTCTACCTCCACTGCCTTTAGCATTGCGAAGAGCATGGGAATTGTCTTATCCATCCCTTGCATGTTATAGTTCATCACGAAGCTCTTGTAGCTTGCTGGCAGTGATTGAAGAATTCTGTCAATGACGCAATCATCCGGAAGTTGAACTCCCAGTTGAATCAAGTGATTATTATACCTAGACATTCTGTGTATATGCTCACTGATAGAACTATTCTCTTCCATCTTGCAGCTATAGAACTTATTGGAGACTTCATATCTCTCAATCCGGGCATTTGCTTGAAATATTAACTTCAACTCCTGGAACATCTCATATGCACCATGACGTTCAAAACGTCGTTGAAGACCCGGTTCTAAGCCGTAAAGCATGGCACACTGAACTATTGAGTAGTCATCAGCTTTGCTTTGCCAGACGTTTGTAACTACTGGCGTCGCTCTTGCAGGAGGCCTGGCACCTAGCGGTGCTTCTAGGACGTAATTCTTCTGTGCAGCAATGAGGATAATCCTCAAGTTACGGACCCAGTCTGTGTAATTGCTACCATCATCTTTCAACTTAGCTTTCTAAAGGAACGCATTAAAATTCAACGGAACAACAGCATGGGCCATTTATCTAAAATTAACATAGACAAGCAAGATACTATCAGGTACTAAGTTCATGATAAATTTAAGTTCAATTAATCATATTACTTAAGAACTCCCACTTAGATAGGCATCCCTCTAATCATCTAAGTGATTACGTGATCCAAATCAACTAAACCATGTCCGATTAACACGTGAGATGGAGTAGTTTCAATGGTGAACATCACTATGTTGATCATATCTACTATATGATTCACGCTCGACCTTTCGGTCTCTGTGTTCCGAGGCTGTATCTGTATATGCTAGGCTCGTCAAGTTTAACCTGAGTATTCCGCGTGTGCAATTGTTTTGCACCCGTTGTATTTGAACGTAGAGCCTATCACACCCGATTAACACGTGGTGTCTCAGCACGAAGAACTTTCGCAACGGTGCATACTCAGGGAGAACACTTTATCTTGAAATTTTAGTGAGAGATCATCGTATAATGCTACCGTCAATCAAAGCAAGATAAGATGCATAAAGGATTAACATCACATGCAATCAATATAAGTGATATGATATGGCCATCATTATCTTGTGCTTGTGATCTCCATCTCCGAAGCACCGTCATGATCACCATCGTCACCGGCGCGACACCTTGATCTCCATCATAGTATCGTTGTCGTCTCGCCAACTTATTGCTTTTACGACTATCGCTACCGCTTAGTGATAAAGTAAAACTATTACATGGCGACTGCATTTCATACAATAAAGCGACAACCATATGGCTCCTGCCAGTTGCCGATAACTCGGTTACAAAACATGATCATCTCATACAACAAATTATATCACATCATGTCTTGACCATATCACATCACAACATGCCCTGCAAAAACAAGTTAGACGTCCTCTATTTTGTTGTTGCAAGTTTTACGTGGCTGCTACGTGCTTAGCAAGAACCGTTCTTACCTACGCATCAAAACCACAACGATAGTTTGTCAAGTTGGTGCTGTTTTAACCTTCGCAAGGACCGGGCGTAGCCACAATCGGTTCAACTAAAGTGAGAGAAACAGACACCCGCCAGTCACCTTTAAGCAACGAGTGCTCCGAATGGTGAAACCAGTCTCGCGTAAGCGTACGCGTAATGTCGGTCCGGGCCGCTTCATCTCACAATACCGCTGAACCAAAGTATGACATGCTGGTAAGCAGTATGACTTATATCGCCCACAACTCACTTGTGTTCTACTCGTGCATAGCATCAACGCATAAAACCAGGCTCGGATGCCACTGTTGGGGAACGTAGTAATTTCAAAAAAATTCCTACGCACACGCAAGATCATGGTGATGCATAGCAGCGAGAGGGGAGAGTGTTGTCCATGTACCCTCGTAGACCGACAGCGGAAGCGTTATCACAACGCGGTTGATGTAGTCGTACGTCTTCACGATCCGACCGATCAAGTACCGAACGCACGGCACCTCCGAGTTCAGCACACGTTCAGCTCGATGACGTCCCTCGAACTCCGATCCAGCCGAGTGTTGAGGGAGAGTTTCGTCAGCACGACGGCGTGGTGACGATGATGATGTTCCACTGACGCTGGGCTTCGCCTAAGCTCCGCAACGATATTATCGAGGTGTAATATGGTGGAGGGGGGCACCGCACATGGCTAAAATATCGTATATCAAGTGTGTTTGGAGGTGCCCCCTGCCCCCGTATATAGAGGAGCAAGGGGGAGGCCGGCTGCCCTAGGCGCGCCAAGGAGAGGGGGGGAGTCCTCCTCCTAGTAGGAGTAGGACTCCCCTTTCCTAGTCCAACTAGGAAAAGAGGGGGGGAAGGAAAGAGAGGGAGAGGGAGAGAGAAAGGGGGCTGCGCCCCCCTCTCCTAGTCCAACTAGGATTCCTCCTGGGAGGGGGCGCGCCACCTCCTGGCTGCTGCCCTCTCTCTCCCCTCTAGGCCCACTAAGGCCCAATACTTCCCCGGGGGGTTCCGGTAACCCTCCGGCACTCCGGTTAAATCCGAAACTTCTCCAGAACACTTTCGGTGTCCGAATGTAGTCGTTGAATATATCAATCTTTATGTCTCGCCCATTTCGAGACTCCTCGTCATGTCCGTGATCATATTCAGGACTCCGAACAACCTTCGGTACATCAAAAAATATAAACTCATAATATAACTGTCATCGTAACTTTAAGCGTGCGGACCCTACGGGTTCGAGAACTATGTAGACATGACCGAGACACCTCTCCGGTCAATAACCAATAGCGGAACCTGGATGCTCATATTGGTTCCTACATATTCTACGAAGATCTTTATCGTTCAGACCGCATAACAAAATACGTTGTTCCCTTTGTCATCGGTATGTTACTTTCCCGAGATTCGATCGTCGGTATCTCGATACCTAGTTCAATCTCGTTACCGGCAAGTCTCTTTACTCGTTCCGTAATACATCATCCCGCAACTAACTCATTAGTCACAATGCTTGCAAGGCTTATAGTGATGTGCATTAATGAGTGGGCCAGAGATACCTCTCCGACAATCGGAGTGACAAATCCTAATATCGAAATACGCCAACCCAACAAGTACCTTTGGAGACACCTGTAGAGCACCTTTATAATCACCCATTTACGTTGTGACGTTTGGTAGCACACAAAGTGTTCCTCCGGTAAACGGGAGTTGCATAATCTCATAGTCATAGGAACATGTATAAGTCATGAAGAAAGCAATAGCAACATACTAAACGATCGGGTGCTAAGCTAACGGAATGGGTCAAGTCAATCACGTCATTCTCCTAATGAGGTGATCCCATTAATCAAATGACAACTCATGTCTATGGCTAGGAAACATAACCATCTTTGATTAACGAGCTAGTCTAGTAGAGGCATACTAGTGACACTCTGTTTGTCTATGTATTCACACATGTATTATGTTTCCTGTTAATACAATTCTAGCATGAATAATAAACATTTATCATGATATAAGGAAATAAATAATACTTTATTATTGCCTCTAGGGCATATTTCCTTCAGAGAGAACTAAATAAATGCATGTGGTGTTTCGTCAATATGCAACTCATTGCATATTGAGCTCCGGTTACGTCGCGTTTGTGAGGATTTGTTCGACTTCGTCCGTTTGTCTTCTTCATGGACTCGTTCTTCTTCCTTGCGGGATCTCAGCCAAGATGAGCATACCCTCGAAATCACTTCTATCTTTGCTTGCTAGTTGTTTGCTCTATTGCTATGCCGCGCTACCTACAACTTGCTATATCATGCCTCCCATATTGCCATGTCAATCCTCTAACCATCCTTTCCTAGAAAACCGTTGTTTGACTAAGTTACCACTTTTGCTCAGCCCTTCTTATTACCATGTCAAGCCTCTAACCATCCTTTCGTAGCAAACCGTTGTTTGGCTAAGTTACCACTTTTGCTCAGCCCTTCTTATAGCGTTGCTAGTTGCAGGTGAAGATGAAGTTGGTTCCATGTTGAAACATGGATATTTTGGGATATCACAATATCTCTTGTTTAATTAATGCATCTATATAATTGGTAAAGGGTGGAAGGCTCGGCCTTATGCCTGGTGTTTTGTTTTCACTCTTGCCACCCTAGTTTTCGTCATACCGGTGTTATGTTCCTTGATTTTGCGTTCCTCACGCGGTTGGGGATTTATGGGACCCCCTTGACGGTTCGCTTTGAATAAAACTCCTCCAGCAAGGCCCAACCTTGGTTTTACATTTGCCTACCTAAGCCTTTTCCCTTGGGTTTTCGCGAGCCCGAGGGTCATCTTTATTTTAACCCCCCCCCCCGGGCCAGTGCTTCTCTAAGTGTTGGTCCGAACCGAGTAGACTGTGGGGCCACCTCGGGGCAACTTGAGGGCTGGTTTTACTCATAGGATGTCTCATCCGGTGTGCCCTGAGAACGAGATACGTGTGACTGCTATCGGGATTTGTCGGCACATCGGGTGGCTTTGGTTGTCTTGTTTTACCATTGTCAAAACGTCTTGTAACCGGGATTCCGAGCCTGATCGGGTCTTCTCGGGAGAAGGAATATCCTTCGTTGACCGGGAGAGCTTGTGATGGGCTAAGTTGGGACACCCCTGCAGGGTATTATCTTTCGAAAGCCGTGCCCGCGGTTATGTGGCAGATGGGAATTTGTTAATATCCGGTTGTAGAGAACTTGACACTTGACCTAATTAAAATACATCAACCGCGTGTGTAGCCGTGATGGTCTCTTTTCGGCGGAGTGCGGGAAGTGAACACTGTTCTTGGGTTATGTTTGAACGTAAGTAGTTTCAGGATCACTTCTAGCTTCTCGACAGTTGCGTTGCTTCTCTTCTCGCTCTGATTTGCGTATGTTAGCCACCATATTTGCTTAGTGCTTGCTGCAGCTCCACCTCATTACCCCTTTCCTGCCCATAAGCTTAAATAGTCTTGATCTCGCGGGTGTGAGATTGCTGAGTCCTCGTGACTCACAGATTCTACCAAAAGAGTTGCAGGTGACGACGATACCAGTGCAGGTGACGCAACCGAACTCAAGTGCGAATTCGACGAGGACCTTGGTCGTTACTATGTTTCGTTTCCTGATGATTAGTAGTGGAGCCCAGTTGAGACGATCGCGGATCTAGCAGTTGGGTTATCTTCTTTTCATTTGGATTTGACCGTAGTCGGTCTATGTGTGTACTCTGAATGATGTATGATTTATGTAAGTATTGTGTGAAGTGGCGATTGGTAAGCCAACTCTCTTTATCCCATT
This sequence comes from Aegilops tauschii subsp. strangulata, assembly GCF_002575655.3. NCBI lineage: Eukaryota > Viridiplantae > Streptophyta > Magnoliopsida > Poales > Poaceae > Aegilops > Aegilops tauschii. Next base: position 402,485,795 of record NC_053035.3, read on the forward strand.
CTTGTTCATTACATGGGATTCTGTGAAGATGACCCTTCTTGCGACAAAACCTACAATGCGGTTATGCCTCTAAGTCGTGCCTCGACACGTTGGAGATATAGCCGCATCGTGGGTGTTACATTGGTAGACACGGGGCCACCCAGGACTAGCCCAGTGGGGAGTGAGTCGGAGTGGCCGTTGAGAGTGTCATGGCAATGGAGGGGTTTCGTCGGAATGCCATTGGTCCACCCGAATGGGAGTGCGAGGCCATGGGTTCCGTGGTGTGGGTACAGTGCGCTACCTTTGCAGAGTGTATTAAATCTATCGATAGCCGAGTCCCTGGTTACAGACACGCTCAAAAGTAGGTCACACCATGGGTCAACGTTTAAATAAATTTTGCACACTAAGTTATGAACGTCGCACTGTTGAGAAGATGATGGTGGGTAAACCATCTTGATGTTGGAGGCCAAGTGTTGGTCATGGTTGTGATCGTCGGAAAGATCACCGTTTGAGACCAAGTGTTGGTCATGGTTGTGATCGCCGGAAAGATCACCGTTTGAGACCAAGTGTTGGTCATGGCTGTGATCGCCGGAAAGATCACCGTTTGAGACTAAGTGTTGGTCATGGTTGTGATCACCAAAAAGATCACCGTTGGTAAGCAAGTCCGAGGGAAATTTTATCACGAGATCATGATCACCGCATGTAGGATATGTTGTTGCATTGCTAAGTGGTTAAGTATCATGATACTGTTTGTCATTATGTTTGTGTTTGTTGTGAGCTTGCAAGTACATTCAATGTACTGACCTGGCGTGTCATGCTAGCTTTCAGGAAAGTCTCATTGGAAAGGAGTGTTTTCCGAGTCTAGATCGTGTCCACATCGGTGTCCCTGTGCTATGGGGTTCCGCTACGACGTTGTTCCGCTGCCACATAGTTGTTCTGATCGAGGCCCCTTTCTGTTCACTAAATAATGTACATATTGCTCAGCCGCACCGTGTGTGCCGCTTGGTCTCGTCACCTGTTATAATATAAACTATGATCCGCTAGCATCAATAAAGTGGCTGTTTTCTGTACCAAGATGTTGTGTGTTGCCAGAAGACATGGTCTCTGGGCTGGAAATGCATGGTAAACCGGTTGCTCTAAGCCGGGGTGCCACACCGGAGCAACTCACTAGAAGGCTCGTGGTTCTGAGAGGGAACAATGCATGTTTGATGACGAATGGGAGATAGCTTTCTCTTACGGTCTTCAATTATTTTCTACATTTAACACGCATTACTACAACTGTCAAGTGAAAATTCAGAAAATTTCAGGGGTCATTTGACCTTTTAAAGACATTTAAGTGATTTTCTAGCCATTTAAGGACCGTAATTCAAATTTGAACTACATCTACATGCAATGGCTAACCATAATGATTTGAAAAATCATATTTGTGTACTTGTGTGCGAGTTAATTCCATGTGTAGTAAATTAGGATGAATTTTCAAACATATTGTTCTCATGGCATGGACACATGCATGGAGTGCCATGACATTTTAATTCCAAAAAGTTAAAAAAATCATCAAAAAACATGAAACCTTGCTTGATGTAATCTCATGCCACCATGATGATGTGGTAAAAAAATTGGCCTGTTTGAAGAAAGTTTGGACACACCCACCTCACAAACCGGAGCAACTCACTAGAAGGCTCGTGGTTCCGAGAGGGAACAATGCATGTTTGATGATGAACGGGAGATAGCTTCCTCTTACATCCTTCAAATTACTTTCTACATTTAACGTGCACTAATACAAATGTCATGTGAATATTTGGAAAATTTCAGGGGTCGTTTCACCTTTTAAAGACATTTAAGTGATTTTCTAGACATTTAATGACCGTAATCCAAATTTGAACTACATCTACATGCAACGGCTAACCATAATGGTATGAAAAATCATATTTGTGTACTTGTGTGCGAGTTAATTCCAGGTGCAATAAATTAGAAGGAATTTTTAAACATGTTGGTCTCACGGCATGGGCACATGCATGGAGTGCCATAGCATTTTAACTCCAAAAAATTAAAAAATGATCAGAAAAACATGAAACCTTGCTTGATGTAATATCATGCCACCAAGTTGATGTGGTAAAAAAATTGACCTGTTTGACGAAAGTTTGGACACATCCCCCTCACAAACCGGAGCAACTCACTAGAAGGCTCGTGGTTCCGAGAGGGAACAATGCATGTTTGATGACGAAGAGGAGATAGCTTCCTCTTACGTCCTTCAATTTGTTTTCTACATTTAACGTGCACTAATACAACTGTCATGTGAAAAATTGGAAAATTTCAGGGGTCATTTCACCTTTTAAAGACATTTAAGTGATTTTCTAGCCATTTAATGACCGTAATTCAAATTTGAACTACATCTACATGCAACAGCTAACCATAACGGTTTAAAAAATCATATTTGTGTACTTCTGTGCGAGTTAATTCCATGTGCAGTAAATTAGAAGGAATTTTCGAACATATTTGTGTCACAGCATCGACACATGCATGGAGTACCATGGCATTTTAATTCCAAAAAATTAAAAATGATCAGAAAAACATGAAACCTTGCTTTAGGAAATGTCGTGCCACCAAGATGATGTGGTTAAAAAATTGGCCTGTTTGACGAAATTTTGGACACCCCCTCACAAACCTAAGCAACTCACTAGAAGGCTCGTGGTTCTGAGGGGGATCAATGCATGTTCGATTCCTCTTACGGCCTTCAATTTTTTTCTATGTTTAACGTGCACTAATACAACTGTCATGTGAAAATTTGGAAAATTTCAGGGGTCATTTGACCTTTTAAAAACATTTAAGTGATTTTCTAGCCATTTAATGACCGTCATTAAAATTAGAACTACATCTACATGCAACAGCTAACCATAACGGTTTGAAAAATCTTATTTGTGTACTTGTGTGTGAGTTAGTTCCATGTGCAGTAAATTAGAAGGAATTTTCAAACATATTGGTCTCACGGCATGGGCACATGCATGGAGTGCCAAGGCATTTTAATTCCAAAAAATTAAAAAATGAACAGAAAAACATGAAACCTTGCTTGATGTAATGTCATGCCACCAAGATGATGTTGTAGAAAAATTGGCCTATTTGACGAAAGTTTGGACACACCCCCTCACAAATCGGAGCAACTCACTAGAAGGCTCATGGTTCCGAGAGGGAACAATGCATGTTTGAGGACGAACGGGAGATAGCTTCCTCTTAGGGCCTTCAAATTTTTTCTACATTTAACATGCACTAATACAACAGTCATGTGAAAATTTGGAAAATTTCAGGGGTCATTTGACATTTTAAAGACATTTAAGTGATTTTTTAGCCATTTAATGACCGTAATTCAAATTTGAACTACATCTACATGCAACGGCTAACCGTAACGGTTTGAAAAATCATATTTTTGTGTAGTTGTGTGCGAGTTAAAAAATCATCAGACGATGTAAATATCTGTTGTTCAAAAAGGGAAATGTAAAGATCTGGCAAGACAACCGGCCCCCACGCGATTGGCACTCTATCTCGCGGGTCAGTAATCAGACATGGTTTTGTATTGGAAACCGTCAGCTATTATGTTGACACACAGATTTTGCTGCGGGAATCGTGTGTAATTCAAACTACAATACTCGTTTCTCTTTCTATAATCTCCGCCATGGCGCCGCCGTTTTGCCCACGCGCCGACGAGGAGTCGCCGCTCCTCGAGGACGCTCACTCGAATAGCAGCGACGAGGACCCCTACGCGCTGCTGGACGAGGTTGCGCCGGACCCCCCAACTTTGGATTGGTTTTGGGGCCATTACAATCTTTGTCTCTGGAAGTCACTGCCGCCGCGTCGCAAGTGGCGTTAAAGAAGGAGATGACGGAGGAGGAAGCCAGGTACCAGGTGGCTTATGAAGCCTGTGATGCCGCCTGGAAAAAGGAGGCGGCGGAGCATTGGGGGTGGGCGCATCATCGTGCGGAGGAGGTGTACAAAAATGGGTACTTCACGAGGAAGGTCAAAGGCGCTGGGCGCCTCGTCGCTGTGTGGAGGTGGGCCGATAAGCTCCAGCATGCAACCGACGAGGAGCTCTGGTGGGTGCCCAACGCAATGGCAAGATCGTTCACGCTTGTCCGCCAGCAAGAGGCAGATCGGTATGTCAACTGATGCGAGGCGGAGGAGGTGGAGTACTGCCTTCGCACTAGGACGCCACGCACCAGGGAGCTGCTAGCGAGGGGCTGCCGAAATACTGGCCCCAGGAGGGATTATTAGTTTTAGTATTGTTCGTTTTCAATTTTATGCATTGTACCTAGTAGTTAAGTATCATCACGTATATGTGATGATATTATATATATATATTCCATTTTATATCTGTTTTTGTATATTAATTTGAATCTAGCTGTTATCATCCACATATACAGAATGGAAAGGATATATACACACATTGAAACAGAACATATAAGAACGAAAAATAGAGTACACACATTGAAACGGAGCAATAAACAGAGCAATACTATGATTGCTGCGAATACATAGCTATCCACGTCGAAACGACACAACAAGATAAAACGCTTCCATGAGACCATGACCAGCATCCCTTGCCTACGTTCGCTCTTGGCTCTGCCTGAACTCGTGCATACGTTTGTCCAAGCGGTCGACACGCTCATGATACATCTGGAGCGCGATCTTGAGCTCCAAGTTGGTTATTTCATCGAAGATCACCAGCTCGAGGATGCGACGGCCATGTTCCGCCACTAGTAGAAAACTGGGCTTTGGTCACAGGGCAATATTCACATTAGTCCCAGTTCAGTCACGAACCGGGACTAATGCGAGCATTGGTCCCGGTTCGTGCGGCTAGGGGCCTGCCGGGCCTCGTGGGGGCATTGGTCCCGGTTCGTCCGGCCCCTTTGGTCCCGGTTGGTGGGACAAACCGGGACCAATGGGCCACGCTCCTGGCCCACCACCCTTTAGTCCCGGTTCATACCACAAACCAGGACTAAAGGGCTGGTCCTAGATGCGGCCAGTGTTTAGTCCCACCTCGCGAACCGAAGGGCGCTCACACCAGTTTATAAGCCCGTCCCTCTCTGCCTTGTTGAGCTCCTCTCAAAGTGAAAATAGATACCCTTATACAGGGAATTTGACCTAAATTCACAGTAAATTTCTTTGAATTTCATAGAAATTTATTATGAATTTTCTCTATAGGCACATCTATGTTCATTTTTTATAGTAAATAAAATAAAAAAACCTTAATAAAATAAATAAAAATAAATAAACCTTACTAAAATAAACTATAGTAACTAAAATAAATAAACCTTAATAAATTAAATAAAAATAGAAGCAGTAAAATAAATAAAAATAGCAGCAGTAAAATAAATAAAAATAAAATAATTAAAGTAAAATACATAAGTAATTAGAAATAAAATAAATAAGTTTTTTGTTGTAAGTAGAAACAAAACAAAAAAAATAAAGCAAAAGAGAAAACAAAAAACAGAGAAAAATAGTATGCCACCTATTAGGCCACCACGGCCTGAATATGACTTGAAACCCATCCATGGGCCATGATTCAGGCCCGCAGAAGGCCCAGTAGGCCCCACAGGCAAAGAGAACAGTTAGGCTCGAAAGCCTGCAGTTGGGAGGAGCTCGAGAGGGTGGGCGCAGCAGCGCTTATAAACCACTCTCGAGCCCTCTCAACTAGCAAGGTGGGACTAAACTTTTGACGCGGGGCAGCACAAGGCCTTTGGTCCCGGTTGGTGCCACCAACCGGGACTAAAGGGGGTCATTGGTCCCGGTTCGTGGCACCAACCGGGACCAAAGGCCTTTCGTCCCGGTTGGTGCCACGAACCGGGACCAATGAGTTCTCTATATATACCCCATCGCCACAGCAGAGCACTCCACAGTGCTCTGTTTTTTTGGCCGGCGAGGGGAGGGCATTTGGGTGCTCTAGCTCACCTCCTATGCACATGAGGTGTTCGATGAAATGTCTGAGCCACACTAGTTAATCTTTCTCCTCTCGAAACTCGACCTCCGAGTTCCATTTTCCCCGAGATTTGTCTAGGTTTAGCGGTCCGTCACGTCCCGTCCCCGTCTTCTCTGCTGTCGATCGCCCGCGCCGATCTTGTCGCCAGCACCACCGTGGTGTGCCTCTTGTTCTTATATCTTTCTGAAAGGAAAAAAATTCTTACTTTACGTAGATACTTGTCTAATTTTGTTACTTTTATTATTCCTTCTTATTACATAGTGCGATGGTTTTGGTATCCGCCCCCGTCGGCCCTCATCCTGTCTATGATTCGGATGTGGTATATATTATCTTTTTATAACTATTTGGTTCATTTATTGTTTATGACAAATATACCGACAAACGTGACATAGATTTTATTTATCTAGGAGGTGGTTGAACCGGAAATTCTAACCGACCCTATTGTCGAGAGGTTAAATTTAGTTGAAGACGAAAACAATTACTTGAAGCAAAAAATAAAAAAAATTGAGGAGGAGAAGATGATATTGGAGTTGCATGTTGCGGATGTCGTCGATGATCACAAGATCAAGATGGATGCAATGCGCTTGAAGATTAGAAAGATTAGAATATATGCCATTCATACCGAGGCTTGGTATCATTATGCCGTTGGATCAATTGTTACATTGGTTGCGATTATGATCGCATTTCTTTTCACATTGAAATGTTTTACATAGTTTCAATGTATGGTTTAATTAATTTGGTCACTATGTATGTACTTTGGTTTTAATGTGATGATGAACTTCTATTAATTTGGTCACTTAATTATCTATTCATGATGTTCTGTAATGGTTTTTGACACACTTAATTATATATAATGCACGCAGATGAACCGGCAATGGATGTACGGTGACAGACACACCTCCGAGTACATTAAGGGCGTGCATGATTTTCTCGAAGTGGCTGAGGCAAACAAGCAGAATGGTTTTATGTGTTGTCCATGCCCTATATGTGGGAATACGAAGTCATACTCTGACCGGAAAATCCTTCACACCCACCTGCTTTACAACGGTTTTATGCCACACTATAATGTTTGGACGAGGCATGGAGAAATAGGGGTTATGATGGAAGACGGCGAAGAAGAAGAGGACGATGACAACTATGTGCCCCCTGAATACGGTGATGCTGCAACGGGGGAAGCTGCTGAAGATCAAGAGGAACCAGACGATGTGCCCAATGATGCTGCAAGGGGGGAAGTTGCGGAAGATCAAGAGGAACCAGTGCCCGATGATGATGATCTCCGCCGGGTCATTGTCGATGCAAGGACGCAATGCGAAAGTCAAAAGGAGAAGCTGAAGTTCGATCGCATGTTAGAGGATCACAAAAAAGGGTTGTACCCCAATTGCGAAGATGGCAACACAAAGCTCGGTACCGTACTGGAATTGCTGCAATGGAAGGCAGAGAATGCTGTGCCTGACAAAGGATTTGAGAAGCTATTAAAAATATTGAAGAAGAAGCTTCCAAAGGATAATGAATTGCCCGATAGTACATACGCAACAAAGAAGGTCGTATGCCCTCTAAGATTGGAGGTGCAGAAGATACATGCATGCCCTAATGACTGCATCCTCTACCGCGGTGCGTACAAGGATCTGAACGCATTCCCGGTATGCGGTGCATTGCGGTATAAGATCAGACGAGATGACCCTGGTGATGTTGATGGCCAGCCCCCCAGGAAGAGGGTTCCTGCGAAGGTGATGTGGTATGCTCCTATAATACCACGGTTGGAACGTCTGTTCAGAAATGAAGAGCATGCCAAGTTGATGCGATGGCACAGTGAGGACCGTAAGAAAGACAAGAAGTTGAGAGCACCCGCTGACGGGTCGCAGTGGAGAAAAGTCGAGAGAAAGTACTAGGCTGAGTTTGCAGCTGACCCAAGGAACGTATGGTTTGGTTTAAGCGCGGATGGCATTAATCCTTTCGGGGAGCAGAGCACCAATCACAACACCTGGCCCGTGATTCTATGTATGTATAACCTTCCTCCTTGGATGTGCATGAAGCGGAAGTTCATTATGATGCCAGTTCTCATCCAAGGCCCTAAGCAACCCGACAACGACATTGATGTGTACCTAAGGCCATTAGTTGAAGAACTTTTACAGCTGTGGAATGGAAACGGTGTACGTACGTGGTATGAGCACAAACAGGAGGAATTAAACCTGCACGCGTTGCTGTTTGTAACCATCAACGATTGGCCCACTCTCAGTAACCTTTCAGGACAGACAAACAAGGGATACCACGCATGCACGCACTGTTTAGATGACACTGAAAGTATATACCTGGACAAATGCAGGAAGAATGTGTACCTAGGCCATCGTCGATTTCTTCCGGCCAACCATCAATGTCGAAAGAAAGGCAAGCATTTCAAAGGCGAGGTAGATCACCGGAAGAAGCCCGCCATGCGTACTGGTGATCACGTACTTGCTATGGTTAATGGTTTACACGTAATCTTTGGAAAGGGTCCCGGCGGACTAGTTGTTCCGAATGACGCTGAGGGACACGCCCCCATGTGGAAGAAGAAATCTATATTTTGGGACCTACCCTACTGGAAAGAGCTAGAGGTCCGATCTTCAATCAACGTGATGCACGTGACGAAGAACCTTTGCGTGAACCTGCTAGGCTTGTTGGGTGTGTATGGGAAGACAAAAGATACACCTGAGGCACGGGAGGACCTGCAACGTTTGCACGAAAAAGACGGCATGCCTCCGAAGCAGTATGAAGGTCCTGCCAGCTACGCTCTTACGAAAGAAGAGAAAGAAATCTTCTTTGAATGCCTGCTCGGTATGAAGGTCCCGACTGGCTTCTCGTCGAATATAAAGGGAATAATAAATATGCTAGAGAAAAAGTTCTAGAACCTACAGTCTCATGACTGCCACGTGATTATGACGCAACTGCATCCGGTTGCATTGAGGGGGCTTCTACCGGAAAACGTCCGATTAGCCATTGTGAAGCTATGTGCATTCCTCATTGCAATCTCTCAGAAGGTGATCGATCCAGAAATCATACCAAGGCTAAGGAGTGATGTGGCGCAATGTCTTTTCAGTTTCGAGCTGGTGTTCCCACCATCCTTCTTCAATATCATGATGCACGTCCTAGTTCATCTAGTCGGCGAGATTGTCATTCTGGGGCCCGTATTTCTACACAATATGTTCCCCTTTGAGAGGTTCATGGGAGTCCTAAAGAAATATGTCCGTAACCGCGCAAGGCCAGAAGGAAGCATCTCCATGGGCCATCAAACAGAGGATGTCATTGGGTTTTGTGTTGACTTCATTCCTGGCCTTAAGAAGATAGGTCTCCCTAAATCGTGGTATGAGGGGAGACTGGCTGGAAAAGGCACGCTTGGAGGGGACTCAATAATATGCAGGGACGGATATTCTTGGTCTCAAGCACACTACACAGTTCTAGAACTCTACCTTGGTGACCCCGTATGTCGATGAACACAAGAACAGTCCGCGCTCCAAACACCCGGAGCAGTTGGTTGGAAACACGTCTCAGAGGTGACACCACTGTTTGTGATGAGTTTTACTCGTTGTCCAGGGGACCATCTTCGACTGTATTGACTTACAAAGGATACGAGATAAATGGGAATACATTTTACACGATCGCCCAAGATCAAAAGAGCACCAACCAAAACAGCAGTGTCCTCTTTGATGCAGCAACCGAGAGGGGAAAGGACACATATTATGGTTACATAATGGACATATGGGAACTTGACTACGGACATGATTTTAAGGTCCCTTTGTTTAAGTGCAAATGGGTCAATCTGTCAGGAGGCGGGGTACAGGTAGACCCACAGTACGGAATGACAACAGTGGATCTGAACAATCTTGGGTACACTGACGAACCGTTCGTCCTAGCCAATGATGTGGCACAGGTTATCTATGTGAAGGACATGTCTACCAGACCGAGAAAAAGAGAAGATAAGGAAGCGAATACATCATACGATGAGCCAAAGCGCCACATAGTTCTTTCAGGAAAAAGGGAGATTGTGGGAGTGGAGGGCAAGATAGACATGTCTGAAGATTATGAAAAGTTTCATGAAATTCCTCCCTTCAAAGTCAAGGCTGACCCAAGCATCCTGATAAACGATGAAGCTTATCCATGGTTACAACGCAATAAGCAAATGACACAAGCGAAGAAAAAGTGAAGACTTTCTCCCGCAACTATTATGATGATACCATGCCAACTTTGTAACAGACGAGTATGATACCATTGTCCGTTTCATACACGAAGTGCATCTAGTTTTTGCCGTAACCCTCTCAAGTTTCTTGCACATGCTATGAGGATGAAATTATGATACCATGCCAACTTTCAACCTTTTCAGAGTTCATTTGAAATACTTTTCAATTTTAGGGTCTTATAGCTCAAAATAATTAGTAAATGCATGAAAAATAACAGGCCAAAAATTAAAAATTATGCCACCTACTGGGCCACCACGGCCTGAATACGATTAGAAACCCATCCATGGGCCAGGATTCAGGCCCGCAGAAGGCCCAGTAGGCCCACAGGCATGTACAGAGCGGTTAGGCCCGTAAGCCTGCTTTAGAAAGGAGCTCGACAGCTCAGGCGCACCGCACCTTATAAACAGGTGCGGCTCTCTCTCAGCTAGCGAGGTGGGACTAAACTCCCACCACCACGCCGCTGTGCAAGCCCATTGGTCCCGGTTGCTGGCATGAACCGGGACCAATTCCACCCTTTGGTCCCGATTGGTGCCACGAACCGGTACTAATGAGGCTGTGGCCCCACGAGCACCTTTAGTACCGGTTCATGGCACGAACCGGTACTAGAGTTTCTTACTAAGCAGTTTTTTAGTCCCACCTCGCTAGCTGAGAGGCCCTAGGAGAGGTTTATAAGCCCTGAGTGCAGAGACGATGAAGAAGAGGCGCAATGCTCACCTTCACGTTGCTTAGCTTCAAGCCTTGAGGAATAAGGTAGACTGCATGGAGCTATGTGCAGTGCAGTCTACACTATTCTGAAAGGCTTGAAGCTAATCAACGAGCATTGCGCCTCTTTTTTATTTTTAATAACTTGTTACAACTCCGGACTTCTTGTGTTACGACAAAATAAAATAAACTTTAATAAAATATATGAAACTAAAATTAACAAAGTATTTTCTGTTCAAAACATTATAAGAAACCTCTAGTATTATAGAAACTAAAATCATATAAAATTGATGCAACTAAAATTATCGAAGTATTTTCTGTTCAAAATCATTAAAAGCAAAAAGAATTTTCATAAAGAACTTTTTTGATAGAAACTTTAATAGCAAAAAGAATTATCATAAAGTAAAATAAATAAGTAATTAGAAACAAAATAAAATAAATAAGTTTTTTTTTGTAAGTAGAAACAAAACAAAATAAATAAAGCAAAAAAGAAAACAAAAAAACTAAATACAGCAAAAAGAATTTTCAGAAAGAACTTTTTTTGATAGAAACTTTAATAGCAAAAAGAGTTATCATAAAGTAAAATAAATAAGTAATTAGAAACGAAATAAAATAAAATAAATAAGTTTTTTGTTGTAAGTAGAAACAAAACAAAATAAAAAGCAAAAAAGAAAACTAAAAAAGAAATACAGCAAAAAGAATTGTTTTGGCGCTGCCCGCTGGGCCTTCCAACCCTCAGGTTTGCAAATACAGGCCCAGAAGGGCTAGAAGGCTCAACGGGCAGCGCGCCAAAGTTAGGCCCAGAAGCCTGCTATAGAGAGGAGTTCGAGACAGCAGCCGCGCCGGGGCTTTTAAACTGGTGCGGGCGCCCCTCGGCTAGCGAGGTGGGACTAAACTTTTGGCCGCGACGCGGGCAGCAAGAGGCCTTCGGTCCCGGTTGGTGCCACCAACCGGGACTAAAGGGGGGCATGCGTACCGGTTCGTGGCACCAACCGGGACCAATGACCCCCCTTTAGTCCCGGTTGGTGCCACCAACCGGGACCAAAGGCCGCCGTTCCCGCCCTTTGGGCTGCTGAAAAGAGGCCTTTGGTCCCGGTTGGTGGCACCAACCGGGACTAAAGGGGGGCATTGGTCCCGGTTGGTGCCACGAACCGGGACCAATGCTCTCAGTATATAAGAAAACACTTAGCGTTTTTCAGATTCATCTCTGCATCAGTTCCCCCGCCCCGACGACGCCGCCAGGCTGCCCGAGCTCACCCCATCGACGCCGTCGCCGCCCTCTGCTGCCTCGTCGACGCGCAGCCGCCCCTTCCCCGAGCACGCCGCCGGCGGCCCTCCCCGACCACGCCGCGCGCCCCTGCCCCGACCACGTCGTCGTCGCCCCAGCTGCTACGACAACGCCGCCGTCGCCTCTGCCTCGCCCTGCCCCGACCACGCCGCCAACGACTCTGCCCCTGCCCCGACCACACCGCCGTCGCCTCTGCCCCTGCCCCGACGCGCCGCCGTCGCCTTGGTCAGGGCCGGCACTGCCCCCTTCCTCCCTGTTTTTTTTTGCATTTTTATAAAAATCTATATATGTTCTCTGTGTATATATATGTTCATGTATATATGCAAAAGATAGATTTTTAGAAAAGTTAGGATTTTTTTCTGTTCATAGATTTTTTTGGTGATATTAATTATTGTAGAATATGCAAACGTTTGTATATTCATAGGAACAATGCATTAGGCAAAACCTTTACTTTTTTCGAAATTTTCTATTTGAACACTTTTTTATGAATGAGAGGAAAAAGGAAAATAAGAAGAGGAAGAAAGGAGAAGAAGAGGAGAGGAAGAAGAGGAGAAATAAATAAGAAGAGGAAAAAGGAAGAAAAAGAAGAGGAGAAGAAGAAAGGAATAGAAGAGAAGAAGAAAAAAGGAAGAATTTTTTCTATTTTTCTTCTTCTCTCCTCTATTCCTTTCTTCTTCTCCTCTTTTTTTCTTTTTTTTCTTCGATATTCTCCTCTATTCCTTTCTTCTTCTCCTCTTTTTGTTTCTTCTTCGTTTTCTTATGTTTTATCGGGTCTATCGTGATCGATATACCCCTCCCCCGATAACTTCAACACGAGGAGGGGTTGATATACCCCCTCCCCGATAATATTATTTTCCCATGTACGTTCATTGTCGTTGTCGATATAACCCCCTCCCGATAACTTCAACACGTGGGGGGTCGATATACCCCCTCCCCGATAACATTATTTTACCATGTATGTATGTTGTCGTTGTCGATATATATAACTCCCTCCCAGATAACTTCGACATGATGGACGGTCGATATTTGTACCCCCTCTTGACCGTGATAACTTATACCACGGGAGCACCCCCCGGCCCTCTCGCTCGACCAAAACTCTCGAGGACACCCAAACCCTAGAAAAAAATGATGTCGGTCTCCTACCCCCTCCCGCCGCGCCCCTACCCTTGAAGCGTTGCCGAGGCCACCCCAAACCCGGAATAAGCTAGGTCTACGTTTGCACTAATATATTCACCTGCTGTCATGTTTGTGTAATAATTGCCATGTTGTAATATTTGCAGAAACAATGGAGAACGGATGAGACGAGCAAGCAGAAGAGGTGTTGGGGGACATAATCTTAGCCGGAGGTGATATCTTGTCGTATCTTAACAAAAATGATGGTTTGGAAGAACAGGGTGAAGAAGCAGGCTACGATGATCGAAGAGTGGAGGAGGAAAGACATGATTATGATGGCTCCGGTGACCCAATGCTGGTGCAAGAAGGAGCCCATGGTGACGGCTCCGGTGACCGAACAGAGTCCGGCCAGGTAAATATATTAGTTAAGCCTGTGCTGACTAGCTAATTGATACATTCATTGTTTTGGTATGTACACATATTAATTAACACTCGTCTTTCTTCTTTTTTCTAGCCCTCCGGATCGAGCACTACTTTGGTAAAGAGACGAGGCCCGAATAGAAAGTTGCGCTCGGATGAAAGGTTTGAGATCACAGCAATCGCGCGTGACGGCCAACCGATTGAACCCATCCGGACAAAGGATGCATTTGCTGCTCAGTGCGGGGTTCTAGTTAGGGACAAGATCCCAATCAGCATCCAGCAATGGTATAAGCCTAAGAAGGAAGACCCTGAGTTGTCTTATGTCAATGATATGCAGAAAGATGATCTTTGGACTGAGCTGAAGGCAAATTTCACCCTACCGCCAGAGGAGGATCCGGAGAAGCCAGTTAAAGAGCAATTAATCAAGTCTCATGCTCTTAAGAAGATGGCAGACCTATTCAGGAGGTGGAAGAATGAGCTGAAAACGTTTGTCGACAAAGAAGAGACACCAGAATTCATCGGCCGGTATGAGAAGATCAGAGATCACTGGCCCGCATTTGTGGCCCACAAGACATCGGAAAAGAGTAAGAAGATGTCAGCGACAAACAAGAAGAATGATGCGAAGAAGAAGCTTCACCATCGCACGGGGTCAGGTGGCTACCTCAAAGCCGGGACTAAGTGGGCCAAGGCTGAGAATGATCTGCTTGAAAAAGAGATCGAACCACAGACAATGAACTGGACAGACCGTTGCCGGACTTGGTTCTTCGGGGCTGGCGGAACCTTGGACCCTGTATCGGGGAGGTGCGTTTGGATGAACGAGCTTTTGAGAATACCAGTCAAGAAGATTCAGCAATATATCGATGCAGCGCAGGAAGGGACATTCGTTCCAGACAGTGAGAACGACAAGCTCACAATGGCCCTCGGGAATCCTGAGCACCCTAGACGGACACGAGGCACGCCAGGCTCCATTCCATGGAAGGCTGGTTTTCCGGACGCAGGCGGTTACAAAAGCCAGGAGAGGAGGAAAAAAATGGAGCAGACCCAAATTCAGAAGCTGAACGAAAGGGTTCAAGCACTAGAGGAACAAGACGACAATCGACATGCCGAAACTACCCCCGAAGCTACCCCGCCATCTCAGCGGAAAAGCAGCGTGGCTTCCACCGAGCTGCTTCAGCTAGAGCATGTCTTGATGGCTCCTGCTAGTTACCCCGTGGATGCTATCACGGAGTCTCAACATTGCCACCTTATGGCGGAATGGCAGAACTTCAAAGTCAAGGCAGCTGTTGGCTCTGTTTTACCTCCTGAACCCGGCGCAACCTACCATTGCCGGCCGATTCCAGAAGGATATGCTAGGGTGATGGTGGATGAAATAACGGAGGGATTTGAGGACCTCCAGCTTGACCACCCTACCGGTGAAGGGGAGACTCGGATGGGTTTAGCTCTGAAGACTCCGTGCCTATGGCGGAAGGAGCTCATTAACCTTCCGAACTGGACGCCTCCAGCGAGTAAGGGCACTCCACCGCCGCCTCCTCCTCTGGCGAGTGAACAGGGCACTCAGCCTCCTTCTCCGGCGCGTGGCGGCATTCCGCCTCCTCCTCCGGCGAGTGATCAGGGCACTCAGCCTCCTTCTCCGGCGCGTGGCGGCACTCCGCCTCCTTCTCCGCCTGCGCCGGCGCGCCAGAGCAGCCAGCCTCCTCCTTCTCCGCCTCGTCAGCAAGGGCGGAAGAGACCCGCCGCCGCTCCGGCTGCTCCAGCGTGTCGTACTCCTTCTCCTACGCCTCGTAAGCAAGGAAAGAAGACAACCGGAGCCGCTCCATCTGCTCTGCCAGCGTCTAGCAGTACAGCTGCCAGAGGCGGGAGGCAATACAGATTCGGTCCTTCTTTGAAGACTCCAGAGAAGTTACCATACGAGAGGACCGAGGAGGAAACCAGGAAGATTGTGTGAGCTGAAGTGACAAACTTCTTTGAAGGGGTGAAAGCAAAGAAACATCCACCTCTAGAGGAGAAGGTAGATCCGGTGAAAGCAAAGCGCACTCTGGCTAACCTGACAAAACCACCAAAGTCTCCGCTGAGAGGCAACTATGAGCGCATTCTTGCAAAGACATATGCCGAAGCGGAGCGGTCGGGAAGTACTGTCAGTGATCAAAGGTTAAAAGAACGACGAGGTGGGAAAAAAATTGCCCAGCTCGGCGAACAAGCGAACCAATCATGCCCCCCGCTCAAGGTGTCAAAAGACATCGTCGCTAATGATCCGAGGATCGTAGACGGTTATAGCAATCTTGGAGATTACCTGCCCGACGATGTACATTGTGAAATCATGGAGGTGGACGAACACAAATACCATTACGGGAAGCCTCTCGTCAAAGATGAAAGATCTCTAACAACGATGATGCGAAGATTACATGATTGGTACATGAAAACCTGCAGAGAGTCTGATGGGATGAATACTTTGACGCTGAGAGTTAAATCGGAGCATGACCTCGTTGGAATTGAACTGCTGAATGTTCCAGTTGAGGATTTCTTCCAGTTTTACAATCAAAAGGCCCTCGATAAAACAACGATCACTTGCTACTGTCTGTAAGTATTACTACTTCTGTCATTAAGTCTCTATATATAGGTCAGCTCTTTCATTGCATGTATTTATAATTATCCTCACTATATTATGCAGATTGAAGATCGCCGAATTGAAGAAAAGACAAATCGGTGATATTGGGTTCATTAACACAAATCTCATAGATGCATATACGGTTGAAAAACATGCCAAAGAAGCCGAGGCCAACTTGCTACGATCGTTGGTATTAAATCAAAACAAAGATATAATACTCTTTCCTTACAACTTCAAGTGAGTGTTACTGTCTTGTGCATATTCGGTTTCCCTTATTAGTCCAGGTTATGGTAATGTAATTGATAACTTATGCATGCATGCGCACCTTCCACTATATTCTCCTAGAGATTAAGCTTGAGCAGGGAGTAGTAACCGTCTTAGACTCGAGACGAAAAGATCCCCAGGACTATGCGAACATGACTCAAATGCTCGAGAAGTAAGTTAAATCGATCATTATACACCATATCAACAACTTTGTTCATTTCCTGATATCAAGTAATTGTTTTCTTTGTCTGGCAGAGTTTGGAGAAAATTCACCACAAAAGCTCGGGGACTGCCGAAGAAGCTGCAATTTAAACACCCGAAAGTAAGTACTATAGTAGCATGTTCCGCACATCTCCTAGTGATTCAAGCGCTAGTTTCATCAATACCATTTAGCATGCTTGCTTATCAGTTTGATTGACCTCTATTTCTTGTAAAGTGGTTGTGGCAGGAACCCGGGAATAATTACTGTGGATACTACGTTTGCGAGTCCATCCGCTACATGACCTGTGAGCGGGGCTACTCTGACGAACAATATGAAGTGCGTAAGCAATAATATTCACAATTTTATTTTATTACCATCATTTCTGTTGAGTTTCATTTATTCATATATATATGTATTGACCCCCTTCTTTAAATTAGATGTTTCGGAAGCGGGATGAACTCCTAGCACCAGATCGTATGCGAGCAATTCAAGAGGAATTGGCGGCATTCTTCCTTGACCACGTGATCGCTGAAAACGGAGAATACTATGTGGACCCTGTGTTCTTACAATTTAATGAGGAGATTGTATTGTAAGAGATAATTATTGTATATATGTAGCCGGTGGTGTCGGATAGATATACGAGAACTTGTTGTTCGACCAATCTCTCGGAGAAGGAGAGGAGGTCGATATCACTTCTCTCTGTATGCATATGTTCATGACGATCTTCTGTTTCCTTCATTTGATTACTAGCTAGCGTGTCTAGTCCTCTCCATACGTATATAGTACGTAGCGTCGACCAAGCACGGAGATAAGAGAGGACACTTCTCTCTATTAATTAGCTAGCTAACACAATATATGAAACACCTAAATTAACCCCCCAACCCCCCCCCCCTTCAAAAAAACAAAAACCCCCGCCCCTGAAATGCTGACGCGTCGATACCTATTGGTCCCGGTTGGTGACACCAACCGGGACAAAATGCCCTGCCTATTGGTCCCGGTTGGTGGCACCAACCGGGACCAAAGGCCCCCTGCCTGGGTTGGCAGCAGCGGCCACGTGGGTTCTATCCCGGTTCGTGTAAGAACCGGGACTAAAGGGTTAGGGCTTTAGTAACGACCCTTTAGTCCCGGTTCGAAGCCCAGGTGCTCTACTGCGCCTAGGTGGACACCAGGGCCAAGGAGGCGGTCGAGCCTACCGACCAGCGTGTTGGCATCGAGCGGGCCACAGACAAGGCGAACGGCGTGACCCATGCGAACGGCGCGGCGGTCGTCCGGTGCAAGTATGGCGCGACCGGCCTCTGGTGCAAGTACGGCACTGTGGGCCTCTGCCTACTCCTGGCGAGGAATGGGGGTACTGACGGGACATGTACACAGCTGCGACGCCGTGTCGATAGCAGGCAAGCGCCGATGGATCCGCTCTTGCTGTGCAGCGCGCCACGCCTCTCGCTCTGCGGTATTCCACGGTCTCGCCGTGCGGCAAGCCGCAGCCTATCAGCACGGACGCGCCTAGCTTGCTCTGCGGCGTGCCATCGATCATGTTGTGCGGCGAGCTGCACCCTGTCGGCGCTAACATGCCTATCTTCATCCGCGGCACTTAAGCGCCATGCACCAAGGGTCTGCTCAACCCTGGCGATGACGCGCATCACGACATCGTCCATCGTGTTGCCAGGGAGCGCCGCAGCCTTGACGGGCCGTGGCGCCTTCTAGTTTTCCTCGTCGATGAGGTTGATGGCAAAGGTGGCGCTTTGGTGGGTTGGCATGCTTGGAAAAGGTGGATGTGCTACAGGCTGCGCTTGTTACCTCCGTGCGTCGCACGCCGCCTAGGTTTATGTGCAATATCGCTGGGTGGCGGGAAACAGGTGAGGAAATGGCGGGAAACGGTGGCGTGTTCATAAAACGCCATCAATTAATGGAAGCTTAGCATATAAGGAACATCGAGCTAGCACAAGAAGTAGATGATGATGAGATGAACACGGACCACACAAGGGAACCCGTCGGTGATGGATTCATCAATCACAAACGGCTGTACAATAGGAAGCGTTTTCCCACAACACACACGGCTTATTCCATCACAAACAGGCCAGATGGATCAACTGTATGCCACGTATCGCACATTGTCAAAAAGTAATGCGGTAGACCTTCTTTAACATGTGTTAAAAAATAAAAAAATAAAAAACAAGGACCTCGAGGTTAAATTAACTCATGGGATGGGTCATATCAGTCATTTAATTTGCTAGATATGACCCATCCTATCAGTTAATTTAACATCAACACAACTTCCCATCCAGTCACCCATCTGATGGCTGCTCCAGCCCGAGCACACTTAACTTGAGAGTTCTCTTACATGAGCTACTGGTGGAACAACTAGTCCTTGCTAATATAGGATGCCTCTTCACATCCTTATGGCGTATCCGGATGACCGCCCATCCCCCAATGGCCAATAGATGTTGTGTAGACAGAGCATATCACATACATCTTATTAGAAGCAATTGTCTGTGTTATTATCGGCCTTCGCACACATTTCTGATTACAGACCTGTTTGCCGCGTATCACACACATCTTGTTATATTGAACCGTTTCTGTTCTCTTGTCGCGACGCAAACAGTTCATCCGAGTGAACTGCATGCTGTATATCGCACACACCTTGATTTGGCTGACCGTTTATTTTGTGTTTCTTAATCACAAACAGTTCATCCAAGTCAAGCGTACGCTGCATATCGCACACACCTTCATCTGGCAGCCCGTTTCTTTTGTTCCTCTTTATCGCAGATAGTTTATTTAATTGAACCGTATGCCCTGAATCGCACAGGCAACCAAAATCTGAATCGTGTTTGATGCATCTGTAACTCCCCGCATGTAACTTGCCATATTTGTAACTCCGACTCTTGCCATTTTAAGCTATGTGATATGATATTCCCTCTTTGGTCGGGTTTTGTCTTTCGTTTTGTATTTTGTTCATGTCATGCATCTCATATCATGTCATCATGTGCATTGCATTTGCATACGTGTTCGTCTCATGCATCCGAGCATTTTCCCCATTGTCCGTTTTGCAATCCGGCGCTCCTATCTCCTCCGGTGCACCCCTCTTGTTTTCTTTCGGGTGCGGGTGTCAAACTTTCTCGGAATGGGCCGAGGCTTGTCAAGTGGCCTTCATATACCACCCGGAGACCACCGGTCAAGTTTCGTTCCATTTGGAGGTCGTTTGGTACTCCAACGGTTAACCGGGCATCCGCAAAGTCCATTTGTGTGTGCAGAAAACCCCCCCAAAAACCAGCCCAAAACCCACCAAACTCTCTTCCATGCTCTAGGTCGTTTGATCACGATCGTGTGGGCGAAAACCGCACCTCATTTGGAGCCTCCTAGCTCCCTCTACCTATTTATATGTGACCCTCCCGATAAACAACCGCAGTCCAAACCCTAGAAAAATCCCTCCGCGCCGCCGGACGCGTCCGTACCCCGCCGACACATCGCGCCGCCGGACGCGTCCGTACCCCGCCGACACATCGCGCCGCCGCGTCCGCACCAGTGAGGAGCCGCCACGTGGGAGCGTCCCCGCGCCGCCCCCGCGGGCCCGCGGGCCCGCGTGCCCCCGCGCGCCTCCGTCGTCCGCCTCGCCCCACCGCAGCTCGCCGCCGCCGGCCCCGCCGCGCCCGCCGGCGCCCCTCGCCGCCCGGCGCCGTGCTCCGCCGTCCTCCGGCCTCGCCTCCTCCTCTGCCACGGGTGCCGCCGCCCCTTTCCCTCCTTCCTCCGGTGGCCGAGCCGGCGAGCCCGAGCTCGAGGAGCTCCTCAGATCTCGATCCACTCTGTGAGCGTTGACTTCTCGAACCCCGAAATATTTCTCTTTCTGTGAATCTTACGATATGTGCACATGTTCCTCGTTGCATAACTCCTTGCATGTAGCTCCGATTCGCGCGTGTAATATTTCAACTTGTTCGTCTCACGATGCTCTACATTTTGTTCATTTGCACCATGTTCATTAGAGGTCATCTTGATGCCCAAATCTCTGTTGGAAGAGGGCTAGTTGCTGTTATCTGCTGGTTCTTATCAGAACTTGGAGATTTGTCATTTTTGTATCATTTATTCTGTGCACCTTATGGGCAAGAGCTCTACATGTGTTTTGTTTTACGCCATGCCATCTTTCCAAGGGTTTATTCCATGTATTTTTGTTGTCTCTGTGTTGACTAGCACAGGCATGCAAAGTAGGCTCCGTAATGTTTCTGATTTCAGGGACTTGGTGAATTCTCTAAGTCTTTGCCTGCTGTTATTTTGTTGCCATGTATACTTGATGCTACAGAGAGATCCATGAATATTTTGGAGATGTTCAGTAATGATGTTTTATAGCTATAGTTGTAATTGATCCATTACTGCCCTTGTTTGCAATTATGGAGTGCCATAGCATGACTCAATCTTGCTCTACTTTTGCTATAAAATATTTCTGGGAGATTCTTAACATGATATGCAATTTTGCCAAGCTTGTTGTAGTTGATCCATACATGTTATGCTTTTGTTCTTGCCATGGATAGCTTCAGAAACATGCCATCGTGCTGTAGGTGTGCTTAGTTTGTCATGAATTGCTCTATAGTGAGTGCATCAAGCTCACCAACATGCCTACGTATTATTATTTCTGCCATGCTCTGTTTTCTGCTAAGTCTGAATCCTGACAACGAAACTTGCTATGTTCACATGCTTTCCATCATATCTTCTGGTCCTTTTTGGCTTATGGTCAGTAAGGACTTTTGTCATATCAATTTAGTAGAACACTGCCATGCCTTGTTTTGCTATGTTAAGTTCCTGTAGCATGTTGATTTCGTGCTCTGAACATTGCTACCTGATGCTGTTTTCTGCCATGTCCAGTTTTTCACCAAGTCTGTGAACATGTTATCTTTTGCACTTTTGCCATGCTCGTTTGAGCTTGATATGTTGTGATCTAGCCATAGCTCAGTGTTCATCTTTTGTCAAGCATCTCCTGTAGATTACTGACGTGTGCTTTTTTGCTATGTTGGAGTGCTGTAGCTTTGTTGCTTATTGCATTTTAAGTGCTATCATGCTGTTTATCGCAGATACATGTCATTCTTGTTTTGCTTGCCATTTGCAAACCGTGCATCCGTTTCCGGTGATCTTTATATCGATTTCGACCGAAATCATCTCATCTTTCCAGTGGCATGCTTGGTTTGCCAAGTTACTGCCTTGTTCATCATTTTCCTTCCGGAGCACGCATATGCATCGCATATCATATCTTGCATATCATACATGTTTTGCATCATGTTGCTTGCGCATTTCTCGTGATTGATTGTGGTTCCGTTTGTTTGTGTTCTTGTCTTGGGTAGAGCCGGGAGACGAGTTCGTGAACGAGGAACCTATTGAGTACGCTTACGAGGATCAAGCTTTCGACAACTCTGAGAACCTTGCAGGCAAGATGACCACCCCTCGAAATCACTTCTATCTTTGATTTGCTAGTTGTTTGCTCTATTGCCATGCTACGCTACCTATCCCTTGCTATATCATGTCTCCCATATTGCCATGTCAGCCTCTAACCATCCTTTCCTAGCAAACCGTTGTTTGGCTAAGTTACCGCTTTTGCTTAGCCCTTCTTACAGCGTTGCTAGTTGCAGGTGAAGTTGAAGTTGGTTCCATGTCGGAACATGGATATGTTGGGATATAACAATATCTCTTATTTAATTAATGCATCTATATATTTTGGTAAAGGGTGGAAGGCTCGGCCGTATGCCTGGTGTTTTGTTCCACTCTTGCCGCCCTAGTTACTGATATACCCGTATTATGTTCCTTGAGTTTGCGTTCCTTAGACGGTCGGGTGATTTATGGGACCCCCTTGACAGTTCGCCTTGAATAAAACTCCTCCAGCAAGGCCCAACCTTGGTTTTACCATTTGCCGCCTAAGCATTTTCCCCCGGGTTTTCGCGAGCCCGAGGGTCATCTTTATTTAAACCCCCGGGCCAGTGTTCCTCTGAGTGCTGGTCCAAACTAGAGCCACTTGCACCGCCACCTTGGGGAAACTCGAGGATTGGTTTTAGCTGTACGTAGTGTTCATCCGGTGTGCCCTGAGAACGAGATATGTGCAGCTCCTATCGGGATTTGTCGGCACATTCGAGCGGCTTTGCTGGTCTTGTTTTACCATTGTCGAAATGCCTTGTAAACCGGGATTCCGAGACTGATCGGGTCTTTCCGGGAGAAGGTTTATCCTTCGTTGACCGTGAGAGCTTATGATGGGCTAAGTTGGGACACCCCTGCAGGGTATTATCTTTCGAAAGCCGTGCCCACGGTTATGAGGCAGATGGGAATTTGTTAATGTCCGGTTGTAGAGAACTTGTCACTTGACCCAAATAAAATACATCAACAGCGTGTGTAGCCGTGATGGTCTCTTCTCGGCGGAGTCCGAGAAGTGAACACAGTTTGAGTTATGTATGACGTTAGTAGGTGTTCAGGATCACTTCTTGGTCATTGCTAGTTGACGACCGTTCCGTTGCTTCTCTTCTCGCTCTCATTTGCGCAAGTTAGCCACCATATATGTTTATTGCCGCTGCAGCTCCACCTCATTACACCATCCTATCCTATAAGCTTAAATAGTCTTGATCTCGCGGGTGTGAGATTGCTGAGTTCTCGTGACTCACAGATTCTACCAAAACAGTTGCAGGTGCCGACGATGCCAGTGCAGATGATGGGGTCGATCTCAAGTGGGAGTTCGATGAGGAACGTGGTCGTTACTATGTGTCTTTTCCTGATGATCAGTAGTGGAGCCCAGTTGTGACGATCGGGGATCTAGCATTTGGGGTTGTCTTATTTTCATCTGGATTTTGACCGTAGTCGGTCTATATGTTTGTATTTTGGATGATGTATGAATTATTTTTATGTATTGTGTGAAGTCGCGATTGTAAGCCAACTCTTTATCCCATTCTTGTTCATTACATGGGATTGTGTGAAGATGACCCTTCTTGCGACTAAACCACTATGCGGTTATGCCTCTAAGTTGTGCCTCGACACGTGGGAGATATAGCCGCATCGTGGGTGTTACAAGTTGGTAATCAGAGCCATCCCTGACTTAGGAGCCCCCTGCTTGATCGAATCGCTGGCGTTGTTGAGTCTAGAAAAAAAATGTTTTGAGTCTTAGGATTATATATATCAGAGAGTAGGATTCTTTTTACTCCTCAGTCCCTTCATCGCTCTGGTGAGGTCTCCTGACGTAGAAGTTTTGACTATTCTCTCCTCTAATTTCACAAAAAAAAAAATTTAGGATCACGCGGGTATCTTGGAATCGTTCCGATGGTTTTGTGATGAGAACATTGTTCTTGGTGCCTCCTCTCATTTAGGGGTTGTGGCAGTGTCCCGGGGAGTTGAGCTCCGAGGTGTTGTCGTCACAATTTTATCGTTGCAGTTCTGGAATACCTGAGTTTCGCCGACATCGAAATCTCTTTTATGCAGTTGTTGGTGAGATCACCTCGACGCCACCCAGTACTGGGGCGGGAGTTCGGGAGTATTGCCATAACTTGTATAACGGATGTTTTTTGAAGGTTGAGGTAAACGATTTCCGAAGGTTTCTTGGTTATGTGTTGACGGATGGATACAGCTGGATCTAGGGATTGCTAGTTTGGGTGATATATTTTGTGTCCCCTGTATCCCCTACACCAGATTGCATAACCAGAAAGTTTCGGGAGTTTATAAGTGGGAATTCTAGTAGCCTTAGGATATCTTTCCGGCAGACGCATAATATGAGATTGGGGTTCGACGTCTAGTGGTCCGCCTGTATACGGTTGATTTTACAATGGTCTCGTAGTGTCTTAAAGAGTCCATGGCTATGATGACTCGGGGACGCTTCGTATGTCATGTGCACAGCCTTGTACATGATGGTGCTGTACGATTGAGCCCGTGTGGGCCCCACCACGAAAACTTCGGACGAAATCTCTATCATATGTTTGTTCTGGCTTATTCTGCAAGCCAATACTTTGTTTTGTTTTCAATTGTGGTATTCGAGTTGCCTCGATGTCATATGTTGATTCCATATCTTTTTCAAGTGGCTTCTCAACTTACGGAAGTGTGATGATTTACTACGGAATTCATTCGTTCATCTTTGTTCGAATGTTTATTGTGAAGACTATATGTTGCAATTTCTATCCGTTGATTCTACTTATCTTTTTGTCCATCAAGATGCTAACGGATGTCACCCTCTTCAGGATGGCTCCGCCAACGCGACAGAATCGGGATCGCAATGAAGGGAGTCAAGCGAACCCTCCGCCACCACCTCCACCTCCGGAGGCATGGCAAGCTATCATGGCAGCCACCAACGCCAATGCTCAGATGATTCTGCAACTCTTGCAAGAACGTACTCAAGGGCAAGGCAATCAAGGTCAAGGCAACAATCAGTTTCACTTCGCTACCCACAACCAGTTTCTCGCAAATCAGCCCAAGTCTTTCAGCTACTGTGCCGAGGCCACGGATGCCGATGATTGGCTCGTGGACATCAACAAGCATTTTGAATGTAGCAATGTCAGGCCTGAGGACTATGTCAAGTTCGCTTCTTTCCAGCTCAAGGACAAAGCTGCTGATTGGTATCAACAATACAAAGATTCCATAGGAGGTCGTGTGATCACTTGGACTGACTTCTGTCGGGATTTCAATGCGCACCACATTCCACAAAGTGTTGTTGAGAGCAAGCGTGAGGAGTTCCGCAATCTCAAGCAAGGCAACATGTCTTTGTATCAATACAACATCCAGTTTCAGAAACTTGCTCGCTTCGCTAAACAAGACGTTCCTGATGAAAAGAGCATGATCTATCACTTCAGAGGTGGCCTTAAAGAGGATCTGCAGTTAGCTCTCGTTCTTGTTGAGCCTACTCAGTTTGATCAATTCTACAATATGGCACTGAAGCAAGAGGCTGCTCAGCTCAAGTGTGAGGCTTCTAAGAAGAGAGTCAGGGACGCAGTTCGGTCTTCTTCTTCCTCACTTGTGGCAGCTAAGCAACAGAAGTTCTGGTTGCCTCCTCCTCCTCCGTTTCGTCAGCCTTACTAGTAGAAGAACAAAGGTGGCCATGGTTCTTCCAACTCTTCCAACTCTGGTTATCAGAACAAGTCTCAGAATCAAGCTCCAAAGTCCAATGCTCCTTATCACCGTCCACTCTCAGAGGTGACTTGCAACAAATGTCAGCAGAAAGGTCACTATGCTAACAAGTGCTTCAACCAAAGGCGCCTGCCTCCTCCTCCTCCTGTCAGATCTTCCAGCAATGCAGTGGTCAAGCATAATCCAAAGTCTGCAAAGGTGAACATGATGAATGCAACTCAAGCGGAGGAATCTACTGATGTGATAATGGGTAATCTTCCTGTTAATGATATTCCTGCAAAAGTTCTTTTTGATACTAGTGCATCTCTTTCTTTCATTTCAAGACCTTTTGTTGCCAAGCATGAATTTGTGACGGAAAAGATCCCTATCCCGTTGAAGGTTGTGTCTCCGGGCAACCAAATGACATCTAATAGTTGTGTCCCGGATGTTTCCATCAAGATGGGCGACTATAAATTTCAGTCTTCTCCAGTTGTTCTTGGTGACTCGGATATTGATCTAATTCTTGGGATGGACTGGCTTTCTAAGCACAAGGCTCAACTCGATTGTGCTGCCAGGGAAATTCTTTTGACACACTCTTCTGAGGATGTGATTATTTTTGCCGCTCGTGATGAAACCAGTCGGTTATTTTCTCTCAATGAGAAGGGCGAATTGAATACCATCTCTCAAATTCCAGTCGTTTGTGAGTATCAAGATGTCTTTCCAGAAGAGCTCCCCGGTATGCCTCCTCATCGGCCAGTTGAGTTCGTTATCGAACTAGAGCCAGGCACTGAACCCGTTTGCAAGCGTCCATACAAGCATGGACCTAACGAGCTGAAGGAATTGAAGAAACAGCTCGATGAACAAGAGCGTCTGGGTTTGATCAGACCGAGTTCTTCTCCATGGGGTTGTGGTGTTCTTTTTGTCAAGAAGAAGGATGGCACGGACCGACTTTGTGTCGACTACCGTCCATTGAACAAGAAGACAATCAAGAACAAGTACCCACTTCCCATAATCAATGAGCTATTTGAGCAACTCAAAGGTGCTAAAGTATTCTCGAAGCTTGACCTTCGTATGGGTTATCATCAGATTCGCATTCGTGAAGAAGATATTCCCAAGACAGCATTCAGAACAAGCTTTGGTTCTTATGAATATACTGTCGTGTCTTTCGGCCTTGTCAATGCTCCTCCAGTGTTCTCTCAGATGATGAATTTCATCTTCAACCCTTATACCAATGAATTCGTCCTGGTGTATCTCGATGATATCTTGGTCTTCTCCAAGAATAAGAAGGACCATGCCAAACATTTGCGATTGGTGCTCGACAAGCTCAGAGAGTATCAATTCTATGCGAAGTTCTCCAAATGTGACTTTTGGCTTGATGAAGTTATTTTCCTTGGTCACATCATCTCTGCCAAGGGCATCGCTGTTAACCCCGAGAAGGTGTCCGCAATTGTGAATTGGGAACCTCCTCAGAATGTCAAGCAGCTCCGCAGTTTTCTTGGTCTTGCAAGCTATTGCCGAAGATTCGTTGAGAATTTCTCCAAGATTGCAAAGCCTCTTTCCAACCTCCTCCAGAAGCATGTGAAGTATGTCTGGTCTCCTGAGTGTGACGTTTCTTTCAACACTCTCAAAGAGAAACTCGTCACCGCTCCTGTCTTAACTCCTCCTGATGAATCCAAGCCGTTTGAAGTTTTCTGTGATGCTTCTCTCCAAGGTCTCGGTGCTGTTTAATGCAAGAGAAGAAAGTTGTGGCCTATACCTCTCGTCAGTTGAAGCCCAACGAGAAGAACTACCCCACTCACGATCTTGAGTTGGCAGCAGTTGTCCATGCATTAATAACGTGGAGACATCTCTTGTTGGGAAGACAAGTGGACATTTTCACCGATCACAAGAGTCTCAAGTATATCTTCACTCAGCCCAACCTCAACCTCAGGCAGACTCGATGGGTCGAAATGATTCAAGAGAACAATCTGAGTATTGAATATACTCCAGGCAAGGCAAATGTCATTGCAGATGCTTTAAGCAGGAAGGCTTATTGCAACAGCTTAATTCTCAAACCTTTCCAACCGGATCTTTGTGAAGCTTTCCGCAAGCTGAATCTCCAAGTTGTTCCTCAAGGCTTTCTTGCCAACCTCATAGTCTCTCCTACTTTGGAAGATCAAATTCATGAGGCACAACTCCTTGATGCCATGGTGAAGAAGGTGAAACGTGGTATTGACAAGGGTCTTTCCAAATACAAGTGCTATCGCATTGATGACAGAGACACTTTATTCTTCGAGGACCGGATTGTGGTTCCTAAAGGTGATCTAAGGAAAGTCATTATGAACGAGGCGCACAATTCTCTCCTTTCCATTCATCCTGGAAGTACGAAGATGTATCATGACCTCAAGCAGTCGTATTGGTGGACTCGAATGAAGCGAGAGATCGCTCGATTCGTGAATGAATGTAATGTCTGTCGAAGGGTGAAATCAGAACACCAACGACCAGCTGGTCTCCTCCAACCTCTTGCTATCCCAGAATGGAAGTTTGATCATATCGAAATGGACTTCGTGACTGGTTTTCCAAAGTCCAAGCGTGGAAATGATGCCATCTTCGTTGTCATTGACAAGCTTTCTAAAGTGGCTCATTTCCTTCCAATCAAAGAATCCATCACAGCAGCTCAGTTGGCAGAGCTTTACACCTCCAGAATTGACTCCTTGCACGGCATTCCACAATTGATTTCTTCAGATCGTGGAAGCATCTTCACCTCTAAGTTATGGGACTCCTTCCAGAAGGCCATGGGCACAAACATACGTTTCAGCACAGCTTTCCATCCTCAAACTAGTGGCCAAGTCGAGTGAGTCAATCAAATTCTTGAAGATATGCTCAGGGCTTGTGTCATTTCCTTTGGCATGAAATGGGAAGATTGTCTTCCATATACTGAATTCTCCTACAACAACAGCTTCCAAGCGAGTTCGGGCAAGGCCCCATTCGAGATTCTCTATGGCAGAAAGTGCCGTACTCCTCTCAATTGGTCAGAGACTGGTGAACGCCAACTTCTTGGCAATGACTTAATCACTGAAGCTGAAGAAATGTGTAAAGTCATCCGTGATAATCTCAAAGCCGCGCAATCGCGCCAGAAGAGTTACTATGATAGTAAGCACCGTGATGTGGCTTTCGAGATCGGAGACCATGTCTACCTCCGCGTCTCTCCAATGAAAGGTACTCGTCGCTTCGGTATCAAAGGGAAGCTTGCCCCTAGATACGTGGGTCCATTCAAGATCGTTGGCAAAAGAGGCGACCTCGCCTATCAACTTGAGCTTCCTTCCAACTTCGCGAACGTGCACGATGTGTTCCACGTGTCACAGCTCCGCAAGTGCTTCAAGACGCCTGAGCGCACTATCAACTTCGAAAAGATTGACCTCCAAGAAGATTTGTCTTATCATGAGCACCCCGTTGCTATTCTTCAAGAAACTGAGCGCAAGACTCGCAACAAGTCAATCAAATTCCTGAAAGTGAAGTGGTCACACCATTCCGACCGGGAAGCCACCTGGGAACGCGAGGACCATCTCCGTTCCGAATATCCGGAGTTCTTTCAGTCCTAGATCTCGGGACGAGATCCTCTCGTAGTGGTGGAGTGTTGTAACACCCCGCATGTAACTTGCCATATTTGTAACTCCGACTCTTGCCATTTTCGGCTATGTGATATGATATTCCCTCCGTGGTCGGGTTTTGTCTTTCGTTTTGTATTTTGTTCATGTCATGCATTTCATAGCATGTCATCATGTGCATTGCATTTGCATACGTGTTCGTCTCATGCATCCGAGCATTTTCCCCGTTGTCCGTTTTGCAATCCGGCGCTCCTATCTCCTCCGGTGCACCCCTCTTGTTTTCTTTCGGGTGCGGGTGTCAAACTTTCTCGGAATGGGCCGAGGCTTGTCAAGTGGCCTTCATATACCACCCGGAGACCACCGGTCAAGTTTCGTTCCATTTGGGCGAAAACCGCACCTCATTTGGAGCCTCCTAGCTCCCTCTACCTATTTATATGTGACCCTCCCGATAAACAACCGCAGTCCAAACCCTAGAAAAATCCCTCCGCGCCGCCGGACACATCGCGCCGCCGCATCCGCATCAGTGAGGAGCCGCCCCGTGGCAGCGTCCCGCGCCGCCGCCGTGGCCCGCCAGGCCCGCTGCCGGCCCGCGCGCCCCCGCGCGCCTCCGTCGTCCGCCTCGCCCCGCCGCCTCCGCGCCGCCCCGCCGCCGACCGGCCCCGCCGCAGCTCGCCGCCGCCGGCCCCGCCGTGCCCGATGGACAAAGGGAATTACGTTACATTTGTTTTCATAAGGTTCGACCGATAAAGATCTTCGTAGAATATGTAGGAACCAATATGGGCATCTAGGTTCCGCTATTGGTTATTGACCGGAGAGGTGTCTTGGTCATGACTACATAGTTTTTGAACCCGTAGGGTCCGCACGCTTAACGTTCGTTGAGGATATAATGTTATATGAGTTATAAAATTTTCTGACCGAATGTTGTTCGGAGTCCCAGATGAGATCACAGACATGACAAGGAGCTCCGGAATGGTCTGGATGTAAAGATTGATATATAGGACGATGATATTTGGACACCAGAAGAGTTTCGGGATGTATCGGGTAGAAATTGGGTCACCGGAAGGGGTTCCAGACAACCCGGGAGGTTAATGGGCCATTGCTACTTCTTGAGCTTGCGTTGGTTTTTCCCTTGAAGAGGAAAGGGTGATGCAGCAAAGTAGAGATAAGTATTTCCCTCAGTTAGATAACCAAGGTATCAATCCAGTAGGAGGTACAAGCAAGTCTCCAATCTATGCACCTACACAAACAATCAAACACTTGCACCCAATGCAATAAAGGGGTTGTCAATCCCTTCATGGTCAATTGCAAAGGTGAGATCTGATAGAGATAGATAAAATAAAAGGTAACTAAATATTTTTGGGTTTATTGGTTTATAGATGTGAAAATAAAAGATTGAAAAATAGTAGACGGGAAAGCAAATATGATGGAAAATAGACCCGGGGGCCATAGGTTTCACTAGAGGCTTCTCTCTTGAAGGCAAATAATACGGTGGGTGAATGATACGTCTTTGTCGTATCTACTTTACCTAACACTTCTACTCTTGTTTTTGACTCTAATTTGCATGATTTAAATAAAACTAACCCGGACTGACGCTGTTTTCAGTAGAACAACCATGGTGTTGTTTTTGTGCAGAAATAAAAGTTCTTGTATTGGAACTTTGCGAGGATTTTTTATACAATAAAAGAAAATTACTGGAGCCAAGAACCACCGGAGGGGGGCACCTGGGTGGGCATAACCCACCAGGGCGCCCC
The DNA here is from genome assembly GCF_002575655.3 of Aegilops tauschii subsp. strangulata. Classification (NCBI taxonomy): domain Eukaryota; kingdom Viridiplantae; phylum Streptophyta; class Magnoliopsida; order Poales; family Poaceae; genus Aegilops; species Aegilops tauschii. Next base: position 402,516,930 of record NC_053035.3, read on the forward strand.
CCTCCTGTCGCACCCAGGTGGGTTGTCCCCACCTGGTGGCCCCATAGACCTCAACCCTGATACTATAAAATCACATTTTCGGAGAAAAAAATCAGGGAGGAAGAATTATCACGATTCACGAGACAGAGCCGCCCCTACCTCCCGTTCTTCATTGGGAGGTCAGATCTAGAGTCCGTTTGGGGCTCCAGAGAGGGGGATCTTCGATCTTCATCATCACCAACCCTTCTCCATCGCCGATTCCATGATGCTCCCCACCGGGAGTGAGAAATTCCTTTGTAGGCTCATTGGTCGGTGAGGAGTTGGATGAGAGTCATCATGTAATCGAGTTAGTTTTGTTAGGGCTTGATCCCTAGTATCCATTATGTTTTGAGATTGTTGTTGCTATGACTTTGCCATGCTTAATGCTTGTCACTTTGGGCCCGTGTGCCATGATTTCAGATTTGAACCGTTTATGTTATCACCATTATACCTATGTTTTAGATCCAATCTTGCAAGTTATAGTCACCTACTATGTGTTATGATCCGGGAACCCCGGAGTGACAGAAATCGGGACACTTCCCGGTGATGACCATAGTTTGAGGAGTTGATGTATTCACTGTGTGTTAATGGTTTGCTCCGGTTCTCTATTAAAAGGAGGCCTTAATATCCAATAGACCCCACTTCCACGGGAGGGTAGGACAAAAGATTTCATGCAAGTTCTTTCCATAAGCATGCACGACTATTTACGGAATACATGCCTACATTATATTTATGAACTGGAGCTAGTGCCGTATCGCCATAGGTTATGACTGTTACATGATGAATATCATCCACCGAATTCACCGATCCAATGCCTACGAATTTCTCTCATATTGTTCCTACTAAGTTACTACTGCTATTGTTACTATTACACTTGCTACAAAATCATTCCTATCACGGTTACTGTTACTATTGTTGTTGCTACTACTATCAAATCTATCATACTACTTTGCTACTAATAACTTTGCTTCGGATAATTAATCTCCAGGTGTGGTTGAATTGACAACTCAACTGCTAATACTTGCAAATATTCATTGGCTCCCCTTGTGTCGAATCAACAAATTTGGGTTGAATGCACTACCCTTCAAAACTATTGTGATCCCCTATACTTATGGGTTATCAAGACCTTTTTCTGGTGCCGTTGCCAGGGAGCATAGCTATATTTGTTGAGTCACTTGGGATTATTATCAAATTATCACTATGAAGAATCTGAAGGATGCTAAGACTAAGATTTTTTCCCTCTAAGACGAGGGGAGGTAAGGAACCGCCATCTAGCTCTCCACTTGATTCACCTTCTGTTATAAGTAGACTTGCAACACCACCACATGCTATTAATCCTGATATGTCACAAGTTATTGATGATGCTACTTCTGCTATGAATGATGCTCATGATGATGCTAGTACCTTGCTTGATGATAATGTGCCACTAGGTGAATGTCTTGATGAACAACTTGCTAGAACCAAAGCTTTTGAGAATGCTAAAACTGACGAAATTATTGAAACTGATGAAGAGCTTGAAACTGAAAATCTTGAAACACTATTAGATCTAGTTCTCCTAGATATGAATTGCCTAAGATACGGAAAGGTTATGTTATGGATGAGGAGAAAACTAGAGACTTTCTTGCTTGCAATGATAGGGATGATCTTAAGAAATTATTATGCAAACTGAAAGAAAAATCTTTGAATGCTAGAATGAAATGTGATCCTAAGTTTGCTACTTCACCTATCTTTCTTGATCATAAGGATTATGAATTCTCCATCGACCCAGAGTTGATTACTTTGGCTGAATCTGATCCTTTCCATGGTTATGAAACTGAAACTATTGTGGCACACCTTTCTAAGTTCAATGACATAGCCACCCTTTTTGCTCATGATGAGAAAATTCACTATTATTATATTCTCATATTATTTCCGTTCTCATTAAAGGGTGATGCTAAGGCTTGGTATCATACTCTTGCTCCTGGTTGTGTGCGTAGTCCCTAGGATATGATGAAAGAACATGCGGTGCCCCCATGTTTGGTTTTGGTAATTGATGGAAAATCTCTATGGACTAATGGTTGTCTTGAGTTATATTGGAAGGATTTTTCCATAGGAATTTCTTGAAGTCCGTTTGTTGGTTTCAAGGAGTTTATATGTTGACCAATGTGATATTCAAGGAATTATCCAAAGAGTGGTCATGTGGAAGAAACGATACAAGGTTGATCAAGACTATGTCAAGAGTGAATCAAGTTGATCAACACACAATGCGTACAAGATGTACCGAGAGGGATTAAGTGATCCCATGGTATGGTAAGCATTGTCCATTACGCTTTGTGTACTGATATGTCTCCAACGTATCTATAATTTATGAAGTATTCATGCTATTATTTTATCATTTTTACAATCATTTTATAGCAACTTCATATCATTTTGTGGGACTAACCTATTGACATAGTGAATAGTGCGGTTACCATGTTTTGCTTGTTTTTTACATCGCAGAAAATCAATACCAAACAGAGTCCAAACGCAATGAAACTTTTTGGAGATTTGTTTTGGACCAGAAGACATCGAGTGGGCCAGAGAAGCACCTCGGGGGTGCCCCGAGGGGGCCACAACCCACCAGGGCACGCCTGGGCCCCCAGGCACGCCCAGGTGGGTTGTGCCCACCTCGGTGGCCTCCCGCACCTCCTCTTCGCCCCATAAATTGTCAAATATTCCAAAACCCTTTGGGGTAACCCTAGATCAGAAGTTCCACCGCCGCAAGCCTCTGTAGCCACGAAAAACCAATCTAAACCCCGTTCCGTCACTACGCCGGAGGGGGAAATCATCACCGGTGTCCATCTACATCTCTCTCTCTCTCGTGTTCTTGAGATGTCACGATCTTGATGTATCACGGGCTTTGTTAATATAGTCGGATCATATGGTGTTTTCCCCTCTCTATCTTGTTGTGATGAATTGAGTTTTCCCTTTGAGATTTCTTTTTATCGGATTGAATACTTTTATGGATTTGAGAGCACTTGATATATGTCTTGCATATGAATACCTGTGGTGATAATGGGGTATTATGTTGATTCACTTGATACATGTTTTGGCACACAACTAGCGGATTCCCGAGGTGACATTGGGGTAATCTATGCATAGGGGTTGATGCACGTTCTCGTCTTTGTTTCTCCGGTAGAAATCTTGGGCACTCTTTGAAGTTCTTTGTGTTGGGTTGAGTATTATGAATCTGAAATTGTTTGATACATATCATATAATCAACTCACGGATACTCGCGGTGACATTGGAGTATCTATGTGACATTAGAGTTGGATGATGTGTATCATATGGTGTTATTTTAATACGAACTCCTAGTTAGATCGATCGAAAAGAATAGCTTGGTGTTATTTTAGTACCAACTCTAGGATAGATTGATCGGAAAGAATAACTTTGAGGTGGTTTCATACCCTACAAACAAATTCTTCTTATGTTCTCCGCTAGATACGAACTTTGGAGTGATTCTTCGTTGCACTTTGAGGGATGATTATATGATCCAATTAGATTAGCAAGAGATTGCACTAGCGAAAGTATGGATCCTAGGCCTCATTTTCAAGCATTGCAATACCGTTTGTGCTCACTTTTGTTACTTGCTACCTTTCTATTTTTAATGTTCGTATTGCAAAAATCAATATCTACTATCCATATTACACTTGTATCACCATCTCTTCGCCAAACTAGTGCACCCATACAAATTACCATTGTATTTGGTGTGTTGGGGACATAAGAGACTCTTTGTTATTTGGTTGCATGGTTGTTTGAGAGAGACCATCTTCATCCTACACCTCCCATGGATTGATAAACCTTAGGTCATCCACTTGAGGGAAAATTGCTACTGTCCTACAAAACTCTGCGCTTGGAGGCCCAACACGAGTCTACAAGAATAAAGCTGCATAGTAGACATGATGTACTAACCCATGATCTACGTGTGAGTTCTATGTGGGGTTAGGTTTGTTTCCATGGGTTTACATCAAGAGGAAGATCTCATACAACACATGGCGGGTGACATCAAGTGGTGATCGTAATCAAGATTGAGGTGTGCAAGTTCAAGTGGAGCACCACGAAGAGATCATCCTTGAAGGTTGCCATCCATTGTGGTGTCAATGGACTTGTGAAGATGTGCCGAAGAGTCGCTCACCCATAGTGGAGTATGGGGGAGCAATCAACTAGTCTGCATCGAGCCAACGCAATCAAGAAATGTGGTCCAACTTGAGGGAGTCAAGATCGTCATCATCTAGCTCAAGTGGACTATGTGCAAGGCAAAGGTTTGCCCTTGATAGGTTTTCTATTTTACTGGTCTCATGGTGGTAGTTGGGAGACCGGGTTATAGGATCGATTGCCGTACTATCAAGGGGGGCTCTTGATGACTAGCTTGATTGTATCATTTGTAGAGAGCTCAAACTATTGCATCCTTGTGTCATCTTTATTGGCGTCACGCCCAATATGCGATACTATCCTAAAGAGACTCGAAGGTCCCGCCAAGGATAGAACCGCATATTGACACGCTTTTGCAAGGTGGATATCATTACATCAAACCATTACATAATAGATGGGGATACATACAAGGCTTACAAATGCCGCAAGAATACATCAATACATCATCCAAGTGTACAACATCCGGCTACGGATGAAACACAAACAAAAGCTCTAATGACATCCACCCTGGTAGCCCAAGCTACCGACCAGGAACCTAACCCAAGATCGACGAAGAAGAAGAACTCCAACACAAGGAAAACATCTCTCTCGCGTCATGATCATCGCATTACCTGTACCTGCAATTGTTGTTGTAGTAATCTATGAGCCACGAGGACTCAACAATCCCATTACCATGGGTATCAAGACTAGCAAAGCTTAATGGGTAGGAAAATGTAAGTGGTGAGGTTGCAGCAGTGACTAAGCAATGTATGGTGGCTAACTCACGAGTACAAGAGTAAGATGAGAAACTACACAACGGTCGCAAACTAGTAACGATCAATAAGTGATCCTGAACTACTTACGTTCAAACATAACCCAACCGTCTTCTCTTCTCGAACTTCCCCGAAAAGATACAGTCACGGTTACACAACGCGGTTGGTGTATTTGAATTGAGTATACTTCAAGTCCTCTACAACCGGATATCAACAAATTCCCATCTGCCACATAACCGCAGGCACGGCTCTCGAAAGTTTAAATCCTGCAAGGGTGTCCAAACTTAGCCCATGACAAGCTCACGATCCGCGGAGACAATCCTCCATCGCGGGACCCTCCGATCAGACTTGGAATCCCAGTGCACAAGACATTTCGATAATGGTAAAACAAGTCCAGGAAGACCGCCCAAATGTGTCAACAAATCCCGATAGGAGCTGCACATATCTCGTTCTTAGGGCACACCGGATGAGACATCCGACGAGTAAAACCAACCCTCGAGTTTCCCCGAGGTGGCCCCTCAGTCTACTCGGTTCAGACCAACAATCCGAGGAGCACTGGCCCGGGGGGGTTGAATTAAGAAATCCTCGGGGTCCGGAAAGTCCCTAGGAAAGTTTTAGTTGTTATTAGGCAAATGGTAAAACCAATGTTGGGCCTTGCTGGAAGAGTTTTATTAAAAGCGAACTGTCAAGAGGGCCCCATACCCCTCACCGTGTTAGGGACGCAAAATCAAGGAACATAACACCGGTATGACGGAAACTAGGGCGGCAAGAGTGGAACAAAACACCAGGCATAAGGCCAAGCCTTCCACCCTTTAACAAGTATATGTGTGTATTAATTAAATAAGACATATTGTGATATCCCATGATATCCATGTCCCAACATGGAACAACCTGCAATTGCACCTGCAACTAGCAACGCTATAAGAGGGGCTGAGCAAAGCGGTAACATAGCAAAACAACGGTCTGCTAGGATGGTGGAAAAGGTTAGAGGCTGTCGTGGCAATTTGGGAGGCTTGATAAACAAGTGGTGGGAAGCGTGACATAGCAATAGCATCGAGGCAACTAGCATAGCAAAGATAGTAGTGAGATCCAAGGTGACGGTCATCTTGACTGAAATCCCTCTAGGAAGAACAACGAGTCCATGAAGAAGACGAAGCCACGTAGTCGAATGAATCCTCACAATCGTAACGAAACAGGAACTATCGAGAAGGAGCACAACCAAAAAGAAGCAAACAACATGGTAAACACGCAACACATAAACCAGACATGATGCTCGACCAAGTATGATGCATGACAAGGCTACATGATGCTACTCATGGCAAGAGATGATGCATACAAGAGCAACACATCAAAGCAAGTTTAAATGAGGCCGGAAACAACATAAAACAATTCCGGTAAGTCCTCATATGAAAATTTCGAAATTTGTCCAGATCTGATTACAACACATTGTTGAAGTTGTTAAACAGAAATTTAAGATACACCAAGATGATCTACATGGTTTTCTAGTCAAGTTACATATAAAGTTCGTTTAATTCGGAGCTACGGCCTAGAATATATGATGCAAAATGCACACAAGCACAAACATAAACACTCCAAAACATGAATGCAACAAGGTAACATGAAACTACATGCAAAACCAAGCAAGTTCCATATAGAGCATGCTCAAAACGGAGCAACGGTTCAACACATACACTCAATACAACACAAACTGCCCAAAACAGCAACTAAGCACTTCGCAATAAAGGAAACAACATGCTACAGGAAATATATGGGCACAAACTTGATATGCACTTCAATTACAGATAACATGCTTCAAATAACATTAAGGTTCAGGTTCATAGGCATCAGGATTAATCCAACATGATCAATGCAAACAGTAACTTAATAACACAGATTATGACTTAGTGAAAAACAGGGCATACATGTGAGCAGGAATAACATGTTGGAAGCATGAAACAATGATGATATAGTGCAAGAACATGGCAAACAAAAACATGGCACTAAAGTACATGTTAAACATGGCAAAACATGATTACTAAGCATCTCCATATGAGCCCTAGATCAATGGCAATCAACAAGACAAGATGCAACATGATATAAGCTGATTCTGAGACTTAGAGGAAATCGGGGAATGCAAAACAATAACATTATGATGCTGACTTCGGAGGCACATAACAGCAAGAATAGCAACTTTAATAATGATGCAAAAGACATCGGCATGTAGTAGACATGATATACTTCAACTTAGTCCAAGGGCACAAGTCCATATGAAGCATAGAGTAATCACTAGGATACTTGCAAAAAGGAACATGCTATTAACAGGAAGACAGATTTAGCATGATGGCAACCTGGGAGCAAGAAAGAAACAAGCTACAACAAGGTATATGGCAACCAAGGGCATGGCATCAAAGTAGACATAACAAGGAGCAAATAACATCAAGGCATCATAACCATAAGTGTCGGAGTAAACGACCACGGGTAGCCTCATCGGCTCCCCATGGCGATTCAAGACATCGGGGCCGGCTGCGCCCCTCAAGCCCCAAGGACGAAGCGTCGCCTTCTCGGGACCAGCTAGTCCAGGCAGCCAGCTGCCAGAGGGCGGCGCCCTTTAGAGGAAAGCCATGAGATGGGCCGGCTCCTGGCAGGCGGCCCCTCATACCCTCAAAGTTTGCACCACATTAAGGCGACAAGACGGGTGTGGCTACAGTACGGTCTGCCACCCCCGAATCCAGGGCAGAGCACGGCCATAGTGCAGCTTACCGGACGAACATCCCCGGCCGGCGCGGCACTGTTGCCACGCGGCCCGTGACATCACTCGTGGCAGAGAAGGCCATGCCCCGCTACGGGCTGTCGGTACGGCCCGCTACCGGTGGGCCCTACCTGTCCGTGAGAAGCCGGAAGGCAGCAAGCTTCGACCAGCAGGCGCGAGGGGAGGCCGACTCCCAACAGGCGGCTCTCCCCCTCCCTCAGAGTCCGTGCGCCATTAACCAGAAGAGATGGGGAATGGCTACAGTGATCGCCCGCCAGGCGGCGACACTGTAGCCACGCCTTCCCCGACAAAGCACACATCATCAGTGGCATTGCCACAGTGTTAAGCTGCCGGCAGGACCCGCAAGCGGCGGGCACGGCCTGTCAGCGAAGTACAACACAGCCGGCAGGACCCACAAGGCGGCAGGCCCCAGCGGCCGACGGAGAAGCCAGCGACCATATACACTGACAGCCGGCCCTACACCGGGCCAGATTACCGTTGTACCCCTGGGGGTAGGCCTATATAAACCCCCAGGGCGCCCATGCAAAGAGTTTAGACCTTAGTCCACACACATACACCCATAGAGAGAGAGGGAGCTAGGGCTAGCCTTGTTCTTCTTCCCCCTCTAGAGAAACAGCTCAAGGAGCAAGCTTGTAGCCTCTATTATTGCTTGAGTGATCATGCGGAGACCCCGTAGAGCAGGACTAGGGGTGTTATCTCTGAGGAGAGCCCCGAACCTGGGTAAAGTTCGCCGTTGTACGTGTCTATGCCTCATCCCGTTTCCTGGCACCGGCGACGTCTTACTATCCCCCACCATGATAAGCCATCCTTTGGCATATGTCGCACAACACCCCTGACATTTGGCGCCCACCGTGGGGCCTGGTGCACCGTTGTCTGGAGATCTGTTGTGGACGGAAACCTCGTTCCTCCCTAGCGAGCGCAGCCAGCCTGGCACGCTCGATGGCGCTTGCACCGACGCGCTGCATGGTGCAGAAGTCGCCTGAGCGGCGGCCTACCTGGCGGCCTGCCTCGCCGATCTTGTTGGCGAGATCCGCCTATCCGACGAGCCCGCGCCCGACGTGGGCGCACTCAGCTCCGATAGCTGCTTCGTCGACCTCCTTGGCAAGCTCCACATCACTAACGAGCTCGCCACTGACCTGGAGTCGGTTGGCTCCACCGACCCGATGCTTGTCGACACTGACACGGCCTCCTTCGACTCCTTCCCCGCCAACGTGGTGGTCATCGACGACCTGCTCCCTCGCGCGGAGAGCGGCGGTAGCACCGTCACGGAGGTGCTTGTCATCAGCCATGATGGGGCTTCCGGAGGAGCCGGCCAGGACCCATTGCAGGCAGCATTGCGGGACCTGTCCACGCCCATTGCGGCAGACGCTGATGCCGAGACACTTGAGGCCTACCATGTCTCACTCATTGAAAACGCCAAGAAGCTGGCTACCATGAGATGCCTCTCCGAGGCTTTCCAGCGCCAGGTCGACCATGCTGTTTGCGGCACGCCGACTACTGGCGGGCCCAGCCACGTGGGCACGGTCCGACAGTGAGGCGGTGTCGTCGCCAACATGTTTGGAGTAGACCGCCCTGTCTACGCCACGCCCATGGAGAACATACGCGCTGCCCAGGCGGCAGCAGATGAGCTGGACCACATGGAGGGCGATGAGCGTCGCTACATGACGGAGTGCGTTCAGTAGCTTATCGACGCAACGGCCGCCCTGCAAGAAGCCGGCTGCCGTGCGAAGAGCCCGGCCAACGGGTGGAGAACCTGCCCCTTCGCCAAGAGCATGGAGCAACTTGCCGGACGCTGACAGGTATCGGCCGCGACAGACAAGACAAGGAGCAGGCTTCCAGCCGCAGCCGGACACGCATCACCATCGAGCGCGACCAAGATGGCCGCCCATGAGCAGTGGAACAACAGGGCGACTATCCGCCTCCTCTGCCTCCTTGAAGGGAGAAGCGCGCCTCCCCGCCGCCTGTTGACCACCCGACACTCGGCGACCGGCTAGGCCGCCGAGAGGGAGTCGGATAGAACGACGCGCACCACCAGATTGACCGCCTGGCGCGATCCCTGGTGCTGGAAGAAGAAGACGCGATGGGCCCACCTTGGTTCGGCCCCCGCATTCGCGACGAGCCCTTCCCCAAAGGGTTCTCGCTCCCAAGAGACACGCCCAAGTACAACGGCTCCGTGAAGCCGGAAGATTGGCTGGTGGACTACTCCATAGCCGTCAGCATAGCAAACGGCAACAAGCGCGTTGCCATGAAGTACATCCCGCTCATGCTCCAGGGCACGGCCCGGACGTGGCTTAACAGCCTCAAGCCCTACAGCGTCAACAGTTGGGTGGATTTCATCGAAGTGTTCATCTGCAACTTCACCAACACCTACAAACGGCCACCCAAGCCCCGCTAGCTCTCGTTGTGCGTTCAAGGCCCGGATGAGTCCACTCGCGACTACCTGACGCGGTGGGCTGAACTGCGCAACTCCTGCGAAGGGGTGCACGAGGTCCAGGCGATCGAGTACTTCACTGCCCGGTGCCGAGAGGGCACCTTGCTCAAGCACCGACTCCTCTACGACGAGCCTACTACACTCGACGAACTACTAATCATAGTAGACAAATACGCCACTGCCGACTCCTCCATGAAGTCGGAGCTGCGAGTGGACGCTTCCGGGAAGGTGCTCCCTCCAGCCCCTAGGACGCCGGCTGCCGACAACAGTCAGCGGCAGCAGCTAAACGACAACAGGCGCAAGGCCCCGCTACCAGCTTCCACTAGCCGGCAGGTGGCGACAGTCGAAGACTAGCAGCCTAAAGGACAACCCGGCCCCAAGCGCCAGAAGGGCGGCAAGCCTGCTTGGCTACCCGCCTTCTCCTACAAGCAGACCCTTGATGCTCCCTGCAAGTTCCACAACGGCGCGAAGCCATCCAATCACACCACCCGGAAGTGCCACTGGCTCACCCGAATCTCCGCCGGGCGGCCCGCCGCCACCTCTTCCACAGCAACCGGTGGCCCGACCAGCAGTCGGCTCCATTCAAGATGATTACCCAGAAGAACATGGAGCTTGTCTGTCGGATCACGGGTTCTGGCAAAACCCTCAAGGTTCGAACACTGGGGTGCGCGCGAAGATCTCCCCCCTACCGATCCATGTTCTAGCTTTACTAAGATCTTACGGGATAACTCGATGAACTCACAACACAAAGGACGCGAGATTTATACTGGTTCGGGCCACCGTTGTGGTGTAATACCCTACTCCAGTGTGGTGTGGTGGATTGCCTCTTGGGCTGAGGATGAATAGTACAAGGGGAAGAACAGCCTCCTGAGGAGAGGTGTTCTTGTGCTTGGTGAACTTGTGGCTGTCCTGGTCTCTCTTGGTCCGACCGATCTCTCTCTCTCTCTCTAGCTACGGTGGTGGCCTGTCCTATTTATAGAGGCCCTAGTCCTCTCCCCAAATATTGAGCGGGAAGGGAGCCAATAACGGCCAATTTGAAAGGGGACAACTAGTACAACCTATCCTGACAAAAGCAGTCTTCGCCTGCAAAAGGCTCTGGTGGTGACGCCGTCCTGGGCTCCACGATGACCTCCGTCTTGCCGTCCTTCTGGTCTTGGTCTTGTTGCACTGATATGGAAACCTTTGCTTGATGCCTCGGTACTCCGCGCCTGCACCTGCTTCCTTAGCACCAAAAAGGAAACAAGGACACTATGCGCACTGGCGCCCGCCTGGCCTTAGTCGTCATGGCTCACGTCATTGGAACCTCGCGAGGTTTGCCTGGCCTTGATCTCTCCACCCCTCACAAGCCAGCCTGGTGAGGCCGCTCCTGAGGAGGTCTTGTGTCATCTGCCTTGCGAGGCTTGGCCCCTCGCGAGGGTCTTGAGTCCTTGCTGGTGAAGATGGGCTGTACGGCCCGCTTGCAGAGCCACGCCGTGGGCCGCAGGCAGGCAAGTCTGGGGACACCCATTCCCAGAACACCGACAGTAGCCCCCGGGCCAAGGCGCGCTCGGGCTTGGCTTTGAGGCGAAGCCAAAGGGGCAAGTACGGAGCGCCGCGGGCCCCAATAGCATGCGGCCCTGGTCGACGCGTGGTGGTTGATTGGACGTGGGCGTCTCCGCTTCCGCACGCTGCCTTGGAATCCGCCTGGTTATGCGGCCACCGCAACCTAGACAGTTATTCTTCCATCGCCTGCGGCATACACCTCCAATTCCTCTTCTTCTCCCGGACTCCGCTCCTCTTTCCAATATGACCTGAGCTCTGCTCACTCCATCGCCATGGCACCGACGCAAGCGGATAAGGGGAAGAAGCCTCTGTCTTCGGCTTGTGCGCCCCCGGCTGCCGAGCCCGCAGTTAGCCGATCGCTGGTGCTCAACGATGAGGCCATGGGCAAGTTATGTCCCATGCTTGCCTCCAGCTTCAATGAGTGGGGAAGGACGGTGGCCTGGCCTGCATCTCGAGCTCGCATCGACCGGATGGCCACCGAGGTCCCGTTCTTCATCGATCCATATGCTGCACCTTGATCCTCAATCAGCGACCCTCCTCGCCGTCTTCGCCTTTGTTTGCGAGGCCATGATAGGCATTGCCCCTTCAGTGGCCCTTCTCCGCCAGTTCTTTTCGCTGCACCTGATTCATCCCCAACAGAGCTCAGGATGCCTAAGCTTTCAGGCCATGGGGACGACGGCCGGCGCGGGGACTGACTTTGAGCTCCTACCATCCACGAGCGGGTTTCGGACACGGTGGGTATTTTTTGATGTCGGAGTGCTCAGCCCCCTGCTCTCTTCTCCGTTGGCGCCGGCTATTCCCAGCTCCGGTTGGTGCCACCAAAGGCTCAGTGATTCGCACCTTGCCCCTGTTTGGCTTAGGATGAAGTGCCTCAAGGACCTTGATGTGACTGCGCCTATGGTGGTGAAGGAGTTCGTCCGGCGCCGGATCGCCCCGCTTCAGCGCCACTCTCAACCGACGTGGGCCTTGCTCAGCAGCAAGGACCACATGAGACTTCAGGAGTCCGGGCTCCCCCTTGAGGCGTGGCGAATGGTGCTCGAGGTCCTGACGGGTGTCCCGCTGCCAGATGACATGCCGAGGAAGAGTTTCCTCCTATATCGCTGGTTGAACAAGGCGACATTCGCGGAGCAGAGGCCCGCCTTTGATGAGTGGGGGCAGCGCCCAGTCGGCCTCGTGGGGCCTCGTGGGAACCCCATCGTCATGGTTCCTCTTCCTGTTGCTGGCGCCGAGCTCGCCCCAAGTGTGGATGCAGGGGGGCGAGCACCGCTGGGGGCTGATGGCGAAGGTACCGAGATGCTGATGCCGCCCAATGCTCCTAAGGCTTCATCCTCAGGAACTCGCAACTCTTGCCCTGGGGTGGCGGTTGAGGAGGCGACACAACCCACGTTTCCCGAGGCCGGGGATCCTGAGACCTCGGCAGGTCGCTGTGAGGCAGGGCCTGGTGGCTCCCCTCAACTTGGCGCTCCTGAGACTGCCCCTTCGCGCGCTTCTCCAGTTGCGCCTCGCGTTGGCCACCATGTCCAAGGCTTCGGTCGGCTCTGCGTGGACTTCGAAGAGCTTCACAAGAGGAAAGGGTCCCCAAGCAGCGGCTCCTTCGGGCCGTTAAAGCGGAGAAAGTACATCGTCGTTGACGAGTAAGTACCTTATCTTGGTGATTCTCCGCGTGTTGCTTCCCTTCCTGACGATATCTCTTCAGGATTCCTTCTGCCACGGCCGCAAGATCTCCTGAGGAGCAGCCCCCTCTCGCCTCGCTTCTCCTGCTAGGCTCAACCACTTCAAGCCCGCGCTCTGCTCATGGTGTGGAGTCAACCAGGGAAGCCGGCCCGTCGACAAGGTGTCTCGACCCCGCGCCTTCACCATCTTTTCTTCACGGCCTTATTCAGAGCACAGCAAGCGTGCCAAGGGCCCCTCGAGACGGCGACTCGTTGGCTTCAATCCTGGGGTCTTCTTCAAGCAGCGGGACTTCACTTGTCCGGGCCCCTCGCGAGGCCCGTCCCGCAAATGGGTGGATGCCAGCCCCCAGCCCCCTGCTGAAAGGGGGCGAGCTGCTTCGGGCCCCGTCCGCGGTCCCAGCGGCGGAGGATGAAGTCAGCAGCATGCTCGAGTCGGCGCGAGAAAGGAGCGTCGTTCGCCACGAGCTCTTTAAGGAGGCGATGGGCGCGATGAACTGGCTTGGTGAAGAGCTCGTGGATGTGGACGCGCGCCTCATGGCCGAGGGTCTTCAGCTGGTGGAGGAGCAGCGTAAGCTGAAGGTGGCCATCAACCTCGGGCGCCACCAGCGCGAGCTCGATAATGTGAAGGCCGGGGCTTCCCTCGCAGCCTCCCGTGAGGCCTGCTCCCGAGCTCTGGAAGAGGCTTGGGAAGCTGACCGCCATCGCGAGGCTGCGGAGAAGCACGCGTGGGAGCTCCAAGCCTGGAGCGCCGTCTTGGATCAGCAAGTGGAGGCGCGCAGGGCCGCGCTTGCGTCGTTGAGGGGGACGCCCGCCAAAGAGGAAGAGGTTCGGAAGCGCGAGGAGGCGCTGGCGCTGGAAGCGGTGGACCGTAGCCTTGAGCTCGAACGACTGGAGACGAGGGAGCATCAAGTTGCCCAGGCGGAGGATGCCGTCGGCGCGCGCGCGGCCATGGCCCAGGAGGAGGTTGATCGCCGGGTGGCCGAGGCTCGCGCGGATCTCGAGAGTAGGTACGACCTGAAGCTTAAGCTCGTGGAAACTGGGGCCACTGGTACGACTGCTGCCATCAAGTCCAGGTTGGTCGAGGTGGAGCGGCGCGAGGAGGCCGCCGCAACCGCCCTGGCCTCGATGCAGGCTGAGGTGGCTTCCGTCCACGCCGAGCTGCTCCCTCTTCGGCAGCGGGTCACCGACGCCGAATCCGTTGTGCGGCAGAACAAGGAAGAAGTGCTTCAGCGGCAGACGTTGGAGCGTGTGCATGCCCCCATGCTCCAGGACCTCAGGGACAAGGCCAACATCGCCCTGGGCCATATATGTGATGAGAATGCTCCTCATCCCCACGCAAACGACTACGCCAGCCACCTTCGCTTCTTCACCGGCGTGGTGACGCGCCTGGGGAACCGTTTCAAGAGGGCTCGCCAACTTGCTGAAGAGAGGAGCCGCGGCCTGCTCGGGCGTGCGTTCTCCCGCGTCTTCAGCCATCTCCAGAACGCTGATCCCAACTTCGGCTTTGATGCCCCCATCGCTCCCGTGCCCGAGGCCACCCGGCGCGACCTGTCACGATGGGTGGAGGACAATGTGGACGCGCTGGTCAGGGCCTTCACTTCCGATGATGATGGGGTGGTGGCGGCGGCGGACGCGGGTGACGTGGTCGACGACGATGATGGCGGCGCTGGTGGAGGTGATGGTGACGCCATCGATGGTGGCAGTGATGCCAGCGATGGTGGCGGCGATGCCAACGACGCGTCTAAGGGCTATCCGGGGGATGCGGCGAGCGACATGTCTGACTAATCCCGTGCTTCCCAGCTATTTGTCCTACACACAGAAGCTCGGGCGTAGCCCTTGAAGTTGTAAGAGCATTTTTGGAGGGGAAGCCCCTCTTGTAAATTTGCTACTGCCTTTATCTTGTTAGGGCTAGTTGAATATATATCTTCGTGGACTCAGATGCCCTGGAGCGAAGTTGCTACTGCGGTTTACCTGGGCCTGGACGAGCCCAAACCGGTTCGTGAGGTTGAAGGCTCCGGAGGAACTCACCGAGACGCCCGAGGGGGCCGCGCAATAAGCGAGCGCTAGCCGCGGCGCGACATGTGCGTGGTGCATGTGCGTCTTGCCCAGCCCTGCTCGTGAGGGGCCCACAAGGGGGGAGCAACAGGCGCAAATTCCGAAATAAGGCAAGAACCAGACAACAAGAAATCGCTGGAACGAGAAAAGGCACCCCCCGCGTGCATGAAATGAAAATTCAACTCCAACTTAAATCGAAAGCCAGAAAGCAGGGCTACAGAAAAGTGGTTAAAAGCAAATGGCCACGTCCGTCGCCTAGTCTAGTCTTCTTGTCTTCAAGTCTTCTCACTAGCGCGGAGCTAAGTGCTGCTAGTAGGACGTGGGAGGGATCCCACGAGGCCCGAGGGCGGCACTCCTGAGACTCCGGGGCGTGTACAGCCCCACTCGTTTTTACGTGAGAGTGTCACGGGCGGCGATCTTCACAGGCGTGAGCCTTACTTGATATTGCCACCCCCCACCACCGTTGGGACGACCGGAGACCAAGACGGCACCAATGAGGGCAGAGGGGACGCCAACGGCGCCCTCGGCGACCACGGGTCCTTTGCCGGGGGTAGGCTCTAGAGCACCTCCCCGGCAGAGGGCCTACCTCCGGGGGACGCCTTGCTCCGCGCGACGCGGGGAGGGGCCTTGCTCCTGGCCCATTCAACGCAGCCCCTAGTGAGCTTCTATTGGTGAGGCGGATACCGCCGCACCGGAACCGTTGCCTGGCACCGTGACCTGATTCACTTGAGATTCATGGTAAGCGTAAGCCTGCCGTTGGGAGATTAGTGGTATCATGTAGCTGTTGTCGACGGCGTGGCTGGTGGGGCTCTCGGGCGGCTCCTGGAAGGCCACAGCTCCTAGCGCCTCCTCTCCCCAGCCCGGCTCGAGGAATGAGTCGGGGTCATCTTCCGGCGTGTACTCCTGGTTCATCATGCGGGCATGTAGGCCTCCGAGGCTGTTGCCCCGAAGACCTCGCCAAAGTGCCCCACGCTCCATGTCGCCCGACCTAGTGCACTGCCTCGAGGATGGTAGGGTTGCATCCTGCTCGGACCGTAGGTGGCAGCGCTCGTGCCCGCGCCCAACGGAGGTGGCGTGGGCGCGAGCGGTCGTGCCCCTCCATTGGTTGCGCCGGTGTTGATGAAGTCTGGTGGTGCGCTTGTAGGCACGCGGGCGCGGCATGGCCCGCCATGCGACCCGGCCGCAGCTTGCGGCATGAGCAGGGAACAGAAGGGCGGCGCTCCTGAAGCCGCGGCGTCCAGCAGCTCGGCGACGCATTCCAGCAGTGCATCCCGGCCGCTCTCCATTAGCCGGCACCGTAGCAGCTCCCGTGCCACCATGAGTGCAGCTCGCATGTTTGCCTCCTCCCTCCAGGTGTGCGGCGCTGTTGCCGCGGCGTGGCTTGCGGCCCTTGCAGCAGCTCGCACCTATCGTGGGGTGAGGGTGGACGGCGCCTGGCCGCGCCACCCGCGACCCGCAGAGTCAAGTGGCGCTCATGCTCCCTGGAGCGCGGGGTTGAGGTCTTCTTGTGCAGGCGGCACCGCCCAGGCCGGCCAGGCTGCCCAGCGGTTAGTGTTGGTCCTTGTCACATCCCTAGTTCTGGTATGACCTAGACTAGCTAGTCATGTGTGCATCATGTTTAAATTCCATTTAAATTTGAAGTGGGGATCTGTGAAACCCTCAGAATCATTTCTGGAAATGACCCAGATAAAAATTGCTCCAAAAGGGTCCAAGAAAATGTTCATGTTGCTCTCAAAAATATTGGACAGAGAAAAATCAAACCAATATTTTTAGGAGCTCATAAATATTTATCTTGGGCATTTGGAATTAATGCAGTAATTATTTGCTTTGGATATATATTGTTATATATATAAAATATTGTCCAAAAATTATGCCATTTGTTGAGGAGTTCTGGAATAATACCACTAGCCCCTACGAAAATTGGCATAAGAAAATAAAATGGTTTATCATTTTTATTAAACCAAACAAATGTCAGAAAAATAGAAAAGAAACAGATATGGGAAAACCTACCTGTGCTTACCTGCGGCCCAGCTGGACCAGCCCGCCAGCGCCGTCGTCCTCCTGGCGCCAGTCGGCCAGGCGTGTGGCCGGCGCGCGTGCACGGCCGTGCCACCACGCCACCTGCCTGCCTGTCCTCCCCCTCGTCGCCTGGATGCCCCGCGCGACGCCACGCGCCGCCCCGCACCTCTCTCGCTCTCTCCCGTGTCCATTCTCTCTTCCCCCTCGCTCTCTCTCACGGCCGAGCGCTGCCGTCGCCACCGGCCACCGTTGACGTAGCCACCGCCACCCCCTCGCCTCTCCGGCACGCCCAGGAGCTCCGTCTCCTTGCTCTGAACCCCTCCGCCGAGCCACGCAAGCCGGAGCGCCCCGTGGAGCCGTCGCCATCGCCATGTTCGCCTCCGGCCGCCCGAGATCGCCAACGACATTCCGGCCACACCAGTGCTTCCCCGAGCTCGCACACGACGCCATCGAGACCACCGTGAGCTCTCCTTCGCTTCCACTCCTTCCCCGTGGTCGATTTCGTGCCGTAGCCATGCTAGCCGCCGGACCCGAGCAGTCGCGCCACCGTGGTACCTCCCCATTGTGGCCAGAGCCACCGCAGCCCGCGCCTGCACCTGCCACCGCGCTCTGCAGCCTCCCAGAAGGCCAACACCGCCGTCCGCAACTCCAGCCGTGCCCTTCAGCACCCGCGTGCACTCGGCCGAACTCCGGCGCTGGCTCCTCGCCCGTGGTCTCCGCCGCCCAAATGGTCGCCGGAGCGACGAACCCGACGCGCTCCGCCGCGCTCGGCCTCGCCGGCGACTAACCGCCGGTCAACCCGGTCAAACCGCACTAATTACCGCCCCCGGCGACACTGACAGTGGGCCCCTGCGTCTAATCCTATAATTAGAATAAATTAAACCCTCTGTTTAAAACGTGTGTCACTGACGTGTGGCCCCCACACGTCAGGTTTGACCCCAGTCAGCGCTGTTGACTTGGTCACGCAAGCATGACGCAGTGCTGACGCAGCTATTGATTTTCTGGATTTAAATTAAATCAGGAAATTCCAGGAAATAGCCAAAACTTCAAAAATTCATAGAAATTCAACCGTAGCTCAGATTTAAATAATTTATATATGAAAAATAATCAGAAAAATTCAATCTATTCATTTGTGCCATTTTCATGCATGAAAAACCAACCTATACATACTGTATATATGAAAACACACTTATGGCATTTAAAGGGACTTATATTAGAGTTGCATTTGAACCTTTGGTTCAAATGGATCTCTTCCAAGTTGAATGCTAAATGCATTGGCTCAAAACACATCACATATTCATGCCATGTTCATGCATCATATTGTTGCATATGATTGTGTTTTGATTGTCGACACCGTTCCTTCTCGATAGGTCCTGCTCCGGAGAGTGTTCCAGAGTACCTGTCTGAGGAGCACTGCCACCCTGTTGATCTACCAGGCAAGCAAACCCAACTTGTTCATTCTGATACAATACTACTCTCTCGCTCCTGCTCTCTTTTACAGCATTAGGACAACAACGATTCAACTTCTACTTTATGCTACGGTAGTTGAACCCATAGCTCTGCATGACCTGTCATTGCCACAGTAAATAGTTGAAACCCACTAGCATGTGTAGGAGTTGATTGAGCCATGTTGTGTTCCTACCATGCCTTGCCTGCTATTGCTTAGAGTTGTGTCAGGTCTGATTCATAGGGAATGAATTGGAGTGTTACGATATATTCTGGTGCTGAGAGTTAAGTGTGTGAACACGATTTGGTAAAGGTAGCGGTGAGAGGCCATGTAGGAGTACATGGTGGGTTGTCTCACTGGAACTGTCCTTAAGCACTGAGTTCTGTGTATGTTGTCCAATGACTAGCAACTACCACACATTGGAATGCTTAAGTGCCCCTCTCGACTTATTAACCAACTTGATCTCTGTCCAGGACTTGCAACTAGTTTCTGGTGTTTGTAGGTAGTGCTATTTTTCTACCGAGTGGCACCCCGCAGGGTGGGCTTGGGACAGACTAGGCACACGTGGCCCGGTGTACCGAGTGGCACCTGGATGGTGGGCTCAGGAACCCTGCAAACATCGTTTGGGGCCGTGAGCGACACCCCGGCCGGATCTCCTTGCGGATGGAACCCGAATAGGCGATAAACCTGGACTAGAGTCTTGTGTGGTTAGTCAGGTCATGGCCGACACCCTCGCCAGGCTTCCGCTTGAAGGTTGCCGAGGTACATGACGTGTACATGGCGGTAAGTGGCGAGAGCGTGTGTGAGCGGTACACCCCTGCAGGGTTATCATGATCTATTCGAATAGCCGTGTCCTCGGTTATGGACTTCTTGGATGCTTACGTGGTACATAGACAACTTGAAGTGGATACTCTAAAATGCTCAAGATAAGTGTGAGTGCTATGGATGGCTTCTCGTAGTGAGACGGGAATGAATCCATTGTGCTGTATTGAGGTGGTGACTAGTGGACTCGTGTGCGCCTTCTTACCTCAAAGAAGTTCCTCGTAGTCGTAGAACAGGATAGCCACTGAGTCAAAGCTGGCTTGCTGCAACCAAACCCTACACTACCTTCTTGATACAAATGCATGTATGATAGGATCTGATGTAAGTCTTGCTGAGTACCTTTGTACTCATGTTGCTTTATTTATGTTTCTGCAGCGGAGACTTCAGTATTACTAGTAGTTCCACTTGGACTTCGACGAGTAGCTTGTACCTCAGCTACGATCTTGTACCCTTGGGAGGGGCTTGTAGATAGTCAGGCTTCTCAGTCTTTTCTTTTGTAGTTGTCTGTACTCAGACATGTAATGCTTCCGTTGCTTGTATGCTCTGAATGATGGGTCATGTGACCCCTATTTGTACTTAATGCTATGTGGCTCTTCTGGGCCTTTATCTATATGAGTTTGCATTATGTTGTGATGCCATGTTGTACAGCACATACTTGCATGTTATGCGTACGTGTAACATGTATTGCTATGTGTGGGATCCGACAACCTAGTTGTCTATCCTTGGTAGCCTCTCCTATGGGGAAATGTAGTCTAGTGCTTCCACCGAGCCATGGTAGTCCGCTACTGCCCGGTTTACCGGAGTCCTGCTAGCCCAGCACTACTGCTCCGGAACACTTAGACTGGCCGGCATGTGATTCACTTCGTTCCTGTGTCTGTCCCTTCGGGGAAATGTCACGCGGTGACATCTGGAGTCCTGCATAGCCTACTATAGCCCGGGTTCCCGGAGTCCTGTTAGCCCAGTTGCTATAGCCCGGATTCACACGCTGCTGACCGACATGCTCGATGTTGTTTCATGTATGCCTGTCCTCGTAAGTTAGTGCCACTTTGGGTTCACGACTAGTCACGTCGGCCCGGGTTCTTTGTCATATGGATGCTAGCGACACTATCATATACGTGAGCCAAAAGGCGCAAACGGTCCCGGGCCATGGTAAGGCGACACCCGTGGGAATACCGTGCGTGAGGCCGCAAAGTGATATGAGGTGTTACATGCTAGATCGGTGTGACCTAGAATCGGGGTCCCGACAGCTTTGGTATCAGATCCTGACTGCCTGTAGGATTTCCAAGCCAACCTGGTCGAAGTTGAGTCTAGAAATTCTTTAGTTATGTAAGGGAATTGATTGTGGAAGGGAACGTAAGGCTCTTTTTACTTCTTTTACCTCATGCCCTTCTGATATGAGTCATCCTATCTTTCCTACGGGGTTAAGGAACTAGGCTTTCTCTTCTGTCTATCAGGATCACGTGTTACTACTCCGTAGTCTCATAGGATTGGTTGATCAGAGTCATATCCCAGTTTGAGTACCTCCGGTGTAGCCTGTTTAGTAATATCTCAGAACCTTGAGTGATGATGTTGAGTATGGTGCTACCCCGTCCTTTGCAGAATGTCTCATTTCTAGCATTTTACTGCCATTATGCCGCCGGAATTGTCCTAGGAGCTTGAGAGATACTAAATTTTCTTATGCTACATGTTGCATCCTATAGTTGTTGTTGACCTCGTCCTTGGTTCCGCTTCTCAAGATGTCGTCAGTTAACCGAAGTTTTGTTGCTCGTTGCCTGAACCACGGAGGTGGTGGGGATGAGGAGGATCCTCCCGACCAGCCTTCGTTGGTAGAGTTTATGTTAGAGATGGAGAGGAACAAGCATGAGTCTAACCGCTTGTTAGCACGTATCAAGGAGAACACCGCACCCCAGTGCAAAGAGTCAGGGACCATCTATGATTTTATTGGTCTGAAACCACCTACCTTCCATCATTCCATTGAGCCACTCGATGCAGATGACTGGCTCCGTAGTATCACACACAAGCTGCATTCTACGAACGTAGCTGAAGGTGACAAGGTCACCCTTGCTGCATATCACCTGGAAGGTCCTGCTAGAATTTGGTGGCAGAACTATGTAGCTATGCTTCCAGCTGGCCAGATACCGACCTGGAGAGATTTCACTGAGGCTTTTCGTGAGCATCACATTCCTCAGGCTCTCATTGACCGCAAGAGAGAAGAGTTCTGTAGTTTCACCCAGGGTAAGATGGCTGTTGATGCTTACAGTAGAGAGTTTGAGAACCTCGCCCGCTATGCTGCAGAAGAAGTGTCCACGGACGCTAAGAAGCAAGCTAGGTTCTGGAAGGGTCTCAACCCCAAGTTGCGTCGTGATCTCCACTTGCACCATTGCAATACATTCCAGGCTCTTGTGAACAAGGCCATTAATGCGGAGACAGCTCAGCTCACCTACGAGGAGTCTCGTAAGCACACCCGTGATTTGGTTTCTTCCTCTGGTTCTAGTTCTCATAAGCGCCGGATTTGGGTTCCGAACTCCACTCTTCCACCTGGATATGCACCGAGGCCATCTTATGTGGCGCCTCACCCAGTTCAGCAGTATGCTCCACCCAGGCCTATTGGTAGACCGCTTGTCAATGCGGGTCCACATCCAACTTCAGGGACTTGCTTCACATGCGGGAAGCCAGGACACTATGCACGTGACTGCTCTCAAACTAACTATGCCCCACCCCTGCCTAAGAAGTTTGTTGGCTGTGGTAAGCCATCACGCAAGATGATCAGTGTCAAGTCAGCTCCCACTGAGCGTGGACGTGTGCATCACGTCTCAGCTAAAGACGCTCATGATGATCCGGATGTCGTTCTTGGTACACTCCTTGTCAATTGCCATCCAGCTTCGGTTCTATTCGATACTGGAGCATCTCACTCCTTCATCTCTGAAGGCTATGCTCGTTTGCAGGACATGTCATTTTGTGATATGGCAACTCCACTTGAAATCCAAACTCCAGGGTCTAGATGGAAAACTACCAGAATAAGCCATGGTAATGAAATCCTTGTTGACAGACTTGTATTCCTTGCCTCACTTATAGCCCTCAAGTCTACAGATATTGACATAATCTTGGGTATGGACTGGATGACAGCTCATCACGCCAAGATTGATTGTTACACCAGGTCTGTTCAACTCACACACCCATCTGGCAAGTTAGTCACTGTCTCCACCAGAGTTGCAAAGCGTCAACTCTATTCTCTTAATGCCAGTCCTCTTCCAGACCTTGAAGATATCCCTGTAGTCCGTGACTTTCCGGATGTCTTTCCAGAGGAACTGCCAGGTATTCCACCTGACAGAGATGTAGAGTTTGTCATAGATCTTATCCCAGGAACCGCCCCAATCTCTAGGAGACCTTACAAGATGGCACCCTTAGAGCTAGCCGAGCTTAAGAAACAACTTGATGAATCCTTGCAAAAGGGTTTCATCCGTCCTAGTTCTTCTCCCCGGGCTTGCCCCGTCCTCTTCGTCGAGAAGAAGGATGGTACGGACCGGATGGTTGTAGATTATCGTCCCGCTAATTTGGTCACGATAAAGAACAAGTATCCGCTCCCAGGATCAATGACCTGTATGATCAGCTCGCTGGATCCTCAGTCTTTTCCAAGATGGATTTGAGGTTAGGCTACCATCAAATCAAGATTAGAAACGGGGACATTCCTAAGACGGCTTTTGTCACTCATTATGGCCAGTACGAGTACACCGTCATGTCTTTCGGTCTAACCAATGCTCCAGCCACATTCTCCCGCTTGATGAACTCGATCTTCATGGAGTACTTAGATAAGTTTGTCGTGGTTTACCTCGATGATATCCTTATTTACTCAAAGAACGAGGAAGAGCATGCCGAACATCTTAGACTTGTGTTAGAAAAACTCAGAGAGCACCGCCTTTACGCCAAGTTTTCCGAGTGCAAATTTTGGTTGCCAGAGGTGACCTACCTAGGCCACGTGATCTCTGGTAAGGGCATTGCTATCAATCCTGAGAGAGTTCAGGCCGTTCTTGATTGGACTCCACCTGAAACAGTTAAACAAGTTAGGAGTTTCCTTGGTCTAGCCAGTTATTGTCGCCGCTTTGTTGAAAACTTCTCCAACGTAGCCAAACCCCTCACGGAACTTCTCAAGAAGGATCAAAAGTTTGAGTGGTTCCCACAGTGTGAATACAGTTTTCACGAACTGAAGAGACGCCTGACTTCTGCCCCCATACTTGTGCCACCAGATTTCACTAAAGACTTTGTTATCTACTGCGACGCCTCACGACAGGGACTAGGCTGCATTCTTATGCAGGATCGCCATGTGATTGCCTATGCATCTCGAC
The DNA here is from genome assembly GCF_002575655.3 of Aegilops tauschii subsp. strangulata. Lineage (NCBI taxonomy): Eukaryota > Viridiplantae > Streptophyta > Magnoliopsida > Poales > Poaceae > Aegilops > Aegilops tauschii. The sequence goes on from NC_053035.3 coordinate 402,540,972, forward strand.
ATTTGCATCCACATGAGGAGAATTATCCTACACATGATCTAGAGCTTGCAGCCGTAGTCTATGCACTTAAGACATGGCGACATTACCTTCTCGGTAAACGTTGAAAGATTTACACCGATCACCAAAGTCTCAAGTATATTTTCACCCAACCAGATTTGAACCTTAGGCAAAGACGTTGGTTGGAGTTGATCTCAGATTACGACTTAGGGATTACCTACACCCCAGGCAAGGGCAATGTCATGGCTGATGCGCTAAGTCGTAACTCCTATTGCAACAATCTTATGTTGCAGCAGGGCCAACCACTTCTCCATGAGGAATTCTGTAAGCTTAACCTTCACATTGCTCCTCAAGGATTCCTTTCTACCTTGGTGGCAAAACCTACCCTTGAGGATCAGATCATTTCTGACCAGAAGTTTGATAGGGGTGTTACCCGCATCAGGAGAAACATTAAGAAGGGAGTTGGTGGATGTTTCTCTATGGATGATCAAGGTGCTGTTTTCTTTGAGAATCTCTTGGTGGTTCCCAAGAATCAACATCTGCGACAATTGATCCTTAAGGAGGCACATGAATCCCCTCTCACGATTCATCCCGGTAGTACTAAGATGTATCAGGACCTACGCCAGAGGTTCTGGTGGACTAGGATGAAGAGAGAAATCGCTCAGTTCATTGCTAACTGTCACGTTTGTCGTCGCGTTAAGGCAGAACATCAAAGACCTGCTGGCACCCTTCAACCTTTAGCCATTCCTGAGTGGAAATGGGATAAAGTTGGTATGGACTTCATCACCGGCTTTCCCAGGACCAAGAAAGGGAATAATGCTATCTTCGTAGTCATTGATCGTCTTTCCAAAGTGGCTCACTTCCTACCTGTTCGAGAGAGTATCACTGCTAGTCAGCTCGCTGACTTATATATTTCTCGAATAGTGTCACTTCATGGTGTTCCACTAGAGATCAATTCAGACCGTGGTAGTCTCTTCACTTCTCATTTCTGGGAGAGTTTCCAAACTGCCATGGGCACCCATCTTTCCTTCAGTACCGCTTTCCACCCTCAATCAAGTGGTCAGGTGGAAAGGGTCAACCAAATTCTCGAAGACATGCTTAGAGCTTGCGTTATCTCATTCGGTATGGATTGGGAGAAATGCCTACCTTTCGCCGAGTTTGCTTATAACAATAGCTATCAATCCAGTCTTAAGAAAGCTCCTTTTGACATTTTGTATGGACGAAGATGTCTAACACCTTTGAACTGGTCAGAAACCGGTGAAAGACAATTCTTTGGACCGGACATGATCCAGGAAGCAGAAGAGCAAGTTCGCATCATTCGTTAGAATTTGAAAACAGCCCAGTCTCGTCAAAAGAGCCAGTATGACCGTCGTCATAAGGAAGTGGCTTATGAAGTTGGCGACAAGGCCTACCTTCGGGTTACTCCTCTAAAGGGTACCCATCGATTCGGTATCAAGGGCAAGTTGGCTCCTTGTTATATTGGTCCTTTCCTCATTCTCGCCAAACGAGGAGAGGTTGCCTACCAGTTGGAACTACCCCCACATCTTTCTCGAGTCCATGATGTCTTCCACATCTCTCAACTCAGGCATTGCTTCTCGGATCCCATCCGCGGAGTGGACCACGAAACGCTTGATCTCCAAGATAACCTCACATATCGAGAGTACCCTATTCGCATTCTTGATCAAGCAGAGCGTGTCACCCGACGTCAGAACATCAAGTTTTTCAAGGTTCAGTGGTCTCATCATTCCGAGAGAGAAGCTACTTGGGAGCGAGAAGATCGTCTTCAACTGGAGTACCCCACCTTCTTCCCATCGACCCCTGAATCTCGGGACGAGATTCTTTCAAGTGCGGGCGAGTTGTCACATCCCTAGTTCTGGTATAACCTAGACTAGCTAGTCATGTGTGCATCATGTTTAAATTCCATTTAAATTTGAAGTGGGGATCTGTGAAACCCTCAGAATCATTTATGGAAATGACCCAGATAAAAATTGCTCCAAAAGGGTCCAAGAAAATGTTCATGTTGCTCTCTAAAAATATTGGACAGAGAAAAATCAAACCAATATTTTTAGGAGCTCATAAATATTTATCTTGGGCATTTGGAATTAATGAAGTAATTATTTGCTTTGGATATATATTGTTATATATATATAATATTGTCCAAAAATTATGCCATTTGTTGAGGAGTTCTGGAATAATACCACTAGCCCCTACAAAAATTGGCATAAGAAAATAAAATGGTTTATCATTTTTATTAAACCAAACAAATGTCAGAAAAATAGAAAAGAAACAGATATGGAAAAACCTACCTATGCTTACCTGCGGCCCAGCTGGACCAGCCCGCCAGCGCCGTCGTCCTCCTGGCGCCAGTCGGCCAGGCGTGCAGCCGGCGCGCGCGCACGGCCGTGCCGCCACGCCACCTGCCTGCCTGTCCTCCCCCTCGTCGCCTGGATGCCCCGCGTGACGCCACGCGCCGCCCCGCACCTCTCTCGCTCTCTCCCATGTCCATTCTCTCTTCCCCCTCGCTCTATCTCTCATGGCCGAGCGCTGCCGTCGCCACCGGCCACCGTTGCCGTAGCCACCGCCAACCCCTCGCCTCTCCGGCACGCCCAGGAGCTAGCCGGAGCGCCCCGTGGAGCCGTCGCCATCGCCATCTTCGCCTCCGGCCGCCCGAGATCGCCAACGACATTCAGGCCACACCAGTGCTTCCTCGAGCTCGCACACGACGCCATCGAGACCGCCGTGAGCTCTCCTCCGCTTCCACTCCTTCCCCGTGCTCGATTTCGTGCCGTAGCCACGCTAGTCGCCGGACCCGAGCAGTCGCGCCGCCGTGGTACCTCCCCGTCATGGCCAGAGCCACCGCAGCCCGCGCCTGCACCTCCCACCGCGCTCTGCAGCCTCCCAGAAGGACAACACCGCCGCCCGCAGCTCCTGCCGTGCCCTACAGCACCCGCGTGCACTCGGCCGAACTCCGGCCGCCGCCTCGAGCTCGTTTCCGACGAACTCCGGCCACCCCCGTCTCTCCCGCTTGCTCTAGATGACGCGGACGAGCGCTGGCTCCTCGCCCGTGGTCTCCGCCGCCCAAATGGTCGCCGGAGCGACGAACCCGACGTGCTCCGCCGCGCTCGGCCTCGCCGGCGACTAACCGCCGGTCAACCCGGGTCAAACCGCACTAATTACCCCCCCCCCCCCGGTGACACTGACAGTGGGCCCCTGCGCCTAATCCTATAATTAGAATAAATTAAACCCTCTGTTTAAAACGTGTGTCACTGACGTGTGGCCCCCACACGTCAGGTTTGAACCCAGTCAGCGATGTTGACTTGGTGACGCAAGCATGACGCAGTGCTGACGTAGCTATTCATTTTCTGGATTTAAATTAAATCAGGAAATTCCAAGAAATAGCCAAAACTTCAAAAATCATAGAAATTCAACCGTAGCTCAGATTTAAATAATTTATATATGAAAACTAATCAAAAAATTCAATCTATCCATCTGTGCCATTTTCATGCATGACAAACCAACCTATACATACTGTATATATGAAAACACACTTATGGCATTTAAAGGGACTTATATTAGAGTTGCATTTGAACCTTTGGTTCAAATGGATCTCTTCCAAGTTGAATGCTAAATGCATTGGCTCAAAACACATCACAAATTCATGCCATATTCATGCATCATATTGTTGCACATGATTGTGTTTTGATTGTCGACACCGTTCCTTCTCGATAGGTCCTGCTCTGGAGAGTGTTCCAGAGTACCTGTCTGAGGAGCAATGCCACCCTGTTGATCTACCAGGCAAGCAAACCCCCTTGTTCATTCCGATACAATCCTACTCTCTCGCTCCTGCTCTCTTTTACTGCATTAGGACAACAACGATTCAACTGCTACTTTATGCTGCGTAGTTGAACCCATACCTCTGCATGACCTCTCATTGCCACAGTAAATAGTTGAAACCCACTAGCATGTGTAGGAGTTGATTGAGCCATGTTGTGTTCCTACCATGCCTTGCCTCCTATTGCTTAGAGTTGTGTCAGGTCTGATTCATAGGGAATGAATTGGAGTGTTATGATATATTCTGGTGCTGAGAGTTAAGTGTGTGAACACGATTTGGTAAAGGTAGCGGTGAGAGGCCATGTAGGAGTACATGGTGGGTTGTCTCACTGGAACCGTCCTTAAGCACTGAGTTCTGTGTATGTTGTCCAATGACTAGCTACTACCACACATTGGAATGCTTAAGTGCCCCTCTCGACTTATTAACCAACTTGATCTCTGTCCAGGAGTTGCAACTAGTTTCTGGTGTTTGTAGGTAGTGCTATTTTTCTACCGAGTGGCACCCCGCAGGGTGGGCTTGGGACAGACTAGGCACACGTGGCCCGCTGTACCGAGTGGCACCCGGATGGTGGGCTCGGGAACCCTGCACACATCGTTTGGGGCCGTGAGCGACACCCCGGCCGGATCTCCTTGCAGATGAAACCCGAATAGGCGATAAACCTGGACTAGAGTCTTGTGTGGTTAGTCAGGTCGTGGCCGACACCCTCGCCAGGCTTCCGCTTGAAGGTTGCCGAGGTACATGACGTGTACATGGCGGTAAGTGGCGAGAGCGTGTGTGAGCGGTACACCCCAGCAGGGTTATCATTATCTATTCGAATAGCCGTGTCCTCGGTTATGGACTTCTTGGATACTTACGTGGTACATAGACAACTTGAAGTGGATACTCTAAAATGTTCAAGATAAGTGTGAGTGCTATGGATGGCTTCTCGTAGTGAGACGGGAATAAATCCATAGTGGTGTATTGAGGTGGTGACTAGTGGACTCGTGTGTGCCTTCTTACCTCAAAGAAGTTCCTCGTAGTCGTAGAACAGGATAGCCACTGAGTCAAAGCTGGCTTGCTGCAACTAAACCCCACACTACCTTCTTGATACAAATGCATGTATGATAGGATCTGATGTAAGTCTTGCTGAGTACCTTTGTACTCATGTTGCTTTATTTATGTTTCTGCAGCGGAGACTTCAGTCTTACTAGTAGTTCCGCTTGGACTTCGACGAGTAGCTTGTACCTCAGCTACGATCTTGTACCCTTGGGAGGGGCTTGTAGATAGTCAGGCTTCTCAGTCTTTTCTTTTGTAGTTGTCTGTACTCAGACATGTAATGCTTCCGTGGCTTGTATGCTCTGAATGATGGGTCATGTGACCCCTGTTTGTACTTAATGCTATGTGGCTCTTCTGGGCCTTTATCTATTTGAGTTTGCGTTATGTTGTGATGCCATGTTGTACAACACATACTTTCATGTTATGCGTACGTGTAACGTGTATTGCTATGTGTGGGATCCGACAACCTAGTTGTCTATCCTTGGTAGCCTCTCTTATGGGGAAATGTAGTCTAGTGCTTCCACCGAGCCATGGTAGTCCGCTACAGCCCGGTTTACCGAAGTCCTGCTAGCCCAGCACTACTGCTCCGGAACACTTAGACTGGTCGGCATGTGATTCACTTCATTCCTGTGTCTGTCCCTTCGGGGAAATGTCACGCGGTGACATCTGGAGTCCTGCCTAGCCTGCTACAACCCGAGTTCCCGTAGTCCTGTTAGCCCAGTTGCTACAGCCCGGATTCACACGCTACTGACCGACATGCTCGATGTTGTTTCATGTATGCCTGTCCCCGTAAGTTAGTGCCACTTTGGGTTCACGACTAGTCATGTCGGCCCGGGTTCTTTGTCATATGGATGCTAGCGACACTATCATATACGTGAGCCAAAAGGCGCAAACGGTCCCGGGCCATGGTAAGGCGACACCCGTGGGAATACCGTGCTTGAGGCCGCAAAGTGATATGAGGTGTTACATGCTAGATCGGTGTGACCTAGAATCGGGGTCCCGACAGTCCTTGAGTCACCGGACGTCGGAACTGCAGAGGGTCGGTGAATCGACTGGCGGGAGAGAAGCTCTGGAGCACCCCTACCTGATGCGCCAAATGTCGGATCACGGGTTCCGACAAAACCCTCAAGGTTCGAACACTGGGGTGCGCGCGAAGATCTCCCCCTACCGATCCACGTCCTAGCTTTACTAAGATCTTACGGGCTAACTCGGCGAACTCACAACACAAAGGACGCGAGATTTATACTAGTTCGGGTCGCCGTTGTGGTGTAATACCCTACTCCAGTGTGGTGTGGTGGATTGCCTCTTGGGCTGAGGATGAATAGTACAAGGGGAAGAACAACTTCCTGAGGGGAGGTGTTCTTGTGCTTGGTGAACTTGTGGTTGTGCTGGTCTCTCTTGGTCCGACCGACCGATCGATCTCTCTCTCTAGCTATGGTGTTGGCTAGTCCTATTTATAGAGGCCCTGGTCCTCTCCCCAAATATTGAGCTGGAAGGGAGCCAACAACGGCCAATTTGAACGGGGACAGCTAGTGTCAGCGTTCTGGGAATGGGGGTCCCCAAACTTGCCTGCCTGTGGCCCACAGCATGGCTAAGCAGGCAGGCCATACGGCCCATCTTCATCAACAAGGCATCCAAGACCCCCGTGAGGGTCCGAGCCTCGCGACCCGGACGATGCAAGACCTCCACTAGAGTGGCCTAGACAGGCAGGCTCACGAGGAGCGGAGATATCAAGGCAGGGCAAATCTCACGAGGCTCTCGTGACATGAGCCATGACGAACGACACCAGGCAGGCGCTAGCGCGCGCAGCATCCTTATTTCTTCTTTGGTGCTAAGGAGGCCAGCGCAGGCGAAGAGTATCGAGGCATCAGGCAAAAGTTTCTATATTGGTGCAACGAGACCAAGACCAGGAGGACGGCAAGACGGAGGTCATCATGGAGCCCAAGACGGCGTCACCACCAGAGCTTTTCGCAGGGAAAGACCGCTTTTGTCAGGATAGCTTGTACTAGCTGCCCCCCTTCAAATTTGCCCGCCGTTGTTGGCTCCCTTCCCGCTTGATATTTGGGAAGAGGACCAGGGCCTATATAAGTAGAGCTAGCCACCATAGTAGAGGCATCTCATCTCATCTTAGCTTGATCCAACCCGATAGAGAGCCTACCCACAAGAACACCTCAACCTCAGGAGGCTGTTCTTCCCTTGTACTGTTCATCATCAGCCCCAGAGGCAATCCACCACCACCACACTGGAGTAGGGTATTACACCACAATGGTGGCCCGAACCAGTATAAACCTCGTGTCTTCCTGTGTTGCGAGTTCGTCGAGTTCGTCCGCGAGATCTTAGCGAGCTAGGGCGTAGATCGGTAGGAGGGAAAGACTTCGCGCGCACCCCAGTGTTCGAACCTCAAGGGTTTGCTGGAACCCCACATCTGACATTTGGCGCGTCAGGTAGGGGTGCGCTAGAGCTCCTATCCACCAACCCGGGCCACGTGCCGCCGCACTTCGCCCCCATGGCGGGTGCCCCGCCATCCACCTCCGCGACCTACATCGACAGCGGGGCATCTGGGTACCGAGCCCTGGCCCCCGCCCTGCGCCGAGTGCGGTGGCTGACCAAGTTCAAGCCAGAGATGCCGCCGCGTTACGACGGCGTGGCAGAACCAACGCCGTTCCTGCTGGCGTACGAGGAGGCTATCCTCGAAGCCGGAGGCGACGACAAGATCATGGCCAACTGGTGCCCCATGGTCCTTGCCGGCGAGCCGCGCCCCTGGCTGCTCAACCTCCCGGGATCCACAGTGGCTTCCCGGGGGGAACTCAGTGACCTCTTCATCGATCGCTATGCGGTGCCAGCGCACCATGCGGTCGCGGCCCTACTAGGCGGCTCTCAAGCACCGCCTTCAGATCGCCACGTCAAACCGTTCCTCCGTCAGATCGAGGCCGCCTCCAAGCGCCCGGGGGCTCTGCCAGGTTGGGCTGCCCCAGAGGCCGACCTCACCTTCGGCTCAGAAGACCACCCTGGCTCCACCGCCGGCTCCGGCATGCTCCCAATGCTCTGCATGCCCACCATCTGCAACGTGGCCGTCACTAAGACCCTTATCGACGGCGGTGCCGGCCTCAACTTGCTCTCCGTAGAAGCCTTCAGCCTTCTTCACGTGCCGCTCGAGCGGCTCACCCTCAGCAAACCCCTTTCGGGAGTGGGTGGTGGGACTGCCCACTCTTTAGGGCAGATCCGCCTTCCTGTCACCTTCGGCACGCGCGACAACTACCGCACTGAGCTGGTGGACTTCAACATCGCCCGCATCGGTCTCCCATACAACGCCATCCTCGGGTATCCAGCTCTTGCTCAATTCATGGCAGCGACCCATCCGGCCTACAACCTCATGAAGATGCCAGGAAGCAAGGGCGTCCTCACCATCACGGGGGACACTATGGAGGCCGTGACGGCGCTCGGGCTCGCCTTCAAGACCGCGGCAACAGCACAGCCGGCCGGTGCCGGTGCCCACGAGGCCAAGGAGGCCGCGCCTACTAAGAAGAAGCAGCTGTTCACCCAAGACAAGGCGGAAACCAAGCAGGTGCCAGTCAACGAGGACGGGTCTTCGGGGGCCACCTTCACCATAGGAGCCGGCCTTGACCCGGGCCAAGAAGAAGCCTTGGTGAGGTTCTTGCGCGCGAACAAGGAGATATTCGCGTGGGAGCCCGATCAGCTGGTAGGGGTCCCGAGAGAGGTGATCCAGCATCATCTGAGGGTATGCCCTAACATACGCCCCGTTAAACAGCGAGCCAAACGGCAGTCCACTGAGAAGAAGGCCATCATCATGCAAGAGACACGCAAGCTGGAGGCGGCATGCGCCATTCGGGAAGTTTGATATCCCGAATGGCTAGCAAACCCTGTCATAGTGCCAAAGAAAGGCGAGAAGGAGCAGATGTGCGTCGACTTCACCAACCTTAGCAAAGCCTGCCCCCAAGATCCGTTCCCGCTCCCGCGCATCGACCAGATTGTCGACTCCACCGCCGAGTGCGACTTGCTGTGCTTCCTGGACGCGTTCTCAGGGTATCATCAGATCAAGATGGCGGTGGAAGATGTGGAGAAGACAGCTTTCCTAACACCATGTGGAGTGTACTGCTACACCTGCATGCCCTTCGGGCTCTACAACGCAGGCGCCACCTTCCACCGGTTGATGCACATCGCCCTGGGGCGACAGCTCGGGAGGAACACAGAGGCCTACGTCGACGACATAGTGGTAAAGTCTCGCGAGGCGAGGACATTGATTCAAGATTTGGAGGAAACCTTCGAGAGCCTGCGCCGGGTGAACTTGACGCTTAACCCGGAGAAGTGCCTGTTCGGTGTCCCCTCCGGCAAGCTGCTGGGACTCCTGGTGTCCCACAGAGGAATTGAGGCGAACCCTGAGAAGATCAAGGCCATCGAGGACATGAGCCCGCCACAGACCCTCAAAGAGATGCAAAAGCTAGCGGGGCGGGTGACCGCATTAGGGCATTTCATCTCCAAGCTGGGAGAGTGTGCCTTACCCTTCTTCAAGCTCATGAAGAAGAAAGGCTCGTTCGAATGGACCCCGGAGGCTGATCAGGCCTTCCAAGACCTCAAGAAATACCTTCGCAGCCCTCCGGTGATGGTGGCACCATGACCTTTTGAGCCTCTGGTACTCTACCATGCCGCCACCCCGTACTCCACCAGCGTGGCGCTGGTGGCGGTCAGGGAGGAATGCCAAGCCAAGGGCGCACTACGACAAGCCGGAGCAGAAGTGGCCCAGGGTCAAGAGGATGTAGCAAAGGCATCAGCTGGGGAGGACAAAGCTCGGCAGGACAACATCGCAGAAGCTCCTGAGGACAGCCAAGTCTCAGGAAACCCACCACCTCAGGAGATGCACCAATCTCCGTCGGACCCCAGCTTCGATAGTGCGCCAGCCCTCGTCGAACACCCGGTGTACTTCATCAGCACCGTGCTGAGAGACGCAAGGGCACGCTACCCCATGCCTCAGAAGCTCCTGCTCGCACTCTTGGTGGCCTCGCGCAAGCTGCGACACTACTTCCAGGTGCACCCGATCAAGGTCGTCTCATCTTACCCATTGGAGAGGGTACTAAGGAGCACAAATTCGGCTGGAAGAGTCGCTGAGTGGAATATCGAGCTGCAAGCATTCCAGTAGGAGTTCAGCACTACCAGGGTCATCAAGGGGGCTGCGCTCACTGACTTTGTGGCAGAATGGACGGATGCCCCGACACTTGAGGAAGGGGAGGACCGGTCCGCCTCCCCAGGGAGCGAGGCTCCGGACGGCTGGGTCATGTATTTCGATGGTGCTTTTGCGCACCAAGGCGTGGGAGCCGAAGCGGTGCTCATCTCGCCCACCCAGGACAAGCTCTACTACGCCGTGCAACTCTGCTTTCAGCACGGCGAGAAGGTCTCCAACAATATCGCAGAATACGAAGGCGTCATAGTTGGCCTGAAGGCTGCGGCAGCTCTGGGGGTGAAGCGTCTTACCGTCAGAGGCGACTCGCAACTCCTCGTCGACTTCTCCAACAAGGTGTATGAGCTGAAGGACGAGCAGATGGAGGCCTACCTCGCAGAAGTGCGCAAGATGGAAAAGCAGTTCTCAGGTCTCGAGCTGCAGCACGTGCCCTGGGCCACCAACAAAGAAGCCGACGACATCGCCAGGAGAGCATCCAAGCGGCTACCACAAGAGCCTGGTGTCTTAAAGGAGCGACTCTTCAAGCCATCAACTATGCCACCCCTTTCAAGCACTACTCAGCCTCGGTAGGAGCTCCCACAGCCTACGGTCACGGGAGCCCCAGCCTATGGCCCGACCTCAGGAGCTCGGCTGCTCTTGGCGCTCGAGCCCCAGGAGGAATGCTGGACCAAGGAATTCAAGGAGTACCTGACACACGGGGAGCTACTAGAGAAGGCAGAGGACGCAGAGCACGTGGCCCGGCAAGCCACGGCATACTGCATTCAAGACAGCGAGTTGTACAGGAAACGGCCAAACGATGTCACGCTGCGCTGCATCTCCAGCGATCAAGGAAGGGAGCTGCTGATTGACATACACGGCGGGGACTGCGGGCATCACTCATCGTCGCGGACCCTCGTCGGCAAGGTGTTCCGCAGTGGATTCTATTGGCCTACAACACTCAACGACGCAGCCGAGCTAGTGAAGTCCTGCGAACCTTGCCAATTCCACGCCAAGCAAATCCATCAGCCTGCTCAGGGCCTCCAAACCATCCCTCTCACATGGCCGTTCGCAGTCTGGGGGCTAGACATCTTAGGCCCGTTCCCTCGGGCGCCAGGGGGCTATCCCTATCTCTACGTCGCCATCGATAAGTTCACCAAGTGGGCGGAAGTGGAAGCCGTTCGTACCATCCATGCCGGCTATGCCGTCAAGTTCATCAAGGGCCTCGTGAGCCGCTTCGGGGTCCCCAACCGCATCATCACAGACAACGGCTCGCAGTTTACTAGTAACCTCTTCAAAACCTACTGTGCTAACCTTGGAACGCAGATCTGCTACACTTCGGTGGCCCACCCCAGGAGCAATGGCCAGGCTGAGCGCGCCAACGCAGAGGTCCTGAGGGGCCTCAAGACCAGGACCTTCAAGAAGAAGCTGGAGGCCTGCGGCATGGGCTGGCACGACGAGTTCCATTCCGTGCTGTGGTCCATCCACACCACCGCTACCAAGCCAACGGGCGAGACTCCATTCTTCCTCGTCTGCGGAGCCGAAGCAGTCCTCCCTCACGAGGTCAAGCATCGCTCTGCGCGGGTCCTGGCGTTCGACGATACACAGCAGGACGCCACGCGGCGGATGGATCTCGTGCTGGGGGAGGAACGTCGTCGCGAAGCTGCATTAAGGGCGGCAAGGTACCAGCAAGCGCTGTGGCGTTACCATTGCCGCAACATTCGCTCCAGGACGGTCGAGACGGGTGACCTGGTCCTGAGGCGGGTCCTCTCCAGGGAAGGGTTCCACAAGCTTTCACCCATGTGGGAGGGCCCGTTCAGGGTCGTCCACATCTCCAGGCCTGGCGCCGTGCACCTGGAGACGCAAGAAGGGACACCTAACCAAAACGCCTGGAACATCCAGCACCTCCGGAAGTTCTACCCACGAAGCAAGGCCCAGAGCCTAAGAAGCAAGGCCTAGAGCCTGTGAAGAAAGGCCCAGAGCCTATGAAGCAAGGCCCAGAGCCTGTGAAGAAAGGCCCAGAGCCTATGAAGCAAGGCCCAGAGCCTGTGAAGAAAGGCCCAGAGCCTGCAAAAAAGGCCCAGAGCCTATGAAGAAGGCCCGATGCCTGTGAAGAATCGCCGCCCGTGACACTCTCACGTAATAATGAGTTGGGGCTGTACACGCTCCGGAGTCTCAAGAGCGCCGGCCTCAGGCCCTGGGGCTCCCGCCCACGCCTAGTGGCAGCACTTAGCTCCGCGCTGGTTAGAAGACTTGAAGACTAGATTAGGTGCCGGACGCGTCTTTTCATTTGCTTTCCGTAGTTGGCTCGGTTTTCCTTAATCGAAGCTGCTCCTGGTGTTCATTGCTGATTTGATTCCCTAGCCTTTTACCGCACTTTCCGGTTCTGGTTTGCTCGTGTTCTCTCTCTTGCATACCTCCCGAGGGGGCTAGGCAGGTGCCCTCGCGAGCATTTTCTCTCCTCTCTGCCTTCTCGTGAGCCACCCTCGTTCGAGCCTGAACGTTGGTGCATCTATCCTAAATCCGTGCCCCTTGGGTACCGCGATACAAAGCGCCAAGTCAAGGCTTGGGTGGATGGCAAATCTTTTAGTGCACCCTCTAACGAATTTTTTGCAGTTTCTGAGCGAGCACAGACACCTCGTGAGGGAAAGGGCGTCCCAAACGCACCAGGTTAAGTTATCTTTGTGCAAAATAACAACACGGCATGGGAATAACATGCACAGTGCAATAACCAAAAAGAACCACAGTTTGATGCACGCCCCTCTGGGCCCATACTAGTTTCGTTTTTTGATGCAGGAAAAAAGAACTAAACAAAGCGGCGTTGCAGCAATCCGCGGAGGTAGGCCCTCAGCGGCGCCCCGAGCCTAGCCAGACCCCTCCTCGCGCTTCACGGAGGTGCGGCACGAGATGACCCGCTGCCTCCTTCGAAGCGGGCGCGGTGGCGCGCCGGCTGGTCATAGCCACCGCTGCTGGAGCTGTCGCCGGGGGAAGAGACGCCGTAGCTGGAAGAGACGCGGTCGCCACCGAGGGTAGGCTCGCCCTCATCCTCGTCACGGCCGTCACCAAGGCCGGGCACCTCCCCACCGTCGTTCGTCTCGGGGCAGCACCCGGCGCGGTGACCATCTTCCCCAAACACCCTCACATAGAGGGTCGACCCACCGTAATACTTGAAGTGGAGTGTGCACCGCCTGCCCAGACCGCGCGCGCGGGCGAACGTCTACCAGCCGCGGGCCAGGGCTATGTTGCCCGTGGCGGAAGTCTAGACCGCGACCCAAGAGGCCTTGCTGCAGCAACCATCCGCCTGCAACGAGAGCCCGCCTGGACAAGGGGCCGGCAGTTCATCGACAAAGAAGCGCGGAAGCTGGAGCTAGTTGCCAGCCGGGTTCTCCGACCAGACGACGAACTCCGGCGACACCTCCGCCGAATGGAAGCGCGGGCGGGGAGGCCGCGCCACCATTGCGCGCCTCCCCTCGTCAGCTGGACCACCATGGTTGGGACGATCCCCTCCGCGTGCCGCGGCGCCGCCTCGACGGCGGGCCACGGCGGGGGTCGCGGCGTGCTTGCGCGGACGACCGCGACCGCGCTTGGGCGTCGGGGAACCGGGGCCCTCGCGAGGGGCCTTCCCCTTCTCGGTGTCAGAGAACTTCCTTCATGGCGCCATCGGTGGCACTCAAGCAATGGAGGAAAGAAGAAGCAAGCAAGCGAGGAAGAGATGGGCGACGGGGGCTCCGCCCCCCTCCCCATTTATAGCAAGAGAAGGCCAACCCGCGTCTCCCACGATCGCAGGTAATGATGGTTTTCCTTGCATGTCGCAGGGACTTGTCAAGTCGTGCAGTTGCCGAGGCAGCGTGGGGAAGCGGAGACGCCCACGTCCAATCAACTGCCATGCGTCAACCGAGGCAGCAGGCTTTTGGGGCCCGCGGTGCTTCGAACTTGACCCTTGGCTTCGCCGCGAAGCCAAGCTCGTGCGCACCTTGGGCCTGGGGGCTACTGTCGGCGTTCTGGGAACGGGGGTCCCCAGACTTGCCTGCCTGCGGCCCACAGCGTGGCTAAGCAGGCAGGCCGTACAGCCCATCTTCATCAACAAGGCATCCAAGACCCTCGTGAGGGTCCGAGCCTCGCGAGGCGGATGACGCAAGACCTCCTCTGGAGTGGCCTAGCCAGGCAGGCTCACGAGGAGCGGAGATATCAAGGCAGGGCAAACCTCACGAGGCTCTCGTGACGTGAGCCATGACGAACGACACCAGGCGGGGGCCACGCGGGCGCCAGCGCGCGCAGCGTCCTTATTCCATCTTTGGTGTTAAGGAGGCCAGCGCAGGCGATGAGTACCGAGGCATCAGGCAAAGGTTGCTATATTGGTGCAACGAGACAAAGACCAGGAGGACGGCAAGACGGAGGTCATCGTGGAGCCCAAGACGGCGTCACCACCAGAGCTTTTCGCAGGCGAAGACCGCTTTTGTCAGGATAGCTTGTACTAGCTGTCCCCCTTCAAATTTGCCCGCCGTTGTTGGCTCCCTTCCTGCTCGATATTTGGGAAGAGGACCAGGGCCTGTGTAAGTAGAGCTAGCCACCATAGTATAGGCATCTCATCTCATCTTAGCTTGATCCAACCCGATCGAGAGCCTACCGACAAGAACACCTCAACCTCAGGAGGCTGTTCTTCCCTTGTACTGTTCATCATCAGCCCCAGAGGCAATCCACCACCACCACACTGGAGTAGGGTATTACACCACAATGGTTGCCCGAACCAGTATAAACCTCGTGTCTTCCTGTGTTGCGAGTTCGTCCGCGAGATCTTAGCGAGCTAGGGCGTAGATCGGTAGGAGGGAAAGACTTCGCGCGCACCCCAGTGTTCGAACCTCAGGGGTTTGCCGGAACCCCACATCCGACAGCTAGTACAGCCTATCCTCACAAAATTAGTCTTCGCATACAAAAGGCTCTGGTGGTGACGCCGTCCTGGGCTCCACGATGACCAATGTCTTGCCGTCCTTCTGGTCTTGGTCTTGTTGCACTGATATGGAAACCTTTGCTTGACGCCTCCGTACTCCGCCCCTGCGCCTGCTTCCTTAGCACCAAAAAGGAAACAACGACACTGTGCGCACTGGCGCCCGCCTGGCCTTGGTCGTCATGGCTCACGTCATTGGAACCTCGCGAGGTTTCCCTGGCCTTGATCTCTCCGCCCCTCGCGAGCCAGCCTAGTGAGCCCGCTCCTGAGGAGGTCTTGTGTCGTCCACCTCGTGAGGCTTGGCCCCTCGCGAGGGTCTTGAGTCCTTGCTGGTGAAGATGGGCCGTACGGCCCACTCGCAGAGCCACGCCATGGGCCGCAGGCAGGCAAGTTTGGGGACCCCCGTTCCCAGAACACCGACAACGTCGTCTTCACTAGTGTGGCTGACGATCGGCGCAGTCAGCGTCAGCAGCACCGAGAGGTGAATGCCGTTGCTTCAAGTGCTCTAGAATTCATGCATTGGTCCGAGAAGCCCATCAGCTGGAGCTGTGCTGACCACCCGGAAGTGATGCCCTCTATGGGTTCCTATGCTCTGGTGTTGGATGCCACCCTTGTAATGGAGAGGCGAGCTGCTGGTTTCTCCCAAATTTTGATAGATGGCCGCAGCAACATCAACATCCTATACCGCGATGCCATGGAAAAGTTATGCATTAAAGAGAGGTAGCTCCAGCCCAGCCGGACCATTTTCCATGGTATTGTGCCCGGCCTGTCATGCTCACTGATGAGGACATGTACCTAGGGTAGGGTCGCAGGCCTGACCTAAATACCCTCCCCAAGGACATCACTCTAAAGCCAGAAGCATTCGAGGGGTACCATCACCCACTCGACCAGAAACATTTCCACTCGGAGGAATCAAGATCACTCGACCGTAACAAGAAACACTCGAAGGACAGAAGACCTAAAGTCACTCTACACAGCAACGGTCGAGCATTAACTCCTAGACTTAATAGCCATTTATAACACTTTATTACGGATGTTACCAGTAACACCCCCCTCTTGATGTACCTTAAATCCCTTGTAACATGGGCTGGCCGGGATCCTGGTGCACTCTATATAAGCCACCCCCTCCACATGCACAAGGGTTCGCACCCCCTGTAACACATGCGCATATAATCCAGTCGACCGCCTCTGGGCTCCGAGACGTAGGGTTGTTACTTCCTCCGAGAAGGGCCTGAACTCGTAAAACTCGTGCGTACAGCTTCTCCACAGCTAGGATCTTGCTTCTACATCCCTACCCCCCATTCTACTATCAGACTTAGAACCACGACAGTTGGCGCCCACCTTGGGGCCGGTGTCTTAGCGACTTGTTGGAGAAGTTGCAATTTTTCAGATCCCTATCAGCATGGTTTCAGGCGGAGGATTGGCCGAGGGCCGCGAGATCCGTCTCGGCGCGCTCGTGTTCATCGCCGATACTTTGCTTGGCTCCAAGAAGCTCCACTCGACGTCGAGGCGCTCCCCGTCCGCGGGGCACCGCACTTTCGCGCGTGCGTCTGCGGCGTCCTCCTGCGGTAGCCGTCGACCCAGTAACGGTCGGCTCCGGTGGCGTTTTCACCCCCTGCTGCCTGCCAGAACAAGCATTTCGGTCGGTCGAGGCTCCAGCGGGGGGTGAGGCACGCGGTGGCTCGCCAGTCGGCTACCCCCAAAGTCGCGGCAATCGAGCCCGACGAAACTCTCTATGGCCTGTTCGACTGGCTCCGTTGAGACCGCATCCTAGTGCGACAGCAGTGACCCCGCGGCAGAAGTCCTGATGGTTAACGGACCGCGCAGTCCTCCTGGCTTCCCCCGCAACGACGGTGGTGAAGGCGCAGGCGATCCGTCGCGTGTCCACAAGGAGTACCGCCCCGAGCCCCTCTCTTCGCAGTAGAGGGAAGAGCTTCGCCGCCGTAACATGGATGCACTTCACACTCCTATCATTGGATAAACCCCCGAGGCCCGGGGGGTGGAGGAGGTGCGCCTGGCCAACTTGGCTGAGTGCACTCAACTGGAGAATCTCCAGCACGCACTCGACGAGCATGCTCGGCAGCGAGTTCCTGAATCCAGTCGACGACAACTTTTTCCGCCTCCAACCTAGGTATATCGAACTCCGATCCAGAATCTCACAGCTGCTGCCCGAATAGCAGAGTCGATTCAGCCTTCCTAGTCGGAGGCTAGTAGGGGTTTGATGCAGATCCGGGCTTCGCTCCGGGCAGCGGGGGAGCAGAACACAACATTGTCACAGTCTCGGAATAGGATTCATAGTAGATCTGTAATGGCAGACACTGTTCAGTCGGCTCACAGCCCAAGATCACCTCCAAGGCGTGAGGGACGTGGAGATCGACAGGATCAGTACAGAAACCATGAGCAGTATGATCGTCATCGAGTACACACTCCTCCCCCAAGGAGTGGGTCATATGCGCCTCGGCAACACGATGACAGGCGCCCTCACAGTGGTGGGCGAAGGATTCCAGTCGACCCCCGGGAGCCAGGCTTTGATGCGAGATCCATTCTTGTTCAAGGTCAGGTTGACAGGAACAGAGCACACAGAGATGGCCACGATAGAGATTACCCGACCGGCAGCAGGGTGCATGTTTCAGGTCCCGAGTGTTTCAGCAGAGCCATCAGAGCAGCAGTGATTCCTCCCAACTTCAGGTTGGCGACTGGAGTCAGCAAGTTCACTGGTGAGTCCAAGCCTGACACTTGGCTTGAGGACTACCGCGCGGCTGTGCAGATTGGTGGTGGCAATGATGAAGTGGCCATGAAGCACCTTCCTCTAATGTTAGAGGGCTCGGCCAGACCGTAGTTGAATCAGTTAGCACCTGGCAGTATTTATAGCTGCGAAGAGCTTGCCCGAGTGTTTGTCAGAACATTTGAAGGTACATGCAAACGACCAGCAGGGCTAACAGAGCTACAGTCTTGTGTGCAGAAATCGAATGAAACTTTGAGAGATTATATCCAGAGATGGATCACGTTGCACCACATGGTGGAGAATGTGTCTGATCACCAAGCAGTTTGTGCCTTCAAGGAAGGCATCAAGTATCGAGAGTTGAATCTGAAGTTCGGTCGGACCGGAGATATGTCTCTAAGTCGAGTGATGAAAATTGCCACCAAGTATGGTAATGGTGAAGAGGAGGATCGGCTCCTGAGTGGCAAGCACAAAACAATCGCCCACGAAACCGGGGGAGGGAACTCCAGTCGGAAGCAGAAGCGCAAAGCCGAGCCTGCTGCTCCCGGAGAATCCATAGCCGTGACTGAAGTAAAGTTGAAGGGGAAGCCCAAAGGGCCATGGAACCCCAAGAAAGTAAAAGATCAAGGTGGAAATGATGTGTTGGATTTACCATGCCACATTCACACCAAAAAAGATGAGGAGGGTAATCTCATTTACCCGAAACATACCACTCGACAATGTCGGCTCCAAATCCAGGAATTCCGAGAGAAACAACCCAAAGAGAAGGAGAAAGAATCAGACAAAGTTGAGGATGAGGAAGAGGACAATGATGGTTACCCCCACGTCAATTCAACTCTGATGATTTTTGCTGATGTTGAGAGCAAAAGTCGACTGAAAGTCATCAACAGAGAAGTGAAAATGGTCCCTCCGGTGACACCCAGTTATTTTAAGTGGTCTCAGACTGCCATTACATTCGACCAGTCTGATCACCCAACACACATAGCCACCCCTGGGAGGCAAGTGTTGGTGGTCGACCCAGTCGTCGAAGGCACTCGGTTGACTAAGGTTCTGATGGATGGTGGCAGTGGCCTTAATATACTTTATGCGAAGACCTTGAAGGGAATGGGCATTCCGATGTCCAGACTTAGTGAAAGCAATATGAGTTTCCATGGAGTTATTCCTGGCAAGAAGGCTGAGTCACTTGGCTAGATCGCCCTCGATGTGGTTTTCGGTGATTCCAAGAATTACCGCAAAGAAAAGTTGACGTTTGAAGTTGTGAATTTCCAGAGTGCTTATCATGCTATTCTGGGCAGGCCGGCTTATGCACATTTCATGGCTTGACCATGTTACGTTTACCTCAAATTGAAGATGCATGGTCCTAAAGGAGTGATCACTATCACTGGCAAACGGAAGAAGGCAGAAGAGTGCTTCCAGAAGGGCTCAAAGATCGCCGATGCGCAAATGGCAGTAGTGGAATTGCAGGAGTATCAAAAAAATGCAGATCCGAGTGATTTGTTGCGAGCTAAGAAGCCTGCCACGGATTCAGCATTTCAGTCGTCTGGTGAAACGAAGCCGATTCATATTCACCCGACCGATCCCAATGCTGCTCTGACTCACATATCGACAACACTCTACTCCAAATAGGAAGAAGCGCTCATCCAGTTCCTCCGTGAGAACTGTGACATCTTTGCGTGGAAACCTTCCAACATGCCGGGTGTTCCCAGGGGGCTGGCTGAGCACCGTTTGCGAGTCGACCCAAAAGTGAAACCAGTCAAAGAACATCTTCGACGGTCCGCCATACAGAAGAGAAAAGCAATCGGCGAAGAAGTGGCTCGGCTCCTAGCAGCTGAGTTTATCAGAGAGATTTACCACTCCGAGTGGCTAGCCAATGTTGTCATGGTCCCCAAGAAGGACGACTCACTTCGCATGTGCATTGAATTCAAGCATATCAATTGGGCCTTCCCGAAAGATCACTTTCCACTCCCCCGCATTGATCAAATAGTCGACTCGACTGCAGGGTGTGAGCACTTGTCATTTTTGGACGCTTATTTCGGGTATCATCAGATCCGAATGTGTGGACCCGATGAGATAAAAACAGCTTTCATCACTCCATTTGGGTGCTTCTGTTATGTCACCATGCCATTCAGCCTGAAGAATGCTGGAGCCACATTCATGAGGATGATTTAGAAGTGTTTACTCACTCAAATCAGTCGGAATGTGGAAGCATACATGGATGACATTGTGGTCAAGTCACGTAAAGGTTCCGACCTGTTGGCTGACCTTGCTGAAACTTTTGCCAAGCACAGAAGGTATGATATCAAGCTTAATCCATCAAAGTGCACATTCGGAGTTCCGGGCAGAAAATTACTCGGCTTCCTCGTTTCCGAACGGGGGATCGACGCTAACCCAGAGAAAGTTAGTGCCATTCTCCGAATGAAACGCCCTGTGCGTGTGCACGATGTCCAGAAGCTTACAGGTTGTTTGGCCGCCTTAAGTTGATTCATTTCTCGCCTCGGTGAAAAGGCATTGCCTCTTTACCGACTGATGAAGAAGTCTGATAAGTTCGAGTGGACTCCTGAAGCTGATGCAGCATTTGCAGAGGTCAAAGCCCTGCTTTCCACCCAGCCGGTGCTTGGTGCCCCAATCAGCAAAGAGCCTTTACTGCTTTACATTGCAGCCACTGGACAAGTCATCAATATAGTACTTACGGTCAAGCGAGAAGAAGAAGGAAAAGCCTATAAAGTTCAGCGCCCAGCATATTATGTTTCTGAAGTTTTGACTCCATCAAAGAAAAATTATCCACATTATGAGAAGCTTGTTTATGGGATTTATATGACCATGAAGAAGGTTGCACATTATTTCTCTGACCACTCCATTATAGTCGTCAGCGACGCTCCGTTATCAGAGATTCTGAATAACAGAGATGCAACTAGTCGAGTGGCAAAGTGGGCGATTGAACTGCTTCCCTTGGATATTATGTTTGAGGCAAAGAAAGCTATCATGTCCCAAGCAATAGCAGATTTCCTCGCCGAGTGGATCGAACAGCAACTGCCGACTCAAGTCCACTCGGAACACTGGACCATGTTCTTTGATGGTTCCAAGATGCTGAATGGTTCCGGTGCTAGGGTGGTACTGGTATCCCCCCGAGGAGACAAGCTCAGATATGTTCTCCAGATCCACTTTGATTCCTCCTATAACGAAGCAGAATATGAAGCACTCTTATATGGGTTGCGTATGGCCATCTCACTCGGCCTCCGTCGCCTCATGGTCTACGGCGACTCAGATTTGGTAGTCAATCAAGTGATGAACGAGTGGGACGTCAGAAGCCCAGCTATGACCGGTTACTGCAAGGCGGTGAGGAAGTTGGAAAAGAAGTTTGAGGGGTTAGAGCTCCATCATATACCCCGACTGAAAAATCAAGCAGCCGATGATTTGGCAAAGATAGGTTCCAAGAGGGAAGCCATTCCCAGCAACATGTTATTGGAACACATTCATACACCTTCAGTTTAAGAAGATCCTTTCACTGAAGAGCCCTCGCAGCCTAAGAGTGCCACAGATCTGACTGAAGTCGAAGTCCCAGCCGTGGTCGACCTGATCATGGAGGTTTTGGTCATCACTCCCGACTAGACAGTGCCATACATTACATATATCCTTAGGAAGGAACTCCCAGAGGATGAAGAAGAGGCTCGACAGATCGTCCGTCGATCCAAGGCCTTTACTGTGATAAGACGACAACTGTTCAGGGAAAGCGTAACCGGAGTCTGCCAGAAATGCATAACACCAGAAGAAGGTCGAGTGATCCTCAACGACATCCACTCGGGGACCTGTGGTCACCATGCGTCCTCTCAGACCATTATGGCCAAAGCATACCGAGCTGGATTTTATTGGCCGCGAGCAAATGAAATGGCGAAAGATATAGTCGACAAATGTGAAGGCTGCCAGTTTTACTCCAATATGTCCTACAAGCCTGCGTCAGCCCTCAAGACTATTCCACTCGTCTGGCCCTTTGCTGATTGGGTATTGGATATGGTTGGACCCCTAAGGACTGGTAGGAGCGGCTTCACTCATGTGCTTGTAGCGGTCGACAAGTTTACCAAATGGATTGAAGCCAAGCCTATCAAGAATCTTGAAGCCAGTACTGTCGTCAGCTTGATCAGAGAATTGACATTCAGATATGGAGTTCCGCACAGCATCATCACTGACAATGGGTCGAACTTCGATTCTGTTGAGTTCAGAGCCTTCTGTGCTTCCCAAGGCACACGAGTCGACTATGCTTCAGTCGCCCACCCCCAGTCGAATGGACAATCAGAAAGAGCAAATGGCTTGATTCTCAAAGGACTGAAACCCCGACTGATGTGTGATCTCAAGCACGCAGCAGGCGCCTGGGTCGATGAACTTCCATCATTTCTTTGGGGATTGAGGACAACTCCCAATTGGTAGACTGGCCGAACTCCATTCTTCTTGGTTTATGGAGCTGAAGCTATTCTACCGAGTGACTTGCTTCACAATGCACCCCGAGTCCAGCTCTTCTCTGAAGACGAAGCAGAACAGGCCCGGCAGGACGCCGTCGATCTCCTAGAGGAGGGAAGAGAGATGGCCTTAATACGGTCGACCATTTATCATCAAGACTTGCGTCGATTCCACGCCAGAAACATGAGAGGCCGAACCTTTTAAGAGGGAGACTTGGTTCTTTGAGTGGATCAGCAGAAACCACACAAGCTCGCCCCTGCTTGGGAAGGCCCTTCATTGTCACCAGAGTTCTCCACAATGGAGCATAGCATCTTTACAATGTCGAGCATCAGAAAGACGAGCCACTGGCTTGGAACGTGGAGCTGCTCTGCCCCTTCTATACTTAAGTACTCATTCGGATGAGATGTAATAAGAAATACCTTTATAGTTTGTTTATCAAAGACAAGAGCTTTACAGTCTTCCTAAATGGTTGTTGTTGCTTTTGTTTGCGTCTGAAATCCCCCAGTGGGTAACTTTGCCGCGAATCCGTTTCGCCTAAAGTTTGAAAAATCCTACCGCGTGGTGAGCAAGCCTCTCACTCGGGGGCTTAGCCGCGAATCCGTTTCTTCTAAGTTTGAAAAATCCTACTGAGTGGTGAGCAAGCCTCTCACTCGGGGGCTTAGTTGCGAATCTGTTTCGCCTAAGTTTGAAAAATCCTACCGAGTGATGAGCAAGCCTCTCACTCGGGGGCTTAGCTGCAGTCCAGTACTCACCTAAGTTTGTAAAATCCTACCGAGTGATGAGAAAGCCTCTCACTCGGGGGCTTAGCTGCACTCCAGTACTTGCCTAAGTTTGTAAAATCCTCCCGAGTGGTGAGCAATCCTCCCACTCGGGGGCTTAGCTGCAGTCCAGTACTCGCCTAAGTTCGTAAAATCCTACCGAGTGATGAGCAAGCCTCTCACTCGGGGGCTTGGCTGCAGTCCAGTACTCGCCTAAGTTTGTAAAATCCTACCGAGTGGTGAGCAACCCTCCCACTCGGGGGCTTAGCTGCAGTCCAATACTCGCCTAAGTTTGTAAAATCCTACCGGGTGGCGAGCAACCCTCCCACTCGAGGGCTTAGCTGCAGTCCAGTACTCGCCTAAGTTTGAAAAATCCTACCGAGTGGTGAGCAACCCTCCCACTCGGGGGCTTAGCTGCAGTCCAGTACTCGCCTAAGTTGGAAAAATCCTACCGAGTGGTGAGCAACCCTCCCACTCGGGGGCTTAGCTGCAGGCCAGTACTCCCCTAAGTTTAAAAAATCCTACCGAGTGAGTGAGCAACCCTCCCACTCGGAGGCTTAGCTGCAGTCCAGTACTCGCCTAAGTTTGAAAAATCCTACCGAGTGGTGAGGAACCCTCCCACTCGGGGGCTTAGCTCCAGTCTAGTACTCGCCTAAGTTCGAAGTCCATCCCCATTCACAAGGACGACGAGGTGCAGGTCGACTACAACCTTCTCTTTCGGAGCTGCGCCACAAGTACAGCGTGCGCTCCATCCCTATCCACAATGACGACGAGGTGCAGGTCGACTGCAACCTTCTCTTTCGGAGCTGCGCCACAAGTACAGCGTGTGCTCCATCCCTATCCACAAGGACGACGAGGAGCAGGTCGACTGCAACCTTCTCCTTCGGAGCTGCGCCACAAGTACAACGAGCGCTCCACCCTTATCCGCCAGGACGACGAGGTGCGGGTCGACTGGAACATGAACCTCAGAGCTGCATCTCAAGCACAAAGGTTATTCCGTGTGAAGAACAAATTCCACTCGAAGAAAAATACAAACATATTCAGAGATAAATCAAGTTCAGATAAATCCTAAAGTTCAAGACCACGGATCAAGGAGTTTAACGCTTACAAAATCACTCAGCATTCCGAGGCAAATTTAAGGCAGAGCATAAAATTTTGTTCACTCCACAGGAGGAGGGCTGGCAGGCTCGACGAATTCGTCCAGGTCGATCCCGTCAGCAATCCGAGTGGCGGCATCAATGAAAGTCTCCATGAAGGACTGGAAGTCGTGCCTCTTGGTGTTAGCAACTTTAATCGGCGCCAGCTTCTCTTGCCGAGCTTCTCGACAGTGGACGCGAACCAGAGATAGAGCCACATCAGCGCTGCACCGGGCAGAAGACTTCTTCCTTTCTTGAATTCGACTGGGAGCTTCATTGAGCCGAGCCATCATAGACTCGAGTTCATTCTGAAGTGTTGCCATGGGCCAGAGAGCTGTGTCAATCCGCGACATCGTGACTTTCAGTCGGGCGAGATAATCGACAACACCAGTGATGCGCCAAGCCAGAGCAGAAGTGGCCCAGGGTCAAGAGGATGTAGCAAAGGCATCAGCTGGGCAGGACAAAGCTCGGCAGGACAACGTCGCAGAAGCTCCTGAGGACAGCCAAGTCTCAGGAAACCCACCACCTCAGGAGATGCACAAATCTCCGTAGGACCCGAGCTTCGATAGTGCGCCAGCCCTCGTCGAACACCCGGTGTACTTCGTCAGCACCGTGCTGAGAGACGCAAGGGCACGCTACCCCATGCCTCAGAAGCTCCTGCTCGCACTCTTGGTGGCCTCGCGCAAGCTGCGACACTACTTAGAGTTCAGCACTACTAGGGTCATCAAGGGGGCTGCGCTCACTGACTTTGTGGCAGAATTGACGGATGCCCCGACACTTGAGGAAGGGGAGGACCGGACCACCTCCCCAGGGAGCGAGGCTCCGGACGGCTGGGTCATGTATTTTGATGGCGCTTGTGCGCACCAAGGCGTGGGAGCCGGAGCGGTGCTCATCTCGCCCACCCAGGACAAGCTCTACTACGCCGTGCAACTCTGCTTTCAGCATGGCGAGAAGGTCTCCAACAATATCGCAGAAGACGAAGGCGTCATAGCTGGCCTGAAGGCTGCGGCAGCTCTGGGGGTGAAGCGCCTTACCGTCAGAGGCGACTCGCAACTCCTCGTCAACTTCTCCAACAAGGTGTATGAGCCGAAGGACGAGCTCATGGAGGCCTACCTCGCTTAAGTGCGCAAGATGGAAAAGCAGTTCTCAGGTCTCGAGCTGCAGCAAATGCCCCGGGGCACCAACAAAGAAGCCGACGACATCGCCACGAGAGCATCCAAGCAGCGACCACAAGAGCCTGGTGTCTTTGAGGAGCGGCTCTTCAAGCCATCAACTACGCCACCCCTTTCAAGCACTACTCAGCCTCGGTAGGAGCTCCCACAGCCTACGGTCACGGGAGCCCCGGCCTGTGGCCCGACCTCATTAGCGCGGCTGCTCTTGGCGCTCGAGCCCCAGGAGGAATGCTAGACCAAGGAATTCAAGGAGTACCTGACACACGGGGAGCTACCAGAGAAGGAAGAGGACGCAGAGCGCGTGGCCCGGCAAGCCACGGCATACTGCATTCAAGACAGCGAGTTGTACAGGAAACGGCCAAATGATGTCACGCTGCGCTGCATCTCCAGTGATCAAGGAAGGGAGCTGCTGATTAACATACACGGCGGGGACTGCGGGCATCACTCGTCGTCGCGGACCCTCGTCGGCAAGGTGTTCCGAAGTGGATTCTATTGGCCTACAGCACTCAACGACGCAGCCGAGCTAGTGAAGTCCTGCGAAGCTTGCCAATTCCACGCCAAGCAAATCCATCAGCCTGCTCAGGGCCTCCAAACCATCCCTCTCACATGGCCGTTCGCAGTCTGGGGGCTAGACATCTTAGGCCCGTTCCCTCGGGCGCCTGGGGGCTATCCCTATCTCTACGTTGCCATCGATAAGTTCACCAAGTGGGCGGAAGTGGAAGCGGTTCGTACCATCCATGTCGGCTATGCCGTCAAGTTCATCAAGGGCCTCGTGAGCCGCTTCGGGGTCCCCAACCGCATCATCACAGATAATGGCTCGCAGTTTACTAGTAACCTCTTCAAAACCTACTGTGCTAACCTTGGAACGCAGATCTGCTACGCTTCGGTGGCCCACCCCAGGAGCAATGGTCAGGTTGAGCGCGCCAACGCAGAGGTCCTGAGGGGCCTCAAGACCAGGACCTTCAAGAAGAAGCTGGAGGCCTGCGGCATGGGCTGGGACGACGAGCTCCATTCCGTGTTGTGGTCCATCCACACCACCGCTACCAAGCCAACGGGCAAGACTCCATTCTTCCTCGTCTGCGGAGCCGAAGCAGTCCTCCCTCACGAGGTCAAGCATCGCTCTGCACGGGTCCTGGCGTTCGACGATACACAGCAGGACGCCACGCGGGGGATGGATCTCGTGCTGGGGGAGGAACGTCGTCGCGAAGCTGCATTAAGGGCGGCAAGGTACCAGCAAGCGCTGCGGCGTTACCACTGCCGCAACATTCGCTCCAGGATGGTCGAGACGGGTGACCAGGTCCTGAGGCGGGTCCTCTCCAGGGAAGGGTTGCACAAGCTTTCACCCATGTGGGAGGGCCCGTTCAGGGTCGTCCACATCTCCAGGCCTGGCGCCGTGCACCTAGAGACGCAAGAAGGGACACCTATCCAAAACGCCTGGAACATCCAGCACCTCCGGAAGTTCTACCCATGAAGCAAGGCCCAGAGCCTATGAAGCAAGGCCTAGAGCCTGTGAAGAAAGGCCCAGAGCCTATGAAGCAAGGCCCAGAGCCTGTGAAGAAAGGCCCAGAGCCTATGAAGCAAGGCCCAGAGCCAGTGAAGAAAGGCCTAGAGCCTGCAAAGAAAGGCCCAAAGCCTGTGAAGAAGGCCCGGTGCCTGTGAAGAATCGCCGCCCGTGACACTCTCACGTAATAATGAGTTGGGGCTGTACACGCCCCGGAGTCTCAAGAGCGCCGGCCTCAGGCCCTGGGGCTCCCGCCCACGCCTAGTGGCAGCACTTAGCTCCATGCTGGTGAGAAGACTTGAAGACTAGATTAGGTGCTAGACGCGGCTTTTCATTTGCTTTCCGGAGTTGGCTCGCTTTTCCTTAATCGAAGCTGCTCTTGGTGTTCATTGCTGATTTGATTCCCTAGCCTTTTACCGCACTTTGCGGTTCTGGTTTGCTCGTGTTCTCTCTCTTGCATACCTCCCGAGGGGGCTAGGCAGGTGCCCTCGCGAGCATTTTCTCTCCTCTCTGCCTTCTCGCCAGCCACCCTCGTTCGAGCCTAAACGCTGGTGCATCTCTCCTAAATCTGTGCCCCTTGGGTACCGCGATACAAAGCGCCAAGTCAAGGCTTGGGTGGACGGCAAATCTTTTAGCGCACCCTCTAACGAATTTTTTGCAGTTTCTGAGCGAGCACAGACACCTCGTGAGGGAAATGGCGTCCCAAACGCACCAGGTTAAGCTATCTTTGCGCAAAATAACAACACGGCATGGGAATAACACGCACAGTGCAATAACCAAGAAGAAGCACAGTTCGATACACGCCCCTCTGGGCCCATACTGGTTTCGTTTTTTGATGCAGGAAAAAAGAACTAAACAAAGTGGCGTTGCAGCAATCCGCGGAGGCAGGCCCTCAGCGGCGCCCCGAGCCTAGCCAGACCCCTCCTCGCGCTTCACGGAGGTGCAGCACGAGATGACCCGCTGCATCCTTCGAAGCGGGCGCGGTGGCGCGGCGGCTGGTCATAGCCACCGCTGCTGGAGCTGTCGCCGGGGGAAGAGCCACCATAGCTGGAAGAGACGCGGTCGCCACCGAGGGTAGGCTCGCCCTCATCCTCGTCGCGGCCGTCACCAAGGCTGAGCACCTCCCCACCGTCTCGTCTCGGGGCAGCACCCGGCGCGGTGACCATCTTCCCCAAACACCCTCACATAGAGATTTGACCCACCGTAATACTTGAAGTGGAGCGTGCACCGCGTGCCAATACCGCCCGCGCGGGCGAACGTCTGCCAGCCGCGGGCCAGGGCTATGTTGCCCGTGGCGGAAGTCTCGACCGCGACCCAAGAGGCCTTGCTGCAGCAACCATCCGCCGGCAACGAGAGCCCGCCTGGACAAGGGGCTGGCAGTTCATCGACAAAGAAGCATGGAAGCTGGAGCCAGTTGCCAGCCGGGTTCTCCGACCAGACGACGAACTCCGGCGACACCTCCGCCGAATGGAAGCACGGGTGGGGAGGCCGCGCCACCATTGCGCGCCTCCCCTCGTCAGCTGGACCACCATGGTTGGGACGATCCCCTCCGCGTGCCGCGGCGCTGCCTCGACGGTGGGCCACGGCGGGGGTCGCGGCGTGCTTGCGCGGACGACCGCGACCGCGCTTGGGCGTCGGGGAACCGGGGCCCTCGCGAGGGGCCTTCCCCTTCTCGGTGTCAGAGAACTTCCTTCATGGCGCCATCGGTGGCACTCAAGCAATGGAGCAAAGAAGAAGCAAGCAAGCGAGGAAGAGATGGGCAACGGGGGCTCCGCCCCCCTCCCCATTTATAGCAAGAGAAGGCCAACCCGCGTCTCCCACGATCGCAGGTAATGATGGTTTTCCTTGCATGTCGCAGGGACTTGTCAAGTCATGCAGTTGCCGAGGCAGCGTGGGGAAGCGGAGACGGCCACGTCCAATCAACTGCCATGCGTCAACCGAGGCAGCAGGCTTTTGGGGCCCGCGGTGCTCCGAACTTGACCCTTGGCTTCGCCGCGAAGCCAAGCTCGTGCGCACCTTGGGCCTGGGGGCTAGTGTCGGCGTTCTGGGAACGGGGGTCCCCAGAGTTGCCTTCCTGCGGCCCACAGCGTGGCTAAGCAGGCAAGCCGTACGGCCCATCTTCATCAACAAGGCATCCAAGACCCTCGTGAGGGTCCGAGCCTCGCGAGGCGGATGACGCAAGACCTCCTCTGGAGTGGCCTAGCCAGGCAGGCTCACGAGGAGCGGAGATATCAAGGCAGGGCAAACCTCACGAGGCTCTCGTGACGTCAGCCATGACGAATGACACCAGGCGGGGGCCACGCGGGCGCCAGCACGCACAACGTCCTTATTCCCTCTTTGGTGTTAAGGAGGCCAGCGCAGGCGATGAGTACCGAGGCATCAGGCAAAGGTTGCTATATTGGTCCAACGAGACAAAGACCAGGAGGACGGCAAGACGGAGGTCATCGTGGAGCCCAAGACGGCGTCACCACCAGAGCTTTTCACAGGCGAAGACCGCTTTTGTCAGGATAGCTTGTACTAGCTGTCCCCCTTCAAATTTGCCCGCCGTTGTTGGCTCCCTTCCTGCTCGATATTTGGGAAGAGGACCAGGGCCTATATAAGTAGAGCTAGCCACCATAGTAGAGGCATCTCATCTCATCTTAGCTTGTTCCAACACGATCGAGAGCCTACCGACAAGAACACCTCAACCTCAGGAGGCTGTTCTTCCCTTGTACTGTTCATCATCAGCCTTAGAGGCAATCCACCACCACCACACTGGAGTAGGGTATTACACCACAATGGTTGCCCGAACCAGTATAAACCTCGTGTCTTCCTGTGTTGCGAGTTCGTCGAGTTCGTCCGCGAGATCTTAGCGAGCTAGGGCGTAGATCGGTAGGAGGGAAAGACTTCGCGCGCACCCCAGTGTTCGAACCTCAGGGGTTTGCCGGAACCCCACATCCGACAGCTAGTACAGCCTATCCTCACAAAATTATTCTTCGCCTACAAAAGGATCTGGTGGTGACACCGTCCTGGGCTCCACGATGACCAATGTCTTGCCGTCCTTCTGGTCTTGGTCTTGTTGCACTGATATGGAAATGTGACACCCAAGTTTTTATTGGATTTTTCAAAAGGTTTTATTTGACTTGAGGGGAGTGATTTAAAATTTTTCTTCAAGAGAACTCTCCCTCTCATATATTTTCTTTATGGCAAAAGTTTTGTTTGGATTCACCCAAGATCTGCCTTTGGCCTTGGGAGTCCTTGCTCTTCATTTGGGCTCAAGACAAAATGCTTTTCATTTAAGAGAATAACTTTTGAAAATCTTTTTGAGAATGCACTATGGCTTTTGGAAAGTCCTTTGCCACTTTCAACTATTCCTTCTTGCCATGGCATTAGTGCAAATCCTCTCTCCTAACCTTTCGCTCACCTTGGATCATGATTTGCATCAAATCCAGCAAGTTGAACCTCCCCATCTGATCATTTCCATTCAAATTCTATTCAAATAAATTTTTGTCTTCTCTTATAGCACTTGGAGATTTACAAAGGAACTCCTTTTTCTGTTTTGATTTTTGCCACCAAACCTTTTTCCCCTCCTAGTCCTTTGAACCCTCAACCTAGAACCATGAAGATCCACTGGTCTCCAGTTCAAAATTTACAAACTACATCTACTGCAAGTTTGGACCAGATTTGCCAAATTTGGTGAAATTCATTCAAAACCTTCTCCAAAAATTCCAAGTAAATTCATGCAGCCTCTGGGTGCATTGAGTGGTCATCTCACCAAGTTACAGCTCCAGAAAAATTCATCTCTTTACCAAAACCTACTGTCGAACACCTGCAGTGCACTGTCTCTGTCAAGTTTCAGTAAGTTCAGAGAACACTGCAGTGCTCACTGTCGTTTTCTTCAGATTTGGGCATCGATCTCGCCAGTACCCTCGCGTCGCCTTGCTCCTCGTCCTCGCCCTCTTGTTCCTGCACCGCATGAGCGCCTGGCACCTTGCGGGCGTCGGCGACGAGCAGCAGAAGGTGCGCCGCCCCGTGACCGACGCCGGCGGCGGCTTTGCGGACGCCAGCGGGAGACACGGCGCCGACGACTCCACCAAGCGCCGCCCAAACCACCGGAGCCCGCCGCGTGGCCTTCCACTCCCCCGAATACGCTGCCGCTCTCGTCGTGAACCGCAGGGCGCGGAGCGCGCTCTCTGCCGCCGTTGAGCCCGTGCGGTCACCTCACCGTGGACAGACGCCATTACGCCTGGGCCAGCTCCGTTTAGCAGTGGAACAGCTCCAGTAATCTCCACTGATGCTGCCCGACCGCTCAAACCTCCTTCCAATCCACTGCTCCGCCATAATCGCTCGCCGGAGATTCTCCGTTCACGGCCACCCCGTCGATCTGCCTATAAATAGAGGCCCCGAGCTTCAACTCGAGCACCCACCAGCCCTGCACTTCCCCTAGAGCACGCCTAGCCACTAGAAGAGCCCCGAGGAGGTCTCCTTCCTCGACTCCGGCCGCCGCGACCCACCACGGGATCCAGCCCGATTCGCCCCCGTGTGTGCTCCTCCGCCTCCATTCTCTTGCCAGTAGCTTCACCATGCATCTCTCGTTCTGACCCGCACTTCAATTTGAAGCTTGCAGCCCTCCACCGGAGTTCCCCATCCTCACCCGAACCGCCGCCCGCCGGAGATAGTGTCGCCGTCGACGTGGTGCTCCCCGTTGGACGAGTCCACCACCCACCGACGCGGAAGAAGACGCTGAAGCGCTTGGTACCCTCCGTTTCTCCTAACTCGCCGTGGTTCGACGCCGGCGTCCACCGCCGTCTTCGGGCGCCGGCGAACTTTCAAACCTGACATGGGGACCCCGCGTGTCAGCCTCTGTTTTATTTTCACCGAACCGTTTTCTGTTGGCGCCTTCGGGCAAAATACACTTTCTCTCTTGCGCTTGCGTATTTCCAAACGAACCGTTTTCTGTTTTCTCAGTTAAAACCCTGGAACTTTTCTGTTTCATTACAGAAAGGTCCCTAGACAGAAACCTTTATAACTTTTTAATAAAAAGGTATTTTTGAGTGATTCTTTTTCTGACATTCTTAAAAAAAAATCTAGTTTTTTATGGGATTTATTTGAAAAATATTTGGCAAAGTTTCTGTGCATGTGTTGGTTTTCACGTTAGTACCCGTTTCGTGATTGCCGTAGGTTCCGGGAGAGGTGACGGAGCAGCGAACTTTGCCGAGCTAGACTCCGACTTCTCCGAACCAGGCAAGCATGTTTTGAACATTTGATATGACAGGTGTTTTGCATGTTTGCGTGAAAGTTGGTGCGTGGCATATGAGTGTCGGTTAATACCCTGTTGCTTGTGAGGCAACTACCCGGTCGTTCCAAAGTTGTGGTGATCTCTGATGAGAGATGGCCTAAGCATGTGGTGACATGAAGGGCAACAAGGTGGTACTGTTGTAGCATACCAGCCTTGCGTCATCCGACTTGTTCCGACGTTAACGTGGTTGGAGCCACGTTATCGTTTCTTTTCCGCATGTTCCATAGTTGTGATGATCTCTAATGAGAGATGGCCTAATCATGTGGTGACATGAAGGGCAGCAAGGTGGTACTGTTGTAGCATGCCAGCCTTGCGTCATCCGACTTTCTCGGACGTTAACGTGGTTGGAGCCGCATTACCGTCCTTTCCCCTTTCCGTACTGCCACATGTCTCATTGCCAGGGATGCGGTTTAGTAAGTTGGTAACCTCTTTCCGTGTACACACCAAACAGAGAGGCCGGGATGATGGTACCTTGGCCCAGGATTAAAGCCAGTCATCCGGTCAGGGGGCATGGGTGTTTCCGGTTGGGACCGAGAGGGGGGGCACCCCCTTATAGCGCGCGTATAGAAATTTGATCCCGTGCTACGCGAGGTTGTAGCCTCCCCGTCTCAAGGTTTTTCTTGAACGATGCCGAGGGTGATCCCTGGCTTCGGATGGTTAAATTGGGTGTGTACTGGTTAGACGTGTTTCTTCCAAAACACCGCAGACAGAACTAGTCCCCGCGACTACTGAAATCCGTTGGCTGTGGTTAAGTACAAACTCTGCAGAGTCAATTCCTTCCAAATCAACGTACCCTTAATCAAGTAATGAAAACATTGTATCCATATCTATCCGCGTGGAAAAACCCGTTCCCGGTGAGCAAGTTCAAGTGGTAATTCAGTTTTATTGTTATTCCTGTGGATGGACTAACCCTATAATTGTTTCTTGCTCGTGATAAATTATGTTCTCAAACCATTGTATTGTTGAGCTGTGATATAAGCCCTTTATGTGATGTCGCGCAGACGTCCGACTGTGGCGTGTGTTTTTACTTCTTACTTTTTATATAAGCCCTTTATGCGATGTTGCTCAGACGTCCGACTGTGGCAAGCACTGTCATTATTTTCTGTTATAAGCCCTTTATGTGGTGTCGCCTCGACGCCCGACTGTGGCATTATTGTCCCGCATTTTCCGCTCGAGGAGTTATTCAGACACTCGTTTGGCACCAGTATTATTATTCTGCATTTTCCGCTCGAGGAGTCTTTCAGACACTCGTTTGGCACCAGTATTATTATTCCGCATTTTCCGCTCGAGGAGTCTTTCAGACACTCGTTTGGCACCAGTATTATTATTCTGCATTTTCCGCTCGAGGAGTCTTTCAGACACTCGTTTGGCACCAGTATTATTATTCCGCATTTTCCGCTCGAGGAGTCTTTCAGACACTCGTTTGGCACCAGTATTATTATTCCGCATTTTCCGCTCGAGGAGTCTTTCAGACACTCGCTTGGCACCCAGTATTTATTACCTCTATGTCTGATCGTACTGGTTAACTTATTCATGTATTTCATGTTCGCATTTGTTATACCTTATGTCCGAACTGTCTTGCGAGTACTTTCATAGTACTCACCTGGCTTGTTGATTTGGCCAGATGTTAACGAAGGCGATCTCTTGGATGAAGAGTTCGATAGCGCGTCCGATGCCTACAGGAGTCCCAGTCAGTCCTGCGCGATCCTGGATTTTGGTCACTTGCTTTGTTTACGCTTCCGCCACCCGCAATAAGTCTTCTCGAGCCTCACTCCGACGCTGGAAGAGCTGTAGTCTTCTGGAGTCATATCACTCGCCTCGCGGTGGTATCTCCACCATCGTTATTATCGTGAGTTAGTAGTTTGCCACCCTATCCGCCGTATTGTCTTATCGGCGTGCATGTAATAAATTGTTGGGCAGTCTCTGCTCAACCTTGTATTATATTTAGTACTCCTGGTATTTTTCTTCTGTGACCAACATATTGTCTATCAGTGAGAAGGAATTCTTCCTCGCTGGTCCGTAACAGGGATTGGTTTCTCAATAATTATTTTATTGAAAAACCGGTCGTGACAAGCTTGGTACCAGAGCCAGGCTGACTGTAGGAAGCCACTAGGTGCGATCGCTAATCGGTTATTAGCGTCTTTGGTGCTTTTTCAGCATTTTGCAATTGTAGCTATTTTCTGTTGGTCATCATAAATTTATGACATGACTACTCAGAATTTTTGCCTACTTTTGTAGATGGCTGGCAGCAGCTGTGGGAATCGAGTGTTCACCAACGTGCCCGAGGGGTTTGTCAAGCTCCTCGTCTCCATCACCAAGCTCGCGATCAGGCCAGCAGCTCGCCCGGAGTTCACACTCTATCAGCACATGCTTAGTGACGACGTGTCTATGCACTAAGCCGTGGTGCAGTTCAAGGGAGGACGATCTGCTGCTCGCCACTTCCGTTTTATGGGAAGGGCCATGCCTACGGAGAGGCATGCCATGCAGATGGCTGCCCGCGAGGCGATAGCTCGCCTTCGGGACATGCTTCCTACGATGAAGACTCGTCGCTACCGCTACCTCCCATGCCATGTGCCGTACACCAGCCACTATGCGTTTGCCTGCCATCAGGGAGAAAGAGACGAAGCCATCGAGATGGTTGTGGAGTATCTCAAGGCTCTGGAGGAGTCTTTCGACAACCTCGTAGATGATCTTGTGGCTGCCCGCATGGACTTAGTCCGGGGCGGTCCTGCCAGCAGGAAGGAGCTTCTCCACACGGCGCCGCCTCTGACATTCATCTCGTCTTCAGCCACGTATGCACCGGCCGTTTTGGCCACTGCACGCCGTCTGCCTACCACTGAGGAGTTCGACCGAGTCATCGCTCCTACTCCAGTCAGAGCCGCACCGCCCGCCGCACGTGCTCTACCACCAGTCGCCCCCGCACCATCACCGCAGTGCAGCGTCACGCGCCAGGAGCCAGCTAGAGAGGAGGTGGAGGTTGACTCTCCTGGACCGCTGAGCCTTGCCATCGGCAAGGGGAAGGAGATCTTCACCATCTCCGACTGAGAGCACCGACTAGCCGCGTGTTATGTCTGCTTGTTTGATGTGCTGTTTTATCTGTACGCTAGTTTGTATTTGTGTGTTTGCTGCCTTCCGGAGTAGTACGCTAGTTTTAATACCATGTCAGGATTGTGTAGGCGCATCCTGAGTGTTGTATCGTGTGTTTGCTTTTCGCATGAAAGTTTTATGTTAAGCACTTCTCTTCCATGAAAAATCATTTGTGTTGCCTTTGCAAGAGTTTCCTCATGCTACACAGTTTTTCTCATGGGTTTTGCAAATAATACCCCAGACTGGAAAAATGTCTCGCCCATGGACTCGCTCCATGCCCAATCAGCCAGAAGAGGTTTACGGGACACAGACCAGCAACAATTTCACTCAGGGTCAGTCCAGCCAACAAGACAGCGAAGCAGCACTGTCTCAAGTATGCCGTCTCTTCGAGCAAAGTCAGCAACAACACCAAGAGATGATGAACCATGTCATCAACATGGGAAACCACCGTGAACACTATCAACCACATTCCAAGTTATCCGAGTTGCAGAAGACTCGCCCCTCAACTTTTGCACACACCGATAGGCCGCTGGAAGCCGATGATTGGCTTCGTGAGATTGAAAGGAAACTGATTATTGCTCAATGCTCAGATCATGAGAAGGTGCTTTACGCACCACACTACCTTACTGGAGCAGTCGTAGCATGGTGGGAGAACTTCCTACACATGCATCCCAGGGAACACAACATCACCTGGGAAGAGTTCAAGGAAGGTTTCCGTGGGGCACACATCCCCAGGAGCATCCTAAAGATCAAGAAGAGAGAGTTTGATGACCTGAAGCAAAGAGGCATGTCTGTGATAGAGTACAATGGTCAGTTCACCCAGCTGTCTCGTTATGCCTACGACGAGCACATGACAGAAAACAAGAAGATGGAAAAATTCCTGGACGGCCTGGCACCAGCGCTAAGATGCCAACTGATTGTACACACCTTTCCGGATTTTAAGACGCTGGTGGACAAGGCCATCACCTTGGAAAATGAGCGCCGTAGTCTGGAAGATATCCGCAAGCGGAAGAGGGACAAGATGACTCTTGCCCGCAGCAACCGAGGCAAGGCTGAGGTCCCAAGGACAGACACAAGGAGATCCACGACTACTGAGCCAAGGCCCGTCGGACAGTTTCATGCCAGGGATAAAGAGTTCACATACCGTCCAGGGGTCACCTGCTATGCTTGTGGTCAGCAAGGGCATTATGCTAAACAGTGCCCGAAGCCAAGAGACTCGGCACCCAAGCCGAACAATGGTGGAAGCAATCCCGCCCCCAAGCGCAACAACTTCAATCCCAACAACAACCACAGGAAGGGTCACTTGAACCATGTGACCAGGGAAGAAGCGCAGGATGCCCCAGACATCGTGCTCGGTACGTTCCCTGTCAACACAGTACCTGCCACGGTTTTGTTCGATTCTGGAGCTTCCCATTCGTTCGTTTCGAAGAGTTTTGTTTCGCAACATGGTTTTCCGATACTCCCCTTGGAAAAGTCTATGATCATCAAGTCCCCGGGAAATAAGAAAATCGCCCAAGGTTACTGCCAAGGAGTGGTCATTGAGTTCGAAGGACTACAATTCCACGCAACTCTCATCGTGTTGGAAAGTAAAGGACTGGATGTCATTTTAGGGATGGACTGGTTGACCACCAACAAAGGATTCATTGACTGCTTCAATCGGACAGTGATTCTCACTCACCATCACGGCAAGACAATAAGAGTCTCCGCTCAAGAAAGGCCATGGTCACAGAAACCAAAACTGAACAAAATGGACATTGCAGAACTGAGAAAAGTTCCAGTGGTATGCGAGTTCCCTGATGTGTTCCCGGAAGAACTACCAGGTATGCCACCAGACCGAGAGATCGAATTCAGCGTTGAACTAGCACCTGACACCGCTCCCATTTATAAGAAGCCGTATAGAATGGCACCCACATAATTGGTGGAGTTGAAGAAGCAGATAAAGGAATTATTGGACAAGGGGTTTATACGAGCCAGCTCTTCACCATGGGGTTCGCCCGTATTGTTCGCCAAGAAGAAGGATGGGACACTGAGACTGTGCATAGACTATCGAGCCCTCAATATGGTCACCATCAAAAACAAATACCCGATGCCACGGATAAATGATTTGTTTGACCAGCTCGCACAAGCTAAAGTATTTTCAAATATTGATTTGAGATCAGGATACCATCAACTGAAGGTACCAAAAGAGGATATCCCCAAGACAGCATTCACTTCCAGATATGGGTTATACGAGTTCACAGTGATGCCTTTTGGTCTAACAAACGCCCCCGCATATTTCGTCCACCTCATGAACAAAGTGTTCATGAAATTCATGGAAAAATTTGTGGTGGTATTCATTGACGATATTCTGGTGTACTCAAGGACACCCGAAGAGCACGCTGAGCACCTCAGAATGGTTTTGGGAGAATTGAGGAAACATCAGTTGTACGCCAAGTTTAGCAAATGCGAATTTTGGCTAAGACAAGTTGGTTTCTTAGGCCATATACTGAACCAAGAAGGCGTAGCCGTAGACCCAGAAAAGGTCAAAGCCATACTGGACTAGAAACCACCCGCCAACGTCACAGATGTGCGGAGTTTCCTAGGAATGGCCGGATATTACAGGAGATTTATTGAAGGATTCTCCACTGTGGCAAAACCTATGACCCAACTACTCAAGAAGGACAAGAAATTCGTATGGACGGAAGCATGTGAGCAGAGCTTCCAAGAACTCAAGAAAAAGCTGACAACCGCACCAGTCTTAACTATGCCAGACATACACAAGAGTTTTGAAGTATATTGTGACGCGTCCCGAAAAGGTCTCGGATGTGTACTAATGCAGGATGGCAAAGTTGTCGCATATGCCTCCAGGCAACTACGAAAACATGACGAAAATTACCCAACACATGACTTGGAGCTAGCAGCAGTCATACATGCACTCAAGGAGTGGAGGCACTTTCTGTTGGGAAATCGTTGTGAAATATATACCATAAGAGCCTCAAATATATCTTCACACAGCCAGAGCTGAATTTACGCCAACGACGCTGGTTGCAACTGGTGAAAGACTATGACGTTGGCATCCACTACCACCCAGGAAAAGCAAATGTAGTGGCCGATGCCCTTAGTCGAAACCCCAGCTCGGACAGTGACGGTCAGCAACTTGAGGCCTGAGTTTCAGCGAGAGTTCGCTAGGCTCAACATGATGTTAGTCTCCGAGGGCACCGTATCGAACCTGGAGATACAACCCACCTTGATGGAACGAATTAAGAAGGCCCAACAGGGACATCCCAGCATCGAAGGCATAAAGAAGAAAATGAATACTAGCAAGACTTCAGAGTTCG
This sequence comes from Aegilops tauschii subsp. strangulata, assembly GCF_002575655.3. Lineage (NCBI taxonomy): Eukaryota > Viridiplantae > Streptophyta > Magnoliopsida > Poales > Poaceae > Aegilops > Aegilops tauschii. The sequence continues at coordinate 402,579,374 of NC_053035.3, forward strand.
TCACAGACAGTGAAGGAACATTATGGTACCGAAACAGACTTTGCGTACCTAACATTGAGGAACTCAAGCAACAGATCTTGACGGAAAGCCACACCGCTCCATATTCGATCCATCCTGGAGGAACCAAAATGTACAAGGACATCCAGGAAAGATTTTGGCGGCACGGTATGAAAAGAGATATAGCCACGTTTATTGCTTGTTGCGATTCATGTCAGCGTATCAAGGCCGAGCATCAAAAGCCAGCAGGGCTACTCCAGCCAAACAGAATACCGGAGTGGAAATGGGATGAAATAGGAATGGACTTCATTGTCGGATTACCCCGATCACAACGCAGAAATGACGCCATATGGGTCATCACAGACCGACTAACCAAGGTTGCTCATTTCATTCCCGTGAAGACTACCTACTCCAATCAAAGACTGGCAAAGCTCTATCTATCTCGTATAGTTTGCTTGCATGGAGTCCCGAAGACTATAATATCAGACCGAGGCACCCAATTCGTCTCCAAATTTTGGGAACACCTACAACGAGCTCTGGGCACACAACTGGCTTTCAGTAAAGCATACCACCCTCAGACAGATGGACAAACAGAACGTGTAAACCAAATCCTAGAGGATATGCTAAGAGCCTGTGTGCTCACCTATGGATCCAGTTGGGAAGAGAGTTTGCCGTATGCCGAATTTGCGTACAACAACAGTTACCAAGCCAGCTTGCAAATGGCACCCTTTGAAGCATTGTACGGACGGAGGTGTCGTACCCCATTGAATTGGTCAGAAACAGGTGACAGCCGTATCTTCGGCCCAGATATGCTTAAGGAGGCCGGGGAAAAGGTTAAACAAATCAGGGACAGACTCAAGACAGCACAGAGCCGACAAAAGAGCTACTATGATTAGAAGCATCGTGAGGTCAGCTTTGAACCTGGTGATTCCGTATACCTCCGAGTATCTCCTATGAGGGGTCTGCAACGGTTCAAAATAAAGGGGAAACTAGCCCCAAGATTTATTGGACCATTTTGTGTGAAGGCACGAAGAGGCATGGTAGCCTACCAACTAGACCTACCCAAGGAGCTGTCAGACGTCCATGACGTATTCCACGTCTCGCAGTTGAGGAAATGTGTGAGTAACCCGGAGAAACATGTACCTCATGAGGACATTGATATGCAACCAGATCTCACCTACAGAGAAAGGCCAGTAAAGATTTTAGAAGAGTCTGAACGGAGGACCCGTCAGAAAACGACAAAGTTTTTCAGAGTCCAGTGGAGCAACCACACTGAGGATGAAGCCACATGGGAAAGGGAAGATTTCCTCCGAACAGAGTATCCATATCTATTTGAGGATCAGCAGAAATCTCGAGGACGAGATTTTTTCTAAGGGGTAGGTGTTGTGACACCCAAGTTTTTATTGGATTTTTCAAAAGGTTTTATTTGACTTGAGGGGAGTGATTTAAAATTTTTCTTCAACAGAACTCTCCCTCTCATATATTTTCTTTATGGCAAAAGTTTTGTTTGGATTCACCCAAGATCTGCCTTTGGCCTTGGGAGTTCTTGCTCTTCATTTGGGCTCAAGACAAAATGCTTTTCATTTAAGAGAATAACTTTTGAAAATCTTTTTGAGAATGCACTATGGCTTTTGGAAAGTCCTTTGCCACTTTCAACTATTCCTTCTTGCCATGGCATTAGTGCAAATCCTCTCTCCTAACCTTTCCCTCACCTTGGATCATGATTTGCATCAAATCCAACAAGTTGAACCTCCCCATGTGATCATTTCCATTCAAATAAATTTCAATCTTCTCTTATAGCACTGGGAGATTTACAAAGGAACTCCTTTTTCTGTTTTGATTTTTGCCACCAAACCTTTTTCCCCTCCTAGTCCTTTGAACCCTCAACCTAGAACCATGAAGATCCACTGGTCTCCAGTTCAAAATTTACAAACTACATCTACTGCAAGTTTGGACCAGATTTGCCAAATTTGGTGAAATTCATTCAAAACCTTCTCCAAAAATTCCAAGTAAATTCATGCAGCCTCTGGGTGCATTGAGTGGTCATCTCACCAAGTTACAGCTCCAGAAAAATTCATCTCTTTACCAAAACCTACTGTCTAACACCTGCAGTGCACTGTCTCTGTCAAGTTTCAGTAAGTTCAGAGAACACTGCAGTGCTCACTGTCGTTTTCTTCAGAGTTGGGCATCGATCTCGCCAGTACCCTCGCGTCGCCTTGCTCCTCGTCCTCGCCCTCTAGTTCCTCCACCGCATGAGCGCCTGGCACCTTGCGGGCGTCGGCGACGAGCAGCAGAAGGTGCGCTGCCCCGTGACCGACGCCGGCGGCGGCTTTGCGGACGCCAGCGGGAGACACGGCGCCGACGACTCCACCCAGCGCCGCCCAAACCACCGGAGCCCGCCGCGTGGCCTTCCACTCCCCCGAATACGCTGCCGCTCTCGCCGTGAACCGCAGGGCACGGAGCGCGCTCTCTGCCGCCGTTGAGCCCGTGCGGTCACCTCACCGTGGACAGACGCCATTACGCCGGGGCGAGCTCCGTTTAGCAGTGGAACAACTCCAGTAATCTCCACTGATGCTGCCCGACCGCTCAAACCTCCTTCCAATCCACTGCTCCGCCGTAATCGCTCGCCGGAGATTCTCCGTTCACGGCCACCCCGTCGATCTGCCTATAAATAGAGGCCCCGAGCTTCAACTCGAGCACCCACCAGCCCTGCACTTCCCCTAGAGCACGCCTAGCCACTGGAAGAGCCCCGAGGACGTCTCCTTCCTCGACTCCGGCCGCCACGACCCGCCACGGGATCCAGCCTGATTCGCCCCCGTGTGTGCTCCTCTGCCTCCATTATCTTGCCAGTTGCTTCACCATGCATCTCTCGTTCTGACCCGCACTTCAGTTTGAAGCTTGCAGCCCTCCACCGGAGTTCCCCATCCTCACCCGAACCGACGCCCGCCGGAGATAGTGTCGCCGTCGACGTGGTGCTCCCCGTTGGACGAGTCCACCACCCACCGACGCGGAAGAACACGCTGAAGCGCTTGGTACCCTCCGTTTCTCCTAACTCGCCGTGGTTCGACGCCGGCGTCCACCGCCGTCTTCGGGCGCCGGTGAACTTTCAAACCTGACATGTGGACCCCGCGTGTCAGCCTCTGTTTTATTTTCACCGAACCGTTTTCTGTTGGCGCCTTCGGGCAAAGTACGCTTTCTCTCTTGCGCTTGCGTATTTCCAAACGAATCGTTTTCTGTTTTCTCAGTTAAAACCCTGGAACTTTTCTGTTTCATTACAGAAAGGTCCCTGGACAGAAACCTTTATAACTTTTTACTAAAAAGGTATTTTTGAGTGATTCTTTTTCTGACATTCTTAAAATTTTGTCGAGTTTTTTATGGGATTTATTTGAAAAATATTTGGCAAAGTTTCTGTGCATGTGTTGGTTTTCACGTTAGTACCCGTTTCGTGATTGCCGTAGGTTCCGGGAGAGGTGACGGAGCCGCGAACTTCGCCGAGCTAGACTCCGACTTCTCCGAACCAGGCAAGCATGTTTTGAACATTTGATATGACAAGTGTTTTGCATGTTTGCGTGAAAGTTGGTGCGTGGCATATGAGTGTCGGTTAATACCCTGTTGCTTGTGAGGCAACTACCCGGTCGTTCCAAAGTTGTGGTGATCTCTGATGAGAGATGGCCTAAGCATGTGGTGACATGAAGGGCAGCAAGGTGGTACTGTTGTAGCATACCAGCCTTGCGTCATCCGACTTTTTCCGACGTTAACGTGGTTGGAGCCACGTTATCATTTCTTTTCCGCATGTTCCAAAGTTGTGATGATCTCTGATGAGAGATGGCCTAATCATGTGGTGACATGAAGGGCAGCAAGGTGGTACTGTTGTAGCATGCCAGCCTTGCGTCATCCGACTTTCTCGGACGTTAACGTGGTTGGAGCCGCGTTACCGTACTTTCCCCTTTCCGTACTGCCACATGTCTCATTGCCAGGGATGCGGTTTAGTAAGTTGGTAACCTCTTTCCGTGTACACACCTAACAGAGAGGCCGGGATGATGGTACCTTGGCCCAGGATTAAAGCCAGTCATCCGGTCAGGGGGCATGGGTGATTCCGGTTGGGATCGAGAGGGGGGGGCACCCCCTTATAGCGCACGTATAGAAATTTGATCCCATGCTACGCGAGGTTGTAGCCTCCCCGTCTCAAGGTTTTTCTTGAACGATGCCGAGGGTGATCCCTGGCTTCGGATGGTTAAATTGGGTGTGTACTGGTTAGACGTGTTTCTTCCAAAACACCGCAGACGGAACTAGTCCCCGCGACTACTGAAATCCGTTGGCTGTGGTTAAGTACAAACTCTGCAGAGTCAATTCCTTCCAAATCAACGTACCCTTAATCAAGTAATGAAAACATTGTATCCATATCTATCCGCGTGGAAAAACCCGTTCCCAGTGAGCAAGTTCAAGTGGTAATTCAGTTTTATTGTTATTCCTGTGGATGGACTAACCCTATAATTGTTTCTTGCTCGTGATAAATTATGTTCTCAAACCATTGTATTGTTGAGCTGTGATATAAGCCCTTTACGTGACGTCGCGCAGACGTCCGACTGTGGCGTGTGTTTTTACTTCTTACTTTTTATATAAGCCCTTTATGCGATGTCGCTCAGACGTCCGACTGTGGCATGCACTGTCATTATTTTCTGTTATAAGCCCTTTATGTGGTGTCGCCTCGACGCCCGACTGTGGCATTATTATCCCGCATTTTCCGCTCGAGGAGTCTTTCAGACACTCGTTTGGCACCAGTATTATTATTCTGCATTTTCCGCTCGAGGAGTCTTTCAGACACTCGTTTGGCACCAGTATTATTATTCCGCATTTTCCGCTCGAGGAGTCTTTCAGACACTCGTTTGGCACCAGTATTATTATTCGGCATTTTCCGCTCGAGGAGTCTTTCAGACACTCGTTTGGCACCAGTATTATTATTCCGGATTTTCCGCTCGAGGAGTCTTTCAGACACTCGTTTGGCACCAGTATTATTATTCCGCATTTTCCGCTCGAGGAGTCTTTCAGACACTCGCTTGGCACCCAGTATTTATTACCTCTATGTCTGATCGTACTGGTTAACTTATTCATGTATTTCATGTTCGCATTTGTTATACCTTATGTCCGAACTGTCTTGCGAGTACTTTCATAGTACTCACCTGGCTTGTTGATTTGGCCAGATGTTAACGAAGGCGATCTCTTGGATGAAGAGTTCGATAGCGCGTCCAATGCCTAGAGGAGTCCCAGTCAGTCCTGCGCGATCCCGGATTTTGGTCACTTGCTTTGTTACGCTTCCGCCACCCGCAATAAGTCTTCTCGAGCCTCACTCCGACGCTCGAAGAGCTGTAGTCTTCTGGAGTCATATCACTCGCCTCGCGGTGGTATCTCCACCATCGTTATTATCGTGAGTTAGTAGTTTGCCACCCTATCCGCCGTATTGTCTTATCGGCGTGAATGTAATAAATTGTTGGGCAGTCTCTGCTCAACCTTGTATTATATTTAGTACTCCTGGTATTTTTCTTCTGTGACCAACATATTGTCTATCAGTGAGAAGGAATTCTTCCTCGCTGGTCCGTAACAGGGATTGGTTTCTCAATAATTATTTTATTGAAAAACCGGTCGTGACAGGAAACCTTTGCTTGACGCCTCCGTACTCCGCCCCTGCGCGTGCTTCCTTAGCACCAAAAAGGAAACAAGGACACTGTGCGCACTGGCGCCCGCCTGGCCTTGGTCGTCATGGCTCACGTCATTGGAACCTCGCGAGGTTTCCCTGGCCTTGATCTCTCCGCCCCTCGCGAGCCAGCCTAGTGAGCCCGCTCCTGAGGAGGTCTTGCGTCGTCCACCTCGTGAGGCTTGGCCCCTCGCGAGGGTCTTGAGTCCTTGCTGGTGAAGATGGGCCGTAGGGCTCACTCGCAGAGCCACGCCATGGGCCGCAGGCAGGCAAGTTTGGGGACCCCCGTTCCCAGAACGCCGACAACATCGTCTTCACTAGTGTGGCTGACGATCGGCGCAGTCAGCGTCAGCAGCACCGAGAGGTGAATGCCGTTGCTTCAAGTGCTCCAGAATTCATGTATTGGTCCGAGAAGCCCATCATCTAGAGCCGTGCTGACCACCCGGAAGTGATGCCCCCTCCGGGTTCCTATGCTCTGGTGTTGGATGCCACCCTTGTAATGGAGAGGCGAGCTGCTCGTTTCTCCCGAATTCTGATAGATGGCCGCAGCAACATCAACATCCTATACCGCGATACCATGCAAAAGTTATGCATTAAAGAGAGGTAGATCCAACCCAGCCGGACCGTTTTCCATGGTATTGTGCCCGGCCTGTCATGCTCACTGATGAGGACATGTACCTAGGGTAGGGTCGCAGGCCTGACCTAAATACCCTCCCCAAGGACATCACTCTAAAGCCAGAAGCATTCGAGTGGTACCATCACCCACTCGACCAGAAACATTTCCACTCGGAGGAATCAAGATCGCTCGACCATAACAAGAAACACTCGAAGGACAGAAGACCTAATGTCACTCGACGCAGCAACGGTCGAGCATTAACTCCTAGACTTAATAGCCATTTATAACACTTTATTATGGACGTTACCAGTAACGCCCCCCTCTTGAGGTACCTTAAATCCCTTGTAACGTGGGCTGGCCGGGATCCTGGTGCACTCTATATAAGCCACCCCCCCACTTGCACAAGGGTTCCCACCCCCTGTAACACATGCACATATAATCCAGTCGACCGCCTCTAGGCTCCGAGACGTAGGGCTGTTACTTCCTCCGAGAAGGGCCTGGACTCGTAAAACTCGTGCGTACAGGTTCTCCACAGCTAGGATCTTGCCTCTACATCCCTACCCCCCATTCTACTGTCAGACTTAGAACCACGACAGTTGGCGCTCACCTTGGGGACGGTGTATTAGCGACTTGTTGGAGAAGTTGCAATTTTTCAGATCCCCATCAGCATGGTTTCAGGTGGAGGATTGGCCAAGGGCCGCGAGATCCATCTCGGTGCGCTCGTGTTCGTCGCCGATGACTTCGCTTGGCTCCAAGAAGCTCCACTCGACGTCGAGGCGCTCCCCGTCCGCGGGGCTCCGCACTTTCGCGCGTGCGTTCGCGGCGTCCTCCTGCGGTAGCCGTCGACCCAGTATCGGTCGGCTCCGGTGGCGTCTTCACTCCTGCTGCCTGCCAGCACAAGCATTCCGGTCGGTCGAGGCTCCAGCGGGGGGTGAGGCACGTGGTGGCTCGCCAGTCGGCTACCCCCAAAGTCGCGGCAATCGAGCCCGATGAAACTCTCTACGGCCTGTTCGACTGGCTCCGTTGAGACCGCATCCGAGTGCGACAGTAGTGACCCCGCGGCAGAAGTCCTGATAGTTAACGGACCGCGCAGTCCTACTGGCTTCCCCCGCGACGACGGTGGTGATGGCGGAGGCGATCCGTCGCGTGTCCACGAGGAGTACCGCCCTGAGCCCCTCTCTTCGCAGTAGAGGGAAGAGCTTCGCCGCCGTAACATGGATGCACTTCACACTCCTATCATTGGAGAAACCCCCGAGGCCCGGGCCTTGGAGGAGGTGCGCCTGGCCAACTTGGCTGAGTGCACTCGACTGGAGAATCTCCAGCACGCACTCGACGAGCGTGCTCGGCAGCGAGTTCCTGAATCCAGTCGATGACAACTTTTTCCGCCTCCAACCTAGGTATATCGAACGCCAATCCAGAATCTCACAACTACTGCCCGAATAGCAGAGTCGATTCAGCCTTCCTAGTCGAAGGCTGGTAGGGGTTTGATGCAGATCCGGGCTTTGCTCTGGGCGGCGGGGGAGCAGAACACAGCAGTGTCACAGTCTCGGAATAGGATTCATAGTAGATCTGTAATGGCAGACACAGTTCAGTCGGCTCACAGCCCAATATCACCTCCAAGGCATGAGGAACGTGGAGATCGACAGGATCAGTACAGAAACCGTGAGCAGTATGATCGTCATCGAGTACACACTCCTCCCCCAAGGAGAGGGTCATACGCGCCTCGGCAACACGATGACAGGCGCCCTCACAGTGGTGGGCGAAGGATTCCAATCGACCCCCGGGAGCCAGGCTTTGATGCGAGATCCATTCTTGTTCAAGGTCAGGTTGACAGGAACAGAGCACACAGAGATGGCCACGATAGAGATTACCCGACCGGTAGCAGGGTGCATGTTTCAGGTCCCGAGTGTTTCAGCAGAGCCATCAGAGCAGCAGTGATTGTCAGCAAGTTCACTGGTGAGTCCAAGCCTGACACTTGGCTTGAGGACTACCGCGTGGCTGTGCAGATTGGTGGTGGCAATGATGAAGTGGCCATGAAGCACCTTCCTCTGATGTTAGAGGGCTCGGCCAGAGCGTGGTTGAAACAGTTAGCACCTGGCAGTATTTATAGCTGGGAAGAGCTTGCCTGAGTGTTTGTCAGAACATTTGAAGGTACATGCAAACGGCCAGTAGGGCTAACAGAGCTACAGTCTTGTGTGCAGAAATCGAATGAAACTTTGAGAGATTATATCTAGAGATGGATCACGTTGCACCACATGGTGGAGAATGTGTCTGATCACCAAGCAGTTTGTGCCTTCAAGGAAGGCGTCCAGTATCGAGAATTGAATCTGAAGTTCGGTCGGACCGGAGATATGTCTCTAAGTCGAATGATGAAAATTGCCACCAAGTATGCTAATGGTGAAGAGGAGGATCGGCTCCGGAGTGGCAAGCACAAAACAATCGCCCACGAAACCGGGGGAGGGAACTCCAGTCGGAAGCAGAAGCGCAAATCCAAGCCAGCTGCTCCCGGAGAATCCTTAGCCGTGACTCAAGGAAAGTTCAAGGGGAAGCCCAAAGGGCCATGGAACCCAAAGAAAGTAAAAGATCAAGGTGGAAATGATGTGTTGGATTTACCATGCCACATTCACACCAAAAAAGATGAGGAGGGTAATCTCATTTACCCGAAACATACCACTCGACAATGTCGGCTCCAAATCCAGGAATTCCGAGAGAAACAACCCAAAGAGAAGGAGAAAGAATCAGACAAAGTTGAGGATAAGGAAGAGGACGATGATGGTTACCCCCACGTCATTTCAACTTTGATGATTTTTGCTGATGTTGAGAGCAAAAGTCGACTGAGAGTCATCAACAGAGAAGTGAAAATGGTCGCTCCGGCGATGCCCAGTTATTTTAAGTGGTCTCAGACTGCCATTATATTCGACTAGTCTGATCACCCAACACACATAGCTACCCCTGGGAGGCAAGTGTTGGTGGTCGACCCAGTCATCGAAGGCACTCGGTTGACTGAGGTTCTGATGGATGGTGGCAGTTGCCTTAATATACTGTATGCGGAGACCTGGAAGGGAATGGGCATTCCGATGTCCAGACTCAGTGAAAGCAATATGAGTTTCCATGGAGTTATTCCTGGCAAGAAGGCTGAGTCACTCGGCCAAATCGCCCTCGATGTGGTTTTCAGTGATTCCAAGAATTACCGCAAAGAAAAGTTGATGTTTGAAGTTGTGAATTTCAAGAGTGCTTATCATGCTATTCTGGGTAGGCCGGCTTATGCACATTTCATGGCTCGACCATGTTACGTTTACCTCAAATTGAAGATGCATGGTCCTAAAGGAGTGATAACTATCACTGGCAATCGGAAGAAGGCAGAAGAGTGCTTCCAGAAGGGCTCAAAGATCGCCGATGCGCAAATGGTAGTAGTGGAATTGCAGGAGTATCAAAAAAATGCAGATCCGAGTGATTTGTTGCGAGCTAAGAAGCCTGCCACAGATTCAGCATTTCAGTCGTCTGGTGAAACGAACCCGATTCATATTCACCCGACCGATCCCAATGCTGCTCTGACTCACATTTCGACAACACTCGACTCCAAATAGGAAGAAGCGCTCATCCAGTTCCTCCGTGAGAACTGGGACATCTTTGCATGGAAACCTTCTAACATGTCGGGTGTTCCCAGGGGGCTGGCTGAGCACCGTTTGCGAATAGACCCAAAAGTGAAACCAGTCAAAGAACATCTTCGACGGTCCGCCATACAGAAGAGAAAAGCAATAGGTGAAGAAGTGGCTCGGCTCCTAGCAGCTGAGTTTATCAGAGAGATTTACCACTCCGAGTGGCTAGCCAATGTTGTCATGGTCCCCAAGAAGGTCGACTCACTTCGCATGTGCATTGAATTCAAGCATATCAATCGGGCCTGCCCGAAAGATCACTTTCCTCTCCCCAACATCGATCAAATAGTCGAATCGACTGCAGGGTGTGAGCGCTTGTCCTTTTTGGACGCTTATTCTAGGTATCATCACATCCGACTGTATGGACCCGATGAGATAAAAACAGCTTTCATCACTCCATTTGGGTGCTTCTGTTATGTCACCACGCCATTCAGCCTGAAGAATGCTGGAGCCACATTCATGAGGATGATTCAGAAGTGCTTACTCACTCAAATCAGTCGGAATGTGGAAGCATACATGGATGACATTGTGGTCAAGTCACGTAAAGGTTCCGACCTGTTGGCTAACCTTGCTGAAACTTTTGCCAACCTCCGAAGGTATGATATCAAGCTTAATCCATCAAAGTGCACATTCGGAGTTCCGGCGGAAAATTACTCGGCTTCCTCGTTTCCGAACGGGGGATCGACGCTAACCCAGAGAAAGTTGGTGCCATTCTCCGAATGAAACGCCCTGTGCGTGTGCACGATGTCCAGAAGCTTACAGGTTGTTTGGCTGCCTTAAGTCGATTCATTTCTCGCCTCGGTGAAAAGGCATTGCCTCTTTACCGACTGATGAAGAAGTCTGATAAGTTCGAGTGGACTCTTGAAGCTGGTGCAGCATTTGTAGACCTCAAAGACCTGCTTTCCACCCAGCCGGTGCTTGCTGCCCCAATCAGCAAAGAGCCTTTACTGCTTTACATTGCAGCCACTGGACAAGTCGTCAGTACAGTACTTACGGTCGAGCGAGAAGAAGAAGGAAAAGCCTATAAAGTTCAGCACCCAGCATATTATGTTTCTGAAGTTTTGACTCCATCAAAGCAAAGATATCCACATTATCAGAAGCTTGTTTATGGGATTTATATGACCATGAAGAAGGTTGCACATTATTTCTCTGACCACTCCATTACAGTCGTCAGCGACGCTCCATTATCAGAGATTCTGAACAACAGAGATGCAACTGGTCGAGTGGCAAAGTGGGCGATTGAACTTCTTCCCTTGGATATTAAGTTTGAGGCAAAGAAAGCTATCAAGTCCCAAGCAATAGCAGATTTCCTTGCCGAGTGGATCGAACAGCAACTGCCGACTCAAGTCCACTCGGAACACTGGACCATGTTCTTTGATGGTTCCAAGATGCTAAATGGTTCTGTTGCTGGGGTGGTACTGGTATCCCCACGAGGAGACAAGCTCAGATATGTTCTCCAGATCCACTTTGATTCCTCCAATAACGAAGCAGAATATGAAGCACTGTTATATGGGTTGCGTATGGCCATCTCACTCGGCGTCCGTCGCCTCATGGTCTACGGCGACTCAGATTTGGTAGTCAATCATGTGATGAAGGAGTGGGACGTCAGAAGCCCAGCTATGACCGGTTACTGCAATGCGGTGAGGAAGTTGGAAAAGAAGTTTGAGGGGTTATAGCTCCATCATATACCCCGACTGAAAAATCAAGCAGCCGATGATTTGGCAAAGATAGGTTCCAAGAGGGAAGCCATTCCCAGCAACGTGTTTTTGGAACAAATTCATACACCTTCAGTTCAAGAAGATCCTTTCACTGAAGAGCCCCCGCAGCCTAAGAGTGCCGCAGATCTGACTGAAGTCGAAGTTCCAGCCGTGGTTGACCTGATCATGGAGGTTTTGGTCATCACTCCCAACTAGACAGTGCCATACATTGCATATATCCTTAGGAAGGAACTCCCAGAGGATGAAGAAGAGGCTCGACAGATCGTCCGTCGATCCAAGGTCTTTACTGTGATAAGACGACAACTGTTGAGGGAAAGTGTAACCGGAGTCTGCCAGAAATGCATAACACCAGAAGAAGGTCGTGTGATCCTCAACGACATCCACTCGGGGACCTGTGGTCACCATGCGTCCTCTCAGACCATTATGGCCAAAGCATACCGAGCTGGATTTTATTGGCCGCGAGCAAATGAAATGGCGAAAGATATAGTCGACAAATGTGAAGGCTGCCAGTTTTACTCCAATATGTCCTACAAGCCTGCGTCAGCCCTGAAGACTATTCCACTCATCTGGCCCTTTGCGGATTGGGTATTGGATATGGTTGGACCCCTGAGGACTGGTAGGAGCGGCTTCACTCATGTGCTTGTAGCAATCGACAAGTTTACCAAATGGATTGAAGCCAAGCCTATCAAGAATCTTGAAGCCAGTACTGCTGTCAGCTTGATCAGAGAATTGACATTCAGATATGGAGTTCCGCACAAGATCATCACTGACAACGGTTCGAACTTCGATTATGTTGAGTTCAGAGCCTTCTGTGCTTCCCAAGGCACACGAGTCGACTATGCTTCAGTCGCCCACCCCCAGCCGAATGGACAATCAGAAAGAGAAAATGGCTTGATTCTCAAAGGACTGAAACCTCGACTGATGTGTGATCTCAAGCACGCAGCAGGCGCCTGGGTCGATGAACTTCCATCATTTCTTTGGGGATTGAGGACAACTCCCAATCGGTCGACTGGCCGAACTCCATTCTTCTTGGTTTATGGAGCTGAAGCTATTCTACCGAGTGACTTGCTTCACAATGCACCCCGAGTCGAGCTCTTCTCTGAAGACGAAGCAGAACAGGCCCGGCAGGACGCCGTCGATCTCCTAGAGGAGGAAAGAGATATGGCCTTAATACGGTCGACCATTTTATCAGTAAGACTTGCGTCGATTCCACGCCAGAAACGTGAGAGGCCGAGCCTTTTAAGAGGGAGACTTGGTTCTTCGAGTGGATCAGAAGAAACCACACAAACTCGCCCCTGCTTAGGAAGGCCCTTCATTGTCACCAGAGTTCTCCACAATGGAGCATACCATCTTTACAATGTCGAGCATCAGATAGACGAGCCACTGGCTTGGAACGTGGAGCTGCGATGCCCCTTCTATACTTAAGTACTCATTCGGATGAGATGCAACAAGAAATACCTTTGTAGTTTGTTTATCAAAGACAAGAGCTTTACAGTCTTCCTAAATGGTTGTTGTTGCTTTTGTTTGCGTCTGAAATCCCCCAGTGGGTAACTTTGCCGCGAATCCATTTCGCCTAAAGTTTGAAAAATCCTACCGAGTGGTGAGCAAGCCTCTCACTCGGGGGCTTAGCCGCGAATCCGTTTCGCCTAAGTTTGAAAAATCCTACCGAGTGGTGAGCAAGCCTCTCACTCGGGGGCATAGTTGCGAATCTGTTTCGCCTAAGTTTGAAAAATCCTACCGAGTGATGAGCAAGCCTCTCACTCGAGGGCTTAGCTGCAGTCCAGTACTCACCTAAGTTTGTAAAATCCTGCCGAGTGATGAGAAAGCCTCTCACAAGGGGGCTTAGCTGTAGTCCAGTACTCGCCTAAGTTTGTAAAATCCTCCCGAGTGGTGAGCAATCCTCCCACTCGGGGGCTTAGCTGCAGTCCAGTACTCGCCTAAGTTCATAAAATCCTACCGAGTGATGAGCAAGCCTCTCACTCGGGGGCTTAGCTGCAGTCCAGTACTCGCCTAAGTTTGTAAAATCCTACCGAGTGGTGAGCAACCCTCCCACTCGGGGGCTTAGCTGCAGTCCAATACTCACCTAAGTTTGTAAAATCCTACCGAGTGGTGAGCAACCCTCCCACTCGGGGGCTTAGCTGCAGTCCAGTACTCGCCTAAGTTTGAAAAATCCTACCGAGTGGTGAGCAACCCTCCCACTCGGGGGCTTAGCTGCAGTCCAGTACTCGCCTAAGTTGGAAAAGTCCTACCGAGTGGTGAGCAACACTCCCACTCGGGGGCTTAGCTGCAGGCCAGTACTCGCCTAAGTTTGAAAAATCCTACCGAGTGGGTGAGCAACCCTCCCACTCGGAGGCTTAGCTGCAGTCCAGTACACGTCTAAGTTTGAAAAATCCTACGGAGTGGTGAGCAACCCTCCCACTCGGGGGCTTAGCTCCAGTCTAGTACTCGCCTATGTTCGAAGTCCATCCCCATTCACAAGGACGACGAGGTGCAGGTCGACTACAACCTTCTCTTTCGGAGCTGCGCCACAAGTACAGCGTGCGCTCCATCCCTATCCACAATGACGACAAGGTGCAGGTCCACTGCAACCTTCTCTTTCGGAGCTGCGCCACAAGTACAGCGTGTGCTCCATCCCTATCCACAAGGACGACGAGGTGCAGGTCGACTGCAACCTTCTCCTTCGGAGCTGCGCCACAAGTACAACGAGCGCTCCACCCTTATCCGCCAGGACGACGAGGTGTGGGTCGACTGGAACATGAACCTCATAGCTGCATGTCAAGCACAAAGGTTATTCCGTGTGAAGCACAAATTCCACTCGAAGACAAATACAAACATATTCAGAGATAAATCAAGTTCAGATAAATCCTAAAGTTCAAGACCACGGATCAAAGTACTCGGGCATTCAGCCCGAAGGAGTTTAACGGTTACAAAATCACTTAGCATTCCGAGGCAAATTTAAGGCAGAGCATAAAAGTTTGTTCACTCCGCAAGAGGAGGGCTGGCAGGCTCGACGAATTCGTCCAGGTCGATCCCGTCAGCAATCCGAGTGGCGGCATCAATGAAAGTCTCCATGAAGGACTGGAAGTCGTGCCTCTTGGTGTTAGCAACTTTAATCGCCGCCAGCTTCTCTTCCCGAGCTTCTCGACAGTGGCCGCGAACCAGAGATAGAGCCACATCAGCGCTGCACCGGGCAGAAGACTTCTTCCATTCTTGAATTCGACTGGGAGCTTCATTGAGCCGAGCCATCATAGACTCGATGTCATTCTGAAGTGTTGCCATGGGCCAGAGAGCTGTGTCAATCCGCGACATCATGACTTTCAGTCGGGCGAGATAATCGACAACACCGGTGATGCGGTATTCCAGTCGGAGCACGTTCATGGCAGCTTCATGCTTTACTGGAGAGTTGATGGGGTCCAAGCTTGGTTCAATCCGCCCGGTCTCTTCCTCGAAGTCCCGGCAAAACTCTGCATACACAATTCAAGTGTAAGCCAATGATCATATGTTGAGTCAACAAGAACAAACCAGTCGGATCAAAGGAAACACCTTCAAGCATGACGAACAACTTCTTAGCAAGGCTTCCCAGATAATTCTCCAGATCGTTCCTCCTGCGGGCAATACCTTCCATCTTCTTCAGATTTTCCTTGTCCTTCTTCAGGCGAGTCGCTTCCTTATTGGCTTCGTCAAGGGAAGTTTTCAGCATGGAGTTTTCTTCCTCCAATTTGCCGACTGAAGCCAACTTCTGTTCAACGAGCGCAGTTTTCTCATCAGCTTTTTTCTGCATGGCTGCCAGATCTTGATCCTTTTTCGCCAGAGTTTGGTTCAGTTTCTCTGAAAGAAATAATGTTGGATTCAGAAAAAGCAGAATGAAATCTGGTTCAGGGAAAACTCAGTCGACAGGTCTTCCTTACCAGCGGCGTCATCCTTGGCCTTCTGCAGTTCTGTCTTGGCCAGCTCCAGATCGAGGTTGAGCTAAATCTGCTGCTTCTCCAGGTCAGCAAAACGAGCTCCAAGATCACAAGATTTCTGCAACCAAAGAACAGGTCAGTCGACTGGTGAAAAGATTGGCTGTTTCGGAGAGGTAAAAAGATAAAGCCAACAAATTCTAAGACTACTGCCGAATCAAACATCCAATAGTAGTCTCGGGGACTACAACCAGTCGGTGCACTTAGCGTGCCCCCACTGGTTCAGTTTACACTCGACAAGGCCTTTCCAGCATGAGTGCAAGGAAAAAACCACTGATTCAAAGTTCCACTCGACATGGCCCGACCAGACCGAGTGAAGAAATTCAAATTCTGATGCTCAGACCATAGCCGACTGCCCGCAGTCAATTACGGTCTCGGGGACTACACCCAGTGGGTGCACTCAGCGTGCCCCCACTGGTCAAAAGATCTACACCCAGTGGGTGCACTCAGCATGCCCCCACTGGTTCAAAGTTCCACTCGACATGGCCCGACCAGACCGAGTGAAGAAATTCAAATTCTGATGCTCAGACCATAGTCGACTGCCCGCAGTCAATTATGGTCTCGGGGACTACACCCAGTGGGTGCACCCAGCGTGCCCCCACTGGTCAAAAGATTCAATCGGCAACAACATTATTAGCTCAATGTGTGAATCCGTTCAGTGACAAGTCAAAACACCCAGTGGGTGTACAGATACAAGGCGCAAACAGATGCAAAGATTCTTGGAAAGAAAGTTTTCAGGTACCATATCCTAACAGAACAAGCCAGAAGAGTCAGTCGACGATCTACTAACCTGGACGTTGCTCTGGAGAGCGGAGCTGGCATCATATAGCCTCTTTTGCCGCACCCACTTGCTCCTCTGGGACGTGATGTGTAGCAAAAAGTGAAGGTGGATCGGCGGGAGTCTGTGCAGATGACGAGGAAGGCCGAGCACTCGACAGCGGTATGGCGAAGGAGATAGAAGTCCGATTGGCATCGCCGGCGTCCTGAATTACCGGTTCCGCCACCGGTGTCGATTGAAGCGTCTTGCCAGCGGACGTTTTCCTGTTTCTTCTCCCCAAGGGCCTCTGTGGCTCGTCCTCGTCATCGTCGGGGAGGTCAATGACGTTAAGGGTTGTAAAAAGATCAGTCGCCAAAGTTTCATCACCCGATTGGATATATCGTAGTTCAATCGACAAATCGAACACAAAATCACAAGGATTGTACCCGGATTCGAGGTCACCGCATCTTCCATTTCCTCGTCCTCGTTCTTATAAGCAGCGGTCCCAGAGGTAGCGGCACTGCCAGTTTCAAGATTCATTCGGTCAAACCAAGGGAAAAATAAACAGCACAGAACGTCGAGTAAAAGTGAAAGAAGAACACTCACGCAGAAGCAACAGGAACGTCAATTTTGATTCTCGGCAGCGCCTTCCGAGTCTTCTACACTACAACCTTGGATTGCTTTGGAGCTTTTTCAGTTGGTACCGGAGAGGATGTCCGAGGACGCTTTGACGACTGCCCGGTCTGAACGGTCACCTTGTCACGGGCGCTCACCGGGTCGTGAGTAAGTTTGGATCGCCTTTCCCTGCGGGGAGGAGAGTTGACCTCTTCTTCGTCACTTGGGTGGTCGCTCTCCTCGTCCCCCTCTCCATCGGAGTGCCACTCGCCGCTTTCACCTCCGCTTTCCTCCCCCTCCGGGTCCTGCTCCTGCTCTCCGTTGGGCATCGATTACATTTCAGTAATGGCCTAGAAGAAAACAAGCAAGACAAAGTCAGTCAGTGAAGCATAAACAGTTGCATGTTAAATCAAGATGACACTCGGTAATTCAGAATCGGACCTTCTCTGGTTCGTAGGATTGGTCAAGTGGAGGAATTCTCCTGGCTCCTCTGGGGTTATCCTTGTTGCCAGTGATACTCTTCAACCACTTCTCCACCGTATCCTCGTCGACTTCTTCTGGGTGCACCCGAGTGGAATCTTCAATGCCCGAATACATCCACATCAGATGGTCGCAGGCTTGAAGTGGCTGAATGCGTCGTCTGAGGAAGACTTCCAGCAGATCCATTCCAGTTACACCCTCACGGATGAGATAGACCACTCGCTCAACCAGCACTTTCACCTCCGCTTTCTCCCCTGGAGTCACTTTCAATGCGGAGGGCTTCTCTACGCGAGCCATAGAAAAAGGAGGAAGTCCAGTCGACTGATCTGGAGTCTGCTGGTCTTTGTAGTAAAACCAGGTCGGCTGCCATCCTTTTACTAACTCAGGAAGAGTTATGGCTGGGAAAGAGCTCTTACCCCTCATCTGAATCCCAAGACCCCACACATCTGAATCACCTGAGTCCTCTCGTCACGCGGGTTAGCCTTTTTGACCGACTGGGAGCGACACGTGAAAATGTGCTTGAAGAGACCCAGTGTGGTCGACAACCCAAGAAGTTTTCGCACAGAGACACAAAAGCAGCAAGATATGTGATGGTGTTGGGGGAAAGTGATGAAGTTGTGCTCCAAAGAAATTCAAGAAAGCCCGGAAAAAAGGATGCGAACGCAGTGAAAATCCACGATCAATGTGAGTGGCAAGGAGGACGCACTCACCCTCCCGCGGTCAAGGTTCGGTCTCATCCTCCAGGAGCCGCACCGATCCGTGAGGAATCAGCCCCTCCTCCGCCAGATCGTCGAGGTCATCCTGACTGATCGTCGACCGGATCCAGTCGCCCTGGATCCAGCCGCGCGGCAAACTGGACCGCGACAAGGATCCGCCCCGGCTGGACTTTTTCCCCTTCGCCTTCGTCGTCACCTTCTTCACGCGCTCCAGAGACACCGTCTTTTCTTTCCCCATCGCCGCGAACGGAGCTCGAGCGGAGCGGCGGCGCTGGAGGAGGAGCAGGCGCAGTGGGGAAAACTGAGAAGAGAGAATAAGAATGAGGACGCACTGTTCAAAAACCCCGGTTCGGCGCCTTATATGGGGTTGCTTCCGAGTGACTGACATGTAGGCCCGGGCAATCTTATCAAATCCCGCAACAGTCACGTGCGTGATACATGGCAAAAAAGGTGGCCCGGGAATTGAGGCGGCCTTGCCTTATCCAGCCCGATTACTGCAGCCTCCTCCGCCCCGCGCGCTTCCCGAAATTCAAATCCCGCGAGATCCGCGGGCAGCAGAGCAACTTGTCAGACGGAAGATCCCCACCACATTAGCACTCGGACCTCTTCCAGCAAAAGTTCAGTCGACAAAACCAGGAAGGGATCAAGGCGACTGAAAAAGAAGTTGGTGTCACCACCTCGGTTCGTTGATCTAAAACAAGACACACCCGAAGCGTGAAAAATGAGTCGAAAGTATTTTCAACTCCTTCTCCACTCAAACCCTGATCCATTCGGGGGCTAATGATGAGGACATGTACCTAGGGTAGGGTTGCAGGCCTGACCTAAATACCCTCCCCAAGGTCATCGCTCGAAAGCCAGAAGCATTCGAGGGGTACCATCACCCACTCGACCAGAAACATTTCCACTCGGAGGAATCAAGATCACTCAAACGTAACAAGAAACACTCGATGGACAGAAGACCAAAAGTCACTCTACACAGCAACGGTCGAGCATTAACTCCTAGACTTAATAGCCATTCATAACACTTTAATACAGACATTACCAGTAACACCCCCTCTTGATGTACCATAAATCCCTTCTAACGTGGGCTGGCCGGGGTCCTGGCGCCGCACTCTATATAAGCCACCCGCCTCCACATGCAGAAAGGTTCGCACCCCCTGTAACACGCACACATATAATCCAGTCGACCGCCTCCGGGCTCCGAGACATAGGGCTGTTACTTCCTCCGAGAAGGGCCTGAACTCGTAAAACTCGTGCGTACGGCTTGTCCATATCTAGGATCTTGCCTCTACATCCCTACCCCCCATTCTACTATCAGACTTAGAACAACGACAGTTCCTGACTATGCCAATAAGGAAGCGACTCGCCTGAAGAAGGACAAGGAAAATCTGACGTAAATACCCTCCCCAAGGACATCACTCTAAAGCCAGAAGCATTCGAGGGGTAGCATCACCCACTCGACCAGAAACATTTCCACTCGGAGGAATCAAGATCACTCGACCGTAACAAGAAACACTCAACGGACAGAAGACCTAAAGTCACTCTACACAGCAACGATCGAGCATTAACTCCTAGACTTAATAGCCATTTATAACACTTTATTACGGACGTTACCAGTAACGCCCCCTCTTGATGTACCTTAAGTCCCTTGTAATGTGGGCTGGCCGGGATCCTGACGCACTCCATATAAGCCACCCCCCTCCACATGCACAAGGGTACGCACCCCCTGTAACACACACGCATATAATCCAGTCGACCGCCTCCATGCTCCGAGACGTAGGGCTATTACTTCCTCCGAGAAGGGCCTGAACTCGTAAAACTTGTGCGTACAGCTTCTCCACAGCTAGGATCTTGCCTCTACATCCCTACCCCCATTCTACTGTCAGACTTAGAACCACGACACTCACCAATCGGCAAGGTCGAGGTAGATGTCATTTTCGGAGAAAAAGATCACTTCCGCCATGAGGCGATTTGGTTTGAGGTGGTGGACCTCGAGAGCCATTATCATGTACTTCTAGGCCGGCCGGCTCTAGCCAAGTTCATGGCGGTGCCACACTATGCCTACCTCAAGATGAAGATGTCGGGGACCAAGGGCATTATCACGATATCTGGAGATTACGAGAAGTCGGCCGATTGTGCTGCAGCTAGTAGCTGGCTGGCCAAGTCCCTTGTGATTGTTGCTAAGAAGAAGGTCCTGGACCAGGTGGTGGCCATGACCAGCAAGCAGCCGGACATGTCACTAGAGCCCAAAGATTCAGAGACCCAGGGCTCCTTCCAGCTAGCCAAAGAGACAAAGAAGATTCCCTTAGACCCAGAGCACCCGAAAAGTCACGCTGTCATAGGGGCCAAGCTTGACAGCAAATAGGAAAGCGAGCTCGTCAATTTCCTCCATGAGAATCGGGATATCTTCGCATGGTCTCCCAAGTACATGCCGGGTGTTCGACGGATTTCGGCAAGCACAAGCTACTTGTCAGATCAGATGCCAAGCCGGTCAAGCAACCCCTCCGCCGGTTGTCGGAGGAGAAGAGAAGAATTGTTGGTGAGGAGATAGACCGGCTTCTGGCAGCCGTCTTTATCATGGAAGTATTTTTTCCAGAGTGGCTCGCCAACCCAGTCCTTGTACTGAAGAAGAACAACAAGTCGTGCATGTGTATTGATTACACCAGTCTCAATAAAGCTTGTCCCAAGGATCCGTTTGCTTCGCCTCGGATTGACCAAGTGATAGACTCCACAGCCGGATGCGAGCTTTTGATTTTTTTGGATGCTTATTCAGGATACCACCAGATCAAATTGAACCTGGCAGACTGCCTGAAGACCGCCTTCATCACAGCATTCAGAGCCTTCTGCTACCTGACTATGACATTCGGCTTGAGAAATGCTGGTGCCACTTTTCAGCGTTGCATGCAAAAGTGCCTCCTCAAGTAACTTGGCAGAAATGCCCACGTCTATGTAGACGATATTGTGGTGAAGACAAAGAAGCGCGGTACTCTCTTGGAAGTTCTCAAGGAAACTTTTGAAAATCTGCGCCGGTTTCAGATCAAGCTCAACCTGGAGAAATGCGTCTTTGGGGTAGCAGCCGGCCAACTCCTTGGCTTCCTGGTCTCAGAACACGGCATTGAGTGCAACCCTGTGAAGATCAAAGCCATTGAGAGGATGGAGAGGTCCACCCGACTGCGAGACATTCAGAAGTTCACTTGCTACTTGGCATCAATCAGCCGCTTCATCAGTCGGGTAGTTGAGAAGGCTCTTCCCCTGTACCAGCTCATGAAGAAAACCACTCACTTCGAGTGGAACGATAAGGTGGAAGAGGCCTTTCTCCAGCTAAAGAAGATGCTGACTACCCCGCCTGTCCTGGCGGCCCCGGCTACCAAAGAGCCCATGTACCTCTACATCGCCGCCACCAGCCGGGTGGTCAGCACTGTCATAGTAGTGGAGCGCCCAGAGGCTGGCAGGGCACAGCCGGTCCAGAAGCCTGTGTATTACTTGAGCGAGGTGTTGTCCATCTCAAAGCAGAACTACCCCCAATACTAGAAGATGTGCTACGGCATGCACTTCGCCGCCAAGAAGCTGAAGCCCTATTTTCAAGAGCACCCCATCACGGTTGTCTGTAGTGCTCCACTTGCCGAGATCATAGGCAACAGAGATGCATCTGGACGAGTGGCCAAATGGGCCATTGAGTTGGCCCCCTACACCATCTTCTACCAGCCACGCACCGCCATCAAGTCCCAAGCACTGGTCGACTTCCTCGTTGACTGGGCTGAGACCCAGTACTTGCCTCCTGCTCCGGACTCCACCCATTGGCGGATGCACTTTGATGGCTCGAAAATGCGCACCGGCTTGGGAGCCAGCGTTGTCCTCACCTCCCCCAAAGGTGAAAAGCTCAGATACACACTGTAAATTCACTTCGCCACCTCCAACAATGTGGGTGAGTATGAGGCGCTATTACATGGCCTCCGGCCGGCCAAAGAGATCGGCATCCGCCGGATCCTATGCTACGGCGACTCCAACTTGGTGGTCCAACAGTCGTCTGGGGACTGGGATGCCAAGGATACAAATATGGCAAGTTACCGCTTCCTCGTTCAGCAGCTCAACGGATATTTTGAGGGGTGCAAGTTCCTTCACGTGCCACGGAACGAAAACGAGCCAGCTGATATCCTGGCATGGATTGGCTCCACCAGTCAAGCAATACCAGTTGGCGTCTCCCTTCAGTGCCTCCACACGCCATGGATCAAGCCTTCTCCAGAATCTGAGTCTATCTTCGTTCCAGCTGCTCCCGAAGCAGTCGGATCCGACTCAAGAACTTCATCAGCCGGCCCGGGGACTTCGGCAAGCGGCACGGGGACTGCGGCAGTCGCACCTGGCCCGGGGACATCACAGCCCGGCCCGGGGGCTGCAGCAGTCGGCCTGGGGACTTCGGCAGGCGGCTCGGGGACTGCAGCAGCCGCACCCGGCCCAGGGATTCCACAGCCCAGCCCGGGGGCTGCGACAGTCGGCCTAGAGACTTCAACAACGCATCAAGCGGCGGCCGGCCCCATCCCGCCACCTCCCAACCCAACCGCCCTGGTACAAGTGGCTGTAATGGCAGTAGAAGAAATTCAAGCACCATCATGGGCACAACCCATCCTCAAGTTCCTAGTGACCAGAGAACTGCCGGCTGATGAGAACTTGGCCCGGCAAGTGCAGCGCCGGGCAGGAGCCTACACGATAGTCAATAGAGAGTCGTCAGGCGCAGTGTGACCGAAGTCTTCCAACACTGCATAGAAATAGAAAAGGTTCAAGCAATCCTCAAAGACATCCATCAAGGTGAGTGCGGCCATCACGCGGCCTCCAGATCCCTTGTCGCCAAAGCATTCCGCCATGGTTTCTTCTGGCCGACTGCTTTGGAAGACGCCAAGGAGTTGGTCAAGCATTGCAAAGGGTGCCAAAAGTTCAGCTCCAAGCAACATCTACCGGCTTCTGCACTCAAAACCATCCACCTTACTTGGCTTTTGCCGTGTGGGGGCTGGACCATTCAAGATAGAACATGGTGGCATGACCCATCTGCTTGTCGCCGTGGACAAATTCATCAAATGGATTGAAGCAAAACCAATCAAGAAACTTAACGGTCCGACTGCTATGACCTTCATTGCCAATATCACCGTCCGATACGGTGTGCTGCATAGCATCATCACCGACAATGGCACAAACTTTGCCAAGGGAGCCTTGGTCCGTTTCTGAGCGATGCAGGGCATCCGACTTGACTTAGCGTCTGTTGCCCATCCGCAGTCAAATGGCCAAGTCGAGCGAGCAAACGGCCTCATCCTCTCCGGCATCAAGCACCGACTGGTCGAGCCACTAGAGCGATCGGCCGGTTGCTGGATCGATGAGCTGCCGGCCGTCCTCTGGAGCCTCCGCACCACTCCGAACAAATCAACTGGCTTCACTTCATTCTTCCTCGTGTATAGGGCTGAGGCCGTCATCCCAACTGACATCGAGTTCGACTCACCTCGCGTCACCATGTACACAGAGGCGGAGGCGAAACAAGCAAGAGAAGACGACGTTGATCTGCTGGAAGAGGGCCGGCTGTTAGCACTCACCCGGTCCGCCATCTACCAGCAGAGTCTACGCCTCTACCACAGTCAGAAGGTCAAGCCAAGATCGTTCGAAGAGGGAGACCTTGTGCTCCGGCTGATCCAACGAACAGCCGGCCAGCAGAAGCTCTCGGCCCCTTGGGAAGGCCCGTTCATCATCAGCAAAGCTTTAGGCAACGACTCCTACTACCTGATCGATGCACAGAAGCCCAGAACACGCAAGAGAGACGACTCCGTCAAGGAATCGGAGTGCCCATGGAATGCAAATCTCCTCTGAAGATTTTACAGTAAAATGCAGTATGCACCATGCTATCCTTTATATTAAGCGCTAAGACATCAGGACCCTCGAGGAGCACTCGGGGGCTACCCTCTTTATCTATATGACAAATTCTATGTCTATGAATGTGTTATTTCATTATTCTTCCTGGCACCGGGTTCGACAAGTCGGCCCGGGGGCTTGCCGCCTTGTAATATGCCAATGCTATCTGAAGTCGGACAAGTAGTGTGCCGGCACCTAAGCCCTCTCTTGCCATCAGCCGAAGCTCGCAGAGCGACTGTCCGGCTGGCAAGAGTTAAAGGCAGGAAATGGTGCCCACACGAAAAGTGGCTAAGGACCAAAGCATTCACATAGGCCAAGCTGGCTCCCCGCCTTGCCGACCGGCTGTTGAGCAGCCGGCCGACCGGTTTCTACAACTTAACTTGCTATGCTCTACAAAGGCTAAGTACTTGCCTTCCCAAAAACGGCCAAGTACTTGACCCAGCCGGTAATCTAGTTTAATACCCAGATTAGTACACCAGGTTTTTACCTCGTCAGCTATGAAATTGGAGCCGTTGTCAGTGATGATGTTGTGTGGGACACCATAACGGTGCACAACATCGGATATGAAGTCTATCACTGGGCCGGACTCAGCCGTTTTGACCGGTTTAGCCTCTATCCACTTAGTGAATTTGTCCACCATAACCAGCATATATTTTTTCTTATGGCTTCCCCCTTTAAGGGGTCCAACCATGTCGAGTCCCCAGACCGCAAAAGGCCAACTGATGGGGATTGTTTGTAGGGTAGTGGGGGGCATATGGCTTTGATTGGCAAAGAGTTGGCATCCGATGCAACGTTGGACAATGTCCTGTGCATCCGCTCGGGCCGTCGGCCAATAAAACCCTGTACGGAAGGCCTTGCTAACAAGGGTCCGAGTTGTGGCGTGGTGACCGCCGAGTCCGACATGAATTTCAGCCAAGCGCTGCCGCCCCTCTTCCTCGGATATACATCATTGAAGGACTCCATCATGAACCTTGTAGGCCTTTGAGCACCGCACAATGCAGCGGGCCTCATTATGGTCCTCAGGAAGCTCCTTCCTATTAAGGTAGGCCAGGAATGGTTCGGTCCATGGCGCAATGACTGCCATGATGAGATGCGCCGAAGGTGTTATGTCGGTATTTCCGGCATCTGGGGTTATGTTTCGGTTCGGACTAGTAATGTCATTTTCCCCCTGCCACACCACGGATGGCTTAAAGAGCCTTTCCAGGAAGATATTAGGTGGGACGGGGTCGCCCTTAGCACCAATACGAGCAAGAACATCCGCCGCTTGATTACTTTCTCGAGCCACATGATGGAACTCGAGCCCCTCGAACCGGGCCGACATTATTATGACTGTGTTACAATACGCTGCCATCTTCAGATCTTTAGCGTCGAAATCTCCATTTATTTGAGATATTGCAAGGTTTGAGTCCCCGCACACTTCTAGGCGTTGTATGCCCATGGAGACAGCCATCCGGAGACCATGCAATAAGGCCTCATATTCGCTGCATTATTGGAGTCTGTTTATAGTATTTGGAGAACGTACTGGATGATGTCTCCAGTAGGGGACGTTAAAACGACACCCGCTCCTAACCCTGCCAGCATTTTGGAGCCGTCGAAGTGCATGACCCAATTGGAGTATGTGCCGTACTCTTTAGGGAGTTCGCCCTCTGTCCATTCGGCGATGAAGTCGGCCAGTACTTGGGATTTGATAGCTCGACGTGGTTTATATGTAAGGTCAAATGGCAGGAGCTCAATGTCCCATTTGGCAATCCGGCCCGTAGCATCGCGGTTGTTTATAATGTCCTTGAGTGGTACTTCGGAGGCCACCATTATCGAACACTCCTGGAAGTAGTGATGGAGCTTTTGGGATGTCATGAAGACCGCGTATGCTATTTTTTGATAATGAGGGTACCGGGATTTGCATGGTGTAATGACCGTAGATACGTAGTATACAGGCTTCTAAAGCGGGAATTTATGTCTGTCCTGTTCTCGTTCAACGACGAGTATGGCACCCACCACCCGATGTGTTGCCGATATATGTAATAGCATCGGTTCGCCGGCGTTTGGTGCGGCCAGGATTGGATTGATCGCAAGAAGGGTTTTTATTTCTTCTAGTCCAGCTGTTGAAGCGTCCATCCACTTGAAGTGGTCGGTTCGCCGTAGAAGGCGATAGAGTGGCAGTGCCTTTTCTCCTAATCTGGAGATAAAGCGGCTTAGAGATGCCACGCAACCTGCAAGTTTTTGAACTTGTTTAAGGTCTGTTGGCTTAGCCAATTGTGACAAAGCTCGGATTTTGGCCGGGTTTGCTTCGATGCCCCTATTGCAGACGATTAAGCCTAGCAGTTTTCCAGCGGGTACGCCGAAGACACACTTTTCCAGGTTGAGCTTGATGTCATACGCCCTGAGGTTGTCGAATGTAAGACTTAAGTCATCTATTAGTGTTTCCACGTGCCTGGTTTTGATGACGATGTCATCAACATAAGCTTCTACTGTTTTTCCAATCTGTTTCTTCAGGCATGTTTGAATCATGCATTGATATGTGGCGCCGGCGTTCTTGAGCCCAAAGGGCATGGTATTGAAGCAGAATGGCCCGTATGGGGTAATAAATGCTGTTGCAGCTTGATTGGATTCCTTCATTTTGATTTGATGGTATCCGGAGTATGCATCGAGGAAACACAGTGAGTCGTGTCCTATGGTGGCGTCAATGATTTGATCAACGCGGGGAAGGGGAAAGGGGTCCTTAGGGCAAGCCTTGCTGAGATCCTTGAAATCGACACATAGGCGCCAGGATTTATCTTTCTTTGGTACCATTACCAGGTTTTCCAGCCACTCCGAATGCTTGATTTCTCTGATGAATCCGGCCACGATGAGATTGGCCAGCTCCTCCCCCATGGCTTGTCGCTTTGGTTCGGAAAAGCGCCCAAGTGTTTGCTTGACTGGTTTAAATTCTTTTAATATGTTGAGGCTATGTTCGGCCAACTTGCATGGGATTCCTGGCATATTCGAGGTGTGCCAGGCAAATATGTCCCAGTTTTCGCGCAGGAATTCTCATAGTGCGGCGTTGACTGTTGGGTTCAATTGAGCTCCGATGGATGCTGTCTTCTTGGGGTCTGTTAGGTGGGCCTGGAATTTGATTATTTCTTCTGCCGGTTTGAATGAGGTGGATTTGGGGCGTTTGTTGAAGATCACATCGTCCTTGACCACTGTGGAGCGTAGTGCGGCTAATTCTTCGGCCGCGAGGGCTTCAGATAGCGCCTCCAGGGCCAGGGATGCGGGTTTTTTTCTACCGCGGAGTGCTATGTCCGGATCACTGACGAGAGTGATTATACCGTTTGGTCCGGGCATTTTGAGCTTCATATATCCGTAGTGAGGTATAGCTTGGAAGCGTGTAAAAGCATCCCGCCCCAACAAGGCGTGATATCCGCTGCTGAAAGGGGCCACTTGGAAGGTTATTTCTTCGGACCGATAGTGCTCCGGCGATCTGAATACCACGTCAAGTGTGATTTTGCCCGCGCACCGCGCCTCTCGACTAGGAATAATTCCCCGAAGGTTGTGTTCCTTTGTTTGATGCGGCTCCTGTCTATTTCCATTTTATGGAGTGTGTCTCATATATGAGATTTAGTCCACTGCCGCCGTCCATGAGGACCTTGGTGAGTCGAAACCCATCCACGATGGGGCTGAGGACTAATGTGGCTGGTGCTCGTACTGTTTTGTACTTTGGTTCGTCACCGGCGTTGAATGTTATAGTCGTGTCGTTCCGTGGGTTTATTACAGCAATTTGGCAGACTTCGTTGAGCTCGCGAAGTGCCCTTTTGCGCTTGTTATTTGAAGCGAATGTCTCGAAGACTGTCAATACTCTTGGGTCGTCGTCTTCTGGGGAGTGTTGTTCCGGGGCGTCCTTGATAAGGATGTCCTCCCCGCTCTTGGCTACCTGTCGTAGTATCCAACATGCTCTAAGGCTGTGGGTTGCCATGGTATCTGTTGTTGTATGTATTTTGTATGGGCCATCGAGCCACCCTTCCAGAACGGTGTCGTGCCATATAGTGGCTTTGTGTTTTTTGACTGTTGGACTGGGCGTGCCCCGAGGGTACGCCCTTTTCGCCTGCAGGGGAAGTTGGGTTGGGGCTGGTGGTTCCCAGCGAGCTGCCCGAGTTTCCCAGGCACTTTCCATCGCGCAGTATTTTTGTACGATGGTTGCTAAGTCAGCAAATTTTAGTATGCGGCGTCGACTGATGGCGTTGAGGATTCCTTCGTTCGCACAGTTTTTGCAGAACGCTGATATTGCGTCCCCGTCACGGCAATCTTTTACCTTGTCCTTGACAAGGAGGAATCTGGCCCAAAAGTGGTGGACCTTCTCCTGAGATTGATGTTTTATGATCATGAGAGCCTCTATGTCAGGGTGGGTGGGTGGAATTAAATCCGAACCCCGACCTAATCGGTTGTCCGGAGTCCGACGACCTTCCGGACTAGACAGGCCGGGTTCCGGAATATCTTTTGATTGTTTGGAACCGCCGTCCGACGCTATGTTCGGAGGGCTGGTTGCGTCATTTCGTGGGTGAGTATCCGGCTCTTCCTGAACGGCGACTCGAGCATAGTCCGTCTTCAATATAGGAGAAGACTCAACGTCCTGCTCCAGGACTGCCGCGATCTGGTGGGTGACCGGTGGAGTTTTGATTTCGCCCTGATCGGTTTTAGGCCCGATCTGATCGTAATCTGTGACGATAACCAAACCGGTGATGCGATCTAGGAGCTCATTAAAGGACAAAAACTCATCCGGATCCATCTGCTTGGAGCGCTCAGAGTTGATGCGAAGGGGATTTTCGATGGCCCGAGAGGTCATCGTCGGCTCCGCGGCCGAACGGGCGATCATAGTAAAGTCGCCCAGCCGGAGGGTTTGGCCCGAGGCCAAAACTACCCCTACGGTAATGTAGTCTTTAATGACAAGGCGAGCCATCAAGCCTTTCATCGACGGCACAGTGGAACTCTCAATGAATGCACCAATGTCGGTGTCAAAACCGGCGGATCTCCGGTAGGGGGTCCCGAACTGCACGTCTACGATCGATGGTAACAGGAGACGGGGGACGCGATGTTTACCCAGGTTCGGGCCCTCTCTATGGAGGTAATACCCTACTTCCTTTTTATTGAACTTGATGAATATGAGTATTACAAGAGTTGATCTACCACGAGATCGTAATAACTAAACCCTAGAAGTCTAGCCACTACTAGGAAAAGTCCTGCTAGTGGCGCACCTATTTTGCCTACTAATGGCGCACTACAGGTGCGCCACTAGCATCACGCCATTAGAATTTTTTACTAATGGCGCACCACAGGTGCACCATTAGTATCTGGTATACTAATGGCGCACCAGGCAGTGCGCCATTAGTACATCACACAGTGCACCGTTACTATCTGACTTAGTAATGGCGCACTTCTATGCGGTTCCGAAAGCGGTGGTGCGATCTAGGAGCTCGTTTAAGGACGAAAACTCAACCGGATCCATCTGCTTGGAGTGCTCGGAGTTGATGCGAAGGGGATTTTCGATGGCCCGAGTGGTCATCGTCGGCTCCACGGCCGAACGGGCGATCATAGTAAAGTCGCCCAGCCGGAGGGTTTAGCCCGAGGCCAAAACTACCCCTGCAGTAATGTAGTCTTAATGACAAGGCAAGCCATCAAGCCTTTCATCGACGGCATAGTGGGACTCTCAATGAAAGCACCAATGTCGGTGTCAAAACCAGCGGATCTCGGGAATGGGGTCCCCAACTGCGCGTCTAGGATCGATGGTAACAGGAGACGGGGGACACGATGTTAACCCAGGTTCGGGCCCTCTCTATGGAGGTAATACCCTACTTCCTTTTTATTGAACTTGATGAATATGAGTATTACAAGAGTTGATCTACCACGAGATCGTAATGGCTAAATCCTAGAAGTCTAGCCACTACTAGGAAAAGGCCATCTAGTGGCGCACCTGTTTTTCCTACTAATGGCGCACTACCGGTGCGCCACTAGCATGACGCCATTAGAATTTTTTACTAATGGCGCACCACAGGAGCGCCATTAGTATCTGGTATACTAATGGCGCACCAGGCAGTGCGCCATTAGTACATCACACGGTGCGCCGTTACTATGTGACTTAGTAATGGCGCACCGCATAGAAGTGCGCCATTACTAACATTTATTTTAAAAAAAAATCAGAAATATTTTTTTCAAATTTATTTTTCGTTTTCGTAATCTGTGACGATTCCCAAAGCGGTGGTGCGATCTAGGAGCTCGTTTAAGGACGAAAACTCAACCGGATCCATCTGCTTGGAGTGCTCGGAGTTGATGCGAAGGGGGTTTTCGATGGCCCGAGAGGTCATTTTCGGCTCCGCGGCCGAACGGGCGATCATAGTAAAGTTGCCCAGCCGGAGGGTTTGGCGCGAGGCGAAAACTACCCCTGCGGTAATGTAGTCTTTAATGACAAGGCGGGCCATCAAGCCTTTCATCGACGACACAGTGGAACACTCAATGAAAGCAGCAATGTCGGTATCAAAACCGGCGGATCTCGGGTAGGGGGTCCCGAACTGCGCGTCTAGGCTCGATGGTAACAGGAGACGGGGGCACGATGTTTACCCAGGTTCGGGCCCTCTCTTTGGAGGTAATACCCTACTTCCTTTTTATTGAACTTGATGAATATGAGTACTACAAGAGTTGATCTACCACGAGATCGTAATGGCTAAACCCTAGAAGTCTAGCCACTACTAGGAAAAGGCATGCTAGTGGCGCACCTGTTTTGCCTAGTAATGGCGCACTACAGGTGCCCCACTAGCATCACGCCATTAGAATTTGTTACTAATGGCACACCACAGGTCCGTCATTAGTATCTGGTATACTAATGGTGCACCAGGCAGTGCGCCATTAGCACATCACATGGTGCGCCGTTACTATGTGACTTAGTAATGGCGCACCGCATGGAAGTGCGCCATTACTAACATTTATTTTTGAAAAAAGTTCAGAAATATTGTTTTGAAATTTATTTTTCATTTTCGTAATCTGTGACGATTCCCAAAGCGGTGCTGCGATATAGGACTTCGTTTAAGGACGAAAACACAACCGGATCCATCTGCTTGGAGTGCTCGGAGTTGATGTGAAGGGGATTTTCGATGGCCCGAGAGGTCATCGTCGGCTCCGCGGCCGAACAGCCGATCATAGTAAAGGCGCCCAGCCGGAGGGTTTGGCCCGAGGCCAAAACTACCCCTGCGGTAATGTAGTCTTTAATGACAAGGCGAGCCATCAAGCCTTTCATCGACGGCAAAGTGGAGCTCTCAATGAAAGCACCAATGTCGGTGTCAAAACCGGCGGATCTCGGGTAGGGGGTCCCGAACTGCGCGTCTAGGATCGATGGTAACAGGAGACGGGGGACACGATGTTTACCCAGGTTCGGGCCCTCTCTATGGAGGTAATACCCTACTTCCTTTTTATTGAACTTGATGAATATGAGTACTACAAGAGTTGATCTACCACGAGATCGTAATGGCTAAACCCTAGAAGTCTAGCCAGTACTAGGAAAAGGCCTGCTAGTGGCGCACTTGTTTTGCCTACTAATGGCGCACTACAGGTGCCCCACTAGCATCACGCCATTAGAATTCGTTACTACTGGCACACCATAGGTGCGCCATTAGTATCTGGTATACTAATGGTGCACCAGGCAGTGCGCCAGTAGTACATCACACGGTGCGCCGTTACTATGTGACTTAGTAATGGCGCACCGCCTGGAAGTGCGCCATTACTAACATTTATTTTCAAAAAAAGTTCAGAAATATTTTTTTCAAATTTATTTTTCATTTTCGTAATCTGTGACGATTCCCAAAGCGGTGCTGCGATATAGGACTTCGTTTAAGGACGAAAACACAACCGGATCCATCTGCTTGGAGTGCTCGGAGTTGATGCGAAGGGGATTTTCGATGGCCCGAGAGGTCATCGTCGGCTCCGCGGCCGAACGGCCGATCATAGTAAAGGCGCCCAGCCGGAGGGTTTGGCCCGAGGCCAAAACTACCCCTGCGGTACTGTAGTCTTTAATGACAAGGCGAGCCATCAAGCCTTTCATCGACGGCAAAGTGGAACTCTCAATGAAAGCACCAATGTCGGTGTCAAAACCGGCGGATCTCGGGTAGGGGGTCCCGAACTGCGCGTCTAGGATCGATGGTAACAGGAGACGGGGGACACGATGTTTACCCAGGTTCGGGCCCTCTCTATGGAGGTAATACCCTACTTCCTTTTTATTGAACTTGATGAATATGAGTATTACCAGAGTTGATCTACAACGAGATCGTAATGGCTAAACCCTAGAAGTCTAGCCAGTACTAGGAAAAGGCCTGCTAGTGGCGCACTTGTTTTGCCTACTAATGGCGCACTACAGGTGCCCCACTAGCATCACGCCATTAGAATTCGTTACTACTGGCACACCATAGGTGCGCCATTAGTATCTGGTATACTAATGGTGCACCAGGCAGTGCGCCAGTAGTACATCACACGGTGCGCCGTTACTATGTGACTTAGTAATGGCGCACCGCCTGGAAGTGCGCACCTGTTTTCCCTACTAATGGCGCACTACAGGTGCGCCACTAGCATCACGGCATTAGAATTCTTTAGTAATGGCGCACCACAGGTGCGCCATTAGTATTTGGTATACTATTGGCGCACCAGGCAGTGCGCCATTAGTGCATCACACGGTGCGCCGTTACTATCTGACTTAGTAATGGTGCACTGCATAGAAGTGCGCAATTACTAACATTTATTTTCAAAAAAATTCAGAAATATTTTTTTCAATTTTTTTCAATTTTTTTTCGTAATATGTGACGATTCCAAAAGCGGTGGTGCGATCTAGGAGCTCGTTTAAGGACGAAAACTCAACCGGATCCATCTGCTTGGAGCGCTCGGAGTTGATGCGGAGGGGATTTTCGATGGCCCGAGATGTCATCGTCGGCTCCGCAGCCGAACGGCGATCATAGTAAAGTCGCCCAGCCGGAGGGTTCGGCCCGAGGCCAGAACTACCCCTGCGATAATGTAGTCTTTAATGACAAGGCGAGCCATCAAGCCTTTCCGCGACGGCACAGTGGAACTCTCAATGAAAGCACCAATGTCGGTGTCAAAACCGGTGGATCTCAGGTAGGGGGTCCCAAACTGCGCGTCTAGGATCGATGGTAACAGGAGACGGGGGACACGATGTTTACCCAGGTTCGGGCCCTCCCTATGGAGGTAATACCCTACTTCCTTTTTATTGAACTTGATGAATATGAGTATTACAAGAGTTGATCTACCACGAGATCGTAATGGCTAAACCCTAGAAGTCTAGCCACTACTAGGAAAAGGCCTGCTAGTGGCGCACCTGTTTTGCCTACTAATGCAGCACTACAGGTGCCCCACTAGCATCACACCATTCGAATTTTTTACTAATGGCGCACCAGGCAGTGCGCCATTAGTACATCACACGGTGCACCATTACTATCTGACTTAGTAATGGCGCACCGCATAGAAGTGCGCTATTGCTAACATTTATTTTAAAAAATACAGAAATATTTTTTTCAAATTTTTTTTCAAATTTTTTTTTTCGTTTTCGTAATCTGTGACGATTCCCAAAGCGGTGATGCGATTTAGGAGCTCGTTTAAGGACGAAAACTCAACCGGATCGATCTTTTTGGAGTGCTCGGAGTTGATGCGAAGGGGATTTTCGATGGCCCGAGAGGTCATCGTCGGCTCCGCGGCCGAACGGGAGGTCATAGTAAAGTCACCCAGCCGGAGGGTTTGGCCCGAGGACAAAACTACCCCTGCGGTAATGTAGTCTTTAATGACAAGGCGAGCCATCAAGCCTTTCATCGACGACACAGTGGAACTCTCAATGAAAGCACCAATGTCGGTGTCAAAACTGGCGGATCTCGGGTAGGGGGTCCCGAACTGCGCGTCTAGGATCGATGGTAACAGGAGACGGGGGACACGATGTTTACCCAGGTTCGGGCCCTCTCTATGGAGGTAATACCCTACTTCCTTTTTATTGAACTTGATGAATATGAGTATTACAAGAGTTGATCTACCACGAGATCGTAATGGCTAAACCCTAGAAGTCTAGCCACTACTAGAAAAAGGCCTGCTAGTGGCGCACCTGTTTTGCCTACTAATGGCGCACTACAGGTGCGCCACTAGCATCACGACATTAGAATTTTTTACTAATGGCGCACCACAGGTGCGCCATTAGTATCTGGTATACTATTGGCGCACCAGCCAGTGCGCCATTAGTACATCACACGGTGCGCAGTTACTATCTGACTTAGTAATGGCGCACTGCATAGAAGTGCGCAATTACTAACATTTATTTTCAAAAAAATTTAGAAATATTTTTTTCAATTATTTTTCAAATTTTTTTTGTTTTCGTAATATGTAACGATTCCCAAAGTGGTGGTGCGATCTAGGAGCTCGTTTAAGGACGAAAACTAAACCGGATCCATCTGCTTGGAGTGCTCGGAGTTGATGCGAAGGGGATTTTTGATGGCCCGAGATGTCATCCTCGGCTCCGCGGCCGAACGGGCGATCATAGTAAAGTCGCCCGGCCGGAGGGTTTGGCCCGAGGCCAAAACTACCCCTGCGATAATGTAGTCTTTAATGACAAGGCGAGCCATCAAGCCTTTCATCGACGGCACAGTGGAACTCTCAATGAAAGCGCCAATGTCGGTGTCAAAACCGGCGGATCTCGGGTAGGGGGTCCCAAACTGCGCGTCTAGGATCGATGGTAACAGGAGACGGGGGACACGATGTTTACCCAGGTTCGGGCCCTCCCTATGGAGGTAATACCCTACTTCCTTTTTATTGAACTTGATGAATATGAGTATTACAAGAGTTGATCTACCACGAGATCGTAATGGCTAAACCCTAGAAGTCTAGCCACTACTAGGAAAAGGCCTGCTAGTGGCGCACCTGTTTTTCCTACTAATGCCGCACTACAGGTGCCCCACTAGCATCACGCCATTCGAATTTTTTACTAATGGCGCACCAGGCAGTGCGCCATTAGTACATCACATGGTGCGCCAGTACTATCTGACTTAGTAATGGCGCACCGCATAGAAGTGCGCCATTACTAACATTTATTTTTTTTAAAATACAGAAATATTTTTGTCAATTTTTTTTTCAAATTTATTTTTTCGTTTTCGTAATCTGTGACGATTCCCAAAGCGGTGATGCGATCTAGGAGCTCGTTTAAGGACGAAAACTCAACCGGATCGATCTGCTTGGAGTGCTCGGAGTTGATGCGAAGGGGATTTTCGATGGCCCGAGAGGTCATCGTCGGCTCCACGCCCGAACGGGCGATCATAGTAAAGTCACCCAGCCGGAGGGTTTGGCCCGAGGACAAAACTACCCCTGCGGTAATGTAGTCTTTAATGACAAGGCGAGCCATCAAGCCTTTCATCGACGGCACATTGGAACTCTCAATGAAAGCACCAATGTCGGTGTCAAAACCGGCGGATCTCGGGTAGGGGGTTCCGAACTGCGCGTCTAGGATCGATAGTAACAGGAGACGGGGGACACGATGTTTACGCAGGTTCGGGCCCTCTCTATGGAGGTAATACCCTACTTCCTTTTTATTGAACTTGATGAATATGAGTACTACAAGAGTTGATCTACCACGAGATCGTAATGGCTAAACCCTAGAAGTCTAGCCACTACTAGGAAAAGGCCTGCTAGTGGCGCACCTGTTTTGCCTACTAATGGCGCACTACAGGTGCGCCACTAGCATCACACCATTAGAATTTTTTACTAATGGCACACCACAGGTGCGCCATTAGTATCTGGTATACTAATGGCGCACCAGGCAGTGCGCCATTAGTACATCACACGGTGCGCCGTTACTATCTGACTTAGTAATGGCGCACCGCATGGAAGTGCGCCATTACTAACATTTATTTTCAAAAAAAGTTCAGAAATATTTTTTTCAAATTTATTTTTCATTTTCGTAATCTGTGACGATGCCCAAAGCGGTGCTGCGATCTAGGAGTTCGTTTAAAGACGAAAACACAACCGGATCCATCTGCTTGGAGTGCTCGGAGTTGATGCGAAGGGGATTTTCGATGGCCCGAGAGGTCATCGTCGGCTCCGCGGCCGAACGGCCGATCATAGTAAAGTCGCCCAGCCGGAGGGTTTGGCCCGAGGCCAAAACTACCCCTGCGGTAATGTAGTCTTTAATGACAAAGCGAGCCATCAAGCCTTTCATCAACGGCAAAGTGGAACTCTCAATGAAAGCACCAATGTCGGTGTCAAAACCGGCGGATCTCGGGTAGGGGGTCCCGAACTGCGCGTCTAGGATCGATGGTAACAGGAGACGGGGGACACGATGTTTACCCAGGTTCGGGCCCTCTCTATGGAGGTAATACCCTACTTCCTTTTTATTGAACTTGATGAATATAAGTATTACGAGAGTTGATCTACCACGAGATCGTAATGGCTAAGCCCTAGAAGTCTAGCCACTACTAGGAAAAGGCCTGCTAGTAGCGCCCCTGTTTTCCTTACTAATGGCGCACTACAGGTGCGCCACTAGCATCACGGCATTAGAATTTTTTACTAATGGCGCACCACAGGTGCGCCATTAGTATTTGGTATACTATTGGCGCACCAGGCAGTGCGCCATTAGTGCATCACACGGTGCGCCGTTACTATCTGACTTAGTAATGGTGCACTGCATAGAAGTGCGCAATTACTAACATATATTTTCAAAAAAATTCAGAAATTTTTTTTTCAATTTTTTTCAAAAAAAAATTTCGTAATATGTGACGATTCCCAAAGCGGTGGTGCGATCTAGGAGCTCGTTTAAGGACGAAAACTAAACTGGATCCATCTGCTTGGAGCGCTCAGAGTTGATGCGAAGGGGATTTTCGATGGCCCGAGATGTCATCGTCGGCTCTGCGGCCGAACGGGCGATCATAGTAAAGTCGCCTAGCCGGAGGGTTTGGCCCGAGGCCAAAACTACCCCTGCGATAATGTAGTCTTTAATGACAAGGCGAGCCATCAAGCCTTTCATCGACGGCACAGTGGAACTCTCAATGAAAGCACCAATGTCGCTGTCAAAACCGGCGGATCTCGGGTAGGGGGTCCCAAACTGCGCGTCTAGGATCGATGGTAACAGGAGACGGGGGACACGATGTTTACCCAGGTTCGGGCCCTCCCTATGGAGGTAATACACTACTTCCTTTTTATTAAACTTGATGAATATGAGTATTACAAGAGTTGATCTACCACGAGATCGTAATGGCTAAACCCTAGAAGTCTAGCCACTACTAGGAAAAGGCCTGCTAGTGGCGCACCTGTTTTGCCTACTAATGCCGCACTACAGGTGCCCCACTAGCATCACGCCATTCGAATTTTTTACTAATGGCGCACCAGGCAGTGCGCCATTAGTACATCACACGGTGCACCATTACTATCTGACTTAGTAATGGCGCACCGCATAGAAGTGCGCTATTACTAACATTTATTTTAAAAAAATACAGAAATATTTTTTTCAATTTTTTTTTCAAATTTTTTTTTTCGTTTTCGTAATCTGTGACGATTCCCAAAGCGGTGATGCGATCTAGGAGCTCGTTTAAGGACGAAAACTCAACCGGATCGATCTTCTTGGAGTGCTCGGAGTTGATGCGAAGGGGATTTTCGATGGCCCGAGAGGTCATCGTCGGCTCCGCGGCCGAACGGGAGATCATAGTAAAGTCACCCAGCTGGAGGGTTTGGCTCGAGGACAAAACTACCCCTGCGGTAATGTAGTCTTTAATGACAAGGCGAGCCATCAAGCCTTTCATCGACGACACAGTGGAACTCTCAATGAAAGCACCAATGTCGGTGTCAAAACCGGCGGATCTCGGGTAGGGGGTCCCGAACTGCGCGTCTAGGATCGATGGTAACAGGAGATGGGGGACACGATGTTTACCCAGGTTCAGGCCCTCTCTATGAAGGTAACACCCTACTTCCTTTTTATTGAACTTGACGAATATGAGTATTACAAGAGTTGATCTACCACGAGATCGTAATGGCTAAACTATAGAAGTCTAGCCAGTGCTTGGAAAAGGCCTGCTAGTGGCGATCCTGTTTTGCCTACTAATGGCGCACTACAGGTGCGCCACTAGCATCACGCCATTAGAATTTTTTACTAATGGCGCACCACAGGAGCGCCATTAGTATCTGGTATACTAATGGCGCACCAGGCAGTGCGCCATTAGTACATCACACGGTGCGCCGTTACTATCTGACTTAGTAATGGCGCACCGCATAGAAGTGCGCCATTACTAACATTTATTTTCAAAAAATAAATCGGAAATATTTTATTCAAATTTTTTTCAAAATAATTTTTTCGTTTTCGTAATCTGTGACGATTCCCAAAATGGTGATGCGATCTAGGAGCTCGTTTAAGGACGAAAACTCAACCGGATCCATCTGCTTGGAGTGCTCGGTGTTGATGAGAAGGGGATTTTCGATGGCCCGAGAGGTCATCGTCGGCTCCGCGGCCGAACGGGCGATCATAGTAAAGTCGCCGAGCCGGAGGGTTTGGCCCGAGGCCAAAACTACCCCTGCGGTAATGTAGTCTTTAATGACAAGGCGAGCCATCAAGCCTTTCATCTACGGCACAGTGGAAGTCTCGATGAAAGCACCAATGTCGGTGTCAAAACCAGCGGATCTCGGGTAGGGGGTCCCGAACTGCGCGTCTAGGATCAATGGTAACAGGAGACGGGGGACACGATGTTTACCCAGGTTCAGGCCCTCTCTATGGAGGTAATACCCTACTTCCTTTTTATTGAACTTGATGAATATGAGTATTACCAGAGTTGATCTACAACGAGATCGTAATGGCTAAACCCTAGAAGTTTAGCCACTACTAGGAAAAGGCCTGCTAGTGGCGCACCTGTTTTGCCTACTGATGGCGCACTACAGGTGCGCCACTAGCATCACGCCATTAGAATTTTTAACTAATGGCACACCACAGGTGCGCCATTAGTATCTGGTACACTAATGGCGCACCAGGCAGTGCGCCATTAGTACATCGCACGGTGCGCCGTTACTATGTGACTTAGTAATGGCGCACCGCATAGAAGTGCGCCATTACTAACATTTATTTTCAAAAAAAGTTCAGAAATATTTTTTTCAAATTTATTTTTCATTTTCGTAATCTGTGACGATGCCCAAAGCGGTGCTGCGATCTAGGAGTTCGTTTAAGGACGAAAACACAACCGGATCCATCTGCTTGGAGTGCTCGGAGTTGATGCGAAGGGGATTTTCGATGGCCCGAGAGGTCATTGTCGGCTCCGCGGCCGAACGGCAGATCATAGTAAAGTCGCCCAGCCGGAGGGTTTGGCCCGAGGCCAAAACTACCCCTGCGGTAATGTAGTCTTTAATGACAAGGCGAGCCATCAAGCCTTTCATCAACGGCAAAGTGGAACTCTCAATGAAAGCACCAATGTCGGTGTCAAAACCAGCGGATCTCGGGAATGGGGTCCCCAACTGCGCGTCTAGGATCGATGGTAACAGGAGACGGGGGACACGATGTTAACCCAGGTTCGGGCCCTCTCTATGGAGGTAATACCCTACTTCCTTTTTATTGAACTTGATGAATATGAGTATTACGAGAGTTGATCTACCACGAGATCGTAATGGCTAAACCCTAGAAGTCTAGCCACTACTAGGAAAAGGCCTGCTAGTGGCGCACCTGTTTTCCTTACTAATGGCGCACTACAGGTGCGCCACTAGCATCACGGCATTAGAATTTTTTACTAATGGCGCACCACAGGTGCGCCATTAGTATTTGGTATACTATTGGCGCACCAGGCAGTGCGCCATTAGTGCATCACACGGTGCGCCGTTACTATCTGACTTAGTAATGGTGCACTGCATAGAAGTGCGCAATTACTAACATTTATTTTCAAAAAAATTAAGAGATATTTTTTTCAATTTTTTTCAAAAAAAAATTTCGTAATATGTGACGATTCCCAAAGCGGTGGTGCGATCTAGGAGCTCGTTTAAGGACGAAAACTAAACCGGATCCATCTGCTTGGAGCGCTCAGAGTTGATGCGAAGGGGATTTTCGATGGCCCGAGATGTCATCGTCGGCTCTGCGGCCGAACGGGCGATCATAGTATAGTCGCCCAGCCGGAGGGTTTGGCCCGAGGCCAAAACTACCCCTGCGATAATGTAGTCTTTAATGACAAGGCGAGCCATCAAGCCTTTCATCGACGGCACAGTGGAACTCTCAATGAAAGCACCAATGTCGCTGTCAAAACCGGCGGATCTCGGGTAGGGGGTCCCGAACTGCGCGTCTAGGATCGATGGTAACAGGAGACGGGGGACACGATGTTTACCCAGGTTCGGGCCCTCCCTATGGAGGTAATACACTACTTCCTTTTTATTGAACTTGATGAATATGAGTATTACAAGAGTTGATCTACCACGAGATCGTAATGGCTAAACCCTAGAAGTCTAGCCACTACTAGGAAAAGGCCTGCTAGTGGCGCACCTGTTTTGCCTACTAATGCCGCACTACAGGTGCCCCACTAGCATCACGCCATTCGAATTTTTTACTAATGGCGCACCAGGCAGTGCGCCATTAGTACATCACACGGTGCACCATTACTATCTGACTTAGTAATGGCGCACCGCATAGAAGTGCGCTATTACTAACATTTATTTTAAAAAAATACAGAAATATTTTATTCAAATTTTTTTTCAATTTTTTTTTCGTTTTCGTAATCTGTGACGATTCCCAAAGCGGTGATGCGATCTAGGAGCTCGTTTAAGGACGAAAACTCAACCGGATCGATCTTCTTGGAGTGCTCGGAGTTGATGGGAAGGGGATTTTCGATGGCCCGAGAGGTCATCGTCGGCTCCGCGGCCGAACGGGAGATCATAGTAAAGTCACCCAGCTGGAGGGTTTGGCTCGAGGACAAAACTACCCCTGCGGTAATGTAGTCTTTAATGACAAGGCGAGCCATCAAGCCTTTCATCGACGACACAGTGGAACTCTCAATGAAAGCACCAATGTCGGTGTCAAAACCGGCGGATCTCGGGTAGGGGGTCCCGAACTGCGCGTCTAGGATCGATGGTAACAGGAGATGGGGGACACGATGTTTACCCAGGTTCAGGCCCTCTCTATGAAGGTAATACCCTACTTCCTTTTTATTGAACTTGACGAATATGAGTATTACAAGAGTTGATCTACCACGAGATCGTAATGGCTAAACTATAGAAGTCTAGCCAGTGCTTGGAAAAGGCCTGCTAGTGGCGATCCTGTTTTGCCTACTAATGGCGCACTACAGGTGCGCCACTAGCATCACGCCATTAGAATTTTTTACTAATGGCGCACCACAGGAGCGCCATTAGTATCTGGTATACTAATGGCGCACCAGGCAGTGCGCCATTAGTACATCACACGGTGCGCCGTTACTATCTGACTTAGTAATGGCGCACCGCATAGAAGTGCGCCATTACTAACATTTATTTTCAAAAAATAAATCGGAAATATTTTATTCAAATTTTTTCAAAATAATTTTTTCGTTTTCGTAATCTGTGACGATTCCCAAAATGGTGATGCGATCTAGGAGCTCGTTTAAGGACGAAAACTCAACCGGATCCATCTGCTTGGAGTGCTCGGAGTTGATGGGAAGGGGATTTTCGATGGCCCGAGAGGTCATCGTCGGCTCCGCGGCCGAACGGGAGATCATAGTAAAGTCACCCAGCTGGAGGGTTTGGCTCGAGGACAAAACTACCCCTGCGGTAATGTAGTCTTTAATGACAAGGCGAGCCATCAAGCCTTTCATCG
Organism: Aegilops tauschii subsp. strangulata; assembly: GCF_002575655.3. Lineage (NCBI taxonomy): Eukaryota > Viridiplantae > Streptophyta > Magnoliopsida > Poales > Poaceae > Aegilops > Aegilops tauschii. The sequence goes on from NC_053035.3 coordinate 402,621,266, forward strand.
ACGACACAGTGGAACTCTCAATGAAAGCACCAATGTCGGTGTCAAAACCGGCGGATCTCGGGTAGGGGGTCCCGAACTGCGCGTCTAGGATCGATGGTAACAGGAGATGGGGGACACGATGTTTACCCAGGTTCAGGCCCTCTCTATGAAGGTAATACCCTACTTCCTTTTTATTGAACTTGACGAATATGAGTATTACAAGAGTTGATCTACCACGAGATCGTAATGGCTAAACTATAGAAGTCTAGCCAGTGCTTGGAAAAGGCCTGCTAGTGGCGATCCTGTTTTGCCTACTAATGGCGCACTACAGGTGCGCCACTAGCATCACGCCATTAGAATTTTTTACTAATGGCGCACCACAGGAGCGCCATTAGTATCTGGTATACTAATGGCGCACCAGGCAGTGCGCCATTAGTACATCACACGGTGCGCCGTTACTATCTGACTTAGTAATGGCGCACCGCATAGAAGTGCGCCATTACTAACATTTATTTTCAAAAAATAAATCGGAAATATTTTATTCAAATTTTTTTCAAAATAATTTTTTCGTTTTCGTAATCTGTGACGATTCCCAAAATGGTGATGCGATCTAGGAGCTCGTTTAAGGACGAAAACTCAACCGGATCCATCTGCTTGGAGTGCTCGGTGTTGATGAGAAGGGGATTTTCGATGGCCCGAGAGGTCATCGTCGGCTCCGCGGCCGAACGGGCGATCATAGTAAAGTCGCCGAGCCGGAGGGTTTGGCCCGAGGCCAAAACTACCCCTGCGGTAATGTAGTCTTTAATGACAAGGCGAGCCATCAAGCCTTTCATCTACGGCACAGTGGAAGTCTCGATGAAAGCACCAATGTCGGTAACCGGCGGATCTCGGGTAGGGGGTCCCGAACTGCGCGTCTAGGATCGATGGTAACAGGAGATGGGGGACACGATGTTTACCCAGGTTCGGGCCCTCTCTATGGAGGTAATACCCTACTTCCTTTTTATTGAACTTGATGAATATGAGTATTACAAGAGTTGATCTACCACGAGATCGTAATGGCTAAACCCTAGAAGTCTAGCCACTACTAGGAAAAGGCCTGCTAGTGGCGCACCTGTTTTGCCTACTAATGGCGCACTACAGGTGCGCCACTAGCATCACGGCATTAGAATTTTTTACTAATGGCGCACCATAGGTGCGGCATTAGTATCTGGTATACTATTGGCGCACCAGGCAGTGCGCCATTAGTACATCACACGGTGCGCCGTCACTATCTGACTTAGTAATGGCGCACTACATAGAAGTGCGCAATTACTAACATTTATTTTCAAAAAAATTCAGAAATATTTTTTTCAATTTTTTTTCAAATTTTTTTGTTTTCGTAATATGTGACGATTCCCAAAGCGGTGGTGCGATCTAGGAGCTCGTTTAAGGCCGAAAACTCAACCGGATCCATCTTCTTGGAGTGCTCGGAGTTGATGCGAAGGGGATTTTCGATGGCCCGAGATGTCATCGTTGGCTCCGCGGCCGAACGGGCGATCATAGCAAAGTCGCCCAGCCGGAGGGTTTGGCCCGAGGCCAAAACTAGCCCTGCGGTAATGTAGTCTTTAATGACAAGGCGAGCCATCAAGCCTTTGATCGACGGCACAGTGGAACTCTCAATGAAAGCACCATTGTCGGTGTCAAAACCAGCGGATCTCGGGTAGGGGGTCCCAAACTGCGCGTCTAGGATCGATGGTAACAAGAGACGGGGGACACGATGTTTACCCAGGTTCAGGCCCTCCCTATGGAGGTACTACCCTACTTCCTTTTTATTGAACTTGATGAATATGAGTATTACAAGAGTTGATCTACCACGAGATCGTAATGGCTAAACCCTAGAAGTCTAGCCACTACTAGGAAAAGGCCTGCTAGTGGCACACCTGTTTTGCCTACTAATGGCGCTCTACAGGTGCCCCACCAGCATCACGCCATTCGAAATTTTTACTAATGGCGCACCAGGCAGTGCGCCATTAGTACATCACACGGTGCGCCATTACTATCTGACTTAGTAATGGCGCACCGCATAGAAGTGCGCCATTACTAACATTTATTTTTAAAAAAATACAGAAATATTTTTTTCAAATTTATTTTTTCGTTTTCGTAATCTGTGACGATTCCCAAATCGGTGATGCGATCTAGGAGCTCGTTTAAGGACGAAAACTCAACCGGATCCATCTGCTTGGAGTGCTCGGAGTTTATGCAAAGGGGATTTTTGATGGCCCGAGAGGTCATCGTCGGCTTCGCGGCTGAACGGGCGATCAGAGTAAAGTCGCCCAACCGGAGGGTTTGGCCCGAGGCCAAAACTACCCCTGCGGTAATGTAGTCTTTAATGACAAGGCGAGCCATCAAGCCTTTCATCGACGGCACAGTGGAACCCTCATTGAAAGCACCAATGTCGGTGTCAAAACCGGCGGATCTCGGGTAGGGGGTCCCGAACTGCGCGTCTAGGATCGATGGTAACAGGAGACGGGGGACACGATGTTTACCCAGGTTCGGGCCCTCTCTATGGAGGTAATACCCTACTTCCTTTTTATTGAACTTGATGAATATGAGTATTACAAGAGTTGATCTACCACGAGATCGTAATGGCTAAACCCTAGAAGTGTAGCCACTACTAGGAAAAGGCCTGCTAGTGGCGCACCTGTTTTGCCTACTAATGGCGCACTACAGGTGCGCCACTAGCATCACGGCATTAGAATTTTTTACTAATGGCGCACCATAGGTGCGGCATTAGTGTCTGGTATACTATTGGCGCACCAGGCAGTGCGCCATTAGTACATCACACGGTGCGCCGTCACTATCTGACTTAGTAATGGCGCACTACATAGAAGTGCGCAATTACTAACATTTATTTTCAAAAAAATTCAGAAATATTTTTTTCAATTTTTTTTCAATTTTTTTTGTTTTCGTAATATGTGACGATTCCCAAAGCGGTGGTGCGATCTAGGAGCTCGTTTAAGGACGAAAACTCAACCGGATCCATCTGCTTGGAGTGCTCGGAGTTGATGCGAAGGGGATTTTCGATGGCCCGAGAGTTCATCGTCGGCTCCGCGGCCGAACGGGCGATCATAGTAAAGTCGCCCAGCCGGAGGATTTGGCCCGAGGCCAAAACTACCCCTGCGGTAATGTAGTCTTTAATGACAAGGCGAGCCATCAAGCCTTTCATCGACGACACAGTGGAACTCTCATTGAAAGCACCAATGTCGGTGTCAAAACCGGCGGATCTCGGGTAGGGGGTCCCGAACTGCGCGTCTAGGATCGATGGTAACAGGAGATGGGGGACACGATGTTTACCCAGGTTCGGGCCCTCTCTATGGAGGTAATACCCTACTTCCTTTTTATTGAACTTGATGAATATGAGTATTACAAGAGTTGATCTACCACGAGATCGTAATGGCTAAACCCTAGAAGTCTAGCCACTACTAGGAAAAGGCCTGCTAGTGGCGCACCTGTTTTGCCTACTAATGGCGCACTACAGGTGCGCCACTAGCATCACGGCATTAGATTTTTTTACTAATGGCGCACCATACGTGCGGCATTAGTATCTGGTATACTATTGGCGCACCAGGCAGTGCGCCATTAGTACATCACACGGTGCGCCGTTACTATCTGACTTGGTAATGGCGCACTGCATAGAAGTGCGCAATTACTAACATTTATTTTCAAAAAAATTCAGAAATATTTTTTTCAATTTTTTTTGTTTTCGTAATATGTGACGATTCCCAAAGCGGTGGTGCGATCTAGGAGCTCGTTTAAGGACGAAAACTCAACCGGATCCATCTGCTTGGAGTGCTCGGAGTTGATGCGAAGGGGATTTTCGATGGCCCGAGATGTCATCGTTGGCTCCGCGGCCGAACGGGCGATCATAGTAAAGTCGCCCAGCCGGAGGGTTTGGCCCGAGGCCAAAACTAGCCCTGCGGTAATGTAGTCTTTAATGACAAGGCGAGCCATCAAGCCTTTGATCGACGGCACAGTGGAACTCTCAATGAAAGCACAATTGTCGGTGTCAAAACCAGCGGATCTCGGGTAGGGGGTCCCAAACTGCACGTCTAGGATCGATGGTAACAAGAGACGGGGGACACGATGTTTACCCAGGTTCAGGCCCTCCCTATGGAGGTACTACCCTACTTCCTTTTTATTGAACTTGATGAATATGAGTATTACAAGAGTTGATCTACCACGAGATCGTAATGGCTAAACCCTCGAAGTCTAGCCACTACTAGGAAAAGGCCTGCTAGTGGCACACCTGTTTTGCCTACTAATGGCGCACTACAGGTGCCCCACCAGCATCACGCCATTCGAATTTTTTACTAATGGCGCACCAGGCAGTGCGCCATTAGTACATCACACGGTGCGCCATTACTATCTGACTTAGTAATGGCGCACCGCATAGAAGTGCGCCATTACTAACATTTATTTTTTAAAAAATACAGAAATATTTTTTTCAAATTTATTTTTTCGTTTTCGTAATTTATTTTTGATGGCCCGAGAGGTCATCGTCGGCTTCGCGGCTGAACGGGCGATCAGAGTAAAGTCGCCCAGCCGGAGGGTTTGGCCCGAGGCCAAAATTACCCCTGCGGTAATGTAGTCTGTAATGACAAGGCGAGTCATCATGCCTTTCATCGACGGCTCAGTGGAACTCTCAATGAAAGCACCAATGTCGGTGTCAAAACCGGCGGATCTCGGGTAGGGGGTCCCAAACTGCGCGTCTAGGATCGATGGTAACAGGAGACGGGGGACACGATGTTTACCCAGGTTCGGGCCCTCTCTATGAAGGTAATACCCTACTTCCTTTTTATTGAACTTGATGAATATGAGTATTACAAGAGTTGATCTACCACGAGATCGTAATGGCTAAACCCTAGAAGTCTAGCCACTACTAGGAAAACGCCTGCTAGGGGCGCACCTGTTTTGCCTACTAATGGCGCACTACAGGTGCGCCACTAGCATCACGCCATTTGAATTTTTTACTAATGGCGCACCACAAGTGCGCCATTAGTATCTGGTATACTAATGGCGCACCAGGCAGTGCGCCATTAGTACATCACACGGTGCGCCGTTACTATCTGACTTAGTAATGGCGCACCGCATAGAAGTGCGCCATTACTAACATTTATTTTCAAAAAAAATCAGAAATATTTTATTCAAATTTTTTCAAAATAATTTTTTCGTTTTCGTAATCTGTGACGATTCCCGAAGTGGTGATGCGATCTAGGAGCTCGTTTAAGGACGAAAACTCAACCGGATCCATCTGCTTGGAGTGCTCGGTGTTGATGCGAAGGGGATTTTCGATGGCCCGAGAGGTCATCGTCGGCTCCGCGGCCGAACGGGCGATCATAGTAAAGTCGCCCAGCCGGGGGGTTTGGCCCGAGGCCAAAACTACCCCTGCGGTAATGTAGTCTTTAATGACAAGGCGAGCCATCAAGCCTTTCATCTACGGCACAGTGGAACTCTCAATGAAAGCACCAATGTCGGCGTCAAAACCGGCGGATCTCGGGTAGGGGGTCCCGAACTGCGCGTCTACGATCAATGGTAACAGGAGACGGGGGACACGATGTTTACCCAGGTTCGGGCCCTCTCTATGGAGGTAATACCCTACTTCCTTTTTATTGAACTTGATGAATATGAGTATTACCAGAGTTGATCTACAACGAGATCGTAATGGCTAAACCCTAGAAGTCTAGCCACTACTAGGAAAAGGCCTGCTAGTGGCGCACCTGTTTTGCCTACCGATGGCGCACTACAGGTGCGCCACTAGCATCACGCCATTAGAATTTTTAACTAATGGCACACCACAGGTGCGCCATTAGTATCTGCTATAGTAATGGCGCACCAGGCAGTGCGCCATTAGTACATCACACGGTGCGCCGTTACTATGTGACTTAGTAATGGCGCACTACATAGAAGTGCGCAATTACTAACATTTATTTTCAAAAAAATTCAGAAATATTTTTTTCAATTTTTTTTTGTTTTCGTAATATGTGACGATTCCCAAAGCGGTGGTGCGATCTAGGAGCTCGTTTAAGGACGAAAACTCAACCGGATCCATCTGCTTGGAGTGCTCGGAGTTGATGCGAAGGGGATTTTCGATGGCCCGAGAGGTCATCGTCGGCTCCGCGGCCGAACGGGCGATCATAGTAAAGTCGCCCAGCCGGAGGATTTGGCCCGAGGCCAAAACTACCCCTGCGTTAATGTAGTCTTTAATGACAAGGCGAGCCATCAAGCCTTTGATCGACGACACAGTGAAACTCTCATTGAAAGCACCAATGTCGGTGTCAAAACCGGCGGATCTCGGGTAGGGGGTCCCGAACTGCGCGTCTAGGATCGATGGTAACAGGAGACGGGGGACACGATGTTTACCCAGGTTCGGGCCCTCTCTATGGAGGTAATACCCTACTTCCTTTTTATTGAACTTGATGAATATGAGTATTACAAGAGTTGATCTACCACGAGATCGTAATGGCTAAACCCTAGAAGTGTAGCCACTACTAGGAAAAGGCCTGCTAGTGGCGCACCTGTTTTGCCTACTAATGGCGCACTACAGGTGCGCCACTAGCATCACGGCATTAGAATTTTTTACTGATGGCGCACCATAGGTGCGGCATTAGTATCTGGTATACTATTGGCGCACCAGGCAGTGCGCCATTAGTACATCACATGGTGCGCCGTTACTATGTGACTTAGTAATGGCGCACTGCATAGAAGTGCGCAATTACTAACATTTATTTTCAAAAAAATTCAGAAATATTTTTTTCAATTTTTTTTCAAAATTTTTTTGTTTTCGTAATATGTGACGATTTCCCAAAGCGGTGGTGTGATCTAGGAGCTCGTTTAAGGACGAAAACTCAACCGGATCCATCTGCTTGGAGTGCTCGGAGTTGATGCGAAGGGGGTTTTCGATGGCCCGAGAGGTCATCGTCGGCTCCGCGGCCGAACGGGCGATCATAGTAAAGTCGCCCAGCCGGAGGGTTTGGCCCGAGGCCAAAACTACCCCTGCGGTAATGTAGTCTTTAATGACAAGGAGAGCCATCAAGCCTTTGATCGACGGCATAGTGGAACTCTCAATGAAAGCACCAAGTCGGTGTCAAAACCAGCGGATCTTGGGTAGGGGGTCCCAAACTGCGCGTCTAGGATCGATGGTAACAAGAGACGGGGGACACGATGTTTACCCAGGTTCGGGCCCTCCCTATGGAGGTAATACCCTACTTCCTTTTTATGGAACTTGATGAATATGAGTATTACAAGAGTTGATCTACCACGAGATCGTAATGGCTAAACCCTAGAAGTCTAGCCACTACTAGGAAAAGGCCTGCTAGTGGCACACCTGTTTTGCCTACTAATGGCGCACTACAGGTGCCCCACCAGCATCACGCCATTCGAATTTTTTACGAATGGCGCACCAGGCAGTGCGCCATTAGTACATCACACGGTGCGCCATTACTATCTGACTTAGTAATGGCGCACCGCATAGAAGTGCGCCATTACTAACATTTATTTAAAAAAAATACAGAAATATTTTTTTCAAATTTATTTTTTCGTTTTCGTAATCTGTGACGATTCCCAAAGCGGTGATGCGATCTAGGAGCTCGTTTAAGGACGAAAACTCAACCGGATCGATCTGCTTCGAGTGCTCGGAGTTGATGCGAAGGGGATTTTCGATGTCCCGAGAGGTCATCGTCGGCTCTGCGGCCGAACGGGCGATCATAGTAAAGTCGCCCAGCCGGAAGGTTTGGCCCGAGGAAAAAACTACCCCTGCGGTAATGTAGTCTATAATGACAAGGCGAGCCATCAAGCCTTTCACCGACGACACAGTGGAACTCTCAATGAAAGCACCAATGTCGGTGTCAAAACCGGCGGATCTCGGGTAGGGGGTCCCGAACTGCGCGTCTAGGATCGATGGTAACAGGAGATGGGGGACACGATATTTACCCAGGTTCGGGCCCTCTCTATGAAGGTAATACCCTACTTCCTTTTTATTGAACTTGATGAATATGAGTATTACAAGAGTGGATCTACCACGAGATCGTAATGGCTAAACCCTAGAAGTCTAGCCACTACTAGGAAAAGGCCTGCTAGGGGCGCACCTGTTTTGCCTACTAATGGCGCACTACAGGTGCGCCACTAGCATCACGCCATTTGAATTTTTTACTAATGGCGCACCACAAGTGCGCCATTAGTATCTGGTATACTAATGGCGCACCAGGAAGTGCGCCATTAGTACATCACACGGTGCGCCGTTACTATCTGACTTATAATGGCGCACCGCATAGAAGTGCGCCATTACTAACATTTATTTTCAAAAAAAAATCAGAAATATTTTATTCAAATTTTTTCAAAATAATTTTTTCGTTTTCGTAATCTGTGACGATTCCCGAAGTGGTGATGCGATCTAGGAGCTCGTTTAAGGACGAAAACTCAACCGGATCCATCTGCTTGGAGTGCTCGGTGTTGATGCGAAGGGGATTTTCGATGGCCCGAGGGGTCATCGTCGGATCCGCGGCCGAACGGGCGATCATAGTAAAGTCGCCCAGCCGGAGGGTTTGGCCCGAGGCCAAAACTACCCCTGCGCTAATGTAGTCTTTAATGACAAGACGAGCCATCAAGCCTTTCATCTACGGCACAGTGGAACTCTCAATGAAAGCACCAATGTCGGCGTCAAAACCGGCGGATCTCGGGTAGGGGGTCCCGAACTGCGCGTCTAGGATCAATGGTAACAGGAGACGGGGGACACGATGTTTACCCAGGTTCGGGTCCTCTCTATGGAGGTAATACCCTACTTCCTTTTTATTGAACTTGATGAATATGAGTATTACAAGAGTTGATCTACAACGAGATCGTAATGGCTAAACCCTAGAAGTCTAGCCACTACTAGGAAAAGGCCTGCTAGTGGCGCACCTGTTTTGCCTACCGATGGCGCACTACAGGTGCGCCACTAGCATCACGCCATTAGAATTTTTAACTAATGGCACACCACAGGTGCGCCATTAGTATCTGGTATACTAATGGCGCACCAGGCAGTGCGCCATTAGTACATCACACGGTGCGCCGTTACTATGTGACTTAGTAATGGCGCACCGCATGGAAGTGCGCCATTACTAGCATTTATTTTCAAAAAAAGTTCAGAAATATTTCTTTCAAATTTATTTTTCATTTTCGTAATCTGTGCGATTCCCAAAGCGGTGCTGCGATCTAGGAGTTCGTTTAAGGACGAAAACTCAACCGGATCCATCTACTTGGAGTGCTCAGAGTTGATGCGAAGGGGATTTTCGATGGCCCGAGAGGTCATCGTCGGCTCCGCGGCCGAACGGGCGATCATAGTAAAGTCGCCCAGCCGGAGGATTTGGCCCGAGGCCAAAACTACCCCTGCGGTAATGTAGTCTTTAATGACAAGGCGAGCCATCAAGCCTTTCATCGACGGCACAGTGGAACTCTCATTGAAAGCACCAATGTCGGTGTCAAAACCGGCGGATCTCGGGTAGGGGGTCCCGAACTGCGCGTCTAGGATCGATGGTAACAGGAGACGGGGGACACGATGTTTACCCAGGTTCGGGCCCTCTCTATGGAGGTAATACCCTACTTCCTTTTTATTGAACTTGATGAATATGAGTATTACAAGAGTTGATCTACCACGAGATCGTAATGGCTAAACCCTAGAAGTCTAGCCACTACTAGGAAAAGGCCTGCTAGTGGCGCACCTGTTTTGCCTACTAATGGCGCACTACAGGTGCGCCACTAGCATCACGGCATTAGAATTTTTTACTAATGGCGCACCATAGGTGCGGCATTAGTATCTGGTATACTATTGGCGCACCAGGCAGTGCGCCATTAGTACATCACACGGTGCGCCGTTACTATCTGACTTAGTAATGGCGCACTACATAGAAGTGCGCAATTACTAACATTTATTTTCAAAAAAATTCAGAAATATTTTTTTCAATTTTTTTTCAAATTTTTTTTGTTTTCGTAATATGTGACGATTCCCAAAGCGGTGGTGCGATCCAGGAGCTCGTTTAAGGATGAAAACTCAACCGGATCCATCTGCTTGGAGTGCTCGGAGTTGATGCGAAGGGGATTTTCGATGGCCCGGGAGGTCATCGTCGGCTCCGCGGCCGAACGGGCGATCATAGTAAAGTCGCCCAGCCGGAGGATTTGGCCCGAGGCCAAAACTACCCCTGCGGTAATGTAGTCTTTAATGACAAGGCGAGCCATCAAGCCTTTCATCGACGACACAGTGGAACTCTCATTGAAAGCACCAATGTCGGTGTCAAAACCGGCGGATCTCGGGTAGGGTGTCCCGAACTGCGCGTCTAGGATCGATGGTAACAGGAGACGGGGGACACGATGTTTACCCAGGTTCGGGTCCTCTCTATGGAGGTAATACCCTACTTCCTTTTTATTGAACTTGATGAATATGAGTATTACAAGAGTTGATCTACCACGAGATCGTAATGGCTAAACCCTAGAAGTCTAGCCACTACTAGGAAAAGGCCTGCTAGTGGCGCACCTGTTTTGCCTACTAATGGCGCACTACAGGTGCGCCACTAGCATCACGGCATTAGAATTTTTTACTAATGGCGCACCATAGGTGCGGCATTAGTATCTGGTATACTATTGGCGCACCAGGCAGTGCGCCATTAGTACATCACATGGTGCGCCGTTACTATCTGACTTAGTAATGGCGCACTGCATAGAAGTGCGCAATTACTAACATTTATTTTCAAACAAATTCAGAAATATTTTTTTCAATTTTTTTTCAAATTTTTTTTGTTTTCGTAATATGTGACGATTCCCAAAGCGGTGGTGCGATCTAGGAGCTCGTTTAAGGACGAAAACTCAACCGGATCCATTTGCTTGGAGTGCTCGGAGTTGATGCGAAGGGGATTTTCGATGGCCCGAGATGTCATCGTTGGCTCCGCGGCCGAACGGGCGATCATAGTAAAGTCGCCCAGCCGGAGGGTTTGGCCCGAGGCCAAAACTACCCCTGCGGTAATGTAGTCTTTAATGACAAGGCGAGCCATCAAGCCTTTGATCGACGGCACAGTGGAACTCTCAATGAAAGCACCAATGTCGGTGTCAAAACCAGCGGATCTCGGGTAGGGGGTCCCAAACTGCGCGTCTAGGATCGATGGTAACAAGAGACGGGGGACACGATGTTTACCCAGGTTCAGGCCCTCCCTATGGAGGTAATACCCTACTTCCTTTTTATTGAACTTGATGAATATGAGTATTACAAGAGTTGATCTACCACGAGATCGTAATGGCTAAACTCTAGAAGTCTAGCCACTACTAGGAAAAGGCCTGCTAGTGGCACACCTGTTTTGCCTACTAATGGCGCACTACAGGTGCCCCACCAGCATCACGCCATTCGAATTTTTTACTAATGGCGCACCAGGCAGTGCGCCATTAGTACATCACACGGTGCGCCATTACTATCTGACTTAGTAATGGCGCACCGCATAGAAGTGCGCCATTACTAACATTTATTTTTAAAAAAATACAGAAATATTTTTTTCAAATTTATTTTTTCGTTTTCGTAATCTGTGACGATTCCCAAAGCGGTGATGCGATCTAGGAGCTCGTTTAAGGACGAAAACTCAACCGGATCGATCTGCTTGGAGTGCTCGGAGTTGATGCGAAGGGGATTTTCGATGTCCCGAGAGGTCATCGTCGGCTCCGCGGCCGAACGGGCGATCATAGTAAAGTCGCCCAGCCGGAGGGTTTGGCCCGAGGAAAAACTACCCTTGCGGTAATGTAGTCTATAATGACAAGGCGAGCCATCAAGCCTTTCACCGACGACACAGTGGAACTCTCATTGAAAGCACCAATGTCGGTGTCAAAACCGGCGGATCTCGGGTAGGGGGTCCCGAAATGCGCGTCTAGCATCGATGGTGACAGGAGATGGGGGACACGATATTTACCCAGGTTCGGGCCCTCTCTATGAAGGTAATACCCTACTTCCTTTTTATTAAACTTGATGAATATGAGTATTACAAGAGTTGATCTACCACGAGATCGTAATGGCTAAACCCTAGAAGTCTAGCCACTGCTAGGAAAAGGCCTGCTAGGGGCGCACCTGTTTTGCCTACTAATGGCGCACTACAGGTGCGCCACTAGCATCACGCCATTTGAATTTTTTACTAATGGCGCACCACAGGTGCGCCATTAGTATCTGGTATACTAATGGCGCACCAGGCAGTGCGCCATTAGTACATCACACGGTGTGCCGTTACTATCTGACTTAGTAATGGCACACCGCATAGAAGTGCGCCATTACTAAAATTTATTTTCAAAAAAAAATCAGAAATATTTTGTTCAAATTTAATTTTTCGTTTTCGTAATCTGTGACGATTCCCGAAGCGGTGATGCAATCTAGGAGCTCGTTTAAGGACAAAAGCTCAACCGGATCCATCTGCTTGCAGTGCTCGGAGTTGATGCGAAGGGGATTTTTGATGGCCCGAGAGGTCATCGTCGGCTCCGCGGCCGAACGGGCGATCATAGTAAAGTCGCCCAGTCGGAGGGTTTGGCCCGAGGCCAAAACTACCCCTGCGGTAATGTAGTCTTTAATGACAAGGCGAGCCATCAAGCCTTTCGTCGACGGCACAGTGGAACTCTCAATGAAAGCACCAATGTCGGTGTCCAATCCAGTGGATCTCGGGTAGGGGGTCCCGAACTGCGCGTCTAGGATCGATGGTAACAGGAGACGGAGGACACGATGTTTACCCAGGTTCGGGCCCTCTCTATGGAGGAAATACCCTACTTCCTTTTTATTGAACTTGATGAATATGAGTATTACCAGAGTTGATCTACCACGACATCGTAATGGCTAAACCCTAGAAGTCTAGCCACTACTAGGAAAAGGCCTGCTAGTGGCGCACCTGTTTTGCCTACTAATGGCGCACTACAGGTGCCCCACTAGCATCACGCCATTCGAATTTTTTACTAATGGCGCACCACAGGTGCGCCATTAGTATCTGGTATACTAATGGCGCACCAGGCAGTGCACCATTAGTACATCACACGGTGCGCCATTACTATCTGACTGAGCAATGGCGCACCGCATAGAAGTGCGCCATTACTAACATTTTTTTTAAATACAGAAATATTTTTTTCAAATTTTTTTTCGTTTTCGTAATCTGTGATGATTCCCAAAGCGGTAATGCGATCTAGGAGCTCGTTTAAGGACGAAAACTCAACCGGATCCATCCGCTTGGAGTGCTCGGAGTTGATGCGAAGGGGATTTTCGATGGCCCGAGAGGTCATCTTCGGCTCCGCAGCCGAACGGGCGATCATAGTAAAGTCACCCAGCCGGAGGGTTTGGCCCGAGGCCAAAACTACCCCTGCGGTAATGTAGTCTTTAATGACAAGGCGAGCCATCAAGCCATTCATCGACGGCACAGTGGAACTCTCAATGAAAGCACCAATGTCGGTGTCAAAACCGGCGGATCTCGTGTAGGGGGTCCCGAACTGTGCGTCTAGGATCGATGGTAACAGGAGATGGGGGACACGATGTTGACCCAGGTTTGGGCCCTCTTTATGGAGGTAATACCCTACTTCCTTTTTATTGAACTTGATGAATATGAGTATTACAAGAGTTGATCTACCACGAGATCGTAATGCCTAAACCCTAGAGGTCTAGCCACTACTAGGAAAAGGCCTGCTAGTGCCGCACCTGTTTTGCCTACTAATGGCGCACTACAGGTGCGCCACTAGCATCACGCCATTAGAATTTTTTACTAATGGCGCACCACAGGTGCGCCATTAGTATCTGGTATACTAATGGCGCACCATGTAGTGCGCCATTAGTACATCCAATGGTCCGCCATTACTATCTGACTTCGTAATGGCACACCGCATAGAAGTGCGCCATTACTAACATTTATTTTCAAAAAAATCAGAAATATTTTTTTCAAAAAATAAATTCAAAATTTTTCAAATTTATTTTTTCGTTTTCGTAATCTGTGACGATTCCCAAAGCGGTGATGCGATCTAGGAGCTCATTTAAGACCGAAAACTCAACCGGATCCATCTGCTTGGAGTGCTCGGAGTTGATGCGAAGGGAATTTTCGATGGCCCTAGAGGTCATCGTCGGCTCCGCGGCTAAACGGGCAAACATAGTAAAGTCACCCAGTCGGAGGGTTTGGCCCGAGGCCAAAACTACCCCTGCGGTAATGTGGTCTTTAATGACAAGGCGAGCCATCAAGCCATTCATCGACGGCATAGTGGAACTCTCAATGAAAGCACCAATGTCGGTGTCAAAACCGGTGGATCTCGGGTAGGGGGTCCCGAACTGCGCGTCTAGGATCAATGGTAACAGGAGACGGGGGACACGATGTTGACCCAGGTTCGGGCCCTCTCTATGGAGGTAATACCCTACTTCCTTTTTATTGAACTTGATGAATATGAGTATTACAAGAGTTGATCTACCACGAGATCGTAATGGCTAAACCCTAGAAGTCTAGCCACTACTAGGAAAAGGCCTGCTAGTGGCGCACCTGTTTTGCCTACTAATGGCGCACTACAGGTGCGCCACTAGCATCACGCCATTAGAATTTTTTACTAATGGCGCACCACAGGTGCGCCATTAGTATCTGGTATACTAATGGCGCACCTGGCAGTGCACCATTAGTACATCACACGGTGCGCCATTACTATCTGACTTAGTAATGGCGCACGACATGGAAGTGCGCCATTACTAACATTTATTTTCAAATTTATTTGTTTTGTTTTTTCTTAATCTCGGGTCAATATGCTTAATCTCAAGTCAAATCACACTCCATGGTCAAACTTCTCGAAAGGTCACCCATCCTCACACTACTCCAGCCCAAGCATGCTTAACTTCAGAGTTCTATCCAACCCCAGCACCAGCTCACTTAACAGGCACTTGTTGATATATCTAGCATATCAATCCTATTAAACCTTGTTGATGGCTAGGACTTTGTTCATGTTCATGAGTGTGATGAAATTTTGAAAAAATATTTCAAACTTCCCGGTCATATTACGTATCATATTTTGAAAAAAAATTCCAAAAAAAAGTTTTTTTCAAACCAATTTTTTTTCTGTTACTAGTGGCGCACCTAGCAAATGGTGCGCCACTAGTAAGTTTGAAGTTTTTTTCATTTTCCCCCCTCTAGATCTTAAAAGCCCTGTATCTTTCGTACAAATTCCAGAGAGATTTTGCAAATAAAGTCGAAATTCATATTTGTAAATTTTTCCAACAACTAGACCATATATCACATGGGAAACTTATTTTCTTTTATTTTTTTGACATTTCCATCATTTTCTTTTATTTTTTCTAAAACTAAAAAGGCGGTCCACGGGGGGGGGGGGGGGGGTGCATTCGGTGGAATTTTTGGGCAAAGTTAGTAATGGCGCACCGTGGGTGTGGTGCGCCATTACTAGTTTAACTAGTAATGGCGCACCACACCCATCGTGCGCCAATACTAACTTTGAAAAAAATAAAAAAAAATTGTTAGTAGTGGCACACCGAGGGTGTGGTGCGCCATTACTAGTTAAAACTAGTAATGGCGCACTGTCCCCTGGTGCGCCATTACTAGTTTTGAAAAAAAAATTGTTAGTAGTGGCGCACCAAGGGTGTGGTGCGCCATTACTAGTTAAACTAGTAATGGCGCACTATCCCCTGGTGCACCGTTACTAGTTTTGAAAAAAATTGTTAGTAGTGGCGCACCGTGGATGTGGTGCACCATTAGTATTTGGACACTAATGGCGTACCAACACATGGTGCGCCATTAGTATATAGTAGTGGCGCACCACATGTGTGGTGCGCCATTAGTGTCCATATTATCTATAGCCCTTTTCCTAGTAGTGAGCCTATGTGGGTATGGTAATGAGTATATGTGTTGTCCTTTCCGAACTATCCCCTTCGGTTTATATAGACACGGAGGGGATCTAAGGTTTACATGGAGTCGGTTACATAAGAAGGAATCTTCGGTCGCCCAGCTTGCCTTCCACGCCAAGTAGAGTCCAATCCGGACACAGTGTAGTCTTTCGGCCTTCATGTCTTCACAACCCATCAGTCCAGCACATGGATAACAGGCCGGACGCCCGAGGACCCCAAAGTCCAGGACTCCGTCAGCGATCTCCTCCACCGAGTCTTCGCCGCCTTCTGGGTTCAGCCCGAACCAGTTGGGCGGCGCCTCAGCGCCCTCCTCATTCAGCTCGGGGAGGAAAACGCTGGTGTCCGTGTACTCGCCTATCGCCGCGGCGCGATGGTAGAGCTTGGGCGCCACCGCCGCCAATTCCTCACTGGCTTCAGCAGGGAGAGTGGCCAACTGAGCCAGGCTCAGCCCAGGGTACCACCCCTTGACAAACTCCAAAGCCCGCCGCGCGCCTGCCCGGGCTGCGGAGCCCTTCCATGCCTCAAAGCGACCGATGTTTACCTCTAACCAGTCGGAGGTCGGACTGGGGGTGCCTAGAATCGGAGTACCTGGCCAGAGGGCGGAGACCACCTAAGCTTCGGCACGCTACAGACAGCGGAGTGCTCTGTGGGCCGGTTCGAGACGGGCTTGGATGGTAAGCAGCTGTTCGGCTAGGGTCTGAGGGGCGTTGGGTGCAATTTCTGCACTAGCTAGCTTTCTCTCGTCTCGGCGCGCCTTGATGGCTTGGCTGGCGGCGTCGGCATGACTAGGAAAATACTCTGCAGAAGAAGAAAAAAGAAGTATGAAGACCATGTCATCGATCTCACCGTAGTCGTCGGTCAGAGCCTTCTCCCTATCGACCTAGCTTTAGCGCTGGGTCTCGAACTCGGATTCAAGCGCTTCTTCCGCATCCTTGAGCTTTTGCAGCGCCGCCTTGTGTTGGTCCGCCTGGTCAACCAATTTCTTGGCTAGGCGGTCGCGCTCCTGCTCCATCCGGCTGCTCTCCTCCTCCTTGGCGCGTAGTGCGGTTTGCGGTTCGTCCAGCTACTGCTGCAAGGCGGCATTCGCTCCTGCGAAATACAAAAAAGAAAGGACAGTCAGCAAAATAGCAAAAGAAAAAGAGTAGTCACTAGAAGATTCGGCCCGACTGTTCAGCAGTTGGCCCGAATCTCGGGGGCTACACCCCGCAGGTGCGCTGGCGCACCCCCACGTGAATAAGGATGAAGCACTTACTCCGGCTGTCGGTAAATTCAGCAGCCCACCAGGCCAGCTCCCAGAATTGAGAGTTGAAGGTGGCCGCGCGGATGCTGTGATAGTCCTGCAACCAAGACAAGAGAAGAAAGAAGAGGAGGCTAGCACTCGGAACTTACCTTAAGTTCCGAGCCGCCTGCTTAGCAGGCGGCCTGGAACTCGGGAGCTACACCCAGTGGGTACGCTGGCACGCCCCCACAGAAGATTTCAAGAAAAATACAAGGATCAGGAGACCTACCCAGACGGCAGCACGCGTCGCCAGGAACTCCTTCGTGTACTGCTGGAAGGCGGAGCCCTGAGCCTGGAGATCGGCCTGGACGTCGCGTGCGGCACGATTCAGCACATTTGTCCCGCCTCCAGGAGTCCACTCCGGTGGAGTGGCGCTGCTGGCCTCAGTGTCGGGGGCCGAAGAGCTCGCGGCCCAACCTCCAGCGGCCTTCGCGCCGACGCCACCTTCTCCGGGCGATGACGCCCCGGAGTGCGGACCACCGGGGCCGAGCCCACCACCAACTCTTTGCCAGCTGGTGGCAGCGGCGGCTCCTCAAGCCGACTGCTTTGTGCATCTGCAGTCGGCGCTTGCAGGGGCTCCTCCACCCCCAAGACGATGACGTCACCTCCTCCGCCTTCCACAACCGGCTGTTCACCGCCGGCTCCTCCAGTTGGCACCTCGGTCTGTGGTGCTGGCGGAGCGGCGCGCAGGGGGATGACTAGTCACGATGCCTAGATGGATGCGACCTTCTCCACCCGCGCCTTAGCGACCACGTCTGCTCGTTCCTTGGCCGCGGCGTCGGCCTAGGCCTTGGCGGTCGCGTCGGCCTCTTCCATCGCCGCCTTCTGTTGCTCAGCCTCCTCCCGCTCCTCACGCGCCTCTCGCGCGTTTCTCTCTGTTGCCGCCTGGAGCTCGGCGCGTGGTTCTATGCGGGAGGTGTTGGCGGAGCTCTCCATCCCCCCGATGATGGAAGCAGAGGACGACCACTCAAGAAAGAGCGGGGCCCTCTTCAAAAAAGACAAGAAGAAATTCAAAAAGAATTATTGCAAGAAAAGCAAAGGTAAAAATGCGAGGGGAGTCAAAGTACTTACACGGCTACCATTGGGGGCTGCTTCGGGGCCCTTTGGAATTGGGCCGCCTTCGCAGTGGCCTCATGCCGCCTGGTCGCGGCGGCCGGGTTCCTCGGCTTCTTTGGCCGGCTGCCGAATAGTGGCTCGGCGGCTCGACGCTTCTGTGCGCTGCCTGATGCACTTAGTGCAGCTGACGAGCTCGCACCCGCCTTGTCAGGACCGTGAGGCCGGCGTGGTTCGTCTTCCTCCTCATCATCGTGCGACTACGCCTCGACGCCGCCTGCTCCACCGCCACTTGCCTGTGGCGTCGTCTTCCTCCAAGGCGGCCGCCCCCAAGTCGGGGTCGTCCACATCGCTGACGGTCCGGTCCGGCAGATACTCTTGGCCCTCCTCCATCGGCTGCCGACTCGAACGTGAGGATCTGCACAAGTGGTTGATTGATCAGGCAGCAAAAAGCAGAACTCGGCAGATAAGGAGAAAAAGAACTAAGGGCTTACCACAGGAGGAGGGTTATCGCGGGAGTATGGCCGCTTGCCGAACTGCCACTCTTCTTCCAACAGCTTGCAGTTCGAAATGAAGTTCACCAGGCGGGCCACCTCTGCCTCCGGCATCTCCTTGGTGCACATCCGGCTCGGGCCTTGGTGCCCGCTCATCCGGCTGATCAAGTGAGGCCGGGTTTGGAGGGGGAGTACCCGGCGCACCACGAACGTGGTCAGCAGGGCCAAGGCCTTCAGGCCTTCCGACTCCGTCATCTATCGGAGCTGGGCGATGGCGGCAAGGGAGGCGGCCGACAGCACCTTCGGCTTGAAGGTCCAGTTGGTGCGGGGCTCGGATGGCGGCCCGGCCTTGTACGCCGGCAAGTTGACGAAGTCGTGCTGCGGGTGGACGTTCTTCACGTAGAAGTACGACCGCTGCCACAGCTTGACCGACTGCGTCAAGCTGATGGCCGGGAAGCAGTTCCCAGCACCCGGACGACGCACTGCGATGAAGGCGCGCACTGGGACGCCTCGTTCATGGCGGTGCTGCCGAGTTTGGTGTAGAAGAATTCCCCCACAGCTCGAGGGTGGGGGGATGCCGAGATAGCCCTCGCAGAGGGTGACGAAGGGCGACAGCAACACCAACGTGTTTGGTGTCAGGTGGTGCGGCTCGAGGCTGTAGAAGTGGAGGAAGGCGCGGAGGAAGTCGCTCGCCGGCTGGCCTAGGCCGCGGATGAAGTGCGAGCGGAAGACGACGCGCTCGCCCTCCAGCGGCGCCGGCAAGATCTCCTCTTCGGACGGAGGGCGTGCCCAGACGTAGTTCTCGCCGGGCAGCCACTGCATCTGGCGGAGGAAAGTGATGTGGTCTTCATGAACATTGGAACCGGCCCAAGCTTCGGCCCACGCCATGGGACTTGGACTCGACGGAGACAAGGAACGATGGCGAGCTAGCGGACCCGTGGTGGTGCCGCGGCACTGCAGGCGAGACGTTCTCGGCGACTAGAAGCTGCGGCGGCGCTTCGGCAAGACGCGGGAGTGCAGCGGCGACAGAAGAGGAAGAAGGAATAGGGGAGAGGAGGGCACGCGTGCGTCTACCACCCACCTCCTCCCCCTACTTATATCCCCAGGCAGTGAAGCCGAAGGGGCAAGAATGTGGGAGTCGTGGGATTAACTGCGCCCACGCCCCCATGACCCCGCTTTAATCGTGCAGTAACGGCGTGTGGTTACTGCGTTGCGGGATTCCAACCGTCTACCTCGGCCGCACCGGATCCGTGCACGCGCAGAGGCACCGTAGTGGCGGGCCCCAGCTTGCGGCGATGTCCCCTCGCGTGCTTGGGCTGGCAGGCTGGTCCAGCCGGCTGGCGCTGCATGGCGCACGGGTAGCGGGTGGCAAGCCTGCCTGCCGCCCGGCTGGTGCGCCCCCCGGTTCCCGCCGCGACGTTTCAAAATCAACAGTTGGTCTGCCAGGTTGCGACCGGCTTGTACCAGTCGGCATTTCTAAAGACGGATGAAACAAATCCACCACTTCACTCCCAGTAGGAAGATGCTGAGGCTTCTCGCTTTCTCAGCAGCGGCGCCCCACCAGTTTTGGGGACTACTGTCGCAGTAAATGAGCACGGGTAGCCTCATCGGATCCCCATGGCGATTCAAGACATCGGGGCCGGCTGCAACCCTCAAGCCCCAAGGACGAAGGGCCGCCTTCTCGGGACCGGCTGGTCCAGGCAGCTAGCTGCCAGAGGGCGGCGCCCTTTAGAAAAAGCCATGAGATGGGCCAACTCCTGATAGGCGGCCTCCAAAGAGGCCGGCTCCTGGCAGGCGGCCCATCATACCCTCAAAGTTTGCAGCACATTAAGGTGACAAGACGGGTGTGGCTACAGTACCGTCTGCCACCCCCGAAAGCAGGGCGGAGCGCGGCCACAGTGCAGCGTGCTACCTCTTGAGCACTGCGTTGGTTTTCCCTTGAAGATGAAAGGGTGATGCAGCAAAGTAGCGTCAGTATTTCCCTCAGTTTTTGAGAACCAAGGAATCAATCCAGTAGGAGACTACATGCAAGTCCCTCGTACCTACACAAACAAATAAGAACCTCGGAACCAACGCGATAAAGGGGTTGTCAATCCCTTCACGGTCACTTACGAGAGTGAGATCTGATAGAGATAATAATAATAAGATAAATAGTTTTGGTACTTTTATGATATAGATTGAAAGTAAAGATTGCAAAATAAAATAGATTGGAAACTTATATGATAAAAGATAGACCCGAGGGCCATAGGTTTCACTAGTCGCTTCTCTCAAGATAGCATAAGTATTATGGTGGGTGAACAAATTACTGTCGAGCAATTGATAGAAAAGTGCATAATTATGAGAATATCTAGGGATGATCATGTATATAGGCATCATGTCCGCGACAAGTAGACCGAAACAATTCTGCATCTACTACTATTACTCCACACATCGACCGCTATCCAGCATGCATCTGGAGTATTAAGTTCATAAGAACAAAGTAACACATTAGGCAAGATGACATGATGTAGAGGGGTAAACTCAAGCAATATGATATAAACCCCATGTTTTTATCCTCGATGGTAACAATACAATACGTGCCTTGCTGCCCCTGCTGTCACTAGGAAAGGACACCGCAAGATTGAACCAAAAACTAAGCACTTCTCCCATTGCAAGAAAGATCAATCTAGTAGGCCAAACCAAACTGATAATTCGAATAGACTTGCAAAGATAACCAATCATACATAAAAGATTTCAGAGAAGAATCAAATATTGTTCATAGATAAACTTGACCATAAACCCACAATTCATCGGATCTCGACAAACACACCCCAAAAGGAGTCACATCAAATAGATCTCCAAGAAGATCGAGAAGAACATAGTATTGAGATCCAAAGAGAGAGAAGAAGCCATCTAGCTAATAACTATGGACCCGAAGGGCTGTGGTAAACTACTCACACAGCATCAAAGAGGCTATGGTGTTGATGTAGAAGCCCTTCGTGATCGATTCCCCCTCCGGCGGAGCTCCGGAAAAGGCCCCATGATGGGATCTCTTGGGTACAGAAGGTTGCTACGGTGGAAATATGGTTTCGTGGTGCTCCTGGATGTTTTCGGGGTATATGGATATATATATAGGAGGAAGAAGTAGGTTGGTGGAGCTGCGAGGGGCCCACGAGGGTGGGGGCGCGCCCAGGGGGGCAGACGCGCCTCCCTGCCTCGTGGCTCCCTCGTTTCTTTCTTGACGTCCACTCCAAGTCCCATGGATCACGTTTGTTCCAAAAATAACTCTCCCAAAGGTTTCATTCCATTTGGATTCCGTTTGATGTTCCTTTTCTGCGAAACACTGAAATAGGAAAAAAACAGCAATTTGCACTGGGCCTTGGGTTAGTAGGTTAGTCCCAAAAATAATATAAAAGTGTATAAATAAGGCCATTAACATCCAAAATAGATAATATAATAGCATGGAACAATCAAAATTTATAGATATGTTGGAGACATATCAAACATCACCAAGCTTAATTCATGCTCGTCCTCGAGTAGGTAAATGATAAAAACAGAATTTTTGATGTGGAATGCTACCTAGCATAATTCTCAATGTAATTTTCTTTATTGTTAGCATGAATGTTCAGATCCGAAAGATTCAAGACAAAAGTTTAATATTGACACAAAAATAGTAATACTTCAAGCATACTAACTAAGCAATCATGTCTTCTGAAAATAACATGGCCAAAGAAAGCTCTCCCTACAAATTATATAGTCTGGCTAAGTTCTATCTTCACCAGACAAAATATTTAAATCATGCACAACCCTGATCACAAGCCAAGCAATTGTTTCTTACTTTTGATGTTCTCAAACTTTTTCAATCTTCCCGCAATACATGAGCGTGAGCCATGGACATAGCACTATAGGTGGAATAGAATGGTGGTTGTGGAGAAGACAAAAAGGAGAAGATAGTCTCACATCAACTAGGCGTATCAACGGGCTATGGAGATGCCCAGCAATAGATATCAATGTGAGTAAGTAGGGATTTCCATGCAACGGATGCACTAGAGCTATAAGTGTATGAAAGCTCAACAAAAGAAACTAAGTGGGCGTGCATCCAACTTGCTTTCTCACGAAGACCTAGGGCATTTTGAGGAAGCCCATCATTGGAATATACAAGCCAAGTTCTATAATGTAAAATTCCCACTAGTATATGAAAGTGACAACATAGGAGACTCTCCGTCATGAAGATCATGGTGCTACTTTGAAGCACAAGTTTGGTAAAAGTATAGTAACATTGTCCCTTATCTCTTTTTCTCTCATTTTTTTATTTTTATTTTTTTATTTGGGCCTTTTCTCTTTTTTTATGGCCTCTTTTTCCTTTTATTTATTTATTTTTCATTCGGAGTCTCATCCCGACTTGTGGGGGAATCATAGTCTCCATCATCCTTTCCTCACTTGGGACAATGCTCTAATAATGATCATCATCACACTTTATTTACTTACAACTCAAAAAATTACAACTCAATTCTTAGAACAAAATATGACTCTATGTGAATGCCTCCAGCGGTGTACCGGGATGTGCAATGACTCACGAGCGACATGTATGAAAGAATTATGACCGGTGGCTCAGCCACAAATACGATGTCAACTACATGATCATGCAAAGCAATATGACAATGATGAAGCATGCCATAATAAACAAAACGGTTGTAATTTGCATGGCAATATATCTCGGAATGGCTATGGAAATGCCATAATAGGTAGGCATGGTGGCTGTTTTGAGGAAGGTGTATGGTGGGTTTATGGTAACAGCGAAAGTTACGCGGTACTAGAGAGGCTAGCAATGGTGGAAGGGTGAGAGTGCGTATAATCCATGAACTCAACATTAGTCATAAAGAACTCATATACTTATAGCAAAAAATTATTAGTTATCAAAACAAAGTACTACGCGCATGCTCCTAGGGGGATAGATTGGTAGGAAAAGACCATCGCTCGTCCTCGACCGCCACTCATAAGGAAGACAATCAATAAATAAGTCATGCTCCGACTTCATCACATAACGGTTCACCATACGTGCATGCTACGGGAATCACAAAATTTAGAACAAGTATTTCTCAAATTCACAACTACTCAACTAGCATGACTCTAATATCACCATCTTCATATCTCAAACAATCATCTAGTATCAAAATTCTCATAGTATTCAATGCACTTTTTATGATAGTTTTTATTATACCCATCTTGGAAGCCTATCATATTAGGACTAATTTTATAGCCAAGGAAAATTACCATGCTATTATGAAGGAATCTCAAAATAATATAAGTGAAGCATGAGAGATCAATAATTTCTATAAAATAAAACCACCACCGTGCTCTAAAAGATATAAGTGAAGCACTAGAGCAAAATTGTGTAGCTCAAAAGATATAAGTGAAGCACATAGAGGATTCTAATAAATTCCAATTCATGTGTGTCTCTCCCAAAAGGTGTGTACAGCAAGGATGATTGTGGCGAACTAAAAAGCAAAGACTCAAATCATACAAGACGCTCCAAACAAAACACATATCATATGGTGAATAAAAATATAGCCTCAAGTAAAGTTACCGATAGAAGAAGATGAAAGAGGGGATACCTTCCGGGGCATCCCCAAGATTAGGCTTTGGGTTTCCTTGAATTTTACCTTGGTGTGCCTTGGGAATCCCTAAGCATAGGCTCTTGCGACTCCTTATTCCATAATCCATCAAATCTTTACCCAAAACTTGAAAACTTCACAACAAAAAACTCAACAGAAAATCTCATGAGCTCCGTTAGTATAAGAAAAAAACCCACCACTTAAGGTACTGTAATGAACTCATTATTTATTTATATTGGTTTTAAACCTACTGTATTCCAACTTGTCTATGGTTTATACCCTCCGATATTAGCCATAGATGCATCAAAATAAGCGAACAACACACGAAAAACAGAATCTGTCAAAAACATAACAGTTTATAGTAATCTGTAGGTTTCAAATACTTCTGTTACCCCAAAAATTCTGAGGTGAAGTTGTGGACGTGTGTAATTTGTCTTTTAATCATCTGCAAAAAGAATCAACCTAATTTCACTCTCCAGTAAAATATGGCAGCAAAGTTTGTGAGCGCTAAAGTTTCTGTTTTTACAGCAAGATCGCTAAAACTTCCTCCAAGTCTTCCCAAAGGTTCTACTTGGCACAAACACTAATTAAAAGCATAAAACAACATCTAAACAGAGTCTAGATGAATTATTTATTATTAAAAAGAACCAAAAGGCAAGAAACAAAAATAAAATTGGGTTTCCTCCCAACAAGCGCTCTCGTTTAACGCCCCTAGCTAGGCATAAAAGCAAGAATAGATCTAGGTATTATCATCTTTGGTATGCAATCCATACGTAGCTCTCATAATATATTCACAAGGTAATTTAATTTTATTTCTTGGAATGTCTTCCATGCCTTTCCTTAACGGAAATTGGAATCTAATATTCCCTTCTTTCATATCAATAATTGCACCAATCGTTCTAAGGAAAGGTCTACCAAGAATAATAGGACATGTAGGATTGCAATCAATATCAAGAACAATGAAATCTACGGGCACATAATTCCTATTTGCAACAATAAGAACATCATTAATCCTTCCCATAGGTTTCTTAATAGTGGAATCCGCGAGATGCAAATTTAAAGAACAATCATCAAATTCACGGAAACCTAACACATCACACAAAGTTTTTGGAATCGTGGAAACGCTAGCACCCAAATCATATAAAGCATAGCATTCATGATCTTTAATTTTAATTTTAATATTAGGTTCCCACTCATCATGAAGTTTTCTAGGGATATAAACTTCGCATTCAAGCTTTTCTTCATAAGATTGCATTAAAGCATCAACGATATGTTTGGTAAAAGCTTTATTTTGACTATAAGCGTGCGGAGAATTTAGCACGGATTGCAACAAGGAAATACAATCTATCAAAGAGCAATTATCATAATTAAATTCCTTGAAATCAAAAAATAGTTGGTTCATTGCTATGTAAAGTTTTGACCTCATCAATCCCACTTTTACCAATTTTTGCATCAAGATCTAAAAACTCCGAATCATTGGGACGCCTTTTAACTAAAGTTGACTCATCTCCAGTCCCACCATTATCAAGATTCATATTGCAAAACAAAGATTTAATAGGAGACACATCAATCACTTTTAGATCTTCATCCTTATTATCATCAAAACTAGAAGAACACGCTTTTATGAAGCAATCCTTTTTTGCACACATCCTAGCGGTTCTTTCTTTGCACTCATCAATGTAAATTCTCATGGCTTTGAGAGACTCATTGATATCATGCTTAGATGGAATAGATCTCAGTTTCAAAGAATCAACATCAAGAGAAATTCTATCCACGTTCCTAGCCAACACATCAATCTTAGACAATATTTCTTCAATCAAAGCATTGAAATTCTTTTGCAAACTAACAAATTCTTTAATACTAGATTCAAAATCAGAGGGCATCTTATTATTATTTCCATAAGAATTGTTGTAGGAATTACCATAATTATTAGAGGAATTACTAGGATACGGCCTAGAATTAAAGTTTCCTCCATACACGTTGTTACCAAAATTGTTCCTACCAACAAAATTCACATCCATAGATTCATTATTATTCTCAATCAAAGTAGACAAAGGCATATCATTAGGATCAGAAGAAACACTTTTATTATCAAACAATTTCATAAGTTCATCCATCTTTCCACTCAAAACATTAATTTCTTCAATAGCATGAACCTTTTTACTAGTAGATCTTTCAGTGTGCCATTGAGAATAATTAACCATAATATTATCTAGGTGTTTGGTAGCTTCTCCTAAAGTGATTTCCATAAAAGTGCCTCCCGTGTCCGAATCTAAAAGATTTCTAGAAGCAAAATTCAATCCAGCATAAAAAAATTGTTTGATCATCAACAAATTCAAACCATGTGTAGGGCAATTACTTATCAATAATTTCATCCTGTCCCATGCTTTTGCAACATGCTCATGATCTATTTGCTTAAAGTTCATAATATCGTTTCTAAGAGAGATGATCTTAGCGGGAGGAAAATACTTAGAGATAAAAGCATCTTTGCACTTGTTCCAACAATCAATACTATTTTTAGGCAAAGACGAAAACCAAGTTTTAGCACGATCTCTAAGCGAAAACAGAAATAGCTTCAATTTAACAATATCATTATCCACATCTTTCTTCTTTTGCATATCACACAAATCAACAAAGTTGTTTAGATGGGTAGCGGCATCTTCACTAGGGAGGTCGGAGAATGGATCTTTCATGACAAGATTCAGCAAAGCAGTATTAATTTCTCAAGATTCAGCATCACTAAGAGGAGCAATCGGAGTGCTAATAAAATCATTATTGTTGGTATTGGAGAAATCACACAATTTAACATTATCTTAAGCCATCGTGACAAACAATCTAACACACAAGAAAGCAAGAGGCAAACAAAAAGAGGCGAACGATAAAGAGGCGAGCGGAAAAAGAGGGCGAATAAAACGGCAAGGGTGAAGTGGGGGAGAGGAAAACGAGAGGCAAATGGCAAATAATGTAATGCGAGGGATAAGAGTTTGTGATGGGTACTTGGTATGTCTTGACTTGTGCGTAGATCTCTCCGGCAACAACACTAGAAATCCTTCTTGCTACCTCTTGAGCACTGCGTTGGTTTTCCCTTGAAGAGGAAAGGGTGATGCAGCAAAGTAGCGTAAGTATTTCCCTCGGTTTTTGAGAACCAAGGTATCAATCCAGTAGGAGACTACACACAAGTCCCTCGTACCTACACTAACAAATAAGAACCTCGCAACCAACGCGATAAAGGGGCTGTCAATACCTTCACGGTCACTTACGAGAGTGAGATCTAATAGAGATAATAATAATAATAATAAGATAAATATTTTTGGTATTTTTATGATATAGATTGAAAGTAAAGATTGCAAAATAAAATAGATTGGAAACTTATATGATAAAAGATAGACCCGAGGACCATAGGTTTCACTAGTGGCTTCTCTCAAGATAGCATAAGTATTACGGTGGGTGAACAAATTACTGTCGAGCAATTGATAGAAAAGTGCATAATTATGAGAATATCTAGGCATGATCATGTATATAGGCTTCATGTCAGCGACAAGTACACCGAAACGATTCTGCATCTACTACTATTACTCCACACATCAACCGCTAGCCAGCATGCATCTAGAGTATTAAGTTCATAAGAACAGAGTAACGCATTAGGCAAGATGACATGATGTAGAGGGATAAACTCAAGCAATATGATATAAAACCCATATTCTTATACTCGATGGCAACAATACAATACGTGCCTTGCCGCCCCTGCTATCACTGGGAAAGGACACCGCAAGATTGAACCCAAAGCTAAGCACTTCTCCCATTGCAACAAAGATCAATCTAGTAGGCCAAACCAAACTGATAATTCGAAGAGACTTGCAAACATAACCAATCATACATAAAATATTTCAGAGAAGAGTCATATATTGTTCATAGATAAACTTGATCATAAACCCACAATTCATCGGATCTCGACAAACACACCGCAAAAAGAGTTACATCAAATAGATCTCCAAGAAGATCAAGGAGAACATTGTATTGAGATCCAAAGAGAGAGAAGAAACCATCTAGCTAATAACTATGGACCCCAAGGTCTGTGGTAATCTACTCACACATCATCGGAGAGGCTATGGTGTTGATGTAGAAGCCCTCCATGATCGATTCCCCCTCCGACGGAGCTCCGGAAAATGCCCCAAGATGGGGTCTCTTGGGTACAAAAGGTTGCGGCGGTGGAAATAGGATTTTGTGGTGCTCCTGGATGTTTTCGGGGTATATGGATATATATAGGAGGAAGAAGTAGGCGGTGGAGCTACGAGGGGCCCACGAGAGTGGGGGGCGCGCCCAGGGGGCCGGCGCGCCTCCCTGCCTCGTGGCTCCCTCGTTTCTTTCTTGACGTCCACTCCAAGTCCCCTGGATCACGTTTGTTCCAAAAATAACTCTCCCGAAGGTTTCATTCCGTTTGGATTCCGTTTGATATTCCTTTTCTGCGAAACACTGAAATAGGCAAAAAACAACAATTTGCACTCGGCCTTGGGTTAGTAGGTTAGTCCCAGAATAATATAGAAGTGTATAAATAAGCCCATTAACATCCAAAACAGATAATATAATAGCATGGAACAATAAAAAATTCTAGATATGTTGGAGACGTATTACAGCGTACCGGACGGACATCCCCATCCGGCGCGGCACTGTTGCCACGCGGCCCGTGACATCACTCATGGCAGAGAAGGCCATGCCCCCACTACGGGCTGTCGGTACGGCCCGCTAGCGGTGGGCCCTACCTGTCCGTGAGAAGGCGGAAGGCGGCAAGCTTCGACCAACTAGCGCGAGGGGAGGCCAACATTACAAAAAAAAGACACGTCCGTGACATTTTGGGCCGAACGAAATTTTTTTCTGTCATACATATGACACTTCTATGACGATAATTGTGAAAAAACCCGGTATCATCATAGATGTGGTGGGCTCCTACTTCTATGACAAAAAATCATGACAGAAAATGGGCTTTTCGTCCTGGGCGGGCCGGAGACGCAGCTGCATGACATTCTCTGGGCCGTCCATGACGGAAAAAACCATGGTAGAAGCGAGGGCGAGGAAAATTTCGGGGAGTTCCCGGTTACGGTGGGAGGTCGGGGGCCGAGCGATGCGCGTTTCTCTCAAACACGTACGCGTGTGTGTGCGAGGCGTTGGCTCTAACTGAACCCGAGCGAGGCGTTAGGCTCTAACTGAACCCGAGCGATTGCACTGCAGGCTACGCGTTACTGAACCCGAGCGATCGATCGATGGCTGTTAACTGAACCCGATCCAGCGATTCCTTCGCTACTGCTGCTAACTGAAGCCGATCGATGCTGCCTCTGGGATGAACAGTGAGCGTTGCGGGGGGGTTGGATGAACAGTGAGCGGTGGCTTTGCCTCTGGATTAACAGGACCCTGTGGTGTGGAGGGTTGGATGAACAGTAGACGGCGGAGGGTTGCCCGTGGGGGGGTGGTTGAACAGGACCCCGTGGTGTGGAGGGCTGGATGAACAGTAGACGGTGGTGGGGTGCCCGTGGAGGGGTGGTTGAACAGTAGCCGGTGGAGTAGCGCCCGGTGGAGGCTAGATGAACAGGAGCCCGTGGAGGCTGGAGGAGGTCGACGGTAGCCCGTGGAGGCTGGAGGAGGTCGGCGATGGAGATGAACAGTATTCCGTGGAGTCCCGTTTTGCGGTACGCCACACCCCTCCCGATGAACAGGACCCCCGTTTCGACCGTAGGAGGTCCGTTTCGTCCGTTTTGCGGTACGCCACACCCCTCCCGATCAACAGGACCCCCGTTTTGACCGTAGGAGGTCCGTTTCGTCCGTTTTGCGGTACGCCACACCCCTCCCGATCAACAGGACCCCCGTTTCGTCTGTAGGAGGTCCATTTCGTCCGTTTTGTGGTACGCCAGACCCCTCCCGATGAACAGGATCCCGTTTCGAATGTGGCCGGTCGAACACAAGGCCGTTTCCTCCGTTCTGCGGTACGCCAGGCCTCGTTTACATCGCCTGTTCCGTCCAAGCCCTCCCGATGAACACGACCACGCATTCCATTCCGACCCAGCCGGTTGGCTCCCACGCGTTCCGTTGCCTCCCGATGAACACGACGCATTCCGTTGCCTCCCCATGAACACGACGCATTCCGTTGCCTCCCCATGAACACGACAACGATGTTGTTTCTCCGTTCCGACCCAGCCATGTCAATGAGCCCTCGCCGTACGTATGCGCGAGTAGGCGTTCGAGACCCCGCCCGTATGTACACATACGTGGCCATATTTTCTTTCTTGCACCCTGGCCGTTGTACGTACGTGTACATGCTACGTGCGCGCCTCTACTACGACACGTGCGCGCCTCTACATCCACCAGTATATATGTACGTACACGTTCGCGACCAGAATGACAACGCTACGTACGCTTCGACCAGGTGGGTCCCGACTGTCAGGCACTTCCTTGCGTGTGATGATGTAGCTGGTGGGTCGCAGCAGTCAGGGGGGTGAATCGTTTTGTTTTTTTTGCCCGAACGCACTTCCTTGCATGCGAAGGTGTAGCTGGTGGGTTCCAGCAGTCACGGGAGAAACATTTTTTTTCGTGAAATACGGTGGCCCGTCCGGTGGGTCCCCGCTGTCAGGTGGAGGAATAATTATTTTCCGCGTAATAAGGAGTCACTTCCTTGCTGCGGCCGTGGACCCAGCTGTCAGCGTCTCCACGCACAGTACTCTTCCAATGGAAGTCGGTCGTTGACCACATTGACCACGGCGCGCCGAGAGCACCACGGCGGTGGACGACGACGAGGCCTAGGAAGGGGACGACACGGAGGCAGGGAAGACTCGGCAGTTGTTTCCCACGCGGAAGGGAGTACGACTGTACAAGGGTTTACTGGTCCGTCTGCCGTCGCCGGAGAATAACAGCAGGTGTGGGTGAGTAGATGGATAGCTAGGCCAGTGATGGGAGTACGGTGGGGCGGTGAGGCCAGCGCGGCAGCACAGCCGCCCGTGGGGAGGAGGGAGCAGGCAGTCCCGCCGGCGCTTGTTTGAGCGGCTGGAGCAGGAAGAGCAGAGATTGAAGAAGCACGATGGACGTTTGATGGACATCCAACAGTCTGTGCTTGTGCGTCAACCTTTTTTTAGGACAGCCTCAAATCTGTGGAAAACGGCATACAACCCATCTACCATTATTTCTAATAATTTACAGCCCATTTGCTAATTCTTAAGGTTTTTTTGGAGCCCATATTGTGGCCATGATTAAAATATTATACGAAATTTTGCATATTCGGTGCGGTCTGAACTGTTTTTAATCCCAAAATTTCGAATCACATTCAAACTGATTTTAAAAATAAATGTATATCAATATAAAATCTAACAAATTCTCCACGCATAAAAATTAATGTAATTTAAAATCTTGAAATGAAAAAAAAGATATTTGAAACTAATTGCCGGTTTGATGTGTTTTAAAAATGTACAGCCCATTTCTTATTACTGATGGGCCATTTTCTCAGCCAGCCAAATGAAAGTTCTCCTTGTCTTGAAAGATTTGCAGCCCTATAGGCCTGACAAAGCGACTTACTTGGCAAATCACAAAAAAACCGAGCTATGGCCGTGGACCCAGCTGTCAGCCTCTCCACGTACAGTACTCTTCCGATGGAAGTCGTTCCTTGACCACGTTGACCACGCCGCGCGGAGAGCACCACGGCGGTGGACGACGGCTAGGCCTAGGAAGGGGATGACGCGGAGCCGGGGAAGACGCGGCAGTGGAAGCCCGCGTGGAGAGGAGTACGAGGGTTCACTGGTTCGGCTGCGGTGAGAGCTTGCCGTCGCCGCAGGGCCTGGACAGCGGTGGGACTAGTAGGGGGCGGTGAGGCCTCTGCGGCAGCAGAGCCGGCCACAGGAGGCAGGAGCATGCGGCACGACCAGCGCTGCTTTGGGCGGCTGGAGCAAGAAGACCAAAGGTTGGAGAAGCACTACGGCCGTTGGATGGACATCGTACGGTCACTGGAGCTAGAATCGTTCATATTGACTAAGTTGACAAAATCCTTTGTCCCCGTCAACTTAGTAGGCCCACAAGTCAGCCTCCCACCAAGGTGGGTCCCAGCTAGCCGGGGGAGTATTCATTTTTTTTGTGCTTAATAAGGAGGCACTTCCGGTGGGTCCGAGCTGACAGCGGGGGAACGTTTTTTTTTGCGAAATACGGTGGCCCGTCCGGTGGGTCCCAGCAGTCAGGGGGAAACGATTTTTTTCGCAAAATACTGGTGGCCCGTCCGGTGGGTCCCCGCTGTCAGGTGGAGGAATAATTATTTTCCGCGTAATAAGGAGGCACTTCCTTGCGGCTGCCGTGGACCCAGCTGTCAGCCTCTCCACGTACAGTACTCTTCCGATGGAAGTTGGTCGTCGACCACATTCACCACGCCGCGTCGAGAGCACCACGGCGGTGGACGACGGCGAGGCCTAGGAAGGGGACGACGCGGAGCCGGGCAAGACGCGGCAGTGGATGCCCACGCGGAGAGGAGTACGAGCGTTCACTGGTTCGGCTGCGGTGTTTGGCTGCCGTCGCCGCAGAATAACAGGGGGTGTGGGTTAGTGGAGGGATGGCCTGGCCAGTGGTGGGAGTAGTATGGGGGCGTTGAGGCCTCCGCGGTAGCACAGCCGGCCACGGGAGGCAAGAGCAGGCGGCACGACCGGCACTGCTTTGGGCAGCTGGAGCAAGGAGACCAGAGGTTGAAGAAGCACTATGGCCGTTGGATGGACATCATACGGTCACTGGAGTATTGAGTAAGTTGACAAACCCCTCCGTCCCCATCAACTTAGTAGGCCCACAAGTCAGCCCAATAATATGGTGGGTCCCAGCTAACAGGGGGTTATTCATTTTTTTGGGTGTAATAAGGAGGCACTTCCTTGCGTGCGAACATATAGTTGGTGGGTCCGACCTGTCAGCGAGGGGAACGTATTTTTCGCGAAATATAGAGGCCCTTCCTGTGGGTCCTAGCTGTCAGGTGGAGGAATCATTATTTTGCGCGTAATAAGGAGGCATTTCCTTGCGTGCGGCCGTGGACCCAGCTGTCAGCCTCTCCACGTACAGTCCACTTCTGATGGATGTCGTTCATTGACCACGTTGACCAGGCCGCGCCGAGAGCACCAGGGCGGTGGACGACGGCGAGGCCTAGGAAGGGAACGACACAGGGAATACTCGGCAGTTGTTTCCCACGCGGAGGAGTACGAGGGTTTACTGGTTCGTCTGCCGTCGCCGGAGAATAACAGCTTGTGTGGGTGAGTATAGGGATGGCAAGGCCAGCGATGGGAGTACGGTGGGGCCATGAGGCCTGCGCAGCAGCATAGCCGGCCGCAGGAGGAGGGAGCAGGCAGTCCCGCTGGCGCTTCTTTGAGCGGCTGGAGCATGAAGAGCAGAGATTGAAGAAGCACGACAGCCGTTGGATGGACATGCAACAGTCACTACTCTCGTGTGTTGACTAAGTTGACAGGGCGTTGCATGTGCGTCAACCTTTTTTTATGAAAGCATACGCGTCAACCTGTAGTAGGTGCACAAGTCAGCCTCAAATCTGTGGAATATGGCATAGAGCCCATCTTCCATTATTTCTAATAATGTACAGCCCATTTGCTTATTCTTAAGAATTTTTTTGGAGCCCATCTTCTTTTTGTTAGCATTACACCCATATTGTGGCCATGGTTAAAAAGTATACGAAATTTTGCATATTTCGGGGCGGTCAACTATTTTTAATCCAGAAATATCGATTCACATTCAAACTATTTCTTTAAAAAATAGAACTGGGCTAGCCATTTTCAGCAAGAACAAAACACAACTGGGCTCATGATGTGGTAAACATAAATAAAACCCTGGCTAGACGGGCCACAGCCCCCGCCCAACCCCGTTGTTACCCTGATCCGTCGCTAAAACTAGTATAAATAACAACTGCTTGTTCCTAAAAAAACTGCGCGACTTGCTGGGTCCCCGGTGTCAGCCGCTCGTAGTGTAATTCTCTCGTTTATTGACTACATTGACAATGGCGTGAGCCCCAGATGTCCAACCATTAGGAGGAACCATATTTTTGGGCTTGTACTATAGAGGCACTTGCTTGCGTACTGCCATGACGCTGGTGGGTCCCTACTGTCATCCTCTCCACGTACAGTCATCTCCTTGTTCCTCTCGGTTGTTGACGACGTTGACAACGCAAGAGGGCGGCGCACCGCGCACGGCGAGCAAACCAAGGCCGCAAGGCGAAGGACGACGGCGAGGCCTCGGACGGAACGAACAGGAGCCATTGAAGATGCGCCGGTCCAGTCGCAGGCGGAGGGCAGTACGAGGGTTGACTGGTTCGGGCGCGGGTGCGTGTTGGGGCCGGCGTCGCCGGAGAATAACAGGACGTGTGGGGGAATAGAGGGAGGGACTGGCCAACGTTGGAGGGTACGTATGGTAGGGCGGCGGAGGCGCAGCCAGCCATGGGAGGCGGGAGCAGGCGGAGCCGACGGGGTGGTTTGGTTTGGGCGGCTGGAGGAAGAAGAAGACAAGAGATAGAAGATACACGACAGATGTTGGATGTCAATCCAACGGCTGGTAGGCAAAATCGTTTGTTGACTGGTTAGTAAGTCGACACCACCTTGGATAGGCTATTTCCTCGCGGGTCCCAAATGTCAGAATCCAAATCTGTCACGGTCATGCAGCCTTTCCTATGAAAATTTACAGCCCATTTGATGTGCTAGTTCGAAATAAGTTTGTGGGTGCTGGTGGGGGCTAATCACTTGGCTTCTGTAATGCACAGTGAGCTCAAGCAGCCAGCGAGAGTGATGTTATTTCCCTTGGTTGGGATTTGTTACAATATTTCACTCTAAATTAAACGAATGGCAAGCCATTTGCCTTGTTTCAAAGAAAATATGACAGTCACAGCCGAGTTGAAAAGGGCAGGAACATCTAACTCCAGCTTACAAACTGTACAAAAGCACGAGGGTTAATTGTTCATCACACTACTAGGAAAAGGGCTATAGATGGAATGGCCACTAATGGCGCACCAGGCATGTGGTGCGCCATTGCTATATAGCAATGGCGCAACATGCGCTGGTGCGCCATTAGTGTGAAAGACACTAATGGCGCACCAGACAAACGGTGCGCCATTAGTAACAATTTTTTTTATTTTGCCAGACATACTAATGGCGCACCAGGACACAGTGCGCCATTACTAGTTGTAACTAGTAATGGCGCACCAGCAACATAGTGCGCCACTAAAATAATTTTTTTTTTACTTTTTTGCAAAACTACTAATGGCGCACCTGGTGCAGTGCGCCATTACTAGTTTAAGCTAGTAATGGCGCACTGCTACCCGTGCGCCATTAGTGTATATTTCATGGACACTTGATCTCGACCCCCCTTCCATCTCGATCGCTATCCCACCTTGCCAGATCCGGTCCCCCTCGCCGCCGAGCACCCCTGCACCCTCTACCCCGCTGCACCGGGCGCCGCCGCCGACCCCCC
This sequence comes from Aegilops tauschii subsp. strangulata, assembly GCF_002575655.3. Taxonomy (NCBI): domain Eukaryota; kingdom Viridiplantae; phylum Streptophyta; class Magnoliopsida; order Poales; family Poaceae; genus Aegilops; species Aegilops tauschii. The sequence goes on from NC_053035.3 coordinate 402,657,026, forward strand.
GCACCCTACCCCGCTCCACCGCCGCCGACGACCCACCGCACCCTAGCTCCCCTGCTCCACCGCCGCCGACGACCCACCGCACCCTCCCCGGCCCGCTCCACCGCCGCCAACGACCCCCCGCACCCTAGCTCCCCTGCTCCACCGCCGCCGACGACCCACCGCACCCTCCCCGGCCCGCTCCACCGCCGCTGACGACCCCCCCGCACCCTCCCCCGCTCCACCACCGCCGACGACCCACCGCACCCTCCCCGGCCCGCTCCACCGCCGCCGACGAGCCACCGCACCCTCCCCGGCCCGCTCCACCGCCGCCGACGACCCCCCACACCCTCCCCGGCCCGCTCTACCGTCACAAATTATTACTGTTTTTGTAAAAAATTGTTACTGTTTCATATTCATATTCATTTTTCTAAAAAATTTATTAGATGCAACAAAAAATAATAAAAAAAGTTACTTATGGCGCACCTATGGCTGGTGCGCCATTGGTACATAAAAAAATTTACCAATGGCGCACCCGTCGCGGGTGCGCCATTGCTATGTAAAAAAAACATTCTAATGGCGCACCGCTTCGGGGTGCGCCATTAGTAAGTTTCCCCCCTTAGCTAATTCCTCCCCTCTCCCTCGCTAGTGTCCACCCGCGTGCTCACCTGACCCACGACGCCGCCGCCCCGACCCCCGCCGAACTCCACCCCCGTCACCCCCGCGCCCCCGTGCCCCACACCACTGCAGCTCCCCCGCGTCGCCGCCCCCGCGCCCTCCCCCGCGCAGCCATCCCTTCGACGCCGCCGCCGCCGCCGACCCCGACCCCAACCCCGACCCCGACCCCTCCGGCGACCGGCCGCGCCCGCCCAGGTACCTCTCCTCCTTCCTCCTTCCTCCTTGTCCATCACTGTGCTGCCGGCTCGAGCAAGAGCGGTGCATGCCATCAAGGATTTTGGTGAGCTTTAGAAAGATTGGAACATGCTCCAGATATTGAAGGCAAAGTCCAGGCAGCGTTCTAGCAATGCTGCTACACACGGCCACGTTGCCGATGAGATTAGGAGCTCCTGCCTTGCCAATCATAAATTGGAGATATAGCAGGAGAGTAAAAATAAAGATGCTCTGTAAGTTCTGGAATTTTGACAAACAGTACCCCGTGTTTGCAGTTTATACTAGTACAGTACAGTTAATGCAGCAATTCTGCGAACGGAGATGGAGCAGAAGGGTTTCTGTGTGTGTGTGTGTGTTTCATTTTTATTCTCATGAAAGTATATGCTTGATTCGAGTTTTTCCTTTGTGTGATCAAGTATCGACTCTGCATCCGCCTGGCCCTTTCTTCTGCACTAGTACGTGCTGCGTCTAGCTGTCAGCTGCTATGGAAGAACTTGTTTTGATTTTAAAAGCTAGAGAAGAAGACTTGTAACGATCTAAAAGGCGGTGGACAATGTAGAGCGATATGACCACTGATGGCATCGAGACGCTGGAATTCTTGTTGAAGAATCTGTCAATGACTGATAACATCCATGTTCTATCTATTTACAGTGTGGAGTATACAGTTATTACAGTGTCAATGTTGATGATTTACAGTGTGGAGTAGTCATATTTTTCTTTGAAATCTAAGTGCAATTTCTCTGTCTTGTTGCTAACTGAATTTACAGTACTAAGTGGTCTCTAAATTCTACAGTATTTATGTTCATGACTTTACTGAACTATGTTGTCTTTTCTAACAGTGCCTTCATTTAAATAGTTATATTTTAGCTTCATGGTTCTGTGTAATTTGTGCCTTGATTTTCTGTCATCTCTGAATTTTGCTGTTCCTGTGCTTGGTACTCCTTAATTCACACATGCACAGGAGGTACAAGAGGTTAAATTGAATCTAACCCTCCAATGTTATATGTTTTGAACTCCTTCCTGAAATCCCTTCTATTATTTTTATCCAAAACAAGTACCCAGGTTTATAAAGATCTAGTGAGCATTGCCAGTGTTGGGGAGGGAGTGATTAGAAAAATTGGTTTATGTGACTCATCCTCATTAACTTTTCTCTCTAACCTTTTTTACAGTACAAATAAATTGTTCCTTATTCTGTATTTGACCACTGTTTATTGTGGTTTTGATTTTGTTACAGTGTTCTCAAGTATAACAACATAGTGGGATCATTTGTCAACATAGTGGGATCATTTTGCAGATTCCAGCAAACAACATAGTGGGATCATTTGTCAAGGCCAGCATCGGAGTGCTAATTTACAGGTATAAATAGATAAAAGATTCAGAGTGTAGCTCTTTGTGCTCCCTGCATCCTTTTTCTGAGCTGTTTGTGCTCCCTGCATCTTTCAGCTCTCATTTTCAGTGGAGTTGTTGAATTATATGCTCTTATTGGACATGTTTTACGTGTTGATCCATCAATTGCTAGTTTGCTGGGTTTTGTCTGCGACCATCGTGTCGTCATGATTTTGCAGGTACCCCGAGAGGCCCTTGAGTTTGCCGGAATGTCGATTAAGTTCCGTTCGGGCAAATTCGGGTACTCCATATGTCCTATTTTCAGCAAAGGTCATGCTGAAATTTTTCTTGAATTTTAGCATAACTTTGCTAAAAATAGGATATATGGGGCACTTCCGACTAATGCATGGGCCGGGGTATCTTAGTACTTAATTAAGTAGGATCAACTGCCTCTTGTGTTATTCATATAGAAGTGTGATATCTACTCATAGTTATTACTAATGTCAGTTGCTCGTCATCTATAAACCCTAATCTGGTAGGATGACCTACTAAAAAAGCCCATACCACATATTCTATTTGGATGGGCGTGTTTTCACCACACTGTGGATTATCTTATTGGACCCAACAAAGATGATGTAGTTTTGAATTATGAACATAGGAAATGTCATCATCGGACGACGAAAGTCTCTCGGGGGAGTGCGACTGGTGCCACGACGGTCGAGGTCTGTGCGTCAGGCCTCACCTGGACGATGATCGGCGCTTCAGCATTAAGTTCGAGGAGACCTTCGAAGTTGAAACGGTACGCAACGACAACAAGTGTTTTTTTCATAATTAAGCATGACTTCAACTATTCCAACGTGTAATTTCATCTTTTACAATTCGAGTATAGTTTATCCCATGCCATGCAAGACGCTATGTCTTGGAGTGGATGGATTTTGAAGATCATGAAAATTTTGAAACGAAGAAAATTCACCTAAGGACACATCATGATGTGGATTTTGAAGTAAATCTGTATAATGCTGAGAGCGTAACCCATTTTGGTTGCAAAAATTGGGAAGCATTTTGCAAGATGTATGGTTTTGATGAGGGTATGCTTGTCACCATGGATCTTGGTGATCCTGGCATCGACCAAGACAATATGGACATTTGGGTCCTTGTTGATACGCCTCCAGTTCTACCGCTATGTGAGTTTCTCAAACATAGTTAATTATTAACTAATCTATATTGTTTATTTCAAAATAGTTGACAACTTATTTCCATTGACAGCTTATTTTGATTGTTCAAAAAATGTGCGGAAAATGGTAGACAAAACCCACTACACCGATGGCTCCGAGTTAACTTATCAGGAGAAAAATCATCTGGTTGGATTTTATACTGATCTTGAGAATTACAATATCTACAATCAAACTCCTCAACATTATGGTCAATACGTGCCACTAGTGTACGTGTTGAACTACGGTAACTACCATGGAGATACCCTGGTAAGATTTTGTACTATTACGACATCCGTGCATCTTTTGCATATTTCTAAAACTAGTACATCATTGCTAACTATGAAGTTATTACTATGTTTTTCAACAGAGAATCCCAGAGGATTGTGTGCCTCATTTGATGTATCAGAATGGCAGCCTTCAAGTTTTGAACTTATATCCAGGTCATCCTACAAATCTCAACTGTCCATACCGGATTTCTAGAAGAAGTGGAGACATGCTAATCAGAGAATGGAAAAAATGTATGGACAGTCATAAGGAGGTTCTTGGAAGCAAAAGGAAGTGCCGCGCAAGAATTGGAGATAGGATGATCTCCATTCTCCACAATGGGGAGTCAGGGTCTATATTGTTTTATGCTATTTTACCTTAAATAGGGTATTTTAGGTCCTGCCTAATACTGATGATCATGTGCTAAGAACAATTAAGTAGGGTTGGTTCGATGACTATCAGGATGATGATCGTATGACTTGTTATTAATAACGAGTAGAAGTTGTATGATGATGATTAGTAGGACTTGTTAGGATTAGTATTAATTTCGACAAACTCGCTAATCGCGGTCTCGAGACTTGTAATGTTCTATCTTTGTTCGGTCTTTTGATTTCGGAGACTAATATGATGAATTGTATTCAGAGACTAATGTTCTATTGTATTCGATGAATCTGCTGTTGCTGTGTGGTGCTGTTTATATTCTGTCCAATAATATATTTTGTAATCTGTGCAAATATCAGAAAAGAAAAAAAATCCCTAATATACATACTAATGGCGCATCACCCAGACGTGCGCCATTAGTATGCCAAAGGATACTAATGGCGCATCGCCCACCAGTGCGCCATTAGTATGGCAGAGCACATGCCCACTGGGAGGCATATTAATGGTGCACCGGGGCCTATACTAATGGCGCACTGCCTGGTGCGCCATTAGAGTACCAGATACTAATGGCGCACCAGCGGTGCGCCATTAGTAAAAATTACTAGTGGCGTGATGCTAGTGGCGCACCAGTAGTGCGCCATTAGTAGGCAAAACTGGTGCGCCACTAGTAAGCCTTTTTCTAGTAGTGTCAGGTTTACAAAAAAACCAGATTGAAAAGGGCAACAACATCTAACTCCAGCACTGTTTTCGACACTCACAGTCAAATGGATCGGTCAGGTCCATAGAATGAACATCCTGGATCGTAAAATTTACTGGATTATGACCACAATATGTTGTAAATAGAAGCCCGGCACGTTCAGAAGCTCTTTTGCCCACCTGAAACTCCTTTTTTTTGCTCTTCGACATACCCATCCATCAAAACCATGCTGCTGATAAACTTAAGCCTGATGGACAATAGTAACCTCGCATTCGGCAGGAAGAATGTGAAAAATCTTGTGTTTGCACAGTTGGCTACATATCGTTCTAGCGTTATTGTCTTCAATCGAATCTCATGAGAAGTGAGAAAATCCCGATGCTTACGAATCCACCGATTGGTTATAACTTTCTTACCCCGTCCTGTTGCCTAAATAGACATGAAGATTGAAAACAGTTAAGGTCTAAAAGAAGAGTGTCGAAAGAGCAACAGCTGAACAGTTTAATTCTAGTACACTATATGCGGGCTTCCAATGTGCGTGAAATTATCACCTTTATATACAACTTCTCCGGACATGGAAAGCATTGCAGCAAGCCAATAATCTTGTTCAGACCAAAACTATTCATTTGGATATATAAGATCTTGACAGAATCCAGCACCATTGATAGGCCATCCATGGAGAAACTCTTCATTGAGCATAGAACATAATATTAGTACAAAATGTGTACTCCAAGATGATATATAAATTATGCGCAGAAATTTAAAATGCAGCTTATGGTTACAAGTGTAGATGATAATATAAAGTACCTGAAGAACTGTGGAGCCAAACACCATATTGAAATGAGCACAGAGATCATGTATTACACCCAAGGTCTCCAGTTTAGGCGCAGAGAGGACGGTTATTTGCAACGGTGAATAACTAGAATCAAGGATCAACCTTTGAAGTGACGGGGCATCTTGGATGATGAGCTGCCTTCCGTCAAAAGAAATTCCAATTCTTACAAGGTTAGGCGACTTTATTTGGAGACAACCGATTCTAACTATGAAAACAAGCACCCAGCACTCCAGCGTAGGACAACTGGAGTGGATGATGATGTGCAATGAGGCCTCTCCGATATACGAACCCGCACAAGTGAAAGTTTCTTGAGAAATGGGAGTCGAAGGTTTAGTACCAGATTGTCTGGTAGGTATCATAGCGCAAAGGTGGCGGTGTGGAGAGAGGACGAAAACCGCGAGATGGACATCGGTGCTGAGGGCACAAGTTCATGGCGTTCGGTATGTGGTATGTGATTTCCAGGGGAATAGTAGAACTCAAGCAGCTGTAGTTCCATGAATTCAGGGGATTTCAGCCAGGCGTCCACCGTGCAGGGCATGGTATGCTTGCTCAGGTAGCATGACGGGATGCAGAGGCTTTGAACAGAGCCCTGGTGGGAGGAGATGATGCCTCTGGGGATTTCAAATTCATTGAAGAGAGATAGCTGACGATAGTCGAGATTAAGGGGCACGGTGCGCCATAGAGGGCGCCACCGAATTGAGAGGACTTAGGTGCGGCAGCAATCCTTGGTGGGGAGAAGCGAGATGATCTCCCCAAGGACGGCGTCCGGGAGATCGCTGATGCGGTCCACCCGAGATTCTACGGGTTCCTGGGATCCGGTAGGGGCGGGGTCGCCGCTTCTCCCCGCGCTGCCGGGTGCGGGATCTTCAACAGGCGTCGCTGCTGGCGGGAGCCTCATCTTCTTGGCGCTGGGATCAGCCGACTCCATTTTCCTCGAGGGCGTCGCGTCGCGATCACGGATTTGCACAGAGTAACGAATGACGAGCCTAGTTGTAGTGCGAGCGAAGAAGAAGGGGGGCTGGGTGTTTTCTGTAGGAGTGAGGAAGAAGGGGAGCTGGGGTTTTCTGTAGGAGTGATGTGAGGAATTTGGGGGTACGAGTGGAGCGAGATGACGTGAGGTGGGTGGGAGCGAGGAGGAAGAAGAGCACCCAGGTTTTTTTTGGGGGGGGCGGTGTGCTGGGTGTGGGTAGCGCCTCTCATTCAGTAAATATATGGGCTTTTGAATTGATTTTACTATTTACTAGTGTGGATGGGCTGTTTTGTCTTGGGCCCAGAGAAACAATTACTACTAGTACAGTGGAGACACTCTACAGCTACCCAGAAAAACAATTACTACTAGTAAAGTGGAGACACTCTACCGCTTCTGGCTCCTCCTAGGTCATTGAAACGTCTCCCTCTACTGAATGCCGTTATACTTTTGTTCACCGACATGCGGGCCATGCAGCGCGCGGGCCCAAATGCCATCCACCAAATTAGAAGGCAGTAAGTAGGCGGAGAGTCACCCCAGTCGTAGCGCGGCAGTAACGAGCCGTCGTATCACAAAACCCCACCTCCCCGCAGTCTAAGTTTGATGGACGAAGCAACCATCATTTCACTCTTCACTGAATCCCCTTCTCCCTCACCATCTTCAAGAAAGGCAACACTCGCATCTGCCATTGTTCTTCTCTCCGAACGAAGGGAAGGTAAGCGGATCCGTGATGTTGGTATATTTTCGTTTAGAGAAAAAAAAAGAACTTTTGCAAAGCAGTAACCGATCCTCACTCTCTTTTTTGTTTCATTGTCATTGCGATTGTGTTTTCCTTTCAGTGGTCTCCTAGTATTCGTCAGTTTGATGATGGACCAAGGAGAACCAGGCAAAGATCTGCCGATATTGGAGCAGACGCGGGAGGCTGATCCCCACGAGACAAAGAGCTCCAAGAATATGGAGGCAACCACCGAGCCGACCCCAGATGCGCTTTAATCGTTGCAGGCCTTTTAAATCTGTGGAATCATTATCGTTGCAGGTCGTTTGACCGTCATGCCGGCGTGCGACCCAACACGGACGGGACGGGACGGCACAGTCAGAATTTCAGTTTCTCTAGTTTTCCACGGCAAGCTGGCATGATAAGCCATGCCTGCTTAATTATGCATTGAATTCCGATGACCGTCACACTACCTTCCGCATATAAGTATTGTTTCCCGGCCTTCTATGGTAGCACCGTGAGCCAACTCGCCCTATCCTCATAAGCCCCCACCGGCCCGACGTCGCTCGCCACTTTTCCTCGCTCTCGCCACGTCCGCCATGCCCCCGCCCGTCCGCGATAGGCGAGGTCGGAGGCGGTCACCGCCGGGACTAGTGTTCGGTTTTTCACCGGAAGGCAGACGGAGGGAGGAGGCATTCTATCGGTCTTTAGATGGCAATGCGGAGATCGAGGAGTTGTTGGAACGCGACTGCTTGGCGGAGGAGCAGCGTATCGCTGATTTGCGCCGCCAGCGGGACATGGAGCAGCAGCGCACCGACGCTCTGAGCCTCACCGCTGCTGCTCCAACTTCGCCACCCTCCACCGCACCGGAGCTATTCCTGCTACACTGTCCTTCGCCGCCTCGGATCTGCTTCCCCTCCGCCGACATACGGCCATGGCAACAGAGTCAATAATTTGGTCATGGGTTCGTCCAAGCCTGCATCCTCCAGAACATCAATTTCCCCGGTAAAAAGAAGAAGATCGGCGTGACATGTGGAGGTGACCACACCGGCAACCGAAAAAGGTACTCCTCTTCCCTTATTCGTGCAAATATTACGTCTCTGCTTGCACGGTATTCATCCCACAGAAGACTCTAGTTGACCGCTTCTTCTTGATACTAGATTTTCCTAGTAACTCACGATGCACAAGGTTTCTCCTCATATACTATTTCACCTTAGCTAGAGGTTCGTCGCCCCCCTGAATTTCAATTTCTGGCGAGTTGATTTCCAGTTAACGGAAGCATTCCCCGGCGTAACAGGCGCTAGTACGCCTATTACGCCGGGGAAGTAGCGCCTTGGTGTTTATCTTAGGGGCGTGTGCGGCCTAGAGCTACTGGCGCCCGATCTGGAGGTCGGCCAGGATTAAAGGGATGGCCTGGGGGCGCTGCCAAGCACGGTGGTGGTGTGAGGTCGATGGGAGGGCGGGGCGGCGGAGGCAGGGGTCTGGGCCGGCGGTCGCTGGAGGTTCGAGAAAGATCGTCAATAGTGACTGGGGGGAGGTAGACAAAGGCCATCTGCCCGTTCCTTATAGATCGGACGGTTCATTAAAAAAATCGACTGACCTATTTATTTTCAGTCGACTGTTATCTTTGATATGACCACATGTGGTGGTGTGCTGTAGGAGTACCTGCATTTCCTGTGCTCATATATTACAAAATCATACGGAGTAGAATCTAATTTTGTTTGGCATGCAATGTTGTACAACTATCATATGTCTCCTGTCATTTATTTTTCAGCCACCTGCTATCTGCTACTTTTACAGTGCACTAGTTCTGCACACACTTCACCCTTACTCTCACTATTGTGTTTTTATGCAAGGGTATTTCAGACTGCTGCCATGAGAGAAGCCAAAAAGAAAAGAGAGAAGTCGCTCCAGCTTCGTATGCGGGTAGGCAAGACACGTTACAGCACTATAAAGGGTGCAGTGTCAGCAGATGGAGACGGTAAACGTAGCTCTGGAGTTGATGACCTCGCTCGCAATGAACCACCATCCCAGGTGCTTGCTTTAACTTCGTGGTGTCATATGTGGTTGCATGTTCCATATGGTGTCTAGCTTGTATTCGAAAGGCCGAAGTCGGTAAGATAAGGAAAGATATTTTTTACATGACCACCATCCCGTGAGCACTAGAAGACAAATAGCTAGTCAGGGCACTGGCCGAGCCAGTGACAAGCCCAACAAAGATATAGGCATCACCTGCAAGCCAACTAAAAAGCCAAATGGAAAGAGGAAGAAACACAGAATGCCAGGGAATGAGAAGCGGATGAATCCTGCAGATTCTGCTGGTACTGATGGTGCAATAGAAGGTCAAAGTCCAGCGGAAAATTCTACAAACACGACATCCCATGCTACACGAGTTGCAAAAAAAGCCAAACGGAAACAAATAGCTGCCACCAAACAAGTAGAGACAGCCCTAGTTCTTGCAACACCTACCACAGTACTACCAGCTGCACGACTTACTCATGCGTCAACTTAGCTAGCAGCACGTTCCCAAGCTCCCTTGCCACCTGACACTACTTCCCAAGCACTCTTGACACAAGACGAGTTGGCAATATCAGATGAACCTTGTGAGCTTCAACAGCAAGAAGGTAGTTGCTGGAGTCAAGTTACAGTTGCATGCTTCTTTATATGTAGTCTCACAGTTTGATGTACACTAACACTTCCTATGTTCGTTGTTGGACTAGCACCTAGGCGCAAGCGGAAACAAACATCAGGGATAATGCTCGATAGGTTAACTAAATCTAGAGGAGGAAGAATGGAGATCCGTTTTGAGGCAGGTTTAAAAAGGCCACGTGATGCTACAGAGTCAGCGAAGTTAGTATCAGAGGCAGCGGTTGCCGTTAGGTGTCATGTAGGTATCCTCCCAACATGGATTCAGTAGAGGAATGACAAAGACGAAACTCAGTTCAACACCTTCCTCGACCATTTATCTGTAAGTATGGTTATGTATGGAAACTAGTAATATCGTCTTGCTCTATCCCATACTTTCTAGGTTGCTGATAATGAGACTCCCATAATTTTCAACAGATGAGGTTCAAGTTGGATAGCTAAGATGATGCAACCAGACAAGCTTGCACCCATGTTTTCAAGTCTGCTCTGCAACAATATCGGTATAACTTGAGGAAAACTCACTTTGAAGGCAAGGCTAACAGTGAACTTTCCCAAACATCTCCAGTGGAAAATATATCGGATGAAGACTGCAGGGGCCTTGTTAAACACTGGTCTGATCCGAAGTATCAGGTACATTATATATATGTGATCAGATCACATGTTGAAGTCCTATTTACGCATGTGCCACACAAATCTATCTTCTTGTACGAAAGTGAAATTCCGACAGACAACAGGATCTCGTAGCTATATTACACATTGCGAGGCTCTTGTAATTAGCTGCTGTTTCACTCTTTTCGCTGTACCATATTATCAGATCTATATTGACTTGTTCGAAATGCAGAGGAAAGCCCGCAAGGACCAAAAAGTACTTGAACCAAATGCTGTGGAAATCTTCAAGGACTGTCACACCGGCAAGAAGAAGGGCAAGACTACACCAGTCAAAAACCGCTGTTGTAAGTGCTTAATCCTCATTCCTTTTAGCTACTACTTACTCTGACTTGTGCCTTGAACTGCATGGTTTGCAGCCAATATATATTACTCTTTTCAATTTTATACACAATTGTCTTAGCGTATCATTGCACCTTACGAGGTTTAAAAGAGAGGAGTGATGTTCCTTTGATCTTGACCCGTAATCTAGTTCCGTGCTGGACTTGCCCACACAATGTTACAATTGCCTGCTTGTCTGTTCTCACTTGTTTTGTGATATGAATGATGTCATACTATGCTTACCGTATTATAGACTTCGTCTCTTTATCCTTAGCCCTCAATACAATGTGAAGAAATAGACAATACATTAGCGATGGTACATGGTCATATGTTTGGAACCTGGTTTTATTATGTACTTTGCAATAAAATACAACTAATATTTTACATGGTTCACCAGAATAAGTTCTGTATATAGACCAAAGCTATTTTGTTTAGTTTTGGTGCCTCCTTAATATCTTCTGTTCTGGTACTACTAATGTAAAACCTCAACTTTTCAGCGAGCTATGGAAAAAATGGTGGAACCGCCACCTTCTGTAGGTGGCGAGGCAACTATAACCGCAATGTCAGCTCTTGCTGGAGTGGGTCAGTACCTGTCCACTAACAGTGCCAAAAGCACGTTCCTGCGTAATACTGGGTTGATTGTTAAGGCAATATCGTCCAAACTGGCTCATGATCAAGATATGCAAGCTCAAAGCAATGTTGTATCTGCGCTCCAGGCACAAGTCCATTCCCTAACAGAGACCCTTTGTGAAACAAGGAGAAACATTGCTCAATGTTGTCAAGATATGCATGGTTTTGAAACAAGACTATTAGACATTTGCTATGTTGTTCAGGAGCCTAGGGGAAATGAAGGCAAGGGTTATGGTGCTCCATCGGACAATACAGCATGAAAACGTAACAGTCAGGTCAAATAAGTGAGCTTCTGAACTTCTGGTGGTGCATTTATCTGCTAGAGTGTTAAGTTTTATGCCAACCTGCCTTTTGTTATATAGTTGTACTTTGTTTTGGTGCGATACAAAGTTTATTCTTAACGTGCAGCCATTGGCTGAAGAAAATAGCAAGCCATTTTTGTATAGTGTAGGGTGTTCCCTATATTTGCACTAGTGGCGATCTTTGATGCCGAGTGGATGTAATTTGTGCAATCGCCTTAATAGCCTAGTGTTAGTTTCGGCCTTATTTATTTCCTAGTCTTCTTTTTCCCTGGTTTCCTAGTGGCCGCAACTACCATGGGCCATCTACGGGCCGTAGGATCCATGGGTGTCCTACGGGCCGTCGATAAATGGGCCTCTAATCGGTGGGCCTCGGGCCGTCGGATAAATGGGTCTACATGGGTCGTAATCGGGCGTAATTGGTATCGGCCCAGCACAGTAACAGGCCGTTGATAGGCCGTAGGACAGCAAAGGCTTAATTCTGTCACAGGCATAACGGGTCGTTAATGGGCCAGAATATAGGATGGGCTGGAAACGGCGCAACGGGTTAACAGGCCAGAAACGGGTCGACTCTTGCCATGGGCTGAATTTGGCCCATTAGGGTAACATGCCAGTAACGGGCCGACTCTTGCCATGGGCCGAATTTGGCCCATTAGGGGAACAGGCAAGTAACGGGCCGACTCTTGCCATGGGCCGAATTTGGCCCATTAGGGGAACAGGCCAGTAACGGGTCGGAAGTAATCGAGGGCCGAAAAGGAGCCCAAGAACGTATGGGCCGTCCATAGGCCGAAAGCTAACACGGGCTGGAAACGGCCCATGTAAATCACGGGCCATTAACGGGTATAAAGAAAATTACTGTTCATTATGGGCTAGATTCACCGTGGGCCTGTAAAGGGCTGAAAGATATGAAGGCCTCATATGGGCCGAAAGACGTCGTGGGCCATACATGGGCCGAAAGTGAAATGGGCTGGTGTTACATTCGACAGCCCACATGACGTTGTTGGGCCGATTTCCTTTAGGGCCTAACGGGCCGTAAAATGGGCTATTTGCAAAGATATTGTTAACAGGCTTTTCATGGGCCAGCCCGTTAACTTTTGACCAAGTCAAACGGGCCGGCTTTGTAAGGTAAATGGGCCAGTGGTGGGCCGTGGCACGTGTCGACATATCATAGGCGCCTATCTGACCCACTGACGAGCTGACACGTGTTTCGTCCGGCCAATAAGAATTTTACACGTGGAAATTTCCCATTGGTCGGGGTTGTTAACGGGTCGGATCCAAAACCCGACCCGATAGCTTAACGGTGTTCCCTTACGGTGGATGCCACGTATCGGTCACCCTTGATGAAAGCACTTCTGTGACGCGCGATTTATCGTCATGGAAGTGGACACTTCCGTGATGATAATTTTGGTAATGTCACGGAACACTTCTACGACAGCACAGGTATGACTATCTTGATTCTGTCATAAAATCGTCATCGATGTACATGCATGACAAAAAACGTGACCTACTGTGACAAACACGTATCATCACGGAAGTGTATTTTTTTGTAGTGCAAACTCCCAGCAGGCGGCTCTCCCCCTCCCTCAAAGTCCGTGCGCCATTAACCAGAAGAGATGGGGAATGGCTATAGTGAGCGCCCGCTGTCGGTGTCAAAACCGGCAGATCTCAGGTAGGGGTTCCCGAACTGTGCGTCTAAGGCGGATGGTAACAGGAGGCGGGGGACACGATGTTTACCCAGGTTTGGGCCCTCTCGATGGAGGTAATACACTACTTCCTGCTTGATTGATCTTGATCATATGAGTATTACACGAGTTGATCTACCACGATATCATAGAGGCTAAACCCTAGAAGCTAGCCTATGGTATGATTGTTGATGTCCTACGGACTAAACCCTCCGGTTCATATAGACACCGGAGGGGGCTAGGGTTACACAGAGTCGATTACAAGGGAGGAGATCTACATATCCATATTGCCAAGCTTGCATTCCACGCCAAGGAGAGTCCCATCCGGACACGGGACGAAGTCTTCAATCTTGTATCTTCATAGTCCAACAGTCCGGCTAAAGTATATACTCCGGCCGTCCGAGGAACACTAATCCCGGACTCCCTCAGTAGCCCCTGAACCAGGCTTCAATGACGATGAGTCCGGCGCGCAGATTGTCTTCGGCATTGCAAGGCGGGTTCTTCCTCCGAATACTCCATAGAAGATTTTGAACACAAGGATAGTGTTCGGCTCTGCAAAACAAATTCCACACACCACTGTAGAGAGAATACTATTTCCACAAATCTAATCCGCTGACAACTTTTCATAACGTGACATCACACCACAGCATAGTCATTATTCGAACCGTTTTTCTCAACCAGCCTGCCACTGCACCTTTCACGAGGCAGTTTTATTGGCACGTCTTGTCGACACAGACATCGTGTTCCCCTTATTACGGGATTCTCATCAATACGGGTATGGGTAACCCAATCGTGCCCGTTGGTATGACTCCTCGATTTTAGGCAAGTTCCAAAGGGCCACGCGGAGGACGCTTGATATTCACCCTCTTTATAAAGAGGCCAAGGCCTGTCCTTTTCTTCTCGCACTCAATCGAACCCTTCCCCCACCTTGAGTTCCAACACCCAAGGCTCAGGCTAGGCGCTTCGGACCTTCAATCATGTCCGGATCCAACCTTCAAGGTCGGTGGATGCCCTCCTCTGTCACAGAGGAGGACATCAAGAACCTAAGAGGAGCTAGGTATCTGACCTCCGAAATCTCACACAGGCTACCTGCTCGAGGGCAGGTCATTCCCACTCCCGAACCCGACGAGAGCGTCGTATTCGTCTCCCACTTCCTCCGAGGGCTAGGCCTTAGTCTAGGTCCCTTTGTTAGGGGCCTCATGTTCTATTACGGGCTGGATTTCCATGACCTGGCCCCGGATTCCATCCTTCACATCTCGTCGTTCATCGTTGTGTGTGAGGCCTTCCTCCACGTCACCCCGCACTTCGTCTTATGGCTCAAGACCTTTAATGTGGAGCCGAAGATGATTAATGGGCGACACGTAGAATGCGTAGGTGCCGTAATAAGCAAAGGCGCCAATGTTCCATGGCCAAAGGGTTCCTTCCCAGAGGTATCCAGCTTATGGCAACGGGGGTGGTTTTACATCACAGCTCCCCGCGGTACTAAGTGGGTGGCCGCCCCTGCCTTCCGCTCGGGCCCCCCGCCACAACTGATGTCATGGATCAACAAGGGGCTGGACTGGGGGTCAGTAAATGATGTGCCGATATTGCACAGTCGCATCCGAGATCTCCTCGAGAGAGATGTCAGCCTGGTCACGGTAAGGCAAGTCATGCTAGTTCGTCGAGTCCCGCCTTGCAAACGTCGACCTCTCCGTATGTGGGAGTTCAACCCGGAAGGACCGCGAGCTATTCAGCACTTCCTCGGCATGACGCTCGAAGAGATGTACAGATTGTTCTTCGGATCAGAAATAAAGTGTCTGGACACCACCGAGGATGCGGGTCTGAGCTGCAATCGTCTAGATACCCAAGTAAGTAGTTCTTCGGCCGAACATGCTGTCTCTTTATTTATCACAACATCATTTTGAAAAGTCGCTCTTTGACCAGGACTGGGTAAAAAGGCGAAGATGATCAGTTGTTCGGCCCCCCTTCCCGAAGGCTCAGCAGATCCAGTACTGGCCAGAATGCTTGAGCTCGCGCCTTATCAAGCGCCCTCAGGGGAAGATAAAGGGGGGAATAAAGAGGCTGAAAGCGGGCCTCACTCATTATTCATCCAAACCGGGGGAATTAGCGCCTCCGCGAAGGAGGATAACCGGGGAGAAGAATCTAAAATTCCCTCTCCCAGGGAAGGAAGAGGACCACCTCTGAAGACTTGGAAACAATGGTTTCCAAACGAGGGAAGAAATCTTCACCAGAGCGTCCTGCCCCGAAGGGTATCCTTACCGCATAGTGCCTGCAAGGGGATCAGCCCTCCACCGAGCTGTAAGTAAACACAAGTACTCCATAGTAAACATATCCTGCTTTATTTCCGAGGACAATAACCGAAGTGTATGTCTTGTAGTTCGGATCGTAGCCCTTCTCGACAGAGTTCATCTTCGGGGGATCTTCTTCTGGAGATGATGGAGAGCGAAACACCTCCCCATGCCTCCCCGCCTCATGGGGCGGGCGACCCTGAGGTGTCGTCACGGAGGATTTCTCATGTTCCGCCAAGGCCAGAGGGTAACCCTTTGGCCACCCGAAGTCTGGAGTATTCGGCTCCTAAGGAGAGCAACAGAAAGAGGCCGGGACTGTCCGGTGCGCGACCAGACGCACTGATGAATCTTCTGGAGCAAGCGGCTATCTCAGAAGCGCATCATATGCTAATGGGTACGGTGGTTGAGAGGATTTCATCCGCCGAAAGCGGGTTGCACGAAGATTTTATGAGCCTGCTGAGATGCTTTGAGGTACGCAAAGTAGTATACATTTTTGACGGTACTGCCCACGCTAGATGCGCCCTATGCAGATAGTAGCCCCTGAGACTCTGGTTGCTGTCAAAATGGCGGCAAACAGATGATCATAGTCCCAGGTAATAATCATGCCGCCTTCATGTGCAGGTGGCTGAAGGTTCGGTGGCTAGCCGGACTGGTGAGTTTGCCGATCTGAAGCGGCAACTTGATGCGGCAGATGCGGACATCGTGCTTGTAAACAAGCGGCTTGACGAGGCATAGGGTATGTATTTTCTCCGGTGATCAACACATATTATGAGGAGCATGATGCTAGTATCTTTTAATATGTTGTGACTGCAGATGGAGCTGCCGCCGTGGAGACCCTTCGGGCGGAACTTTCTCGAGCCAAGGAACAAGCCAGGAAGAGTGATGCGGCTGCTCTAAAGGTGGTCGAAGAGCTGATAGCCGAACAGGCTGCGCATTCCCGAAGTAAAGATAAAATAGCCAAGATGGCTGTTGAGTTGAAAGATGCCGCCGACCGTTACGAGCTTCTTGAAAAGGCCATGGTAGCAGCCAAGGAAGCCCGCTCTAAAATCAGAGCGGCGAAGGAGGAGCTACGTCAAGCCGGAGATATCGCGGCTGGGAAGCCGTTTTTGTTGCGGACGAAGTTCGGAGATCCTAAGTATGCCCCTCTTGATCAATTATGGAGTTCTGCAGACGCATACGTGGGTTTGGCAGCGAGTGCTGCTGATGCGGCCGAGTTTTTCAATGATAAAAAAGATCATGAAGTGGAAAAGCTGTTCTGGTCACAGTTCAATGTTCCGGTGCGTCCGCTGCTGTTAATGGAGCGAATGGCCGAGTGGGCCGAGCTCCATAAGTTGTCCGGGCTTGCCATGATGTCTGTTGTGGATCATCTTTGGCCGGAAGGACTACGGCCGAATAGTTATTTTGGCTTAGTGCAATGATTCCTTGGTGTTGTGCCGCATATCGACGCTATGAAGAGGTCGGCGTGCATAGAGGGTGCGGATGGCTCTTGCCCGTGTCTAGACATACTGGGCAGAGATGGAGGCCACCACTATTGCAAACCAGAGTTCGGCCGTAGGCCGAGTATGGGCCAAGCACTACTTTGAAGAAGTCCTCGAAGGCGCTCGTTTAATAGAGGCTCAGTGCTCGAAGAATATTATGTTCTAGTGACAAGTATCCCCGTTGTAAGAACAATGTTATTTGAATTATAAAGGTTGTGTTTATACTTTTGCCAGAAAGTATTATTATGCCTCCTGTGCGGTCGTTTATATATATATATATATCTCCTGAAAGTTTGCAGTCGTCGGCTTCAGCCCCCATGCATATAATGCGGGGGTGTTCGCAAAAGCGCGTCCTCACACTTGATCCAACGTCTTTGTCCATTATGGAGGTGGTAGCGCGGCGAACGAGGCAATCGGACTATATTGCTTTAACACTTTCACTTAACCATAGGAGTTTGACAGTGGGGCTACTATATAGCCCCTGGTATTTCCGCGCTCGTCCGAGCATGGGGCGCATACGTACATGACCGGGAAAACTGGCCCTTCGTTAATGCCGGGGAATCCCGAAGATTCTGCTAAGTCATCGAGTGGTTGACCAGTATCGCGCTTTATCATGACAGTTAGTTTTCGGCTTTCTCTACTGAGGTGCTCATCCGGATGAACCAGGGCAGAATCACAGTAGTTCTCCCGGTGCCACCTTAGCCGATAGAGCGGAACGTAAGGTAGCAAAACGCGGGAGCTGGGCAAACCCAACATTTGACCAAAGACATGACTCGGAGCTGATGCATATAAGGCCAAACTCGCGACGCCAAACACTCCCTAAGGTATTTGGTCTTTACAACATATACCGGGCTGAGTAATGCCCTTGATAATGAACCCCGAGTGTCCAGGTACGTGCATTATTCTAACATGGTGAAATGCCAATAACGTCAGCATCCCTCTCGGTTATATTGAGTATCCGGAGGATGTGAAGCAACAAGAGACAGTAAAGAAGGTTTACACAGGGTCTTAATCTAAAAAGAAACCTTTGAGCGGCGCCCTCCTGCACGTCTGCGCTTGTGTCTCCGTTGTGCCATATCCTGGAAGGTTGTAGCACGATTATCATCTGTAAAAGAGAAAAACATAGGTGAAAGTTGTCGTGCGAAAAATTGGTTATTCTCAATAAACCGTTAAAATTCAAGATAAATAAGGGGTAGCCGAACTGTAGTCCTTTTTACATGCGGGAAGCCCCTGGTACCGCCTATGGGAGTATAACCATCAAGCCAATCGCAGGTTTATGTAAGCTATTACAGCTAGTGATGCACTGGACTCGTCTAGCCGTGTCCGCGGTCTTGACGACCGATCATTTATTCTGGTTGGAGAGGTCGTTTAGTGTTCGGCTGTTAAAGCCGCCACACGTTCTTCCGTGCGTAAGGAACGCTCAATATTTCTGCTAACTGTGATGATGCCGTGGAGACCGGGCATCTTAAGCTTAAGAGAAGTGTAATGCGGTACTGCCTTAAAACGAGTGAAAGCCGTTCTTCCGAGTAGTGCTTGATAGCCGCTTCGGAATGGAGCGATGTCGAAGTTAATTTTTCACTTCGGAAGTTGTCAGGAGAACCGAATACAACCTCTAATACTAGAGAGCCCGTACATTGGGCCTCTGACCCTAGTATTACTCCTTTAAAGGTAGTATTACTTGGGCTAATTCTTGTCGGGTCTATCCCCATTTTGCGGACTGTGTCCTCATATATCAGATTAAGACTACTGCCGCCGTCCATGAGGACTTGGGTGAGATGGTATCCGTCGATAATTGGGTCTAGTACCAAGGCAGCCAATCCTCCGTGCCGGATACTTGTCAGCTGATCCCTGCGATCAAAGGAGATTGGGCAGGCCGACCAAGGGTTGAACTTAGGGGTGATGGGCTCTACGGCACATGTGTCTCGGAGTGCATGTTCGCTCCTTGTTTCTGTTACGTGAATCATGTTTACTGTTTTGACCTCTGGTGGGAATTTTTTCTGTCCCCCAGTGCTTGGCTGACGAGGCTCATCCTTGTCTTCACTTGGTGTCTCCCTCCCCTTGTGTTCGGCGTTTAGCTTGCCGGCCTGCTTGAAGACCCAGCATTTTCTGTGGGTGTGATTTGCAGTTTATCGGAGGTCCCGTGAATCTGACATAATTTGTGTAGAATCTTGTTGAGGCTGGACGGTCCGTCTCTGTTACCTTTGAAAGGCTTTTTCCGTTGACCGGGTCGAGAGCCCCTGAATCCGGCGTTTATCGCCGTGTTGTCTGGGTTGTCCTCATTATTTCGACGCTTGCTTTTACTGCGTCGTGGTTTTCCATTACCATCCCTGACTTCAGATGTTCCTGGGTCGCTCGTGCTACTACGGGCCAACCAGCTATCTTCGCCCGCGCAAAAGCGGGTCATGAGGCTTGTTAGGGCTGCCATTGTCCTTGGTTTTTCTTGGCCGAGGGGTCCAGCGAGCCATTCGTCGCGAACACTGTGTTTGAAAGCTGCTAAGGCTTCGGCGTCCGGGCAGTCGACGATTTGTTTCTTCTTAGTGAGAAATTTGTTCCAAAGTTTTCGGGCTGACTCTCCGGGCTGTTGAATTATATGACTTAAATCGTCTGCGTCCGGAGGTCGGACATATGTCCCTTGTAAATTAGCCCTAAAAGCATCCACAAGCTCCTCCCAACTTCCAATTGAATTTTCGGGGAGGCTCTTCAACCAGTGCCGAGCTGGTCCTTTCAACTTGAGGGGCAAGTATTTAATGGCGTGGAGATCGTCTCCGCGAGCCATATGGATATGGAGGATGAAGTCCTCAATCCAGACCTCGGGGTCTGTCGTTCCGTCGTACGCCTCTATGTTCACGGGCTTGAATCCCTCTAGAAATTCATGATCCAGTACCTCATCGGTGAAGCATAGGCGGTGTGCGGCACCCTGTATTTGGATGTATTGTGTTGTTCGGATGGTTGTAGTTTTTCGGTTTTGATTTTGTGCCGGAGCGCGCTTCCTAGATCCATAGATGGACCTGGTCATACCGGATTTTTGGCGCAAGTCCCCACGTAAATCATGTGTTGACTTATGTGCGGCCTTGTTAGCCGCCCTATCGCGGCCATGAGGTGGTCGATCTGGCTAATCGGCCGTTTTATTCTTCGGCTGTGTAGGCTCTACGGCCTCATCATCGAACTCAGGCAACAACTTGCGCTTTGGCTAGCTCTTTGTATGGCAACTACCACCATACTTTTCTTCAGTGTCGAGCACTTTGTTCCATCTGCTGTTGAGCATATTCTGTGCGGCCTTAAGCCTTTGCTTTTGCTTCTTCAGACTCCTTGCGGTGGCAATAAGCCTTCTACGGAGGTTCTCCTGTTCCACGTTCCTGTGTGCGTCGTCGTCCGGACTGTTTTCCTCTTCGGAGAGAGCTTGATGAGCTTTATCCTCGGCGTCGACGTGATTGGACAGCGGCTCCGTACTATGTTTGCCGTTTGCTGGTTGATCCTGCTCTATCGCTGGGTCAATATGGTCGTTTTCTCCCCCGGAGTCGACCGGGGTGTTATTTTTTCTTGCGCTGTTATCGCTGTTTTTGCCGAGGCGGGATTTGGAGCGGCGCCTACGCCGTCGCTTTGGTTGCTTCTCGAGGTAGCTATCCTTGGCTGCATCCTTCCGTTCCTCGTCATTGTTTTCTTTGGGTGTATCCACCATATATATATCGTGTGATGAGGTGGCTGTCCAGCGCCCTGTGGGTGGTAGTTCCTGTTGGTCTCCTGCATCGTCGTCCATACCGTCGATGTCTCCGGAGTCGAAGTCGAGCATGTCGGTTAAATCATCGACAGTGGCTACTAAGTGGGTGGTGGGTGGGGAGCAAATTTCTTCGCCGTCCGCATCCCATTCTAGCCGGACATAGTTCGGCCAAGGTTCTCCTGACAAGGTGAGAGACCTTAATGAATTTAGCACATCGCCAAAAGGCGAGTGCTGAAAGATATCCGCAGAGGTAAACTCCATGATCGGTGCCCAATCGGATTCGATAGGCACGGACGCAAGCGGCTCGGAGCCCGTGGCCGGGGACGAATCCAACGGTTCGGCAACACGGCTCTTGTAGGAGGTAAAGTCAATATTCGGCTCTATCACGGCCTCCGTGGCGGGGTCTATCCACCCGTCCTCAGATGACGCAATTTGTTCCGGATTGAGTGCCAGAGTAGTTGCAGGTGTGATCTCCTGAACACTATCCGACGGCAGAGTGAAGTCATGCTCGTCGTGATTGTGTGGCGCACCTGACATGGGCTCAAATCCGTCGAAGATCAAGTCTCTGCGGATGTCGGCAGTATAATTCAAGTTTCTGAACCTGACCTGATGGCCAGGGGCGTAGCTCTCGATCTGCTCCAGATGGCCAAGCAAGGTGGCCCGCAGTACGAAGCCGCCGAATACGAAGATCTGTCCGGGGAGGAAAACCTCACCCTAGATCGCATCGTTGCCGATGATCGAAGGAGCTATCAGGCCTTACGGTGACGGCACAGTTTAACTCTCAATGAAAGCACCAATGTCGGTGTCAAAACCAGCGGATCTCGGGTAGGGGGTCCCGAATTGTGCGTCTAAGGCGGATGGTAACAGGAGGCGGGGGACACGATGTTTACCCAGGTTCGGGCCCTCTCGATGGAGGTAATACCCTACTTCCTGCTTGATTGATCTGGATGATGTGAGTATTACGAGAGTTGATCTACCACGAGATCGTAGAGGCTAAACCCTAGAAGCTAGCCTATGGTATGATTGTTGTTGTCCTATGGACTAAACCCTCCGGTTTATATAGACACCGGAGGGGGCTAGGGTTACACAGAGTCGGTTACAAGGGAGGAGATCTACATATCCGTATTGCCAAGCTTGCCTTCCACGCCAAGGAGAGTCCCATCCGGACACGGGACGAAGTCTTCAATCTTGTATCTTCATAGTCCAACAGTCCGGCTAAAGTATATAGTCCGGCCGTCCGAGGACCCCCTAATCCCGCACTCCCTCACCCTCCAGGACCCGCAAACGGCGGGCACGGCCTGTCGGCGAAGTACAAGCAGCCGGCGGGACCCACCAGGCGGTAGGCCCCAGTGGTCGGCGGAAAAGCCGGTGTCCATAGACACTGACAGCCGGGCCCTACACCCGGCCAGAATACCGTTGTACCCCTGGGGTTAGGCCTATATAAACCCCCAGGGTGCCCATGCAAAGGGTTCAGACCTTAGTCCACACACATACACCCATAGAGAAAGAGGGAGCTAGGGATAGCCTTGTTCTTCTTCCCCCTCTAGAGAAACAGCTCAAGGAGCAAACTTGTAGCCTCTATTGTTGCTTGAGTGATCATGCGGAAACCCCGCAGTGCAGGACTAGGGGTGTTATCTCGTAGGAGAGCCCCGAACCTGGGTAAAGTTCGTCGGCGTACGTGTCTACACCTCATCCCTTTTCCTGGCACCGACGACATCTTACTATCCCCCACCATGATAAGACATCCTTTGGCATATGTCGCACGACACCCTCGATAATAAGGCTTAAGTACTAGTGGGAACCATCAAGACAAGTTTGAATGTTATAACAATTTCAGCAAGTGTAAAACAGCAACAACAACATTGCATGTTTCCAAGCTTGGAACAGAGGTCATGTGATGTCAAAAATTAACAAACTTGGCATGTGGACAAAATAATTATAGCATACTTCAAATCATGTAATTGGAGAATCTCCAAAAGAGGCATAGATTAATCAATAACAAGCTCACAACATGGCATCACGAAGTTAACAGAAAACTGGAACATCATTTAGGCATGTTCATGGCAATGAAAACATATGCTACAAGATATATATGAGGCATCAAATGGAATGGCATGATAGAGCATAACATGGACATCAAAATATGTCAACTAGGCATCTCCAGATTATGGATGGAAAATATGGTAGCTTCAAATCAACATGGCATCACAAAGTAACAGTCACAGACTTAGCAAAAATCACCAAGACTCAGGAATCAGCAAACATCAAGTAGCATACTTCACAAGCTTGTCCCTGGAACTTTTCTGTTTCATTACAGATAAGTCCCTGGACAGAAACCTTTATAACTTTTTATTTAAAAGGGATTTTTGAGTGATTCTTTTTCTGACAGTCTTAAAATTTTGTCTAGTGTTTTATGGGATTTATTTGGAAATTTTTTGGAAAAGTTTCTGTGCACGCGTTGGTTTTCACGTTAGTGCCCGTTCTCGTTATTGCCGTAGGTTCCGGAAGAGGTGACGGAGCCGCGACCTTCGCCGAGCTAGACTCCGACTTCTCCGAACCAGGCAAGCATGTTTTGAACATTTGATATGACAGGTATTTTACATGTTTGTGTGAAAGTTGTGTGTGGCATATGAGTGTCGGTGAATACCTCGTTGCTTGTGAGGCAACTACCCGCATGTTCCAAAGTTGCGATGATCTCTGATGAGAGATGGCCTAATCATGTGGTGACATGAAGGGCAGCAAGGTGGTACTGTTGTAGCATACCAGCCGTGCGTCCTCCGACGAATTCCGACGTTAACATGGACGGAGTCACGTTATCGTCCTTTCCCCCTTCCGTGCTACCACATGTTTCATTTGCCAGGATGCGGTTTAGTAAGTTGGTAACCTCTTTCCGTGTACACACCAAACAGAGAGGCCGGGATGATGGTACCTTGGCCCAGGATTAAAGCCAGTCATCCGGTCAGGGGGCATGGGTGTTTCCGGTTGGGACCGAGAGGGGGGGCACCCCCTTAGAGCGCGCGTATAGAAATTTGATCCCATGCTACGCGAGGTTGTAGCCTCCCCGTCTCAAGGTTATTCTTGAACGTTGCCGAGGGTGATCCCTGGCTTCGGAATGTTGAATTGGGTGTGTACTGGTTAGACGTGTTTCTTCTAAAACACCGTAAACGGAACTACTCCGTGTGACTACTGAAATCCGTTGGCTGTGGTTAAGTACAAACTCTGCAGAGTCAATTCCTTCCAAGTCATCGTATCCATGATCAAGTAGTGTAATCAGTATATCCATATCTATCCGCGTGGAAAATTTGTCCCCGGTGAACAAGCTCAAGTGGTAAATCCAGTTTAATTATTATTCCTGTGGATGGACTAACTTTATATTTGTCTCGTACTTGTGATAATTTATGTTCCCGAACTATTGGATTATTGAGCTACAATATAAGCCCTTTATGTGACGTCGCGCAGACGTCTGACTGTGGCATGCACGGCCTTTATTTTCTGTTATAAGCCCTTTATGTGGTGTCGCCTAGACGCCCGACTGTGGCATTATTATTCTTGCAGCTTCCGCTCGAGGAGTCATTCAGACCCTCGTTTGGCACCAGTACTACTATTATTGCAGTTTCCGCTCGAGGAGTCATTCAGACCCTCGTTTGGCACCAGTACTACTATTATTGCAGTTTCCGCTCGAGGAGTCATTCAGACCCTCGTTTGGCACCAGTACTACTATTATTGCAGTTTCCGCTCGAGGAGTCATTCAGACCCTCGCTTGGCACCAGTATTACTATTCTTGCAGTTCCCTCTCGAGGAGTCATTCAGACCCTCGTTTGGCACCCCAGTATTTATTATCTCTATGTCTGAATGCACTGGTTAATTTGTTCATACGCTTCATGTTTACATTTGTTATATCTTATGTCCGAACTGTCTTGCGAGTACTTTCATAGTACTCACCTGGCTTGTTGATTTGGCCAGATTTTGACGAAGGCGATCTCTTGGATGAAGAGTTTGATAGCGTGTCCGATGCCTAGAGGAGTCCCAGTCAGTCCTGCACGCTCCCGGATATTGGTCACTTGTATTATATACGCTTCCGCCACCCGCAATATGTCTCCTCGAGCCTCACTCCGACGCTCGAAGAGCTGTAGTCTTCAGGAGTCATATCACTCGCTTCGCGGTGATATTTCCACCACCTTTATTATCGTGAGTTAGTAGTATGCCACCCTATCCGCCGTCTTGTTTTATCGGCGTGCATGTAATAAATTGTTGGGCAGTCTCCGCTCAACCTTGTATTATATTTAGTACTCCTGGTATTTTTCTTCTATGACCAAGATATTGTCTACCAGTGAGAAGGAATTCTTCCTTACTGGTCCGTAAAAGGGATTGGTCTCTCAATAATTATTTTATTGAAAAACCGGTCGTGACAAGCTTGGTATCAGAGCCAGGCTGACTGTAGGAAGCCACTAGGTGCGATCGCTAATCGGTTATTAGCGTCTTTTGTGCTTTTTCAGCATTTTGCAATTGTAGCTATTTTCTGTTGGTCATCATAAATTTATGACATGACTACTCAGAATTTTTGCCTACTTTTGTAGATGGCTGGCAGCAACTGTGAGAATCGAGTGTTCACGAACGTGCCCGAGGGGTTTGTCAAGCTCCTCGTCTCCATCACCAAGCTCGCGATCGGGCCAGCAGCTCGCCCGGAGTTCATGCTCTACTAGCACAAGCTCAGGGACGACGTGTCTATGCACCATGCGGTGGTGCAATTCAAGGGAGGACGTTCTGCTGCCCGCCACTTCCGTTTTGTGGGAAGGGCCATGCCTACGGAGAGGCATGCCATGCAGATGGCTGCCGGTGAGGCGATAGCTCGTCTTCGGGACATCCTTCCTACGATGAAGACTCATCGCTACCGCTACCTCCCATGCCATGTGCCCTACACCAGTCACTATGCATTCGCCTGCCAATGGGGAGAGCGAGATGAAGCCATCGAGATGGTTGTGGAGTATCTCAAGGCTCTGGAGGAGTCTTTCAACAACCTCGTGGACGATCTTGTGGCTGCCCGCATGGACTTAGTCCGGGGCGGTCCCGCCAGCAGGAAGGAGCTTCTCAACACGGCGCCGCCTCTAACAGTCGTCTCGTCTTCAGCCTCGTATGCACCGGCCGTTTTGGCCACTGCTCGCCGTCTGCCTACCACTGAGGAGTTCGACCGAGTCATCGCTCCTACTCCAGTCAGAGCCGCACCGCCTGCCGCACCCGCTCTACCACCAGTCGCCCCCGCACCATCACTACAGCGCAGCGTTACGCGCCAGGAGCCAGCTAGAGAGGAGGTGGAGGTTGATTCTCCTGGACCGCTGAGTCTTGCCATCGGCAAGGGAAAGGAAATCTTCACCATCTCTGACTGAGAGCGCCGAGTAGCCGCGCGTTATGTCTTCTTGTATGATGTGTTGCTTTATCTGTACGCTAGTTTGTATTGGTGTGTTTGCTGCCTTCCGGAGTAGTACGCTAGCCTAAGTAATAACATGTCAGGAATGTGTACGCGCATCCTGAGTGCTGTATCGTGTGTTTGCTTTTCGCGTGTAAGATTTATGCTAAGCAGCTTCTCCCCCGTGCAAAATCGTTTATGTTTTCTTGAAAAACCTTGAAGTCTTTTAAATTGTTGCCTTTGCAAGAGTTTCATCGTGCTACAAAGTTTTTCTCATGGGTTTTGCAAAATAATACCCCAGACTGGAAAAATGTCTCGCCCGTGGACTCGCTCCATGCCCAATCAGCCAGAAGAGGTTTACGGGACACAGACTAGCAACAATTTCACTCAGGGTCAGTCCACAGCAAAGCAGCCCTGTCTCAAGTATGCCATCTCTTCGAGCAAAGTCAGCAACAGCACCAAGAAATGATGAATCATGTCATCAATATGGGAAACCACCGTGAGCCCTATCAACCGCATTCCAAGTTATCTGAGTTACAGAAGACTCGCCCCTCAACTTTTGCTCACACCGATAGGCCGCTGGAAGCCGATGATTGGCTTCGTGACATTGAAAGGAAGCTGATCATTGCTCAGTGTTCAGATCATGAGAAGGTGCTTTATGCACCACACTACCTTACTGGAGCAGCTGCAGCATGGTGGGAAAACTTCCTACACATGCATCCCAGTGAACACAACATCACCTGGGAAGAGTTCAAGGAAGGCTTCCGTGGGGCACACATCCCCAGGAGCTTCATAAAGATCAAGAAGAGAGAGTTTGATGACCTGAAGCAGAGAGGCATGTCAGTGACAGAATACAATGGTCAGTTTACCCAGCTGTCTCGTTATGCCTACGACGAGCACATGACAGAAAATAAGAAGATGGAAAAATTCCTGGACGGCCTGGCACCAGCACTAAGATGCCAACTGATTGTACACACCTTTCCGGATTTTAAAACTCTGGTTGACAAGGCCATTACCTTGGAAAATGAGCGCCGTAGTCTGGAAGATATCCGTAAGCGAAAGAGGGACAAGACGACTCTTGCTCGCAACAAACAAGGCAAGACTGAGGTCCCAAGGACAGAAGCAAGGAGATCCACGACTACTGATCCAAGGCCCGTCGGACAGTTTCATGCCAGGGACAAGGAGTACACATACCGTCCAGGGGTCACCTGCTATGCTTGTAGTCAAGAAGGGCACTATGCTAAACAGTGCCTAAAGCCAAGGAACCCGGCACCCAAGCCAAACAATGGTGGGAACAATCCAGCCCCCAAGCGCAACAATTTCAACCCCAACAACAACCACAAGAAGGGTCACCTGAACCGTGTGACCAGGGAAGAAGCGCAGAATGCCCCAGACATCGTGCTCGGTACGTTCCCTGTCAACACAGTACCTGCCACGGCTTTGTTTGATTCTGGAGCTTCCCATTCGTTCGTTCCGAAGAGTTTTGTTTTGCAACATTGTTTTCCGATACTTCCCTTGGAAAAATCTATGATCATCAAGTCCCCCGGAAATAGGCAAATCGCTCAGGGTTACTGCCGAGGAGTGGTCATTGAGTTCGAAGGACTACAATTCGAAGCAAATCTCATCGTGTTGGAGAGTAAAGGACTAGATGTCATTTTAGGGATGGACTGGTTGACCACCAACAAAGGATTCATTGACTGTTTCAATCGGACCGTGATTCTCACTCACCATCACGGCAAGACAATAAGGGTTTCCGCTCAAGAAAGGCCACGATCACAGCAACCAAAACTGAACAAAATGGACATTGCAGAACTGAGAAAAGTTCCAGTGGTATGCGAGTTTCCTGATGTGTTCCCTGAAGAACTACCAGGCATGCCAGCAGACCGAGAGATAGAATTCAGCATTGAACTAGCACCTGGCACCGCTCCCATCTATAAGAAGCCTTATAGAATGGCACCCTTAGAATTGGTGGAGTTGAAGAAGCAGATAAAGGAATTATTGGACAAAGGATTTATTCGAGCCAGCTCCTCACCTTGGGGTTCGCCTGTGTTGTTCACCAAGAAAAAGGATGGGACACTAAGACTGTGTATAGACTATCGAGCCCTCAATATGGTCACTATCAAAAACAAATATCCGATGCCACGGATAAATGATTTGTTTGACCAGCTCGCACAAGCCAAGGTATTCTCAAAAATTGATTTGAGATCGGGATATCATCAACTGAAAGTACGGACAGAAGGTATCCCCAAGACAGCATTCACCTCCAGATATGGGTTATACGAGTTTACAGTGATGCCTTTTGGACTAACGAACGCCCCCGCATATTTCGTCCACCTCATGAACAAAGTGTTTATGAAATTCATGGACAAATTTGTTGTGGTATTCATTGACGATATTCTGGTTTACTCAAGGACACCAGAAGAGCATGCTAAGCACCTTAGAATTGTTTTGGGAGAATTGAGGAAACATCAGTTGTACGCCAAATTCAGCAAGTGCGAATTTTGGCTAAGACAAGTTGGTTTCTTAGGCCATATATTGAACCAAGAAGGCGTGGCCGTAGACCCAGAAAAAGTCAAGGCCATACTTGACTGGAAGCCACCCGCCAACGTCACAGATGTGCGGAGTTTCCTGGGAATGGCCGGATATTACAGAAGATTTATTGAAGGATTCTCCACTGTGGCAAAACCAATAACACAGTTACTCAAGAAGGACAAGAAATTTGTATGGACGGAAGCATGCGAGAAAAGCTTCCAAGAACTCAAGAAGAAGCTGACAACCGCACCGGTCTTAACTGTGCCAGACATTCACAAGAGTTTTGAAGTTTATTGTGACGCATCCCGAAAAGGTCTCGGATGCGTACTAATGCAGGATGGCAAAGTTGTCGCATATGCCTCCAGGCAGCTGCGAAAACATGAGGAAGATTACCCAACACATGACTTGGAGCTAGCAGCAGTTATACATGCACTCAAGGAGTGGAGGCACTTTCTGTTGGGAAATCGCTGTGAAATATATACGGACCATAAGAGCCTCAAATATATTTTCACACAGCCAGAGCTAAATTTACGCCAACGACGCTGGTTGGAATTGGTCAAGGACTATGATGTCGGTATTCACTACCATCCAGGGAAAGAAAATGTAGTGGCCGATGCCCTTAGTCGAAACCCCAGCACGGACAATGACGGTCCGCAAAACTTGAGGCCTGAGTTTCAGCAAGAGTTTGCTAGGCTCAACATGATGTTAGTCTCTGAGGGCACCGTATCAAATCTGGAGATACAACCCACCCTGGTGGAACAAATTAAGAAGACCCAACAGGGACATCCCAGCATCGAAGGTATAAAGAGGAAAATGAACCTTGGTAAGGCTTTAGAGTTCGTCACAGACAGTGAAGGAACATTATGGTACGGAGACAGACTTTGCGTACCTAACATTGAGGAACTCAAGCAACAAATCTTAACCGAAAGCCACACCGCACCATATTCGATCCACCCTGGAGGAACCAAAATGTACAAGGACATTCAGGAAAGATTTTGGTGGCACGGTATGAAAAGAGATATAGCCACATTTATTGCTTGTTGCGATTCATGTCAGCGCATCAAGGCCGAACATCAAAAGCCAGCAGGGCTACTCCAGCCAAACAGGATACCGGAGTGGAAATGGGATGAAATAGGAATGGACTTCATTGTCGGATTACCCCGATCACAATGCGGAAATGACGCCATATGGGTCATCACGGACCGACTAACCAAGGTTGCTCATTTCATTCCCGTGAAGACTACCTACTCCACACAAAGACTGGCCAAACTTTATCTCTCCTGGATAGTTTGCTTGCATGGAGTCCCAAAGACTATAATATCAGACCGAGGCACACAATTCGTCTCCAAATTTTGGGATCACCTACAACAAGCTCTGGGCACGCAACTAGCTTTCAGTACAGCGTACCACCCTCAGACTGATGGACAAATGGAACGTGTAAACCAAATCCTAGAGGATATGCTAAGAGCCTGTGTGCTCACCTATGGATCTAGTTGGGAAGAGAGTTTGCCGTATGCTGAATTTGCTTACAACAACAGTTACCAAGCCAGCTTGCAAATGGCACCCTTTGAAGCATTGTACGAACGAAGGTGTCGCACCCCACTAAATTGGTCAGAAACAGGTGACAGCCGTATCTTCGGCCCAGACATGCTTAAAGAGGCCGAGGAGAAAGTTAAGCAGATCAGGGACAGACTCAAGACAGCACAGAGCCGACAAAAGAGCTACTATGATCAGAAGCATCGTGAGGTCAGCTTTGAACCCGGTGATTCCGTATACCTACGAGTGTCTCCTATGAGGGGTCTGCAACGGTTCAAAATTAAGGGGAAGCTAGCCCCAAGATTTATTGGACCATTTTGTGTAAAGGCACGAAGAGGCACAGTAGCCTACCAACTAGACCTACCCAAGGAGCTGTCAAACGTCCATGACGTATTCCACGTCTCACAACGGAGAAAATGTGTGAGTAACCCGGAGAAGCATGTACCTCATGAGGGCATTGATGTTCAACCAGATCTCACCTACAGTGAGAGCCCGTAAAAATATTGGAAGAGTCTGAAAGGAGGACCCGTCAGAAAACGACGAAATTTTTCAGGGTTCAGTGGAGCAACCACACTGAGGATGAAGCTACATGGGAAAGGGAAGATTTTCTCCGGGCAGAGTATCCATATCTATTTGAGGATCAGCAGAAATCTCGAGGACGAGATTTTTCCTAAGGGGGTAGGTGTTGTGACACCCAAGTTTTTTTATTTGGATTTTTCAAAAGATTTTATTTGACTTGAGGGAGGTGATTTAAATTTTTCTTCAAAAGAACTCTCCCTTTCAAATATTTTTTTTATGGCAAAAGTTTTATTTGGATTCACCCAAGATCTGTCTTTGGTCTTGGAGGTTCTTGACTTTTATTTGGACTCAACACAAAATGCTTTTCATTTGAGGGAAAATGCCTTTTGAAAATCTCTTTGAAAATGCACTATGGCTTTTGGAATAATCCCTTGCTACTTTCAACAATTCCCTCTTGCCATGGCCTTAGTGCAAATACTCTCTCCTAAACCTCCCCCCATCTTTGGATCATGTTTGGCATCAAATCCAGCAAGTTGAACCTCCCCATATGATCATTTTCCATTTAAATCTTATTCAAACAATTTCTGTCTTCCATTCTAGCCATTGGAGATTTACAAAGGAGCTACACTTTCTGCTTGGATTTTTGTCCCCAAACCAACTCCCCTCTCTAGTCCTTTGAACCCTCAACCAAGATCCATGAAGATCCACTGGTCTTCAGTTTAAATTTTTCAAACTACACTTGCTGCAAGTTTGGACCAGATTTGTCAAATTTGGTAAAATTCATTCAAATCCTTCTCCAAAAATTCCAAGTAAAATCAGGCAGCCTCTGGGTACATTGAGTGGTCACCTCACCAAGTACCAGCTCCAGAAAAAATTTTCTCATTGCCAAATCTTTCTGTCGAACACCTGCAGTGCATTGTCAAGATCATGTTCAGTAAAGTTCAGAGAACATTTCAGTGCACTGTCGTTTTCTTCAGAACTTGTTGCCTATCTCGACAGTGCCTCGATGTCGCCTTGCTCCCCGTCCCCTCCCCCTTGTTCCAGCACCGCACGAGCGTCTGGCACCTTGCGGACATCGGCGACGAGTAGCAGAAGGTGCACCGCCCCGTGACCGACGCCAGCGGCGGCTTTGCGGCCGCCAGGGGGAGGCGCGGCACAGACGGCGCCACCCAGCGCCGCCCAAGCCACCGGAGCTCGCCGCGTGGCCTTCCACTCCCCCGAACGCGCTGCCACTCTCGTCATGAACCGCAGGGCGCGGAGCGTGCTCTCTGCCGCCGTCGAGCCCGTGCGGCCATCTCACCGTGGACCGACGCCATTATGCCAAGACCAACTCCGTTTAGCTATGAAATGGCACCAGTAACTTCCACTGATGCTGCCTGGCCACTCAAACCTCCTGCCAATCCACTGCATCGCCGTAATCGCTCGCCGGAGATTCTCCGTTCACGGCCACCCCGTCGATCCGCCTATAAATAGAGGCCCCGAGCTTCAACTCGAGCACACACCATCCCTGCACTCCACCTAGAGCACGCCTAGCCAGTGGAAGAGCCCCGAGGAGGTCTCCTTCCTCGACTCCGGCCGCCGCGACCCGCGACGGGATCCAGCTCGATTCGCCCCCGTGCGTGCACCTCCACCTCCCATCTCTTGCCAGTAGCTTCACTATGCATCCCTCCTTCTGACCCGCGCTTCAATCCGAAGTTTGCAGCCCTCCACCGGAGTTCTCCATCCTCACCCGAGCCGCCGTCCGCCGGAGAAAGTGTCGCCGTCGACGTGGTGCTCCCCGTTGGTCGAGTCCACCACCCACCGACGCGGAAGAACACGCTGAAGCTCTTGGTACCCTCCGATCCTCCTAACTCGCCGTGGTTCGAGGCTGGCGTCCACCGCAGTCTTCGGGCGCCGGCGAGCTTTTCAAACCTGACATGTGGACCCCGCATGTCAGCCTCTGTTCTATTCTTTCGCGAACCATTTTCTGTTGGTGCCTTCGGGCAAAATACGCTTTCCCTCTTTAGCTAGCGCATTTCTTTCCGAAGCGTTTTCTGGTTTCCAGTTTAAACCCTGGAACTTTTCTGTTTCATTACAGATAAGTCCCTGGACAGAAACCTTTATAACTTTTTATTTAAAAGGGATTTTTGAGTGATTCTTTTTCTGACAGTCTTAAAATTTTGTCTAGTTTTTTGTGGGATTTATTTGGAAAACTTTTGGAAAAGTTTCTGTGCACGCGTTGGTTTTCAAGTTAGTGCCCGTTCTCGTTATTGCCGTAGGTTCCGGAAGAGGTGACGGAGCCGTGAACTTCGCCGAGCTAGACTCCGACTTCTCCGAACCAGGCAAGCATGTTTTGAACATTTGATATGACAGGTGTTTTACATGTTTGCGTGAAAGTTGTGCGTGACATATGAGTGTCGGTGAATACCTCGTTGCATGTGAGGCAACTACCCGCATGTTCCAAAGTTGCGATGATCTCTGATGAGAGATGGCCTAATCATGTGGTGACATGAAGGGCAGCAAGGTGGTACTGTTGTAGCATACCAACCTTGCGTCATCCGACGAATTCCGACGTTAACATGGACGGAGTCACGTTATCGTCCTTTCCCCCTTCCGTGCTACCACATGTTTCATTTGCCAGGATGCGGTTTAGTAAGTTGGTAACCTCTTTCCGTGTACACACCAAACAGAGAGGTCGGGATGATGGTACCTTGGCCCAGGATTAAAGCCAGTCATCCGGTCATGGGGCATGGGTGTTTCCGGTTGGGACCGAGAGGGGGGGCACCCCCTTAGAGCGCGTGTATAGAAATTTGATCCCATGCTACGCGAGGTTGTAGCCTCCCCGTCTCAGGGTTTTTCTTGAACGTTGCCGAGGGTAATCCCTGGCTTCGGAATGTTGAATTGGGTGTGTACTGGTTAGACGTGTTTCTTCTAAAACACCATAAACGGAACTAGTCCCTGTGACTACTGAAATCTGTTGGTTGTGGTTAAGTACAAACTCTGCAGAGTCAATTCCTTCCAAGTCATCGTATCCATGATCAAGTAGTGTAATCAGTATATCCATATCTATCCGCGTGGAAAACTTGTCCCCGGTGAACAAGCTCAAGTGGTAAATCTAGTTTAATTATTATTCCTGTGGATGGACTAACTTTATATTTGTCTCGTACTTGTGATAATTTATGTTCCCGAACTATTGGATTATTGAGCTACAATATAAGCCCTTTATGTGACGTCGCGCAGACATCCGATTGTGGCATGCACGGCCTTTATTTTCTGTTATAAGCCCTTTATGTGGTGTCGCCCCGACGCCCGACTGTGGCATTATTATTCTTGCAGTTTCCGCTCGAGGAGTCATTCAGACCCTCGTTTGGCACCAGTACTACTATTATTGCAGTTTCCGCTCGAGGAGTCATTCAGACCCTCGTTTGGCACCAGTACTACTATTATTGCAGTTTCCGCTCGAGGAGTCATTCAGACCCTCGTTTGGCACCAGTACTACTATTATTGCAGTTTCTGCTCGAGGAGTCATTCAGACCCTCGTTTGGCACCAGTACTACTATTATTGCAGTTTCCGCTCGCGGAGTCATTCAGACCCTTGCTTGGCACCAGTATTACTATTCTTGCAGTTTCCTCTCGAGGAGTCATTCAGACCCTCGTTTGGCACCCCAGTATTTATTATCTCTATGTCTGAACGCACTGGTTAATTTGTTCATACGCTTCATGTTTACATTTGTTATATCTTATGTCCGAACTGTCTTGCGAGTACTTTCATAGTACTCACCTGGCTTGTTGATTTGGCCAGATGTTGACGAAGGCGATCTCTTGGATGAAGAGTTTGATAGCGCGTCCGACGCCTAGAGGAGTCCCAGTCAGTCTTGCACGATCCCGGATATTGGTCACTTGTATTATATACGCTTCCGCCACCCGCAATAAGTCTCCTCGAGCCTCACTCCGACGCTCGAAGAGCTGTAGTCGTCAGGAGTCATATCACTCGCTTTGCGATGATATTTCCACCACAGTTATTATCGTGAGTTAGTAGTATGCCACCCTATCCGCCGTCTTGTTTTATCGGCGTGCATGTAATAAATTGTTGGGCAGTCTCCGCTCAACCTTGTATTATATTCAGTACTCCTGGTATTTTTCTTCTGTGACCAAGATATTGTCTACCAGTGAGAAGGAATTCTTCCTTACTGGCCGTAAAAGGGATTGGTCTCTCAATAATTATTTTATTGAAAAACCGGTCGTGACACAACGATGGTGAATAACTGGAAGACACCTGGCGCTTCAGACTCGGGGCGTTACAACTCTCCTCCACTAACAAGAGATCTCGTCCCGAGATCTTAGGAATGAGACAGAAGAAAAAGAGGAAGAGGTGAAATAGGAACACTAGAGAGAAGATGAACGAAGTGGAGGCACTCATGTAGAAAAAGAGGTACGGTGAATATGCCGAGAATCAAAAGCTCAAGGAATAAGATAGACTCTGATACCATTCCGGTTAGAAGAAGATGGAAAGGAAAAAATGAAAGAATTTAGGAAGCACTCCGGCTGACATGGAAAGAATAGAACATGAACTTGAGAAGATGGAACGATACTTGACGAGAGGAACAACACCATGCCTCCGGAAGTATTGAAAAGATGGAATGAATAGAACGGAGAAGAAGATGACAACTTCTACCACGAATGAAATTGAAAACATCCCTAGAAGGAAGGATTGCACAGAGTTGTTGGAAATTCAATAACGAAAAGAATAAGCTTGATGTGGGCTTATGGAAGACATCTCGAAATTTGAGGTGAATTTTTGCCACCACCAAAAGATTGAATAGCTGAGAAGAATGAAGAAATGCAAAACTTCACTTCAAAAGAATATGGAGAATTATTTTCACTTCGAGACGCAATAGTAAAAGATACTTGAGCTCCTCCAGCAAGAACCTTGATGAGCACTAGAAGGTTGACTTAAATCCTGCTGAACCGCCATGAAGAACTCTGGTGACAAAAGGATGATGAGATAGAATTGAAGGATGAAAAGAATAAGATAAAAGCCTTACGATGATTTAGATTGAGTTTCTGACGAGATAAGCGAGAATAACTTGGAAATCCGGAAAGAAAAGAATAACAACGTAGAACCGAGAGATTAATCATCATGAACAATCTCCAAAGGAAGGAATTAATCAACTTGATGAAGGAAGAATAAGAATTATGTTATGCTTATCCTCCATTAATTACATCGATGGGAAAACATGGATTTGCATAGAACTTATTCGCGCTGGAAAAGATTAAGGGAGATATAGCGCAAAACTTGGGAAGGTCTTCCTGAACCACCGATAGGATTGGAAAGAAACGAATGATTTGATACGATAACGATACAAGGAATCTTGAACGAGCCACCGTGAGAATTTGAAAATGAATAGGAAATAAAATAAATCATCTGGAGGAATTAAAAGAACAAATATGCTTGCGGGAATTAAGATGCGAGAGAACGAAGAGGTCGCGAACTGATTAAAGAATGCTTGAACACAACACTAGTACAAATATGGGAACGAACGAAGCTAAAAACTTGGAACGAAGAAATATTCTGAAATGGAGGCCTCCGGATAATCGAAACGGAAAACAACTCCTAAAATACTCCGGATGGGTAAGAAAAGAATTGTTGACGATCGGAACAAAATAAGAGGATGGCAACAAGCTAGCACTATGAATCTCCGAGAGAACGGACATGATTTAGAGGAAAACTCTTCTTCGGTCTTCAAAATGTTGAGAATGACAATGAGGAACACCACCAAAATTGTTGAAAAACTACGGAAAAATAAAAAGTGAAGAGGTTGAGCCAAAAATGAAAATGATTAGAAATCGATCTTGGAAAAGCATCTGACTGATGAAATCCATTCTTATGTCAAATTTCGAAAAGAATCTAAGAATAGCCCAGGGAAAATTAGAAGAGTCAGGTAAGATCCTGGGAAAAGACCTGTGGGTTAGGCCCCACTGAAAAGAAACACCGTTGGAAAGGATTGTTGGAGTGAAATGGTGCACCGGAACAACTGAAAGACTTGAATGAGGTGACAATCTTGAATTAACTGAATGCAAACACGAATCTTCTGATATGTCTTGAGCACTCCGGACCGATAAAATGGCGAGAGGGGAATGAGCAAGGGGAAACAATTGAGCTGATGGAAAGAATATAATCAAGAACAAAAACTTGAATTGGACCCATCGGAAAGAAAATGAGATGAACAATGATGAACTAGACGAGAATTCACTGGTTGAGACAATTGAAGAAAGACTGAAGAGACTCCACAAGAATGAATAGGATGCGCGAATAGAGGCTTTGACTGCGGGAATAAAAAGGGTGGGAGGTCAGTTAAAACAAAGGCCACTTGGAATGGGGAACCGACGAATAACTTGACGAGAAGAACACCGGTTGAAATAATTAAGGAGAGAATGCAAAGGCCTTGCACGAATAGGATGGATACTCGATTATGGACTCCGACTCTGAGAAGAAAAGGGGTGGGCGGGTGGGAAAAAGAGAGACAACTACATACGGGGAAACAACATCGTTGAAAAAGACCTAAGGACTGATCTTGCAAAAGACAAACAGGATGAAATCAACTTGCCAAGAAAAACACCAGTCAAAAAGAGTTGACATCGCAACGAATGAAAACTAACTGCGTGATCCTAAAAAAAATTGAAGGGGAAGATGAGTAGTTCAAAACACCTACGACAAGGTTCCTTACCAGATCGATGAAGGGGGATGAGGAGTAAAAAGAATTCCTACTCTCCGATATAACTAGACTCCGAAAAAGTTTTCTTCTAGACTCGACAACGGCCAAACTATACGATCAAACAAGGGGGCTCCTAGGGTCGGTCGAGGCTATGATACCAACTTTCCTAAAGAGACTCGAAGGTCCCACCAAGGATAGAACCGCATATTGACACGCTTTTGCAAGGTGGATATCATTACGTCAAACCATTACATAATAGATGGGGATACATACAAGGTTTACAAATGCTGCAAGAATACATCAATACATCATCCAAGAGTACAACATCCGGCTACCGATGAAACACAAACAAAAGCTCTAATGACATCCAGCCTGCTAGCCTAGGCTGCCGACCAGGAACCTAACCCAAGATCGAGGAAGAAGAAGAAGAAATCCAACACAAGCAAACCATCGCTCTCGCGTCATGATCATCGCATTACTTGTACCTGCAACTGTTGTTGTAGTAATCAGTGAGCCACGAGGACTCAGCAATCCCATTACCATGGGTATCAACAATAGCAAAGCTTAATGCGTAGGAAAAAGTAGGTGGTGAGGTTGCTGTTGGAAATATGCCCTAGAGGCAATAATAAAATGGTTATTATTGTATTTCCTTGTTCATGATAATTGTCTATTGTTCATGCTATAATTGTACTAACTGGAAACCGTAATACATGTGTGAATACATAGACCACAACATGTCCCTAGTAAGCCTCTAGTTGACTAGCTCGTTGATCAATAAATGGTTATGGGTTTCCTGACCATGGACATTGGATGTCATTGATAACGGGATCACATCATTAGGAGAATGATGTGATGGACAAGACCCAATCCTAAGCATAGCACAAATCATGTAGTTCGTTTGCTAAGAGCTTTTCTAATGTCAAGTATCGTTTCCTTAGACCATGAGATTGTGCAACTCCCGGATACCATAGGAATGCTTTGGGTGTACCAAACGTCACAACGTAACTGGGTGGCTATAAAGGTGCACTACAGGTATCTCCGAAAGTGTCTGTTGGGTTGGCACGAATCGAGACTGGGATTTGTCACTCCGTATGACGGAGAGGTATCTCTGGGCCCACTCGGTAATGCATCATCATAATGAGCTCAATGTGACTAAGTAGTTAGTCACGGGATCATGAATTACGGAACGAGTAAAGTGTCTTGCCGGTAACGAGATTGAACGAGGTATTAGGATATGGATGATCGAATCTCGGGCAAGTAACATACCGATTGACAAATGGAATTGTATACGGGATTGATTGAATCCCCGACATCGTGGTTCATCCGATGAGATCATCGTGGAACATGTGGAGTCAACATGGGTATCCAGATCCCGCTGTTGGTTATTGGCCGGAGAACGTCTCGGTCATGTCTGCATGGTTCCCGAACCCATAGGGTCTACACACTTAAGGTTCGATGACGCTAGGGTTATAGGGAATAGATATACATGGTTACCGAATGTTGTTCGGAGTCCCGGATGAGATCCCAGACGTCACGAGGAGTTCCGGAATGATCCGGAGGTAAATATTTATATATGGGAAGTCCCGTTTTGGCCACCGGAAGAGTTTCGGGCGTCACCGGTAATGTACCGGGGCCACTGGAGGGTTCCGGGGGTCCACCAGGAGGGGCCACCAACCCCGGAGGCCTGCGTGGGCCAATTGTGGGAAGGGACCAGCCCCTAGGTGGGCTGGTGCACCTCCCACAAGAGGCCCAAGGCGCAAGGAAAGGGGAAGGGGGGAAACCCTAGGCTCAGATGGGCCTAAGGCCCACCTAGGGTGCGCCCCCCCTCTCTTCCCCTCTTGCCGCCACCCTAGATGCATCTAGGGCTGGCCGCCACCCCTTGGGGGGGAACCCTAGATGGGGGCGCAGCCCCTTCCCTTTCCCTATATATAGTGGGGGTTTTGGGGCTGCCATAGACAGGGAGTCTCCCTCTCTCTTGGCGCAGCCCTACCCCTCTCCCTCCTCGTCTCTCGCAGTGCTTGGCGAAGCCCTGCTGGAGTGCCACACTCCTCCATCACCACCATGCCATTGTGCTGCTGCTGGACGGAGTCTTCCCCAACCTCTCCCTCTCTCCTTGCTGGATCAAGGCGCGGGAGACGTCACCGGGCTGCATGTGTGTTGAACGCGGAGGCACCGTTGTTTGGTGCTTAGATCGGATGCGGCCGCGATCTGAATCGCTTCGTGTACGACTCCACCGACTGTGTTCTTGCAACGCTTCCGTATCGCGATCTTCAAGGGTATGAAGATGCACTCCCCTCTCTCTCTCGTTGCTAGTTAATCCATAGATTGATCTTGGTGATGCGTAGAAAATTTTGAATTTCTGCTACGTTCCCCAATAGTGGCATCATGAGCTAGGTCTATGCGTAGATTCTATGCACGAGTAGAACACAAAGTAGTTGTGGGCGATGATTTGTTCAATTTGCTTACCGTTACTAGTCTTATCTTGATTCGGCGGCATTGTGGGATGAAGCGGCCCGGACCGACCTTACACGTACTCTTACGTGAGACAGGTTCCACCGACTGACATGCACTTGATGTAAGGTGGCTAGCGGGTGTCTATCTCTCCCACTTTAGTCGGATCGGATTCGATGAAGAGGGTCCTTATGAAGGGTAAATAGCAATTGTCATATCACCATTGTGGCTTTTGCGTAGGTAAGAAACGTTCTTGCTAGAAACCCATAGCAGCCACGTAAAACATGCAACAACAATTAGAGGACGTCTAACTTGTTTTTGCAGGGTATGCTATGTGATGTGATATGGCCAACAGGATGTGATGAATTATTTATATGTGATGTATGAGATTGATCATGTTCTTGTAATAGGAATCACGACTTGCATGTCGATGATTATGACAACCGGCAGGAGCCATAGGAGTTGTCTTAATTTATTGTATGACCTGCGTGTCAATGAAAAATGCCATGTAATTACTTTACGTTATTGCTAACCGTTAGCCATAGTAGTAGAAGTAATAGTTGGCGAGACAACTTCATGAAGACACGATGATGGAGATCATGATGATGGAGATCATGGTGTCACGCCGGTGACGAAGGTGATCATGCCGCGCCTCAAAGATGGAGATCAAAAGGCGCAATATGATATTGGCCATATCATGTCACTTTATGATTTGCATGTGATGTTTGTCATGTTTACATCTTATTTGCTTAGAACGACAGTAGCATAAATAAGATGATCCCTCTCTAAATTTCAAGAATGTGTTCTCCCTAACTGTGCACCGTTGCGAAGGATTGTTGTTTCGAAGCACCACGTGATGATCGGGTGTGATAGATTCTAACGTTCGCATACAACGGGTGTAAGCCAGATTTACACATGCGAAACACTTAGGTTGACTTGACGAGCCTAGCATGTACAGACATGGCCTCGGAACACAAGAGACCGAAAGGTCGAACATGAGTCGTATAGAAGATACGATCAACATGAAGATGTTCACCGATGATGACTAATCAGTCTCACGTGATGATCGGACACGGCCTAGTTGACTCGGATCATGTACACTTAGATGGCTAGAGGGATGCCTATCTGAGTGGGAGTTCATTAAATAATTTGATTAGATGAACTTAATTATCATGAACATAGTCAAAAGGTCTTTGCAAATTATGTCGTAGCTTACGCTTTAGTTCTACTAAGATATGTTCCTAGAGAAAATTTAGTTGAAAGTTGATAGTAGCAATTATGCAGACTAGGTCCGTAAACTGAGGATTGTCCTCATTGCTGCACAGAAGGCTTATGTCCTTAATGCACCGCTCAGTGTGCTGAACCTCGAGCGTCGTCTGTAGACGTTGCGAAACATCTAACATACACGTCTTGATGACTACATGATAGTTCAGTGTGTGATGCTAACGGTTTAAAATTGTGGCACCAAAGACGGTTTTGAAACGTCGCAGAACATATGAGATGTTCCAAAGACTGAAATTGGGATTTCAGACTAGTGCCCACGTCAAGAGGTATGAGACCTCTGACAAGTTTCTTAAGCCTGCAAACTAAGGGAGAAAAGCTCAATCGTTGAGCATGTGCTCAGACTGTGTGAGTACTACAATCGCTTGAATCGAGTGGGAGTTAATCTTCCAGATGAGATAGTGATGGCTCTCCATAGTCACTGCCACCAAGCTATTAGAGCTTCCTGATGAACTATAACATATCAGGCATAGGCATGATGATCCTTGAGCAACTCGCGATGTTTGACACCGCGAAAGTAGAAATCAAGTAGGAGCATTAATTGTTGATGGTTAGTAAAACCACTAGTTTCAAGAAGGGCAAGGGCAAGAAGGGATACTTCATGAAACGACAAATCAGTTGCTGCTCTAGTGAACAAACCCAAGGTAGAACCCAAACCTGAGACTAAGTGCTTCTGTAATGAGGGAACGGTCACTGAAGCAGAACTACCCTACATACTTTGTAGATGAGAAGGCTAGTAAGGTCGACAGAAGTATATTGGATATATATTATATTAATGTGTACTTTACTAGTACTCCTAGTAGCACCAGGGTATTAGATACCGGTTCGGTTGCTAAGTGTTGGTAACTCGAAATAAAAGCTGCGTAATAAACGGAGACTAGCTAAAGATGAGATGACGATATGTGTTGGAAGTGTTTCCAAGGTTGATGTGATCAAGCATCGCATGCTCCCTCTACCATCGAGATTGGTGTTAAACCTAAATAATTGTTATTTGGTTTTTGCGTTGAGCATAGACATGATTGGGTTATGTTTATCGCAATACGGTTATTCATTTAAGGAGAATAATGGTTACTCTTTTTATTAAATAAT
Organism: Aegilops tauschii subsp. strangulata; assembly: GCF_002575655.3. Classification (NCBI taxonomy): domain Eukaryota; kingdom Viridiplantae; phylum Streptophyta; class Magnoliopsida; order Poales; family Poaceae; genus Aegilops; species Aegilops tauschii. The sequence continues at coordinate 402,699,524 of NC_053035.3, forward strand.
ACCTTCAATGGTCTTGCACCTAAAATGAATGGTTTATTGAATCTCGATCGTAGTGATACACATGTTCATGCCAAAAGATATAAGATAGTTATGATAGTACCACATACTTGTGGCACTGCTGTTTGAGTCATAATGGGATAAAACGCATGAAGAAGCTCCATGTTGATGGATCTTTGGACTCACTCGTTTTTGAAAAGATTGAGACATGCGAACCATGTCTATTGGTATACATGCATGAAGAAACTCCATACAGATGGATCATTTGAACTCACTTGATTTTGAATCACTTCAGACATGCAAATCATACCACATGGGCAAGATGACTGAAAGGCCTCGTTTTCAGTAAGATGAAACAAGAGAGCAACTTGTTGGAAGTAATACATTTGATGTGTGCAGTCCAATGAGTGATGAGGCACGCACTGGATATCGTTATGTTCTTACTTCACAGATGATTTGAGTAGATTTACTTGATGAAACACAAGTCTGAATTATTGAAAGGTTCAAGTAATTTCAGAGTGAAGTTGAAGATCGTCGTGACAAGAGGATAAAATGTCTATGATATGATCATAGAGATGAATATGTGAGTTACGAGTTTGGCACACAATTAAGACATTGTGGAAATTGTTTCACAACTAATACCGCCTGGAACACCATAGTGTGATGGTGTGTCCGAACATCATAACTGCACCCTATTGGATATGGTGCATACCATGATGTCTCTTATCGAATTACACTATCGTTTATGGGTTAGGCATTAGAGACAACCGCATTCACTTTAATAGGGCACCACACAATTCCGTTGAGACGACACCGTATGAACTATGGTTTAGAGAAACCTAAGTTGTCGTTTCTTAAAAGTTTGGGGCTGCGACGCTTATGTGGAAAATTGTCAGGCTGATAAGCTCGAACCCAAAGCGGATAAATGCATCTTCATAGAATACCCAAAACAGTTGGGTATACCTCCTATTTCAGATCTGGAATCAAAAGTGATTGTTTCTAGAAACGGGTCCTTTCTGGAGGAAAAGTTTTTGTAGAAAGAGTTGAGTGGGAGGATGGTGGAGACTTGATGAGGTTATTGAACCGTCACTTCAACTAGTGTGTAGCAGGGCACAAGAAGTTGTTCCTGTGGCACCTACACCAATTGAAGTGGAAGCTTATGATAGTGATAATGAAACTTCGGATCAAGTCACTACTAAACCTCGTAGGACGACAAGGATGCGTACTACTTCAGAGTGGTACGTAATCCTGTCTTGGAAGTCATGTTGCTAGACAACAATGAACCTACGAGCTATGGAGAAACGATGGTGGGCCCAGATTCCGACAAATGACTCGAGGCCATAAAATCCGAGAGAGGATCCATGTATAAAAACAAAGTATAGACTTTGGAAGAACTACTTGATGGTCGTAAGGCTGTTGGGTGTAGATGGATTTTAAAAGGAAGACGGACAATGATGGTAAGTGTCACCATTAAGAAAGCTCGACTTGTCGTTAAGATGTTTTCCGACAAGTTCAAGGAGTTGACTACGATGAGATTTTCTCACTCGTAGCGATGCTAAGAGTCTGTTGGAATTATATTAGCAGTTACTGCATTATTTATGAAATCTTGCAGATAGGATGTCAAAACATTGTTTCCTCGACGATTTTCTTGAGGAAAGGTTGTATGTGATACAACCAGAAGATTTTGTCAATCCTGAAAGATGCTAACAAGTATGCAAAGCTCCAGCAATCCTTCTAAGGACTGGAGTAAGCATCTCGGAGTTGGAATGTACGCTTTGATGAGATGATCAAAGATTTTGGGTTTATACAAAGTTTAAGAGAAATTTGTACTTCCAAAGAAGTGAGTGGGAGCACTATAGAATTTTTGATGAGTATATGTTGTTAACATATTGTTGATCAGAAATGATGTAGAATTTCTAGAAAGCATCTAGGGTTATTTGAAAAAGTATTTTTCAATGGAAAACCTGGATTAAGCTACTTGAACATTGAGCATCAAGATCTATAAGGATAGATCAAAAACGCTTAATAGTACTTTCAGATGAATACATACCGTGACAAGATTTTGAAGGAGTTCAAAATAGATAAGCAAAGAAGGAGTTCTTGACTGTGTTACAAGGTGTGAGTATTGAGTAAGACTCAAGACCTGACCACGGCAGAAGAGAGAGAAAGGACGAAGGTCGTCCCCTATGCTTTAGACGTAGGCTCTACAGTATGCTATGCTGTGTACCGCACCTGAAGTGTGCCTTGCCATGAGCCAGTCAAGGGGTACTAGAATGATCCAGGAATGGATCACATGACAGCGGTCGAACTTATCCTTAGTAACTAGTGGACTAAGGAATTTTCTCGATTATGGAGGTGGTAAAAGAGTTCGTCGTAAAGGGTTACGTCGATGCAAACTTTGACACTAATCCGGATGACTCTGAGTAGTAAACCGGATTCGTATAGTAGAGCAGTTATTTGGAATAGCTCCAAGTAGCGCGTGGTAGCTGCATCTACAAGATGACATAGAGATTTGTAAAGCACACACGGATCTGGAAGCTTCAGAACCGTTGACTAGTAACCTCTCTCACAAGCGAGATATGAACAAACCCCATGTGTTGAGGATATAGACCTTAGAGTCACCCGCCAGGAGGGGCCGGGTTACTCATATGGTCGTTGCCAGAAGCCCGGAGCCAAGCTTGAAGACGATGGGCCAGAGATGGGCTTAAGACCCGGATATGGCTTAAGGCCCGTAGTTACAATTATTATTATGGTAGAACTTGTAGTGTAAGGCAAGAATAGTTGAGAGTCCGAGCCGGACACTCTTATGAGCCGGCCGGGACTCTGAGAGCTGCTGGGCGTCGGCCTCCCTATATAAAGGCACGACCCGACAGCGGTTTAGGGGAGAACGATCTCGTGGAGAACCAGGCATAGCAGTTAAGCTCCCCGGTCATCGAAACCCTAATCAATACCACCGCAAACTGGACGTAGGCTTTAACCTTCACCGAAAGGGGCCGAACCAGTATAAATCCTCGTGTTCCTTGTCCCGCTTAACCCCTTCAAGCTTCCTAGCAGCGATGGCTCCACGACTAAGTCCTAGTTCGAGGACATCTGCCGTGACAATTCCACGACAGTTGGCGCCCACCGTGGGGCTAGCGCACGGTGGATTTGAGTTCTTGAAGGGCAGCTTCGAAGGGCTCAAGGGATACGCTGTGGGCCGGATGACCAAGAGTCGTCGCGGCAAGCTCTACATCGACTATGCAAACTGGGGCCCCGACGCCGGCACAATTGAGTACGGGTACCGTGTCCCCTTCGGCGGAATTCACGTTTTCATCAGCAAGATTGGTGAGCCGGGCCCTGAGCCGGATCTCTGCGCCGATCTCATCGAGACGGCTCAGCGTGCACGACCCGCCCGGGCCCGGCCCGCCGTAAGGCATGCTTTTGTGGGATGCGTCCATGGAGGGATCTCTGATTGATCTGGGTCTGGTGATGAGACGGCCGCCGGCTCTGATGGCGAGTCGTCCACCGATGAGTCAAACTCGTTGTATCAACTTCAAGATGGCCGGCTCATGGGTTATTCCGATGGTGACAATATTCCGGACCCGTTTGAGCCGCCAAGTCAGGTTGGGGTCTTTATGACCGGTGCACAGCCTGTTCAGAACCCTGCTGCCGGAGCGGGAAACCCGGTGCCCTCGCCGGCTCAGGTGCTAATGGATCTCACGGACAAGATGACGGCCCTGTTAACCACCACGGTTGACCCGGCGGACCAAGCTCAGCATGATGCGGAGGTGGCACAGTTAAAATTGGATCTAGTGAAGGCTAAGGAGGATCTGGCAGCGGAAGGGATCAGGATGACTGCAGAGCGGGCGGCTCTCAATGCCCAAACCCAGTTGATTCAAGCGCAGTCCTTCCGGCTCACGATGGATCAAAACGCGTCCAATGAGGTCCTGAGAAGGAGGCATCAAAAGGCCCAATCTCGACTCCCTCCGGTTTACGATCCACGCAACCTCTTCAACACGCCAGGTGCAGGGTCTAGTAACCCGCCAGGGGTCATAGTGCCCGGGTCAGGGACCCCTATTTAGCCACAAGTAATGGGGCCTCCCCAGATGCCCCTGCCCCGCCTCAGTACGTGCCAATACCACCGGGTCATTATAACAACCCGCTGGAGAACATGGTCGCTGCGGCAGCACGGCTGGCGGCTCTCCCGGTCGACGGCGACTCTCCGACGGCTATTGAAACCCGCCGGGTCAGGGAACTCCTTCAGACAGCGCTGGCACAGCAAGAGGCGTACTCCTACAGCCGGGACAGGATCCACTCGACCCCTCGTCCAGGCCGGAGCCCGAGTTACAGCCGGCACATGGTCTCAGCGACCGGCTCAAGTAACGTCCGACGCCATGACCCGCCCCCTGGCCATGGCCCGGCTCATAACGGAGCCTTTCACGCAGCAGACCAAGACAGAGCGCGGCAAGAGGCGGAGCAGGTGCCTCAGTTGACGGCCTATCAGACTCCCCCGGCTTATCCGACAACGTCCGTCGATGTGGGTAACCCTACCAGGACTGGGGGTGTCCCTTGCTTAGTACCAGCTATCCGCAATGAACGTTTACCCAAGGACTTCAAAGGCCCTAGGAAGGTGCCCAACTACACGGCTGACTTACAGCCCGCAGCCTGGATCGAGAGTTACGAGATGGCCATGGAACTACTGGAGGTCAGTGAGGCGGCAATGGCCAAGTACTTCACCATGATGTTGGATGGGACTGCCCGCACTTGGTTGAAAGGGCTACCACCGAACTCCATCGGGTCTTGGGCTGAGCTGAAAGCTCGGTTCATCCAAAACTTTAAGGATACCTGCAGGCAGTCTATGTCAATTGTGGATTTGACTAACTGTAAGCAGCAGGAGGGTGAATCCACGACGCATTGGGTTCGCCGGGTCAAGGAGATCATACATTCGTCAGATAAGATGGATGCCGGCTCTGCAGTCTTAATGCTGGAACAGAATTGTCATTTCGTGCCCCTGAAGATGAAACTCGGGCGGCTTAAGCGCGACTGCAGTGATATGGGTAGACTAATGGCGGCTCTTGTCAAGTACGCCGATTCTGATGGTACCAAGGATCCCCCTTCAGATGATGAAAGGGCAGGGAAGGGAAAGAAGAATGGCAATGGAAAGGGTCCTCAGCATAACCCGGGGGGCCAAGGAGGAGGCAGGCGCAAGGCCGATGGCAGCCTAGAGTTTGTAGCCAACGCCAGCTCACAAGGTAATAACCAGCGGCGCAAGGGGAGGCCCCCTCCCCGAGGCGGCGGGTCAGGCCCAACGCTGGAGCAACTGTTGAATGAGCCTTGTCCAAGGCATGGCTCTAGAGAGAAGCCAGCGACTCATCTATGGAAGGATTGTGCAATACTGAAGGCCTTTAAGAATTACAACGGCTCAGGCACCAACGGCTTTCATGGTGCGGGCGGCGGCTCAAATTCTGGTCCTCCGAACGGTCAAGGGGGCTTTAATCAACAGTCTGGTCAGGGTTATCAACAGCAGCAGGGGGTTATCAGACCAATCCAAAGCAGCTTAGCGGTGGACAATATCATGTGTTTACCACCAGTTTGTGTAAGCGAGATCAGAAGCTTCATAAGAGGGCTGTGAATGCTGTTGAGACGGCGGTTCCACGCTACTTGCGGTGGTCTGAGCAGCCTATAGCGTGGAGTAGGGAGGATCACCCTCCACGGGTGGATAATCCGGGTCACTTGGCCCTAGTGGTGGCTCCTCAGGTGGGTGGATATAAGTTCACTAAGGTGCTAATGGACGGAGGCAGTAGCATCAACATCCTCTATTATGAGACTTTCCGTCGAATGGGGTTGATTGATAAAAACCTCAGCCTGTCCAACACTATTTTCCACGGTGTGGTACCTGGTAAGTCGGCTTATCCAGTCGGCAAGATCGAATTGGAGGTGGCCTTTGGAGATGAGGACAACTACAGGGTGGAGAAATTGACCTTTGAGGTGGTCAAGATAAGTAGCCCATACCACGCTATATTTGGACGGCCGGCTTACGCCAAGTTCATGGCACGGCCGTGTTATGTGTACTTACAGCTCAAGATGCCGGGTCACAATGGGACCATTACGGTTCACGGCAGCCGGAAAGTGGCTCTGGAGTGTGAGGAAGGCGATGCGGCTTATGCAGAATCTGTTTGTGCAACAGAGGAGTTGAAGTTTTACAAAGATAATGTTGACCCAACAGATATGACCTCTCTGAAAAAGCCAACTACGGAGAATGAGCCGGCGATAAAATTTCAGTCGGCTGATGAAACTAAGCTTGTTGATTTTGTTCCAGGAGATTCATCTCAACAGTTTAGTATCAGTGCCAATCTGGATCCGAAATAGGAAAGCGCGCTCATCGAGTTCATCCGTGAGAATAGGGACATCTTCGCATGGAAACCTTCAGACATGCCAGGTGTACCTAGAGAACTCGCTGAGCACACTCTCAATGTTGATCTGAAATTTAAGCCGGTCAGGCAGTTCCTTCGGCGGTTCAATGAAGAGAGGCGGAAAGCTATTGGTGAAGAGGTGGCCCGGCTCTTGGCGGCCGGGTTTATTGTTGAAGTCTTTCACCCGAAATGGTTAGCTAACCTGGTGCTCGTACTCAAGAAGAACGACACTTGACGGATGTGTGTGGACTACACGGACTTAAACAAGGCGTGTCCGGCTGATCCTTTTGCCCTTCCCCGTATTGATCAAATTATTGATGCTACGGCAGGTTGTGCGCTCTTAAGTTTCTTAGACACTTATTCTGGATATCATCAGATTAAAATGGCAGTTAAGGACCAGGAGAAGACGGCGTTCATCACTCCCTTTGGGGCCTTCTGCTATGTGTCTATGACTTTTGGACTCAAGTGTGCACAGGCAACTTATCAGCGTTGTGTACAGAACTGTCTTCATAACCAGATTGGGCGCACTGTTCATGCTTATGTGGACGATATTGTGGTTAAATCCATAAAGGAGGAAACCCTGATAGATGATTTAAGGGAGACCTTTGATAACCTCTTGGTCTACAAGATGATGCTTAACCCGACCAAGTGTGTTTTTGGTGTTCCTGCAGGCAAACTCTTGGGTTTTTTGGTTTCTGACAGAGGCATTGAAGCTAACCCGGAGAAGATCAAGGCCATCACCTCCCTGGCTAAACCGGCGTGTATAAATGACGTTCAGCGCTTGGCGGATCGCATCGCTGCTTTAAGCCGGTTCATAAGCCGTTTGGGAGAGAAGGCCATGCCATTATATCAGTTGATGAAGAAAACTGATAACTTTGTCTGGAATGATGCAGCTAATACTGCCTTTGAGGAGTTGAAGAAGCAACTGGCAGAGCCTCCAGTCCTTGCTGCTCCTGTTGATAAGGAGCCCTTATTATTATATGTGGCGGCAAACACACGGGCTGTCAGTGTGGCTATGGTGGTGGAGCGCAAGGAAGAGGGTAAGGAGTATCCGGTTCAGCGGCCGGTTTATTATGTCAGCGAAGTGCTCATCGAGTCCAAACAGCGGTACCCGCATTGGCAAAAGCTTGTTTACGGTGTGTTCATGGCGAGCCGAAAACTTAAGCATTATTTCCAGGGTCATCCCATCACTGTGGTCAGTTCTGCCCCTCTTGGTGACATCATTCAAAACAGAGAGGCCACAGGGAGAGTGGCTAAGTGGGCTACAGAGCTGGGACCTCACGGTCTCAATTATGTGCCACGCATTGCTGTTAAATCTCAGGACTTGGTGGATTTCATCAATGATTGGACAGAGTCACAAGTGCCCGAGCAAAAGCCGGATAACACATATTGGACTATTCACTTCGATGGGTCCAGGTAGTTGGAGGGCTCGGGGGCTGGAGTTGTATTGGCTTCCCCTAAAGGTGACAAGTTCCATTATGTGTTACGGTTGATGTTTCCTTGCACTAACAATGCGGCTGAGTACGAGGCCTTGCTCCACGGTCTTCGGATGGCTATGGAGATGAGCTTGAGCCGGGTAAGGTGTTTCGGTGACTCAGACTTTGTGGCTCAATATGTATCAGGCAAGTGGGACTCTAAGGACCCTCTCATGGAGGCTTTCAGGGTGACCAAGTAGAGCACATTGATCGCAGGAAGAACGAGGCGGCTGATGCGTTAAGCCGGCTAGGCTCTCAGCGAAAGCCGGTGCCACCTAATACTTTCCTGGATGTCCTGTATAATCCTTCTGTTAAGCTGCCTACGGAGGAAGACTTGGCTGTCCCTGACCCGGAGGCACGACTGGTGGCGGCTCTCCACATCATACAGGACTGGACAATGCCCTATTTGGCCAGACAAATAACCTGGCGGGCTAAGTCAATGATTGTTATCGATGGCGAGTTGCATCATCGCAGTGTTACAGGGGCGTTTCAGCGTTGTGTCTCCCCTGATGAAGGTCACGAGATCTTGCATGAGATTCATGAAGGGGATTGTGGCCCTCACGCCGGTTCAAAGTCTCTTGTAGCCAAGGCTTTTCGCCATGGTTTTTATTGGCTGGCGGCTCATGCCGATGCGGAGGACTTGGTCAGTAAATGTGATGGTTGCCAGAGGTTCTCACGACGGGCTCATGTGCCGGCTCAGGAGCTGAGGATGATCCCAATCACTTGGCCCTTTGCGGTCTGGGGGCTTGATATGGTTGGGCCTTTTAAAAGGTCCAACGATAAGAAGACCCACCTCTTGGTGGCAGTTGACAAATTCACAAAGTGGGTGGAAGCTGAGCCAGTTAGCAAGTGTGATGCAGCCACGGCGGTTCAATTTATGAAAAAGGTGATTTTCCGCTTTGGCTTTCCGCACAGCATTATAACTGACAATGGCACCAATCTATCCAAAGGCGTCATGGAAGAGTTTTGTCAACGAGAGCATATCCGACTTGATGTCTCCTCAGTTGCTCATCCTCAATCCAATGGTCAAGCTGAGAGAGCTAATCAGGAGATTCTGAAGGGCATTAAGCCCCGGCTTTTGGTCCCTTTGCAACGGACGCCGGGTTGTTGGGTGGAGGAGTTGCCCTCCGTGTTATGGAGCATCAACACTACTCCTAACAGGTCTACAGGCTTCACGCCTTTCTTCATGGTTTATGGGGCAGAGGCCGTCCTCCCCAGTGACATCCGTCATGACTCACCTCGAGTGGCAGCTTATGTCGAGGCGGACAATGAACAGGCGCGCCAAGATGCTCTTGACTTGTTGGACGAACAGCGTGATGTGGCCGCAGCTCGCTCCGCGATTTACCAACAAGACCTGCGCCATTATCATAGTCGCCGGGTTAAAACTTGGGTCTTCCAGGAAGGCGATCTCGTGCTCTGGCTCATCCAGGATCAAACAGATGCGCACAAGCTCTCCCCGCCTTGGGAAGGACCCTTTGTGGTCAGCAAGAACTTGCACAACGGGTCATATTACCTCATTGACATTCGGGAGCATAAAGATTCACGTAAGTCAGAGGAAGAGACCCGTCGGCCGTGGAACATAGCTCAGCTTCGGCCTTACTACACTTGAGCCACCAGCTCTCGTGATGTACATATTTCTCTCAGCCATGTATATATTATGATAAGCAATAAAACAGGACCTCTGTCCTTTTTTCTCCTCCAAATATGCACGTGTTGTTTTCATTGCAAGATTACATGATGACTTGAAGGAGGATCCGGCTTATGATCGTATTCGAATCTAGCCGTAAGCAATAAGGTCACTTGGGGGCTTCCTGTTCAAACATGGGTCGTATTCGAACCAAAGAGAACATAGCTGTCGATACCCATTTGATTGGCAAAGTACCGAGCTCATTGGGGAATTTTCCTTGATCATATTTGACTCATGGTGTTACCCCTTCGGGAACCGACGTGGATCGTATTCGAATCAGCGTCGTTAAACAATTCTTAAAATCACTTGGGGGCTTCCTGTTCAAACAGTGGTCGTATTCGAACCAAAGAGAACATAGTTGTCGATACCCTCTTGATTGGCATCGCCACACTCACTGGGGGCTATATGATCGTAGTCGAATCTTAGCATAACCCCTTTGGGCCGGGCCTCTGGTCGTATTCGAACCGGAAGCTCCTAAGTTCTTCTGTTTCATTGTAGGGTTCTTCTGATCATTTCAAAGTGTGTACGGCCGGGTCTCACTTGGCCGGTTTAAAATTTGATTTCCAGTAATAGTTGGACACAATGGGTGTTATTAAGACAGGTAAACCGGAATTGAGGTGCCAACCTTATTACCCGGGTTATCTAAACCAGAAGTATGCTTGCAGGCCGCTAAGTATGATATTACGGCTGCATTAAGGATATAATTGGAGATCAGTCCTTTCATGATTCATATTCCGGGTTATATATCTAAAACTTATGATTCTCAGGGCGGTAAGCCGCCTCGAGACTTGTGATTTTCCCTTCTATGCAGGATAGTTAAAGGCAGCTATTTTGAGATTAAGGAAAACAAAGGATTGATTATGACCTAGAGAAACATAAAGGAGACAACTTCATCAGACTTTAACATTCAAGGCGTGCACAATGACATGGCAAGGATAAAAGTATTGGTCCTACTCTATTACAAAGACTCATTGAGTCCAAAAGGGTGGAGCATTGTTTGGTAAGCCGGCTGCAGAAGCTAAGACGCTTGCTGGGTGGAAGTCTCCGGCTCATTTCTTTCTTCTCCTCCGGCTGTCCCCAAGGTCTGGAAAGTCGACGACTTCCAGTCGATGCTGCTCAGCGCTTCGAATTGGGCTTCCTCGTCAATTAACCCGGCCGGGTCAATCTCCGGGGCAAAGGTGTGCTGACGAGCCGGCGGAATTAAACTCAGAGCTTCATAGCGAGGGGTTGGAATCCTCTGATTTTCTGCATTATAACCCGGCTGGTACTTGGTCAGATCCGTGTCGTTGCCGATAAGAGTTGCCACCGGGCGCACGATCTTCACGCAGGCGGCGAAGTCTTTTTGGTCGAAAGCCGTGCCATCTTCCTTCAGACTTGGATAGCCGAGGGCGATGTCTACCGGGTCTAGCTCCGGCAGGAAAGCCTTGGCCCGGCTCAGCGCGGCGATCGCTCCGGATCTTGCAGAGGCCCGTCGCAGCTCTTGGATACGTTGCGGCAGGACGGCGAGCCGACGAAGAACCTCCGCCAAGTGAGACGGCACCTCGTTGGATAAGGCTACCACAGCTAAGGCACGTTGTGACCCGGTGTAGAGTTGCTCCACCAGGGTGTACACGGCCTTCAGCTTGGTTACCACACTCTGGTTGAGGTTGGCACTTCTGGAACCTGTTTCATAGAGCAGGACAAGCCGCCGACCAGGGTGAGTTATGAGGCGTTAAAATTTTAAACTGAATGAAAGCCGGGGGATGACTTACCGAAGATTGCAGCAACCATTTGAGACACTTGGCGCTTTAAGCCGGAGAGTTCGGCCGTCTTCTCTGACAGGGCCCTCTCCACCTGATCAGCCCGGTTCACCAGCGCGGCCTTTTCTTCGGCCCACGCTTTTCGTTCAGCGTCAAACTCTATCTTCAGCTTCTCTTGCGCGGCGATGCTGGACACGAACTTGGCATTTGCCTTCTGGGTCTCCATTTCTTGCATCTTCAGCCGGTTCTTGAGATCAGCGAGGTCAGCTTCAAGTTTCTTGCCAGCAGCCTGTATAAATGTCCGGGTTATGACATGCACAGTTACTATACAAATTTAAAGTCCCAAGTGTTTTCCAAGCAAAGACACTTGGCACTTGGGGGCTAATGCATGTTCAACGTTTCTATTTACCAATTTCCGGTTCATGGAAGCAAGCCGGCAGATAAGTCCCTAGTGTTTTCCAAGCAAAGACACTTGGCACTTGGGGGCTAATGTGTATCGAAGGTTCTTATCTACAAATTACCGGTTTAATTGGCTAAGCCGGAACTTCAGTCTACAACATATTCAATCATAAGTTGTTGACTTGAGGGCTAGCATGGTAAAAGTAACTAGGCAGTAAGTAAGAGGACAGAAGGATAATACCTCAGACTTCTGCTGGATCTGGGTCACCATGGCAACCTCTGCGCCCCGGCTCTTGTGCACTTGGTTGATGTAGCCGGAGACGAGCTCTCCGATGCTCAGGTTGGAATAGTCAGTTAGATCCAGACTGACCCGGTGGGGCTGCAGTACTTCCCCCTTGGCAGAGCACTTGGCCAGTGTTGTAGGCTTCCCCGGCTCAACAAATTCCGTCCGGGTGATTTCCACGTCCGGGTCATTTGTTGGCTGAGCCGAGCCGGAGGCCTCCGGGTCAGCAGAAGCTTCTACAGGTGCCTTGTCAATTAGAGCGGTGGCTTCGGGGGCGGAGGCAGCTGGCGGTTCTTGAACTTTCACCTCCGGGTCAGGCAAATCCGGCTCTCCGGCCGACTTGGTTTTCTTCGCCCTCTTGGTGAGCTTTGCCTGGGCACTGAAAAAACAACAAAGGTTAGTACAAAAAGTATGAGCAAGGATCAGAACAACATGAGATGGTTATCATTACCCGGGCACGGTCTTGAAAGTTGGCAGATTCGACTGCATAGAATCGCCAGAAGAAGGGGAAGTCTCCTGATAATTTGTGTCAGAGGAATTAAGCGGTTGGCGTATAACACCCGCAAAAGGATGAAAAGGGTACAATTTTGTGGTCACCTCGGTCCAGCGTTTCCTTGATGCATCAGGTAACCCGGAGGAGAGGTCAGTGTCCTTGTTGGTCCGGGTATGCCGCCGGCTCTCATGAACCTGTCGCTTCAAAAGAAATTGAGGATCTTGGTAAGCTAAAGGATGGGAAAAGCTTACTTTCCGGGTTACTCTTCGGGTTTTTAGCCATGGCAAGGGCTCCGAGTCGGAGGAAAGTATTGTTACCTCTTCAACCACCGGGTTACTGGCTCCGGTGTCCTCCTGTTGATAAACAGCATTAATAAGGCGGACAGAACTAAAGCAACAAGTATAACAAGAGCTTACAGGTTTAGGAATTACCTCAGACTTGGAGCTGTCACTCAGCTGCAACAGCTCCGAAGCAGTGGGCCTACTTCCCTTCTTACGGGGAGCGGCTTTCTTCGCCTTTCTGGCCTTCTTGGCCGCCTCATGGTCATATTTGACCCGCCAAAACTTATCATCAGCCTGAAAAATGCAATGAGGTTTTCTTAAAACGATTCAGATGAAAGTTATGTACAGATAAGATCTTCAGATCAGCGGCTTACCGCTGGGGCTGGGTTGGTCTTGCAGAAGGGGGCTAGCCCGGTCCTTCCGCAGTCTGCCAGGCTCTCGTTCAAAAGAGCCTTGGTCATATCTTCTGCAACGTCTTCAGGAAGATTGTTGTGGCTGTGTCTCTGAGGGTCATCCTTTTGGCCCGTGTACTCACACATTAAGCCGGGGCAGCGGCTCAATGGGATCACCCGCCACGAGATCCAGACCCGGACCAGATCGATTCCATTCAGACCATTGCCCAGGAGAGCCTTGATCTTGTTGATAGTGGGGAGCAGAGGTTGGCGCTCCGCTTGAGTCAGCTTGTCTCACAGTGGGTGAGTCGGCTCTAGACGCGAGGGGCGAAAGCCGGGCAACGGACTCTCATCAGCCGGCGACGTGTCTTGGCAGTAAAACCACGCCAGGTTCCAGTCCTTGGGGTGGCTGGGCGGCTCTGCGTAAGCGAAAAGGTAGTCCCTCCGCCGCTGGATGGAGATGCCGCCTAGCTCCAGACTTGGCCCGTTGGCACACTCATTCTGACGGTTTAAATAGAAAAGCTCTCTGAAGAGTAGCAGACTGGGTTCTTCCCCAAGGTAAACCTCGCAGAACACTTGGAAATTGCAGATATTGGCCACTGAGTTGGGTCCTATGTCCTGAGGCCGCAGATCGAAGAAATTCAGAACGTCTTTGAAAAACTTTGAGCCGGGCGGTGCGAAGCCCCGGCTCATATGATCCGCAAAAATCACTACCTCCCCGTCCTTTGGCTGTGGTCTCTCTTCTGACGAGTCAGGGGCACGGTAGGACATGACGTCCTTCTTGGGCAGATATCCAGACTTGACAAAATCTGCTAGGGTCTCATTGGTGACGTTGGACCTCATCCAGTGGCAACTGATGGAGGCTTTAGGAGCTTTGGGAGGCATGGTGACTGTTGGAAGCCTATGATACAGGGAAAAATGTCCGGTTTAATAATGAGCCGGAGGAGACTTACGAGTTAAGGTTTAATATGGCGGCTTATGGAGGGGACTAATGATATATGTCTAAGTGCATCAGGTTATCTAAGCCGCTGGTGTGCCTGAGGGTAACTCAAATTGTCTACGGCCTTATCACAGATGAGCCGGAAATGTAAACCGCCGTGATTCAATGATTGCAGTTTTTTTACTAAGTGTGGTAAAACAGGTTTCACGCATTGCAGTAAATATTTTGGATCAAAATGGTCAGGCGAAAGAAAAGTTTCTAGACCTAGAAACATAAGCGAGGGAGTTCTTGGGCTCGAACAAGGCTCTTATGCAGTAAAAAGAGGGCTTCTTGCATGTAAAATGGGTGCTAAACAGTCACCATAATAGTTCTATGCAGGTCTAAGATCAAAAGGAGGCGGTAAAAATCAAATTTACTGAGGCCCGCGATGAACTACGAGGAACACAGATGAACTACTCGAACCCTACTGCAGATCTGTTCTACAGGGCAGAAGAAACTTACAGGGGCTGGTGAGTCGCGGAGATCGTCGCGTTTCTCTGGTCAAATCAGGGTGATGCAGCGGCCTGAGTTGGTGACGACGAGAAGACCCGCGGCGGCGGCAGCAGCAGAGCTGGAGCAGGGGAGCAGTTGCGCGAGGAAGAAGACGGAGAAGAGAGAAGTGGCTGAAAGCCCGTCGGGCCGGCCTATTTATAAGGGAGAGCTCATAAGTGGGCGCGAGAATCAAGGAGACCATGGCGTGGTTATCTCCTCACGAAACGCCTCGATTTTAGGGATGACAGTAAATGTGAAGATCCGTTGCGGATCTGGCGGAGTAAAAAGCGGGCTTAATGGAAGATGACGTCACGGCGGATTATCCGGAGTCCAGAGGATGACGTCACGCCGGGTTATGGTCCTCACACAATTATAAGTCGGCGGTTTTCTGTCGAAGGGGTTGAAGATTGACATGAGCCGGCTCAAATAAATCTGGGGCCTAATGTTGAGGATATAGACCTTAGAGTCACCCGCCAGGAGGGCCCGGGTTACTCATATGGTCGTTGCCAGAAGCCCGGAGCCAAGCTTGAAGACGATGGGCCAGAGATGGGCTTAAGACCCGGATATGGCTTAAGGCCCGTAGTTACAATCATTATTATGGTAGAACTTGTAGTGTAAGGCAAGAATAGTTGAGAGTCCGAGCCGGACACTCTTATGAGCCGGCCGGGACTCTGAGAGCTGCTGGGCGTCGGCCTCCCTATATAAAGGGACGACCCGGCAGCGGTTTAGGGGAGAACGATCTCGTCGAGAACCAGGCATAGCAGTTAAGCTCCCCTGTCATCGAAACCCTAATCAATACCACCGCAAACTGGACGTAGGCTTTTACCTTCATCGAAAGGGGCCGAACCAGTATAAATCCTCGTGTTCCTTGTCCCGCTTAACCCCTTCAAGCTTCCTAGCAGCGATGGCTCCACGACTAAGTCCTAGCTCGAGGACATCTGCCGTGACAATTCCATGACACCATGGGTGTTGGATTCATTACAATCACATAGTGATGTGAACTAGATTATTGACTCTAGTGCAAGTGGAAGACTGTTCGAAATATGCCCTAGAGGCAATAATAAAATGGTTATTATTGTATTTCCTTGTTCATGAAAATTTTCTATTGTTCATGCTATAATTGTATTAACTGGAAACCGTAATACATGTGTGAATACATAGACCACAACATGTCCCTAGTAAGCCTCTAGTTGACTAGCTCGTTCATCAATAGATGGTTATGGGTTTCCTGACCATGGACATTGGATGTGATTGATAACGAGATCACATCATTAGGAGAATGATGTGATGGACAAGACCCAATCCTAAGCATAGCACAAGATCGTGTAGTTCGTTTGCTAAGAGCATTTCTAATGTCAAGTATCGTTTCCTTAGACCATGAGATTGTGCAACCCCTGGATACCGTAGGAATGCTTTGGGTGTACCAAACGTCACAACGTAACTGGGTGGCTATAAAGGTGCACTACAGGTATCTCCGAAAGTGTCTGTTGGGTTGGCACGAATCAAGACTGGGATTTGTCACTCCGTATGACGAAGAGGTATCTCTGGGCCCACTCAGTAATGCATCATCATAATGAGCTCAATGTGACTAAGTAGTTAGTCACGGGATCATGCATTACAAAACGAGTAAAGTGACTTGCCGGTAACGAGATTGAACGAGGTATTAGGATACCGACGATCGAATCTCGGGCAAGTAACATACCGATTGACAAAGGGAATTGTATACGGGATTGATTGAATCCCCGACATCGTGGTTCATCTGATGAGATCATCATCGAACATGTGGGAGTCAACATGGGTATCCAGATCCTGCTGTTGGTTATTGGCCGGAGAACGTCTCGGTCATGTCTGCATGGTTCCCGAACCCGTAGGGTCTACACACTTAAGGTTTGATGACGCTAGGGTTATAGGGAATAGATATACGTGGTTACCGAATGTTGTTCGACTCCCGTATGAGATCCCGGACATCACGAGGAGTTCCGGAATGATCCGGACGTAAATATTTATGTATGGGACGTCCCGTTTTGGCCACCGGAAGAGTTTCGGGCGTCACCGGTAATGTACCGGGGCCACCGGATGGTTCTGGGGGTCCACCAGGAGGGGCCACCAACCCCGGAGGCCTGCGTGGGCCAATTGTGGGAAGGGACCAGCCCCTAGGTGGGCTGGTGCACCTCCCACAAGAGGCCGCAGGGAAAGGGGAAGGGGGGAAACCCTAGGCTCAGATGGGCCTAAGGCCCACCTAGGGTGCGCCCCCCTCTCTTCCCCTCTTGCCACCACCCTAGATGCATCTAGGGCTGGCCGCCACCCCTTGGGGGGGAACCCTAGATGGGGGCGCAGCCCCTTCCCTTCCCCTATATATAGTGGTGGTTTTGGGGCTGCCATAGACAGGGAGTCTCCCTCTCTCTTGGCGCAGCCCTACCCCTCTCCCTCCTCGTCTCTCGCAGTGCTTGGCGAAGCCCTGCTGGAGTGCCACGCTCCTCCATCACCACCATGCCGTTGTGCTGCTGCTGGACGGAGTCTTCCCCAACTTCTCCCTCTCTCCTTGCTGGATCAAGGCACGGGAGACATCACCGGGCTGCATGTGTGTTGAACGCGGAGGGACCGTTGTTCGGTGCTTAGATCGGATTCGGCCGCGATCTGAATCGCTTCGTGTACGACTCCACCGACCGCGTTCTTGCAACGCTTCCGCATCGCGATCTTCAAGGGTATGAAGATGCACTCCCCTCTCTCTCCTTGCTAGTTAATCCATAGATTGATCTGCGTGATGCGTAGAAAATTTTGAATTTCTGCTACGTTCCCCAACAGTTGCAGCAGCGACTAAGCAATGTATGGTGGCTAACGCACGAGTACAAGAGTAAGATGAGAAACTACACAACGGTCGCAAACTAGTAACGATCAATAAGTGATCCTGAACTACTTACGTTCAAACATAACCTAACCATGTTCTCTTCTCGAACTTCCCCGAAAAGAGACAGTCACGGTTACACAACGCGGTTGGTGTATTTTAATTGAGTATACTTCTAGTCCTCTACAACCGGATATTAACAAATTCCCATCTGCCACATAACCGTGGGCATGGCTCTCGAAAGTTAAAACCCTGCAGGGGTGTCCCAACTTAGCCCATGAGAAGCTCACCATCCGCGGAGACAATCCTCCATCACGGGACCCTCCGATCTGACTCGGAATCCCGGTGCACAAGACATATCGATAATGGTAAAACAAGTCCAGCAAGACCGCCCGAATGTACCGACAAATCCTGATAGGAGCTGTACATATCTCGTTCTCAGGGCACACTGGATGAGACATCCTACGAGTAAAACCAACCCTCGAGTTTCCCCGAGGTGGCCCCGCAGTCCAATCGGTTCAGTCCAACACTCAGAGGAGCAATGGCCCCGCGGGGGGGGGGGTTGAATGAAGAAATCCTCGGGGTTCGGAAAGTCCCTAGGCAAGTTTTAGTTGTTATTAGGCAAATTGTAAAACCAATGTTGGGCCTTGCTGGAAGAGTTTTATTCAAAGTGCACTGTCAAGAGGGCCCCATACCCATCACCGTGTTAGGGACGCAAAATCAGGGAACACAACATCGGTATGTCGGTAACTAGGGCGGCAAGAGTGGAACAAAACACCAGGGATAAGGCCGAGCCTTCCACCCTTTACCAAGTATATATGTGCATTAATTAAATAAGAGATATTGTGATATCCCATGATATCCATGTCCCAACATGGAACAACCTGCAACTAGCAACGCTATAAGAGGGGCTGAGCAAAGCGGTAACATAGCCAAACAACGGTCTGCTAGGATGGTGGAAAATGTTACATGCTGTCATGGCAATTTGGTAGGCTTGATAAACAAGTGGTGGGAAGCGCGACATGGCGATAGCATCGAGACAACTAGCATAGCAAAGATAGTAGTGATATCCAAGGTGATGGTCATCTTGCCTGAAATCCCGCTAGGAAGAAGAATGAGTCCATGAAGAAGACGAAGCCATGTAGTCGAACGAATCCTCACAATCGCAATGAAACAGGAACTATCGAGAAGGAGCACAACCGGAAAGAAGCAAACAACATGGTAAACACACAACACATAAACAAGACATGATGCTCGACCAAGTATGATGCGTGACAAGGCTACATGATGCTACTCATTGCAAGAGATGATCAATACAAGAGCAACACATCAAAACAAGTTTAAATGAGGCCGGAAACAACATATAACAATTCTGGTAAGTCCTCATATGCAAATTTCGAAATTGGTCCAGATCTGATTACAACACAATGTTGAAGTTGTTAAACAGCAAGTTAAGATGCACCAAGATGATGTACACGGTTTTCTAGTCAAGTTACATATAAAGTTCATTTAATTCGGAGCTACGGCCTAGAAGATCTGAGCAAAACAACTTAAACATGGCATTGATGCACAATGCACACAAGCACAAACATAAACATTCCAAAACATGGATGCAACAAGGTAACATGAAACTACGTGCAAAACCAAGAAAGTTACATATAGAGCATGCTCAAAACGGAGCAACGGTTCAACACATACAGTCAATACAAGTTTCGAACACAAACTGCCCAAAACAGCAACTAAGCACTTCGCAATCAAGGAAACAACATGCTACAGGAAATATATGGGCACAAACTTGATATGCTCTTCAAGTACAGATAACATGATTCAAATAACATTAAGGTTCAGGTTCATAGGCATCAGGATTAATCCAACATGATCAATGCAAAAAGCAACTTAATAATGTCGGCGTTCTGGGAACGGGGGTCCCCAAACTTGCCTGCCTGCGGCCCACGGCATGGCTTTGCTGGCAGGCCCGTACGTCCCATCTTTATCAACAAGGAATCAAGACCCTCACGAGGGGCCAAGCCTCACAAGGCGGACGACACAAGAACTCCTCAGGAGCGGCCTCACCAGGCTGGCTCGTGAGAGGCGGAGAATTCAAGGCCGGGCAAACCTCGCGAGGTTCTCATGACGTAAGCCATGACGATTGAGACCAGGCGGGCGCCAGCGCACGCAGCGTCCTTGTTTCCTCTTTGGTGCTAAGGAGGCAAGCGCAGGCGCGGAGTATCGAGGCATCAAGCAAAGGTTTCCATATTGGTGCAATGAGACCAAGACCAGAAGGACGACAAGACAGAGGTCACCGTGGAGCCCAAGACGGCGTCACCACCAGAGCCTTTGGCAGGCGAAGACTGCTTTTGTCAGGATAGCTTGTACTAGTTGTCCCCTTTCAAATTGGCCGTTTTTGGCTCCCTTCCCCCTCAATATTTGGGCAGAGGACCAGGGCCTCTATAAATAGGACTAGCCACCACCATAGAGGGGGGTGGGAGATTGGAGCCACCGCATCCTTAGCGGCACACCCACAAAGCACAAGAACACCTCAACCTCAGGAGGCTGTTCTTCCCCTTGTACTGTTCGTCTTCTGCCCAAGAGGCAATCCACCACCACCACACGGGAGTAGGGTATTACACCACAACGATGGCCCGAACCAGTATAAATCTTGTGTCCTTTGTGTTGCGAGTTCGTGGAGTTAGTTCATTAGATGTAGGCTAAGTTAGGACGCGGATCGATAGGGGGGAGATCTCCCCGCGCACCCGAGTGTTTGAACCTTAAGTGTTTTTCTGGAACCCGTGATCCGACATTTGGCGCGCCAGGTAGGGGTGCGCCGAGGCTTCCTTCCCGTCGCTCCGCATCACGTCGCTTCATCGTCTACATGGCGGACGCACGTCGCACCTGTGCCGAGCGCTGGGCTGCCCTCGCCACCCGCGTTGCTCAGACGGTCCCTATCGGCAGGCCACCCCGTCACTCTCCATTGCCTGCCGCCAATGCTGCCACCGGCCCGGCGTGGAACGAACAACAAGCATCCTCACTACACCCCTCGGTGCGACAGGACGGCCGCACCGCCACTCCATCGCTGACTCTCGCTGGTTCGTCATCTCACTCTCGTCGCGTTCCCACGGACGCACGGGCCGCGCTCCTCATGGCACACGAGCTTCTGTGCTACCACCCAGTCGACGACCTCTACGAGGACTGGCTTGACCGCATCACCGAGCTTTTCTGCGCCGCAGGGGGCTCTCCTGTGCCGTCCCACTCTCTGCCTCGCCCTCCGCCAGCCACGGGCGACGCAGCTCATGAAGCACCTCCACCACCTCTGGCCCAAGACGGCGCCCTAGCGACAAGGCACGCGGCTCCACGGCGCGACCCACCATGTCCGGCGCCCGCGTGTGAAGAAAGAAGCTGTCAAGAAGTCCCTCGACCGCAAGCGAACGCTCCGCCGCTCCTTGCACCGCCGCGCCAGGATTGTTTGCTGCGGCAGGGCCCTGCGCCACTTTCTGTAGTTGCGCTCCGGCGCCAAGACCGAGCTCCACCTCCAAGGAGGGCCCCAGTGACCACGGCCGGCTCCCGCGCCTTCACCCCCGAGCTTTTATCCAAGGGCCGGACTGCTGGGCTGTGAAGACATGAAGACCGAAGACTGCACTGTGTCCGGATTGGACACTACTTGGCGTGGAAGGTCGGGTTAACCCCATAAGTAGTTCATCTGTATCTGAAGTCCATGAAGACAGACGGTGACGCTTTATGGAGGCCCAGGGCCCAAAACCGGTTTAAGGCCTGTAGACATAAACCGGCATTGATATGTAAACTTGTGTTGTACGATAGAAGTAGCAGAGACCGAGCCAGACACGATTATGAGCCGGCCTCGGGATTCTGTAAACCGACGAGCGTCAACCCATGTATATAAGGGGACGACCCGACGACGGTTCAAGGACAACAGACAACAACTCGAGACTCAGGCAAAGCGTATTCGCTCCCTGGTCATCGAAACCCCAGCAATTCCATCACAACTAAACGTAGGCTTTACCTTCATCGTAAGGGGCCGAACTAGTATAAAACTCTCTCGCCTCCCTTGTCCGTTCTAACCCCTTTAAGTTAACCCATAGCGATGGCTCCACGACTAAGTCCTTTCTCTAGGACATCTACCGTGACAAAACCACGAAAGTTGGCGCCCACCGTGGGGCTATCGCATGATGGTTTCAAGTTCTTGGAGGGCAACTTCGAAGGACTCAAGGGTTACGCTGTTGGCCGGATGACCAAGAGTCATTGCGGCAAGCTCTACATCGACGATGCAGGCTGGGGCCCCGAGGCCGACTCAATCGAGTTTGGGTACCGGGTCCCCTTTGGTGGCATCCACGTTTTCATTGGCAAGATCAGCGAACCGGGCCCCGAGCCGGACATCTGCACCGACCTCGTCGAAACGGCTCAGCGTGCGAGATCTGCCCGGGTCAATCCTCTCATGAAGCGTGCCTTCGTGGGAGTTATCCATGGAGGGGAATAAGAGGATAGATCGGAATCTGGTGGTGAGACCGTCGTTTATTCCGGCGACGAGTCATCGAACGGAGAGACCGAGTCGTTATATCAGTTACAAGATGGCTGGATTGGGGGCTGTTCCGATGGCGACAGTATTCCAGACCCCTTTCATCTGCAAAACTAGGTTGCGATCTTCACGGCCGGTACACAACCGGCGCTCCACTCTTCGACCGCAGCGGTGATGATTTTCGGATCGGCAGCGGCAACAGCGGCCGGGGCAGGAAGCCCTGTGTGACCGCCTTCTCTGGTTCTATCTGATTTGTTTGACGCGTTGGCAACGCTGCTGGCGGAGGTTAACACGGTGGATCAGGATGCGCACAATCCAAAGCCGACTTAGCAGCTGAGGATACCAGGATAGCCGCGGAGCGGGCCGCTTTGGATGCACAAGCTTACCGGATTATGCTGGATCAGAGTGCGTCGAACGAAGTCCTAAAGAGGAGGCACCGATCTCGCCTGCCGCCGGTTTATGATGCTAGAAATCTCTTTAACACCCCAAGAGCAGGGACCAGTAATCCGCCGGTGGTAAACCGGGCGGAGGCACCTGGAGCAGGAGCGCTGGTTCAACCACGTTTGGTGGATCCGTCTCGTCAGAACAACATTGTAGCATCGCATGTCCCCACGCCACCGGGTCATTATTCTAACCCGATGGACAACATTGTCACTGCCGCTTCATGGCTGGCGGCCATCCCGATCGAAGGCGATTCTTCGGCGGCGGTCGAGACGCGTCGGGTTAAGGAGCTTCTTCAGACAGCCATGGTTCAACAGGAGGCTTATTCATATAGTCGCGATCAGATTCATTCCACTCCCTGTCCAAGCCGGAGTTACATTAGGCTTATGGATGAACCAGCAGTGTCAAGCAATGCGCGGAACCGTGATCCGCCATGTGGCAATAACCTGGCGGGTGGTGCTGGTGATGCTCAGGAGGTGGTGGACCGGGCTCGGGCACGCAGAGAGGCCGAGTTAGCGGCGCAGCATGAAGCCCGTCAGCTTAGTCCGGTTCGTCCAACCACATCAGTGGAACCAGGAGTTACCTCTAATTCTTTGGGAGTGTCGTGTCTCGTCCCGGCATTACGCAATGTGCACCTACCCAAGGATTTCAAGGGCCCGCGCAAGGTGCCGAATTACACCGCCGATTTATCCCCTGAAACATGGGTCGAAAGCTATGAGATGGCCATGGAGATGCTGGATGTGGATGATGCGGCATGTGCGAAATACTTCACCATGATGCTAGAAGGGACAGCCCGCACTTGGTTAAAGAGCTTACGAGCTAGAAGGGTCATGGGCCGAGTTGAGAGCCCGGTTTATTCAGAATTTCAAGGATACATGCAAGCAGCCCATGTCAATTATGGACTTAGCTGCCTGTGTCCAGGAGGAAGGAGAGTCAACAACCCATTGGGTGCGTCGGGTTTCGGAGATTTTGCATTCATCGGACCGCATCAACGCTGACACCGCAGTTTTAACATTGGAAGGCAATTGCCGGTTTGAACCCCTGAAGTTGAAGTTGGGATGGCTCAAACGTCATTGTAACGACATGGGAACCCTCATGGCTGCACTGGTGAAGTATGCCGACTCTGATGGTACCAAGGATCCCGAGTCTGACGATTATAAGAGAGGGAAGGGAAAAAAGAGCGGCAACGCCAAGGTGCAGCACCACAACCCGGCGGGTCATGGAAACGGCTGCAAGCGTAAGGTGGACCACGGTTTAGACTTCGTGGCTAATACTAATACACATGACAAGGGCCAGCGACGTAAGGGTAAACCGCCCCAGCGCGGTGGAAGGCCAAGTCCTAATCCGAACCGTTTGTCTTATCTGTTGAACCAGCCCTGTCCAAAGCATGGGACGAAGGAGGACCCGTCCACGCACCTCTGGAAAGATTTTCTCCGGGCAGAGTATCCATATCTATTTGAGGATCAGCAGAAATCTCGAGGACGAGAGTTTTCCTAAGGGGGTAGGTGTTGTGACACCCAAGTTTTTATTTGGATTTTTCAAAAGATTTTATTTGACTTGAGGGAGGTGATTTAAAATTTTCTTCAAAAGAACTCTCCCTTTCAAATATTTTTTATGGCAAAAGTTTTATTTTGATTCACCCAAGATCTGTTTTTGGTCTTGGATGTTCTTGCTTTTCATTTGGACTCAAGACAAAATACTTTTCACTTGGGAAAATGCCTTTTGAAAATCTCTTTGAAAATGCACTATGGCTTTTGGAATAATCCCTTGCTACTTTCAACAATTCCCTCTTGCCATGGCCTTAGTGCAAATACTCTCTCCTAAACCTCCCCTCATCTTTGGATCATGTTTGGCATCAAATCCAGCAAGTTGAACCTCCCCTTATGATCATTTTCCATTTAAATCTTATTCAAACAATTTCTGTCTTCCATTCTAGCCATTGGTGATTTACAAAGGAGCTACACTTTCTGCTTGGATTTTTGTCCCCAAACCAACTCCCCTCTCTAGTCCTTTGAACCCTCAACCAAGATCCATGAAGATCCACTGGTCTTGAGTTTAAATTTTTCAAACTACACTTGCTGCAAGTTTGGACCAGATTTGTCAAATTTGGTAAAATTCATTCAAATCCTTCTCCAAAAATTCCAAGTAAAATCAGGCAGCCTCTGGGTACACTGAGTGGTCACCTCACCAAGTACCAGCTCCAGAAAAATAAATTCTCATTGCCAAATCTTTCTGTCGAACACCTGCAGTGCATTGTCAAGATCATGTTCAGTAAAGTTCAGAGAACATTTCAGTGCACTGTCGTTTTCTTCAGAACTTGTTTTCGATCTCGACAGTGCCTCGATGTCGCCTTGCTCCCCGTCCCCTCCCCCTTGTTCCTACACCGCACGAGCGTCTGGCACCTTGCGGACATCGGCGACGAGCAGCAGAAGGTGCGCCGCCCCGTGACCGACGCCAGCGGCGGCTTTGCGGCCGCCAGCGGGAGGCGCGGCGCAGACGGCGCCACCCAGCGCCGCCCCAGCCACCGGAGCTCGCCGCGTGGCCTTCCACTCCCCCGAACGCGCTGCCACTCTCGTCGTGAACCGCAGGGCGCGGAGCGCACTCTCTGCCGCCGTTGAGCTCATGCGGCAATCTCACCGTGGACCGACGCCATTACGCCAAGACCAACTCCGTTTAGTTGTGAAATGGCACCAGTAACTTCCACTGATGCTACCTGGCCACTCAAACCTCGTGCCAATCCACTGCATCTCCGTAATCGCTCGCCGGAGATTCTCCGTTCACGGCCACCCCGTCGATCCGCCTATAAATAGAGGCCCCGAGCTTCAACTCGAGCACACACCATCCCTACACTCCACCTAGAGCACGCCTAACCACTTGAAGAGCCCCGAGGAGGTCACCTTCCTCGACTCCGGCCGCCGCGACCCGGCACGGGATCCAGCTCGATTCACACCTGTGCGTGCACCTCCGCCTCCCATCTCTTGCCAGTAGCTTCACTATGCATCCCTCCTTCTGACCCGCGCTTCAATTCGAAGTTTGCAGCCCTCCACCGGAGTTCTCCATCCTCACCCGAGCCGCCGTCCGCCGGAGAGAGTGTCGCCGTTGACGTGGTGCTCCCCGTTGGTCGAGTCCACCACCCACTGACGCGGAAGAACACACTGAAGCTCTTGGTACCCTCCGATCCTCCTAACTCGCCGTGGTTCGACGCCGGCGTCCACCGCAGTCTTCGGGCGCCAGCGAGCTTTTCAAACCTGACATGTGGACCCCGCATGTCAGCCTCTGTTCTATTCTTTGGCTGTGGTTAAGTACAAACTCTACAGAGTCAATTCCTTCCAAGTCATCGTATCCATGATCAAGTAGTGTAATCAGTATATCCATATCTATCCGCGTGGAAAACTTGTCCCCGGTGAACAAGCTCAAGTGGTAAATCCAGTTTAATTATTATTCCTGTGGATGGACTAACTTTATATTTGCCTTGTGCTTGTGATAATTTATGTTCCCGAACTATTGGATTATTGAGCTACAATATAAGCCCTTTATGTGACGTCGCGCAGACGTCCGACTGTGGCGTGTTTTTGTTTCTTACTTTAAATATAAGCCCTTTATGTGATGTCGCTCAGACGTCCGACTATGGCATGCACGGCCTTTATTTTCTGTTATAAGCCCTTTATGTGGTGTCGCCCCGACGCCCGACTATGGCATTACTATTCTTGCAGTTTCCTCTCGAGGAGTCATTCAGACCCTCGTTTGGCACCCCAGTATTTATTATCTCTCTGTCTGAACGCACTGGTTAATTTGTTCATACGCTTCATGTTTACATTTGTTATATCTTATGTCCGAACTGTCTTGCGAGTACTTTCATAGTACTCACCTGGCTTGTTGATTTGGCCAGATGTTGACAAAGGCGATCTCTTGGATGAAGAGTTTGATAGCGCATCCGACGCCTAGAGGAGTCCCAGTCAGTCCTGCACGATCCCGGATATTGGTCACTTGTATTATATACGCTTCCGCCACCCGCAATAAGTCTCCTCGAGCCTCACTCCGACGCTCGAAGAGTTGTAGTCTTCAGGAATCATATCACTCGCTTCGCGGTGATATTTCCACCACCGTTATTATCGTGAGTTAGTAGTATGCCACCCTATCCGCCGTCTTGTTTTATCGGCGTGCATGTAATAAATTGTTGGGCAGTCTCCGCTCAACCTTGTATTATATTCAGTACTCCTGGTATTTTTCTTCTGTGACCAAGATATTGTCTACCAGTGAGAAGGAATTCTTCCTTACTGGTCCGTAAAAGGGATTGGTCTCTCAATAATTATTTTATTGAAAAACCGGTCATGACAAGCTTGGTATCAGAGCCAGGCTGACTGTAGGAAGCCACTAGGTGCGATCGCTAATCGGTTATTAGCGTCTTTTGTGCTTTTTCAGCATTTTGCAATTGTAGCTATTTTCTGTTGGTCATCATAAATTTATGACATGACTACTCAGAATTTTTGCCTACTTTTGTAGATGGCTGGCAGCAACTGTGAGAATCGAGTGTTCACGAACGTGCCCGAGGGGTTTGTCAAGCTCCTCGTCTCCATCACCAAGCTGGCGATCGGGCCAGCAGCTCGCCCGGAGTTCACGCTCTACCAGCACAAGCTCAGCGACGACGTGTCTATGCACCAAGCGGTGGTGCAATTCAAGGGAGGACGTTCTGCTGCCCGCCACTTCTGTTTTGTGGGAAGGGCCATGCCTACGGAGACGCATGCCATGCAGATGGCTGCCCGTGAGGCGATAGCTCGTCTTCGGGACATCCTTCCTGCGATGAAGACTCGTCGCTACCGCTACCTCCCATGCCATGTGCCCTACACCAGTCACTATGCATTCGCCTGCCATCGGGGAGAGAGAGATGAAGCCATCGAGATGGTTGTGGAGTATCTCAAGGCTCTGGAGGAGTCTTTCGACAACCACGTGGACGATCTTGTGGCTGCCCGCATGGACTTAGTCCGGGGCGGTCCCGCCAGCAGGAAGGAGCTTCTCAACACGGCGCCGCCTCTGACATTCGTCTCGTCTTCAGCCTCGTATGCACCGGCCGTTTTGGCCACTGCTCGCCGTCTGCCTACCACTGAGGAGTTCGACCGAGTCATCGCTCCTACTCCAGTCAGAGCCGCACCGCCTGCCGCACCCGCTCTACCACCAGTCGCCCCCGCACCATCACCGCAGCACAGCGTTACGCGCCAGGAGCCAGCTAGAGAGGAGGTGGAGGTTGATTCTCCTGGACCGCTGAGTCTTGCCATCGGCAAGGGAAAGGAAATCTTCACCATCTCCGACTGAGAGCGCCGAGTAGCCGCGCGTTATGTCTGCTTGTATGATGTGTTGCTTTATCTGTACGCTAGTTTGTATTGGTGTGTTTGCTGCCTTCCGGAGTAGTACGCTAGCCTAAATAATAACATGTCAAGAATGTGTACGCGCATCTTGAGTGCTGTATCGTGTGTTTGCTTTTCGCGTGTAAGATTTATGCTAAGCAGCTTCTCCCCCGTGCAAAATCGTTTATGTTTTCTTGAAAAATCTTGAAGTCTTTTAAATTGTTGCCTTTGCAAGATTTTCATCGTGCTACACAGTTTTTCTCATGGGTTTTGCAAAATAATACCCCAGACTGGAAAAATGTCTCGCCCGTGGACTCGCTCCATGCCATCTGCCAACTCTTTGCCGTCTGCTAGCTGACGGCAAAGAAGCTCTTTGCCATCAGCTAAACATAAGTAGACGGCAAAGAAAAGGCTGACGGCAAAGAAGCTCTTTGCCATCTGCCAGCTCTTTGCCGTACGCTGGCAGACGGCAAAGAGTGTGGTGGCCCCCACCCCCCGCTCGTTTGAAAAAATCCTAACGGCCCACCTCTTTGCCGTCCGCTAGCGGACGGCAAAGAGGCAGAAAGGCGGACGGCAAAGGCTGGCGGACGGCAAAGAGGGCACTTGCCTAACGGCAGGTACCCCCCGCCCGTTACTCACTTCGTCCTCGCCTCGCCCTTCTCCTCCCACCCCACCGCCGCCGCCGCCCGCCGCGCGCCGCCGGCCCGTCGCCCCCGCCGCCCCGTCGCCCCGCCGCCCCGGCGCCCCCCTGCCCCGGCCCCCCGCCGCCCCGCGCCCCACCGCCGCCCCGGCCCCCCCGCCGCCCCGCGCCCCCCGGCGCCTCCTCCAGCGCCCCGCCCTGGCCCCCCGCCGCCCGGCCCCCCCGCCGCCCCGCCTCCTCCACCGCCCCACTCCGGCCCCCCGCCGCCCCGCCTCCTCCACCGCCCCACTCCGGCCCCCCGCCGGCCGGGCCCCCCGCCGCCCCGGCCCCCCGCCACCCCGGCCCCCCCGCCGCCCCGCCTCCTCCACCGCCCCGCCCCGGCCCCCCGTCGCCGGCCCCTCCCCGACCCGTCGCCGCCCCCCACAGTGAGCCCCTCCGATTTTTTTCTGTTTTTTTTGTTTTTTTCTGTTTAGATAAGGTTTTTTAGTTTAAGTTTTTTCAGTTTAGAATTAATTAGTTTAGGTTATTTAGTTTAATTAGTTTAGGTTTAATTAGTTTAAATAGTTTAGTTTTAATTAGTTTAGGTTTTTAGTTTAGGTTTAGGTTAAGTAGAAGGGGGAAGAAGAAGAAGAAGAAGAAGAAGAAGAAGAAGAAGAAGAAGAAGAGGAGGAGGAGGAGGAGGAGGAGGAGAAAGAAGAAGAAGAAGAAGAAGAAGAAGAAGAAGAAGAAGAAGAAGAAGAAGAAGAAGAAGAAGAAGAAGAAGAAGAAGAAGAAGAAGAAGAAGAAGAAGAAGAAGAAGAGGAGGAGGAGGAGGAGGAGGAGGAGAAAGAAGAATAAGAAGAAGAAGAAGAAGAAGAAGAAGAAGAAGAGGAGGAGGAGGAGGAGGAGGAGGAGAAAGAAGAAGAAGAAGAAGAAGAAGAAGAAGAAGAAGAAGAAGAAGAAGAAGAAGAAGAAGAAGAAGAAGAAGAAGAAGAAGAAGAAGAAGAAGAAGAAGAAGAAGAAGAGGAGGAGGAGGAGGAGGAGGAGGAGGAGAAGGAGGAGGAGGAGGAGGAGGAGAAAGAAGAAGAAGAAGAAGAAGAAGAAGAAGAAGAAGAAGAAGAAGGAGGAGGAGGAGGAGGAGGAGGAGGAGGAGGAGGAGGAGGAGAAAGAAGAAGAAGAAGAAGACGGGGGATGAGAAGAAGTAGAAGAATGAGAAGAAGTAGAAGTAGTAGAAGAATGAGAAGACCCCCTGACCCCCCAACCCCGACACTACACCCCGACACCCGACCCCGACTCCACCCCGACACCCGACCCCCTAACCCCCTGACCCCGACACGACACCTCGACCCCCCGACCCGCTAACCCCCTGACCCCGACACGACACCCCGACCCCCCGACCCCGAAACAGCACCCCGACCCCGACACGGCACCCCGACACCGACACGGCACCCCGACACCGAGACGACACCCCGACCCCCGACACGACACCCCCGACACCCCGACACCCCGACCCCGAGACCCGACCCCGAGCCCGACCCCGACCCCGACCCCCGACACCGAGCCTGACCCGACACCCCGACCCCGACACCGACACGGCACCCCGACCCTGACCCGGCACCCCGACCCGACACCCCGACCCCGAGACCCCGACCCCGACACGGCACCCCGAGACCGACATGACACCCCGACCCCCGACACCTCCCGAAAAGGTGTTCTTTGGCCTTCCAGAAGCCGACGGGGTCATATATTTGTGAATTATTAGTTAGGTCATATATCTTTCGATTTTGTTATGAAAAACATCATATATAATTGTGTTGATCGGGTAGTTTTAAATGTGCAGTTGTTTCATCGCTGCGAGGTTTGGTGTTCGACGACCTCGCCGTGCGTTTGACGAGCTCTGCCCCTTCGTTCGTGGGTGAGCACAAATGACATGTCCTCCTCCCCCATTAATTATTTGATCTACTCCGATGAAACTTGATAGCTAGATATATATGTGTCTTGAATCATCAGTATGCGTAACCAATATGTGTCTCCCGTTCGAAAGCGTCATAGTTATAAATATGCATGCATTTGCATATTTATAACCTTGATTCTTTCGAATTGTCCAATGCTATCCATGGACAGCCCGAGTATGTTTAGATTGGGTTCGTTTTCCCATATGCTTTGCTCCGGATCCGACGCATAAATTTCGTCAGTGCCTCCCCTGTTGTTCTCCGGGTACACATCCTCTCTGTTTATTGGAGAGACGTGTATCAGGAGAACAGCGGGGAGGTGCTGCCGAAATTTTGCGTAGGATCCGGGGCATAGCATGGGAAAATGAACCCAATCTAAACATACTCGGGTGGGATTAGGACCTATCATTACCTATTAGAGTGTAGGTTGCATGGACGTAATAAAATTGACAAAGTAGATCAACTGATGAATACATACATGGTGAATTATATATATATATATATATTTGTTGTGTGTCTAGTAGCTCTGAAAGTCAAGATGAGTGATCGTGCGTGGATGTACACCGGTCACACTGGTCAGAACAAATGGTGCACTAAATGGTTCACAAAAACCAAGGGGTTTGTGCGAGCCACATTTGCAAATGGCCAGAGGAAAACCTGGTGCCCCTGTTTACGGTGCGGCAATTGGGAAAAGAGGACAGAGGCTGAAATGGGCAAACACCTGCAGAAGAGTGGTTTTACGCCCGATTATACGGTGTGGACATTTCATGGTGAGTCTGCCCAACATGACCGAGCTGAGGTGGATCGTCGTCGCACCGACGAGCATAGTACCGGGATGGAAAACATGGTGCAAGACTTTGATGATGCTCGGGATTCGGACGAGGAGATGGAGGAATCTGCAAAGGCCTTCAATGAAATGTTGGAGTCTTCAAAACGTCCGCTCCATGAGCACACTGAGCTTTGTCAGTTGGATGCCATCTCACAAGTAATGGCTCTGAAGGCTCAGTTCAACTTGGGCAGAGAATGCTACGATGCAATCATAACACTATTTGGACGCTTTCTACCCAAAGGCCATGTAATGCCTGCAAACCTGTACCAGTCGGACAAAATCCTCCGTGCACTGAAGATGCCCTATGATAAGACACATGCCTGTGAGAAAGGATGTGTCTTGTTTAGGCTTGACTATGCGGACTTGAACTATTGTCCCATTTGCAAGTCTTCCAGGTATGTTGTGGTAGACAACGGTATGGGTGAGAAGACACAGACCAAAATCCCCGTTAGTGTTCTTCGGTATATGCCAATCGTACCAAGACTTCAACGTCTTTTCATGGTCGAAGAGACGGCCAGACAGATGACATGGCACAAAACGGGCAAAAGAACTGAACTAGATGTAGATGGGGATCTGATGATTGTACACACATCGGATGGTGTTGCGTGGAAAAAGTTTGATGAATTACATGGTGACAAAGCGGCAGATCCGAGGCATCCTCGAGTCGGCATCAGCACGGATGGGTTCAGTGTGTTTGGTATGACGGCAGCCCAATACAGTTGTTGGCCCGTATTTGTCTTTCCACTCAATCTCCCCCCCGGACAGATTATGCAAAGAAAGAACATTTTCCTGACGTTGATAATTCCAGGGCCCAACTATCCGGGGAAAAATATGAATGTGTACATGCAACCGCTTAAGGACGAATTGCAAGAAGCCTGGGATAATGGGTTCAAGACATACGATGCCTATAGCAAACGGAACTTCATAATGCGTGTCTGGTACATGTACTCGACGCATGACTTGCCGGCGTATGCGCTATTCGTTGGCTGGTGTGTGCATGGAAGGTTCCCGTGCCCCACATGCAAGGGAGCTCTTGAGTTTCGTTGGCTTCAGGCCGGTCGCAAGTTTTCTTGCTTCGACCTGCATAGACAGTTCCTGAATCCTCACCATAAGTTCAGGAAAGACAAGAAGAACTTCATCAGAGGTAGAGTTGTCAAAAACTCTGCACCACATGCATTGACAGGCCAACAGACCCTGGATCAGTTAAACGCTCTCGAGCCAGATCCAGAGCGTACAGGGTACTTCAAGGGGTATAATTCTAAGCACGCCTGGACTCACAAAACATGCTTATGGGATCTGCCTTACTTCAAAGACCTCCTTTGCCCACACAACATCAACGTGATGCACACTGAGAAGAATATCGCCGAGGCACTTTTTGGTACATTGTTCGACATAGATGGGAAGTCAAAGGATAATACTAAGGCTAGAGTCGATCTGGAGGCGCTATGTGATAGGCCGTTACAAAACATGAAAGAACCGAAAGGAAAGCAGAACTGGACGAAGCCAAAGGCATGGTTCAATCTTGGAAGGCCGGCTATGAGGGAAATTATCTTGTGGGTGAAAATGCAGTTGATGTTCCCCGATGGGTATGCAGCGAATCTACAGAGGGGAGCCAGTCTTGATAAATTGAAGATATTTGGTCTCAAGAGTCATGATTGACACATATGGATTGAGCGGGTAAGGCCGGTGATGTTGCGTGGCTTCATCCCTGAGGATGAATGGCTAGTACTGGCAGAACTCAGCTATTTCTTCCGTGTTCTTTGTGCGAAAGAACTATCGCCTGGCGTGCTAGAAGAAATGGAAGAGTTGGCGCCGGAGTTGATCTGCAAGTTAGAGAAGATCTTTCCACCGGGCTTCTTTAATCAAATGCAACATTTGATTTTGCATCTCCCGACCGAGGCAAGATTGGGGGGGCCCGTGCAAAATCGTTGGTGCTACCCAACTGAGAGGATGCAGAAGACGCTTCGACAAAAATGTAAAAATAAACGTAGAATTGAAGCATCGATGGCTGAGGCATTCATCACTGAGGAGGCGACAAACTTCCTGACAGCACACTACGAAGCCAAAAATCGTCATTTGCATAATCCGAAGCCTCGGTACAATGCTGACGACCCTAAAAAGGGTGGATCCAACCTCAGCCTATTCAAAGGGAATCTCGCACCAGCCAGTGTTTCAAATCCAGTATCTTTGGATAACGAACAATGGCGGACCATTTCGTTGTATATCTTCGACAACCTGATAGAAGTGCGGCCGTACATCGAGTAAGTTCTCGGTACATAGTTTCGCAACTTCTATTTCCTTTGAACTGCTCTTATTCCTGGATATTTCATACAGTCGATACGTCGCCTTATTCTCGTATGGAGCGGTGATCCAAAAGGATTCTGTCGAAGAGTATGAGCTTCTCGCAAAGCAAGGAGGTGGCTATCCCGGTTTCATCTCTTGGTTCAAACAAACGGTAATTTCTATTAGACTTGTAGGCTAATTTGTAGGCGGCTATCCCGGTTTCATTCGCTAATTTGTGCGTAATGCAACAATCCTTTCATATTAAACTTGTAGGCTAATTCAGAGTCTATGGACGCCGAATTGAGACAAGTCGCTAATGGTTTTGACTATAAGGTCCGTTCATTTGACAAATACGACATCAACGGGTATCGCTTTCGTACCTATGGCAAAGAGCTATCTATGGCCGACCGAAAGTCTACAAATTGTTGTGTATCTGCTATCGGCGAAGGAGGTACCGAGTATTATGGGAGAGTTGAAGCAATTTATGAACTTCTATTCTATGGTGAAAACCCACCGAATGTCGTAGTCTTCAAATGTTATTGGTTTCAGCCGAAGGAGACTAGAAGGACTCATGAACATATAGGGCTAGTTGAAATCAACCAAAGCACCCATTTAGATGTTCCTGATGTCTATATTACGGCTCAACAGGCAACCCAAGTATTCTATCTACCGTGGGCCTGCCAAACTAATCCAAATCTGAAAGGTTGGGATGTCGTTTATGAAGTGCCGCCACGTGCTAGACTATCTCCCCCAAAGGAAGAGGATTATGAACCTCACATTAACCCAGACACATATGAAGGAGAATTCTTCCAAGAGACAAGTCTTTCCAAAAAGCGTTTCAAGAACCGCTATACTTCACCCCAAAACATTGAAGTAGACAGCGACAGTGAATCCGACATCACCCCAGAGGAGGAACAAGAAGAGCCGGAACAAGAAGAGGTTACTGCTGCGGATGATCTGTCATTGCTTGACCGATTACGTCAAGGTGGCCTTGCACATGTTGATGCCACTGAACCCTATGAGCCCGTCATTGATTATAGTGATGATGATGATTATGCATTTATTGATGATACTGATCGAGATTATTAGTAGTGTCAGGTATTAAATTTTTTAATGTTGTACTTGATGATGATACACTTAAGTGATACACATATTATTATTCATGTCGGTCTTTTTTTATGTTGTACTAATTTCGTTTACTGTTTGTCATGGCAGGTGTTGAAAGATGGTGGGCGCTGGTCAGGAGCGCGCCAAGGCCCCTTCTTCCTCGGCGCGTGGTCTGAGGTCTTCGATTCCAGACGTACCTCTCCGTCGAGCGTTGCTGGACAGTATGTCCACACCGCCGGGCCCTTCTTCGTCGACCGCGGTGCCCAGCAGGGGACGAGGTAGGAAGAGAGGAGGTGGGGCACGTGGTCGCGGGAGAGGAGGTAGGGTGACTGCTAGGGCGCCTTCCTCGCCGCCACCCCCAGATGTTTCACCCGAGCACGTGACTGCTAGGGTGGACTCGTCCGAGGAGGAGGCTACACGGACTCCGGTCCACGAGCCTCCGGTCCACGGGTCTTGGGCCCACGAGCCTCGGGTCGACTAGCCTTCGGCCCACGAGAGTTCGGCCCACGAGACCCCGGAGGAGCACACGTCCGGATGGGGTACCTGGCCGGATCAGCCCGAGGAGCCGAGTGGCCATGCTGATGATGGCGGGGAGCCGACTGATCTTGAGGAGGAGGGTGGCACCGTCTACCAGCGTGGTGCTACACGGCTCCCGTCCGTGCCGGCGACCCGCGAGCAGAGGTGGTTGATCTTCCCTGATGGGGAGAGGTACGTAAGTGCATTTAATATTTTTGTACCTTCTGCATTCACGTTTCTTCAAATAACTAATGCGATGGCCTTGTCATGCTGCAGGGGTTGGGACCACCATCATAGTGTCCGCCGGCCCAACTCCGTCCTTGGAGTTCTTTGCCGGCAAAACTTCCCGGGGTTTGTCACGTTGCCTGGTGAGGGTCGGCTTCCAGAGCTTGGGTTGATCTGGGAGCACTACGTGGCTGCCCCGGCCCCGCCGGATGTCATTATCGACGGTGTCGTGTGCGACACGAGGGTAGACATGGTGATCAGGACGTTCTGGGTAAATTCTCCTTTACACATTTCAAAATCTTCAACTAGCTAGTTGTTAATTGTACTAATCAATATTGTCTCATTTGATTGCAGACATTCTACAGGTGTGAGGAGGGATACGAGGAGGACAGCGCAAATGTTATCCAGAACGTCTGCAAGCGCCTACTCCAGAACTTATGGCACGAGGCTCGGGTGCAGGCTGTTCGAGACTACTACGCCTTGCGTGGTATCAAGAAGACCAAGCCGGCGTGCCGCGATAAGTTCCTGAGTAAGGAGCAGTACATGAAGGTAATTCTTAAGGCCTTCTACTTAAGTTCCTTCATTTAGTAATTCTTAGCCGTAGCGCTGAAGTTTCTATTTGCTAACTTAGGCGCCTCCGAGATGGTGTGCGGATCGGATGGATTGTTGGGAGGTGTTGGTCGATGAGTGGTTCTCACAAGAATGGCTAGCCCTCCACAACCAGGCCAAGGACAAACGTGCCCAAATGGAAGGTGTGCCACACCATCAAGGCAGCTCCAACTTATATCAGTTCGGGCGCAACTGGGTATGCGGTTTGCTTCATGATTCATGCAATTCATTCATCATGCTAGCTTGAGCCCTTTAATTACTAATTTTCATTGTTTCTCTCTTTCAGGCACGCTACAATAAGGCGAATAAGGTGCCAGAGGTGTACGACCTGTATGCCATGGCCCACACTGGCTCTTTCAAGAAAGTCAAGGCTTTCTCTCAGTCTGACCTTGATGATGCAAACAACTTCACCAACATCTCCTCCCACAACAAGCTCATGAGATATAGAGATGAGGGGAAGGCGAGGAAAGGGGAGGACTTTAACCCGAGCCAAGGTCCCATTGATCCAGAGCTGGTGATGATATCTGGTGGCGGGAGGTCCCATGGCTCCATAGCCATTGGAGATGGACTTATCCGTTGTCCTAGCACTCTCCCGGAGATCAAGGCGCGCCAGTCGAGCTCCGCTCCTGAGATAAGGCCTCGTGAACGGCCAGTGCAACTCGCCATCAAGGTTAGTGATACGTACTCAGTTATCTTTCTCCATTACATTGTGTGCGCTTCCATCAATGATTACAAATGGTCATGTGAGTGGTGTTGCAGGCTGCTATACAGACTGAGAGAGATAGAACGGAGAAACTTCTCGCAGAGGCGGCGGAGAGGACGAGAAAGATGATGGAGGAGGAGAGGGCACGGAATGACATGCAGGCAAGGGCCATGTACGAGCTCCTTGTGGTAAGTTTCTTCTGCAGATTACTTGCTAGTCTTAACATTTGAGTCTCATTACTAACTAGTATGACTCTGTTCTGAAAACCAAATGTGCAGTCTGTGTGCGAGAAGTCCGGTCAGCCCGCTCCGCCGATGCCAGTGATTGCTCCTGGGAGCACGGTGAGTTTAGTTTGAATGGACATTACTTGGTAGTCTTAACATTTGAGTGTCGTAATGCTAACGAGACATTGGAAATGATCTTTGGTGCAGCTTAACTCCAGAAACGCATCGCACGATCCTTCTCCAGGTAGTGGCACTAGCCACCCCGTTCCTACACCTCCCTGATCACGGTAAGTTTCTCTAGTGTTTTGCTTAAAAAATGCATAAAGACCTAGACTTAGCTTTATTTCCTCCAATATGCTTACCATAATGACCTAGAGTTAGCTTATTTTCCTCCAAAATGACCCATTTTACCTAGGTTAGCTTATAAATGATGCAGTTCATCCAAGTTAGCTCAAAAATGACCCATTTTACCTACATTAGCTCCTAAATGATCCATTTTACCTACGTTAGCTTTAAAATGGCCCATTTCACCTAGGTTAACTCCAAAATGACCCATCTTACCTAGGTTATCTCATAAACGATCCATTTCAACTAATTTAGCTCATAAACGATCCATTTGACCTAAGTGAGCTAAAAAACGATCCATTTCACCTAAATTAGCTCTTAAATGATCCATTTCACCTAAGTTAGCTCAAAAAGGTCCATTTCAACTAAATTAGCTCTAAAATGACCCATTTTACGTAGATGAGCTCCTAAATGATCCATTTTACCTATGTTAGCATTAAAATGACCCATTTCACCTAGGTTAGCTCCAAAATGACCCATTTCACCTAGGTTAGCTCCAGAATGACCCATTTCACCTTACTTAGCTCAAAAACGATGCCCTTCACCTTAGTTAGCTCATAAACGACCCATTTCAACTAAGTTAGCTCATAAATGATCCATTTCAACTAAGTTAGCTCATATATGACATATACTTCTTGTTCTAGTCTTCTTCTTGTTCTAGTCACCTATTTCTAACTTTCTTATTTACCATTTTGCAGATTTCATTCACTTCATGGAAGCTAGCTTGCTATGATGGAGTGCTTGCTTTTCCTTTGATGAAACTTTGCATTGTATCTAGCTTGCTATCTTCATGAAACTTTGCATTGTAATATATATATGGATGGAACAATGTGTATGGATGGAACTTGCTTATGTATGAACAATGTGTATGGATGAAACTGATGTGATATGTGATATGAAACTTATGTGCTGGATATGTGCTGGATATGTGATATGAAACTTATATATTTTCTGTGCAAATTGCGGGATTTAATAAAAAACAGAAAAAACAGACAATATGCAGGCTCTTTGCCGTCTGCCACCGGCGGCAAAGAGCTCTTTGCCGTCTGCCGCGGACGGCAAAGAACCCACGTGGCAGCCAACTGTGCTTCCTGGGAGCTGACCCATTTGGTCAGTTTGCTTACAGTGGCAGACGGCAAAGACTTTGCCGTCCGTGGCAGACGGCAAAGAACCTGCACTTTGCCATCAGTGGCAGACGGCAAAGAACCTGCCATCTAGTGACGTGTAGATGACATCATAAGGCAGACGGCAAAGACCAGAGAAATTTTGCCGTCTGCGGCGGACGGCAAAGGTCTGCCGTTAGCCACTTAACGGACTGACAGCGCAATTATTGCCGTCCGCCCTCTTTGCCGTCCGCCACAGACGGCAAAGAGCCTTTGCCGTCCGCCGCCAGGAAGCAGACGACAAAGCAGCTGTTTACCGTAGCCTTCTTTGCCGGAGCCTTTTACCGTCCGCGGCTGACGGCAAAGGTCTTTGCCGTCCGCCTTTCGAGGCTTTGCCGTCCACCGTGGCAGACGGCAAAGTAGCTGTTTCCTGTAGTGAATCAGCCAGAAGAGGTTTACGAGACATAGACTAGCAACAATTTCACTCAGGGTCAGTCCAGTCAACAAGACAGCGAAGCAGCCCTCTCTCAAGTATGCCGTCTCTTCGAGCAAAGTCAGCAACAGCACCAAGAAATGATGAATCATGTCATCAATATGGGAAACCACCGTGAGCCCTATCAACTGCATTCCAAGTTATCTGAGTTACAGAAGACTCGCCCCTCAACTTTTGCTCACACCGATAGGCCGCTGGAAGCCGATGATTGGCTTCGTGACATTGAAAGGAAGCTGATCATTGCTCAGTGTTCAGATCATGAGAAGGTGCTTTATGCACCACACTACCTTACTGGAGCAGCTGCAGCATGGTGGGAAAACTTCCTACACATGCACCCTAGTGAACACAACATCACCTGGGAAGAGTTCAAGGAAGGCTTCCGTGGGGCACACATCCCCAGGAGCATCATAAAGATCAAGAAGAGAGAGTTTGATGACCTGAAGCAGAGAGGCATGTCAGTGACAGAATACAATGGTCAGTTTACCCAGCTGTCTCGTTATGCCTACGGCGAGCACATGACAGAAAATAAGAAGATGGAAAAATTCCTGGACGGCCTGGCACCAGCACTAAGATGCCAACTGATTGTACACACCTTTCCCGATTTTAAGACTCTGGTGGACAAGGCCATTACCTTGGAGAATGAGCGCCGTAGTCTGGAAGATATCCGTAAGCGAAAGTGGGACAAGACGACTCTTGCTCGCAACAACCGAGGCAAGACTGAAGTCCCAAGGACAGAAGCAAG
Source organism: Aegilops tauschii subsp. strangulata (assembly GCF_002575655.3). Lineage (NCBI taxonomy): Eukaryota > Viridiplantae > Streptophyta > Magnoliopsida > Poales > Poaceae > Aegilops > Aegilops tauschii. Next base: position 402,739,042 of record NC_053035.3, read on the forward strand.
GAGATCCACGACTACTGTTCCAAGGCCCGTCGGACAGTTTCATGCCAGGGACAAGGAGTACACATACCGTCCAGGGGTCACCTGCTATGCTTGTGGTCAAGAAGGGCACTATGCTAAACAGTGCCCAAAGCCAAGGAACCCGGCACCCAAGCCAAACAATGGTGGGAACAATCCAGCCCCCAAGCGCAACAATTTCAACCCCAACAACAACCACAGGAAGGGTCACCTGAACCATGTGACCATGGAAGAAGCGCAGAATGCCCCAGACATCATGCTCGGTACGTTCCCTGTCAACACAGTACCTGCCACGGTTTTGTTTGATTCTAGAGCTTCCCATTCGTTCGTTTCAAAGAGTTTTGTTTTGCAACATGGTTTTCCAATACTTCCCTTGGAAAAATCTATGATCATCAAGTCCCCCGGAAATAGGCAAATCGCTTAGGGTTACTGCCGAGGAGTGGTCATTGAGTTCGAAGGACTACAATTCCAAGCAAATCTCATCGTGTTGGAGAGTAAAGGACTGGATGTCATTTTAGGGATGGACTGGTTGACAACCAACAAAGGATTCATTGACTGTTTCAATCGGACCATGATTCTCACTCACCATCACGGCAAGACAATAAGGGTTTCCGCTCAAGAAAGGCCACGATCACAGCAACCAAAACTGAACAAAATGGACATTGCAGAACTGAGAAAAGTTCCAGTGGTATGCGAGTTTCCTGATGTGTTCCCTGAAGAACTACCAGGCATGCCACCAGACCGAGAGATAGAATTCAGCATTGAACTAGCACCTAGCACCGCTCCCATCTATAAGAAGCCTTATAGAATGGCACCCTCAGAATTGGTGGAGTTGAAGAAGCAGATAAAGGAATTATTGGACAAAGGATTTATTCGAGCCAGCTCCTCACCTTGGGGTTCGCCTGTGTTGTTCGCCAAGAAAAAGGATGGGACACTGAGACTGTGTATAGACTATTGAGCCCTCAATATGGTCACTATCAAAAACAAATATCCGATGCCACGGATAAATGATTTGTTTGACCAGCTCGCACAAGCCAAGGTATTCTCAAAAATTGATTTGAGATCGGGATATCATCAACTGAAAGTACGGATAGAAGATATCCCCAAGACAGCATTCACCTCCAGATATGGGTTATACGAGTTTATAGTGATGCCTTTTGGACTAACGAACGCCCCCGCATATTTCGTCCACCTCATGAACAAAGTGTTTATGATATTCATGGACAAATTTGTTGTGGTATTCATTGACGATATTCTGGTTTACTCAAGGACACCAGAAGAGCATGCTGAGCACCTCAGAATTGTTTTGGGAGAATTGAGGAAACATCAGTTGTACGCCAAATTCAGCAAGTGCGAATTTTGGCTAAGACAAGTTGGTTTCTTAGGCCATATATTGAACCAAGAAGGCGTGGCCGTAGACCCAGAAAAAGTCAAGGCCATACTTGACTGGAAGCCACCCGCCAACGTCACAGATGTGCGGAGTTTCCTGGGAATGGCCGGATATTAAAGAAGATTTATTGAAGGATTCTCCACTGTGGCAAAACCAATAACACAGTTACTCAAGAAGGACAAGAAATTTGTATGGACGGAAGCATGCGAGAAAAGCTTCCAAGAACTCAAGAAGAAGCTGACAACCGCACCGGTCTTAACTGTGCTGAACATTCACAAGAGTTTTGAAGTTTATTGTGACGCATCCCGAAAAGGTCTCGGATGCGTACTAATGCAGGATGGCAAAGTTGTCGCATATGCCTCCAGGCAGCTGCGAAAACATGAGGAAGATTACCCAACACATGACTTGGAGCTAGCAGCAGTTATACATGCACTCAAGGAGTGGAGGCACTTTCTGTTGGGAAATCGCTGTGAAATATATGCGGACCATAAGAGCCTCAAATATATTTTCACACAGCCAGAGCTAAATTTACGCGAACGACGCTGGTTGGAATTGGTCAAGGACTATGATGTCGGTATTCACTACCATCCAGGGAAAGCAAATGTAGTGGCCGATGCCCTTAGTCGAAACCCCAGCCCGGACAATGACGGTCCGCAAAACTTGAGGCCTGAGTTTCAGCAAGAGTTCGCTAGGCTCAACATGATGTTAGTCCCTGAGGGCACCGTATCAAATCTGGAGATACAACCCACCCTGGTGGAACAAATTAAGAAGGCCCAACAGGGACATCCCAGCATTGAAGGTATAAAGAGGAAAATGAACCTTGGTAAGGCTTCAGAGTTCGTCACAGACAGTGAAGGAACATTATGGTACGGAGACAAACTTTGCGTACCTAACATTGAGGAACTCAAGCAACAAATCTTAACCGAAAGCCACACCGCACCATATTCGATCCACCCTGGAGGAACCAAAATGTACAAGGACATTCAGGAAAGATTTTGGTGGCACGGTATGAAAAGAGATATAGCCACATTTATTGCTTGTTGCAATTCATGTCAGCGCATCAAGGCCGAACATCAAAAGCCAGCAGGGCTACTCCAGCCAAACAGGATACCGGAGTGGAAATGGGATAAAATAGGAATGGACTTCATTGTCGGATTACCCCGATCACAACGCGGAAATGACGCCATATGGGTCATCACAGACCGACTAACCAAGGTTGCTCATTTCATTCCCGTGAAGACTACCTACTCCACACAAAGACTGGCCAAACTTTATCTCTCCCGGATAGTTTGCTTGCATGGAGTCCCAAAGACTATAATATCAAACCGAGGCACACAATTCGTCTCCAAATTTTGGGATCACCTACAACAAGCTCTGGGCACGCAACTAGCTTTCAGTACAGCGTACCACCCTTAGACTGATGGACAAACGGAACGTGTAAACCAAATCCTAGAGGATATGCTAAGAGCCTGTGTGCTCACCTATGGATCTAGTTGGGAAGAGAGTTTGCCGTATGCCGAATTTGCTTACAACAACAGTTACCAAGCCAGCTTGCAAATGGGACCCTTTGAAGCATTGTACGGACGAAGGTGTCGCACCCCACTGAATTGGTCAGAAACAGGTGACAGCCGTATCTTCGGCCCAGACATGCTTAAAGAGGCCGAGGAGAAAGTTAAGCAGATCAGGGACAGACTCAAGACAGCACAGAGCCGACAAAAGAGCTACTATGATCAGAAGCATCGTGAGGTCAGCTTTGAACCCGGTGATTCTGTATACCTACGAGTGTCTCCTATGAGGGGTCTGCAACGGTTCAAAATTAAGGGGAAGCTAGCCCCAAGATTTATTGGACCATTTTGTGTAATGGCACGAAGAGGCACAGTAGCCTACCAACTAGACCTACCCAAGGAGCTGTCAGACGTCCATGACGTATTCCACGTCTCACAGTTGAGAAAATGTGTGAGTAACCCGGAGAAGCATGTACCTCATGAGGGCATTGATGTTCAACCAGATCTCACCTACAGAGAGAGGCCCGTAAAAATATTGGAAGAGTCTGAAAGGAGGACCCGTCAGAAAACGACGAAATTTTTCAGGGTTCAGTGGAGCAACCACACTGAGGATGAAGCTACATGGGAAAGGGATGATTTTCTCCGGGCAGAGTATCCATATCTATTTGAGGATCAGCAGAAATCTCGAGGACGAGATTTTTCCTAAGGGTGTAGGTGTTGTGATATCCAAGTTTCTATTTGGATTTTTCAAAATATTTTATTTGACTTGAGGGAGGTGATTTAAATTTTTCTTCAAAAGAACTCTCCCTTTCAAATATTTTTTTATGGCAAAAGTTTTATTTGGATTCACCCAAGATCTGTTTTTGGTCTTGGAGGTTCTTGCTTTTCATTTGGACTCAAGACAAAATACTTTTCACTTGGGAAAATGCCTTTTGAAAATCTCTTTGAAAATGCACTATGGCTTTTGGAATAATCCCTTGCTACTTTCAACAATTCCCTCTTGCCATGGCCTTAGTGCAAATACTCTCTCCTAAACCTCCTCTCATCTTTGGATCATGTTTGGCATCAAATCCAGCAAGTTGAACCTCCCCATATGATCATTTTCCATTTAAATCTTATTCAAACAATTTCTGTCTTCCATTCTAGCCATTGGTGATTTATAAAGGAGCTACACTTTCTGCTTGGATTTTTGTCCCCAAACCAACTCCCCTCTCTAGTCCTTTCAACCCTCAACCAAGATCCATGAAGATCCACTGGTCTTCAGTTTAAATTTTTCAAACTACACTTGCTGCAAGTTTGGACCAGATTTGTCAAATTTGGTAAAATTCATCCAAATCCTTCTCCAAAAATTCCAAGTAAAATCAGGCAGCCTCTGGGTACATTGAGTGGTCACCTCACCAAGTACCAGCTCCAGAAAAGAAAATCTCATTGCCAAATCTTTTTGTCGAACACCTGCAGTGCATTGTCAAGATCATGTTCAGTAAAGTCTGAGAACATTTCAGTGCACTGTCGTTTTCTTCAGAACTTGTTGTCGATCTCGACAGTGCCTCGATGTCGCCTTGCTCCCCGTCCCCTCCCCCTTGTTCCTGCACCACACGAGCGTCTGGCACCTTGCGGACGTCGGCGACGAGCAGCAGAAGGTGCGCCGCCCCGTGACCGACGCCAGCGGCGGCTTTGCGGCCGCCAGCGGGAGGCGCGGCGCAGACGGCGCCACCCAGCGCCGCCCCAGCCACTGGAGCTCGCCGCGTGGCCTTCCACTCCCCCGAACGCGCTGCCACTCTCGTCGTGAACCGCAGGGCGCGGAGCGCGCTCTCTGCCGCCGTCGAGCCCGTGCGGCCATCTCACCGTGGACAGACGCCATTACGCCAAGACCAACTCCGTTTAGCTGTCAAATGGCACCAGTAACTTCCACTGATGCTGCCTGGCCACTCAAACCTCCTGCCAATCCACTGCATCACCGTAATCGCTCGCTGGAGATTCTCCGTTCATGGCCACCCCGTCGATCCGCCTATAAATAGAGGCCCCGAGCTTCAACTCGAGCACACACCATCCCTGCACTCCACCTAGAGCACGCCTAGCCACTGGAAGAGCCCCGAGGAGGTCTCCTTCCTCGACTCCGGCCGCCGCGACCCGCGACGGGATCCAGCTCGATTCGCCCCCGTGCGTGCACCTCCGCCTCCCATCTCTTGCCAGTAGCTTCACTATGCATCCCTCCTTCTGACCCGCGCTTCAATTCGAAGTTTGCAGCCCTCCACCGGAGTTCTCCATCCTCACCCGAGCCGCCGTCCGCCGGAGAAAGTGTCACCGTCGACGTGGTGCTCCCCGTTGGTTGAGTCCACCACCCACCGACGTGGAAGAACACGCTGAAGCTCTTGGTACCCTCCGATCCTCCTAACTCGCCGTGGTTCGACGCCGGCGTCCACCGCAGTCCTCGGGCGCCGACGAGCTTTTCAAACCTGACATGTGGACCCCGCATGTCAGCCTCTGTTCTATTATTTCGCGAACCGTTTTCTGTTGGCACCTTCGGGCAAAATATGCTTTCCCTCTTTAGTTAGCGCATTTCTTTCCGAAGTGTTTTCTGGTTTCCCAGTTTAAACCCTGGAACTTTTCTGTTTCATTACAGATAAGTCCCTGGACAGAAACCTTTATAACTTTTTATTTAAAAGGGATTTTTGAGTGATTCTTTTTCTGACAGTCTTAAAATTTTGTCTAGTTTTTTATGGGATTTATTTGGAAATTTTTTGGAAAAGTTTCTGTGCACGCGTTGGTTTTCACGTTAGTGCCCGTTTTCGTTATTGCCGTAGGTTCCGGAAGAGGTGACGGAGCCGCGAACTTCGCCGAGCTAGACTCCGACTTCTCCGAACCAGGCAAGCATGTTTTGAACATTTGATATGACAGGTGTTTTACATGTTTTCGTGAAAGTTGTGCGTGGCATATGAGTGTCGGTGAATACCTCGTTGCTTGTGAGGCAACTACCCGCATGTTCCAAAGTTGCGATGATCTCTGATGAGAGATGGCCTAATCATGTGGTGATATGAAGGGAAGCAAGGTGGTACTATTGTAGCATACCAGCCTTGCGTCATCCGACGAATGCAGACGTTAACGTGGACGGAGTCACGTTATCGTCCTTTCCCCCTTCCCTGCTACCACATGTTTCATTTGCCAGGATGCGGTTTAGTAAGTTGGTAACCTCTTTCCGTGTACACACCAAAACAGAGAGGCCGGGATGATGGTACCTTGGCCCAGGATTAAAGCCAGTCATCCGGTCAGGGGGCATGGGTGTTTCCGTTTGGGACCGAGAGGGGGGGCACCCCCTTAGAGCGCGTGTATAGAAATTTGATCCCATGCTACGCGAGGTTGTAGCCTCCCCGTCTCAAGGTTTTTCTTGAACGTTGCCGAGGGTGATCCCTGGCTTCGGAATGTTGAATTGGGTGTGTACTGGTTAGACGTGTTTCTTCTAAAACACCGTAAACGGAACTAGTCCTTCTGACTACTGAAATCCGTTGGCTGTGGTTAAGTACAAACTCTGCAGAGTCAATTCCTTCCAAGTCATCGTATCCATGATCAAGTAGTGTAATCAATATATCCATATCTATGTCCCTGGTGAACAAGCTCAAGTGGTAAATCCAGTTTAATTATTATTCCTGTGGATGGACTAACTTTATATTTGCCTCGTGCTTGTGATAATTGATGTTCCCGAACTATTGGATTATTGCGCTACAATATAAGCCCTTTATGTGACGTCGCGCAGACGTCCGACTGTGGCGTGTTTTTGTTTCTTACTTTAAATATAAGCCCTTTATGTGATGTCGCTCAGACGTCCGACTGTGGCATGCACGACCTTTATTTTCTGTTATAAGCCCTTTATGTGGTGTCGCCCCGACGCCCGACTTTGGCATTACTATTCTTGCAGTTTCCTCTTGAGGAGTCATTCAGACCCTCGTTTGGCACCCCAGTATTTATTATCTCTATGTCTGAACGCACTAGTTAATTTGTTCATACGCTTCATGTTTACATTTGTTATATCTTATGTCCGAACTGTCTTGCGAGTACTTTCATAGTACTCACCTGGCTTGTTGATTTGGCCAGATGTTGACGAAGGCGATCTCTTGGATGAAGAGTTTGATAGCGCGTCCGACGCCTAGAGGAGTCCCAGTCAGTCCTGCACGATCCCGGATATTGGTCACTTGTATTATATACGCTTCCGCCACCCGCAATAAGTCTCCTCGAGCCTCACTCCGACGCTCGAAGAGCTGTAGTCTTCAGGAATCATATCACTCGCTTCGCGGTGATATTTCCACCACCGTTATTATCGTGAATTAGTAGTATGCCACCCTATCCGCCGTCTTGTTTTATCGGCGTGCATGTAATAAATTGTTGGGTAGTCTCCGGTCAACCTTGTATTATATTCAGTACTCCTGGTATTTTTCTTCTGTGACCAAGATATTGTCTACCAGTGAGAAGGAATTCTTCCTTACTGGTCCGTAAAAGGGATTGGTCTCTCAATAATTATTTTATTGAAAAACCGGTCGTGATAGTGGTGAATGCCGTTGAACCGGCGGTGCCCCGTTATTTGCGCTGGTCCGAGCAGCCGATTGTGTGGAGTAGAGAAGATCATCCACCCCGGGTTGACAATCTGGGACATCTGGCTCTGGTGGTGGCACCTTAGGTGGGAGGTTATAATTTCAATAATGTACTCATGGATGGAGGGAGTAGTATCAATATCCTTTGTTATGAAACTTTCCATCGCATGGGGTTAACAGATAAAAATCTTAAACCGTCCAATACGGTGTTCCATGGTGTGGTGCCTGGTAAGTCGGCATATCCTGTTGGTAAGATAGCTCTGGAGGTGGCTTTTGGAGATGAGCATGACTCGAGATCAGAAACCTTGACCTTTGAAGTGGTGAAAATCAGAAGCCCGTATCATGCCCTATTTCGACGGCCAGCTGATGCTAAGTTTATGGCACGGCCTTATTATGTTTATCTGCAGCTCAAGATGCCAGGTCACAAGGGAACTATAACCGTGCATGGGAGCCGCAAGATTGCTTTGGAGTGTGAAGAAGGTGATGCAGCTTATGCCGAGTCGGTTTGTGCAACAGAAGAGTTGAAATTTTAGAAGAACAATGTTGACCCGGCAGATATGACTTCGTTGAAGAAACCAACTACAGAGCATGATCCGACCTTGAAGTTTAAATCGGCTGATGAGACTAAGCTTGTTGACTTCGTGCCTGGCGATTCGTCCAAGCAGTTTAGCATCAGCGCTAATTAACTTGGATCCGAAATAGGAAAGCGCGCTCATCGAGTTCATCCGTGAGAATCCTGACATCTTTGCATGGAAGCCTTCTGACATGCCTGGTGTGCCTGTAGACATAAACCGGCATTGATATGTAAACTTGTGTTGTAAGATAGAAGTAGCAGAGACCGAGCCGGACACGATTATGAGCCGGCCTCGGGATTCTGTAAACCGACGAGCGTCAACCCATGTATATAAGGGGACGACCCGACGGCGGTTCAAGGACAACAGACAACAACTCGAGACTCAGGCAAAGCGTATTCGCTCCCTGGTCATCGAAACCCCAGCAATTCCATCACAACTAAATTTAGGCTTTACCTTCATCGTAAGGGGCCGAACTAGTATAAAACTCTCTCGCGTCCCTTGTCTGTTTTAACCCCTTTAAGTTAACCCGTAGCGATGGCTCCATGACTAAGTCCTTTCCCTAGGACATCTGCCGTGACAATACCACGACAGTTGGCACCCACCGTGGGGCTATCGCATGATGGTTTCAAGTTCTTGCAGGGCAACTTCGAAGGACTCAAGGGTTACGCTGTTGGCCGGATGACCAAGAGTCATCGCGGCAAGCTCTACATCGACGATGCAGGCTGGGGCCCCGAGGCCGGCTCAATCGAGTATGGGTACTGGGTCCCCTTTGGTGGCATACACGTTTTCATTGGCAAGATCGGCGAACCGGGCCCCGAGCCGGACATCTGCACCGACCTCGTCGAAACGGCTCAACGTGCGAGATCTGCCCGGGTCAAGCCTGTCATGAAGCGTGCCTTCGTGGGAGTTATCCATGGAGGGGAATAAGAGGATAGATCGGAATCTGGTGGTGAGACCGTCCTTTATTTCGGCGACGAGTCATCGACCGGAGAGACCGAGTTGTTATATCAGTTACAAGATGGCTGGATTGGGGGCTGTTCCGATGGCGACAGTATTCCAGACCCCTTTCATCTGCAAAAGCGGGTTGCGATCTTCATGGCCGGTACGCAACCGGCGCTCCACTCTTCGACCACAGCGGTGATGATTTCCGGATCGGCAGCGGCAACAGTGGCCGGGGCAGGAGGCCCTGTGCGACCGCCATCTCTGGTTCTATCTGATTTGTTTGACGCGTTGGCAACGCTGATGGCGGAGGTTAACCTGGCGGATCAGGATGCGCACAATCCAAAGCCGACTTAGCAGCTGAGGATACCAGGATAGCCGCGGAGCGGGCCGCTTTGGATGCACAAGCTTACCGGATTATGCTGGATCAGGGTGCGTCGAACGAAGTCCTGAAGAGGAGGCACCGATCTCGCCTGCCGCCGGTTTATGACGCTAGAAATCTCTTTAACACCCCAGGAGCAGGGACCAGTAATCCGCCGGTGGTAAACCGGGCGGAGGCACCTAGAGCAGGAGCGCCGGTTCAGCCACGTTTGGTGGATCCATCTCGTCAGAACAACATTGTAGCATCGCATGTCCCCACGCCACTGGGTCATTATTCTAACCTGATGGACAACATTGTCGCTGCCGCTTCATGGCTGGCGGCCATCCCGATCGAAGGCGATTCTTCGGCGGCGGTCGAGACGCGTCGGGTTAAGGAGCTTCTTCAGACAGCCATGGTTCAACAGGAGGCTTATTCATATAGTCGCGATCAGATTCATTCCACTCCCCGTCCAAGCCGGAATTACATTAGGCTTATGGATGAACCAGCAGTGTCAAGCAATGCACGGAACCGTGATCCGCCCCGTGGCAATAACCCGGCGGGTGGTGCTGGTGATGCTCAGGAGGAGGTGGACCGGGCTCGGGCACGCAGAGAGGCCGAGTTAGCGGCGCAGCATGAAGCCCGTCAGCTTAGTCTGGTTCGTCCAACCACATCGGTGGAACCAGGAGTTACCTCTAATTCTTTGGGAGTGTCGTGTCTCGTCCCGGCATTACGCAATGTGCGCCTGCCCAAGGATTTCAAGGGCCCGCGCAAGGTGCCGAATTACACCGCCGATTTATCCCCTGAAACATGGGTCGAAAGCTATGAGATGGCCATGGAGATGCTGGATGTGGATGATGCGGCATGTGCGAAATACTTCACCATGATGCTAGAAGGGACAACCCGCACTTGGTTAAAGAGCTTACCAGCTAATTCTATCAGGTCATGGGCCGAGTTGACAGCCCGGTTTATTCAGAATTTCAAGGATACATGCAAGCAGCCCATGTCAATTGTGGACTTAGCTGCCTGTGTCCAGGAGGAAGGAGAGTCAACAACCCATTGGGTGCGTCGGGTTTCCGAGATTTTGCATTCATCGGACCGCATCAACGCTGACACCGCAGGTTTAACATTGGAAGGCAATTGCCGGTTTGAACCCCTGAAGTTGAAGTTGGGATGGCTCAAACGTCATTGTAACGACATGGGAACCCTCATGGCTGCACTGGTGAAGTATGCCGACTTTGATGGTACCAAGGATCCCGAGTCTGACGATGATAAGATAGGGAAGGGGAAAAAGAGCGGCAACGCCAAGGGGCAGCACCACAACCCGGCGGGTCATGGAAACGGCGGCAAGTGTAAGGCGGACCACGGTTTAGACTTCGTGGCTAATACTAATACACATGACAAGGGCCAGCGGCGTAAGGGTAAACCACCCCAGCGCGGTGGAAGGCCAAGTCATAATCCGAACCTTTTGTCTTATCTGTTGAACCAGCCCTGTCCAAAGCATGGGACGAAGGAGGACCCGTCCACGCACCTCTGGAAAGATTGTTACATCATGCAAGAGTTCAAAAATTCTGATTCTTTCCGGTATGATCATGGACCAGGTGGCGGTTCGGGCCCCGGCTCCCATGGGCCGGGTTATGGCGGAGGAAATTCCGGTTCAGGCTTCCACGGTAATTAGGGTGGACATAACAATCAAAGTAATCAGGGTAACCAAGGTGGCTATAATCATCAGGGCAATCAACAGCAGCTGCAACAGTCAGGTTACTAGACCAACCCGAAGCAGTTGAATAGCAGACAGTATCATGTCTTCACCACTAGCTTGGACAAGCACGATCAGAAGCTTCATAAAAGGGTGGTGAATGCCGTTGAACCAGCGGTGCCCCGTTATTTGCGCTGGTCCGAGCAGCCGATTGTGTGGAGTAGAGAAGATCATCCACCCCGGGTTGACAATCTGGGTCATCTGGCTCTGGTGGAGGCACCTCAGGTGGGAGGTTATAATTTCAATAAGGTACTCATGGATGGAGGGAGTAGTATCAATATCCTTTATTATGAAACTTTTCGTCGCATGGGGTTAACAGATAAAAATCTTAAACCGTCCAATACGGTGTTCCATGGTGTGGTGCCTGGTAAGTCGGCATATCCTGTTGGTAAGATAGCTCTGGAGGTGGCTTTTGGAGATGAGCATGACTCGAGATCAGAAACCTTGACCTTTGAAGTGGTGAAAATCAGAAGCCCGTATCATGCCCTATTTGGACGGCCAGCTGATGCTATGTTTATGGCACGGCCTTGTTATGTTTATCTGCAGCTCACGATGCCGGGTCACAAGGGAACTATAACCGTGCACGGGAGCCGCAAGATTGCTCTGGAGTGTGAAGAAGGTGATGCGGCTTATGCTGAGTCGGTTTGTGCAACAGAAGAGTTGAAATTTTACAACGACAATGTTGATCCGGCAGATATGACTTCGTTGAAGAAACCAACTACAGAGCATGATCCGGCCCTGAAGTTTAAATCGGCTGATGAGACTAAGCTTGTTGACTTCGTGCCTGGCGATTCGTCCAAGCAGTTTAGCATCAGCGCTAATTAACTTGGATCCAAAATAGGAAAGCGCGCTCATCGAGTTCATCCGTGAGAATCGGGACATCTTTGCATGGAAGCCTTCTGACATGCCTGGTGTGCCGAGAGAACTTGCTGAGCACACTCTCAATGTTGATCCTAAGTACAAACCGGTCAAGCACTTTTTCCGCCGGTTCAATGAAGAAAGACGCAAAGCTATTGGAGAAGAATTAGCCAGGCTCTTGGTAGCTGGATTTATCATTGAAGTATTCCATCCTGAGTGGTTGGCTAATCCGGTGCTGGTCCTCAAGAAGAATGGCACTTGGCGTATGTGTGTAGACTACACAGATCTTAACAAAGCTTGTCCAGCAGATCCTTTTGCCCTTCCCCATATTGATCAAATTATTGATGCTACGGCGGGTTGCGAGCGTTTAAACTTTTTGGATGCATATTCTGGTTATCATCAGATCAAAATGGCAGTTAAGTACCAGGAGAAGACAACCTTCATAACTCCCTTGGGAGCCTTCTGCTATGTGTCCATGCCCTTTGGGCTCAAGAGTGCCCAGGCGACTTATCAACGGTGTGTGCAGAATTGTCTTCATAAACAGATCAGCCGCAATGTTCACGCCTATGTGGATGATATTGTGGTAAAATCAAGGAAGAAGGAGACATTGATTGATGACTTGAAGGAAACCTTTGATAACCTGCGGGTTTATAAAATGATGCTTAATCCGGCCAGTGTGTCTTTGGTGTACCTGCAGGCAAGCTCTTGGCCTTTTTGGTGTTTAACAGGGGCATTGAAGCTAATCCAGAAAAGATCAAAGCCATCACTTCCTTGGCTAAACCGAAGTGTATCAATGATGTTCAACGCCTGGCAGGCCGGATTGCCGCGTTGAGCCTGTTTGTCAGTCGCCTGGGTGAGAAGGCCATCCCTTTGTATCAGATGCTGAAGAAAACGGATAACTTCGTCTGGAGTGACGCCGCTAATGAAGCATTTGAGGACTTAAAGCGGCAGCTAGCTAATCCGCTGATTCTCGCTGCTCCGGTTCATAAAGAACCATTGTTGCTCTATGTGGCAGCTAACGCTCGGGCTGTTAGTGTGGCTATTGTGGTGGAGCGCAAGGAGGCAGGAAAGGAATATCCGGTTCAGCGGCCGGTTTACTATATCAGTGAGGTACTTATTGAGTCCAAGCAGAGGTACTCGCATTGGCAAAAATTGGTGTATGGGGTTTTCATGGCAAGCCGGAAGCTTAAGCAGTATTTCCAGGGTCGTCCCATCACGGTGGTCAGCTCTACTCCTTTGGGGGATATAATTCAGAACAGGGAAGCAACCGGCCGGATTGCTAAGTGGGCTATCGAGCTCGGGCCTCACGGGTTGAAATACATACCCCGAACGGCGATCAAATCTTAGGCACTTGTGGATTTCATCAATGATTGGACAGAATTACAAGCGCCAGAGGAGAAGCCGGATCATACTTATTGGACTATTCATTTTGATGGGTCCAGGCAATTGGAGGGCTTGGGGGCTGGAGTCGTATTAACTTCCCCATGAGGTGATAAGTTTTGTTATGTTCTCCGTTTAATGTTCCCTTGCACTAACAATGCAGCTGAATATGAGGCTTTACTCCATGGTCTTCGGATGGCCAAGGAGATGAACCTAAGCCGAGTTAAGTGCTTCGGTGACTCGGATCTGGTGGCTCAACAAGTGTCCGGCACTTGGGATTCCAAGGACCCACTAATGGCAGCATATCGTCATGAGGTGGATATTGTTGCAGGACACTTTAAAGGTTATCAGGTGGATCATGTGGACTGGCGGAGGAATGAAGCGGCGGACGCTTTAAGCCGCCTGGGTTCCCAACGTAAACCGGTTCCACCTAATGTATTCCTGGATGTTTTGCATAATCCGTCTGTCAAGCTCCTTGGTGAAGAGGATTTGGCTGTTCCTGATCCAGAGGCTCAGTTGGTGGCGGCCCTTCATGTTATCCCGGATTGGACGGTTCCATATCTGGCGTATATGAACCGGGGCGAGTTACCAGACGATGAAACTCTAGCCAAGCAGATAATCTGGCGCTCCAAGTCCATGACTATTATCAATGGAGAGTTACATCATTGCAGTGTGACAGGGGCGTTTCAACGCTGTGTGTCTCCTGAGGAAGGCCATGAAATTTTGCGTAAGATCCACGAAGAAGATTGTGGTCACCACGCCGGTTCAAAATCTTTGGTGGCCAAGAATTTCGTCACGGTTTCTATTGGTTGACAGCTCATGCTGATGCCGAGGACTTGGTCAAAAGATGTGATGGCTATCAGAAATTCTCCAGACGCGCTCATGTACTGGATCAAGAACAGAAGATGATTCCAATCACCTAGCCGTTTGCAACTTGGGGGCTGGATATGGTTGGGCCTTTCAAGAGGTCCAAGGACAAGAAGACCCACCTTTTGGTGGCGGTTGATAAGTTCACGAAGTGGGTGTAGGCAGAGCCAGTTAGTAAGTGTGACGCAGCCACGGCGGTTCAATTCATCAAAAAGGTGATCTTCCGGTTCGGCTTTCCACACAGCATTATAACAGACAATGGTACTAATTTGTCAAAAGGTGCCATGAAGGAGTTCTGTCAACGTGAGCACATCCGGCTTGACGTATCATCAGTGGCTCACCCACAGTCTAATGGTCAAGCGGAGAGGGCCAATCAATAGATCTTGAGAGGCATCAAACCCCGTCTTATGGTTCGTTTGCAACGGACGCCGGGTTGTTGGGTTGAGGAGTTACCTTCTGTGTTGTGGAGCATCAATACCACACCCAACAGATCGATAGGATAGACACCATTCTTCATGGTTTATGGAGCGGAAGCAGTTCTTCCTAGTGACATCCGTCATGACTCGCCTCGTGTAGCGGCATATGTTGAAGCTGACAACGAGAAGGCACGGCAGGAAGCTCTTGACCTGTTAGATGAGGAATGTGATATGGCAGCAGCCCGTTCAGCGATTTATCAGCAAGATCTCCATCGTTATCATAGCCGCCGGGTTTGAACCACAACCTTTCAAGAAGGTGATTTGGTGCTTCGGCTCATCCAGGATCCGACAGATATGCACAAGCTATCCCCCCCTTGGGAAGGACCCTTTGTGGTCAGCAAGAATCTACACAACGGGTCGTACTACTTAATCACTGTTCGAGAGCGCAAAGACTCACGTAAGTCGGAGGAGGAGACCAACCGGCCGTGGAATATTGCTCATCTTCGGCCTTACTATACTTGAGCTATAGGCTCTGCTCATGTACATATTATGACAATGTATATATTATGATCAATATAATAAACCAGAACCTCGGCTAAAGTGGGGTATCTGTTGTTTTTCTTACATCATGTGTGGTTACATGGAGCTTACAAAGCGGCGTCTGGTTTACCCCTTGATTTAGCTTCTCTAAGCTTTATATTGCATCACTTGGGGGCTTGGTCGTATCCGAACCATAGCTACACCTCTTGATCGGCGCAATGCCACAACATCACTTGGGGGCTTGGTCGTATCCGAACCATAGCTACACCTCTTGATCAGCGAAAAGCCACAGCATCAGTTGGGGGCTTGGTCGTATCCGAACCATACCTACACCTCTTGATCGGCGAAATGCCACAACATCACTTTGGGGCTTGGTCGTATCCGAACCATAGCTACACCTCTTGATCGGCGCAATGCCACAACATCACTTGGGGGCTTGGTCGTACCCGAACCATAGCTACACCTCTTGATCGACGCAATGCCACAACATCACTTGGGGCTTGGTCGTATCCGAACCGCAGCCACAGCTCTTGATCAGCTCAAAGCCACATCAATCCGGGGCCAAAGAGAGTGTTGTAAAACAACAGCTCAAACATAGGCACCCACTGAGCACAGCTCACAATGTTGCTTGAGGATTCTTTGCTGTCGAATTTTGGACCTGGCAGCCCGTGAAAACCCTCGACTACAATGGTTTTCATTTGCCTTTTGCTAAGTTTTCTTTGTTTTCATAAGATTTGTGATGTTTTCAAACCGGTGTTTATCAACCCGGTTAGGCTGTCAACTACAAGTTGTCAGTACATGATCAAATTATAATCCGGAGACTATCAGCCCGGTCTGGTTTTGACTCAAAGTCACCAGTATGGAATAAACCGGTGTTTATCACAGCCCGGGACGGTTTTCTGATAAACCGGCATCATATAATAGGAGTTACTTCTACTCCGGATTAGGGTTATTACCCTCATTACAAAGTTGGTCAGCCAACACTATGCCTAAAGGTCAAAAGTATCATATATTTCCATATTTGGTCATCTTTTACAACCTTGGTTATAAACCTTGGTCATATATATATATATATATATATATATATATATATATATATATATATATATATATATTTGGGTATCATGACCCGCCCGGTGGTAAACCGCCAGGGCGCTTTAAGCTTCTTATCTGCAGGAACAACTTGAACAAATAGCTATGCATTATGAACATCATATCTTAAGCATGGCGGATTAGCACGCATCAGTTGCAGATAAATATGCACGAAGGCATAATAGACCAAGTGTTTTAACTAGCCTATTACAAAGCGTTTAAGTGCCCAAAGGGATAATTGTTTCTCAATAAGCATTACAGCACGTGGAAGACTAAACCGGCCCCCGGATTATGATTGCTTATCAGCTTGACCTGACGGCTGCGGATCATCTTGCACCGGTTCATCTTCTTCGTCCCTACCCAGCGGCTGGTAGTCAACAGTTGTCCAGTCGATAACAATTAAAGCTTGGAACACAGCTTCGTCGCTTATAAGGGTGGATGGTTCAATGTCAGGGGCATAAGTGTGCTTACGGATTGGAGGGATCAGGTTTTGAGCCTCAGGAGTTGGTGCAGCAACCCGTTTGTTATTGATATCATAACTCGCGTGGTAAAATGAAAGATCAGCCTCTTCAGCAAGTTGACAAGCCAATGGACGTACTTCGAAGTTTATGGCGCGAAGATCTTCAGTGCCAAATTCTGATCCGTCTTCTTTTTAAGCTTGGGTAGCCTTTAGCCACGTCCGTCGGATCAAGGTCAGGCACCCATGCTTTTGCCCGAGTTAGTGCGGTCAGAGCGCGAGCCCTTGCAGCAGACCTCTTTAGCTCTTCCACCCGGGCAGGCAGCATAGATAGCCTGTCTAAGGTATCCTTGCACTACAAAAAAATACACTTCCGTGATGATACGTGTTTGTCACAGTAGGTCGCATTTTTTGTCATGCATGTACATCCATGACGATTTTATGACAGAATCAAGATAGTCATACCTGTGCTGTCATAGAAGTGTTCCATGACATTACCAAAATTATCATCACGGAAGTGTCCACTTCCATGACGATAAGTCGCGCGTCACAGAAGTGCTTTCGTCAAGGGTGACCGACACGTGGCATCCACCGTAACGGAACACCGTTAAGCTATCGGGTCGGGTTTTGGATCCGATAACCCGTTAACAACCCCGACCAATGGGAAATTTCCACGTGTAAAATTCTTATTGGCCGGACGAAACACGTGTCAGCTCGTCAGTGGGTCAGATAGGCGCCTATGATATGTCGACATGTGCCACGGCCCACCACTGGCCCATTTAGCTTACAAAGCCGGCCCGTTTGACTTTGTCAAAAGTTAACGGGCTGGCCCATGAAAAGCATGTTAACAGTCTCTTCGCAAATAGCCCATTTTACGGCCCGTTAACTCACGGCCTGTTAGGCCCTATAGGAAATCGGCCCAACAACATCATGTGGGCCGTCGAATATAACACCAGCCCATTTCACTTTCAGCCCATGTATGGCCCACGACGTCTTTCGGCCCATATGAGGCCTTCGTATCTTTCGGCCCTTTACAGGCCCACGGTGACTCTAGCCCATAATGAACAGTAATTTTCTTTATACCCGTTAACGGCCCGTGATTTACATGGGCCGTTTCCAGCCCGTGTTAGCTTTCGGCCTATTGACGGCCCATACGTTCTTGGGCTCCTTTTCGGCACTCGATTACTTCCGGCCCGTTACTGGCCTGTTCCCCTAATGGGACAAATTCGACCCATGGCAAGAGTCGGCCCGTTACTGGCCTGTTCCCCTAACGGGCCAAATTCGGCCCGTGGCAAGAGTTGGCCCGTTACTGGCCTGTTACCCTAATGGGCCAAATTCGGCCCATGGCAAGAGTCGGCCCGTTACTGGCCTGTTCCCCTAATGGGCCAAATTCAGCCCATGGCAAGAGTTGGCCCGTTACTGGCCTGTTACCCTAATGGGCCAAATTCGGCCCATGGCAAGAGTCGGCCCGTTTCTGGCCTGTTAACCCGTTGCGCCGTTTCCAGCCCATCCTATATTCTAGCCCATTAATGACCCGTTATGCCTATGACAGAATTAAGCCTTTGCTGTGCTACGGCCTGTTAATGGCCGGTTACCGTGCTGGGCCGATACTAATTACGCCCGATTACGGCCCATGTAGACCCATTTATCCGACGGCCCGAGGCCCACCGATTACAGGCCCATTTATCAAGGGCCCGTAGGAGACCCATGTATCCTACGGCCCGTCTATGGCCCATGGTAGTTGCGGCCACTAGCAAACCAGGGAAAAAGAATACTAGGAAATAAATAAGGCCGAAACTAACGCTAGGCTATTAAGGCGATTGCACAGATTACATCCACTCGGCATCAAAGATTGCCACCAGTGCAAATATAGGGAACACCCTACACTATACAAAAATTGCTTGTTGTTTTCTTCAGCCGATGGCTGCACATTAAGAATAAATTTTGTATCGCACCAAAACAAATTACAACTATATAACAAAAGGAAGGTTGGCATAAAACTTAACGGTCTAGCAGCTAAATGCACCACCAGAAGTTCAGAAGCTCAGTTCATTTGACCTGACTGTTACGTTTTCATGCTGTATTGTCTGATGGAACACCATAACCCTCGCCTTCACTTCCCCTAGGCTCCCGAACAACATAGCAAATGTCTGATAGTCTGGTTTCAAAACCATGCATATCTTGACGACATTGAGCAATGTTTCTGCTTGTTTCACAAAGGGTCTCTGTTAGGGAATGGACTTGTGTCTGGAGCGCAGATACAACATTGCTTTGAGCTTGCATATCTTGATCATGAGGCAGTTTGGACGATATTGCCTTAACAACCAACCCAGTATTACGCAGGAACGTGCTTTTGGCACTATTAGTGGACAGGTACTGACCCACTGTAGCAAGAGCTGACATTGCGGTTATAGTTGCCTCGCCACCTTCAGAAGGTGGCGGTTCCACCATTTTTTCCATAGCTCGCTGAAAAGTTGAGGTTTTACATTAGTAGTACCAGAACAGAAGATATTAAGGAGGTAGCAAAACGAAACAAAATAGCTTTGGTCTATATACAGAACTTATTCTGGTGAACCCATGTAAAATATTAGTTGTATTATTGCAAAGTACATAATAAAACCAGGTTCCAAACATATGACCATGTACCATCGCTAATGTATTGTCTATTTCTTCACAATGTATTGAGGGCTAAGGATAAAGAGACGAAGTTTATAATACGGTAAGCATAGTATGACATCATTCATATCACAAAACAACTGAGAACAGACAAACAGGCAATTGTAACATTGTGTGGGCAAGTCCATCATGGAACTAGATTACGGGTCAAGATCAAAGGAACATCACTCCTCTCTTTTAAACCTTGTAAGGTGCAATGATACGCTAAGACAATTATGTATAAAATTGAAAAGAGTAATAGACATTGGCTGCAAACCATGCAGTTCAAGGCACAAGTCAGAGTAAGTAGTAGTTAAAAGGCATGAGGATTAAGGACTTACAACAGCGGATTTGACTGGTGTAGTCATGCCCTTCTTCTTGCTGGTATGACAGTCCTTGAAAATTTCCACAGCATTTGGTTCATGTACTTTTTGGTCCTTGCGGGCTTTCCTCTACATTTCGAACAAGTCAATATAGATCTGATAATATGGTACAGTGAAAAGAGTGAAACAACAGCTAATTACAAGAGCCTCGCAGTGTGCAATATAGCTACGAGATCCTGTTGTCTGTTGGAATTTCACTTTCGTATGGCTGGCCTTCTTCTTTGAATAGTTCACCTACAAGAAGATAGATTTGTGTGGCACATGCGTAAATAGGACTTCAACATGTGATCTGATCACATATATATAATGTACCTGATACTTCGGATAAGACCAGTGTTTAACAAGGCCTCTCCAGTCTTTATCCGATATATTTTCCATTGGAGATGTCTGGGAAAGTTCACTGTTAGCCTTGCCTTCAAAGTGAGTTTTCCTCAAGTTATACCGATACTGTCGCAGAGCAGACTTGAAAACATGGGTGCAAGCTTGTCTGGTTGCATCATCTTGGCTATCCAACTTGAACCTCATCTGTTGAAAATTATGGGAGTCTCATTATCAGCAACCTAGAAAGTATGGGACAGAGCAAGACGATATTACTAGTTTCCATACATAACCATACATACAGATAAATGGTCGAGGAAGGTGTTGAACTGGGTTTCGTCTTTGTCATTCCTGTACTGAATCCATGTTGGCATGATACGTACATGACACCTAACAGCAACCGTTGCCTCTGATACTAACTTGGCTGACTCTGAAGCATCACGTGGCCTTTTTAAATTTACCTCAAAACGGATCTCCATTCTTCCTCCTCTAGATTTAGTTAACCTATCGAGCATTATCCCTGATGTTTGTTTCCTCTTGCGCCTAGGTGCTAGTCCAACAACGAACATAGGAAGTGTTAGTGTACATCAAACTGTGAGACTACATATAAAGAAGCATGCAACTGTAACTTGACTCCAGCAACTGCCTTCTTGTTGTTGAAGCTCACAAGGTTCATCTGATATTGCCAACCCTTCTTGTGTCAAGAGTGCTTGGGAAGTAGTGTCAGGTGGCAAGGGAGCTTGGGAACGTGCTGCTAGCTCAGTTGACGCACGAGTAAGTCATGCAGCTGGTAGTACTGTGGTAGGTGTTGCAAGAACTAGGGCTGTCTCTGCTTGTTTGGTGGCAGCTATTTGTTTCTGTTTGGCTTTTTTTGCAACTCGTGTAGCATGGGATGCCGTGTTAGTAGAATTTTCCGCTGGACTTTGACCTTCTATTGCACCATTAGTACTAGCAGAATCTGCAGGATTCATCCGCTTCTCATTCCCTGCCATTCTGTGTTTCTTCCTCTTTCTCTGTGCCATGTTAAGTCAAGCCCACAAGAAAAACGAATAACAATTTAGTTCTTCAGAACAAATTGATGCGTGACGCAGACGAACTGAACTTTGATGTTTGACAACCACATGATAGGAGGATGTAATATGTATGAAAAACAGGACGGAAGAGATAACCAGAACTATGATGTGTAAACTAAGAAGAAGACATTTCACCAAATTAGAAGCAATGCAATGGAAGGTTGACACCATATGAAAGATGCTACAAATATCGCTCTGCCAAGTGAACAGTGTCTCATCATAAATGGCGTTTAAATAAATGTGAAGCAGTACAAGAAATAAATCATATGCAAGATGCAAACAACATCACACTACCATGTTAGAGGTCTCTCGTCATTACTGCCATTGCATATTCACAGCATTGCATATTCACAGCTTATGATGTGTAAACTAAGGAGAAGGCATTTCAACAAATTAGAAGCAATGAAAGCTAGACACCATATGAAAGATGCAACGAATATCACTCTACCAAGTTCAAACTGTCTCGTCATAAGTGCCATTTCAACAAATTAGTAGTACAAGCTAGAAAAGAATGTGAGATGTAACCTATATCACACTCCGAAGTCAAACGTGTCTTATGATAAGTGATTGTTGTAGGTTACACAACAGCAGTAATTTGATGTAAGAACATGGTGTGATAGACAGATGTTGTATGTTCTAGAAACAGGAACACGTGTCTCATTCAAGTATAATGTGTAAAGTAAGCAGATGGAATTCAACAAAATTAGAAGCAATACAAGCTAGACATCACACATAACATGCAACCACATATAACAGTGGCAAGTTAGAGGGAGCACCGATGATGCTGCACTAGGGGAGACGTGCTCATCCTAAACACAGCTTTGTTGAGTGTCTATGCATGTGTTGTCTTGGAAATCATCTTGGGGGTGTGGAGGAGTAGAAACTGTAGAGGCCCTCCGTTCGGAAGGAGCACCTTTATCCGCTGCATTGCTAACTTCCTTCCGCTTTATTGATTTTGAATTGTCAAGTAAAACCGACAAGAAAAAGCAATAAAATTCTCTCTTCAGAACTCACTCATGCATGATACTGACTATCACTACTTTCATGTAAGGCAAACACATGATACCAGGATGGAATATGTACGAAAAACAGGACGGCATGGCATGTTCACAACTGTTTGTGTAAACTAAGCAGAAACCATTCCAGCAAATAAGAAGCAATGCAAGCTAGACACCACATGAAAGATGCAACCAATATGACTCTGCCGAGTTAAAAGCGTCCCATCATAAATGGAATTTCAACAAATTAGAAGCAGCGCATGCTATAAATCATATGAAAGATGCAACTAATATCGCACTGCATATACTAAAGGTGTCTCGTCATGTTGATTGATGTGGGATACAAAAAAACAATAGTTTTATGTAAGGACATGCTTAATACACATATGTACTATGTACTAAATACAGGAAGGCATGTCACATTAACAGGTATAATGTATAAGCTAAGTAGACTAGCACATGCAGTTTAACCAGATTGGAAGAATTACAATCTAGACACCATATGCAACATGCAACCACATATCACGCTGCCAAGTTAGAGCAAGCACCTGCGATGCTAGTGTAGGGGAAATGCTGTAATCAACTACAGAGCTACATTCACTATCTTCATCTAGCATTTCGGTTTCTTGAGAATCATGTCGGGAGGCTGACGCTGCATTCTTTAAATGAGGAGTAGTCCCATTGCCTGCCTGCCTCGTCATAAGTGATTGACGAGGGATACACAAAACATTAGTTTGATGTAAGAACATGGTTAATACACAGATGTACTAGTATGTACCAAAAATAGAAAGGCATGTCATATTCAAAGGTATAATGTGCAAGCTAAGTAGATGCAATTTAACCAAATTGGAAGCAACACAAGCTAAACATCCGGCTGGAGTGGTGAGCATGATCATCTAGGACCCGAGAGCCTGGTGGGAGGCGGGCTGCTTTGCCACCATCGTAGCTTTTTAGTTGGCTTCCAGGTGATGCCTATCTTTGCTAGGCTTGTCACTGGCTCGGCTAGTGCCCTGACTAGCTATTTGTCTTCTGGTGCTCACGGGATGGTGGTTCATGTAAAAAAAATATCTTTCCTTATCTTACCGACTTCGGCCTTTCGAATACAAGCTAGACACCATATGGAACATGCAACCACATATGACACTGCAAAGTTAAAGAAAGCACCTGGGATGGTGGTTCATTGCGAGCGAGGTCATCAACTCCAGAGCTACGTTTACCGTCTCCATCTGCTGACACTACACCCTTTATAGCGCTGTAACGTGTCTTGCCTACCCGCATACGAAGTTGGAGCGACTTCTCTCTTTTCTTTTTGGCTTCTCTCATGGCAGCAGAGTCTGAAATACCCTTGCATAAAATAACAATAGTGAGAGTAAGGGTGAAGTGTGTGCAGAACTAGTGCACTGTAAAAGTAGCAGATAGCAGGTGGCTGAAAAATAAATGATAGGAGACATATGATAGCTCTACAACATTGCATGGCAAACAAAATTATTCTACTCCGTATGATTTTTTAATATATGAGCACAGGAAATGCAGCTACTCCTCTAGCACACCACCACATGTGGTCATATCTAAGATAACACTCGACTGAAAATAAATACGTTAATTGGGAATCAACTAGCCAGAAATTGAAATTCAGGGGGGGCGACGGACCTCTAGCTAAGGTGAAATAGTATATGAGGAGAAACCTTGTGCATCGCGAGTTACTAGGAACATCTAGTATCAAGAAGAAGCGGTCAACTAGTGTCTTCTGTGGGATGAATACCGTGCAAGCAGAGACGTAAGATTTGAACGAATAAGGGAAGAGGAGTACCTTTTTCGGGTGCCGGTGTGGTCACCTCCACATGTCGCGCCGATCTTCTTCTTTTTACCGGGGAAACCGATGTTCTGGAGGGTGCAGGCTTGGACGAACCCATGGCCAAATTGTTGACTGTGTTGCCGTGGCCGTATGTCGGCGGAGGGGAAGCAGATCCGAGGCGGCGAAGGATGGCGTAGCAGGAACAGCTCCGGGGCGGTGGAGGGTGGCGAAGTTGGAGCGGCAGCGGTGAGGCGCAGGACGGCGTGGTTGAACTGGCTCGGGTACGGATGGCTCGGCCTCGGCTTCAACTACTAGCCGTGGAGGGCGTTGCGGTTGAGGTTGCGGTGGACGACGTCGGGGTATCGGCTCCGGCGTGATGGAGGAGGGCGGCGGTTGATGGGTGGGATGGGGTGGCGGACGGAGGACGCCGGGGTTTCGCGGCTGGTGGAGAGGTAGTTTTGGCTCCCACGGAGTACGAATGGGGAATCGGACGGGTGGGGGGGAACCATGTTTCGGTCTGGGACGCGCTTGTTTTTGGCTTTTTTGAACAGAAGATGGGACGCGCTTGTTTGAAATTTGGGGAAAGTACAAACTTTGCCCCCCTCTTAAATTTCGGATCTACTGCGGGTCGGGGGTACGATGGTAATCCCAGGTGTCCCAAATAGTGGGCAGGAGCGATTTCGGCCACGCGGATGTGTGCTTAGGCGGCCATTGTGTATGAATGTTTTTTGGATGCGGTTGCGTGGCGTCTAGATGAAGCTACAAACCTACCCCGGTTTAGACCTTTGGACATCGGGCCGGTAGGTTTCACGGGTCGGAGTTATTAGAAAAGTAATTTCCTTGTACTACCAAACATTGGTCTCACGCGGTTTCGGGCGAGTAGAGGCTCTTTTGGCGCTTCGTTCGAAGTTTTGAAACACAAGCATTCACGTTTAGAGTACTCTTGAACTATGAGGATTGACCTAAATAGACAACGTTATATTTGACCTTGTATGTTTGAAAACCTCATTAAATTATCCACTTCTATTTGAAATTTTGAAACTTGAAAATCCTGTAACTACGATTATTTTGGAATGGAGGAGCTAAATTTGAATCTATTTTGTACACGACTACATATGCTATTATGTACAAAATCAGAGCAAAGATTGGTGCCCCCATAATTTAGGTATGGTTTACAAATGCCATGATATCAAATTCAAATAATTGAATGGACTTCATGTTGAATTCGATTTTTTAAACCACCTTAAGTTGAATTCAAATGTATGCTAGTTCATAGGTAGCTATTTATAATGTCCATTGTGTAACTTTCGTATGTATAATGTGCTTTACACACACAACATGAACTATACTCACGTTTATATTCGATTGCTAAAGCGATGCATTGTCTGGAGTTCAAAATACTAACTATGTGTTTCAATTGTGTCAAATAATAACATAGAATCTAGATGTCTGATGGATCAATGACCGCTCTTTACGCAAATTGCAAATATCATGATCCCATCCTAATATTTGGATACAATTTATATCTTTAATCAATGTGTAGAGCAGTCTTTTACGTGTAGTTTCACTCTCCATCGGTGGTCTCTCACACATGCTCACACACACTCTCCCGAGGTGTCTTTCTCGCACACATGCTCTAGATATAACCCTCCCTCCGTCTCGTAACCATTTACAACTGTTTTCACTAACCTTTATCACAAGCACTCTTCCTCTCTCGCAAACATACACACGCACAATCCTCATCGACCCTTTCTATATACATGGACCTGCCTACGTGTCTCATATACGCACATTATCTTTACGCCTGTCTCACACGCATTGTCTCACACCTCTCTTCCTAATGGACGAGTATGATTCTAGCAGAGCATTCTGTAGGATGCCCCTTAAAGTTAGGTTGGATGAATAGTAATATCAGAGATAAAGGGGTTACCTTAGTCCGAGAACCTAGGGTTACAAATCCTAGCCGGCTTTGTCAGTGGACACACAGTCCTTCACAATTCTGCTATCTTTGTCTTGTACGACTAGTCATCCATGGGTCTTCCTAAATGCGTCACGGGCCGACCAATGTAGCGCAGGATGGAACCGAACGAAGGGCCTCACCTCGACCCACCGGACCTCACGCGGTGACACAACCTCTGCCCCCACGTCTCGTTATCTTCTCACACCCACACAGACCAACACAAACACCACACACACAGAAAATTTCTCCTGGTGCCTCTATTTCCCTCCCCCATTGCATATACACACTCAAGGGAATGTAATCTCTTGTCGTGACGTCATATTCGTCCCTCTCTCTAGACCACTCTCATTTCTCGTGCTATCTCTCCCACGCCCCCTCGGCCCCTCTATCCATGGCTCTCTCGAATACGTAATACACACACATACCTCTCTAGGCCCCGCCAAATGCATCAACTACACATTCACACATGTTACATCACGTACCCCATTGATCTAAAAAGCCCTCTCTTCACGTTTATTTTGCATACAACATTCCTTCTGAATAAAGTGTGGCCAAAAAATTATTTTAGAGTTTCTACATATATACAACATTACAAAGTGATATGGAGGAGTACGAACGCTAATTTGCATTGCATGGTGCCCACAATGATATTTATTCCGCACTGTGAATTTGTATATTTTTATTATACTATATACAAAGTTAGTCATAATAAAGAGAAAATTCACGCATGTTTCATCTTTCTCTCGCGATATATGCAATGACGATCATTGTATTTGAAGCGAAAGCATGATACGTACATTGGACTTCAGAATCCACTCATTACGGTCACCATTTACGTTTAGTGGTTATTATACAGTCACGGGCACACCGTACAACTCTGTATTTGCTCATGACATGACTAGTTCACCAGTTAAACGCTCCACGTGGCACCTCTAGTGTTGCATCACATTATCTGAATACCATCGTGCCCACCTGTCGACTTGTATGTACTCTACATCTACACTCTTATAAAATACATAAAATACACTCTTATAAAAAACAGAGTTGGTGATGATTGTAACACCCCAAAAATTTAACCATGATTTATCAATTAAAAATTTGCCAGGAAATTAAATTTTTATTTTCTGGATTTAACTTTTGATTTTAGAACCTCTCTTTTCTTTGATATTGTGGAATTTTTACCCCAAGTGAAAACCTTCCAAAAATATTATTGGACTTTTATACCCTCTCAATAAAACATTTATTTTATCAGTGGGTTTATTTGCATAATTGTTTTTCCTGAGCTTTACTCTTCTAAAAAAATGATTTTTCATAAGTTATGGAGCCTCTTTTGCACTGGAACCCTTTCAAATACTCCTTTAAAATTTCAACCAAAATTTGGGGATGTCATGTGATGTTTCCACATCACTTTTATGCAAAAATTATCTTTTGGTCATTGGAGATTTTGAGCTCTACACCAAATTTTCAAATCTGGTCCAGTTGGTAATTTTGCACTACAACCTATTTAAATCTTTCTTTAAAAATTCTTCCAAGTGTTTGGAGATGTCAGTAGATGCATATAATTCAACTTTATGCAAAAACCCATGAGTCTTCTTTGAAAAATTTGAGCAAAACATCCTCTTTTACTCTCTGGGCCAGTGAGGTGTTTTCTACTACAACCATATTTTAACTTGCCCTAATACCCATGATTATTTTTCCTGCTTATAAACCACCCTACAAAACCCTTAAGTCCAGGAGAGTGGACCCATTTGAGTATTTTTGGTTCATGCAATTACAGCCTTTAGTTTCTGTCCAGATTTGGTTTTCTCAAAAACTTGCTCTAACAAGTGTTTGTTTTTGACAAACTAACCTTGCCACCCTCTTTATCATCCAAAGAGACTATGATCTAGAGTTTTTGGCCACCCCAAGAGTTGCCTAGATGCCCATGGCATTCTCTCGAGCACCTTGTGTTCATGGACAGCTTTGGCATAGTTTTATGTTTGCACTGTGATCTTGCCCCTCTGGACAAACCAGCATGTCCACTAGTCTCCTAGCCACCACTAACCTAGACCTGTTAACTACCAGCCTCATTCAAGCCCTCTAGCACGCATTGGCGTTTCGTCGAGCGCCTGGCATGTGTGCTCTGGCCGCGGCCAGAGCACGCGTTTTGCACGTGCGTGCACCCGAGCCGCCGCGTCTTGCCCCTGGCCTTTGCTCACCCCAGGGCCACGCCCTGTCCTCACACGCTTGCCACAACCCTCCAAGCCACCCTTGGCACCCCACAGAGCCAGCGTCAGGTCGGCCATGGCGGCTAGCTGACGGCCGCAGCAGGCCCCGGCCGTGGCAGCGCCGCCCGAGCCACTCCAGCGCGCTAGCTGCCCTCTGCAACAGCTCGTGCTCATCCGCGAGCTTGTTTGCTAGCGCATGTCGCCGCCACGTCGCCCTGCAGCTACAGAACAGCGGTTCGCCAGCGTTCTTATCCGCAGCCGCGGGAACCGACCTCGACCGCCTATAAAACGAGCCCCCGAGCTCGTCCAGACCCTCAGGCGACCTCAGGCCATCTCCCTAGTGCTCCCATAGCCAACAATCGACGGAGGGAGGCCTTCTTCCTCGTCTCCGGCCAGTTCGGCCGCCGCCATGCTCCGGTACCGAACGTCGCGAGCAGGGCCTCCCCAGCTCATCCAGCGCCACCGTCCGACTCCCCTCATCCATGCGGAGCCGCCCCACCTCTCTAGCCCGATCGGGAGCCACCATAGCTCGAGACCCCGATCCACCCTAAACCACCGTCCGCCACGGAGCTCGCCGCCGTTGACCCCCTCCATCCCCGCCAGCCTTTCGACCACGAGGAGGACCGCCCTGGACTGGCGGATCCATCCCTACCCTCGGGGCCCCGTGGGGAGCCGCCGTTCGCCGGCGTCGATCGCCGGAGCCCCACCTCTGTTCGACCAGAGGAGGAAGGAGGCGGGGGACGACCGGTCAAACCTGACCAGTGGACCCAAGGGACCCACTGTCAGTGACCCACGAGTCGACCCACGCTGGCTTAAGTGGAAACGTATTCCACCGAATACGCCTTCGCTAGGGGAAAGCGTAAGCCCCCGAACCGTTTCCTTTTTCTGATTTTTTATTAAAAACAGATTTTGACTAAACTTTGACTGGCTATAACTTTTTAAATATAAGTCCAATTGACTTGATTCTTTTTCTGTTGTTTCTCAAATTCTGTCTAGTTTATTTTCAAATTTATTTGAAAATTTTCCAAACAACTTTTTTGTACTGTTTTAAAATTATGTGTTAATATAAATTTCCTCAAAATAGGATTTTGGAGAGAGAAGAAAACTTTCAAAAAGTTTTTGGGATGCACCCTGCCTCTCCACAACTTGAAGGCAAGCATTCTGAACCCTGGCATAATATTTTTTGTGTGGTTACAACACCACCTTGACATGGAGCATTCGTTATTTTATGTGACGATACAATCATACGCATGAGTGCATAATGAAGATGCTTTGCTGTTAGAGATGGATATGCTTGTGATAGTAATCATCTTCGTATGCCTTTCATCCCTACCGGAAGGAAGCCGGGAAAGTCTCTGTCTTGGACGACTGTGTCCTGAGACGACTTGTCCCTAGTTCCTCGTCGAGACGACTGTGTCCGGTATGGCATGATGAGGTATGATGAGTGGTGATTCTATCTGTTTATTGAAATATTTTTGTTATGCTAACCATGCAGGGAATAGTTAAACCTCCTGAGTCGACCATAGATCGAGTCTTGTTCCAGTAACCCCCATACTTGTTTCGTACTACCACTTGTCCCTGCCACAAGTAGGGTACGGTTCAGTAAGTTGTCAACCCCTTCCTAGCACACACCATATAGAGAGGCCATGGTGGAAGGTACCGGAGGCCACCGGTAGGCATGCCACCTGGTCCGGGGGCATGGGTGTTTCGGTTGTAGCCGAAGGGGTACCTCCCCTAGTTTGCGCGCGGTATAAATTTTGTGATCCCATGCTAAGTCGAGGTTGTAGCCTCCCCACTTAGAGTTTTGCTTAATGGGTGTCGTGGGTGATTCCAGACACCGGTAAGTTAGGCTGGTGTGTGCTGTTAGGTGTGTTTTCAGTTAAAAGACCGTAGACGGAATTAGTCCCGATGGACTAAAGAAATCCGTTACCCGTGGGTAAAGAGTACACCCTCTGCAGAGATTATACATCTATTTGAATAGCCGTGTCCATGGGTAAGGACTACAGTCTGGGATGGGTCAAGTGTCGGTCTTCGGAGGAAAAACTGCTAAACCAGAACATTGATTATGACCTGTGACACATGAGGGTTATGATTATTATTATTGTGGACTAACCATTTTCATTATTTGAATTATTGAGTATCCCTGGGATGGCTCGACCTCCTGGATACTCACTGCGATTATTCTCTTATAAGCCCTTTATGTGGTGTCGCTTAGACGCCCGACTGTGGCTTGCTTGTTATTTAAATTATTTATAAGCCCTTTATGTGGTGTCGCTCAGACGCCCGACTGTGGCATGCTTGTTATTTAAATTATTTATAAGCCCTTTATGTGGTGTCGCTCAGACGCCCGACTATGGCATGTTTGTTATTTAAATTATTTATAAGCCCTTTATGTGGTGTCGCTCAGACGCCCGACTGTGGCATGCTTGTTATTTAAATTATTTATAAGCCCTTTATGTGGTGTCGCTCAGACGCCCGACTGTGGCATGATTTATCTTATTATCCTTTCGAGGCGTCGCTTCAGACACCCGATCGGTGCATTCTATTTCTACTCCCATATTGGATATTCGTGTTATATATGAATAACCTGCTTGCGTGCATCATGGATTTTTATTTCGTGACTGACATTGTGATCATAGATTATTTCAGAGCATGATTACCATTTGTTATGTTATACCTGTGTTCATAATGTTTGCGAGTACATTCAAAAGTACTCACTGGCTTGTCCCTGGCTATTGTCTTGGCCAGATTTCTTGCTTGGAGAAGAGCGTTGCGATGACAGCCCCGGAACCTACGCAATGATGATAGCAGCCTCGCGAAGATAGGAGTTATCCTGGTCAGCTGTTCCTGTGGGAAATGGAGTCCCATGGCCACTGATGAACCACAAACCGCTTCCGCCATCAACCACTAGAAATACTCATAGGCCAGAATCGTCTCGTACCACATATTTTGTATTTTGCTTGGAATTTCTGTATCTAGTTGGTGCCTCATCAGCTAACTGTAATCCTGGGGCTGGTGAGCACAAGGATCATTTTTGGGAAATTTATACCCCGAAAATCCGGTCCTGACAAACTTGGTATCAGAGCCAAGCTGACCATTGGCTAATCCTATCTTAGCCAGGTCAATAAACCTAGGTTAACCGACCCACCAGACCTTAACCTAACCCCAGCCAAGCTTCTCGTCTAAGATAGCCACACAGTGACCCCGATGCTTTTGGCAGTCTGTGCCCAACCTATCCGCCTAGCCCGTCGATCACGCGCCAGTTACCGACACCTAATTTGTCTCATTTGCAAGCGTGCGAAGGAAGACTCCGTCCCCTTTTCTATAAAAAGGGCACGCTAGCCTCAACACAGCATAGCACAGCGTCTTCCCCTAACTCGAGGCATAATGCCTGGCCCTATTGTGCACAATGAGACCACAGCCACCAACCTTGGAGGTTTTGTGACCGTGCTCGCAAACCTCACCCGCCGTGCCTATGCATTAGAAGAGCCCCCAGAATATGTTGTGTACCAAGGACCCATGAGCGGTGAGAGCCGTCAATTCTGGGCCACTGTACACATCTATGGTAGGGGTCTATTGCTAGAACGCCCCTACAGGTTCCACGGAAGGACAACTTCCTTTGAGCCACAAGCCATCCAACTAGCTGCTCGAGAGTCTATAGTTCAACTCCGGCACTTGAAGCCTAGAGTTAACTGTCGCTCGTTCTACTACTACCCAAGCCGTGAAGGGTATGGTAGGCCACCCCAGGTTGCCAACGGAGATCACGAGACAGATCCTGCATTGTTGCATCTGGTGCGCTATGTAAGTGCACTAGAGGAACTGTTCGATCAAATCACCCTTGATCTGATCGCAGCTCGTGGAGAACTTATTCGCCGAGTCCCAGCAAGAGGAGAAGATGAGCCCGACCCCGACAACCCAGTCGTGCTATTCGGACAGCCAATCGAGTCCTTGAGGTCTGCCCCAGCCATCGACCAAAATGCTTTGGTGTCCCCAGAAGTGCTTCGTCGCCTTTTGGGAACACACTCCAACGGGTTTGTGGCCAACAACCCCCGCGATGGTCATCATCGCTACCCCGACCCTGCAGCCCCTCAACCCCATCCAGCTAATCCCGATGGTGAAACCTGTGGAGAAGCCTCGGCGTCCACAAGGCAAGCCTGCTTAGATATTAACGAAGTAGACTAAGTCACTCGAGTGCTACCGGGCCTTAGTATTTCTGTGCCTTGTAATTGTGTGATCCTGTATCACCATAATTAAATGTTGTCTGCTTGTGTGCCCCTATTTTTGAATAGTAGCCATGCATAATACGTCAGCGTACAGTCGCATTTTTAAATTCCGGGCGCAGCTACCAAAACCACCCCGACGACACCCAGAACAATGCGTCACATTTATGAGATATGTGTATCTGTGGCATTGACCCCGAGCCCAAGAGCAGAACCGACAAACTAGTTACCCTTCACCGCGATAAATGACCCTGCCCAGATGCTATATAAAAGGCTACCTCGTGACCTTGCCAAGTATCTCTCACCTTGTGCATAACTATCACAGACATTCCTTTGCCATGCCGAGCCCCAGTATTTATCTGAGAACTCCAGATGCCACCCCAGGTAGTTTTGTCAAAATATTGTGGGACTTTCCCTGCGGTACCATGAGTGCTA
This sequence comes from Aegilops tauschii subsp. strangulata, assembly GCF_002575655.3. Classification (NCBI taxonomy): domain Eukaryota; kingdom Viridiplantae; phylum Streptophyta; class Magnoliopsida; order Poales; family Poaceae; genus Aegilops; species Aegilops tauschii. The sequence goes on from NC_053035.3 coordinate 402,771,820, forward strand.
TCCATCCACCCCAGTACGAGTTGCTCAAATCGAGGATCACCCCATCCACCTCGAACTATTGGGCAGTGATGCACATCCCTCCCGCAAACCCAAACCAAGACCCAACGGAAGTCTCCTTCGTGGGGAAATCCATGCTGACCCTGCAAATGGCCATAGAAGCTGCTGCGTACGAAGCGCTTGCTCGTCTTCGATTCACGGTACCCTATGCCAGCGAATGAGGGTATTATTATTTTCCGAGTCGTGCAGCACCCGGAGAAGTAGCATCTTTTCCCAGTGGACGAATCGAAAGAGACCCAGTACTGGCCAACCTTGCCCAGTATGTTATTGCTCAAGAACGTTTGACTCAGCGGGTAATTGGTTATCTCCAGAGCTTCGCTGATTTAAATCCTCAGATCGGTATTGGCAGACCACTGAGACCCGACCAAGAGAGACGCATTCATCGGCTAGTCAATCCGCTTCGCCTGATAGAAGAGGAGTGTGCCCCAGTACCAGAAACATTTTCTCAGGACCCTGTCCATTTACCGTTCTCATTGTAAACGTCACCGCTATGTTTATTATCCCAGCAGTTATTTATGTGTGCGTGGTATCCTAAATTTGTGCGACGGGTCAAATATTTGGTTTCAATTATATGAGTAGTTTTACTGCTGTTAATTTTGATTTAACTAATTTTCACTCGCGATAGATTCTGAAGTGAGGCCTTCCCTGAGTTGCTGCGGCGTATACCTCTTCACGACATAGAGTTTTATTCACGCAGCACCATAAGAGCAGACTCACAACCACAACCACTCGATCACGTGCGCTAATTACAAATCCTCGTGCACATTTTACACCTAACTGATCACACCCGAGCACACCAGAGTCTCAGTAGGAGAGATTTGTGAGTAATTTATTCGGGTGCAAATGGCCTCCAGCACACTGACAGCAGTTAACACTCGATGCCTGTAACACCCCAAAAAAAGTTGACCATATTTTATTAACTAAAATTTTGCCAGGGAATTAAATTTTTATTTTTCTGGATTTCTCCTTTGATTTCAGAACCCCTCTTCTCTTTAATATTGTGGGTTTTTACCTCAAGCGGAAACTTTCCAAAAGTATTATTGGACTTGTATGCCCTCTTTATAAAAACAATTCTTTATCAGTGGATTTATTTGCATAATTGTTTTCCATGAGCTTTATTCTTTTAAAATGATCATTCATAAATTTGGAGCCCCTTTTGCACTGCAACCCTATTTTATTTTGCTCTAGTGCACATGAGTTTTTTTCTACTTATAGTCCTCCCTACCAAACCCTTAAGTCCAGGAGATTGGACCCATTGGAGTATTTTTAGTGCATGCAATGATAGCCTTTAGTTTCTGCCCAAAACTGGTTTTCTCAAAAACTTGCACTAACAAATGTCTGTTTTTGCCAAACTAAACTTACCACCTTCTTTAGCTCCGAAAGAGACTAGGATCTGGAGATTTTGGCCACCCCAAGAGTTGCCTAGATGCCCATGGCATTCTGTCGAACACCCTATGTGCAGGAAGTGTTTTGGCATGTTTTCTAGTGTGCATTGTGGACTTGAGCCCCTGACCCATCCAGCATACCTCCTAGCTATCCCTAACCCTGGCCTGTTAACTACCAACATCACCCAAGCTCTCTAGCACGCTGGCATTTCGTCGAGGACCTGGCGTGCGTGCTCTGGGCGCGGCCAGAGCGCGCATTTTGCACGTGCGTGCGCACGGGTCACCGCGTCGCACCCCTGGCCCTTGCTCGCCTGCAGAGCCACGCCCTGCCCTCGCCCACTCACCAGAACCCTCCAAGCCTCCCTGGCGCCCTACAGCGCAACCGTCAGGGCTCCCTTGGCGGCACGCCGGCGTCGGCAGCGGGCTCTGCCGTGGACGGCGGCGCCCAAGCCACCCGCGCGCGCCAGCTGCCCCCTGGGAACAGCCCGAGCCTATCCACAAGCCCGTCGGCACGCGCTCGACGCCGCCACGTAGTCCTGCAGCTACAGAACAGCGGTCACCGGCGATCCTATCCACGGCCACCGCGGGACCGACCTCGAGCGCCTATATAAGGAGGCCCCGAGCCCCTCCGAGCACTCAGGCAACCTCAGGCCTTCCCCCTAGTGCTCCCCTAGCCGCGGATTGACCGGAAGAAGCTTTCTTCCCCGCCTCCGGCCAGTTCGGTCGCCGCCGCAATCCAGTACAGTACGTCGCAGCCAGGCCCTCCCCCGTTCATCGAGCACCACCACCCGTCTCCCCATGGTCTTGCGGGGCTGCCCAGTGCCTCAGACTCGACCAAGGACCACCGTAGCTCGAAAACCCCAAACCACCCGAAGCCCCCTCCGCCGCGGAGCTCGCCGCCGGCGACTCCTTCCACCACCGTCGACCCAACGACCACCGGGAGGACCGCCCCGGTCTGGCGGGTCCATCCCTGCTCTCAGGTGCCCTCGTAGAGCCGCCGTTCGTCCACGGCGATCGCCGGAGTCCCGCCTCCGTTCGGGCAGAGGAAGAGGAGGGAGGAGAGACTAGTCAAACCTGACCAGTGGGCCCCCTGGACCCACTGTCAGTGACCCACGCGCCACCCACACTGGCTTTAGTGGAAGCGCAAAGTCCCGAGTACGTCTCCTCTGCTTCGAAAGCGTATTTTTCCCCCGAAACGTTTTCTTTTCTGGTTTTATTAAAAACAGAACTTTGACTAATCTTTGACTGGCTATATCTTTTAAAATAAAACTCCAAATGAGTTGATTCTTTTTCCTACCTCTTTCAAATTTCATCTAGTTTAGTTTGAGATTTATTTCAAAAAATTGTGGGACAACTTTTTGTACTGTTTTTGAAATATGTGTTATTTGAATATTTCTCAAAATAGGATTTTGGAGAAAAAGGCAACCTTCAAAAAGTGCACCCCCACATACATACACTTGAAGGCAAGCATTCTGAACCCTGGCATAATATTTTTGGATGTTGTTGATACGGTTACAACATCACCTTGACTTGGAGCATACGCTATTTTATGTGACGATAAAATCATACGCATGAGTGCATAATGGAGATTTCTTTGCTGTTATAAATGGATATGCTGGTGATAGTGATCATCCTCGTAAGCTTCTCATGCATACCGGAAGGAAGTCGGGAAAGTCGCGGTCTTGGGTAGACACGAGCTTATCCCTAGTTCCTCGTTGAGACGAGTATGTCCGGTATGGCATGGTGAGACTTGATGAGTGTTAAGCTTATCTGTTATTGGAAATATATTTGTTATGACAATCATACAGGGAATACTTGAACCTCCCGAGTCGCCCGTAGATCGAGACTTGTTCCAGTAACCCCCATACTTGCTTCGTACTACCACTTGTCCCTGCCATAGGTAGGGTACGGTTCAGTAAGTTGTCAACCCCTTTCTAGCACACACCGTACAGAGAGGCCGTGACGAGGGTCCCACGGCCATGGAATAAAGCCAGTCATTCGGTCCGGGGGCATGGTGTTTCGGTTGTAGCTGAAGGGGTAGCTCCCCTAGATTGCGCGAGGTATAAATTTTGTGATCCCATGCTACGTCGAGGTTGTAGCCTCCCCACTTAGAGTTTCACTTGACAGGTGTCGTGGGTGATTCCAGACACCGGTAAGTTAAGCTGGTGTGTGTAGGTCAAGCGTGTTTTCAATTAAAAGACCGTAGACGGAAATAGTCCCGATGGACTAAAGAAATCCGTTACCCGTGGGTAAAGAGTACACCCTTTGCAGAGATTATACATCTATTCGAATAGCCGTGTCCATGGTTAAGGACTACAGTCTGGGATGGGTCAAGTGTCGGTCTTAGTGTCGGTCTTCGGAGGAAAAACTGTTAAACCAGAACTTGGATCATGACTTGTGACTTGTGACGATTATGATTACTATTAATATGGACTAACCATTTACATTATTTGAATTATTGAGTATCCCTGGGACGGTTCTACCTCCTGGACACCTACTGCAACTATTCTATTATAAGCCCTTTATGTGGTGTCGCATAGACGCCCGACTGTGGCATGCCTGCCATTTTCTTTATATTATAAGCCCTTTATGCGGTGTCGCTCAGACGCCCGACTGTGGCATGCCTGCTATTTTCTTTATATTATAAGCCCTTTATGCGGTGTCGCTCAGACGCCCGACTGCGGCATGCTTGTTATTTAATTATCCATTATAAGCCCTTTATGCGGTGTCGCTCAGACGCCCGACTGCGGCATGCTTATTATTTAATTATTCATTATAATCCCTTTATGCGGTGTCGCTCAGACGCCCGACTGTGGCATGCTTGTTATTTAATTATTCTTTATAAGCCCTTTATGTGGTGTCGCTCAGACGCCCGACTGCGGCATTGTTAATTTATCTGCACCCTTTTCGAGGAGTCATTTCAGACACTCGATCACTGCATTCTATTTCTATATTGCATATTCCTATTTTACCCGCATGCGTACATCATGGATTTCGTATATTTCGTGATAGACGTTATGATCATAGAATATTTCAGAGCATGTTTTTGATGTATTATACCCGTGTTCTTGATGTTTGCGAGTACATTCAAACGTACTCACAGGCTTGTCCCTGGCTATTGTCTTGGCCAGATTTCTCGCATGGAGATAGCATTGCGATGACAGCCCCAGAGCCTACGCAGTGATGATAGCAACCTTGCGAAGATAGGAGTTATCCTGGTCAGCTGTTCTTGTGGGAAATGGAGTCCCATAGACGCAGATGAACCGCAAACCGCTTCCGCCATCAACCACTAGAAACCAAGTGTTGTACTCATAGGCCACAATGGTCTTGTACTTCATAGTTTTGTACTTTGCTTGGAATTTCTGTACCAAGTTGGTGCCTCATCAGCTTACAGTAATCCTGGGGCTGGTGAGCACAAGGGCCATTTTTTGGAGAACTTATATCCCGAAAACACGGTCCTGACAGACTTGGTATCAGAGCCAGGCTGACCATTGGCTAATCCTATCTTAGCCAGGTCAATAAACCTAGGTTAACCAACCCAGGGAACCTTAACCTAACCCCGACCAAGCTTCTCGTGTAAGATAGCCGTACAGTGACCCCGACGCTTTTGGCAGTCGGTGCCCAACCTATCAGCCTAGCCTGTCGATCACGCGCCAGTGGCCGACACCTAACATGTCTCATTCGCAAGCGTGCGAAGGAAGACTCTGTCCCCCCTTTTTCTATAAAAAGGGCACGCTAGCCTCAACCCAGCACAGCACAGCCTCTTTCCCAAACCAAGTCACGATGCCTGGCCCCATTGTTCACAATGAGACCACAACAACCAACCTTGGAGGTTTTGTGACCGTGCTCGCAAACCTCACCTGCCGTGCCTATGCATTAGAAGAGCCCCCAGAATATGTTGTGTACCAAGAACTCATGAGCGGTGAGAGCCGTCAGTTCTGTGCCACTGTACACATTTATGGTAGGGGTCTATCGCCAGAACGCCCCTACAGGTCCACTGGAAGGACCGCTTCCTTTGAGCCACAAGCCATCCAACTGGCAGCTCGATAAGCTATAGTTCAGCTCCGGCACTTGTCGCCCAGAGTTAACTGTCGCTCGTTCTACTACTACCACAGTCGTAACGGGTATGGTAGGCCGCCCCAGGTTGCCAACGGAGATCACGAGACGGATCCTACCCTATTGCATCTGGTGCGCTATGTAAGTGCACTAGAGGAACTGTTCGATCAAATCACCCTTGATCTGATCGCAGCTCGTGGGGAACTGTTTCGCCGAGCCCCGGCGAGAGGGGAAGTGGAGCCTGACGCCAACAACCCAGTCGTGCTGTTCGGACACCCGATCGAGCCCTTGAGGTCTTCCCCAGCCATCGACCAAAATACGTTGGTGTCCCCAGAAGCGCTTCGTCACCTTTTGGGAACACACTCCAACGGGATTGTAGCCAACAACCCCCACGATGGTCATCATCGCTACCCCGACCCTGCAGCCCCTCAACCTCATCCGATAAATCCCGACGGTGAAACCCGTGGAGAAGCTTCGACGTCCGCAAGGCCAGCCCGCTTAGATATTAACGAAGTAGACTAAACCACTCGAGTAGTACCGAGCCTTAGTTTTTCTACGCCTTGTAATTGTGTGAGCTTCTATCGCCATTATTAAATGCTGTCTGTTTGTGCGCCCCTATTTCGGAATAGTAGCCATGCGTAAGTACTTCAGTGTACAGTTGCATTTTTTTTAATTCCGGGCGCAGCTACCAAAAACCACCCCAACGACACCCACAGTATACGTCACATTTGTGAGATATGAGTATCTGTGGCTTTGAACCCGACCCATAGTACAGAACCAGTTACCCTTCGCCTCGGTAAATAACCCACCCCAGTGCTATATAAAGGCCACCTCGTGACCTTGCCAAGTACCCCTCACCTTGTGCACAACACGCACAGCCATCTCTTTGCCATGCCGACCCCCATTATTTATCTGAGAACTCCAGACGCAACCCCGGGTAGTTTTGTTAAATTATTGTGGGACTTTACCTGCAGTACCATGAGTGCCATCCATCCACCCCAGTACGAGTTGCTCAAATCGAGGATCACCCCTTCCACCTCGAAATATTGGGCAGTGGTGCACATCCCTCCCACAAACCCAAACCAAGACCCAACGGAAGTCTCCTTCGTTGGGAAATCCATGCCGACTCCGCATATGGCCATAGAAGCTGCTGCGTATGAAGCGCTCGCTCGTCTTCGATTCGTGGTACACTATGCCAGCGAACGAGGATATTATTATTTTCCGAGTCGTGCAGCACCCGGAGAAGTTGCATCTTTTCCCGGTGGACGAATTGAGAGAGATCCAGTACTGGCCAACCTTGCCCAGTACGTTATCGCTCAGGAGCGTTTGACTCAGCAGGTAATGGGTTATCTCCAGGGCCTCGCTGATTTAAATCCTCGGATCGCTATTGGCAGACCACTGAGGCCTAACCAGGAGAGGCGCGTTCATCGACTGGTCAATCCGCTTTCCCCGTTAGAAGAAGAGTGCGCCCCAGTACCAGAGACGTTTTCTCAGGACCCTGTCCTTTTGCCATTTTCTTTGTAAACATCATAGCTATGTTTATTTGTGTGTTGCAGCTTATGTTTGTACCCTAAGTTTGTGCTATGAGCAAACTCTTGGTTTCAACTAATGGGAGTATTATTTTTAAAACAACCCTTAGCAAATCTCAAGGATGAGATTTTTCTTAAGGGGTGTAGTGTTGTAACACCCCAAAAAATTTGACCATATTTTATTAATTAAAATTTTGCCAGGGAATTAAATTTTTATTTTTCTGGATTTCTCCTTTGATTTCAGAACCCCTCTTCTCTTTAATATTGTGGGTTTTTACCTCAAGTGGAAACTTTCCAAAAGTATTATTGGCCTTGTATGCCCTCTTTATAAAAACAATTCTTTATCAGTGGATTTATTTGCATAATAGTTTTTCATGAGCTTTATTCTTTTAAAATGATCATTCATAAATTTGGAGCCCCTTTTGCACTGCAACCCTATTTTATTTTGCTCTAGTGCCCATGAGTTTTTTTCTACTTATAGTCCTCCCTACCAAACCCTTAAGTCCAGGAGATTGGACCCATTGGAGTATTTTTAGTGCATGCAATGATAGCCTTTAGTTTCTGCCCAAAACTGGTTTTCTCAAAAACTTGCACTAACAAATGTCTGTTTTTGCCAAACTAACTTTACCACCTTCTTTAGCTCCCAAAGAGACTAGGATCTGGAGATTTTGGCCACCCCAAGAGTTGCCTAGATGCCCATGGCATTCTGTCGAACACCCTGTGTGCAGCAACAGTTTTGGCATGTTTTCTAGTTTGCATTGTGGACTTGAGCCCCTGACCCATCCAGCATGTCCACTAACCTCCTAGCTATCCCTAACCCTGGCCTGTTAACTACCAACATCACCCAAGCTCTCTAGCACGCGCTGGCATTTCGTCGAGCACCTGGCGTGCGTGCTCTGGGCGCGGGCAGAGCGCGCATTTTGCACGTGCGTGCGCACGGGTCGCCGCGTCGCACCCCTGGCCCTTGCTCGCCTGCAGAGCCACGCCCTGCCCTCGCCCACTCACCAGAACCCTCCGAGCCTCCCTGGCGCCCTACAGCGCCGCCGTCAGGGCTACCTTGGCGGCACGCCGGCGTCGGCAGCGGGCTCTGCCGTGGACGGCGGCGCCCAAGCCACCCGCGCGCGCCAGCTGCCCCCTGGGAATAGCCCGAGCCTATCCACAAGCCCGTCGGCACGCGCTCGACGCCGCCACGTAGTCCTGCAGCTACAGAACAGCGGTCGCCGGCGATCCTATCCACGGCCGCCGCGGGACCGACCTCGAGCGCCTATATAAGGAGGCCCCGAGCCCCTCCGAGCACTCAGGCAACCACAGGCCTTCCCCCTAGTGCTCCCCTAGCCACGGATTGACCGGAAGAAGCTTTCTTCCCCGCCTCCGGCCAGTTCGGTCGCCGCCGCAATCCAGTACAGTACGTCGCAGCCAGGCCCTCCCCCGTCCATCGAGCACCACCACCCGTCTCCCCATGGTCTTGCGGGGCTGCCCAACGCCTCAGACTCGACCAAGAACCACCGTAGCTCGAAAACCCCAAACCACCCGAAGCCCCCTCCGCCGCGGAGCTCGCCGCCGGCGACTCCTTCCACCACCGTCGACCCAACGACCACCGGGAGGACCGCCCCGGTCTGGCGGGTCCATCCCTGCCCTCAGGTGCCCTCGTAGAGCCGCCGTTCGTCCACGGCGATCGCCGGAGTCCCGCCTCCGTTCGGGCAGAGGAAGAGGAGGGAGGAGAGACTAGTCAAACCTGACCAGTGGGCCCCCTGGACCCACTATCAGTGACCCACGCGCCACCCACGCTGGCTTTTTGGAAGCGCAAAGTCCCGAGTACGTCTCCTCTACTTCGAAAGCGTATTTTTCCCCCGAAACGTTTTCTTTTCTGGTTTTATTAAAAACAGAACTTTGACTAATCTTTGACTGGCTATATCTTTTAAAATAAAACTCCAAATGAGTTGATTCTTTTTCCTACCTCTTTCAAATTTCATCTAGTTTAGTTTGAGATTTATTTCAAAAAATTGTGGGACAACTTTTTGTACTGTTTTTGAAATATGTGTTATTTGAATATTTCTCAAAATAGGATTTTGGAGAAAAAGGCATCCTTCAAAAAGTGCACCCCCACATGCATACACTTGAGGGCAAGCATTCTGAACCCTGGCATAATATTTTTGGATGTTGTTGATACGGTTACAACATCACCTTGACTTGGAGCATACGCTATTTTATGTGACGATAAAATCATACGCATGAGTGCATAATGGAGATTTCTTTGCTGTTATAAATGGATATGCTGGTAATAGTGATCATCCTCGTAAGCTTCTCATGCATACCGAAAGGAAGTCGGGAAAGTCGCGGTCTTGGGTAGACACGAGCTTATCCCTAGTTCCTCGTTGAGACGAGTATGTCCGGTATGGCATGGTGAGACTTGATGAGTGTTAAGCTTATCTGTTATTGGAAATATATTTCTTATGACAATCATACAGGGAATACTTGAACCTCCTGAGTCGCCCGTAGATCGAGTCTTGTTCCAGTAACCCCCATACTTGCTTCGTACTACCACTTGTCCCTGCCATAGGTAGGGTACGGTTCAGTAAGTTGTCAACCCCTTTCTAGCACACACTGTACAGAGAGGCCGTGATGAGGGTCCCATGGCCATGGAATAAAGCCAGTCATTCGGTCCGGGGGCATGGTGTTTCGGTTGTAGCTGAAGGGGTAGCTCCCCTAGATTGCGCGAGGTATAAATTTTGTGATCCCATGCTACGTCGAGGTTGTAGCCTCCCCACTTAGAGTTTCACTTGACAGGTGTCGTGGGTGATTCCAGACACAGGTAAGTTAAGCTGGTGTGTGCAGGTCAGGCGTGTTTTCAATTAAAAGACCGTAGACGGAATTAGTCCCGATGGACTAAAGAAATCCGTTACCCGTGGGTAAAGAGTACAACCTCTGCAGAGATTATACATCTATTCGAATAGCCGTGTCCATGGTTAAGGACTACAGTCTGGGATGGGTCAAGTGTCGGTCTTAGTGTCGGTCTTCGGAGGAAAAACTGTTAAACCAGAACTTGGATCATGACTTGTGACTTGTGACGATTATGATTACTATTAATATGGACTAACCATTTACATTATTTGAATTATTGAGTATCCCTGGGACGGTTCTACCTCCTGGACACCCACTGCAACTATTCTATTATAAGCCCTTTATGTGGTGTCGCATAGACGCCCGACTGTGGCATGCCTGCCATTTTCTTTATATTATAAGCCCTTTATGCGGTGTCGCTCAGACGCCCGACTGTGGCATGCCTGCTATTTTCTTTATGTTATAAGCCCTTTATGCGGTGTCGCTCAGACGCCCGACTACGGCATGCTTGTTATTTAATTATCCATTATAAGCCCTTTATGCGGTGTCGCTCAGACGCCCGACTGCGGCATGCTTATTATTTAATTATTCATTATAAGCCCTTTATGCGGTGTCGCTCAGACGCCCGACTACGGCATGCTTGTTATTTAATTATTCTTTATAAGCCCTTTATGTGGTGTCGCTCAGACGCCCGACTGCGGCATTATTAATTTATCTGCACCCTTTTCGAGGAGTCATTTCAGACACTCGATCACTGCATTCTATTTCTATATTGCATATTCCTATTTTACCCGCATGCGTACATCATGGATTTCGTATATTTCGTGATAGACGTTATGATCATAGAATATTTCGGAGCATGTTTTTGATGTATTATACCCGTGTTCTTGATGTTTGCAAGTACATTCAAACGTACTCACAGGCTTGTCCCTGGCTATTGTCTTGGCCAGATTTCTCGCATGGAGATAGCATTGCGATGACAGCCCCAGAGCCTACGCAGTGATGATAGCAGCCTTGCGAAGATAGGAGTTATCCTGGTCAGCTGTTCTTGTGGGAAATGGAGTCCCATAGACGCAGATGAACCACAAACCGCTTCCGCCATCAACCACTAGAAACCAAGTGTTGTACTCATAGGCCACAATGGTCTTGTACTTCATATTTTTGTACTTTGCTTGGAATTTCTGTACCAAGTTGGTGCCTCATCAGCTAACAGTAATCCTGGGGCTGGTGAGCACAAGGGCCATTTTCTGGAGAACTTATATCCCGAAAACCCGGTCCTGACAATGCCGCACTTAATCCTCGTGATCACCACCGCCGCGGAGAGCCAACAGTCGATCGGCAGCATCACGACGATCATCAAGGATCATCGCGCACAGGAGCACGGAGAACCCCAGCAACGCCGCCAACCTTCCGCACACCAGGATCAAGTACCAGTCCGGCATCACCTCCTCCATTAGAACCTCGTCTCGAGCTCCTACAAACAGAAATGGAGGAGAATGAAGGAGAAGGAGAAGCGAGGCCAGGTGTGAGGAAGAGGAAAGGAGCACCGCGATCATTTTATAGCTCGAGATCGGTGTACGGTGGGCGAGGTCCACCAGCGCCGGTCGTCGCTCAATCGCCGGTGTTCGGAGGCGAATCCGCGAGCAGTGCTGGCAGTGCACTGGCCCGCAAGGTGAGTGCACGCTGCACCAGCAGCTAGCACGCCGTGAACTACCGCAGTACGGCCTAGATGCCCTACGCGCTAGACGTCGCCGGTGGAGAAAGCGCGGGAAAGCACGCGAGAGAGAGAAAGAAGAGAGGGCCAGAGGTAGAAGAAGAGACTGACAGTGGGCCCCGGGTCCACCTGTCAGCTAGAAAGAGCACTGTGCTCTCGGGTACGACCAGCGTATTTTAGTAATTTAGAATTTTATTCTAAATTTACTGTAACCAAAGTAGAAATATCTCGTTTTCCCCAACCGTGGATTTTTCCACGCGGCGCTAGTATTCCACACTGTAGTTTTACACGACTTATTGCCCTCTCACTTTAGATACATTTTATTGCATAAGTAGGATGATTTTTTTTGTATGAGCAATGTTTGTCCAAAACAGCTTTTAGCAATCTCGAGGACGAGATTTTTCTTAAGGGGGGTAGTGTTGTAACACTCCAAAAATTTAACCATGATTTATCAAGTAAAAATTTGCCAGGAAATTAAATTTTTATTTTTTGGATTTATCTTTTGATTTCAGAACCTCTTTTTTCTTTGATATTGTTGAATTTTTACCCCAAGTGAAAACCTTCCAAAAATATTATTGGACTTGTATACCCTCTCAAGAAAACATTTATTTTATCAGTGGGTTTATTTGCATAATTGTTTTTCCTGAGCTTTACTGTTCTAAAAACTGATTTTTCATAAGTTATGGAGCCTCTTTTGCACTGGAACCCTTTCAAATACTCCTTTAAAATTTCAACCAAAATTTGGTGATGTCATGTGATGTTTCCACATCACTTTTGTGCAAAAATATCTTTTGCTCATTGGAGATTTTGAGCTCTACACCAAATTTTCAAATCTGGTCCAGTTGGTAATTTTGCACTACAACGTATTTAAATATTTCTTTAAAAATTCTTCCAAGTGTTTGGAGATGTCAGTAGATGCATATAATTCAACTTTATGCAAAAACCCATGAGTGTTCTTTGAAAAATTTGAGCAAAACATCCTCTTTTACTCTCTGGGCCAGTGAGGTGTTTTCTACTACAACCATATTTTAACTTGCCCTAATACCCATGATTCTTTTTCCTGCTTATAAACCACCCTACAAAACCCTTAAGTCCAGGAGAGTGGACCCATTGGAGTATTTTTGGTTCATGCAATTATAGCCTTTAGTTTCTGTCCAGATTTGGTTTTCTCAAAAACTTGCTCTAACAAGTTTTTGTTTTTGACAAATTAACCTTGCCACCCTCTTTATCATCCAAAGAGACTATGATCTGGAGTTTTTGGCCACCCCAAGAGTTGCCTAGATGCCCATGGCATTCTGTCAAGCACCTTGTATTCATGGATAGCTTTGGCATTGTTTTTTGTTTGCACTATGATCTTGCCCCTCTGGACAAACCAGCATGTCCACTAGTCTCCTAGCCACCACTAACCTAGACCTGTTAACTACCAGCCTCATTCAAGCCCTCTAGCACGCGTTGGCTTTTCGTCGAGCACCTGGCGTGCGTGCTCTGGGCGCGGCCAGAGCGCGCGTTTTGCACGTGCGTGCACCCGAGCCGCCACATCTTGCCCCTGGCCTTTGCTCACCCCAAGGCCACGCCCTGTCCTCACACGCTTGCCAGAACCCGCCAAGCCACCCCTGGCACCCCACAGAGCCACCGTCAGGTCGGCCATGGCGGCTAGCTAACGGCCGCAGCAGGCCCTGGCCGTGGCAGCACCGCCCGAGCCACTCCAGCGCGCCAGCTGCCCTCTGGAACAGCTCGAGCTCATCCGCGAGCTCGTTTGCTAGCGCACGTCGCCGCCACGTCGCCCTGCAGCTATAGAACGGCGGTTCGCCGACGTTCTTATCCGCAGCCGCGGGAACTGACCTCGACCGCCTATAAAAGGAGCCCCCGAGCTCGTCCAGACCCTCAGGCGACCTCAGGCCATCTCCCTAGTGCTCCCATAGCCAACAATCGACGGAGGGAGGCCTTCTTCCTCGTCTCCGGCCAGTTCCGCCGCCGCCACGCTCCGATGCCGAACGTCGCGAGCAGGGCCTCCCCAGCTCATACAGCGCCACCGTCCGACTCCCCTCATCCGTGCGGAGCCGCCCCACCTCTCTAGCCCGATCGGGAGCCACCATAGCTCGAGACCCCGATCCACCCGCTGCCGGCGACCCCCTCCATCCCCGCTAGCCTTTCGACAACGGGGAGGACCGCCCTGGACTGGCAGATCCATCCCTGCCCTCGAGGCCCTGTGGGGAGCCGCCGTTCGCCGGCGTCGATCGCCGGACCCCCGCCTCTGTTCGACCAGAGGAGGAAGGAGGCGGGGGACGACTGGTCAAACCTGACCAGTGGACCCAAGGGACCCACTGTCAGTGACCCACGAGTCGACCCATGCTGGCTTAAGTGGAAATGTATTCCACCGAATACGCCTTCGCTAGGGGAAAGCGTAAGCCCCCGAACCGTTTCCTTTTTCAGATTTTTTATTAAAAACAGATTTTGACTAAACTTTGACTGGATATAACTTTTTAAATATAAGTCAAGTTGACTTGATTCTTTTTCTGTTGTTTCTCAAATTCTGTCTAGTTTATTTTCATATTTATTTGAAAATTTTCCAAACAACTTTTTGTACTATTTTAAAATTATGTGTTAATTTAAATTTCCTCAAAATAGGATTTTGGAGAGAGAAGAAAACTTTCAAAAAGTTTTTGGGATGCACCCTGCCTCTCCACAACTTGAAGGCAAGCATTCTGAACCCTGGCATAATATTTTTTTTGTGTGGTTACAACACCACCTTGACATGGAGCATTCGTTATTTTATGTGACGATACAATCATACGCATGAGTGCATAATGAAGATGGTTTGCTGTTAGAGATGGATATGCTTGTGACAGTAATCATCTTCGTATGCCTTTCATGCCTACCGGAAGGAAGCCGGGAAAGTCTCTGTCTTGGGTAGACACGAGCTTGTCCCTAGTTCCTCGTCGAGACGAGTGTGTCCGGTATGGCATGATGAGGTATGATGAGTGGTGATTCTATCTGTTTATAGAAATATTTTTGTTAAGCTAACCATGCAGGGAATACTTAAACCTCCTGAGTCGACCGTAGATCGAGTCTTGTTCCAGTAACCCCCATACTTGTTTCGTACTACCACTTGTCCTTGCCACAAGTAGGGTACGGTTTAGTAAGTTGTCAACCCCTTCCTAGCACACACCGTACAGAGAGGTCATGGTGGAAGATACCGGAGGCCACCGGTTGACATGCCACCTGGTCCGGGGGTATGGGTGTTTCGGTTGTAGCCGAAGGGTAGCTCCCCTAGTTTGCGCGCGGTGTAAATTTTGTGATCCCATGCTAAGTCGAGGTTGTAGCCTCCCCACTTAGAGTTTTGCTTAATGGGTGTCGTGGGTGATTCCACACACCGGTAAGTTAGGCTGGTGTGTGCTGTTAGGTGTGTTTTCAATTAAAAGACCGTAGACGGAATTAGTCCCGATGGACTAAAGAAATCCGTTACCCGTGGGTAAAGAGTACACCCTCTGCAGAGATTATACATCTATTCGAATAGCCGTGTCCATGGGTAAGGACTACAGTCTGGGATGGGTCAAGTGTCGGTCTTTGGAGGAAAAACTGCTAAACCAGAACATTGATTGTGACCTGTGACACATAAGGATTATGATTATTATTATTGTGGACTAACCATTTACATTATTTGAATTATTGAGTATCCCTGGGACGGTTCTACCTCCTGGATACTCACTGCGATTATTCTCTTATAAGCCCTTTATGTGGTGTCGCTCAGACGCCCGACTGTGGCATGTTTGTTATTTAAATTATTTATAAGCCCTTTATGTGGTGTCGCTCAGACGCCCGACTGTGGCATGCTTGTTATTTAAATTATTTATAAGCCCTTTATGTGGTGTCGCTCAAACGCCCGACTATGGCATGATTTATCTTATTATCCTTTCGAGGCGTCGCTTCAGACACCCGATCGGTGCATTCTATTTCTACTCCCATATTGCATATTCGTGTTATATATGAATAACCTGCTTGCGTGCATCTTGGATTTTTATTTCGTGACTGACGTTGTGATCATAGATTATTTCAGAGCATGATTACCATTTGTTATCTTATACCTGTGTTCATAATGTTTGCGAGTACATTCAGAAGTACTCACCGGCTTGTCCCTGGCTATTGTCTTGGCCAGATTTCTTGCTTGGAGAAGAGTGTTGCGATGACAGCCCCGGAACCTACGCAATGATGATAGCAGCCTCGCGAAGATAGGAGTTATCCTGGTCAGCTGTTCCTGTGGGAAATGGAGTCCCATGGCCACTGATGAACCACAAACCGCTTCCGCCATCAACCACTAGAAACCATTTGTTTTACTCATAGGCCAGAATGGTCTCGTACCACATATTTTGTATTTTTCTTGGAATTTCTGTATCAAGTTGGTGCCGCATCAGCTAACAGTAATCCTGGGGCTGGTGAGCACAAGGACCATTTTTGGGAAATTGATACCTCGAAAATCCGGTCCTGACAATGATGGTGTGCCTGCCATCCTGCAATATAGGCCGTCCGATTTATATCTGACGGATAGGAAAGAAACTATGGCAATTTTGCAAAAAGGTACCCACACACCTCTCCACATTTCCAAATAAGGCCTTCCCTCATTCATCCTTTTCTCTCACAAGATAAACAAGTCATACAAATGCATCTTGATGTTACGTGCAACGCACGGGCATCTTGCTAGTAAGAATGAAAACAAACGACAAAAAAATATTTGGACGGTGGTTCGAAGTCATGACCGCGGGCACAGCGGACGCCTTGTATTGGTATGCTGAGCCATCTGTTTTAACACACAGGAGCTAGTGTGGTGATTATACACACACGCACGCATGCACACGAACTACATCCACGCAACACTCACACAAACACATGCACCCACGCACGCACGCAACACTCACACGTACACACGCAGCCACGCACGCACGCAACAATCACACGCACGCACGCAACACTCACACGCACACACGCACGCATGCATGCACACACCACTACACCACATGACCAACACAGACTCTCACGCTCAAGTGCTCAACCTACACATGCATGCGCACACATCAGGCCCTGACAGACACATACACAACCAGGTGATTCCCGCGCACGGGTTGGAGCCTTGTCGCACCTGCGTAAATATGTGTTTATCTGACCTTTTGCCTATGCGAACTGACAGGTGGGACCCACAAGGAACATGGTCAATTTAACTAGTCAACATGGCGCCACGCAGACTATTTGGCCGGTCAACAGAGTGCAATCCCATGCTGAACTGTGAGCAAGTGACCGTATAATCACCGCAAAACGTATATAGTGACCGTAATCAGCTTATTCTGAAGTTCGGTGACCGTATTACGCTTTCTCTCTGTAGGCCCTCCAAAACTACATCTCTACACGTTCTCGCATGTTAGATCTAACAACTATGCAATACAGCACTACTACTACACTCTAACACAATAAATCATATGTCTTTTTAGTTTTACTAGATATCATATTGTTACTTATAATTATTTAGTTTGCATACATTAAAATTGCCTTTGAAATGTATGGCCAGTATCATCTACCGCGCAGGAAAAATCCCGCCCTTTCCTGTTTAATCGGGTTTGTATCGATGGATCGTGCGAAACAGCAAAACTATAGTACTATACAGTACTACAAGTGACAGTTCACTGGGCCGTCGTGTCGTCTACTCCTCCGTCGTATGAGTGGAGCGCTCGCTTTCATAAATCTTCTAGTCCCTTTCGCCGACATGTGGGACATCAAGCTACCGGGTCCACGTGCCATACCGGAAAACAGTGCAGAGCAGCCGGGGTGAAGCACCCCAGTCATGGCGCCGACGTAGTAATGAGCAATGAGGTGTCAAATCACAAAGCTGCACCTTTCCCGCAGTTAAGTTGGAGCGACGAAGCAACCATCATTTCACTCGTTGCTGAATCCGCTTCTCCCTCATCTTCTTCAACTTAACCACGTGTTGCTTCTGCCATTGTTCTACCTCATGTGGGACGCGGATCGGCTTGGTAAAGCACTGACATGTGGGACCGCATGTTAGCAAACTGCCAGGACAACGTCCTCCGAAAATAAGAAGCCTAATCCTAGACTTACAAAGGGCTACGTAGCTGCTACGTATACTTTCCATCTAATCTATAAATGCCCCCCCTGATTTTCAGGTGGGGTGGGCCTAATCCTCTCCTTTAATCCAATGAAATAGTCCCAAATCACATCAGTTTGTAACTTTACGTAAACCATTACGTGGATGTAGCATTGCTCAAATAAGAAACCTCCCCCGCCATCCGCGCGGCAAAATCACCTCCTTTTTACTAATCTTGATTCTGTAATTTTTTAGATCAATATAATTGAGATTTGTATAGATAGCACACAGGAGCAAAACCAAGTGGTACGGTTAAGGGCATCCACAATGTGTAGCCGAATGTGAAAATAGCTTTTGGCATCGTGGGAACCAGTGTGGACGGTGTTGCCAAAGCCAAAAAGATGGAACCGAAGCTCCCTGATTGATTGATTGAAGCAATAGAAAAATGCAACATCTCTCCTCTTTCTCCCATGCTTGGATGCATGTAGTACAGTATAGAGCACAGAGTCTACTCCCCTGTCCCTTCTATCACAAATCACAAAGCAGTGAGGCGTTAAATCACAAAAGCACGGACGAAGCAACCATCATTTCACTCTTCGCTGACTCCGCTTCTCCATCGTCTTCTTCGAGAAACCATCTCACCGCACTAGTACTCCTAGTAGTACTAGTAAATGACTTCCTGGATGCAAATAAGGCGGTTGTCTCAGCTTGCAGGCGGCACTTGCGAACGACTTACCGTGGTCTCCCTCAATGGTGTTCTCCGTCGAACGCACTTCGCCAAACCACCAAAAAAAGATATCGTCGACGTTACCGCAATGGGGAAGGAAGTCAAATATAGTTACTACCTCCATTTTTTTGTACACAAGGCCAGTATATCAAAATTACAATTTGCAAAGGGCCACTAACACTAATCGAGGCAAAATTGATGGGGTTAGCAACCAAGGACATTAATATCCCCTGCATGCATGCGGAAGTGAGAAGGTTGGTTTGCATGGCGCTGCATTAATCAAGCGATGAGGAGTGAGATGGTTAGCTCTTTGGTCTTTGGAGAAAAAACATACGCATTAATTGACACGTGAAACGAGGATTTGTATCGATTAAATCCCGCGAAGGAAAACCGCGCCTTTTTTAACACTAGTACTCCTACTACGTACGTACTTATCCTGTTTGGGTCTAGGCCTTGCATTGCCAAACTTCGCCACACATTTTTGCCAAGCTTGCCTAAAGTTTTCAAAATGAGAAGGAGTTACACTTGCGCATGGTTGTCCCGGTCGCACCACACCCTCACACGGTCGCTCCTGCACGCCGCGGTCGCACCGCACCCTCACACAGTCACTCCTGCACGCCGCAAACCCAACCAAGGGAACGCACCCTCACTGACACGTGCTGTCGCATGTGAACAAACCAAACTCAGCCATCCTATCGCTCACACATAATTTTCGTTCATAGAGTATGTTTATCCAACCGCATGTTGGGGAGTATCTGTACGGCCCGTGCGGTGGTCTGTTGGGGAAGAAGAAGAGGTGATGAAGAAGGAAAGATGGGTTAGGAGACGTAGGATATTCATCCAACCGCCTAAAATGGTAGACTGACCCAAGTTAGGCGACTTGCATAACAAATATATGTTTTTACATGGCAAAAGATCCATAAAAACAACAACATAAAGAAAAACTATCACTGCTCACGGAAAGAGACGGCCTCATCGTCTTTGGCTGCCGGCTCGAACCAGCCATCGCTGCCGTCGCGTGTCTCCGCACCGTGGTTGTCCTCGGCCTCCAGCTAATAATTCAAGCGGAGCGTGCGGGTGCTCTACACGGACGAGAGCACAGCCCGGTTCAAGTCGAGGACGTCCGGTTCCGCCTGTAGGAGGGCCTCGATGGCAGCGGCATCCGCGCGCTCCGCGTCGAGTCGAGCCTCCGCCGCCCGGTTCAAGTCTAGGATGTCCGGTTCCGCCTGCAGGAGGGCGTCGATGAGAGCGGCATCCGCGCGCTCTGCGTCGAGTCGAGCCTCTGCCACTCGGTTCAAGTCCAGGACGTCCGGTTCCGCCTGCAGGAGGGCCTCGATGGCAGCGGCATCCGCGTGCTCCGCCTCAAGTTGAGCCTCCACCGCCCCGTTCACATCCACGACATCCGGTTCCGCCTGCAGGAGAGCCTCGATGGCAGCGACATGCACGCGCTCCGCGTCGAGTGGAGCCTCTTCCTCCCGGTCCTCCTTTAGTATCGCCATGCTGAACCGTTGGTCCGCTTGCACCATGGGGGACTCGGACACTGGCACGAAGTCGACGTCCGTCGTCTCATACCCATCGGGGGCCTTCTGCGCCGCGACCTCCGCCATGAACATTGGATCGGCTTCCTCCTCCTCGTAGCTTGGCTCCAGAGAACTCGGGGATTGGCCCGCCGCAAAGCGAGCTTGGGAACGGAGGTCTGTGGCGCTGACCGCCGCCGCGATTTCTACGCGGCGCTCCGGCGTCAGCATCTTGTAGTAAGTGATCTTGCGGCGCACCATGGCTTTCCGGCAAACTAGGGGACGCTTGATGCGGGCTAGGGGATCGAAAGGTGGGGGAATGGGCTGGAGATTTGGTGTGGTTTTAGGGCAGTGGCTGGCATAGGCCGAGCAGCGAAGGTTCTGGTGTGAACAGTGGTTCCGGTGACGACTGGTCAATCGGTTTTGACTGTACATCGCTCTTGTCGCGTTCGCGTTGCAGCCCGGCACGCTGGACCCTCCACATCGCTCACCGAATGGAACGCGCTTCGTCTTGCGTTTTCGCTCGCTTGTGGGACCGCAGTTGAGAGCAAACCGACGTCCCTCCCCCTCCCCTGCCCCCGTCATTTATTATACCACCACTCCCTCCATTTTATGCGGAGTAAATAAAAATAGAGGGAGTATACTACGGATGAGGATCCCCTGACGTGGCCAAACCCATTGAGTAAATGACATGTGGGGCCTAGCAAGCATGGGGTCCGCCAGTAAGTGACCGAAAGGGAGGGTAAGGCAGGGATACCTACGTCAGAGGATCCACTTCCACTATACTACTTTGACCAAATGTTAGAGTAATAATATATGGCATGCAACTTACACAAATGTTAGAGTAATAATATATGACATGCAACTTACACAAAGCATACAGGGTCTAATGCGTTTTTCGAGGCTAACTTTGACCAAATGTTAGAGTAATAATATATGACATGCAACTTATACAAAGCATACGGTCAAATTCGTATGTGAAAGGAGTTTCCAATGATATAATTTTCACATTATACATCTCATGTACTATTAATCTTGTCAATAGTCAAATTGGAAACCATCTCGAGTACAAATCTAGGAGTATGTACGAATCTAACAATATTGATTGGGCATTGTTGAATGTTGATACATTTTTTATCAAAGTAGAGATACTTTGACTACACATAAAACTTGTATGTAAACTAGAAAGGATAGGGGGAGTATATTGTACGTTCAAAAATGAAACGAACATTGAATACCCTTTATATATGATTTGCGAATGCTATGATCACCGGTTCAAAATTTTGAATCCGCCTTAGGTATCACGTGCCCCCACTCGTTCCCTCTCGATTTCATCTCGGGGTCCGGAGATCTATTGAAAGAGGACTAGGGTGGGTACATGCGAATGATACTCGGCGGAATGTTCAAATGAGGCATGCGGGAGGATGGACTCGACTGGAGGGCGACATGATCGATGGAGAAGAGGGTTGGAGAGGAATGAGAAATAAGCAAACGCCACATGATTATACTTGAACGGCTCAAATAAACAATAAGTTGTCTCGCTTGGCCTACATAGTGAAAGGCTTAATGCGCAACGCGGAGCACTGACGCTCGAATATGGCCGGGAAAACAGGGAAACCGACATGTGGGGCACACCCGTCGGGACGACGTAGCGCAAACTAGTCCAATTGAGGTGCTGGCCCACGACCTCCTCGCCACCGACAACCGTTCATGTGGGTCGTTGGGGCCAACAACAGGGTGCAGCTCCAGCACCGCCTCTGGACATGGCGACCGCGGTGAGCGACATGCTCATATCGTCGCTAGACACGGTCGGTTTCTGTGTGCCGAGGGTGGCGGTAGTGCTGTGGCACGACCAACGGTATGTTTGGTTTGTGCCCAAGGTTGCCCCATCAAAGCATTGGGTAGCCAAAATTTTGGTTGAGGTATTGGTTGCCCATGATTTGGCCGACATTGGCAAGAAAAATGAACTAGAGTTTGCTAGAGTTCATTGGCATGCCAAAGAAATGGCAACCATGCAAACAAAGACCAATCTTTGGGTCATGACCAAAATTTTGGTTGAGGTATTGGTTGCCCATGATTTGGCCGACATTGGCAAGAAAAACGAACTAGAGTTGGCTAGAGTTCGTTGGCATGCCAAAAAAATGGCAACCATCCAAACAAAGACCAATCTTTGGGACATGACCAAAAAAATGGCAACCATCCAAACAAAGACCAATCTTTGTGCCCAAGGTGCACTTTGGCCACAATCCAAACACACCCCAACACCCGGCTCATCGAGGATGCATGGGGTGCCGCGATGCGTCCGCGGAATGGTGAAGCGTGGCCAACTGCATCCTCTGGACCTGAGGCCATGCCGGGTCATCTTGCTTTTTTAATGACATGCGGGGATCGCATGTGAGCAAAGGGCATCTCCAACATTGCCACGACCGCAGCTGACTACCAAGGCACACCAAAACCCTCGTCCCTCGCGCCGTCGCGCGGTGCGTTCCTAGCCGGCGCCAGCTGCCCGCATTCATGCCGTCCATTCGTATGTCATCGTTAAGAGGCTCGGTGCCCGAGGAACCAACTCCGGTGACTTAATGACGCACCCGGACGCTTGGCCTCATCGGAATGCGCTACTTAAAGCGGCAACGCCCAGCAAACCTCCACACCATAGCACATCATCCTCCTACCTGGCACCACATCTGCCATGATCGTAAGTGCGAACGCTCTGCGAGAGAGCTTGTCTACGGGGATGAAGCTCGAGGTCGCCGCCCCCGCTCAAGTCGCCTCTCGCGACGCCATAGCGGCGTAGCCGAACGCGGATGCGACCGCACAAGCGGTGGCCACGCTGGCAGCCGACGATGGGAGCACCGTCAGCCACGCGTCCTACTTGCCGCCGTCCAACGTCCGGCACCGCCGAGGTCGGGGACTCCTCCAAGGATGAGTAGGGCATGGGAGGCGGCTGGGCATGGTGTGCTAACTGGCCGGTCCGTATCCCGTATTCTACTCTTCCTCGCCGGAGACCGCACCTTCACTTCACGGGTCTTAAACCCCGCCCCCGTACATAGAGATCGCAGATGGAGGACGTCGGTCGCCGCCGTAGAATAGGTTTAGGGTCGGGTTTCTTTTATTTTTCTGTCCTATAAAAGTTCGAAATGTAATGAAAATCTGCCGTGTTTGCATTAATCTCGGCCGGTGTATATGAACTTTCACAATAATATACATATTGTAGGAGTACTAGCAAGATGCCCGTGCGTTGCACGGAAGATCAAGATCTTGTGGGAGAAAAGGATGAACGAGGGAAAGCCTTATCTGCAAATGTGGAGAGGAGTGCGGGTAAATTGTCATAGTTTCCTTCCTATCCGTTAGATATAGATCGGACAGCCTATATTGCAGGATGACAGGCACACCATCATCACCAACTCTGCTTTTTATTGAACTGACAAATCTAACATGCGAAGTAAAATAAACAAATAGGGTCTATACATACACAAATTATCTTAGGCACTCCAATAGTACGTCCACTACACATTCACGCATTTCACATCTTTCTACATCTACGGGAACCTATGAAAGAGTTAACGTAAATTGCCTCTCTCTCTCCTCCCCTGATTTTCATGGTGGTGGGCCCCTCCCTCCTCCCAATCTACAATCAATAGCTCACACATTTCACATTACGTTAATTACGTAACTGGGATTACGTAGGTGTAGCATTACTCGTCCTAAAAAACCCAACTAAGCCAACCTCCCAGCATATCGCGCGGGAAAAGACCCGGCTGCGCCGTTTTAGTCGGGATCACCGGATTACTAGTAGTAGTATCGATGGATCGCGCGAAGCAACAAATTCTTTTTTGAGGGGGTGAAGCACCTAGTTTAAAAGGAAAAAAGGCGGTACACTCACAGCACTCCTGTCGCGGTCGCATTGCACCCCACACACATTTGGTCCTGCACACGGCTCACGCAAATGGAACGCGCTTTGTCTTGCCTCTTCACTGACACGTGGGACTGCACTTGGAGAAACCGAC
The DNA here is from genome assembly GCF_002575655.3 of Aegilops tauschii subsp. strangulata. Lineage (NCBI taxonomy): Eukaryota > Viridiplantae > Streptophyta > Magnoliopsida > Poales > Poaceae > Aegilops > Aegilops tauschii. The sequence goes on from NC_053035.3 coordinate 402,795,744, forward strand.
CATGCGCCAAACTCCCCCCGCCCACCGCGCGAAAATCCTCCCCCCCCCCACACCCAAAAATTCCCCCCAAATCCGATTCAACCGCCCTTCGGCCAACTAGCCAATAATATTCCCCAAACCCCCCTCCCCCTGTCCCCCTCCACTCCATTCTCTCCGCCAAAGCCGCCCTTCCCGCCGCGCCGATACGTCGGCGTCTCGGTTCGGCGATCCTCTCGCTCCCATTGTACGCTCTCATAGACTGCCGTCCTCTAGCCGCGCCACCACCTCTGGCTACGTTCTTGTGGAGGCGCACGGCGGTCAGCGCCGCCACCGCTGGCGACGTTCGTGTGGAGATGCATGGCGGTCAGCTTCTCCCACGGTACGCGCATTCTAGACTAAGGCCCCGTTCATGTCGGTGTAGCGCTGAATGTTAGCTGATAGACGGTGTTAATCTCACTGTTTGCCGAAGTAGTTTACTGTCAATATGCGTATAAACTCGGCAACGTGGTCAACGACCGACATGCATCTAAAGTGGACCCAGCTGCAAACTTTGGAAAACGCCACTGCAATTTGCAAACTTTGAAAAATGCCACTCCAGACTTCGAAAAATGCCACTCCAGACTTCGAAAAATGCCACTGGAAATGGCATGAAATGGCATTTTTCAAAGTTTGGAAATTGCAGTGGCATTTCTCAGAAACACCAGATTTGGAGTGGCATTTATCAAATTAACCCAAAACAAAAATAACTGGGCGAGCTTCTGGGTCCCTAGTGTCAGCCGCTCGTTGTGCAACTCTCTCGTTTATTGACTACGTTGACAATGGCATGGAACCCAGATGTCAGAAATCCATTAGGAGGAGCCATTTTTTTATTGGATTGAAATAAGGAGGCACTTGCTTGCGTACTGCCATGACCTTGGCGGGTCCCTGGTGTAATCCTCTCCACGTACAATCATCTCCTGATTGTGTACGCATCAATTTGGTAGGCCCACAAGTCAGCCTCTAAACCCGCGGAGGACAAATACAACCCACTTAAAAAAATAACAGCCCATTCCATACGTTCAAACAGAAAGTTCAACATTCAGAGCAAAGTAACAGGTCTGATCCACATATAGAGTACTGAACTTCCACGTTCACAACCATCATAGCCAAGTTAACTATCTACTCCCACTAATACTCTAGTAGCGTACAAGTACTAACTTACTCTTAGCTAACTAGACGATGTCGGCCGCCATCTGCGGTACACGCTAAGCGCCGGCACTGGCGTCCTCCGCCTCGCCTCGGACTTGCCAGAGGTGCGATAGGGCGCGTTGCTCGCGCGCGTTGGCCCTTTCCATGCCGGCGTGGTCCACCGAAACTTCGGCTTCTAAGCGGGAAACCCACTTGACGAGCTGGTAGTAAAAATCGGTGTCACGAACGCGTGCGTGCCCGACAGCCTCTAGGGCTATTTGCCGGGCGCCGGCCCCCACGTAGTCAGCCCAGGTGCGGGCGCTCTGCTCGCGACTCAGAGCGTCGGTGCGCTGCTGCTCCATGTCCCGCTGGCGGCGCAAATCGGCGATACGCTGCTCCTCCGCCAAGCAGTCGCGCTCCAACAACTCTTGCTCCTCCGCCAGGCGGTCGCGCTCCAACAAGTCCTCCATCTCCGCATTACCATCTAAAGACGGATAGAATGCCTCCTCCCTCCGTCTGCCTTTTGGTGAAAAACCGAACACTAGTTCCGGCGGTGACCGCCTCCGTCCTCGCCTATCGCGGACGGGCAGGGGCTTGGCGGACGTGGCGAGAGCGAGGATAAGTGGCGAGCGACGTCGGGCCGGTGGGGGCTTGTGAGGATAGGGCGAGTTGGCTCATGGTGCCACCATAGAAGGCCGGGAAACAATACTTATAGGTGGAAGGTAGCGCGACGGTCATCAAAATTCAATGCATAATTAAGCAGGCATGGCTTATCCTGCCAGCTTCCCATGGAAAACTAGAGAAACTAAAATTCTGACTGTGTCGTCCCGTCCTGTCCGTGCTGGGTCGCACGCCGGCATGACGGTTAAACGAGTGCACTCGAATCATCTCCTTCCTTGTCAATAATGATTCCACGGATTTAAAAGGCCCGCAACAATTAAAGCGCATCTGGGGTCGGCTCGGTGGTTGCCTCCATCTTCTTGGAGCTCTCTGTCTCGTGGGGATCAGCCTCCCGCGTCTGCTCCAATATCGGCAAATCTTTGCCTGGTTCTCCTTGGTCCATCATGAAACTGACGAATACTAGGAGACCACTGAAAGGAAAACACAATCGCAATGACAATGAAACAAAAAAGAGAGTGAGGATTGGTTACTGCTTTGCAAAAGTTCTTTTTTTCTCTGAACGAAAATATACCAACATCACGGATCTGCTTACCTTCCCTTCGTTCGGAGAGAAGAACAGTGTCAGATGCGAGTGTTGCCTTTCTTGAAGACGGTGAGGGAGAAGGGGATTCAGCGAAGAGTGAAATGATGGTTGCTTCGTCCATCAAACTTAGACTGCGGGGAGGTGGGGTTTTGTGATACGACGGCTCATTACTGCCGCGCTATGACCGGGGTGACTCTCCGCCTGCATACTGCCTTCTATTTTGGTGGATGGCATTTGGGCCCGCGCGCTGCATGGCCCGCATGTCGGTGAACAAAAGTATAACGGCATTCAGTAGAGGGAGATGTTTCAATGACCTAGGAGGAGCCAGAAGCGGTAGAGTGTGTCCACTGTACTAGTAGTAATTGTTTTTCTAGGTAGCTGTAGAGTGTCTCCACTGTACTAGTAGTAATTGTTTCTCTGGGCCCAATATAAAACAGCCCCTCCACACTAGTAAATAGTAAAATCAATTCAAAAGCCCATATATTTACTGAATGAGAGGCCCTACCCACACCCAGCACACCGCCCCCCCCAAAAACCTGGGTGCTCTTCTTCCTGCTCGCTCCCACCCACCTCACGTCAGCTCGCTCCACTCGTACCCCCAAATTCCTTACCTCACTCCTACAGAAAACCCCAGCTCCCCTTCTTCCTCACTCCTACAGAAAACCCCCAGCTCCCCTTCTTCTTCGCTCGCACTACAACTAGGCTCATCATCCGTTACTCTGCTCAAATCCGTGAGCGCGACGCGACGCCCTCTAGGAAAATGGAGTCGGCTGACCCCAGCGCCAAGAAGATGAGGTTCCCGCCAGCGGCGACGCCTGTTGTAGATCCCGCACCCGGCAGTGCGGGGAGAAGCGGCGACGCTGCCCCCACCGGATCCCAGGAACCCGTAGAATCTCGGGTGGACCGCATCAGTGATCTCCCAGACGCCGTCCTTGGGGAGATCATCTCGCTTCTCCCCACCAAGGATTGCTGCCGCACCCAAGTCCTCTCAATTCAGTGGCGCCCTCTATGGCGCGTCGTGCCCCTTAATCTCGACTGTCGTCAGCTATCTCTCTTCAGTGATTTTGAAATCCCCAGAGACATCATCTCCTCCCACCAGGGCTCCGTTCAAAGCCTCTGCATCCCGTCATGCTACCTAAGCAAGCATACCATGCCCTGCACGATGGACGCCTGGCTGAAATACCCTGAATTCACAGAACTACAGCTGCTTGAGTTCTACTATTCCCCTAGAAATCACATACCACATACCGAACGCCATGAACTTGTGCCCTCAGCACCGATGTCCATCTCGCGGTTTTCGTTCTCTCTCCACACCGCCACCTTTGCGCTGTGCTACCTACCAGACAATCTGGTACTAAACCTTCGACTCCCATTTCTCAAGAAACTTTCACTTGTGCGGGTTCGTATATCGGAGGCCTCATTGCATAGCATCATCCACTCCAGTTGCCCTGTGCTAGAGTGCTTGGTGCTTGTTTTCACAGTTAGAATCGGTTGTCTCCAAATAAAGTCGCCTAACCTTGTTAGAATTGGAATTTCTTTTGACGGAAGGCAGCTCATCATCCAAGATGCCCCTTCACTTCAAAGGTTGATCCTTGATTCTATTTATTCACCGTTGCAAATAACCGTCCTCTCTGCGCCTAAACTGGAGACCTTGGGTGTAATACATGATCTCTGTGCTCATTTCAATATGGTGTTTGGCTCCATAGTTCTTCAGGTACTTTATATTATCATCTACACTTGTAACCATAGGCTGCATTTTAAATTTATGCGCATAATTTATATATCATCTTGGTGTACACATTTTGTACTAATATTATGTTCTATGCTCAATGAAGAGTTTCTCCATGGGTGGCCTATCAATGGTGCTGGATTCTGTCAAGATCTTATATATCCAAATGAATAGTTTTGATCTGAACAAGATTATTGGCTTGCTGCAATGCTTTCGATGTCTGGAGAAGTTGTATATAAAGGTGATAATTTCACGCACATTGGAATCCCGCATATAGTGTACTAGAATTAACCGTTCAGCTATTGCTCTTTCGACACTCTTCTTTTAGACCTTAACTGTTTTCCATCTTCATGTCTATTTAGGCAACAGGACGGGGTAAGAAAGTTATAACCAATTGGTGGATTCGTAAGCATCGGGATTTTCTCATTCTCATGAGATTTGATTGAAGACAATAACGCTAGAACGATATGTAGCCAACCGTGCAAATACAAGATTTGTCACATTCTTCCTGTTGAATGCGAGGTTACTATTGTCCATGAGGCTTAAGTTTATCAGCAGCATGGTTTTGACGGATGGGTATGTCAAAGAGCAAAAAATGAGTTTCAGGTGGGCAAAAGAGCTTCTGAACGTGCCGGGCTTCTATTTACAACATATTGTGGTCATAATCCAGTAAATTTTACGACCCAGGATGTTCATTCTATGGACCTAACTGATCCATTTGACTGTGACTGCCGAAAACAGTGCTGGAGTTAGATGTTGTTGCCCTTTTCAATCTGGTTTTTTTGTAAACCTGATGAACAATTAACCCTCGTGCTTTTGTACAGTTTGTAAGCTGGAGTTAGATGTTCCTGCCCTTTTCAACTCGGCTGTGACTGTCATATTTTCTTTGAGACAAGGCAAATGGCTTGCCATTCGTTTAATTTAGAGTGAAATATTGTAAAATCCCAACCAAGGGAAATAACATCACTCTCGCCGGCAGCTTGAGCTCACTGTGCATTACAGAAGCCAAGTGATTAGCCCCCACCAGCACCCACAAACTTATTTCGAACTAGCACATCAAATGGGCTGTAAATTTTCATAGGAAAGGCTGCATGACCGTGACAGATTTGGATTCTGACATTTGGGACCCGCGAGGAAATAGCCTATCCAAGGTGGTGTCGACTTACTAGCCAGTCAACAAACGATTCTGCCTACCAGCCGTTGGATTGACATCCAACATCTGTCGTGTATCTTCTATCTCTTGTCTTCTTCTTCCTCCAGCCGCCCAAACCAAACCACCCTGTCGGCTCCGCCTGCTCCCGCCTCCCATGGCTGGCTGCGCCTCCGCCGCCCTACCGTATGTACCCTCCAACGTTGGCCAGTCCCTCCCTCTATTCCCCCACACGTCATGTTATTCTCCAGCGACGTTGGTCCCAACACGCACCCGCGCCCGAACCAGTCAACCCTCGTACTCCCCTCTGCCTGCGACTAGACCGGCGCATCTTCAATGGCTCCCGTTCGTTCCGTCCGAGGCCTCGCCGTCGTTCTCCGCCTGGCGGCATTGGTTCGCTCGCCATGCGCGGTGCGCCGCCCTCTTGCGTTGTTAATGTCGTCAACAACCGAGAGGAACAAGGAGATGACTGTACGTGGAGAGGATGACAGTAGGTACCCACCAGCGTCATGGCAGTACGCAAGCAAGTGCCTCTATAGTACAGGCCCAAAAATATGGTTCCTCCTAATGGTTGGACATCTGGGGCTCACGCCATTGTCAACGTAGTCAATAAACGAGAGAACTACACTACGAGCGGCTGACACGAGTGACCCAGCAAGTCACGCAGTTTTTTTTGAGGAACAAGCAGTTGTTATTTATACTAGTTTTAGCGACGAATCAGGGTAACATCGGGGCTGTGGCCCGTCGAGCCAGGGTTTTATTTATATTTACCACATCATGAGCCCAGTTGTGTTTTTTTCTTGCTGAAAATGGCTAGCCCAGCTCTATTTTTTTTAAGAAATGCCCAAACAAGGCCTACTTGCTTTACGGCCCTGCTGGGCTGCAAATCTTTCAAGGCGAGGAGAGTTTCATTCGGTTTGCCCAGAAATGGGCTGTACATTATTAAAACACATCAAACCGGGAATTAGTTTCAATTTTTTTCATTACAAGATCTTAAATTCCATTGATTTTTATGTGTGGAAAATTATTTGGATTTTATATTTATATAAATTATTTTTCAAAATAGTTTGAATGTGAATCGATATTTCTGGATTAAAAACAGTTGACCGCACCGAAATATGCAAAATTTCGTATACTTTTTAACTGTGGCCAAAATATGGGGTGTAATGCTAACAAAAACAAGATGGGCTCCAAAAAAGTTCTTAAGAATTAGCAAATGGGCTGTACATTATTAGAAATAATGGCAGATGGGTTGTATGTTGTTTTCCACAGATTTGAGGCTGACTTGTGCGCCTACTACAGGTTGAGGCGTATGCTTTCATAAACAAAAGGTTTACGGACACGCAACGCCCTGTCAACTTAGTCAACACACGAGAGCAGGGACTGTTGGATGTCCATCCAACGGCTGTCGAGCTTCTTCAATCGCTGCTCTTCATGCTCCAGCCGCTTAAACAAGCGCTAGCGGGACTGCCTGCTCCCTCCTCCCACGGCCGGCTATGCTGCCGCGCAGGCCTAATAGCCCCACCGTACTCCCATCACTGGCCTAGCCATCCCTCTACTCACCCACACATGCTGTTATTCTCCGGCGACGGCAGACGAACCAGTAAACCCTCGTACTACTCCGCGTGGGAAACAACTGCTGAGTATTCCCTGGCTCCGTGTCGTTCCCATCCTAGGCCTCGCCGTCGTCCACCGCCCTGGTGCTCTCGGCGCTGCCTAGTCAACGTGGTCAATCAACGACATCCATCGGAAGTGGACTGTACGTGGATAGGCTGACAGCTGGGTCCACGGCCGCACGCAAGGAAATGCCTCCTTATTATGCCTAAAATAATGATTCCTCCACCTAACATCTAGGACCCACAGGAAGGGCCTCTGTATTTTGCGAAAAAACGTTCCCCCCGCTGACAGGTCGGACCCACCAGCTATATCTTCGCATGCAAGGAAGTGCCTCCTTATTACGCCCAAAAAATGATTACCCCCTGCTAGCTGGGACCCACCATATTGTTGGGCTGACTTGTGGGCCTACTAAGTTGACGGGGACGGAGGGCTTTGTCAACTTAGTCAATACTCCAGTGACCGTATGATGTCCATCCAACGGCCATAGTGCTTCTTCAACCTCTGGTCTTCTTGCTCCAGCCGCCCAAACCAGCGCCGGTCGTGCCGCCTGCTCCTGCCTCCCTGTGGCCGGCTGTGCTACCGCGGAGGCCTCACCGCCCCCATACTACTCCCACCACTGGCTAGGCCATCCCTCCACTCACCCACACCCCCTGTTATTCTGCGGCGACGACAGCCTCACACCGCAGCCGAACCAGTGAACACTCATACTCCTCTCCGCATGGGCATCCACTACCGCGTCTTGCCTGGCTCCGCGTCATCCCCTTCCTAGGCCTCGCCGTCGTCCACCGCCGTGGTGCTCTCGACGCGGCGTGGTCAATGTGGTCAACGACCGACTTCCATCGGATGAGTACTGTACGTGGAGAGGCTGACAGCTGGGTCCACGGTAGCCGCAAGGAAGTGCCTCCTTATTACGCGGAAAATAATTATTCCTCCACCTGACAGCGGGACCCACCGGACGGGCCACCAGTATTTTGCGAAAAAATCGTTTCCCCCTGACTGCTGGGACCCACTGGACGAGCCATCGTATTTCGCGAAAAAAATGTCCCCCCCGCTGTCAGCTCGGACCCACCGGAAGTGCCTCCTTATTACGCACAAAAAAATGAATACTCCCCCGGCTAGCTGGGACCCACCTTGGTGGGAGGTTGACTTGTGGGCTTACTAAGTTGACGGGGACGAAGGGCTTTGTCAACTTAGTCAATATGAACGATTCTAGCTCCAGTGACCGTAGATGTCCATCCAACGGCCATAGTGCTTCTTCAACCTCTAGTCTTCTTGCTCCAGCCGCCCAAAGCAGCGCCGGTCGTGCCGCATGCTCCTACATCCCGTGGCCGGCTGTGCTGCCGCAGAGGCCTCACCGCCCCCTACTATTCCCACCGCTGGTCAGGCCCTGCGGCGACGGCAGCCTCACACCGCAGCCGAACCACTGAACCCTCGTACTCCTCTCCGCGTGGGCTTCCACTGCCGCGTCTTCCCCGGCTCCGCGTCGTCCCCTTCCTAGGCCTCGCCGTCGTCCACCGCCATGGTGCTCTCCACGCGGCGTGGTCAACGTGGTCAAGGAACGACTTCCATCGGAAGAGTACTGTACATGGAGAGGCTGACAGCTGGGTCCATGGCCACATCCCAGTTTTTTGTGATTTGCCAAGTAAGTCACTTTGTCAGGCATGTTGGGCTGCAAATCTTTCAAGACGAGGAGAGCTTTCATTCGGCTGGCCGAGAAAATGGCCCATCAGTAATGAGAAATGGGCTGTACATTTTTAAAACACATCAAACCGGCAATTAGTTTCAAATATCTTTTTTTATTTCAAGATTTGAAATTACGTTAATTTTTATGCGTGGAGAATTTGTTGGATTTTATATTGATATACATTTATTTTTAAAATCAGCTTGAATGTGATTCAGAATTTCGGGATTAAAAACAGTTCGGACCGCACCAAAATATGCAAAATTTCGTATAATTTTTAACAGTGGCCACAATATGGGCTGTAATGCTAACAAAAAGAATATGGGCTCCAAAAAAAACCTTAAGAATTAGCAAATGGGCTGCAAATTATTAGAAATAATAGCATATGGGTTGTATGCTGTTTTGCATAGATTTGAGGCTTTCTTAAAAAAAACGTTGACGCACAAGCACTGACTGTTGGATGTCCATCCAACGGCCGTCGTGCTTCTTCAATCTCTGCTCTTACTGCTCCAGCCACTCAAACAAGCACCGGCGGGACTGCCTGCTCCCTCCTCCCCGCGGCCGGCTGTGTTGCCGCGCAGGCCTCACCGCCCCACCGTACTCCCATCGCTGGCCTAGCCATCCCTCTACTCACCCACACCTGCTGTTATTCTCCGGCGACGGCAGACGAACTAGTAAACCCTTGTACAGTCGTACTCCCCTCCGCGTGGCAAACAACTGCCGAGTCTTCCCTGCCTCCGTGTCGTCCCCTTCCTACGCCTCGCCGTCGTCCACCGACGTGGTGCTGTCCGTGCGGCGTGGTCAATGTGGTCAACGACCGACTTCCATCGGAAGAGTACTGTGCGTGGAGACGCTGACAACTGGGTCCACGGCTGCAGCAAGGAAGTGCCTCCTTATTACGCGCAAAATAATTATTCCTCCACCTAACAGCGGGACCCACCGGACGGGCCACCGTATTTCGCAAAAAAAACGTTTCCCCCCTGACTGCTGGGACCCACCAGCTACACCTTCGCACGCAAGGAAGTGCGTCCGGGCAAAAAAACAAAATGATTCGCCCCCTTGACTGCTAGGACCCACCAACTACATCTTCGCACGCAAGGAAGTGCCTCACAGTCAGGACCCACCTGGTCGAAGCGTACGTAGCGTTGTCATTCTGGTCGCGAACGTGTACGTACATATATACTGGTGGGTGTAGAGGCGCGCACGTGTCGTAGTAGAGGCGCGCACGTAGCATGTACACGTACGTACAGCGGCCAGGGTGCAAGAAAGAAAATATGGCCACGTATGTGTACATGCGGGCGGGGTCTCGAATGCCTACTCGCGCATACATACGGCGAGGGCTCGTTGACATGGCTGGGTCGGGACGGAGAAACAACGTCATCGTCGTGTTCATGGGGAGTCAACGGAATGCGTCGTGTTCATGGGGAGGCAACGGAATGCGTCGTGTTCATCGGGAGGCAACAGAACACGTGGGAGCCAACCGGCTGGGTCGGAACGGAATGTGTGGTCGTGTTCAACGGGAGGGCTTGGATGGAACAGGCGATGGAAACGAGCCCTGGCGTACCGCAGAACGGAGGAAACAGCCTTGTGTTCGACCGGCCACATTCGAAACGGGATCCTGTTCATCGGGAGGGGTCTGGCGTACCGCAAAACGGACGAAACAGACCTCCTATGGTCGAAACGGGGGTCCTGTTGATCGGGAGGGGTGTGGCGTACCGCAAAATGGACGAAACGGACCTCCTACGGTCGAAACGGGGGTCCTATTGATCGGGAGGGGTGTGGCGTACCGCAAAACGGACGAAACGGACCTCCTACGGTCGAAATGGGGGTCCTGTTCATCGGGAGGGGTGTGTCGTACCGCAAAACGGGACTCCACGGGATACTGTTCATCTCCACCGTCGACCTCCTCCAGCCTCCACGGGCTACCGTCGACCTCCTCCAGCCTCCACAGGCTCCTGTTCATCCAGCCTCCAACGTGCGCTACTCCACCGGCTACTGTTCAACCACCCCTCCACGGGCACCCCTCCACCGTCTACTGTTCATCCAGACCTCCACACCACGAGGTCCTGTTCATCCAGAGGAAACGCCACCGCTCATTGTTCATCCAACCCCCCCCCCCCCCCGCAATGCTCACTGTTCATCCAATCGATCGGCTTCAGTTAGCAGCAGTAGCAAAGGAATCGCTCGATCAGGTTTAGTTAACGGCCATCGATCAATCGCTCGGGTTCAGTAATGCGTACCCTGCAGTGCAATCGCCCGGGTTCAGTTAGAGCCCAATGCCTCGCTCGGGTTCAGTTAGAGCCAACACCTCGCACAAATGCGCGTACGTGTACGAGAGAAACACGCATCGCTCGGCCCCCGACCTCCCACAGTAACCGGGAACTCCCCGAAATTTTCCTCGCCCTCGCTTCTACCACGGTTTTTTCCGTCATGGACGGCCCAAAGAATGTCTCCGGCCCGCCTAGGACGAAAAGCCCATTTTCTGTCATGATTTTTTGTCATAGAAGTAGGAGCCCACCACATCTATGATGATACTGGGTTTTGTCACAATTATCGTCATAGAAGTTTCATATGTATGACAGAAAAAAATTCGTTCGGCCCAAAATGTCACGGATGTGTCTGTTTTTTGTAGTGTTGATTAACGTCGGGGGCGGCTTATTGTGAGAAGCGGTGCAGATAATTCGTTGTGTGTCGGTATACAGTTGCTCTATCAGCGTGTAGGCAGCCTTCAGCTTCTTCTGAACATCAGAGCCCAGATGACTAATGAGAGTTCCTGCATCATTACAAACATCAGTAAACCGGCAACGCATGGGAAGATATGTTGAAAGTATAAAGCAAGGATGCTTAATGAACACAGCAGCAGTCATGGCATGTATCTGCCGCTTTACACCAATCAGCTCGTCTACCACCGGTTTGAGAGCTGCTTCTGCGTCTTCAGCTCTTTTCTACAAAGCGGATTTCTCTATGTTCCAATCCACCCACTTCTTGTTGAAACTCTCCTTTAGCTTTTCCATAGCGGCTAGGGCGCTCGTCAGCTCATCTTTTGCCTTGGAAGCTTCGGCCTATTGGGACTTGATGTTCTCTTGCAGATCAGCGGTTTGGCTTTCCTTCTTGCTCAGCTCAGCCTATAAAGGGACAGATGTATAATGAGTGGACATTACATATTTGAAGTACCAAGCACATAACAAGTTATGCCCTTGATACTTGGGGACTAATGCATGTTTGCTCATTATCAGAAATTTCTACAAGTCCCAAGCACAATACAAGTATTCATCTTGGCACTTGGGGGCTAATGTGTGTTTGGTCAAAAACTGTTGGTATGGGAATTCTTTTATAGTCTCGGTTCATCTTTATAAAGTTAAACCGGCCCTTGGGGGCGATATCGGTGAAAGAGCAGTATGGCAAAATTTTAAAGAATCGGTTCATCTTAAAGAGGTAATCCGGTCCCTGGAGGCTAAATATGCAAAGTTAAGTTATGACAAAAAGTCCCGGTTTAGATCGGTATCATAAACCGTCACTTGGGGGCTACTAGGAGTTGATAAACTGCAATTGGGCAAAAGAGGAAAATAGTAGTTACCTCATATCGCTCCTTCATCAAGTTTACCAAACTAGCTTCATAGTCACGGCTGGTATACAAACGGTTCAAGAAGCCAGAGTGAATGTCTTGAGCATTGAGATGGGCGTATCTTGATAAATCAGCATTCCATTTGCCTTTGCCGATAGCAGAGAGCTCGTCCTTGGCAGTATGCTTTGACAAAGCGACAGGATTGCCAGGAGTGGTGTGGCCAATGCCAGTAATCATAATGTCATCATCTTTGTCATCAACAGCCTTTACCGGAGTTGGTGGTTTGTCCGTATCTTTAACTGGGCTGACCGGTTTGTCATCAGTTCGGACAGGGCTGGTTGGCCGGTCTGCATGGCTTGTAGTGTAAACTTGCACTTGTTCAGCAACGAAGTCATGGTCTTGAGGTGGCGGATCATTAAGCATGGCGTCAGCGTCAGTTTCTTCCGGATCTGGAGTTTTTTCCGGTTCAACGGCTACATTATCATCAGCCGGTTTGCTTAACCGAGCCTTCTTTCTGGGTCTCGGCTTGGCGCTGACAAAAGATAGACATGAGGATCAGTACAGTATGTAAAGATAACACATCAAGAATAAAGACACGTGCATAGCTCACCCAGGAACTGTTTTCAGGGGTGGAAGCTGTGTGGCCGATGACTCGCCAGAAGATGAGTGAGAAGCACCCTGATAATTTGAATCAGACGGGTCAATAGGCTGGCGGAAACAACCCGCTTAGGGGCATTAAGTGTCAAGGGGATAAGAGACCACTGATCGGCGTTTCCAAACCGGAGTGTTCGGTAAACCGGCGGTGGTAACTACTTGGCCGCTGTGCCGGGTTGTGCGGCGAGCCTCGTGCTGCTGTGTCTTCAAAAGAAAGTTTGCATCCAAGTAAGCAAGGGGGAGAAAATTTTACTTTCCGGTTTACTCGACGGATTTTTGATGTCGGCAGAGGATCTGAATCGGAGGAAAGAATGATTACCTCTACATCATCAGCATGGCTGCCTTCAGCGTCGTCCTGATAATAATCATTGTCAATGAGGTGTACGAAAAATGAACCAAGAGAGTCAAGTTCTACCTCTGATTCCGGATTACCTATATCGTCATCAGGTGGAAGGTCGGAGGATGCAATGGTCCTTCTCTTGGCAGGTTTTTTTAACAACCTTGGTCTTTGGACGAACTGGCTTGACCGGTTTGTCTTGCGGCTTCGCCGGTTTGTCTTGTGATGGTTTCTTGTTCCAGAACGGATCATCACCCTGTTAGAAAATAATCACACTTTCAGAGAATATTTGGACAGAAGCAACTTTAGATAAAAAGATTATATGATTCTTATAGGTGGTGGTTTGTTGAAGGTGCAGAAAGGGAGTAGTCCGGTTTGGGCACAGACAGCCTCCGATTCGTTCAGTATCTTTTTTACAGACTCAATGACTTCTTCATCTGTAAGCTGAATGCCAATGTGCCGCCGAGCATCCTTCAAACTCCCCGTATACTCACACATCAAACCGGAGCGCCGGCTTAAGGGCAGAATACTCCAGCTTATCCAACAACGAGCAAGATCAACTCCTGTCAAACCGTTTGCCATGAAGGCTCTGAGCTTTGATAAATTAGGAGCATAGTTGGCCCTTTCTCTTGCAGTCAACCTCTGAGGAGAAGGATGTGTGTTGCTCAGGCGTTCAGGGCGGTAACCCGGCAGGGGGTTTTCGTTAGGTGGAGATGTATCCATGCAATAAAACCAAGTCTGGTTCCACTCATTGGGGTGACTGTGGAGTTTGGGATGAGGGAAGGTGACTTCTTTCCTTTTCTGAACCGCCATTCCGCCCAGTTCCGTATTGGGTCCGTCCGAGAACTCTGTGCGACGGTTTAAGTGAAAGAAATCCCTAAACAGTTCGACTGTAGGTTCCTCCTGCAGATAAACCTCACAAAAGACTTGGAAGTGATAGATGTTGGTCACAGAATTGGGACCGATGTCTTGAGGGTGCAGTTGAAAACTGGCCAGTACATCCCGGAAATTTTTTGAACCGGGAGGGCTAAAACCTCGTCCGAGATGATCAGCAAACACGACTACCTCTCCGTCCTTGGGTGTAGGAGGATTTTCCGGGCCAGGGACCCTCCAGTGGATGACATCTTTTTTGGCTAAAGCGCCCATTTTAACAAGATTGCTTAACTGCTCTTCGGCTACTCGAGAAGGAACCCAATTGCATTCATAGACTTGCTTGGCCATGGCAATGGAAGTCTGAAACATGATTATTGTCGGTTTAAGATTCATAGTGGACAACTATACAGCAGTATAAGGATACAAGCATATTGATAAACTAGATTTGGTAATTCGTAAACCGGGATCTGACAATGGAAATAGTATAATGCATTGGCGGTTCAACAGGGGACTAATGGTATCTACCGGGTCATCATTTTTTCTGTGAAGTTAAACCGCCTAATCTAGTATTGAAGATACAGATCTAAGAGGCCAAAGTGAAAGAAAAACAAGTTTCACAGCTTGGCATAGTAATTTCAGATCTGCTGTGTGTTGGAAAATCAAAATATGTTCTGACCTAATTTCAAGTGTTCGAACAGTTCAGCAAAGTTCAGATAAGTTTTATGCAAAGCAGATGCCCTAACGAGGAAAAAGGAGTTTAAACTAGAAGGGCACTGGAAAATATCAGATCTAACTAGCCATTGGTGTTACTAAAGAGGAACAGGGAAGAACAGCTCCAAGAACTTCGAAGAACTCTGATGAACACTGGACCCTAATGGCGGATCTAGAGTGAGGAGAAGAGGAACTTACTCGTGATGGGGAAGCAGCGGAGGATCGCCGCGTTTCTCTGGTGCGATCAGGCTGATGCAGCGGCCGTTGTTGCGGCAGATGTGAAGACCGACGGTGGCGGCGGAGCTCGAAGGGTTGGTCGGCGCGAGGAAGAAGACAATGCGAAGAGGCACGAGGGGGGAAAAGTGAAAAGATATCCTCGGCCTTATTTATAAGGTAAATGGATAAGTGGTAGGTGCGAGAATCGAGGAGCCCGAAAAATGGGATATGCGACAGCTCTGTTGCCTCGATTGTCGGAGGCTGGTTAATGAAGGTGGATTATACACAGTTTTAAATAACAGGTAACGTCACGACAGTTTACCATGATCCTAGAAGATGATGTCACGGCGGTTTACAAGATCATGTGAAGATGATGAAGAAGAAAATTTCTTAAGCATTGAGGATTGACATGAACCAGTTCACATCAATCTGGGGCCGAATGTTGGGGATATTACCACTGGGCGTAAACCAGCCCGGAGAGGCCGGGTTAACCCCATAAGTAGTTCATTTGTATCTCAAGTCCATGAAGACAGACGGTGACGCTTTATGGAGGCCCAGGGCCCAAAACCTGTTTCAGGCCTGTAGACATAAACCGGCGTTGATATGTAAACTTGTGTTGTAAGATAGAAGTAGCAAAGACCGAGCCGGACACGATTATGAGCCGGCCTCGGGATTCTGTAAACCAACGGGTGTCTACCGATGTATATAAGGGGACGACCCGGCGGCGGTTCAAGGACAACAGACAACAACTCGAGACTCAGGCAAAGCGTATTCGCTCCCTGGTCATCGAACCCCAGCAATTCCATCACAACTAGACGTAGGCTTTACCTTCATCGTAAGGGGCCGAACTAGTATAAAACTCTCTTGCGTCCCTTGTCCGCTTTAACCCCTTTAAGTTAACCCGTAGCGATGGCTCCACGACTAAGTCCTTTCTCTAGGACATCTTCCGTGACAAAACCACGACAGCGACCGAAGATTCCTTCTTATGTAACCGACACCATGTAACCCTATATCCCCTTGGTGTCTATATAAACCGGAGGGGATAGTCCGGAAAGGACAACACATTTACACATTACCATATTCATAGGCTAGACTTCTAGGGTTTAGCCATTACGATCTCGTGGTAGATCAACTCTTGTAACACTCATATTCATCAAGATCAATCAAGCAGGAAGTAGGGCATTACCTCCATAGAGAGGGCCCAAACTTGGCTAAACATCGTGTCCCCTGTCTCCTGTTACCATCGATCCTAGACGCACAATTCGGGACCCCTACCCGAGATCCGCCGGTTTTGACACCGACATTGGTGCTTTCATTGAGAGTTCCACTATGCCGTCGACAAGAGGCTCGATGGCCCCATCAATCGTTAATAATGACGCTGTCTAGAGAGGAACCTTCCTCCCCGGACAGATCTTCATATTCGGCGGCTTCGTATTGCGGGCCAACTCGCTTGGCCATCAGGAGCAGATCGACAGCTACGCCCCTGGCCGTCAGGTCGGATTCGGAAGCTTGAACTACGTCGCGGATATCCGTGGAGACTTGATCTTCAAGGGATTTGAGCCTGCGGCGATCGCTCCCCTTCATCCCGATGAACGTGACTTAAATCTGTCATCGGATAACACCCAGGAGATGGTTCCTACGGCTGCAACGACCTTAGAGCCAAAGCAGATCGAGCCATCCGAGGCCTCAGAGTCCGCGGAGCTGGAGCCGCACATGGACTCGACGCCCTGCAGCAGTCGCTTTAACGGAACTTCGGACTCGTCTCTGGCTGTATGTTCCGGACTGCGTACGCCCGCGGACACCGAGCTAGATCGGTTATCGATCTTCGAGTTTAGCGCCGCTGACGTCTTCCAGCACTCGCCTTTGGGCGACGTGCTAAAATCTTTTAAAAATTTGTTCTTGGTGAAGGATTCACAGCCGAACTATGTCCGGTTCGAGCTAGAAACGGACGATGAGGAATTTTGCTTCCCACCCGCCACCCACCTCATAGCCACCGTCGATGATTTAACTGACATGCTTGACTATGGCTCCGAAGACATCGATGGTATGGACAACGATGCTGACAAGGAACAGGTCCAAGACCCGCCATTCACTGGACGTTGGACGGCTACCTCTTCATACGACGTGTACATGGTTGATACACCTAAAGGATCTGGCGATGACAAAGAAGAGCCAGATGTGAATAAAGCCTCCGATACACAGTCCAAGCGCCGGTAGCCCAAACGCCGCCCCAAGCCACGCCGCTCAAAGGACGGCAACATTGGCACCGGAGAAAATAGTACCCCGGGTGACGCCGAAAACAACGAAGACCCTATCGGGACTACATCCGAACAAGAACACAACAACAGGCAAGACAACCCTGACGAACATGCCATTGAAGATGACTCGGAGGATGATAGTTACCGTCCACCCTCCGAGGAGGAAACAAGCCTTGGCAACGAAGACTTCATCATGCCTGAGGATCCTCTCGAGCAGGAGCGCTTCAAGCTTCAGCTCATAGCCACCGCAAGGAGCCTGAAAAAGAAACAACAACACCTTCAAGCCGAACAGGACCTGCTCGTCGACAGATGGAATGATGTCCTGACAGCCGAGGAATACGGCCTCAACCGCCCAGCCAAGACCTACCCGAAACGCGGACTGCTACCTCAATTCGATGAGGAGGCGCCGGAGCACATATCTCCCTCGCGTAATGCGGACCGACCACCACGTGGTCGGGACAGGGCCGCCAAACGGCCACCCGGCGGTCGGGATAATGCGGCAACTCAGGCCGAACAGCAGACCGCCCCACCACCCCGCCATAATAAAGATGGAAAAGTCCGGAGTCACATGTACGACCTTCGACAGACACTAGACAGTCGAGCAGGACACACGAGATCGATCTATGGATCGTGAGGACGTGCTTCGAGACACGACGACGGCCACCTATTCGGATGTGACAAACCTAACCATGCTCGGGCTGAATACCGTAGACGGACTCCCTCGAAGGTCCGCCATGATGCGGCCCGATACAGAGGCGCCGCACACCCGCTCTGCTTCACAGATGAAGTATTGGATCATGAATTCTCCAAGGGGTTCAAGCCCGTCAATATCGAATCATACGATGGCACAACCGATCTTGCAGTATGGATTGAGGATTTCATCCTCCACATCCACATGGCGCGAGGAAACGACCTCCATGCCATCAAATACCTCCACTTAAAGCTCAAAGGACCAGCTCGGCACTGGTTAAATAGCCTGCCTGAGAACTCCATCGGCAGTTGGGAAGACTTGGAAGAGGCTTTCCTCGACAACTTCCAAGGAACTTACGTCCGGCCACCAGACGCTGATGACCTAAGCCACATAGTCCAACAACCTGGAGAATCAGCCAGAAAATTCTGGACTAGATTCCTAACCAAGAAGAACCAGATCGTTGACTCTCCGGATGCCGAGGCCCTAGCAGCCTTCAAACACAGCATCCGTGACGAATGGCTACCACGCCACCTCGGACAAGAAAAACCGAAGTAAATGGCAGCCCTTACGGCACTCATGACCCGCTTTTGCACAGGTGAGGACAGCTGGCTGGCTCGTAGCAAAAACACAGCCAGCAAGGCAGGCCCCACCGAGGCCAAGAACAGCACCGGCAAGCTCTGGCGCAATAGACACAAACGCCGAAGCAATGTCGCGAACACCGAGGACACCACAGTCAACGGCCTGGCCAACGGAAGAAGCCCTACAAAAGAAAGAACGAAGGACCTTCCAGCCTGGATCGCATACTCGAACGTCCGTGCCAAATTCAAGGCACCCCGGATAAGCAAGCCAATCATACCAACAGGATGGTTGCTCTTCAAGCAGGCTGGCAAGTTAAATGCCAAAAACAAAGAAAACATATCACAAAGTGAGGACGATAATGAAGAGCCCCGGCAGCCGAACACCGGGGGACAAAAGAAATCCCCCCAAGTCAAAATGGTGAACATGATATACGCCACGCAAATCCCTAGAAAGGAGCGAAAACGAGCACTCAGGGACGTCTACGCGGTAGAGCCAGTCGCCCCCAAGTTTAGTCCATGGTCATCATTCCCGATCACCTTCGATCGACGAGATCATCCGACTAGTATCCGCCACGGCGGTTCGGCCGCACTGGTCCTTGACCCAATCATCGACGGATTCCACCTCACTCGAGTCCTGATGGATGGTGGAAGCAGCCTCAATCTGCTGTACCAGGATACAGTATGGAAGATGGGCTTTAATCCCTCACGAACCAAACCAACAAAGACTAACTTTAAAGGAGTCATACCATGTGTCGAGGCCCGCTGTACGGGCTCAATCACGCTGAAGGTGGTCTTCAGTTCTCCGGACAACTTCCGAAGCCAGGAGTTAATCTTCGATATCATCCCCTTCTGCAGCGTCTACCACGCACTGCTCGGACGAACCACGTTTGCTAGATTTAACGCAGTGCCACACTATGCTTATCTCAAGCTCAAGATGCCCGGTCCACGCGGCGTCATAACAGTCAATGGCAATACGGAACGCTCCCTCCGAACAGAGGAGCAAACCGCCGCCCTGGCAGCAGCAGTACAGAGGGGCCTTGTCAAGCAGCACTGTAATCCAGCTGCCGAGCCCCTGGACACCATCAAGAGAGTGCGGACTACACTGCAACAGGACAGCGCGGCTCGTCAAGAGCTCGACTAGCAATTTGGCCTCCGTCCCAACCCCAATGAGGTAGTGGCATTCGTACCACGCGTACACAATTATGCACTCAAAATTCCATGGATATCGACGAAGGCACGAGATAACCCGGGGGCTACAATTCGGCAAAACCGACCCCGGACACACATACTTTTACTTATTTTTCTCATTACAGGCACCTTTTCTCGTAGGCCTGATATCAAGTCCTCTAGAAGGACTGGAACGCAACGGAGGCAAGCAACATAGGTGTGTAGGGTAACCTTTATACGTTCTTCTTGACGGTATTCACACTTCTTTCTTAGGCCCCGCACGCTGCGCCATACCCATTCCGGCACGTTAAATGGCCGGATACTTCTAGCACCATCTTTTCAAGATACGCCTTCACGTATCCATCCAGTTATAATAAAAATGGTTCGTGGCCCAGTCTCTATGTTTCTCACTTCTTACTTTATTTTATTTTGATCTGCCTATCTGCTGCATCGACACTCTTTTACGTTCCATATTCGCCAGGGGCTACCTATCGCCCCACAATACGGCAGCACAGTCCGAACACTTCTTATATATAGGTTCGGCACCCTGAATTTAGCATTATATGCATTGGCTCCGAATCATGTCTTTGGTTAGTTGCGTTGGCTGGCCCCTGTGATTGCTACCCTACGTTCCGCTCCATCGGCTAGGGTAGTAAAGGGAGGACTACTACGATTGTGCGCTGGCTTGGACCGAACGAGCACCTCAGTGGAGAAAGCCGAAAACTGACTGTCATGATACGGCGAGAGCCGGTCAGCTACTCGAGGGTTACAAATCATTGGAGATTTTATCCGCATTATGTGAGAGATCGGTACTTCCCGATCAGATGATGACAACACCCTGGCTCGAACCAGGGGCTGCACCCATGCTTTATTATAAAACTCCTATGGCTAAGTGAGAGCGTTTAAGCCATATAGTCCGACTGCCTTGTTCGTTGCGCTAAACAACTCCTTCAAGGACCATGTAATTGTATCAAGATTGTTTAGATTCCATCCGGAACACCTCCGTACTATCTACGTGAGGGCAGAAGCCAACGACTGGCCAACCCTCAGATTACATATAAGACGGCCGCACAGGAGGAAACAATCAAAGCATAACAAAATTGCATTAACAAAACATGCTTTGTTTCTCATAATACAAGGCAAAGACAACATGAATACATTCATTCAAACACAATGTCCGGTGAACATTGTGCTGCCGCAAGGCGAGATCCCTCCAGGACATCCGCAAAATACCATTCCAGTGTACGGTGCTCCTTGCCCACTGGCACCCCCCTGGTCACCTCGATGGCGTCCATCTTCACCCACCACATCTTGCAACGGGCGAAGGCCATGCGTGCACCTTCATTACAGGCCGAGCGCTTCACGACGTCCAGCCGAGGACAGGCGTTCACCACCCGCCTCACGAGTCCAAAGTAGCTGCTTGGCATAGCTTCGGCTGGCCATAGCCGGATTATCAAATCCTTAATGGCTAGTTCGGCCACCCTATGCAGCTCCACCAGCTATTTCAGCTGATCGGTGAAGGACATAGGATGCTCCGGCGCCGCATACTGCGACCAGAATAGCCTCTTCGTGGAATCCCCTCCTTCTGCTCGGTAGAACTCCACGACATCGGATACACTGCGTGGCAAATCCGCAAAGGCCCCTGGGGAACTCCGAACTCGAGTTAGTAAAAGGTACTGCTTCTCGGCATACTTGCTTTGCATCTTAAATGCCTTACCCGCCGTGATCTTCTTGGCTTCCTGGATCTCCTGGAGGGTGGCTTAGGCCTCATTCCGGGCAGTCTCCGCGCTTTCACGAGCCTTGGCGAGTTCGGTCCCTTGAACCGACGCATCATGCTCCAAGGTCTCGCATTTTTTCACCGCATCCTGGAGCTCCTGCTGGACTTCTTTGATCTAGGCCTTGAGCTTCTTATGGGCGGCCTGTTGCTAGACAGCCTTCTCCTCGGCCTCGCCCAGGGCCTTCTTCAGGGCCTCGACCTCGGTCGCGGCTTCTGCACATATAACAATACCGCTGTCACTACACAGCGCCTATCCTTTCCCGAACATATAGCAAGTCGTTCCTCACCTTGCTTCTCTTGGAGCCGAACCTTAATCTCGCCGAGCTCATTCTCGGTCCGCTCCAACTTCCGCTTCAGGTCGGAGACCTCGGTAGTATGCGAGGTCGCGGCCAACAGGGACGCCTTCTTATTCATACATATTCGGTTAGTCTCCTACAATAAGTGGTTGATCCTCTGTCCGGTTCTTCTTGCCGAACTCCGGACAGTGAATTGGGGGCTACTGAATACATGGGGTTTTCCTCTTTCTATGTCACTTACCTCGAAACCCGTCAACAGATTGCTGCAGGCTTCGTCTAGTCCTCTCTTGGCGGACTAAACCTTCTTGATCACCGCACCCATAAGGACACGGTGCTCGTCCACAACGGAGGCGCCTCGTAGCGCCTCCATCAGGTCATCCGGCGCCCCTGGGTGGACAGGGGCCACCAGTGGAATCGGCACACCCCCCTCCTTTGAAGGAGGCTGCTCGCCTGATTCCGGAGCCATATGAATCTCCGGAATCATATTCGGCTGAGGGCCGAACTCAATACGGCCCTCTTCGCTGGTCTCCTTGGGGATCTGGTCCCCCATCCATCCGACAGTGGATGTCCCGCCTTGTGGCGGCCCCTGGACAATGTCCTGAGCTCCTCCCTTCGGAGCGGCCCTCCGGGATAACGCTTCGGTGTCGTCCCTGGCCCCGGGGGAGAAAGCAGACGGTGGCGACATGCTCGACATCTCCGACGGAGCCAGCGAACCTCCAGATGAGGAACGCTGGATAAGGTCACGGGCCGGACTGCAAAAGCATAGATTAACCATGTTAGCATAATAAAAAGAAAGGTTTGGATATGCGCATAAATGAGCCATGTCGCTTACGATGCGGCCCGAGGCCTAGTACGGGGGCGTCGTTCCGGACAACTGTCAACGTCCCACGTGGTGTTGACCGCTGGGGTGCCCTTCCCCTTTTTTGGGCACTTTCTCCTCCGGATGTGCTGGGCCCACCCTCTTCTTCTTCTTCTTCTCAGGGGGAGAGTTGTTTTCCTCCTCCTCCTCCTCTTCCTCGTCATTGTCCTCAGGGACAGACGAATGGGCCTCGTCGTCTTCGGACGTCGCGTCCGAAGCGCCCTTGCGACGGGGGTCACTCTTGGCCCCCTTGGCCTTCTTCTTGGCCTTCTTCTCCGGCGCCGTATATGGCGCCGGCACCAGCATCCTCGCCAGGGGCGGGATGACCGTTTCCTCGGGCGGCGGCGCCGGACACTGGATCCGTTGAGCCTTCTCCACCCAGTCCTGAAGAAGCAATACTAAATCTCAGACATTATCCTTGAAACATTCGAGTTGGAAATACATCAAAAGAAACATACCTCGTTGGTGGGGCGTTTACAATTGTGACCACGGTCTGAGTCCGTGGCCGGTGGCTTCTCGTTGCCCTTAAAGAGCAACTTCCAGGCCCCTTCATGAGAGGTGTCAAAGAGCCTTCTCAGGGTCTGGTGCTTCTTTGAATTGAACTCCCATAAAGGGCGGCTTTGCCGCTGGCATGGACGAATCCGGCGAACCAGCATCACCTGGATAACATCGACGAGCTTGACGTCCTTGGTCACCATGCTTTGAACGCGCGTCTGCAGCGCTATCAGCTCGTCAGGAGAACACCAGTCCGGACTCTTCTCGACCCAGGAGGTGAGCCGCATGGGAGCACTAGAGCGAAATTCGGCAGCTGCGGCCCAGGTGGTGCCGCGAGGTTCTGTGATGTAGAACCACTGCTTTTGCCATTCCTTTACTGTCTCTATAAAGGTGCCTTTGGGCCAGTAGACGTTGGACAGCTTGCTCACCATGGCTCCTCCGCACTCCGCGTGCTGACCATCCACCACCTTCGGCTTCATGTTGAAGACTTTGATCCACAGCCCAAAGTGGGGATGGATGCGGAGGAAGGCCTCGCACACGACGATAAACGCTGAGATGTTGAGGAAGGAATTTGGGGACAGATCATGGAAATATATCCGGTAATAGTACTTCAGCCCGCGGACAAAAGGGTGGAGTGGAAACCTAGCCCGCGGAGGAAATGGGGGATGAAGACTACTCTCTCTGTGGGCTCCGGCGTGGGGACGACTTGTCCCTCGGCTGGCAGACGATGGGCGATCTCCTTTGCCAAATATCCGGCCGCTCGAAGCTCAGTAATGTCCTCCTCCTTGACGGAGGAGACCATCCACTTGCCCTGACCACCAGATCCGTACATGGTCGCTTAAGTGGAAAGGAGATGGGAACTTGGGCGCTGGAGCTTGAGATCGGAAGGGCGAAGATAGAGAACAGGCGTGAGGTGAGGAAGGGGGAATCCTTATCCCCTTGTAAAGGCAGCAGGTGTTAAACGCCTCCTCACTCGTCTTAGGATTCGCCTGTTCCCTAGGGCTGTATGAACGGCACGGTTGAGTTACCCATGCCCGCATTGATGAGAATCCCACGATAAGGGGACACAATCTCTGTTTCGATAAGACGTGCCAATAGCAAACGCATCTCGAAACATGGGATGGCAGAAGAAAACGGTTCAAAATTATAACCGGACAGACATGATGCCGTGTTGAAGAGAAGCTGTCAACAGATTGGATTCTTGCAAATATTATATTCTCTCTGCAGTTGTGTATGGTGTGCGTAACAGGTCCGGATGCACTTATTTCGTCCGAAGAGTATTCCGGAGTTCAGAAGGAGGGAACCCGCCTTGCAATGCCGAAGACAAATCTGAGCGCCGGACTCCTTGTCATTGAAGCCAGGTTCAGGGGCTACTGAGAGAGTCCTGGACTAAGGGGTCCTCGGACGTTCGGCCAGTTATCCATGGGCCGGACTGATGGGCTGTGAAGACATGAAGACCGAAGACTGCACCGTCTCCGGATTGGACTCTACTTGGCGTGGAAGGCAAGCTTGGCGACCGAAGATTCCTTCTTATGTAACCGACTCCATGTAAACCCTAGATCCCCTCGGTGTCTATATAAACCAGAGGGGATAGTCCGGAAAGGACAACACATATACTCATTACCATATTCATAGGCTAGACTTCTAGGGTTTAGCCATTACGATCTCGTGGTAGATCAACTCTTGTAACACTCATATTCATCAAGATCAATCAAGCAGGAAGTAGGGTATTACCTTCATAGAGAGGGCCCGGACCTGGGTAAACATCGTGTCCCCTGTCTCCTGTTACCACCGATCCTAGACGGACAGTTCAAGACCCCCTTCCGAAGATCCGCCGGTTTTGACACCGACAGCCTGGCCGGGCAAGTTCAAGCCAGACCTGCCTCCTACGAGCTGAGCATCGAGGCAGCCAACGGCGACGAGAAAGTCAGGGCGAACCGGTTTCCCATGGCTCTCAAGGACGGCCTGAGGGAGTCCTGGATTAGGGGGTCCTTGGACAGCCGGACTATATACTTTAGCCGGACTGTTGAACTATGAAGATACAAGATTGAAGACTTTGTCCCGTGTCCGGATGGGACTCTCCTTGGCGTGGAAGGCAAGCTTGGCAATACGGATATGTAGATCTCCTCCCTTGTAACTGACTCTGTGTAACCCTAGCCCCCTCCGGTGTCTATATAAACCGGAGGGTTTAGTCCGTAGGACAACAACAATCATACCATAGGCTAGCTTCTAGGGTTTAGCCTCTACGATCTCGTGGTAGATCAACTCTTGTAATACTCATATCATCAGGATCAATCAAGCAGGAAGTAGGGTATTACCTCCATCGAGAGGGCCCGAACCTGGGTAAACATCGTGTCCCCCGCCTCCTGTTACCATCCGCCTTAGACACATAGTTCGGGACCCCCTACCCGAGATCCACCGGTTTTGACACCGACATTGGTGCTTTCATTGAGAGTTCCACTGTGCCGTCATCATAAGGCTGGATGGCTCGTCTCATTGTCAAAGACTACATCACCTCTGGGGGAGCCCTGGCTGTAGGCCAAACTCTCCGACTAGGCGGTTTCGTCATGACCGCCCGTTCGGCCGCTGCGCCGACGATGACTTCTCGGGTCATCAAAAACAGTCTCCACGTCGGCTCGTAATTCACCGAGCAGATGGATCCCATGGAGCTCTCTTCTTTGAACGAGCTCTTGGATCGCATCGCCACCTTGGGAGTCGGTATAGACTATGATCGGATCGGGCTTAAACCCGACCGGCCGGTCACCCATCAGATAGCGGTGGTGGAGGAGCAACGCAGTGATCCTTCCTCTATCTTGAGGACAAGCTATGTCCGGATTCCCGAGCTCTCTAAGCCGGATACCAATCTACGGGAGGACGTGGCCCAAGCTCTGAACCTAGAATCAGACAGCGGGCTAGACCTATTGGGCAACAAACCGGAAGCCGAACCTTCAAGATCGGAAACTCCGCTGCTCCTGGGTCTCAGATCGGGTCAGGGTTCTGACCTAAATCTACCCACCCACCCATATATAAGTGCTCTTTCCCACATTAGACAAGAGCCCCAAGAGACAGTACATCACTATTGGGCCAGATTCCTTCTTGTAATGAGCAAGGAAGGACTGTCGCGAGGAAGATGCAATTTCACTCTTTTGCAAATATTGCACGGACAAGGGAATCCTGAATGCCATAAGTCGCCGTGACATAGCACACTTTGCTGACTTGGCGGCCATAGTACAGAAGTACTGTGCGATGGAAAGCGCCTGGAAAACCCAAACGAAATTCTGGGATCCTCCGGCTCTCACTAAACCTCCCGTCCGAATTAAAAGGGTGTACTCTCATAAGTCACCCGACCCAATCACAAAGAAACAAAAGGCCACTACAGGGCATGGAACCGTATTGGAGGGATGGCTCAACGGGCCATGCAAAATTCACAGTACAGCGGATACCATACCAACTCACAGCCTTAGAGCATGTTGGGTACTCTGGCAGGTGGCCAAGAGCGGTCAGGATATCCTCATCAACAATACCACAGGGCACCATCTCGTGGAGAACAACAACACAGTATTGACAGTCTTCGAGACATCTGCCTCAAATAATAGGCGTAAGCGAGCACTCCGCAACCTTGCCGAAGTCTGCCACGTAGCAGCGATAAATCCATGGAGCGATACGGCTATCACCTTCAATGACAGTGACGAACCTAAATTCCGAACACCCCGAGCACCAGACGCCTTGGTCCTTAGTCCAATTGTGGATGGCTTCCGGCTTACTAAAGTGCTCATGGACGGCGGCAGCGGATTAAACCTCATATATGAGGAGACTCTTCGAAAAATGGAGATAGACAGAAGCCACATTGAGCAAAGCAGAACGACCTTCGGAGGAATCATCCCTAGTCGGGAGGCACGATGTGCTGGCAAAATCACACTAGATGTGGTATTGCGCACGTCGGAGAATTATAGGTCCGAAGAAATCACATTCCAAGTGGCCCGTTCAATAGCGGATACCACGCCCTTCTAGGGCGGGAGGCATTCACGATCTTCCAAGCTATACCCCATTATGGGTACATGAAGCTCAAAATGCCCGGGCCCAATGGAACCATCACTCTAGCTAGTGATCCGGACATAGCACTCCGCGCCGAAAATAAAACAGCCGCACTGGCCCTCGAGGCGTTATCCGAAGCCCTCGCGGCCGAGGAATAAACTGTGCTGTGCTTCACAGTTGACAGGGACGACGTGATACTCGATAAAAGATCCAAGTCCACCTCTTTTAAACCAGCGGATGAAATAGTCAAATTCCAAGTCCATCCAACGGACCCTACAAAAACAGCATCCATCGGGGCACAGTTAAACCCCACAGTAGACGCCGCACTACGGGAGTTCTTGCGTGAGAATTGGGACATCTTCGCCTGGCATCCTTCACACATGCCAGGAATCCCACGCAGGCTGGCCGAGCATAGCCTTAACATCCTAAAGGGATTCAAGCCGGTCAAGCAAACTCTTCGACGCCTCTCTGAGCCTAAGCGACAAGCCATGGGAGAGGAGCTAGCCAAATTACTGGAGGCCGGATTCATTCGAGAAATAAAACATCCAGACTGGCTAGCAAACCTGGTGATGGTACCAAAAAAGGACAAAATCTGGCGCCTGTGTGTCGACTTCAAGGACCTTAACAAGGCTTGCCCCAAGGATCCCTTCCCAGTCCCTTGCATCGATCAAATTATCGACGCTACCGCAGGACACGATTCATTGAGTTCCTCGACGCATACTCCAGATACCATCAAATTAAGATGGCAGAGTCCGATCAAGCCACAACGGCATTTATCACTCCATACGGGCCCTTCTGTTTTAACACCATGCCTTTCGGGCTCAAAAACGCTGGTGCGACCTATCAACGCATGATTCAGACATACTTGGAGACACAGATCGGCAAAACAGTGGAGGCATACATAGACGATGTGGTCCTTAAAACCAGACACGTCGAATCCTTAATAGACGACTTGAGGCTCACGTTCGACAATCTCCTAACATACGACATTAAGCTCAACCCGGAAAAATGCGTCTTCGGCGTGCCCATCGGAAAGCTCTTAGGCTTCATCGTCTCCAACAGAGGAATCGAAGCAAATCCGGCTAAAATCCGAGCTCTGTCACAGTTGGCCATCCCAACAGACCTCAAGCAAATCCAGAAACTAACTAGATGCGTGGCTGCCCAAAGTCGCTTCATCTCCCGATTAGGAGAACAGGCACTGTCTCTTTATCGCCTTCTGCGATGCAACGAACACTTCAAGTGGACGGATGCGGCCACGGCCGGATTAGAACAAATAAAAGCCGTTTTGGCCACAAACCCAATCTTGGCCGCACCGAACGTCGGCGAACCAATGCTGCTATATATAGCGGCAACACACCAAGTTGTAAGCGCAGTGCTCGTCGTCGAACGAGAGACGGACGGACATAAGTTCCCGCTTCAAAAGCCGGTATACTATGTATCCACTGTCCTCACTCCATGCAAATCACGGTACCCACATTATCAAAAGATAGCATACGCGATCTTCATGGCATCCCGGAAACTACGACACTACTTTCCAGAGTGTTCAATTACGGTGCCCTCTGAAGTGCCACTCAACGACATAATAAACAACCGCGAGGCCATGGGGCGGATTGCTAAATGGGGTATAGAGCTCCTCCCGTTCCACATAATGTAAAACCACGGCGAGCCATTAAGTCACAAGTACTGGCTGATTTTGTCGCCGAATGGACAGAAGCCGAACTCCCTAAAGAGTACGGCGCATACTCCAATTGGATCATGCACTTTGACGGCTCTAAAATGCTGGCTGGTCTGGGGGCTGGCGTTGTCCTGACATCCCCCACCGGAGATACAGTCCAATACGTACTCCAAATACTATACACAGACTCCAACAACGCAGCCGAATATGAGGCCCTGTTACGGTCTCCGGATGGCAGTCTCCATGGGCATCCAATGCCTGGAGGTGCGGGGGGATTCGAACCTCGCAATATCTCAAATAAATGGAGACTTCGATGCCAAGGATCAAAAAATGGCGGCTTATCGCAATGCCGTCCTCAAAATGTCAGCTCGGTTCAAGGGGCTTGAATTCCACCATGTGGCTCGGGAAAACAATCAGGCGGCGGATATCCTAGCCCGCATCCGCGCTAAGCGCGGCCCTGTCCCACCTAATATCTTCTTGGAAAGGCTGTTTAAGCCATCCATGGTATGGGAAGGGGAGACCGGTAACAATAGCCCGGACCCGGCCGCAACAAGAGACTGAACATTCTAACATAATCGGAGGCTCTGCCGCCAAAATAACACCTTCCGGCCACGTAATAATGGCGGTCATCGCCCCGTGGACAGTTCCATTCCTGGCCTACCTAACTAGGCAGGAACTACCCGAAGACCCAAACGAGGCATGCTGCATTGTGCGGCGGTCTAAAGCCTACTAGGTCCATGAGCGAGAGCTTTATAAGAAAAGCGCTACCGGAGACCTTCAAAAGTGCATCTCCGAAGAAGAAGGGTGGCAACTTTTGGCAGAAATTCTTGCTGGACTTGGCGGCCACCACGCCGCAGCTCGGGCCCTTGTAAGCAAGGCCTTCCGTACAGGTTTCCACTCGCCGACGGCCTGAGCAGACGCATAGAACCTCGTTCAACGTTGCGTCGGTTGCCAGCTTTTTGCAAACCAAAGCCATATGCCGCCTACCGCCCTCCAAACAATCCCCATTACTTGGCCCTTTGCGGTCTGGGGTTTGATATGGTCGGACCCCTGAAAGGGGGAAGCCATAAGAATAAATACTTATTGGTCATGGTGGATAAATTCACCAAATGGATAGAAGCCAAACCTGTTAAAACGGCCGAATCAAGACCAGTGAGAGACTTGATATCCAGGGTTGTACACCGTTATGGCGTCCCCCACAGCATCATCACTGATAATGGCTCGAACTTTACAGCCGTCGAGGTAAAACTTTGGTGCAGCAACATGGGCATCAAGCTCGATTATGCTTCTCTATCACCCGCAAACTAACGGTCAAGTCAAATGAGCAAACGGTCTTATCATGAGCGGCATTAAACCCAGATTAGTGCGATCCTTGAAGGAATCCGATACACACTGGATAGAGGAGCTCGACTCCGTACAATGGGGGCTGCGGACCACGCCGAATCGCACTACCGGATACACACCGTTCTTTATGGTGTACCGCGCAGAGGCGGTACTGCCTTGCGACATAATTCATGACTCACCTCGAGTGCGCATGTATGAAGAGAAACAAGCTGAACTTGATCGGCAGGACAGTTTGGACGCCCTGGAGGAGGAGTGTGACATGGCGAAAGCCCGTTCCGCATTCTATCAGCAAACAGGCTCGAAGGTATCAAAGCAGAGAAGTACGGGCCAAAACTTATAACGTTGGCGAACTCGTTCTACGCCTGCCGGAGAAGAAAAAGAACAAACTCAAACCCAAATGGGAAGGTCCCTTCGTTATCGACCAAGTTCTGACTAGTGGAGCGTACCGTCTGCGGGATGCATCAGACAATCGACTCGAGCCAAACCCATGGAACGCAGCCGGACTCCGAAGGTTCTACGCCTAGTGCCGGACTCGGTGTTCATCTCCTTACCTCTGTCAATTTTTTATATATGCGTTATCCGTCTTTTCTTTCTTTCTTCCCCTTTTTTTTCTTCAAGGCCTTAAAAGGCTAAAATGTGTCTTGACTAAACAATCTTGACGCGCTAGCCGCGCTCATTATACCTCGGGGCTTCTAATATAGAAGCTTAATATAACTATTTTCTGGGCTCTATGCCCCACACATGTGTTATTCTTCCACATGTACCTTTTTTCGCCATTATATGCATCGATATGACTTAAGTTTTGGCCAAGCTGGGTTGCCTGGCTCTTGTGTTTATGCCCTACGTTCCCGTTAATTCGGCTAGGGCATAAGGGGAGCAACTCTGCGATTGTTACTGCCGGGTCAGCCGGATGTGTACCTCAGACTAGGTGAAGCCATAAGCTAGCGTTCTTAAGGGAATACTCGGTCGGTGAACAAAAGACGATCTTTACTTATTGTCATACGTGCCCTCAGATGTTTACATCATGTGTCTTTTTTCGCAGCTCGGACATGCAGATTAGGGCATGCGTACCCAGGAAAGGAACCCTTAACGGAACCATTCTCCCTAGAAGATGTTTCTGACTATCCATGTAATATAACATAGCTAGTCGGGTACTTGTCTGTTCAAGCACTTATGACCCCTACGCCTGATTTCCACGCGTACCCCGGTTTTAATATAACTTAGCGGGTATTCGGATACACTCCGGACTGTCGTGTAACACCCACGATGCGGCTGTATCTCCCACGTGTCGAGGCACGACTTAGAGGCATAACCGCATTGTGGTTTAGTCGCAAGAAGGGTCATCTTCACACAATCCCATGTAATGAACAAGAATGGGATAAAGAGTTGGCTTACAATCGCCACTTCACACAATACATAAATAAAACATACATCAATCAGAGTACACACATAGGTCCGACTACGGAACCAAAATAAAAAGAAGACAACCCCAAATGCTAGATCCCTGATCATCCCAACTGGGCTCCACTACTGATCATCAAAAAACGAAACATAGTAACGACCAATGTCCTCATCAAACTCCCACTTGAGCTCGGTTGCGTCACATGCACTGGTATCATCGGCACCTGCAACTGTTTGGAAGAAATCTGTGAGTCACGAGGACTCAGCAATCTCACACCCGCGAGATCAAGACTATTTAAGCTTATAGGAAGGATGGGGTAATGAGGTGGAGCTGCAGCAAGCACTAAGCATAGATGGTGGCTAACATACGCAAATAAGTGCGAGAAGAGGAGCAACGGAACGGTCATCAACTAACAATGATCAAGAAGTGATCCTGAACTCCTACTTACGTCAAACATAACCCAAAACGGTGTTCACTTCCAGTACTCCGATGAAAAGAGACCATCACGGCTACACACGCGGTTGATGTATTTTAATTAAGTCAAGTGTCAAGTTCTCTACAACCGGACATTAACAAATTCCCATCTGCCACATAACCGCGGGCATGGCTCTCGAAAGATAATACCCTGCAGGGGTGTCCCAACTTAGCCCATTATAAGCTCTCACGGTCAACGAAGGATAAACCTTCTCCCGGGAAGACCCGATCAGTCTCGAAATCCCGGTTTACAAGACATTTCGACAATGGTAAAACAAGACCAGCAAAGCCACCCGATGTGCCAACAAATCCCGATAGGAGCTGCACATATCTCGTTCTCAGGGCAACACCGGATGAGACTAGCTACGAGTAAAACCAGCCCTCAAGTTTCCCCAAGGTAGCCCCGCAGGCAGCTCAGTTCGGACCAACACTCAAAGGAGCACTGGCCCGGGGGGGTCTAAAATAAAGATGACATTTGAGTCTGCAGAACCCAAGGGAAAAGGGGATAGGTGGTAGCAAATTGAAAAACCAAGGTTGGGCCTTGCTGGAGGAGTTTTATTCAAAGCGAACTGTAAAGGGGGTCCCATAAATCACCCAACCACGTAAGGAACGCAAAATCAAGGAACATAACACCGGTATGACGGAAACTAGGGCGGCAAGAGTGGAACAAAACACCAGGCATAAGGCCGAGCCTTCCACCCTTTACCAAGTATATATATGCATTAATTAAATAATAGATATTGTGATATCCCAACAAAAACATAAACCAACATGGAGCAATCTTCATCTTCTCTTGCAACTAGCAACACTATAAGAGGGGCTGACCAAAAGCGGTAACATAGCCAAACAATGGTTTGCTAGGAAGGGTGACAAAGGTTAGAGGTGGTTTCATGGCAATTTGGGAGGCATGATATAGCAAGTGGTAGGTAGCGCAGCATAGCAATAGAGCGAACAACTAGCAAGCAAAGATAGAAGTGATTTCGAGGGTATGGTCATCTTGCCTGAAATCCCGCAAGGAAGAAAACGAGTCCATGAAGAAGACAAATGGATGTAGTCGAACGAATCCTCACAACTCCGCAACGAAACCGAAGGTAACGAGAGAAGCAACCCGGAAAGAAACAAACAACATAGTAAACAACCACCACATACACATGGCATGATGCACAAACATGTATGATGCATGTCCGATTTAATGAGGCATGCCATGGCAATATGCAACAAACAATACTACAGATTAAGTGGAGCACAATATGTAACAAGTTGCATATTGACGAAACACCACATTCAAGTTATTTAGTTCGCTCTTGTTTATGTACCCAACACTATTAAATGTTGATTAACATGGCAAGAGGGTGAAGCATAAATAAACTATCTATTTAGGCAAGTTTAAATGAGGCCGGAACAACAAACAACAAATCCGGAAAATCCCCATATGCATATTTTGAATTTGCTACTGTTCTGCCATAAACACAATTTTAATGTTGTTAAACAGCAAAATAAAGTGCACCATGTTAAACTAGGCATTTTTCTACCCCATTTACATGTAAATTTTATTTAAATCCGAGTTATGGTTAATTAGTTATGAAATAAATCATTTTAACATGGCATTTGAGCAAATTTAAACAAACATCATTTTAAAAATTTTAAACATGGATGAGAGTGATATGTTGTGAAACTATATGAAATTCTAAGCATTTTACATATATAGATCATTTTAATCCGATGCACGGTTGTGAAGTTATTATATGCATGATGTATGAGGGGTTTTCTGCAAATCTGTCATTGACTGGATAAATAGGAAAATTCGTAGGACCAGGGAAAAACATATACGGGCCGAATCAGAGCTACAGGCCGGAACAGGACATGGGCGCTGCGTTTTCTCACCATGGGCCATGGCCCAGTTGGAAGTAGAGGGAGGCCGGCGGATCTGGCGAAGAGGAGCTGGGCCTAGGCGCGCGGCTGGAGGTCGACTCGCGGGACGCGGCCCAGGCGCTGGTCAACGGGAGCGATGCGGGGTGCGCTCGGGCACAGGTGTGCGCTCGAGGCAGGGTCGTCCTCTGCTCGACAGGGAAGGAGAGCAGCGGCGACAGGGACTTGGCGCTGCGTGCATTCCAGGAAGACGAGCGGTGGCTGCGCCGCTGCTTCCGGCGACGGCAGACGGCGGAACGACCATCGGAGGCAGGGGCGAGGTCGAGGGGAACCGATTCCCGACGGTGGGAGGCGGATCCGGCGAGGCCAGGGCCGTGGGGGTCGGGGACGACCCGATCTATGCGGCATCGGCGGCGGAAGTCCATGGGCGGCGGGCAGCAGGTGAAGGAAAGAAGAAGGAACGGGAGGAAGCAGAGGAGAGGGACGAGAGGGTCTTGCTGGAAGTGGTCGCCGGTGGAGCTCGGCGAGCATCTCCTCGGGTGCAAAACAGGCAGCGCTTGGAGGGGACGTGCTGCTCTGCAGGTGCTCGACGCGTCCATGGAGGCAGGGGAGGCCACGGTGGAGGTCGATCGAGTGGGGTGTGGGAGGAGATAGTACCTCGATCCATTGAGGATCGAACTCTGGCTGGTTGCGCGAGGGTTGGTGGAAGGATGGATCGGGAGGTGGAGGCTCGGGCGCTAGTTGGGGAGGGATGGATCCCGAGGGGGATTTGGTGAGTGGGTGGCGGCGGTAGGGGGGACAAATCCCCTAGAATTTAGGGTTGGTCTATTTAAATATGTAGGGGATTAGGGTAGGGATTCATCCGGTCCGTCCGATTATAATCGGGCGGTCGTAAATAAATAGGTTAGGTAGCCCGAATAATAAAACGGAGATGTTTTATAGATGTTAGGGGATGATCCAGACCCATCGGTAACAACAACCCGGGTTGGGTTCGGGCAATTTTGGGACGCGCGCGAGGAGGGGTTTTGTGCATTGTGCAGAGAGGCTCAAACGGTCGGACAACCAAAGAACGGTTGGTCTCGAAAGGGACAACGAAGGCAACAGGGAGAAGCGGGAACTACGAATGGACCACGAGTTTAAGAAAATATGCGGATGCAATGCGGATGATGCCATGATGAATGCAACAAATAAAATAAAACACACGGCGACAACGAAAAACATGGAAGGCGTCTGAAGCTTCGGTCTTGGGGTGTTACAACACTCCACCACTACAAGAGGATCTCGTCCCGAGATCTAGGATGGCACCGGAGAAAAGCGGAAGAGGAAGAGAAGAGGTAAAACTAAGTTGCTTCTTCGACAAACGAGTGAAACCACGAACCTTGAGAGGTTGGACAACTTGAAAGAAAGAATACAACGGAGATAAACAAGATTGCAAACACTCTGTTGGCAAAGAGGAACAAGGAACATCACGATAAACTTGTAGGTTGAAAGACAAGAATGGAAAAATCAATGAACGAGAATTACTTCGAAACCACTCCGGTTTAAACGAAATCGAGAAGGAATGAGAGCGAAAAGAATTCAGCCAGCACTCCGGTAGAAAAGAGAAGGAAAACTTGATAAGATCAAGAGAACTTGAAAGATATGACACAACACTCCGGTTAAAAGGATAAGCAAGGAAAGAAGATGATCTTGACAAAACAAAAAGATTGGTCGAAGAGAGCAATATCACAATGCCTCCGGTAGAAATGAAAGAATGCAATGAAATGAACGGAGAAGAAAACAACATGTTCTACCTTAAGTGAATTTGAGAGAGCATCCCTAAAAGAAGGATAGAATGGAGTTGTTGAAAAAATCAACAAAGAAAGGATATGATCCTCGTGGGCTTATTGACACATCTCAAAACATGAGGTGAAATTCTGCCACTAACGAAAACAATTGCTTGCTTGAGATCAACGAAGAGATGAAAACTTCTCTCGCCGAGAGGATAGGAGAAAAACTTGGATCATTGATAGACACCACAATTAGCAACATTCCTTTGAGAAGGCTTTAAGTGAAATCTATACCAAGATAACTCTAGCAAAGAGATTATTGTGGGATGAAACAACTCATGGACGAAGAAAAATATGAGGGGTGTAGATATCTCGTTCCTGACCACTTGTGAATCATGAAACATGATGGGGGATTCTCAAGAATGATATAACACCATCTCGAAAGATAAGATAGAGAGAATTGCACTTCGGAATGCAAGATGAAGAATGCTTGAACTCCTCAAAATAAACATGTGTTGAACACCATGTAGAGCCTCCATGAAGAACTCTGGTAATAAAAAGATGATAAAAAGAAAGAGAAGTTGACAACACAAGGTGAAGCCTTGCAATGATTTGGGTGGAGCTTTGAAATGATATAACCGAGAAAACTTGGAACTCCGGAAAGAAAGATGAACAAATGAAAACAAGAATTTTGATGAATCTCCAGAATAAGGAATTGAATTTACTCGATGAAACAAGAATAAGAATTAGATTATGCTCATCCTTCACCAATTAAATTGATGACAAGGAATGGATTTGGCATACTACTTATTCTCGTAGAAAGGATTAAGATAGATATGGCGCAAACTTGGGAAGGTCTTCATCGAACCACCGGTAGGATTGAAACAACGAATAAATTGATATGATAACAAAGGAAGAGAAATCTTGAACGAACCACCGCGAGAATTGAAAACAATTGAAGAAAAGAGGACGAAACACCGTAAGAATTAAAGAGTGCGCAAAAATAGTCGAGGGAATTTGATACACGAGAACGAAGAGATCATGAGCTGATTAGAGAATACTTGAACGATGCACCGGAAGAATATGGAGATGAACGAAGAGACATCAATTTAGAATAATTGGAGAACGAGGCTGAAAACTTAGGACGAAGAAATCTTTTGAAAAGATGGCCTTTGGATGATCAAGAAATGAAAACAACTCTGAAATGCTCTGGATGGGTAAGAAAAGAATTGCGCGATTGGAAACAATTTGAGAGGATGGCAACAAGTTAGAACCATGAATCTTTGGAAGAACGGGTAAGGATTTAAGAGGAACTCTTCTTCGGTCTTCAAAATCCGAGAATGACGACGAGAAATACCACCAAAATTATTGAGAGACTCTGAAACAATGGATAATAGAAATGATGAACCAACGATGAAAGAATTTGAAAGATCTTGGAGAAAGACATATGACTGATGATAATTCATTCTTACGTCAAACTTTGCAATGAATTTGAGAATAACTCCGGAAAAAAAATTAGAAGAGACACGTAAGATCCTGGGAAAAGACCTGTGGGTTAGGGCCCACTCAAAAGATACACCGTTGAACGATTTAGAAGAGAGATTACGCCGGTTGAATTAAATAGCTTGAATGAGGTAACAACCTCGAAATAGTTAGAACGGATCTTGAATGAAAACACGAATCTCCTGAGATCTCTTCAACACTTCGGAACACATGGAAAGTGAGAGGTGAATGATTAAGAGATACACCGGCATGAGAAAAACATTTGAAACAAGGAAAGGAATGTGACCAACATTGAAGGCTTGAATTTAGTCCACCGGAGAAGAAAAAAGAATGAAGAATGATAAACTTGAAGAACATCTTCATGAGAACCACTCGGTAAGAACATTGATTGAAAAGAATGAAGGGACTTCGCATGAATAAAATGGATACTTGATTAAGAAATCTGAGTCCTTGAAGAAAAGGGTGGGAGGGCAGGAAAAACAAAGACAACTTGGGACGGATGAAGCAAACACCGTTGCAAAGAACTGAGAATTGATCTCGCGAATGTTGAAAATGATCGGATCCACTTGAAGAGAAACACACCGGTTGGAAATAGAATTAAGATGGCAATCTCGATGGTCAAGAAGGATTAGTATCCCCATAGAAATATGAGAACACCACCTAGAATAAGGTTCGGAATCAACACTTGACACCGAAGCAACTCGAATACCACAAATTAAAACAAAACAAAGGATTGGCTTGCAGAATAAGCCAGAACAAACATATGATAGAGATTTCGTCCGAAGTTTTCGTGGTGGGGCCCACACGGGATCGATCGTACAGCACCATCATGTACAAGGCAGTGCACATGACATATGAAGCGTCCCCGAGTCGGCATAGCCAAGGACTCTTTAAGACACTACGAGACCACTGTAAAACCAACCATGGAAAGGCGGACCACTAGACGTCGAACCCCAATCTCATATCATGCATCTGTCAGAAAGATATCCTAGGAGCTACTTGAATTCCCACTTATAAACTCCCGAAACTTTCTGGTTATGCAATCTGGTGTTGGGGATACAGGGGACACAAAATATATCACCCAAACTAACAATCCCTAGATCCAGCTGTATCCATCCGTCAACACATAACCAAGAAAACTCCGGAAATCGTGTACCTCAACCTTCAAAAAGCATCCGTTGTACGAGTTATGGCAATACTCCCGAACTCCCGCCCCAGTACTGGGTGGCGTCGAGGTGATCTCACCAACAACTGCATAAAAGAGATTTTCGATGTCGGGGAAACTCAGGTATTCAAGAACTGCAACGATAAAATTGTGACGACAACACCTCGGAGCTCAACTCCCTGGGACACTGCCACAACCCCTAAATGTCAGGAGGCACCAAGAACAATGTTCTCGTCACAAAACCATCGGAACGATTCCAAGATACCCGCGTGATCCTAAATTTTTTTTAGTGAAATTTGAGGAGAGAAAAGTCAAAACTTCTACGTCAGGAGACCTCACCAGAGCAACGAAGGGACTGAGGAGTAAAAAGAATCCTACTCTCCGGTATATATAATCCTAAGACTCAAAATATTTTTGTTCTAGACTCAACAACGCCAGCGATTCGATCAAGCAGGGGGCTCCTAAGTCGGGGATGGCTCTGATTAACAACTTGTAATACCCACGATGCGGCTATATCTCCCACGTGTCGAGGCACGACTTAGAGGCATAACCGCATTGTGGTTTAGTCACAAGAAGGGTCATCTTCCCACAATCCCATGTAATGAACAAGAATGGGATAAAGAGTTGGCTTACAATCGCCACTTCACACAATACATAAATAAAACATACATCAATTAGAGTACACACATAGGTCGGACTACGAAACCAAAATAAAAAGAAGACAACCCCAAATGCTAGACCCCTGATCGTCCCAACTGGGCTCCACTACTGATCATCAGAAAATGAAACATAGTAACGACCAAGGTCCTCCTCGAACTCCCACTTGAGCTCGGTTGCGTCACATGCACTGGTATCATCGGCACCTGCAATTGTTTGGAAGAAATCTGTGAGTCACGAGGACTCAGCAATCTCACACCCGCGAGATCAAGACTATTTAGGCTTATAGGAAGGATGGGGTAATGAGGTGGAGCTGCAGCAAGCACTAAGCATAGATGGTGGCTGACATACACAAATAAGAGCGAGAAGAGGAGCAACGGAACGGTCGTCAACTAGCAATGATCAAGAAGTGATCCTGAACTCCTACTTACGTAAAACATAACCCAAAACCGTGTTCACTTCCCTGACTCCGCCGAAAAGGGACCATCACGCCTACACACGCGATTGATGTATTTTAATTAAGTCAAGTATCAAGTTCTCTACAACCGGACATTAACAAATTCCCATCTGCCACATAACCGCTGGCACGGCTCTCGAAAGATAATACCCTGCAGGGGTGTCCCAACTTAGCCCATTATAAGCTCTCACGGTCAACAAAGGATAAAGCTTCTCCCAGGAAGACCCGATCAGTCTCGAAATCCCGGTTTACCAGACATTTCGACAATGGTAAAACAAGACTAGCAAAGCCACCCGATGTGCCGACAAATCCCGATAGGAGCTGCACATATCTCGTTCTCAGGGCAACACCGGATGAGACTAGCTACGAGTAAAAGCAGCCCTCAAGTTTCCCCAAGGTGGCCCCGCAGGCAGCTCAGTTCGGACCAACACTCGAAGGAGCACTGGCCCGGGGGGGTCTAAAATAAAGATGACCCTTGAGTCTACAGAACACAAGGAAAAGGGGATAGGTGGTAGGAAATGGTAAAACCAAGGTTGGACCTTGCTGGAGGAGTTTTATTCAAAGCGAACTATCAAGGGGGTCCCATAAATCATCCAACCGCGTAAGAAACGCAAAATCAAGGAACATAACACCAGTATGAAGGAAACTAGGGCAGCAAGAGTGGAACAAAACACCAGGCATAAGGCCGAGCCTTCCACCGTTTACCAAGTATATAGATGCATTAATTAAATAAGAGATATTGTGATATCCCAACAAAAACATAAACCAACATGGAGCAATCTTCATCATCTCCTGCAACTAGCAACGCTATAAGAGAGGCTGAGCAAAAGCGGTAACATAGCCAAACAATGGTTTGCTAGGAAGGGTGACAAAGGTGAGAGGTGGTTTCATGGCAATTTGGGAGGCATGATATAGCATGTGGTAGGTAGCGCAGCATAGCAATAGAGCGAACAACTAGCAAGCAAGCATAGATGTGATTTCGAGGGTAAGGTCATCTTGCCTGAAATCCCGCAAGGAAGAAGAACGAGTCCGTGAAGAAGACAAACGGATGTAGTCGAACGAATCCTCACAACTCCGGAACGAAACCGAAGGTAACGAGAGAAACAACCCGGAAAGAAACAAACAACATAGTAAACAACCACCACATACACATGGCATGATGCACAAACAAGTATGATGCATGTCCGATTTAATGAGGCATGGCATGGCAATATGCAACAAACAATACTACGGATTAAGTGGAGCTCAATATGTAACAAGTTGCAGATTGACGAAAGACGACATTCAAGTTATTTAGTTCGCTCTTGTTTATGTACCCAACACTATTCAATGTTGATTAACATGGCAAGAGGGTGAAGCATAAATAAACTATCTATTTAGGCAAGTTAAAATGTGGCTGGAACAACAAACAACAAATCCGGAAAATCCCGATATCCATGTTTTGAATTTGCTACTGTTCTGCCATAAACACAATTTTAATGTTGTTAAACAGCAAAATAAAGTGCACCATGTTAAACTAGGCATTTTTCTACCTCATTTACTTATAAAGTTCATTTAAATCCGAGTTCCGGTTAATTAGTTATGAAATAAATCATTTGAACATGGCATTCGAGCAAATTTAAACAAACAACATTTCAAACATGGATGAGAGTGACATATTGTGGAACTATATGAAATTCTAAGCATTTTACATATATGGATCATTTTAATCCGATGCACGGTTGTGAAGTTATTATATGCATGATGTATGAGGGGTTTTCTTCAAATCTGTCGTTCACTGGATAAATAGGCAAATTCATAGGACCAGGAAAAAAACATATACGTGCCGAATCAGAGCTACAGGCCGGAACAGGACATGCGCGCTGGGGTTTTCTCACCATGGGCCATGGCCCATTTGGAAGCAGAGGGAGGCCGGCGGATCTGGCGAAGAGGAGCTGGGCCTAGGCGCGCGGCTGGAGGTCGACTCGCGGGACGCGGCCCAGGCGCTGGTCAACGGGAGCGATGCGGGGTGCGCTGGGGCACAGGCGTTCGCTCGAGGCAGGGTCGTCCTCTGCTCGACATGGAAGCAGAGCAGCGGCGACAGGGACTTGGCGCTGCGTGCGTTCCAGGAAGACGAGCGGTGGCTGCGCCGGTGCTTCCGGCAACGGCGGAACGACCACCGGAGGCGGGGGGCGAGGTCGAGGGGAACCAATTCCCGACGGTGGGAGGCGGATCAGGCGAGGCCGGGGCCGTGGGGGAAGGGGACGACCCGATCTGTGTGGCGTCGGCGGCGGAAGTCCATGGGCGGCGGCGGCTGCTGCTCCCTGGTGCAGCACAAGAGAGAGAGAGAGGGAGGGAGATGAGCACGGGCAGCAGGTGAAGGAAAGAAGAAGGAACAGGAGGAAGCAGAGGAGAGGGACGCGAGGGTCTTGCTGGAAGTGGTCGCCGGTGGAGCTCGGTGAGCATCTCCTCGGGCGCGAAACAGGTAGCGCTTGGAGGGGATGTGCTGCTCTGCAGGTGCTGGACGCGTCCATGGAGGCAGGGAGGCCGTGGCGTAGGTCGATCGAGGGGGGTGCGGGAGGAGACAGTACCTCGATCCATTGAGGATCGAACTCTGGCTAGCTGCGCGAGGGTTGGTGGAAGGATGGATCGGGAGGTGGAGGCTCAGGCGCTGGTTGGGGAGGTGTTGAGGATATAGACCTTAGAGTCACCCGCCAGGAGGGGCCGGGTTAGTCGTAGGGTCGTTGCCAGAAGCCCGGAGCCAAGTTTCAAGATAATGGGCCAGAGATGGGCTGAGACCCGGATATGGCTTAAAGCCCGTAGTTACAAACATTGTTATAGTAGACTTGTAGTGTAAGGCAAGTATTGATTAGAGTCCGAGCCGGATGCTCTTATGAGCCGGCCGGGACTCTAAGGGCTGCTGGGCGTCAGCCTCCCTATATAAAGGGAGGACCCGGCAGCGGTTCAAGGACGACAACAATCTCATCAAGAGCCGGGCATAGCTGTTTAGCTCCCTGGCGATCGTAACCCTAATCAATAACATCTCGAACTGGACGTAGGCTTTTACCTTCACCGTAAGGGGCCGAACCAGTATAAACCCTCGTGTTTCTTGTCCCACATAACCCCTTCAAGCTTCCTAGTTGCGATGGCTCCACGACTAAGTCCTAGCTCAAGGACATCTGCCGTGACAATTCCACGACAGTTGGCACCCACCGTGGGGCCAGCGCACGGTGGATTTGAGTTCTTGAAGGGCAGCTTCGAAGGGCTCAAGGGGTACGCCGTAGGCCGGATGACCAAGAGTCGTCGCGGCAAGCTCTACATCGACGGCGAGGACTGGGGCCCCGACGCCGGCTCAATTGAGTACGGGTACCGGGTCCCCTTTGGCGGAATTCATGTCTTCATTGGCAAGATTGGTGAGCCGGGCCCCGAGCCGGATCTCTACGCCGATCTCGTCGAAACGGCTCAGCGCGCACGACCCGCCCTGGCCCGGCCTGCCTTAAGGCGCGCTTTTGTGGGATGCATCCATGGAGGGCCCTCTGATCCATCCGGGTCTGGCGATGAGGCGGCCGCCGGCTCTGACGGCGAGTCGGCCACTGATTAGTCAAACTCGTTGTACCAACTTCAAGATGGCAGGTTCATGGGCTGTTCCAACGACGACAGTATTCCGGACCTTTTTGAGCCGCCAAGTCAGGTTGGAGTTTTTATGGCCGGCGCGCAGCCTGTTCAGAACCCCGCTGCCGGATCAGGAAACCCGGTGCCTTCCCCGGCTCAGGTGCTGATGGATCTCACGGACAAGATGACGGCCCTGTTAACTGCCACGGTTGACCCGGCAGATCAAGCTCAGCATGATGCGGAGGTGGCACAGTTAAAATTGGATCTGATGAAAGCTAAAGAG
This sequence comes from Aegilops tauschii subsp. strangulata, assembly GCF_002575655.3. NCBI lineage: Eukaryota > Viridiplantae > Streptophyta > Magnoliopsida > Poales > Poaceae > Aegilops > Aegilops tauschii. The sequence goes on from NC_053035.3 coordinate 402,838,972, forward strand.
GATCTTGCAGCAGAAGGGATTAGGCTGGCGGCGGAGCGGGCGGCTCTCGACGCCCAGACTCAGTTGATTCAGGCGTAGTCCTTCCAACTCACGATGGATCAGAACGCGGCCAACAAGGTCATGAGAAGGAGGCATCAGAAGGCCCAGTCTCGACTCCCGCCGGTTTACGATCCGCGCAATCTCTTCAACACGCCAGGTGCGGGATCCAGTAACCCACCAGGGGTCATTGCGCCCGGGTCAGGACCCCTTATTCAGCGACGAGCGATGGGGCCTCCCCAGGTGCCCCCTGCCCCACCTCAGTATGTGCCAATACCCCGGGGTCATTACGATAACCCGCTGGAGAACATGGTAGCTGCGGCAGCACGACTGGCGGCTCTTCCCGTTGACGGCGATTCTCCAGCGGCCGTCGAAGCCCGCCGGGTCAGGGAACTCCTGTAGACGGCTCTGGCACAGCAAGAGGCGTACTCCTACAGCCGGGACAGGATCCACTCGACTCCTCGCCCAGGCCAGAGCCCGAGTTACAGCCGGCACATGGTCTCAACAACCGGCTCAAGCAATGTCCGACGCCATGACCCACCCCCTGGCCATGGCCCGGCTCATGTTGGAGCCTTCTACGCAGCAGACCAAGCACGGCAAGAGGCGGAGCAGGTGCCGCAATTGACGGCTTACCAGACCCCCCCCGGCTTATCCGATGGCGTCCGTTGATGTGGGTATTTCTACCAGGACCGGGGGTGTCCCTTGTTTGGTGCCGGCCATCCGTAATGAACGTCTACCTAAGGACTTCAAGGGCCCTAGGAAGGTGCCTAACTATACAGCTGACTTACAGCCTGCGGCCTGGATTGAGAGTTATGAGATGGCTATGGAATTTCTAGAGGTCAGCGAGGCGGCCATGGCCAAATATTTCACCATGATGTTAGATGGAACTGCCCGCACGTGGTTAAAAGGGCTACCACCGAATTCCATTGGGTCTTGGGCTGAGCTGAAAGCCCGGTTCATTCAAAACTTCAAGGATACCTGTAGGCAGTCTATGTCAATTGTGGATTTGACTAACTGTAAGCAGCAGGAGGGTGAATCCACGACCCATTGGGTTCGCCGGGTCAAGGAGATCATACATTCATCAGATAAGATGGATGCCGGCTCTGCAGTCTTGATGTTGGAACAGAACTGTCGCTTTGTGCCCCTAAAGATGAAACTTGGGCGGCTTAAATGCGACTGCACGGATATGGGTAGACTAATGGCGGCTCTTGTCAAGTACGCCGATTCTGATGGTACCAAGGATCCCCCTTCAGAGGATGAAAGGACAGGGAAGGGAAAGAAGAACGGCAATGGCAAGGGTCCTCAGTTTAACCCGGGGAATCAAGGAGGAGGCAAGCGCACGGCCGATGGCAGCCTGGAGTTCGTAGCCAACACCCAAGGTAACAACCAGCGACGCAAGGGGAGGCCCCCTCCCCGATGCGGCGGGTCAGGACCTTCTCTGGAGCAGCTGTTGAATGAACCTTGTGCGAGACACGTCTCTAGAGAGAAGCCAGCGACTCATCTGTGGAAGGATTGTGCTATCATGAAGGCCTTTAAAAATTACAATGGCCCGGGCGGCGGCTCAGGCGCCGGCGGCTCCGGCGCTGGCGGCTTTCATGGCCCGGGAGGCGGCTCAAACTCCGGTCCTCAGAATGGTCAAGGGGGCTTTAATCAACAGTCTAGTCAGGGTCATCAACAGCAGCAGGGGGGTTACCAGACCAACCCAAAGCAGCTTAGCGGTGGAAGTATCATGTGTTTACCACTAGTTTGTGCAAACGAGATCAGAAGCTTCACAAGAGGACTGTGAATGCCGTTGAGCCGGCAGTTCCACGCTACTTGCGGTGGTCTGAGCAGCCTATAGTATGGAGCAGGGAGGATCACCCTCCCCGGGTGGATAACCCGGGCCACTTGGCCTTGGTGGTGGCTCCTCAGGTGGGAGGCTATAAATTCACAAAGGTACTCATGGATGGAGGCAGCAGCATCAACATCCTCTATTATGAGACTTTTTGCCGTATGGGGTTGGTTGATAAGAACCTCAGCCAGTCAAACACTATCTTCCACGGGGTGGTACCCGGTAAGTCGGCTTATCCAGTCGGCAAGATCGAATTGGAAGTGGCTTTTGGTGATGAAAACAACTACAGGGTGGAGAAGTTGACCTTTGAGGTGGTCAAGATAAGAAGTCCATACCATGCTATATTCGGACGGCCGGCTTACGCCAAGTTCATGGTACGGCCATGTTATGTGTACTTACAGCTCAAGATGCCGGGTCACAATGGGACCATTACGGTTCATGGCAGCCAGAAAGTGGATCTGGAATGTGAAGAAGGTGATGCGGCTTATGCAGAGTCTGTTTGCGCCACAGAGGAGTTGAAGTTTTATAAAGACAATGTTGACCCAACAGATATGACCTCTCTGAAAAAACCAACCACGGAGAACGAACCAGCAATGAAATTTAAGTCAGCGGACGAGACTAAGCTTGTTGATTTTGTTCCGGGTGACTCGTCTCAGCAATTTAGCATCAGTGCAAATCTGGACCCGAAATAGGAAAGCGCGCTCATCGAGTTCATCCGTGAGAATAGAGACATCTTCGCATGGAAACCTTTTGACATGCCAGGTGTACCTAGAGAACTCGCTGAGCACACTCTCAATGTTGATCCAAAATTTAAGCCGGTCGGACAGTTCCTTCGGCGGTTTAATGAAGAGTGGCGGAAAGCCATTGGTGAAGAAGTGGCCTGGCTCTTGGCGGCCAGGTTTATTGTCGAAGTTTTTCACCCAGAATGGTTGGCTAACCCAGTGCTCGTACTCAAGAAGAACGGCACCTGGCGGATGTGTGTGGACTACACGGATTTGAACAAGGCGTGTCCGGCTGATCCTTTTGCTCTCCCCCGTATCGATCAAATCATTGATGCTACGGCAGGTTGTGCACGGTTAAGTTTCTTGGATGCTTATTCCGGGTATCATCATATTAAGATGGCAGTTAAGGACCAGGAGAAGACGGCGTTCATCACTCCCTTTGGAGCCTTCTGCTATGTGTCTATGCCCTTTGGACTCAAGTGTGCACAGGCGACTTACCAGCGTTGTGTGCAGAATTGTCTTCATAAACAGATCGGGCGCAATGTTCACGCTTACGTGGATGACATTGTGGTTAAATCCATCAAGGAGGAAACCCTGATAGATGACTTAAGGGAAACCTTCGACAATCTCCGGGTCTATAAGATGATGCTTAACCCGGCCAAGTGTGTTTTTGGTGTTCCTGCAGGCAAACTACTGGGCTTCTTGGTTTCTGACAGAGGCATTGAGGCTAACCCGGAGAACATCAAGGCCATCACTTCCTTGGCTAAGCCGGCGTGTGTAAATGACATTCAGCGTTTGGCGGGTCGCATCGCTGCTTTAAGCCGGTTTATAAGTCGTTTGGGTGAGAAGGCTATGCCCTTATATCAGTTGATGAAGAAAACTGACAACTTTGTCTGGAATGATGCAGCTAATACCGCTTTTGAGGATTTGAAAAGCAACTAGTAGAGCCCCCCGTCCTTGCTGCTCCGGTTGATAAGGAGCCCTTGCTACTGTATGTGGCGGCAAACGCACGAGCCGTCAGCATGGCTATTGTGGTGGAGCGCAAGGAGGCGGATAAGGAGCATCCGGTTCAGCGGCCGGTTTATTATGTCAGTGAGGTGCTCATTGAATCCAAGCAGCGGTATCCGCATTGGCAGAAGCTCGTATATGGGGTGTTTATGGCGAGCCGGAAGCTTAAGCATTATTTTCAGGGTCATCCCATCACTGTGGTTAGTTCCGCCCCTCTCGGTGATATTATCCAAAACAGAGAGGCTACAGGGAGAATTGCTAAGTGGGCTATAGAACTTGGACCTCATGACCTTAAATATGTGCCACGACTGCTGTTAAGTCTCAGGCCTTGGTGGATTTCATCAATGATTGGACAGAGTCGCAAGTACCCGAGCAAAAGCCGGATAACACTTATTGGACTATTCACTTTGATGGGTCCAGGCAGCTGGAGGGCTCGGGGGCTGGTGTTGTCTTGGCTTCCCCTAAAGGTGACAAATTCCATTATGTGCTACGGTTGATGTTTCCTTGCACTAACAATGCGGCTGAATACGAGGCTTTGCTCCACGGTCTTCGGGTGGCTAAGGAGATGAGCTTAAGCCGGGTGAGGTGCTTTGGTGACTCAGACTTGGTGGCTCAACAAGTATCAGGCACCTGGGATTCTAAGGATCCTCTAATGGCGGCTTATCGCCGCGAGGTTGATGCCATTGCTGGGCACTTCCAGGGATACCAAGTGGAGCATATTGATCGCCGGAGGAACGAGGCGGCGGATGCGTTAAGCCAGCTAGGCTCTCAGCGAAAGCCGGTGCCGCCTAACACTTTCCTGGATGTCCTGTATAATCCTTCGGTCAAGTTGCCTACAGAGGAAGATTTGGCCGTCCCTGACCCGGAGGCGCAACTGGTGGCGGCTCTTCATGTCATACCAGACTGGACAATGCCATATCTGGCTTATATAACCCGGGGAGAATTGCCTGAAGATGAAACTCTGGCCAGGCAAATAACCCGGCGGGCTAAGTCAATGATTGTTATCGACGGCGAGTTGCATCATCGCAGTGTGTCAGGGGCATTCCAACGTTGCATCTCCCCTGAGGAAGGTCAAGAGATCTTGCGCGAGATCCATCATGCTGGTTCAAAATCTCTGGTGGCCAAGGCTTTCCGTCATGGTTTTTATTGGCTGACGGCTCACACTGATGCAGAGGACTTGGTCAGTAAATGTGATGGCTGCCAAAGGTTCTCACGACGGGCTCATATGCCGGCTCAGGAGTTAAGGATGATCCCAATCACTTGGCCCTTTGCGGTCTGGGGGCTTGATATGGTTGGACCTTTTAAACGGTCCAAGGATAAGAAGACCCACCTCTTGGTGGCAGTTGACAAATTCACGAAGTGGGTGGAGGCGGAGCCAGTTAGCAAGTGCGATGCAGCCACGGCGGTTCAATTCATGAAAAAGGTGATTTTCCGCTTCGGTTTTCCGCACAGCATCATAACTGACAATGGCACCAATCTATCCAAGGGTGCTATGGAAGAGTTTTGTCAACGAGAGCATATCCGGCTTGATGTTTCCTCAGTGGCTCATCCCCAATCCAATGGTCAAGCTGAGAGAGCTAACCACGAGATTCTGAAGGGCATCAAGCCCCGGCTTTTGGTCCCTTTGCAACGGACGCCGGGTTGTTGGGTGGAGGAGTTGCCCTCCGTCATATGGAGCATCAACACTACTCCTAACAGGTCTACTGGCTTCACGCCTTTCTTCATGGTTTATGGAGCAGAAGCAGTCCTCCCCGGTGACATCCGTCACGATTCACCTCGTGTGGCGGCTTATGTTGAGACGGATAATGAACAGGCGCGCCAAGATGCCCTGGACTTGTTGGACGAACAGCGTGATGTGGCAGCAGCCCGTTCAGCGATTTACCAACAAGACCTGCGCCGTTATCATAGCCGCCGGCTCAAGTCCCGGGTCTTCCAGGAAGGCGACCTGGTCCTCCGGCTCATCCAGGATCAAACAGATGCACACAAGTTATCCCCACCTTGGGAAGGGCCTTTTGTGGTCAGTAAGAACTTGCATAACGGGTCATATTACCTCATGAATATCCGGGAGCATAACGACTCGCGTAAATCTGAGGAGGAGACCCGTCGGCCGTGGAACATAGCCCAGCTTCGGCCTTACTACACTTGAGCTACCGGCTCTTGTGATGTACATATTTATCTCAGCCATGTATATATTATGATAAAGCAATAAAGCAGGACCTCTGTCCTTTTCTCTCTTCCAAATATGTGTGTTGTTTTTTACATGCTGACTTACAGAAGATCCGGCTTATGATCATCTTCGAATCTAGCTGTAAGCAGTAAAGTCACTTGGGGGCTTCCTGTTCACACATGGGTCGTATTCGAACCAAAGAGAACATAGCTGTCGATACCCATTTGATTGGCAAAGTGCCGAGCTCATTGGGAAGTTGCCTCTGGTCATATTTGAATCATAGTGTAACCCCTCTGAGAACCGACGTGGATCGTATTCGAATCAGCGTCGTTAAACAATTTTCAGAATCACTTGGGGGCTTCTTGTTCAAACATGGGTCGTATTCGAACCAAAGAGAACATAGCTGTCGATACCCTCTTGATTGGCATCGCCAAACCCACTGGGGGCTATATGATCGTATCCGAATCTTAGCTTAACCCCTTTGGACCGAGTTTCTGGTCGTATTCGAACCGGAAGCCCTTAAGTTTTTATATTTTACCACAAGTTTACTCTGATCATGTCAAAGTATGTACTGCCGGGTTTCACTTGCCGGCTTAATTTTGGTTTATCTTGTTAGTTGAGCATCATGGATGTCATCAAGACAAGTAAATTCGAGTTAAGGTACCAACCGTGCTACCCGGGTTATTTAACCCGGAAGTATGCTTACAGGCTGTTGAGTGTGTTATCACGACTGTGTTCAGAATATAGTTAAGGACCAGTCTTTTTGGTTTGTATTCCGGGTTATCCATCTCAAACACCTGATTCTCAGGGCGGTAAGCCGCCTTGCGACTTGTGATTTACCTTTCTATGCAGATACTTAAAGGCACTTTTTAAGGTTGAGAAGGACAAAGGGATAATTACGACCCGGAGGAACACAAAGGATAATTTCAAGAGTTTCCAGCATTCATTACGTGCACGATGGCACGGCAGAGATAAAATGTTGCACCTAGTCTATTACAAAATTCCTCAAGTCTCAAGGTTGGAGCGTTGTTCGGTGAACCGCCAGTCGCTTTACGATGCCTGCTGGGTTGAAGTCCCCGGCTCGTCTTCTGCTCCGGTTGATCCCAAGACCTCGAAGGTTGACGACTTCCAGTCGATGCCGCTGAGAGCTTCGAACTGGGCTTCTTCGTCAATTAACCCGGCCGGGTCAATCTCGGGGGCGAAGGTGTGCTGACGAGCCGGAGGAATCAGACTAAGAGCTTCATAGCGAGGGGTTGGAATCCTCTGATTCTCCGCGTTGTACCCCGGCTGATACTTGGTTAAGTCAGTGTCGTTCCCGATGATGGTGGCCACCGGGCGTACAGCCTTAACACATGCCGTGAAGTCCTTCTGGTCGAAGGCGGAGCCGTCTTCCTTCAAGCTCGGGTAACCCAGTGCGATGTCTGCCGGGTCTAGCTCCGGCAGGAATGCTTTGGCCCGGCTCAGCGCGGCAATTGCTTCGGATCTTGCGGAGGCTCGGCGTAGCTCCAGGATCCGCTGTGGCAGAACAGCGAGTCGGCGCAGGACTTCGGCCAGATGGGTTGGCACCTCGTTGGATAGGGCCACCACAACTAAAGCGCGCTGTGACCCGGTGTAGAGTTGTTCCACCAGAGTGTACACGGCCTTTAGCTTGGTGACCACGCTCTGGTTCAAGTTGGCGCTTCTGGAACCTGTTTTACAACATCAGATGACCCGGTGACAAGGATGAATCAGGAGATGTAAACATTCTAACATGAATGCAAGCCGGTGAGGCGACTTACCGAAGATGGCAGCTACCATTTGGGACACTTGGCACTTTAGGCTGGAGAGTTCGGCGGTTTTTTCAGAGAGTGCCTTCTCCGCCTGTTCCGCCCGGGTTACCAGTGCGGCTTTCTCTTCAGCCCAGGCCTTCCGCTCAGCATCAAATTCGGTCTTCAGCTTTTCTTGAGCAGCGATGCTGGAGACAAACTTGGCGTTTGCCTTCCGGGTCTCCATCTCTTGTGCCTTCAGCCGGCTCTTGAGATCCGCCAGGTCCCACTCTAATTTCTTACCAACAGCCTGCATATATTTCCGGGTTATTAACAGTCATTCTATAAAGTCCCAAGCGCTTTCCAAGCAAAGACACTTGGCACTTGGGGGCTAATGCATATTGAACGTATCTATCTATGTACGGCCGGCTCAGTTCAGTAAGCCGGAATCTAAGTCTACAACATATTCAAGTATAAGTCCTAGACTTGGGGGCTAGAATGACAAGGATCACTATGTAGAAAGTAAGAGAACAGCGGAAGGTTACCTCAGATTTTTGTTGGATCTGGTTGACCATGGCGATCTCGGCGTCCCGGCTCTTGTGAACTTGGCTGATGTAGCCTGAGACAAGCTCTCCAAATCTTAAATCGGTGTAGCTGGAGAGATCCAGATTCACCCGATGGGGTTGCAGCAACTCCCCCTTCGCGGTCGGCCTCCCCGGCTCAACATACTCCGTCCGGGTAATTACCACATCCGGGTCGTTAGCTGGTGGGGCTGAGCCGGAGGCCTTCGGGTTAGCGGATGCTTCGGTTGTTCTCTTGGTGGTCGGGGCAGGGGCTTCAGGCACCGTGTCCATGGGAATGGTGGCTTCGGGGGCGTAGGCGGCTGGCGGCTCTTGAGCCGTCGTCTCCGGCTCAGGCAAGTCTGGCACTCCGGCTGACCTGGTCTTCTTTGCTCTTTTGGTGAGCTTTGCCTGGGCACTGAAAAGACAGAAGTGTTAGGTATACAAAAAGTAAGTACAGACAGATAATGTAAGGAGATTGTTATTACCCGGGTGCAGTCTTGAAGGCCGGCAGACTTGACTGCATGGAGTCACCCGAAGAGGGGGAGGTCTCCTGGTAATTGGAGTCAGAAGAGTTGAGTGGCTGACGGATGACACCCGCCAACGGATGAAAAGGGTACAGGTGAGAAAACAAAACCTCAGTGCGGCGCTTCCTCGTTGCGTCGGGTAACCCGGTGGAGAGGTCGGTGTCCTTGCAGGCCCGGGTGTGACGCCGGCTCTCGTGAACCTGCTGCTTCAAAAGAAATTGAGGGTCTTGATGAGCTAATGGATGGGAAAAGCTTACTTTCCGGGTTACCCTTCGGACTTTCAGCTGTGGTAAGGCTCCGAGCCGGAGGAAAGTGATGTTACCTCTTCAACCACCGGGTTACTAGCGCCGGTGTCATCCTGTCAATAAGCAAGTGTTGATAAGGCGGACAGCATCAGACAACATATACATCAAGAATTTAAAAGGTTTAAGGGTTACCTCTGACTCGGAGCTATCGCTTAACTGCATTAGCTCCGAAGAAGTGGGTCTGCTGCCCTTCTTGCGAGGGGCGGCTTTCTTGGCGGCCTTTTTCACCTTCCTGGCCTTCTTGGCCGCCTCATGGTCATACTTGACCCGCCAGAATTTATCATCAGTCTGAGAAATACAGTAATGAATTCCTAAAATGGGTCAGAGCAAGGTGACATACCAAAGAAGTTGAAAGGTTAAAGTCAGCGGTTTACCGCTGGGGCTGGATTGGTCTTGCAGAACGGGACTAGCCCGGTTCTTCCACAGTCTGCCAGGCTCTCGTTTAACAGAGCCTTGGTCTCTTCTTCAGCAACGTCTTCTGGAAGATCATTGCGACTGTGCCTCTACGGGTCATCCTTTCGCCCGGTGTACTCACACATTAAGCCGGGGCGGCGGCTCAATGGGATCACCCGCCATGAGATCCAGACCCGGACCAGATCAATTCCGTTCAGGCCATTGCCTAGCAGGGCCTTGATCTTGTTGATCGTTGGAAGCAGAGGTTGGCGTTCCGCGGCAGTAAGTTTGTCGGATAACGGGTGAGTCGGCTCCAGGCGGGTTGGGCGAAAGTCGGGCAGTGGATTCTCGTCAGCCGGGGATGTACCTTGGCAGTAGAACCAAGTCATATTCTAGTCCTTAGGGTGGCTCGGCGGCTCTGCGTAAGGGAACAGACAGTCCCTACGTCGCTGGATGGAGATGCCGCCTAACTCTAGACTTGGCCCGTTGGCACACTCATTTTGGCGGTTCAAATAAAACAGCTCTCTGAAGAGCAGCAGACTCGGCTCTTCTCCAAGATATACTTCACAAAAGACTTGGAAGTTGCAGATGTTGGATATGGAATTGGGTCCTATATCCTGAGGTCGAAGGTCAAAGAAGTTGAGCACATCCCGGAAGAATTTTGAGCCGGGCGGTGCGAAGCCCCGGCTCATATGGTCCGCAAAGATCACTACCTCCCCGTCCCTCGGCTGTGGTCTTTCTTCTGACGGATCAGGGGCACGGTAGGACATCACTTCCTTCCTGGGCAGATATCCGGACTTAACAAAGTTGGCCAGTGTCTCATCAGTGACGTTGGATCTCATCCAGTTGCAAGTGATGGGAGCTTTGGGAGGCATGGTGACGGTTGGTGGTCTATGATAAGGAGGAAAGTGTCCGGGTTAATTATAAGCCGGAGTTTATCATTCAAACTACAATGACGGCTTATGAAGGGGACTAATAGTATGTATTGATACGGTGGGTTATCTAAGCCGTCGGGGCTTTCAGGATAAGTTGGTCATCTACGGCTTACTGCGGTTAAGTCGGAAGATACTACAGAGCATGGTTCTCTTTAAACCGGAAAGTTCTACGGCGCGTGTTTTCTTTAAGTCGGAAATATAAGCCGCCAAGATTCAAGGGCTGCAGTTTTTACTAAGTGTGGTAAAACAGATTTCACATATTACAGTAACTTTTTCGGATCAAAATGGTCGGGCAAGATGAAAATTTTCTAGACCTAAAGAAACAGAAGCAGGAGAAGTTCTTAAGGTGGAACATGGTTTTTAAGCAGTAAAAAGAGGATTTTCGCAGGTGGAATGGATCTCGAACATTTACCGCAAAGGTTCTACGAAGAGTTAAGATCAATGGGGGCAGTGACTACAGGGGTTACTGAAACTTGCGGCAATGGTGAAGAACGCGAAGAACACAAGATAAACCCTACAAGTAGATCTGTCTGGCAGAGCGAAGAAGACTTACCGGAGTTGGAAAGAGCGGAGGTCGCTGCCGTGAGTCTGGTCCGAATCAGGGTGATGCAGCGGCCGGGTTGATGAAGACCAGTGGCGCGACGGCGGCGGCAGTGGCGGAGTTCGGGCAGAGAAGCGACAGCGCGAGGAAGAAGAAGGAGAGTGTGAGAGGAGAGTGTTGGGCCGGCCTATTTATAAGGCAGGGCCATGAATGGGCGCGAGATTCAAGGAGACCACGGCGTGGTTATCTCCCCCTCACGACGCCTCGGTTTTCGGAAAGACAGTAAAAGCGAAGATCCGTTGCGGATCTGGCGGAGTAAAAAACGTACTTAATGGAGGATGACGTCACGGCGGATTATCCGGAGTCCAGAGGATGACGTCACTCCGAGTTATGACCTCCACATGAATGGTGAGCCGGAGATTTTCTCTGTCGGCAGAGTTGAAGATTGACATGAGCTGGCTCAAGTCAATCTGGGGCCTAATGTTGAGGATATAGACCTTAGAGTCACCCGCCAGGAGGGGCCGGGTTACTCGTAGGGTCGTTGCCAGAAGCCCGGAGCCAAGTTTCAAGATAATGGGCCAGAGATGGGCTGAGACCCGGATATGGCTTAAAGCCCGTAGTTACAATCATTGTTATAGTAGACTTGTAGTGTAAGGCAAGTATTGATTAGAGTCCGAGCCGGATGCTCTTATGAGCCGGCCGGGACTCTAAGGGCTGCTGGGCGTCAGCCTCCCTATATAAAGGGAGGACCCGGCAGCGGTTCAAGGACGACAACAATCTCATCAAGAGCCGGGCATAGCTGTTTAGCTCCCTCGCGATCGTAACCCTAATCAATAACATCTCGAACTGGACGTAGGCTTTTACCTTCACCGTAAGGGGCCGAACCAGTATAAACCCTCGTGTTTCTTGTCCCGCATAACCCCTTCAAGCTTCATAGTTGCGATGGCTCCACGACTAAGTCCTAGCTCAAGGACATCTGCCGTGACAATTCCACGACAGGAGGGATGGATCCCGAGGGGGATTTGGTGAGTGGGTGGCAGCGGTAGGGGGACAAATCCCCTAGAATTTAGGGTTGGTCTATTTAAATAGGTAGGGGATTAGGGTAGGGATTAATCCGGTCCGTCCGATTATAATCGGGCGGTCGTAAATAAATAGGTTAGGTAGCCCGAATAATAAAACGGAGATGTTTTATAGATGTTAGGGGATGATCCGGACCCATCGGTAACAACAACCCAGGTCGGGTTCGGGACAATTTTGGGACGCGCGCGAGGAGGGGTTTTGTGCATTGTGCAGAGAGGCTCAAACGGTCGGACAACAAAAGAACGGTTGGTCTCCAAAGGGACAACGAAGGAAACAGGGAGAAGCGGGAACTACGAACGGACCACGAGTTTAAGAAAACATGCGGATGCAATGCGGATGATGCCATGATGAATGCAACAAATAAAATAAAACACACGGCGACAACGAAAAACATGGAAGGCGTCTGAAGCGTCGGTCTTGGGGCGTTACATGTCGGGTCCAGAGGTCGAAGCGAAAAGGTCCAGCATGACAAATGATTTACAATCCGGCTAGGGACAATTTATGTCACTTGAAGTACACAGTCACTTAGACTAACTAAATTCTTCTTCTATACCATCCAACAGGCTGTCTAACCTACATTCCTGTTGGGTATACTTCGCGGCTAATTCTACTTGGTAGTACACCAAACTGATGGGGATCTCTTTCCCATCGGGCGCCATAGGTCCGACCTCGGCCATGTGGTTCGGGTCAGCCTTGGTATATCGCGTCTTCACCATGGCCCAGGCTTCCCTCGCACCTTGTCGGCAGGCCGATATCTTCCATAATCGGAAGCGCCGCCGCGCTCCCTTGAGCTTCTCTATAAGCTCCCCCATGCCTCCTGGTAGGGAGGCGGATGGCCACAAGGCCTGGGCAATACCCTGCATCACCAGCCGCACTTGTTCGTGCAGTTGTGAGAGCTTTGGCAGAAGATCACCCGCAGACCTGGGCATCTCCTCCGCGGGACGACCCGTCAGCATACCTGCAGACATAACTCTGTTAGCTGGCTTCTTCGCCGAACTCTTTAAAAGTTCGTTGAAGCACTTATTGAAAATGCCGCGTCGAAGCCGCTTATTCTCCTTTACGGAGTCAGCAAGTTGGGCTCGAACATCTTTCAGTTCCACGCCCAGCTGGATATTGGCGTCTTGGAGATTGTTTTTCTCCCGCCTAACTTGCGTAAGCACGCGCTCGCCAGCCTTTAGCTGTCGTAGATCATGTTGCTCATCCGGATTCACTCCGGGACCATCTACGTAATCTATTATTAGATTTGCACGCATGCCGCATACTACCTGGTACATGACATTCTTTCCAATGAAAACAAGTGTTACCAGATGGGGCCTTCTCGGACTCCTTCACCACGGCAACTGCGGCCTGAAGCTGGGCTTTGCACTCCTCCAGCTCTAGAGACAACTGGGTATTCTTCTCCGTAAGAACCTATACAAACAGTGATCCTTAAATCAGTTGTGCCAACTACTTCAAGTCTCAGGGGCTACTGATATACATAATTATTAGATTTCCTTACCCGTATATCTTTCACATACTGGTCCATGGCTCTGGCAAGACCATTTTGAGCAGCTCGGATGTACGCGTCTTCTGAGTTGAAGGCATCGAACGCCTCTTGGGAGAAACAAGCGTCACGGAGTACGGCCCGACAACGCCTGTGATTCAGGGCGCTCTCCACTTCGGAATTTGTAGTGGATAGACTATCCGCATCCTCCGTAGGAGGAATATCCGGCGTTGGCCCCATGTTAGCGTCCGCCTCTATGTCCGGCTCTAGAGCCCGACTGGTGGAGGCGTGACCGGCAACCTCTCCGGATATAGTCCGGCGAGCGTTTTTCCTACTAGGAAACATGGGCGTTATTATATTTTAAAAAGACGACCACCACGGAGAAGGGTTCTCTTTCGTACCTCTGCGACGGCGTCTCAGTCTTGACCGCCTTCCCTTTAATCCTACCGGGCTTCGGTGCCCCTTGTTGGCGAGTCACTGCGGGTTCAGCATGGCGTCCCGAGGGCCTTCCCTGTAAAACACCATATGTGAGCGGTAGGTGAAGTGCAGAAAAAGGGATCCTTCTTGGAAGTTAGGGCTTCGGTTTTACTTACATGCGATGCGGGGTGCAGTCCAGGATAATCGGCTATGATGGCCACCAAGGTACCATCACAGCTGAACTGATAGAATGTTCTGTCGATGAGCTCCACAAATGTGTCCGGATCTTCTTCGAGTCCGGGGTCAAGGGCCCGGTCAGGGTCCTCTGGTTGTGGAGACGGGCTGTGGACCCCCCTCACAGCTTTTCGCAGTTCCTGCTATGAAATAGCAAGGTAAATACTTATGACACAGAATGCGGAAAGGGCCGGAGTGGAAAGTAGCAGCTCACCCAGCTTGGGGGTTGTACATGGAGAAACCATCCCGTGGCTTATTACGGGCGAACTCCTCTTCTTCTCCTTTATACAAATCGGACAGTATCTTTGCTAGGCCAGCGATGGAGTCCGGACCTTTACGACTGCAGCGGGTGGCATCGTCTTCTCCATTGAAGTGCCACATGGGTTGTCCCCGATATTGAAGTGGCTGCACCCCCCGCATTATACATATGGACATCACCTCGGTTATTGTCAATCCTGATTTGGCCAGCATCTCTATCTGGACCATCAGGTAAAGGACTTCTGCATTATCTTCCTCCTGGGGGCTCCGAGGGCGCCAGCTACGGCGTTTCTTCAAAGGAGCATTGTCGAACTCACGAAGGCCCATCCGAATAGGATCTGGAAGGGGGACGTCCTCCATATAAAACCACTCTGAAGGCCAGTCTTCGGACGTCTTCTTCGGGGTACCGGACAGGTATCCGGTCCCGGCGATGCGCCATATTTCGGCTCTGCCTACTTGATATATTGACCCCTTCTGTGTACGGGGCACGAGGCAGAATAGCCACCGCCATAGCTCGAAATGAGCTTCGCAGCCCAAAAATAGCTCGCAAAGGGCGACATAGCCAGCGATGTGTAATATGGAAGCGGGGGTAAAGTTATGCAACTAGAGGCCGTAGAACTCCAGGAGCCCGCGGAGGAACGGATGGATTGGAAATCCGAGTCCCCTTAATAAGTAAGGGACAAGGCATACCCGCTCCCCCTTGGATGGGTTTGGGCACCTCTCCGCTTGCTCCCCGCCATTGTAGGTAGCGAGCCCGGCTCGAACGGGGACCATATAGGCTGGAGGGAGAAATCCCTGGGTCTGTAACTTCACTAATTGGCTGTGAGGGACGGAACACCTCTTCCAATCGCCATGCTTAGGGCTACGGGAGCGAGAGGAGGAGCTGGAGTGGCCGGCCATGATGGAATGGATTTTTCCAGGCGCGCTGCAATGAATACTCGCTGTGGGAGGATGGTGTGATCGGGATCTAAGAATCCCCGTCTCTTTAATAGACGGTTTACTCACATGGCTAGGGTGGCAAATGTAAAAATGCCGTGGCTTCTCGCATTCGCTCGACACGTGGAAAATAGCCTTTACTAGGCTCCGAAGCCGAGGAGTGCAACATTTATGGGAAGCCGGACACTACTCAACAGGTACTCAGAATTTTGAGAAGAACCCGCCTTGCAATACCGAAGACAATCTGCGCGCCGGACTCATCGTCATTGAAGCCTAGTTTGGTGGCTACTGAGGGAGTCCTGGATTAGGGGGTCCTCCGACAGCCGGACTATATACTTTAGCCGGACTGTTGAACTATGAAGATACAAGATTGAAGACTTCATCCTGTGTCCGGATGGGACTCTCCTTGGCGTGGAAGGCAAGCTTGGCAATACGGATATGTAGATCTCCTCCCTTGTAACCGACTCTGTGTAACCCTAGCCCCCTCCGGTGTCTATATAAACCGGAGGGTTTAGTCCGTAGGACAACAACAATCATACCATAGGCTAGCTTCTAGGGTTTAGCCTCTA
Source organism: Aegilops tauschii subsp. strangulata (assembly GCF_002575655.3). Lineage (NCBI taxonomy): Eukaryota > Viridiplantae > Streptophyta > Magnoliopsida > Poales > Poaceae > Aegilops > Aegilops tauschii. The sequence continues at coordinate 402,854,719 of NC_053035.3, forward strand.
TGATCTCATGGTAGATCAACTCTTGTAATACTCATATCATCAAGATCAATCAAGCAGGAAGTAGGGTATTACCTCCAACGAGAGGGCCCGAACCTGGGTAAACATCGTGTCCCCCGCCTCCTATTACCATCCGCCTTAGACACACAATTCGGGACCCCCTACCCGAGATCCACCGGTTTTGACACCAACACGGCCCCCGCTCCTAGCTCCTGAACCTGCCTCCAGGCTCAATTTCCTCCTGGGACGAGATGCGCAACCGCTCTATCGCCAACTTCCAGGGCACTTGCGACCGCCCCCAGTCGCGGGTGACCTGCGCCGCATCAAGCAACAACTTGGAGAGACTCTGCAGAAGTACATTCAGCGCTTCAACAGCGCGCGAATGAAAATCCCCAAGGTGACCGACGAGGCCATCAACTCAGCGTTCTCCGATGGCGTCCGCGACGTCAAGATGAAGGAGGAGCTCGCCATCCATGAGGAGCTGTGCACGACCCTGGAGCTGTTCAACATCGCGACCAAGTGTGCAAGAGCTGAGGAGGGGCGCCTCTCCCTCCTCGAGCTCCCTGCTGCAGACCCAGAGCGGAAGAAGACCAAGGCCAAGGACGTGAAGCGCAAGGGAGCAGCCGTGCTTGCGGCGGAGCCAGACACCAAGCGCGGCAGAGACCAGCCTGAGTCATCCAAGGGCAGCCGACCGTTCTGCACCTTCCACAACCTGCGTACCCACAACACCAGGCACTGTCAAGAGCTCAGAGCCATTCGAGAAGGACGCTTCGGTCGACGCCCCGAGCGTAGCGGCCGGGGCTACGGCCGACGAGGAGGACATGGTGGCGGACGCTGGGACGACCGTGGCCCACGCAAGGAGTGGCACGACCGGCCTCGCGTGGACCGCTGGTAGGATCAGCCTCGCGAGGGTGCCTGTGTAACGCCCACGATGCGGCTATATCTCCCACGTGTCGAGGCATGACTTAGAGGCATCACCGCATTGTGGTTTTGTCGCAAGAAGGGTCATCTTCACACAATCCCATGTAATGAATAAGAATGGGATAACGAGAGTTGGCTTACAATCGCCACTTCACACAATACATAAATATAATTCATACATCATCCAAAATCCACACATAGACCGACTACGGTCAATTCCAAATGAAAATAAGATAACACCAAATGCTAGATCCCCGATCGTCCCAACTGGGCGCCACTACTGGTCATCAGGAAAAAAAACATAGTAACGACCACGTTCCTCATCGAACTCCCACTTGAGCTCGGTTGCGTCATCTGCACTGGCGGCGTCGGCACCTGCAACTGTTTTGGTAGAATCTGTGAGTCACGAGGACTCAGCAATCTCACACACGCGAGATCAAGACTATTTAAGCTTATAGGAAAGGATGGTGTAATGAGGTGGAGCTGCAGCAAGCACTAAGCATATATGGTGGCTAACATACGCAAGTGAGAGCGAGAAGAGAAGCAACGCAACGGTCGCGAAGATATAAATGATCAAGAAGTCATCCTGAAACTACTTACGTTCATGCATAACTCAAACCGTGTTCACTTCCCGGACTCCGCCGAGAAGAGACCATCACGGCTACACACATGGTTGATATATTTTAATTAAGTCAAGTGTCAAGTTCTCTACAACCGGGCATTAACAAATTCCCATCTGCCTCATAACCGCGGGCACGGCTTTCAAAAGATAATACCCTATAGGGGTGTCCCAACTTAGCCCATTATAAGCTCTCACGGTCAACGAAGGTTAAACCTTCTCCCAGGAAGACCCGATCAGTCTTGGAATCCCAGTTTACAAGACATTTCGACAATGGTAAAACAAGACCAGCAAAGCCGCCCAAATGTGCCGACAAATCCCGATAGGAGCTGCACATATCTCGTTCTCAGGGCACACCGGATAAGTGAAGCGTACAGGTACCAACGTAACCCAAGTTGCCAAGGGACGGTCCCGCACGGTGCTCTAGTTTGGACCAGCACTCAGAGGAACACTGGCCCGGGGGTTTAAATAAAGATGACCCTCGGGCTCGCGAAAACCCAAGGGAAAAGGTTTAGGTGGCAAATGGTAAAACCAAGGTTGGGCCTTGCTGGAGGAGTTTTATTCATGGCGAACTGTCAAGGGGGTCCCATAAATCACCCAACCGCGTAAGGAACGCAAACTCAAGGAACATAATACCTGTATGACAGAAACTAGGGCGGCAAGAGTGGAACAAAACACCAGGCATAAGGCCGAGCCTTCCACCCTTTACCAAATATATAGATGCATTAATTAAATAAGAGATATTGTGATATTCCAAAATATTCATGTTCCAACATGGAACCAACTTCAACTTCACCTGCAACTAGCAACGCTATAAGAAGGGCTGAGCAAAAGCGGTAACTAAGCCAAACAATGGTTTGCTAGGAAAAGATGGTTAGAGGCTTGGCATGGCAAATATGGGAGGCATGATATAGCAAGTGGTAGGTAGCGCAGCATGGCAATAGAGCGAACTACTAGCAAAGCAAAGATAGAAGTGATTTCGAGGGTATGGTCATCTTGCCTGCAAGGTTCTCAGAGTTGTCGAAAGCTTGATCCTCGTAAGCATACTCAACAGGTTCCTCGTTCACGAACTCGTCACCCGGCTCTACCCACAGCAAGAACACAAGCAATGGAACCACAATCAATCACGGGAAATGCATAAGCAACATGATGCAAAACATGCATGATATGCGGGATATGATATGCGATGCATATGCGTGCTCCGGAAGAAAAAGGATGAACAAGGTAGTAACTTGGGAAAACAAATATGCCACTGGAAAGATGAGATGATTTCGGTCGAAATTGATATAAAGGTCACCGGAAACGGATGCACGGTTTGCAAATGGCAAGCAAAACCAGAATGACACGAATCTGCGATTAACAGCATGATAGCACTTAGAATACAACAAGAAACTATGCTACAGCAATCCAACATAGCAACAAAGCATGATGGCAGTAATCTACAGGAGATGCTTGACAAAATATGAACATTGAGCTACGGCTAGATCACAACATAACAGGCTCAAACGAGCATGGCAAAAGTGCAAAAGATATCAGGTTCACAGACTTGGTGAAATTTACTGGACATGGCTGAAACAACATCAGATAGCAATGTTCAGAGCAAGCAACCAACATGCTACAAGAACTTAACATAGCAAAACAAGGCATGGCAGAAATCTACTAAATGCATAGAAAAAAAGTCCCTTACTGACCATAAGCCAAAAAGATCAGAAGATATGATGGCAACCGTGTAAACATAGCAAGTTTCGTGAACAGGTTCAGACTTGGCAGAAAACAGAGCATGGCAGAAACAGAAATTATGAGGGCATCTTGGTGAGCTTGATTCACTCAACACAAAGCAAAGCATGACAAAACAAGCATACCTACAGAAAGATGGCATGTTTATGAAGCTATCCACGGCAAGAGAAAGTACATAGCATGTATGGATCAACTACAACAACCTTGGAAAAATTGAATAACACGTAAACAATCTGCTAGAAATATTTTATAGCAAAAGTAGAGCAAGATTGAGACATTCTATGGCACTCCATAATTGCAAACAGGGGCATGGATGGATAGAGCACAACTATATCTACAAAACATCCTTACTGAACATCTCCAAAAGGAGCATGGATCTCTCTGTAGACACATGGATACATGGCAATAAAATAACAGCAGTCACAGACTTGGTGGAATTACCAAGTCTCTGAAAACAGAAACATCACGAAGCCTATTTTGCATGCCTGTGCTAGTCACCACAGAGATCACAAAAATACATGGCATACACCTCTGTAAAGATGGTATGGCATACATCAAAACACATGTAGAGCTCATGCCCATAAGATGCACACATTAAATGCAACAAAAAATAACAAATCCTCATGTTCTGATAAGTAACAGCAGGTAACAGCATATAGCACTCTTGCACCAGAGATTTGGGCATCAAGATGGACTCAAATGAACATGGCATAATGAAACAAAATGAAGATCATCTCGAGGCAAACATTTCGATATATTACACGCACGAAACGGAGCTATATTCAGAGAGTTATGATGCAATGAACAGGAGCATATAGAGTGAAAAATATGGAACTTCGGGGGAGGGGGGAAGAAGTCAACCGTGGCCCGAGCGGATCTGGCGCGGCTCGGGCTCGGGCTGCCAGAGCTGGGGAAGAAGGAGGGGACGGCGGCCGGCGGAGGAGAGGAGGGAGACGAGCCGGAGAGGAGCTCGGGCACGGGCACTGGCGCGGGACGGCGGAGGGGCGGAGCGAGGCGCGGGCGGCGACGGCGTGGCGGCGCGGGCGCGGGACGGCGGAGGAGCGGGCGAGGCCGACGGGTGCGGCGGCGCCGGCGAGGCGGCGGGGCACCGCGGGAGGAGGCGGAGGCGCGCGGTGGAGGCGGGCGGCGGCGGCGGGATTCCGTCCGGCGCGGAGTGGACGCGTCCGGCGGCGCGGAGGACGATTTGATCTAGGGTTAGGAGTGGTTTTGCCCGCAATTTTGGAGGGGGAGGTGTTTATATGGGCATAAGGAGCTAGGAGGCTCCAAATGGAGTGCGGTTTTCGCCACACGATCGTGATCGAACGACCTAGAGCATGGAAGTGACTTAGGTGGGTTTTGGGCTGTTTGGAGGGGGGGTTTTGCTACAATACACAAAAGGACTTTGCGGTTACCCGGTTAACCGTTGGAGCATCAAACGACCTCCAAATGGAACAAAACTTGACAGGTGGTCTACCGGTGGTATACCATGGCCACTTGGCAAGCCTCGGTCCATTCCGAGAACGTTCAACACCCGCTCACGAAAAGAAACAAGAGGGGTGCGCCGGAGACGAACACGTATGCAAATGAGATGCACATGATGACATGATATGAGATGCATGACATGAACAAAATGCAAAAAGAAAGACAAACCCTGTCGTGGAGTTGTCATGACAGATGTCCTTAGTGTGAGGACTTAGTCGCGAGGCCAACGCATCTATGTGGTCGCTTGAGAGGGATTGAGCGGAATCGAGAGACGCAACATAAGACAAGGATTTAGACAGCTTCGGGCCCCGGGAAACATCATCCGGTAAAAACCCTACATGTTGTTTGAGGCTAGGTCTCATTATGATCACGGGAGAGTCGCCGGGAACCGGCTCTCGGTGTCTAACCCTAGAGATTGTTTCTTCCCCCCCACTCCTCTTGGGGTGCCCCGCCCCTCCTTATATAAGCTGAAGGGGCGGGTTAGATGTAGAGTCCAACTCGGACTTAAGATTTAACCTTATTTTGACGTCTCACCATGGGCTTCTTAACGTCTTGGGCTTCTTACAATCTAGCTTACGATCTAGCTTACCACCTGGCTTACCGTGTGGCTTAACATGTGCCGGGTTACATGACTGTGTCTGCCGGGTTACATGACTGTGTCTGCCGGGTTACATGACTATGTCTGCCAGTTACATGACTATGTCTGTTCCCGTGAGCTTCACCTACTTAACTATTCCTGCCGGCTTATAGTCTGCCGGGTCATCAATGAAACATCCAATCCCAGCCGGGTTATATCTCCAGCCGGGTCATACTGCGGGGTATATCCTCGACAAAACCTGACCACGGAGGGAATATCATAACACATAGCCGAAAATGGCAAGAGTTGGAGTTACAAATATTGGAAGTTACATCCGGGGTGTTACAACACTCCACCATTACGAGAGGATCTCGTCCCGAGATCTAGGATGGCACCGGAGAGAAACGGAAGAGGAAAAGGTAAAACAAAGTTGCTTCTTTGACAAACGAGTGAAACCAAAGAACCTTGAGAGGTTAAACAATTCTTAGAAAAGAATACAATGGAGATGAACGAGATTACAAACACTCCGTTAGAAAAGGAGAACAAGGAACATTATGAGAACATTGTGGGTTGAAAGACATGAAACAAGGGCTTAACGAACCAAAAGAATATGAAACCACACCGATATAACGAGATAGGCAAGGAACAAGAATGACATAATTTTGACAGCACTCCGGTTGAAAAGGAGAAGGAAACTTGATAAGATGAAAAGAAATTGAAGAGATGACACGACACTCCGGTTAAATGGATAAGCAAGGAAAGAAGATGATCTTGACAAATCGAGAAGATGGGCCGAAGAGAGCGATATCACAATTCCTCGGGTAGAAATGAAAGAATGCAATGAAAAGAACGGAGAAGAACGGAGTTGTTGAAAAATCAACAAAGAAAGTGTTACAGCCTGGAGGGACCAGCCTCGTGAGGCTCGTCCTCAAGGCAACGCTAGCCTTCCTCCATTACCACCGCCACCCAGAAGGAATGACAACCACCATCAAGACGAGGGGGCTGGGGGCTTCCAGGAGCTACGCGCTATCGCCTGCATCTTGGGCGGAGCTCAAGCCCCAGCCTCGTAGCGTATCTGTCGGATCATGGGTTCCGGGAAACCCTTGAGGTTCGAACACTGGGGTGCGCGTGAATTTTTTCTCCCTATCAATCCACGCCCTAGCTCTCTAAGATCTTGCGAATGAACTCGACGAACTCACAACACAGAAAGACACGAGATTTATACTGGTTTAGGCCACCGTTGTGGTGTAATACCCTACTCCGGTGTGGTGGTGGTGGATTGCCTCTTGGGCTGATGATGAACAATACAAGGGGAAGAACAGCCTCCTGAGGTTGAGGTATTCTTATGCTTGGTGAATTTGTGTGGGTGAGATGATCTTGGATCCGCTCTCCAGTTGTGGTGAGGTCGATCCTCTCGGTTCCCCCTTTCAATGTGGTGGCTAGTTCTACTTATATAGGCCCTGGTCCTCTTCCCAAATATTGAGTAGGAAGGGGGCCAACAAAGGCCAATTCGAAAGGGGACAGCTAGTACAAGTTATCCTGACAACAGGTGGTCTTTTCCTGCCAAAGCTTCTGGTCATGACGCCGTCTTGGGCTCCATGGTGACCTCCGTCCTGCCGTCCTTCTAGTCTTGGTCTCATTGCACCAATATGGAAACCTTTCCTTGATGCCTCGGTACTCCGCGCGTGCGCTTGCCTGCTTGGGACCAAAGAGGAAACAAGGAAACTGCGTGCGCTGGTGCCCGCCTGGTTTTGATCGTCATGGCTCACGTCACGAGGACCTCGCGAGGTTTGCCTTGCCTTGATCTCTCCGCCCCTCGTGAGCCTTCCTGGCGAGGCCGCTCCTGAGGAGGTCTTGCATCGTCCGCCTCGCGAGGCTTGGCCCCTCGCAAGGGTCTTGAATGCCTTGTCGATGAAGATGGGCCGTACAAACCTGCCAGCCCAGCCACGCCGTGGGCCCTAGGCAGGCAAGTCTCGGGACCCCCGTTCCCAAAACGATGACAGTAGCCCCCGGGCCCAAGGCGCGCTCGGGCTTGGCTTCGAGGCGAAGCCAAAGGATCAAGCGCGGAGCACCGTGGGCACCAAAAGCCTGCGGCCTCGGTTGACGTGTGGCGGTTGATTGGACGTGGGTGTCTCCAATTCCCCACGCTGCCTTGGCAACTGCCCGACATGACAAGTCCCTGCGGCATGCAAGGAAAACCATCATTACCTGTGATTGTGGGGGTGCTGGTTGGCCTTCTCCTGCTATAAATGGGGAGGGGGGCAGAGCCCCCGTCGCCCATCTCTTCTCATTCCGCTTGCTTCTTCTTCCCCCGCTCCACTGCTAGCAGCAGCTTCAATGGCGCCGATCCGTAGGTTTTCGGCTGAGCAGAAGGGAAAGGTTCCCCTCGACGTGCCGGCGCTGCTCCCGCCGAAGAAGAGGTCGATCCACCGCTGCGATGGCGCGGAGATGCAGGTGGTGGCGAGGCCTTGCTGTGAGCGGCCTCCTACTGGGTATCCACTGCCCTTGTGCGCCCAAGCCGGGGGCTAGGGAGGAAGAAGCGACGGGCACCGGCGCGCGCACCGCGGACAAGGTCGACGTGCCGCGGCGACGAGTGCCATCGCTCCTGGAGTCCACGCCGCGGACTCCTCACGCGAGCTCGTGTTGTGGGCGGCGATGCCCCCAAGCTCCTGGATCCGCTTCCCGTGCTTCTTCTTCTACGTGATGCCACCGAGGGGGCCTCTCGAGCTCTGGTTGTAGCATCCTTACTGCGACGCCCCGGCGACCGAAGTAGAGATTGAAGCAGTCTCCACCGGCAAGAGCTTCATGACCCACGGGTGGGGCGAGGTCGCTCGGTTTTCCGTGCGGAGGGCGCCCTCGTGATCCACTTCGAGTACGACGGCGCCTCCACGCTCTTCTTCAAGGTCTTCGACGCAGAGGGTCGCCACTTGGAGTGCTCCCCCGAAGGGGAGCGCCAGGATGAGGCGCGCCCCGCTCGGGGCTGCTCCAGCAGCAGCGTCTCTAGGGAGTCCAGCGGTTCTCCCGAGCTCTACGGGACACCTGAGACGAGCGACGACAGCTACGTGCCCCCGAGCTCTCATCGCGCTCGGAACAGGGCCGCAACGTCCGGCCTCCGTCGCCGCTGATCTGGATGGGGTTGGCGCCGGCCTCCCGCGGCCCACTGTTGATGATGGCGTCGGCCGCGGGGGTGTGTAGATAGGATTCCCATAAGCTCTTGTCTTTTTTTCCTTGTGAGGGATCAAGAAGTATCCCGTGGGGGCGTGTAAAGAGTTCGCAATGTCTTGTGCTCATATTATCCTAATTGTTGATGCCTTGTGAGTGCAAGTCCTGCTTAGGCTCGGTCTTCCCTTTCCAACCTCGCGACAGCTTGTTGCTCTACGCTGGCAGTTCCCAGTCCCCAGGAAAGTTTCAGCCGTTGCTGGTATGCTAGGTCGCGTGCCGTGGTCAAGGCCAGGAGGTGAGTGGCCCGAGGTCCAGAAAGAGCCCCTGAAGCGCGATGCTCAGGCGGTACCCTTTAGCGCTCAAGCAGCTGAGGTAGGATAAGAAAGGGAGGTGACGTTGCCGCAACAGGGCTGCGGCGAGCGTGTCCCCTAGGTACCAACGATTAGTTGATATGAGCTCGTGACTTATATTGGCGGTCCGAGGTTGACTCTTCGTGATGCGCCAGGCCTGTGCGTGAACACCCGCATCATAGCTAGGTCAGGCCCATACGAGTCCTCCCCCTTCCTATGCTCTCCTTTGTGCTCTACGTCCTCAGGTCCTGGCCCTCGAGCGAGCTCAGCCGACGCTAGTATGCTAGGTCGCATGCCGTGGTCAAGGCCCGGTGGTGAGGGCTGGAGAGCCAGTAAGAGCTCCTGAGTCACGATGCTCAGGAGCCCCCCCTTTAACGTGCAAGCGGATTACTCGGAAGAGGTGGGAGCTCAGGGTGCCGCCTGGTGCTATCCTCGTGAGATTCCTGCAAGCCAGCAATAGGAAGAACACGATCTGCCGCTATGGCTGCCAGCCTGCCGTTGGTTGCTCCGCGAGGGGGTGAAGCCACTGAGGGCCTGGTGAGGTGACGTGCGCGGGGCGTGCCGCGAGCCAGAGCTCGACCGCTCAGGTTTTTCGACGTGGTAGGGACAGACACGTGCACCAGCGTCGTGCCAGTGTGAGGAGGCCCCATGGGAGGCGATGATTGAGCAGGTAGTAATCATAGGTAGATCGAGCAAGAGAGTAATAGGCTCAAATAAGTGCAGGAGAGATACGTGCCACTGGGTCAGGCCCGAGCGGCTTGGGGATGATGCAGCCCAAGGGGGCGCTCCCCACAAGGTAAGCTAAAGACATAAAAACGGATACATGCCACAGGGATGGACCCACGTGGCCTGGGAATGAGGCAGCCCGAGGGGCACTCCCAGCTGGATGAACTTGGAAAGATGTCACCTGGTTATGTTGATGAAGACGAGTTGGGGCAGCTGAAGGTGCACGACGAAGGGGTTGCTCGTCACGAGCCGCCGGAGCTCTGAGCCTCGGCAGGCTCTGGGGGCTCAGGTAGTTCCTTGAGGACCGTCTCCATCTCCATCCGGACGGCGTGGTGCCTGCCTTCCTGATCCGCTAGGATGCGCCGCAAGTTGCGCTGGTAGGCGGACGATACACTCGGCAGACCAAAGGGAATGCAAACGTAGCTGTGGGGTGGGCCCTCGCAGCGTCCCACGCGCGAAGGCCAGAAAAGCTCATGAGAAGCGGCCCTGTTGAGTCCTGGAACGTCGATGCAGACATGCAGCCGGGCATCCTCGCCTGGATGGCAAGCTGTGTCTCGTGAGCGGCGGTCGCCGCGCATGGCCCTTGCGTCTTGCAATTCCTGGGTGGTCTTGGTGATGAACTCCTGAACGGTGGGCAATCTTTGCCCCGTGCCCTCTTGAGGGAAACGTGCCGTGAAGCACGCCTCCAAGTGGTGCCCGAGCGCCTCCCTCGTGATGTGGGCAAGGTCTGAGGCCTTCCAGAAGAAAGCCACCGAGCCCTACCCGAGAAGGGCGCCGGGCGCGCCTTCCTATGCGATGGTGGGAGGAGCCCCTGAAGCGGGCGCTGATCCTGACGAGGCTCCGGCTGTGACGCCACCCTCCTGAGGTACTGCACGGCGCATCTGCTTCTTCTTCTTGGGTATGGCCTCAGGTGGGCCCTCTCCCTTGCTATCGGGGTCGTCGATTGCTGCAGGTTGGAAGGCACGTTCGAGGGAGCACACCGCATCTCTTTCTTCACATGGGACCGTGATGATCCCGCCGCTTCCGGGCATATTGAGGACATTGTAGCCGCGATGGGTCACTGCCATGAACTTGGCCAGGGCTGGATACCCGAGGATGGCGTTGTACGGCAGGCGGATGTGCACGACGTCGAAGTCGATGAGCTCGGTGCGGTAGTTCTTGCATTCCCCGAAGGTGACAGGGAGGGAGACCTGCCCTATCGGTGTGGTGGAACCATCGGTCACTCATGAGAAAGGCTTGGTGGGCTGAAGCTGGTCATACGGCACTTGGAGGCTGACGAACGTGTCGACGGACAAGACGTTGAGCCGTACGCCGTCGTCGATGAGGGTCTTGGTAACTTGCACATTGCTAATGAATGGGGAGCAAAGCATCGGGAGGGCGCAAGCGGTAGCTGCGCACTTGAGCTAGTCTGCCGAGTTGAATGTGATGGGGCACTGGGACCATCTGAGCGGGCGCGTCGCTTCGAGCTTGGGGAGGACTGCATTCACTTCACGAGTGAACTGCTTGAGGATACGCTGCAAGGCTGGGGCCTGGGCTCCGCCCAAGATGCAGGCGATAGCACGCGGTTCCTGGAAGCCCCCAGCCCCCTCGTCTTGATGATGCTCGTCATTCCTTCTTGGAGGTGGCGGCAGCGGAGGGAGTCGGTGTTGCCTTGAGGACGATCCTCACAAGGCTGATCCCTCCAGGCGCCCTCGCGAGGCTGATCCTGCCAGCGGTCCTCACGAGGCCGGTCGCACCACTCCTGGCGCGGTCCACGGTCGTCCCAGCGTCCGCCGCCACGTCCTCCTCCTCGGCCGTAGCCCCGGTCGCCGCGCTCGGGGCGCCGACCGAAGCGTCCTTCACGAATGGCTCTGAGCTCTTGACAGTCACTGGTGTTGTGGGTGTTCAGGTTGGGGAAGACGCAGAACGGACGACTGCCCTTGGATGACTCTGGCTGGTCTCTACCATGCTTGGTGTCTGGTTCCGCTGCGAGCAAGGCCGCTCCCTTGCGCTTCACGTCCTTGGCCTTGGATTTCTTCTCTTCTGGGTCCGCAACAGGGAGCTCGAGGAGGGACATGCGCCCCTCCTCAGCTCTAGCACACTTGCTCGCGATGTTGAACAGCTCCAGGTTCGTGCACAACTCTTCATGGATGGCGAGCTCCTCCTTCATCTTGACGTCGCGGACGCCATCGGAGAACGCAGAGATGATGGCCTCGTCGGTCACCTTGGGGATCTTGATCCATGCGTTGTTGAAGCATTGAATGTACTTCTACAGGGTCTCTCCTGGTTGCTGATTGATGCGGCGCAGGTCGCCCGCGACCGTGGGGCGGTCGCGAGTACCCTGGAAGTTGGCGATGACGCGGGTGCGCATCTCGTCCCAGGAGGAGATTGAGCCCGGAGGCATGTTCAGGAGCCAGGAGCGGGCGCCCTCCTTGAGAGCCATGGGAAACCAATTCGCCATGACTTTCTCGTCGTCGTTGGCCGCTTCGATACTCAGCTCGTAGAGCTGCAGGAACTGCTCAGGGACGGGGGTGTCGTCGTAGCGAGGAGGCAGATCCGGCTTGAACTTGCCCGGCCAGGCAACGCTACGCAGCTCGGGGGTGAAAGCATGGCAGCTAGCTGGGTCACCGGGACCCGCCTCGCGGGTGGAGCTTGGTCTTGATGGGGTACGCGCCCTGCCGCTACAGGTGGCGCGCGGACTTGCCGCAGCAGTCGGTCCTGGCGCGGTGGCGCGAGGAGCGGCGGAGCGTTTTGTTGCGGCCGAGGGACTTCTTGACAGCTTCTTTCTTCCCGCGCAGGCGCGGGGCGCGGCGGGTCGCGTCGCGGAGCCGCGCGTCTCAGCACCAGGGCGCCGTCTTGGGGATGAGGTGGTGGAGGCGCTCCATGAGCTACGTCGCCCGTAGCTGGCGGAGGGCGAGGCGGAGAGAGGGACGGCGCAGGGGAGCCCCCTGTGGCGCGGACAAGGTCGGCGATGCGGTCGAGCCAGTTCTCGTAGAGCTCGTCGACGGGCGGTAGCGCAGGAGCTCGTGCGCCATGAGGAGCATGGCCCGTACGTCCATGGGAGGGCGACGTGCATGGGAAGAAGAACCGGCCGGGGTCAGCGATGGAGTGGCGGTGCGGCTGTCCCGCCGCATCGAGGGGTGCAGCGAAGATGCTTGCGGCTCGTTCCCCGTGGGGCCGGTGGCGGCGTTGGCAGTAGGCGACAGGGAACAACGAGGTGGCCCATCGACGGGAGCCGTCTGAGCGATGTGGGCGGTGAGGGCAGCCCGTCGCTCAGCACGAACGCAGCGCACGTCCGCCATGGAGACGACGACGCAACGGAGCGCGAAGCGACAGAAGGAAGAATTGGCGCACCCCTACCTGGCGCGCCAAATGTCGGATCACGGGTTCCGGCAAACCCTTGAGGTTCGAACACTAGGGTCCGCGCGAATGTTTTCTCCCTGTAGATCCACGCCCTAGCTCTCTTAGATCTTGCGAATGAACTCGACGAACTCACAACACAGAAAGACACGAGATTTATACTGTTTCGGGCCACCGTTGTGGTGTAATACCCTACTCCAGTGTGGTGGTGGTGGATTGCCTCTTGGGCTGATGATGAGCAATACAAGGGGAAGAACAGCCTCCTGAGGTTGAGGTGTTCTTTTGCTTTGTGAATTTGTGTGGGTGAGATGATCTTGGATCCGCTCTCCACTTGTGGTGAGGTCGATCCTCTCGGTTCCCCCTTTCAATGTGGTGGCTAGTTCTACTTATATAGGCCTTGGTCCTCTTCCCAAATATTGAGCGGGAAGGAAGCCAACAACGTCCAATTCGAAAGGGGACAGCTAGTACAAGTTATCCTGACAAAAGGTGGTCTTCGCGTGCCAAAGGTTCTGGTGATGACGCCGTCTTGGGCTCCATGGTGACCTCCGTCCTACCGTCCTTCTAGTCTTGGTCTCGTTGCATCAATATGGAAACCTTTCCTTGATGCCTCGGTACTCCGCGCTTGCGAGTGCCCCCTGGGCACCAAAGAGGAAACAAGGACACTCCGCGCTGGCGCCCGCCTGGTTTCGATCGTCATGGATCACGTCACGAGGACCTCGCGAGGTTTGCCTTGCCTTGATCTCTCCGCCCCTCATGAGCCTGCCTGGCGAGGCCACTCCTGAGGAGGTCTTGCGTCGTCCGCCTCGCGAGGCTTGGCCCCTCGCGAGGGTCTTGAATGCCTTGTCGATGCAGATGGGCCGTACAGACCTGCCAGCCCAGCCACGCCGTGGGCCGCAGGCAGGCAAGTCTGGGGACCCTCGTTCGCAGAACGCCGACAGTAGCTTCAAACAATTTGCCCGTGAAGTGAATGGAGTTATCCCCAAGCTCGAGGCCACACGCCCGCTCAGATGGTCCAGGTGCCCCATCACGTTCAGTTCGGCAGATCAGCTCAAGTGTGCGGCTAATGCAGGCGTCCTCCCGATGCTCTATTCACCGGTCATCAGCAACGTGCAAGTTACCAAGACCCTCATCGACGGCGGCGCGGGGCACAATGTCCTATCCATCGACACGTTCGACAACCTCCAAGTGCCATATGACCAGCTTCAGCCTACCAAGCCTTTCTCATGAGTGACCGACGGCTCTACTACCCCGATCGGGCAGGTCCGCCTCCCCATTACCTTCGGAGAACGCAACAAGTACCGCACCGAACTCATCGACTTCGACGTCGCCTATATCCAACTGCCATACAACGCCATCCTCAGGTATCCAGCCCTGGCCAAGTTCATGGCGGTGACCCATCACGGCTACAATGTCCTCAAGATGCCGGGAAGCGGCGGAAGCATCACGGTGCCATGCGAAGAGAGAGACGCGGTGTGCTCCCTCGAGTGTGCCACTACTAGGAAAAGGCCTACTAGTGGCGCACCAGTTTTTCCTACTAATGGCGCACTACTGGTGCGCCACTAGTACCACGCCACTAGTATTTTTTACTAATGGCGCACCAGTGGTGCGCCGTTAGTATCTGGTATACTAATGGCGCACCACTGGTGCGCCATTAGTACAGGCCACGGTGCGCCATTAGTATAGGCCACGGTGCGCCATTAGTATTTTTGAATTTTGAAGGCGGGAACATAGTAGTGGCACACCGTCTAACCCCCATCGTGCGCCATTGCTATTTTTGAATTTTGAATTTGAATCTGGATTGCGATTTTTTTGCCCTTTTTTGCTCGTTTTTTTGCACGATATTATTTCAAATTTTGTTCCTGTTTTTGGATCTTGTACGTTCTTTTGAAGTGTTCTTTTGCCGGAGAGGAGTTCGCCAGAGAGGAGGAGGAGGAGGTCACCAGAGAGGCGCTCGCCTACATCGCCGGAGAGGAGGAGGAGGTCGCCCGGGAGGAGTTCACCGGAGCATCGGAGAGGAGGAAGGAGAAACCATGAGGGGATGGGAGGAGAGGAGGGAGGAGGAGCTCACTGGAGAGGAGGGAGGAGGAGCTCACCAGAGAGGAGGGAGGAGGAGCTCACCGGAGAGGAGGGAGGAGAAACCGTGAGGGGAGGGGAGGGGAGGAGAGGGAAGGAGAGGAGGGAGGAGGAGGTCGCCGGAGAGGAGGAGGAGGAGGTCGCCGGAGAGGAGGAGGGTAGTATGGTGGAGGAGAGATGGGAAGATGGAGTGGAGGAGAGGAGGAGATGGAGTGGAGGAGAGGTGGAGTGGAGGAGAAGAATGAAGAGGTAAGGAGGAGAGGACCACGCCCAGCCATATATACGGCATAGTAATGGCGCACCGTGGGTAGGTGCGCCATTACTAACTTTTTTTTATTTTTTTATTTATTTTGAATTTTGAAGGCGGGAAGATACTAATGGCGCACCATGGGCAGGTGCGCCATTAGTAACCTTTTTTTTTACTTATTTTGAATTTTGAAGGCGGGAAGATAGTAATGGCGCACCATGGGCAGGTGCGCCATTAGTACCTTTATTTTTATTTTTTTGACTTATTTTGAATTTTGAAGGCGGGAAGATAGTAATGGCGCACCATGGGCAGGTGCGCCATTAGTAAGTTTGAATTTTGTTTGAATTTTTTTGCCTCTCCAGATCTTAAAAGCCCCGTAACTTTTTTTCTGTTAGGTTTTTGAGGATTTTGAAAATGTTTAACGGGGTTCCTCGAGAGATTTTGCAAATAAAGTCGAAATTCATATTTGTAAATTTTCACAACAACTAGACCACATATCACATGGGAAACTTATTTTCTTTTTTTTTGACATTTTCATCATTTTTTTAAACTGAAAAGGCGGTCCACGGGGGGGGGGGGTGTGCATTCGGTGGAAGTGGTGGCCTTGTTACTAATGGCGCACCGTGGGATGGTGTTACTAATGGCGCACCGTGGGAGTGGTGCGCCATTACTAGTTGAACTAGTAATGGCGCACCATCCCACGGTGCGCCATTATTAGTTTTGAAAAAAATATTTACTAATGGCGCACCGTGGATGTGGTGCGCCATTAGTATTTGCACACTAATGGTGCACCAACACATGGTGCGCCATTAGTATTTAGTAATGGCGCACCACATGTACAGTGCGCCATTAGTGTCCATATTGGCTATAGCTGTTTTTGTAGTAGTGTGCCTTCCAAGCTACAGCAATCGACGACCCCAATAGTCAGGGTGAGCGCCCTCCTGAGGCCACCCCCAAGAAGAAGAAGAAGCTGCGCCACGCAGGGCCTCAGGCAAGCGGCGCCTTGTCAGGATCGGCGCCCGCGCCTGGGGCGCCTCCCTCCATCGCATAGGAAAGCGCGCCCAGCGCCCCTCTCGGGCAGGGCTCAGGGGCTCTCTTCTTGAGGGCCTCAGACTTTGCCAACATCACGAGGGAGGCGCTTGGGCACCACTTGGAGGCGTGCTCCGCGGCACGTTTCCTTCAGGAGAGCACAGGGCAAGGAGTGCCCACCGCTCAGGAGTTCATCACCAAGATCACTCAGGAACTGCAAGACGCAAGGGCCATGCGCGGCGGCCGCCGCTCAACAGGCGCAGCTCCCCATCCAGGCGAGGATACCGGGCTGCATGTCTGCAGCGACGTCCCAGGGCTCAATCGGGCCGCCTCTCAGGAGCTTCTCTCGCCTTCGCATGTGGGACACTGCAAGGGCCCACCTCAGAGCTACGTTCGCATGCCCTTTGGTCTGCCGAGCGTGGCGGCCGCCTATCAACGCAACTTGCGGAGCATGCTGGCGGCTCATGAGGCCAGGCACCATGTGGTGCTGACAGAGATGAAGACGGTCCTCAAGGAACCCCTGGACCCCCAGGGCCTCCCGAGGCTCAGGGCCCCGGTGGCTCATGAGGGGCAGCCCCTTCGCCACACGCCTTCAGCTACCCCAACTCTCCTTCATCAACAGAACCAGGTGACATTTTCCAAAGTTCATTCAGCATCATCCCCAAGCCACTCGGGCCGGACCCAGTGGCATGCATCTTCCCTGCATTTACTTGAGCTAGGTTGCTTTCCATGCTTAATCTATCTATGACTAGCACCTGCTTGATTGTCACCCACCGTGGGAGCCGCGCGCCGGCCGTCTTTCTTCAGGACCCCTCGCTTGAGTAAGTTAAGCGCGACGTCTGTGCTCGGGCCAGTCCCTACAGCGTCAATAAATCCAGCGGCTGAGCTCTGTCTGGCGGGCCGGCCCCGTTCACGTCACCTCCTGGGGCCGTTGGTGCTTGGCTTTTTCACGCGATGACCTCTGGAGATTCGTTCGGCGCAGGTTGTCTAACCACCTCGCAGGACCAAGACAGCGAACAAGAATCAAGACCAGGCGCAACCCTCCTTGAGGTAGGGCCTCATGAGTCCGCGCTGGCTCACGAGTGCCCAGATACACCTCGTCTAGCCCTGCCGTGCAAGCCACGTGTAAGGGCGGTGCTGTACACGCCCCGAGGGCTCTCCGCAGCAGGGAGTCCCCCTCCCACGCCCTAGTGGAAGCACCATGCTCCGGCTGGCCATCGACACTGCCGAGGAGCGGCTATGCCCGTGCACAAGCGGAAGCGCTATGCTCCGCGCTGGTGATAAACAACTGAGGGCGGCCCCATGACCGTACCAACCTCAGGGAGCCCCAGAGCTCAATGTCCGGCCTAACTGCAACGCCTCCCCTCGGGAGACCCGCGCGAGGGGGCTGGGCACGGGGGCTGCGCTTGGGTCACGCCCGAGTGTACGCCGCCGAACCAGGTCCCTCGGACCTGGTCGTCGCACGCCCCTCCCGAGCCGAGCCTCGGCGAGGGCGAAGGTATGGAGAATGTTTGCACGTCAAGGGGGACTCCTGAGCATCGCGACTCAGGAGCCTAACTGGTCACATAGCCCCTCACTCCTTGGTCCGTCCTGGTTTCCGATCGGCCCAACGGCGGTTGAGGTATGCGCGGGGCTGGGCTCTGCCGACGTAGAACATTAACCTATCCTCGCATGTCCTTCCTATAGGCTATTTGCGCGTCAAGGGGGACTCCTGAGCATCGCGACTCAGAAGCCTAACTGGTCACGTAGGCCCTCACTCCTTGGTCCGTCCTGGTTTCCGGTCGGCCTAATGGCAGTTGAGGTATGTGCGGGGTCGGGCTCTGCCGAGGCAGAACACAAAGCAAATAGGAAGAAAACCGCAAAATCTCGAAGCAAATATTACAATACATATTATTCTCACAGTATCAAACGCAAGTTTAACGACTCCACGAGGCATGGTGCATGTTGCAGGAATAAAGTAGAAAAGCAGCCGCAAGTCACCCCTGGACACTGCTGGCGCCTGCAAAAGGTGCCCCCTCTTAGGTAGCGTCTCCTTCACCTGCATCACCGGTCGAGGGCGCGGGGGCGAAGGCGTCGAACTTCTTTAACAAGGCTTCCACTTGACCCTTCACGGCTGCGTAGGCAGCTGCGCAGTGTTCGTCCACTACAGGTTCCAGCAGCTCGTCAAGACGAGCGCTGGGGTCGCGAAGGTGCAAATGGCTGAAGACCCATGTCAACGCGGCCGAGGAAAGGACGCGAGCCGCTGCCTCCGCCATAGGACCGATGCCCTCCACGACTTCCTCGAGTGCCTTCACCAGGAAGGGAAGTAGCTGAGCAGGGCCATCCTCGTCGGTGGTCAGCGGCTTCTCCAAGCCCTTCTCGTATAGTGTCTTCAGTGCCACGCGGGACCTATCCTCGAAGGTCGAGATGGCCACGCAGTTTTCGGCAAGGACCCTCGCCTTGGTGTCAAGGTCGGCCTCCTTCGCCCTCGCCTCCCGCTCCATCTCCTCCAGCCGGCTGCGCTCCGCTGCCTGCGCCTTCGCTAGCTCTCCCAGCTCGGCATCGCGGCCCTTGATGGCGTCCTCCCGGGCTTTCATCTCCTCCTCCTTCGCCTGGCGGCCACGTGCTTCTTCCCCATGCTGGTCGCGCAGGCCCTTCAGCTCATCCTCCAGCTCTCGGCAGCGGCCGCGGGCGGCCTCGGCCTCCTTCAATGCCGCCTCACGATCGGCCGCGGCTTTGGCGGTGGCCTGCTTCTCCTTCTCGGAGGCCGCCGCGGCCTAGCTCAGCGACGCTAGAACCACCGAGTCGGAGTGAAGCCAACCAGAGAACAACTCCAAGCGCCCGGCCACCAGGCGCGAGTCCCTGCCCTGGAGATCTTCCCGCAGTTGGGCCATCTCCGAAAGGGCGCGCTCCAAGACGACTGAGGAAGCAGAAGAACCTGTGGCCAGGGGCGCAGCAGGAGAAGGGGGCGACGTCGTCACCAGAGCCTGCAAGATCAAGGGCTCCTGAGCGTTCGGAACCTCTCCAACCGTGCCGGAAACAGGCACCTCCTTAGCCGGCGGCGCCTCGGGGGCTGACTCCCCCCGAGGATGCTCCACCGGGCCTCACGTGGACGATCGGGTTGGAGAAGCATGAGCGCCATCCCCACCTTTGCTCATGGAGAGGGGCGCGGTCGCCGGAGGCGACACGGACTCAGGCGGCACCACCTCGCTCTCCCTTCTCCTCTTCACCGCAGACGACAGCCTGGTTACGCAGCAAGGAAAGAGAGTCGGAAACGAGCATCGATAGCAGGAACAAGGCGAGGCGGGGCACTTACTGGTCTACAGCAATGTAGTCCACCTTCCGCTTGGTGAGCTTGAAGCCAGAGAGCGTCGCGACCCAAGGCGCGGGCACACCAGCCCCAGAAGCTGAAGTAGGAGCAGCAGTTGAACCAGAAGCGGCCCCAGCCAGCACCGGAGCAGCAGCAGAATCTCGGGAGATTAGCGCCGACCTGCTCCTTGTCGGGATCACGGCTAGTCCCTCCTTCTCCTGGGAAGCATCGACCTCGTCATCATTGGGGAAGGCGCAGAGGATGTCAGCCTTACTTAGGGGGGAGGTCTCCCCCGTCCCTTCAAGGGTTACCTCCAAGTCTTCCTCCTCCTCTTCTTCCTCCCCGCGGGACTCACCAGAAGACAGCTCCACCGGCGTTGACGCCGCTGGGGTCCCGGTGAGCAGTGGCGGCACCAGTCCACTCCCGTCAAAGGTCGGCTTGGAGGCCACTATTAGCGCACTGTCCTTGTGGCGGAACAAGGGAGTAAAGTCATTCGATGGATACTCCTGATCGTCCCCAACAAGGAGGCGGAGATCTGCGGTCAGCTCCTCGCCGGACAAGGCCTCCGAGCTCAAGCGAACCTTGTCCTCTTCATCCTCAAGTTCCCACAAGGGGCGCGAGGGGGCCTGAAGCGGGCGCACGCGCAGCGCCAGGAACTCCCTCAGGAGCATGGCCCCTGTAATCCTCGCCGCCTTCGTGTTGCCGGGCTTCAGGTCGGACTTCATCTTCTCCAGCACCAACGTCGGCCGTCGTCGGTGAGCTTCGTGCAGGACCAAGCCTTATCGGCCTGGGGCTTCTCCGTCAGCAGCACCAAGCGCGGGTGGACACGCTTGGCGCTCATCATGACCCATTTGGCCCTGAGGTTGTCGGCCTTCTTCCCGGTGTTTGAGATCGAGTAGGCCTTGCCGGCCGCGATGAAATTGGGGCACCCGGAGATATGGCCCTCGCTGGCACGGAGGAAGAAGAAGTGGCGCAGCAGGGCCACAGACGGCATCACGCCCAGATACGCCTCGCAATAGTAGGAGTAGATGGACAAGAGAAGGATGGAGTTGGGATGGAGATGCAGCGCCTGCAGCCCGTAGTGGGTGAGGACCTCATAGAAGAAATCGGAGAAGGGAGGAACCAACCCGGTGGCGATACTGCTCGTGAAGAAGGGGAAGAACGCGCTACCCTCGGGCTCTGGCACGTCGGAGGCAACTCGGAGCTCCGTCTTCCCCCTTTCATTACTCTCCCCCGAATTCAGCAGGCGCGTGGCGGCGAGGCTTTTCTCCGAGACGTTGGGCGAGTCGAGGGCATGTTCGTACCAAGCCTTCGTCGCATACGGCACCGGCAACGAGGCGGGCTTGACCTTCCGGGGCGCCATTGGTCGCTGAAGCAGAAATGGATGGGAGCGGATCTGAAGAGTTCAGAAGCGGAGAGCAAGAAAGGGCATCTGAGCAAGGCGAAAGGAAACAGTGAAGGTGAACGTTGTGTACGCCAGCCTTTTGATAGTTGGGCAGTTATCGAGGCAGCATGGGGAAGCGGAGACGCCCACGTCCAATCAACCGCCACACGTTGACCGAGGCCGCCGGCTATTGGGGCCCGCGGCGCTCCGAACTTGACCCTTGGCTACACCTCGAACCCAAGCCCGAGATCGCCTTGGGCCCGGGGGCTACTGTCGATGCTCTGGGAACGGGGGTCCCCAGACTTTCCTGCCTACGGCCCACGGCGTGGCTTTGCTGGCAGGCCCATACGGCCCATCTTCATCAACAAGGTATCAAGACCCTCGCAAGGGGCCAAGCCTCACGAGGCGAACGACACAAGACCTCCTTAGGAGCGGCCTCACCAGGTTGGCTTGTGAGGGGTGGAGATTTCAAGGCCGGGCAAACCTCGCGAGGTTCTCGTGATGTAAGCCATGACGATCGAGACCCGGCGGGCGCCAGGCGGGCGCCAGCGCGCGCAGCGTCCTTGTTTCCCCTTTGGTGCTAAGGGGGCAAGCTCAGGCGCGGAGTACCGAGGCATCAAGAAAAGGTTTCATATTGGTGCAACGAGACCAAGACCAGAAGGACGGCAATACGGAGGTCACCGTGGAGCCCAAGTGTAGCGACCCGACCCGAATGGATCAAGTCTCTGTGCTTCAGTGTCATCCCTGGATCGGTATGCTGACACACACAGTACTCGAGGATTTATAACAGAGGTAAATCACATGTATAAAATAACGTAAATACTATTACCTCAATCCAAATAGCGGAAGTAACAAGGTTGTGGATTCCCATCAACACCAATGGCAAAGTTGAGTTTAGAAATCGTAACCCTAACGAATCACTTACTCGTCGTAAGATATCCTGCAACATGAAACATTGCATCCCGAAAACGGGTCAGCACATGGAATATGCTGGCAAATTCACACCATAGAGAAATGATGAACAAAGGCTATCACTACATGCATATGTTGCTGGTGGAAAAGCTCTATGGTTATAATGTTTTTGAGAAAAGCCAATTTTTCCCTACTTCAAAGGTATAAATTTTATTTAACTATCATGGTGGTTGTGAAACATTGAGATGGTTGACAGCATCTCAATCCCAATTAATTATCATCATTAACCCAACAATATTAATTAAAAGTAACATGATGAGATCAACGGGATAATCCAAGAACTAGATACTCAAGATGTCCATAACCGGGGACACGGCTAATCATGATTAGTTTGTACACTCTGCAGAGGTTTGTGCACTTTTCCCCACAAGACTCGATCGCCTCCGTTTGATTTCTCGCACTACATGATGTTTGAGAAACGGATGACCGAGACACAGTCTTTCCGAAGAGGTTCCCTTAACCGATAGATAGGCCGGTACACCTACAATCCCCTACATCTGCTAGCCCATCATGGAAAGGTTTCCCACAACTTACTCGACTATGCTAGAGCCCATAATAGCTTGTGGCTGCACACGGAAGTTTCTAGCATGAATAATCTTATGACCCCTTTGAGCCTGGATGGCGGACCTTATACATACAAACAACACTGGGTTCTCCAGGTGCCTCAATCCACCCAGATGTGAGTTTTAGTTGCCACCTTAGGTAAACCATTATTAACAATCTCACATCTGTCATGAATTTCACTCAAACCCAATCCACGTCTACGAGCATAGCATGGCAATATAATAGCAACGTAGAAGTAAATCCCAAGGGTTTGATAATCAAACATGTAATAGGTACTACCTCAACTACTTCCCAATACCCACAATTTAATTAGGTCCTAACCATGCAATGTTTGAGGGTTGAATCTAATGCATAAAACTGGGTATGAAAGGGATATGATCAAAGTGTTACTTGCCTGCAATGTTGATGAAGATGATTCGCACTCAATACTCTGGATAGATCTACTCGTCACACTCCGGTCAATCTATCAAGAGCAAGCAATAGTAACCACACATAAGCAATCACTCAAAAGATCAGAAAGAACAAGGAAAACAATTCGGAAAACTTCAAAACCAAGCAATTAACTCTTGCAACATAAAACAATTTCTAACAGTACCAAAATTATATGAATTTGGCCTTATCAGAAAGTTTAGCTCAAGAACTTCGATTTGCAAAAAGAATCAACTCAAACGGAGTTACGAAACTTAAGTTATGAACAAAAGAAGATTCAAATTCAAATCTGTTTGAAAACAAATTTTAAAACTTTCAAAAACATGTTTAAGTTGTTTTACTGGATAGAGGAGATCATAACGAAGGCGTGGGCGTTGGTTTCGTTGGATTTGGACAAACGAGTAAAAAGTTATAGACGTTTGAAGATCAGGGGCTAATCTGTAAATAAAATATTCACAGACGGGTCCCTGCAGGAAAATAACAGAAAAAGAAAAAACTAAATAGTGAACGTTCGTTAACTAGGATCTAAACAGAGAATGTTCATTGAATAGATCTAACTAAAAAAAACTAAACCGGACTAAAAGGAAAAACCGAAGAGTAAAAAGAACCGGATCGGGGTTATACCGGTTCGGCCGGCTTGGTGGTTTAGGCGGAGAAAACCGCCGGCGGGACGGCGAACAACGGGCGGCGGCTCCTGTGAGTCCGGCGACGGGCGGCGGCGCTACGCCTGTGGCGGCGGACTGCGGCGGCGGCGGCAGCCAGTGGACGGCGTGGGCGAGGGGAGGCAGCGGCGGCGGCGACAGAAGGCGGCGGCGGCGGCGTTGATCTGCGGCGGCGCGGTGAGGAGAGGAGAGACGGGGCAGAGAGAGAGAGAGAGAGAGGGGCCCGGGGCGGCGCTATTTAAGGGGGGGGCGGCGCGGTGGCGTGCGGGAGGGGGCAGAGGAGAGGCGGCGGAGGGAGTCCGGCCGGCCTACGGTGGCGGCGATGCCGTGCGGTTGCGGGAGACCGAGCGGAGCTCGGGGGTGAGCTACGCGGGCTGCCTGGGCCGGGCCTGGCTGGGTGCTGGGCCGGCCCAGTACGGCGGAGGGTTTTTTTTTTACAGAGAAAGAAATAATAAAAACAAAAGAAAAAGAAAATATTATATAGGCATATAATATATCAAAATTTTCAGAAAAAGATTTCCTACAACGTGAACATTTTTGTAAAGTCAAATAAAGTCCACACAAATTTTAATAAATCAAACAGTGCTACTGCCTTAATAAAATCCAATAAAAATCATTTTAAAAATACAAAAATGATTTCAAATTTATTTCTCTCCAATTTTCTGTTGTAGGGAATCATGTTACCCTAATTTCTTTATATTTTATTTTTGAACAAAAATAATTTGAATAAAACCCAAATAACTCCAAATTAAAATAATTTCCAAAAGGACTTGAATTTGATCCTTTGAGACTCCCAACTCATATTTCATATGTTTTGAAGAAGTCATTTTATCTTCGCTCGTGAAAATCATTGAGTTGCATAAAGTTTCAGGATTGGAAATATTCTCAGATGAAATTCAATTATTTTCAACACCCCTTGTCATTTAAATAAATGGAAGAAGTCATGCCATCTTCTCTCCAGGGTTTTGTGGTGAAAAGAATTTGAATTCATGGAGATCATAACAGCAAAAATGAAAGTTTGGGAAAGTCCTTTTATTCCCTCTCATTTAACTTTCAAAAAGTTTCGAATTCCACTCAATTTCACTCAATCAATCAAACAATCAATCGAATCTATCTGTTTATTATAACATTCCAAAATTTAGAATTTTGGGATGTTACAAACCTACCACCCTTAAAATGAATCTCGTCCTCGAGATTCGGAGAGGCTAGCAAGAAAAAGGTTAGGGTTTGGGTTCTTCTCAAAATCCATCGATCATCACAGGGGGTCTGGGGTGCTACCACCCTTAGAACCATTGTTACGGTTCCATCAAAACTCGTATACTCCATCCTTGTTGTTGACAGTGTCCGTCTTCTCAGATTCTCGGAAAAATTCCTTCTCTTACTCTTTGGGTAGCGGCATAACCTTTTCCTCAATTCTTCTGTCTTTCATCTCGGTAAGGTTATTCCGAGACTGGGTCTTCATAGCTGACGGGTCTGGCGCCAATACTAAACAACTATCGACATCTCATAGTGGTCAACAATTTACGGTTTCTCCTGCAGGAAATGGGTCTGGGTTGAACCTCACCGTATAACCTACGGTTGGCAACAACTGCCGTGTACAAGGGGGAAAATACTTACTTCATTCTAAGGTTCAAACAAGGTTTAAGTCGGCGTCACTCTACTATAGGTAAGTCACTCAGATTTACCATCCCATTTAGCAAAGTGAATAATAAAAGTCGGTATGGTGATCAATCCATCCCGCACCCAAATCATTTCCTTGTATATGGTTTAGCGAATCTCGCATTCTAACACTCGGTCATCCTCTCAAGCATTGCAGAATTTCTCTTGTCGACGAACCAAGTTCGGAAAAATCCAATGATTCTGCAAGCCAAACAAACATCTATCGTTCCTTCACAACTCTTAGGTTTTGCGTTACTCCTATAAAATCGTCTGTCGATAAAATCGTAACTTCTTCCAGGGTTTTCCCTTCAACAAGAGTGTGCTTGCTTCTTGGCAGGTCCTGGGGCCTGTGTGTTATGGCCCATCTCATCACTTGTAGTTCCTTGAACTTATCATCGAGCACTAATCATTATTCCAACATCCAGCTTCCAGCATTCTTAAATCCATCCCATTGTACTGTCTTCCTTCCTTCTATTGGCACCAAACTAGGACATGATTACTCAGACTCATCATGGAATTTCCATTGATCCATACCTCCTTTATATCCAATAGTAATTTATCTCTTCATGCTCGGGGGATATCCCACATACCGACATAAAAAAACTTATACTTATGAAGTCCATACTCCACTTCGTGGAACATCATTATCCTTTCCAGGGTGAAGCGTCCTTGCAGGGGAATATTGGCCGTCTCTGCATGGCACTTCTTCAACTGGGAAAACGTGAAACACATCATGAACTCCTGATAGTCCTTCGGGTGACTCCAACTTGTTGGCCACTTCTCCCATACGCTCCAAAACTCGGTATGGTCCTACAAATCTCGGGGCTTACTTTCCCTTAACTCCAAATAGTTCAACTCCTTGCAGAGGGAACACACGAAGACATGCTCTGTCTCCAATTTCATAGACTACCTCCTTTACATCCAATAATACTCCATACCCTCATATTCTTGGGGTATCAAACATATCGAGATAAAACTCATACTTATTTTGTTCGAAATCCACTTCGTGAAATATCATTACCTTTTTCCAAGGGTCAATTTTCCTCACAGGGTTCTACCACCTTTAAAATGCACAATCTTCCATAGACCATATTTCTCATATCCTCGAAAATGGTCAAAATCTTTCTTCATAGAGTAACAACTCATAGAATCCAAATCAATACCAATGATGCTAACTTTATTGATTCTCAAATTATTACAATCTCCTGCATTCCATTACATGCCTCAATCCGACACCTCACTAATAAAAGAACTGTCCACACTACTACTACTATTTTTCTCGTTGCACTCAACTATTTATCACAAGTCTTCGTCTCCTTGGGGCATTCTCTGGCAAAGTGCCCTGCTTCATCACAACGGAAACATATTACTTCTGACATATCTCGAGGTTTCCTTGTGATTATATAGCCTCCTGGGGTCCTCGTCTTCCCTTTTCGGCAATCACTGAAGTAGTGTCCTGAATTTTTGTACCTGAAACATGTGATATGACTCAGGTCTCTCTTTGTAGAAATTGGGTTGTTCCTGGGATCCAATCTACTTCTCTTCCTGGACTTTTCCGTTCCAATCAGGGCTTCTATTTCCTGTGGGTCATACTCTACTTCCTCTGTCGGGAATTCCACTAAATCCCCATTCAGACAATTTTGGGAGATGTGTCCTTCTTCTCCACATGAATAGCATGACTTGGTGCAGGGTTTAATTGGTTCTTCTTTGGGTGTGTCCTCCACCTCTTCCTTTATCACAGATTCCTCTAAAATTTCCATGTGGGCTCTTTTCATTGCTTCTTTCTTCTGCTGGACGGTCCTTTGTACCATGGGGTAGATGTGACACTGAGCAGGGTAGTGGGTAGTCCCTTCACACAAGAAACAAGTGATCTGCCGAGTTGGGAATTCTTCAGCTGGGTGACTTCCTTCACAATTAGGGCATTCATCCTTGTGTTCCTTATGGTTGTGTCCTATTTCTCCACAAGGCTTGTATGCACAAGGTTTCTTCATATCCTTTCCATAAGGCTTCAATTTCTGGGACACAAGACGAGATCTTTGTAGAGTCCACTTAAATTCTTTCCAAGTGGTTACTTCTTGCCATCCATTGATGGTTTGGTACATCCTCCACCAAGTAGCAGCACCTCTTTCAAAACATTGAAGAGCATGTCGGGTCATATCCTTTCCGACTATAGGGTTATTCTTCATGTGATCCTCCATGTTCTGAATCCATCGGTCCGTCTCCAATTGACTCATCGGTCCAGAAAATAAAAGCTCATCTCCATTCATCCTCTATTGGGTCCATGGGTTTGGGGTGAGATAAGAGAGGTTGAGAGGGATGCACACAATACAAACAATAGTTTTGAAGAGACTGATTTTTATTGTGGCTGTCGGAAAAACAACAAACAAATGACAGCTCACAAACGTCGCATCTAACATAGGTATAACAGGGGTTGGGTCTTCTAGAGGTCAATAAATCTTCAACGTCGACAAACTCTTCAAGTCTTGTTAATGTCTCCGATGGCTTCTTCCAATCATGCTTGTCCTTCTCAAGTTCTTTTGCCAAATCATCTCTCTTAACGCGAAGTCTCTCGTGACGTCCTTTAAATTTTCTGGAGTTGCGCTCCAACTTCTGGGTCTCAACATCCTTGACATGAACCATGATCCTACTGTCCTTCAGTTCCTGACGAAACTTTGATGTCTCAAGGTTTTGCTCCTCTAGCTTGGCTACTTGCAGTTTCTGGGTTCTGAGTTCTTCACGAAACACTTCTTTGTCAAATACAGCTTCCTGCAGGTCCATCCTAAACTTCTTGATGTAATACTCCAGATCCTGGTGATACACCGGTCTAAGGTTAAAACTTCATCTTGCTGATAGGTGCTCCATCAGCCTTCTACCATCCAATCCTTCCATGCATATGCATACTTAACTCAACACGGTGACAATATGATAAGCGGGCGATAACATCATGGGTATCCGTGTTTCTGCTCTTGTCATTACCATGAGCTATCATTCCATAACTGATATCTCCTGTCTTTGGGTTTTCTTGAGAAAACTTTGAGTTTCTAACTCTCCATGTTTCGGTCTTTCTCCGATACACCTTGCTCTAGAGTATTGACAGCTTCCATAGTCTGCCAAGTTCCATAGGGGTAGCCTTACTAGGTCAAACATATCTGGCAATTCTTCTGAGCCTTCAAATTCTCCCAGTCTTCGGAGTCTTCAACCGTTGTAGTTTCCATTATCATAATGCACGGTAAAATCCTCTTCATTCTGAATGGTCTTAGTTGTCCGATATCTTGTCCTTCTTGGAGTGGTCTCATCAGTCAAATCTTCGAGTGGTCAAAAGGGGAAAGGGATATGGTCTCACTAAAAGGGAATATTTGCATAAGCTCAGAAGAGAAGAGAGGTAAAAGATCTTTTTGAAAAGGAAAGTTTTAGAGAAAATCCTTCCTATGGGCTTGCCAGTTTCTAGGGTCACGTCCTACAGTCAACCTGGCTCTGATACCATCTTGTAGCGACCCGACCCGAATGGATCAAGTCTCTATGCTTAAGTGTCATCCCTGGATCGGTATGCTCACACACACAATACTCGAGGATTTATAACAGAGGTAAATCACATGTATAAAATAACGTAAATACTATTACCTCAAACCAAATAGCGGAAGTAACAAGGTTGTGGATTCCCATCAACACCAACGGCAAAGTTGAGTGTAGAAATCGTAACCCTAACGAATCACTTACTCGTCATAAGATATCCTGCAATATGAAACGTTGCAGCCTGAAAACGGGTCAGCACATGGAATATGCTGGCAAATTCACACCATAGAGAAATGATGAACAAAGGCTATCACTACATGCATATATGGCTGGTGGAAAAGCTCTATGGTTATAATGTTTTTGCGAAAAGCCAATTTTTCCCTACTTCAAAGGAATAAATTTTATTTAACTATCATGGTGGTTGTGAAACATTGAGATGGTTGACAGCATCTCAATCCCAATTAAGTATCATCATTAACCCAACAATATTAATTAAAAGTAACATGATGAGATCAACGGGATAATCCAAGAACTAGATACTCAAGATGTCCATAACCGGGGACATGGCTAATCATGATTAGTTTGTACACTCTGCAGAGGTTTGTGCACTTTTCCCCACAAGACTCGATCGCTTCCGTTTGATTTCTCGCACTACATGATGTTTGAGAAACGGATGACCGAGACACAGTCTTTCCGAAGAGGTTCCCTTAACCGATAGATAGGCCGGTACACCTACAATCCCCTACATCTGCTAGCCCATCATGGAAAGGTTTCCCACAACTTACTCGACTATGCTAGAGCCCATAATAGCTTGTGGCTGCACACGGAAGTTCCTAGCATGAATAATCTTATGATCCCTTTGAGCCTGGGTGGCGGACCTTATACATACAGACAACACTGGGTTCTCCAGGTGCCTCAATCCACCCAGATGTGAGTTTTAGTTGCCACCTTAGGTAAACCATTATTAACAATCTCACATCTGTCATGAATTTCACTCAAACCCAATCCACGTCTACGAGCATAGCATGGCAATATAATAGCAACGTAGAAGTAACTCCCAAGGGTTTGATAATCAAACAGGTAATAGGTAATACCTCAACTACTTCCCACTACCCACAATTTAATTAGGTCCTAACCATGCAATGTTTGAGGGTTGAATCTAATGCATAAAACTGGGTATGAAAGGGATATGATCAAAGTGTTACTTGCCTGCAATGTTGATGAAGATGATTCGCACTCAATACTCTGGATAGATCTACTCGTCACACTCCGGTCAATCTATCGAGAGCAAGCAATAGTAACCACACATAAGCAATCACTCAAAAGATCAGAAAGAACGAGGAAAACAATTCGGAAAACTTCAAAACCAAGCAATTAACTCTTGCAACATAAAACAATTTCTAACAGTACCAAAATTATATGAATTTGGCCTTATCAGAAATTTTAGGTCAAGAAATTCGATTTGCAAAAAGAATCAACTTAAACGGAGTTACGGAACTTAAGTTATGAACAAAAGAAGATTCAAATTCAAATCTGTTTGAAAACAAATTTTAAAACTTTCAAAAACATGTTTAAGTTGTTTTACTGGATAGAGGAGATCATAACGAAGGCGTGGGCGTTGGTTTCGTTGGATTTGGACAAACGAGTAAAAAGTTATAGACGTTTGAAGATCAGGGGCTAATCTGTAAATAAAATATTCACAGACGAGTCCCTGGCCGAAAATAACAGAAAAAGAAAAAACTAAATAGTGAACGTTCGTTAACTAGGATCTAAACAGAGAATGTTCATTGAATAGATCTAACTAAAAAAACTAAACCGGACTAAAAGGAAAAACCGAAGAGTAAAAAGAACCGGATCAGGGTTATACCGGTTCGGCCGGCTTGGTGGTTTAGGCGGAGAAAACCGCCGGCGGGACGGCGAACAGTGGGCGGCGGCTCTGGTGAGTCCGGCGACGGGCGGCGGCGCTACGCGGTGGCGGCGGACTGCGGCGGCGGCGGCAGCCAGTGGACGGCGCGGGCGAGGGGAGGCAACAGCGGCGGCGACAGAAGGCGGCGGCGGCGTCGATCTGCGGCGGCGACAGAAGGCGGCGGCGGCGTCGATCTGCGGCGGCGCTGCGAGGAGAGGAGAGACAGGGCAGAGAGAGAGAGGGGGGGCCCGGGCGGCGCTATTTAAGGGGGGGAGGGCGGCGCGGTGGCGTGCGGGAGGGGGCAGAGGAGAGGCGGCGGAGGGAGTCCGGCCGGCCTACGGCGGCGGCGATGCCGTGCGGTTGCGGGAGACCGAGCGGAGCTCGGGGGTGAGCTACGCGGGCTGGCTGGGCCGGGCCTGGCTGGGTGCTGGGCCGGCCCAGTTCGGCGGATGGTTTTTTTTACAGAGAAAGAAATAATAAAAACAAAAGAAAAAGAAAATATTATATAGGCATATAATATATCAAAATTTTCAGAAAAATATTTCCTACAACGCGAACATTTTTGTAAAGTCAAATAAAGTCCACACCAATTTTAATAAATCAAACAGTGCTACTGCCTTAATAAAATCCAATAAAAATCATTTTAAAAATACCAAAATGATTTCAAATTTATTTCTCTCCCTTTTTCTGCTGTAGGGAATCATGTTACCCTAATTTCTTTATATTTTATTTTTGAAGAAAAATAATCTGAATAAAACCCAAATAACTCCAAATTAAAATAATTTCCAAAAGGACTTGAATTTGATCCTTTGAAACTCCCAACTCATATTTCATATGTTTTGAAGAAGTTATTTTATCTTCGCTCGTGAAAATCATTGAGTTGCATAAAGTTTCAGGATTGGAAATATTCTCAGATGAAATTCAATTATTTTCAACACCCCTTGTCATTTAAATAAGTGGAAGAAGTCATGTCATCTTCTCTCGAGGGTTTTGTGGTGAAAAGAATTTGAATTCATGGAGATCATAACAACAAAAATGAAAGTTTGGGAAAGTCCTTTTATTCCCTCTCATTTAACTTTCAAAAAGTTTCGAATTCCACTCAATTTCACTCAATCAATCAAACAATCAATCCAATCTATCTGTTTATTATAACATTCCAAAATTTAGAATTTTGGGATGTTACACCAAGACGGCGTCACCACCAGAGCCTTTGGCAGGCGAAGACTGCTTTTGTCAGGATAGCTTGTACTAGCTGTCCCCTTTCAAATTGGCCGTTGTTGGCTCCCTTCCCGCTCAATATTTGGGGAGAGGACCAGAGCCTCTATAAATATGACTAGCCACCACCATAGAGGGGGATGGGAGATTGGAGCCACCGCATCCTTGGCGGCACACCCACCAAGCACAAGAACACCTCAACCTCAGGAGGCTGTTCTTCCCCTTGTACTGTTTGTCTTCTGCCCAAGAGGCAATCCACCACCACCACACTGGAGTAGGGTATTACACCACAACAGTGGCCCGAACCAGTATAAATCTTGTGTCCTTTGTGTTGCGAGTTCGTGGAGTTAGTTCGTGATATCTAGGCTAAGTTAGGACGCGGATCGATAGGGGGGAGATCTTCGCGCGCACCCACTGTTCGAACCTTAAGGGTTTTGCCGGAACCCGTGATCCGACAAATAACACAGATTATGACTTAGTGAAAAACAGGGCATACATGTGGGCAGGAATAACATGTTAACACGTTGGAGGCATGAAACAATGATGATATAGTGCAAGAACATGGCAAACAAAAACATGGCAGTAAAGTGTTGGTTAAACATGGCAAAACATGATTACTTAGCATCTCCATATGAGCCCTAGATCAATGGCAATAAACAAGACAAGATGCAACATGATACAAGCTGATTCTCAGACTTGGAGGAAATCTGGGAATGCAAAACAATAACATTATGATGCTGACTTTGGAGGCACATAATAGCAAGCATAGCAATTTTAATAATGATGCAAAAGACATGGGCATGTAGTAGACATGATATACTTCAACTTAGTCCAAGGGTACAAGTCCATATGAAGCATGGAGTTATCACTAGGATGCTTGCAAGAAGGAACCTGCTGTTAACAGGAGGACAGATTTAGCATGATGTCAACTTGGGAGCAAGAAAGAAACAAGGTACAACAAGGTATATGGCAACCAAGGGAATGGCATCAAAGTTCACATAACAAGGAGCAAATAACATCAAGGGATCATAACCATAAGGCTTAACGACTAGTGGAAACCATCAAGACACGTTTGAATGTTGTAGCAATTTCATCAAATGTAAAACAACAACAACAACATCACATGTTTGTAAGCTTGGAACAGAGGTCATATGAAGTCCAAAATTAACAAACTTGGCATGTGGACAAAGTAATCATAGCATACTTCAAATCATGTAATTGGAGCATCTCCAAAAGAGGCATAGATTAATCAATAACAGGCTCACAACATGGCATCATGAAGTTAACAGAAAACTGGAACATCATTTAGTCCTATTCATGGCAATGAAAACATATTCTACAGGACATATACGAGGCATCAAATGGAATGGCATGATAGAGAATAACATGGACATCAAAATATGTCAACTAGGCATCTCCAGATTATGCATGGAAAAGATGGTAGCTTCAAATCAACATGGCATCACAAAGTAACAGTCACAGACTTACCAAAAAACACTAAGTCTCGGGAATCAGCAAACATCATGCAGCACACTTCACAAGCTTGTGCTGGTCAACACAAGGCACATAAAAATACATGGATGGCACCACTGTAATGATGGCATGAAGATGCTCCTAAAACATGTACACATGATGCACAAAAGATAAACACACAAAATGCTATGAAAAAGACAAATCAGCAAGTTATAACAGTTTTCAACAGTTAACAGGACTTGGCACTTTTGCAAGGATGATTAACATGTCAATAAGAACCCTAACATGAATGCACACCACCATCACATAGAGTACAACAAATTACACACACACACAGATATATATATATATATATATATATATATATATATATATATCAAGTCGATCCGATGCACAGTTACCGAGAAACAAGCATGGCAAAACGCAACATGATGATGTAAAACATGAGGACTTAGACATTTTAGGCATGAGCATAGGATAGCAAAACGGTGCCGAGGCGCTGGATAGGGGCTGCTCACCTCGTGGGCTCGGCCCAGGTCGGAGAGGAGGCAGGCGGGCCGGACGAGCTGGGCCGGCGCGCTGGTCCTCGGGAGGGTCGTGGCCCACGGGAGTGAGGGCAAGCGGGACGATCTCTGCTCGTCCCCGAGAAGGGTCATGGCGGTGGGGCGCGGCGGCGCGATGTAGGCGGAGTTGGCCGGGCGGCGAGGACTCGCAGGCGGCGGCGGCACAGATCTGGGCCTGGGCGGGCCCGCGATGGGCTTCCCCGGGCCGCGCGGTGGGAGGCGGCGGTGGAGAGGCGCGGGGCGATGTGGCAGCGGCGGATTGGGTGCGGGGGCCGTTGGATGTGTCCGGCCGCCGGGCGAACATGGCCGGCGGCGCGGGGAGGTGGAAGCTAGGGTTTCGTCCGCGAAAAATGGAGGGGAGACCTATTTATAGGTAGAGGGAGCTAGGACAGTCCAAATGAGGTGTGGTTTTTGCCCACACAATCGTGATCCAACGACAGAGAGCATGGAGGGGGTTTAGATGGGCTAGTGGGCTGTTATGAAGGGGTGCTGGGCTGCAAAGAGAAGGAGGGTTTCAGTTAACGTGGTTAACCGTTGGGGCGTGAAACGACCTCCAAATGGAATGAAATTTGACAGGCGGTCTACCGGTGATATACCAAGACCACTCGACAAATCTCGGCCCATTCCAAGAACGCTTTTCTCCCACTCACGAAACAAGATCTGAGAGGTGCAACGGGTGCATGTGAGAGTGTCGGATTCTGAAACGGACAATGGGGAGACTGACCGGATGCAAGAGACGAACATGAATGCAAATGATATGCACATGATGACATGGCAAAGTGCAACACGCAAGAGAAAATGACATGGCAACAACGGCGAATAACTGGAAGACACCTGGTGCATCGGACTCGGGGCGTTACAGTTGGTTCTTGTTTGGTTCTTCTCCTTGTGAGATTTTGAGCTTATTATCATTTTCATGACAAGCTCGAGTTCATCAAAAACAGAGTTCACATGCATCTTCTATGATGTTTTCAATGTT
This sequence comes from Aegilops tauschii subsp. strangulata, assembly GCF_002575655.3. Lineage (NCBI taxonomy): Eukaryota > Viridiplantae > Streptophyta > Magnoliopsida > Poales > Poaceae > Aegilops > Aegilops tauschii. Next base: position 402,889,586 of record NC_053035.3, read on the forward strand.
GTGGTTTTTGCCGGTTCTCTTTGTGAGTCCTAGAGCTTATGGTCATCTTGATGACAAGCTCGAGTTCATCAAAAACGGAGTTCACATGCATCTTCTATGATGTTTTCGATGTTGGAGGTTATGCTGGTTCTTCTCTTTTGGAGGTTTCACTCCTCTATATCTTAGGAATACCTCCCCTGCCTCTTCTTACAATAACCAGTCACTGTTCGATGCTACTCGTCATCGTCTATCTATCAAGCTTGAGTTTGCTGAATTCGGAGCTCATATGCAGAAGTTATGGCAGTTTAGGCTTTATTGCATCCTCTGTTTTCTCTATTGTGTTCCTGAAAGCCTCAAGCGGTAGTACTGATCTCTAGAGCGGTAGTACCGCTTGTAAGCGGCAGTACCATGGCCCTGTGCCGCGCGTAGTACCGCTGCTTCTAGGGATGCATTTTTTTGTGTCGGGTTTCGCGGTAGTAGAGCGGTAGTACCTCTTAGAAGCGGTAAGCGGTACTACCTCTCCACCCTAGCGGTAGTACCTCTCATAAGCGGTACTATCTATCTCATTGGGCTATTTTGACCGAGCTAAGCGGTAGTACGGCTCCTCCAAGCGGTAGTGCCGCTTGTGCACGACCTGAGCACATAACGGTTGGATTCGGTGGTCCTATAAAAGGGGTCTTCTTCCCCATTGAGCATTATCCCTTTAGCTCGTGTTATTCCCCCATTGTTGACCTTCTTCGAGCTTGCTTTGTCTCAATCCCTCCATGGATTCTTGCTACTTTTGGGGGGAACAGAGAGAGAAGATCTAGATCCACATTTCCACCAATCACTTTCTCCTCCATGTGAGGGGAACCCCTTGGATCTAGATCTTGGAGTTCTTCGTGTTCTCTTCTTCGTTCTTCCTCTCATTTTCCTTCCTAGCATTAGTTGTTTTGCTATGATTTGGGAGAGAATGACTTGGGCACTCCGTCTGCCCTTGCCTTTGCATTTGGTGCATCGGCTTGAGTTATCCACGGTGATACGTAGAAGTTTCAAGTTGAGAAGCTTATTACTCTTGGGTGCTTGGTACCCTTGAGCTTGTTCCTCTTGGGTGCATTGGTGCCCTAGACGGTTGGTGGCTTCGGAGCTCAATTATATGGGGTAAAGGTCCGGGCAAGCGTCGGGGTCTCCAATTAGGTTGTGGAGATCAGCTCGAGCAATTTGACGGGTTAAGGTAACCGCCCCCAACGGTTGCCAAAGTGTACGGGTTTGGTGGCCGCCCCCAAGGGTTGCCATTTGTACGGGTTCGGTGACTGCCCTCAAGGGTCCCTTAGTGGAATCACGACATCTTGCATTGTGCAAGGGCATGAGGATATTATGGTGGCCCTTATGGCTTCTTGGGGAGCATTGTGCCTCCACACCGCTCCAAACGAAGATTAGCATCCCAAGGGTGTGAACTTCAGGATACATCGTCGTCTCTGCATGCCTCGGTTATCTCTTACGCAAATCCTTTACTTATGCACTTTAGTTTGTGATAGCCATAGTATGGCATGTTATATATCTTGCTATGACTTAGTTTTTTATCTTGCTTAGCATAAGTTGTTGGTGCACATAGGCGAGCCTAGTTGATTTAGGTTTTGTGATTGACAAATTAAACGCTAGTTTTATTCCGCATTTGTTCAAGCCTAAACCATAATTATTTTAAAGCGCCTATTCAACCCCCCTCTAGGCAACATCCACGATCTTCCAATTGGTATCAGAGCCTCGTCTCTCTTTATTAGTCTTAACCGCCTAGAGAGTAAAGATGTCAACTAGGGGATTAGGATTCTCTAACACTCTTAGTTTCGATGGCCCAAATTTTGATGTTTGGGTAATTCGCACAGTAGGTCACATTTTCGTGATGATACGTGTTTGTGCATAAGTGGAATAGGCTTGATGATACGTGTGATGATACATGTTTGTGCGGAAGTCAAAAATACACTTCCATGATGATACGTGTTTGTCACAGTAGGTCACATTTTCTGTCATGCATGTACATCCATGACAATTTTATGACAGAATCAAGATAGTCATACCTGTGCTGTCGTAGAAGTGTTCCATGACATTACCAAAATTATCATCACGGAAGTGTCCACTTCCATGATGATAAATCGCACATCATAGAAGTGCTTTCGTCAAGGGTAACCGACATGTGGCATCCACCATAACGGGTCGCCGTTAAGTTATCGAGTCCGGTTTTGGATCCGATAACCCGTTAATAGCCCGGACAATTGGGGATTTTCCACATGTAAAATTCTCAATGGCTGAAGGAAACACATGTCAGCTCGTCATTGGGTCAGATAGGCGCCTATGATATGTCGACACGTGTGACGGCCCAACACTGGCCCATTTATCTTACAAAGGCTGACCCATTTGACTTGGTCAAAAGTTAGCGAGCCGGCCCATGAAAAGCCTATTAACGGTCTATTTGCATATAGAGCATTTTACGGCCCGGTAACTCATGACTCGTTAGGGCCTTCCCGAAATCGGCCCAACAACTTCATGTGGGCCGTCGAATATAACACCAGCACATTTCACTTTCGGCCCATGTATGGCCCATGACGTCTTTCGGCCCATATGAGGCCTTTCATATCTTTAGGGCCTTTAGTGGCCCATGGTGACTCTGACCCATAATGAACTATAAATTTCTTTGTACCCATTAACGGCCCATGATTCACATGGGTCGTTTCCAGCCCGTGTTAGCTTTTGGCCTACTGACGACCCGTACGTTCTTGGGCTCCTTTCCGGCCCTCGATTACTTCCGGCCCGTTACTGGCCTATTCACCTAATGGGCCAAATTCGGCCCGTGGTTAGAATCGGCCCATTTGTGGCCTGTTAACCCGTTGCGCCATTTCCAACCCGTCCTATATTATGGCCCATTAACGACCCGTTTCCCTGTGATAGAATTAAGCCTTTGTTGTCTTCCGACCTGTTAAAGGTCCGTTACCATGCTGGTCCGATACCAATTACGCCTGTTTACGGCCCATGTGGACCCATTTATTCGACGGCCCGAGGCCCACCGATTCTATGACCCATTGGAGGCCCATTTATCCGATGACCCGTAGGAGGCCCATGGATCCTACAGCCTGTAGCAGGGTCAAGGTTACCACGGTCCGTATATGGCCCATGGTTGTTGCGGCCACTAGCAAACCTGGGAAAAAGAAGACTAGGGAATAAATAAGCTCGAAACTAACGCTAGGCTATTAAGGCGATTGCACAGATTACATCCACTGGGCATCAAAGTTTGCCTCTAGTGCAAATATAGGGAACACCCTACACTATACAAAAATGGCTTTTTGTTTTCTCCAGCCGGTGGCCGCACGTTAAGAACAAATTTGTATCACAACAAAAACAATTACAACCATAAAACAAAAGGAACGTTGACAAAAAAGTTAATAGTGTGGCAGATAAATGCACCACCAGAAGTTCAGAAGCTTAGTTCATTTGACCTGACTGTTATGTTTTCATGCTATACTGTCCAATGGAGCACCATAACTGTCGCCTTCATTTCTCCTAGGGTCTTGAACAACATAGAAAATGTCTGATAGTCTAGTTTCAAAACCATGCATATCTTGACGACATCGAACAATGGCTGTCCTTATTTCACAAAGGGCCTCTGTTAGGGAATGGACTTGTGTCTGGAGTGCAGATGTAACATTGTTTTGAGCTTGCATATATTCATCATGAGGCAGTTTGGACGAGATTGCCTTAAGAACCAACCCACTATTATGTAGGAACGTGCTTTTGGCACTATTAGTGGACAGGTACTGACCCACTGCAGCAAGAGGGTGACATTGTGGTTATAGTTGCCTCGTCACCTTCAGAAGGTGGCGGTTCCACCATTTTTTCCATAGCTTGCTGAAAAGTCAAGTTTTTACATTAGTAGTACTAGAACAGAAGATATTAAGGAGGCAACAAAACCAAACAAAATAGCTTTGGTCTCTATATAGAACTTATTCTGGTGAACCCATGTAAAAAATTAGTTGTATTTTACTGCAAAGTACATAATAAAACCAGGTTCCAAACATATGACCATGTACCATGGCTAATGTATTGTCTATTTCTTCACATTGTATTGACATCTAAGGATAAAGAGACAAAGTTTATTGTATGGTAAGCATAGTATGACATCATTCATATGATCATATCACAAAACAACTGAGAACAGAAAAACAGACAATGGTAACGTTGTGTGGGCATGTCCAGCACGGAAGTAGATTACAGATCAGGATCAAAGGAACATCACTCCTCTCTTTTAAACCTTGTAAGGTGCAATGTTACGCTAAGACAACTGTGTATAAAATTGGAAAGATTAATAGACATTGTCTCCAAACCATGCAGTTCAATGCATGAGTCAGAGTAAGTTGTAGTTAAAAGGCGTGAGGATTAAGGACTTACAATAGCCCCTTTGACTGGTGTAGTCATGCCCTTTATCTTGCTGGTGTGACAGTCCTTGATGAATTCCACATCATTTGTTTCAGGTACTTTTTGGTCCTTGCGGGCTTTCCTCTGCATTTGGAACAAGTCAATATAGGTCTGATAATATGGCACAACGAAAAGAGTGAAAAAACAGCTAATTACAAGAGCCTCGAAGTGTGCAATATAGCTACGAGATCCTGCCGTCTGTTGGAATTTCACTTTCGTACGGTTGGCCTTGTTCTTTGAACAGTTCACCTACAAGAAGATAGATTTGTGAGGCACATGCATAAATAGGAGTTCAACACGCGATCTAATCACTTACATATAATGTACTTGATACTTTGGATCAGACCAGTGTTTAACGAGGCCTCTCAAGTCTTCATCCGATATATTTTCCACTGGAGATGTTTGGGCAAGTTCACTGTTAGCCTTGCCTTCAAAGTAAGTTTTCCTCAAGTTATACCGATATTGTCGCAGAGCAGACTTGAAAACATGGGTGCAAGCTTTTCTGGTTGCATCATCTTGGCTATCTAACTTGAACCTCATCTGTTGAAAATTATGGGAGTCTCATTATCACCAACCTAGAAAGTATGGGACAGAGCAAGACGAGATTACAAGTTTCCATACATAACCATACTTACAGATAAATGGTCGAGGAAGGTGTTGAACTGGGTTTTGTCTTTGTCACTCCTGTAGTGAATCAATGTTGGGAGGATATGTGCATGACACCTAACAGCAACCGCTGCCTCTGATACTAACTTGGCCGACTCTGTAGCATCATGTGGCCTTTTTAATCCTGCCTCAAAACGGATCTCCATTCTTCCTCCTCTAGATTTAGTTAACCTATCAAGCATTATCCCTGATGTTTGTTTCCTCTTGCACCTAGGTGCTAGTCCAACAACGAACATAGGAAGTATTAGTGTACATCAAACTGTGAGACTACATATAAAGAAGCATGCAACTATAACCTGACTCCAGCAACTACCTTCTTGTTGTTGAAGCTCACAAGGTTCATCTGATCTTGCCAACTCTTCTTGTGTCAAGAGTGCTTTGGAAGTAGTGTCAGGTGGCAAGGGAGCTTGGGAACATGCTGCTAGCTGAGTTGACAAATGAGTAACTCGTGCAACTAGTGGTACTGTAGAAGGTGTTGCAACAACTAGGACTGTCGCTGCTTGTTTGGTGGTAGCTATTAGTTTCTGTTTGGCTTGTTTTGCAGCTCGTGTAGCACGGGATACCACGTTTGTACAATTTTCCGCTGGACTTTGACCTTCTATTGCACCATCAGTACCAGCAGAATCTGCATAATTCTTCCGCTTCCATTTCCGTGTGTCCTTAGTACTAACACCATCCCCTATCATTCTGTGTTCCTTCCTCTTTCTCTGTCCCATGTTAAGTCAAGCGTACAAGAAAAAGGAATAAAAATTTAGTTCTTTAGAACCAATTGATGCATGATACAGACGAACTGAGCTTTGATGTTAACAACCACATGGTAGGAGGATGTAATATGTATGAAAAATAGGACGGCATGAGACAATCAGAACTATGATCTGTAAACTAAGTAGAAGGCACTTCGATAAATTAGAAGCAATGCAATGGAAGGTAGACACCATATAAAAGATGCTAGAAATATCGCTCTGCCAAGTTAACAGTGTGTCGTCATAACTGGCGTTTAAACAAATGTGAAGTAGTACAAGAAATAAATCATATGCAAGATGCAAACAACATCACACTACCAAGTTAAAGGTCTCTCGTCATTAGTGCCATTGCATATTCACAACTTATGATGTGTAAACTAAGCAGAAGGCAGTTCAACAGATTAGAAGCAATGAAACCTAGACGCCATATGTAAGATGCAACGAATATCACTCTACCAAGTTAAAACTATCTCGTCATTAGTGCCATTTCAACAAATTAGTAATACAAGCTAGAAAATGATGCGAGATGTAAACTATATAAGACTCCCAAGTTAAACGTCTTGTGAAAAGTGATTGTTGCAGTTTACACAACAGTAGTACTTTGATGTAAGAACATGGTGTGATAGACAGATATTGTATGTTCTAGAAACAGGAACACGTGTCCTATTCAAAAGTATAATGTGTAAATTAAGCAGGTGGAATTCAACAAAATTAGAAGCAATACAATCTAGACATCATACATAACATGCAACCACATATAACAGTGCCATGTTGGAGGGACCACCTGTGATGGTGGACAAGGGGGGATGTGCTCATCATCAACACTACTACTTTGAGTGTCTATGCATGTGTTGTCTTCCGAATCTTGTTGGGGGGATGGCCGAGTAGAATGTGTAGAGGCCCTCCGTTTGGAAGAAGCATCTTTATCCACTGCCTTGCTAATTTCATTCTATTGATTTTGCATTGTCAAGTAAAACCGACAAGAAAAAACAATAAAGTTCACTCTTCAGAATTCATTCATTCATGATACTGACAATCACTACCTTGATGTAAGGCAAACACATGATACGAGGATGGAATATGCACGAAAACAGAACAACATGGCATATTCACAACTATTGGTGTAAACTAAGCAGAAGTAATTTAATCAAATTACAAGCAATACAAGTGAGACACCATATGCAACATGCAAGACAATATCACACTGCCAAGCTAGAGAAAGCACCTAGGATGCTGGTTTCGCTGGAAGACCGCCATCAGTCACTACCTTATTTTTTCCTTCCTATTTCCTAATTGTATTGCCTTGTCAAGTCAAACCCACAAGAAATATGAATAAAAATTCGCTTTTCTGAACTCATTGATGCAGGATGCTGACGAGCACTACTTTAATGCAAGGCGACCGCATGATAGGACAATTGAATGTGTAAGCAAAAGGATAGAGTTGCATATTCACAGCTATGATGTGTAAACTAAGCAGAAGGCATTTGAACAAATTAGAAGCAATGAAAGCTAGACACCGTATGAAAGATGCGACGAATATCACTCTACCAAGTCAAAACTGTCTCGTCATAAGTGCCATTTCAACAAATTAGAAGTAGTACAAGCTAGAAAAGAATGCGAGATGTAACCTATATCACACTCCCAAGTCAAATGTGTCTTATGATAAGTGATTGTTGCAGGTTACACAACAGTGGTACTTTGATGTAAGAACATGGTGTGCTAGACAGATATTGTATGTTCTAGAAACAGGAACACGTGTGTTATTCACAAGTATAATGTGTAAAGTAAGCAAATGTAATTCAACAAAATTAGAAGCAATACAAGCTAGACATCATACATAACATGCAACCACATATAACAGTGCCAAGTTAGAGGGAGCACCTATGATGGTGCACTAGGGGAGGCATGCTCATCATCAACACAGCTACATTGAGTGTCTATGCATGTGATGTCTTGCAAATCTTTTGGTGGGGGGGTGGAGTAGAATTTATAGAGGCCACTGGTACAACGATGTTCTATACAAACGGTTTTTAACTCCTTTCCGCGGCGGCATTTGGAACCGTCGCCAAGTAAGTGTGGGCGATGGGGGGGTCTGATAACCCACAAGTATAGGGGATCGTTTGTAGCCTTCTTCGATAAATAAGAGTGTCGAGCCCAACGAGGAGCTAAAGGCAGAACAAACATTCCCTCAAGTTCTATCGACCACCGATACAACTCTACGCACACTTGACGTTTGCTTTATCGGAAACAAGTATGAAACTATTTTGTAGGTGTGATGCTAGAACTACTTTGCAAAGATAAAACTAGAAGTACTATGTAAGATAATAAAAGTTAGGTGTTTAGGAAAAGGGTTTGTGTCAACAAGAAAGTTATTTGTCCCTAGGCAATCGATAACAATTACCGGTAATCATTCTTCCAACTTTGAGGGAGAGGCATAAGCTAACATACTTTCTTGTCACACCCAAAATTTCATTTGGATTTTTCAAATTTTTTACTTGACTTGAGGGGGTGATTTAAAATTTTTCTTCAAAAGAACCCTCCCTTTCAAAATATTTGTTTGGCAAGAGTTTTATTTGGATTCACCCAAGACTTGTTTTTGGTCTTGGAGGTTCTTGCTTTCTATTTTGGACTCAAGCCAAAATGCTTTTCACTTGGGAAAAATGTCTTTTGAAAACTTCTTTGAAAATACTCTATAGCTTTTGGAATAATCTTTTACCACTTTCAACTAATCTCTCTTGCCATGGCCTTAGTGCAAATCCACTCTCCTAAACCTTCCCTCACCTTTGGATCTTGATTTGCATCAAATCCAGCAAGTTGGACCTCTCCATATTTTTATTTTCCACTTATTTCTTATCAAAACAATTTCTACCCTATATCTTGATCATTGGAGGTTTACAAAGGAACTACTCTTTCTGCTTTGGTTTTTGCCCCCAAACCTTTTTCCCTTCCTAGTCCTTTGAACCCTCAACCAAGATCCATGAAGATCCACTAGTCTTCAGTTCAAATTTTTCAAACTATACTTGCTACAAGTTTGGACCAGTTTTGCCAAATTTGATGAAATTCATTCAAATCTCTCTCCAAAATTTCTGAGAAAAATCAGGCAGCCTCTGGGTGCATTGAGTGGTCACCTCACCAAGCCCCAGCTCCAGGAAAAAAATTTCTCCTTGCCAAATCATTTTGTCGAACACCTGCAGAGCATTGTCAAAATCAGGTTCGGACAAATTCAGAGAACAGTTCAGTGTTGCTGTCGTTTCTTCAGTGTCCGTAGTCGATCTCGCCAGTGCCTCGGCGTCGCCGTGTTCCCCGTCCCCTCCCCCTTGTCCTCTGCACCGCACGAGCGCCAGGATGCTTGCGGACGTCGGCGACGAGCTGGAGGAGGTGCGCCGCCCCGTGACCGACGCCAGCGGCGGCTTTGCGGCCGCCAGAGAGAGGCGCAGCGCAGACGGCGCCACCCAGCGCCGCCCAAGCCACCGGAGAGCGCCGCGTGGTCTTCCACTCCCCAGTGCACGCTGCCACCCTCATCGTGAACCGCTGGGCGCGGAGCGCGCTCTCTGCCGCCGTCGTGCCCGTGCGGCCACCCCACCGTGGACCGGCGCCATTACGCCAAGACCGACCAGGATTAGCGGGGGAACGGCACCAGTACATCTCACTGATGCTGCCCGGCTACTTAAGCTCCCTGCCAAGACACTGCCTCGCCGTAATTGCTCGCCGGAGCGATCCCGTTCACGGCCGCCCCCTCGATCCGCCTATAAATAGAGGCCCCGAGCTTCAACTCGAACCCACACCACCTCTGCACTCCACCTAGACCACACCAAGCCACTGGAAGAGCCCCGAGGGAGCTTTCTTCCCCGACTCCGGCCGCCGCGACCCGCCACGGGATCCAGCTCGATTCGCTCCCGTGCTTGCACCTCCGCCCTTCAACTCTTGCCAGTAGCTTCCCTATGCATCCACTCTCCTGGCCCGCGCTTCAATTCGGAGTTTGCAGCACCCACCGGAGTTCTCCACCATCACCCGAGCCGCCGTCCGCCGGAGAAAGTGTCGCCGTCGACGTGGTGCTCTCCGTCGGTCGAGTCCACCACCCACCGATGCGGAAGGACACGCTAAAGCTCTTGGTACACTCCGATCTCCTTGTCTCGCCGTGGTTCGACGCCGGCGACCACCGCAGTCTTCGGGCGCCGGCGAACTTTTTAAACCTGACATGTGGACCCCCCTGTCAGCCTCTATTCTCTTCTCCCTCGAAATGTTTTCTGTTGGCGCCTTTGGGCAAATGCGTTTTCCCTTTGAGCTTGCGCGTTTCTATTCGAACCGTTTTCTATTTTCTTAGTTAAACCCCTGGAACTTTTCTGTTTCATTACAGATGAGTCCCTGGACAGAAACCCTTATAACTTTTTAATAAAAAGTGATTTTTGAGTGATTCTTTTTCTGACAATCTTATATTTTTGTCTAGTTTTTTATGGGATTTATTTGGAAAAAATTTGGAACAACTTTTATGCACGCGTTGGTTTTCACGTTAGTATGCTTCTTCGCTATACCATAGGTTCCGGAAGAGGTGACGGAGCCGCGAACTTCGCCGAGCTAGACTCCAACTTCTCCGAACCAGGCAAGCATGTTTGAACCTTTGATATGATAGGTGTTTTGCATGTTTGCGTGAGAGGTTGTGCGTGGCATATGAGTATCGGTGAGTACATCGTTGCTTGTGAGGCAACTACCCGCGTGTTCCAAAGTTGCGATGATCTCTGATGAGAGATGGCCTAATCATGTGGTGACATGGAGGGCAGCAAGGTGGTACTGTTGTAGCATGCCAGCCTTGTGTCATCCGACAATTTCCGACGTTAATGTGGACGGAGTCACGTTATCATTCTTCCCCCTTCCGTGCTACCACTTGTTTTCTGCCAGAATGCGGTTTAGTAAGTTGGTAACCTCTTTCCGTGTACACACCAAACAGAGGGGCCGGGATGATGGTTCCATGGCCCTGGATTAAAGCCAGTCATCCGGTCAGGGGGCATGGGTGTTTCCGGTTGGGACCGAGAGGGGGGCACCCCTTAGAGCGCGCGTATAGAAATTTGATCCCATGCTACGCGAGGTTGTAGCCTCCCCGTCTCAAGGTTTTTCTTAAATGTTGCCGAGGGTGATTCCTGGCTTCGGATTGTTGAATGGGTGTGTACTGGATAGATGTGTTTCTTCCAAAACACCGTAAACGGAACTAGTCCCCGTGACTACTGAAATTCGTTGGCTGTGGTTAAAGTACAAACTCTGCAGAGTCAAATCCTTCCGAGTCATCGTATCCATGGTCAAGTATCGTGATCAGTGTATCCATATCTATGTCAAGCCCTTGTGGTTTGTTCTTCTTTCCGGTTAGTGAGCATGAGTAGTAGACTTAGCTGAACGTTACTCCTGTGGATGGACTAACCCTGTTATTTATGTCATGCCTGATTATTCTCTGGATATGATTTAAATTCTTGAGCTAATAAGGTGTTAAGTTATGAAGCCCTTTATGTGATGTCGCTCAGACGTCCGACTGTGGCATGTTTGTCTTTTATTCCCAATATAAGCCCTTTATGTGATGTCGCTCAGACGTCCGACTGTGGCATGCACTATCTTTTATTTCCTTTTGTAAGCCCTTTATGTGGTGTCGCCCTGACGCCCGACTGCGGCATTATTATTCTTGCAGTTTCCTCTCGAGGAGTCATTCAGACCCTCGTTTGGCACTGGTATTACTATTCTTGCAGTTTCCTCTCGAGGAGTCATTCAGACCCTCGTTTGGCACCGGTATTACTATTCTTGCAGTTTCCTCTCGAGGAGTCATTCAGACCCTCGTTTGGCACCCAGTATTTATTTTGGGATTTCGGGAGGACTACCGCCCGACTTCTCTGTTATTTCCCCATGCAATATTGCCTCTATGCCTGAACGCACTCGTTATTCTGTTCTTATGCTTCATGTTTACATTTGTTATATCTTATGTCCGAACTGTCTTGCGAGTACTTTCATAGTACTCACCTGGCTTGTTGATTTGGCCAGATGTTGATGACGACGATCTCTTGGATGAAGAATTCGATAGTGAGTCCGACGCCTAGAGGAATCCCAGTCAGTCTTGTGCAATCCTGGATATTGGTCACTTGTATTATAAATGCTTCTGCCACCCGCAATAAACCTCCTCGAGCTTCACCCCGACGCTCGAAGAGCTGTAGTTTGCAGGAGTCATATCACCCACTCCGCTGTGATATTTCCACCACCGTTGTTATCGTGATTTAGTAGTTATGCCACCCTATCCGCCGTTATGTCTATTCTTCGTGCATGTAATAAATTGTTGAGCAGTCCCCACTCAACCTTGTATTATATTCAGTACTCCTGGTATTTTCTTCTGTGACCAAGATAATGTCTACCAGTGTGAAGGAATTCTTCTCTACTGGTCCGTAAAAGGGATTGGTCTCTCAATAAATCTTTTATTGAAAAACCGGTCGTGACATTTCTCTACTTGGATCATATGCACTTATGATTGGAACTATAGCAAGCATCCGCAACTACTAAAGATCATTAAGGTCATGAAACCCAACCATATCATTAAGTATCAAGTCCTCTTTATTCCCATACGTCATACCCCACCAACACGGGTTTAAGTTTCTGTCACTCTCGCAACCCACCATAAGCGAACCATGAACATATTGCAACACCCTACAGTGAGGGCCCCTCACGTTTGCGCGAGACGGAGGGCACGGTAGGACAGCACCATAAATAAAATATACAATCATACTAACCAAGATCACGATTAACCCATAGGACAAAACGGATCTACTCAAACATCATAGGATAACCATAGATCATTGGGAAATAATATATGTAGTTGAGCACCATGTTTAAGTAGAGATTACAGAGGGGAGAAGGGGTGTTACACCGCTGCATAGAGGGGGGGAAGTTGGTGTTGACGGTAGCAAGATTGTTGATGTAGATCGCCGTCCCGATCGTTGCCCCGACGGCACTCTGGTGCCACCCAAAGTGAGAGAGAGAGAGCCCCCTCCTTCTTCTTCCTTGGCCTCCCCCTAGATGGGAGGAGAGTTCCCCCTCTGGTCCATGGCCTCCATGGCCGCGGAGGGGCGGGAGCCCCTCCGAGATTGGATCTCCCCATCTATTCTCTTCTGTTTCGCGTTCTCCAGATCTGGCCGAAAACTGTTTCTTATATTCTAGGAGATCCGTAACTCCGATTGCGCTGAGATTTTAACACGATGTTTTTCCGGATATAAGCTTCCTTGTGCCCGAAGTAGAGCTCCAACCGATGTACGAGGTGGGCACAACCCACCACCACGCACCTGGCTCAGGGGTCGGATCCTGGTGCGTTGTGCCCACCACGGGACTCCGTTTGCGGTGATTCAAACTCCCCAAAATCACATATATTCCAAAATAATTCTTTGTAAATTTTTATCGCCTTTGGACATTGTTTGATATGGATTTTCTGCGATACAAAAAACATGCAAAAACAGGAACCGACACTAGGCACTGGATCAATAGGTTAGTCCAATAAATCATATAATAAGTTGCCAAAAGTATGTGAAAGTGGTATAATATTGTCATGAAACAATCAAAAATTATAGATACGACGGAGAGGTAACAGCATCCCCAAGCGTAATTCCTACTCGTCCTCGAGCAGGTAAATGATAAAAAAGATAATCTTTTATGTGGAATGCTACCTAGCATAAATTTGATCATATGTCTAGTCATGACATGAATATTAAGACATAAGTGATTCAAAGCAATAAACTATAATTTTACAGAAAGACATCAATACTCAGGCATCCCAATAAACAATCATGTCTTTCAAAATATCAACGCTAAAGAAAGTTATCCCTACAAAATCATATAGTCTTGTAATGCTGTGTCTTCTTAACACAGAGTTTTTGTAATGCACAACCCCGATGACAAGCCGAGCAATTGGTTCATACTTTTTAACGCGCTTCAGCCTTTTCAACCCTCACACAATACATGAGCGCAAGCCATGGATCTAGCACTATGGGTGGAATAGAGTATGATGTTAGGGGTAAGTATAAAGAAGACAAAAAAGTAAGAAAGTCTCACATCAGAGCGGCTAACCAACGGGCTATGGAGATGCCCATCAATTGATATCAACGTGAGGAGTAGGGATTGCCATGCAACGAATGCACTAAGAGCTATAAGTGTATGAAAGCTCAATATGAAAACTAAGTGGGTGTGCATCTAAGCTATAATGAAAAATTCCCACTAGTATATGAAAAGTGACAACATAGGAGACTCTCCATATGAAAAACATGGTGCTACTTTGAAGCACAAGTGTGGTAAAGGATACTAACAATGCCCCTTCTCTCTTTGTTTTTTTTTCTCTCATTGTCCAGAGTCTCATCCCGACTTGTGGGGGAATCATAGTCTCCATCATCCTTTCCTCACTGGGGCACTGCTCTAAAAATGAATAATGATGATCATCACACTTTTATTTACTTATAACTCAAAAGAAATAAAAATTATAACTTGATACCTATGACAAAGTATGACTCTATATGAATGCCTCTGGCTTGTACCAGGATGTGCAATGATCTAGCGTAACATGTATGAAAAAATGATGAACGGTGGCTGAGCCACAACTACTATGTCAGCTATATGATCATGCAAGGCAATATGACAATGAATGCTCAAGTCATCAAACGAAAGCGGTGGAAGTTGCATGGCAATATATCTCGGAATGGCCATGGAAAAGCCATAATAGGTAGGTATAGTGGCTGTTCTGAGGAAGATATAATAAGTCTTATGTGTGATAGAGCGTATCATATCACGGGGTTTGGATGCACCTGCAAAGTTTGCACCATGTCTCGATGTGAGAGAGGGCAATGCACGGTACCGTAGAGGCTAGCAAATTGCGGAAAGGTAAGAGTGCGTATAATCCATGGACTCACATTAGTCATAAAGAACTCATATACTTATTGCGAAAGTTTATTATCCCTCGAAGCAAAGTACTACTACGCATGCCCCTAGGGTGTAGTGACCAGACCTCAGACGGCCAAGTCTCTGTGCACCAGTGTCATCCCTGGATCAGTAATGCTGACACGCACAGTACTCGAAGGATTTATAACAGAGTAGCAATCACACACTTATTACATCGAATGCATCAAAAGAGAACTTAATACAATAAATATGTCATAAGGCCGTCTAATAACGATAACATCGGAAGGCTTGGAAGATAAGTGAGTCCATCAACTCCAACGGCATCATTGAGTATAGAACCATGACCTAAGGCACCTTACTCGTCGTCTGAAAAGTCTGCAACATGAAATGTTGCAGCCCGAAAATGGGTCAGCACATGGAATATGCTGGCAATGTAACACATAGAGAGTAATGAACAGAATAATGCTATACTACATGCATATTTGGCTCGTGGAAAGCTCTATGGTTACAGTTTAGCGAAAAGCCAATTTTACCCTACTGCAAAGGAATAAATTTTGTTTACTATCTTGGTGGTTGTTAAACTTTGAGAATGGGTGACACCATCTCAATCCCAATTAAGTTTCAACATTAATCCCAACAAAATTAATTAAAGTAACATGATGAGATTCACATGATAATCCAAGTACTAGATACTCAAGTTGTCCATAACCGGGGACACGGCTAACCATGATTAGTTTATACACTCTGCAGAGGTTTGCGCACTTTTCCCCACAAGACTCGATCTCCTCCGTTGGGATTCTCGCACTACATGATGTTTGAGAAACGGATGACCGAGACATAGTCCTTCAGAAGCGTTTGCACCTTACGATCGGGTAGACAGTACCACCTACAACCCCTACATCTGCTAGTCTACCACTTTAAGAGTTCACACAACTTAATTAACTATGCTAGAGCCCATAATAGCTTGTGGCTGCACCCGGAAGTTTCAAGCATGAATAATCTCATGATCCCTTTGAGCCTGGCTGGCAGTCCATAAAAAAAACAGGCAATCGCTGGAATACCCAGGTGCCTCAATCCACCCAAATGTGTGTTTAAGTAGCCACCTTAAATTGAACCTTTAATTAACAATATCATATCTGTGATGGATACACTCGCCCAATCCACGTCTACTAGCATCGCATAGCAATATAAGAAAACGTAGAAGTAACTCCCAAGGGTTTGGTAATAAACAGGGCAATAGGTTCTACCTCATCAGCGACTTCCCAACCCACAATTTAATCAGATCCTAACCATGCAATTGTTTGACGATTGATCTAATGCAATAAAACTGGGTATGAAAAGAGGTATGATCAAAGTGTGACTTGCCTTGCTAATGATCCGTGAAACATAGGGATTCGAAGTAGCAAGCGGCGCACTCCGGGTACTCTATCGCAAACAAACAAGCATACAATAAGTACTCGTCGAATGCACAGGTAAACTCAAATAAGAGATCTAACCAGAAAGTTCAACTTAAGAACTCCGGTTTGCAAAAAGAATCAAATAAAATGAAGCAACGAAAGTCAAACGGCGAAAGAAACAAGCTTCGTTTACCAATCTGGACCTAAGTCAAATTTTACAGTAGCAAAAAGTTGTTTGAGTTGGTTAAACAGAAAGAGGGTTTCGAGTCGAAACTCTAGGCGCTTGAATCGCCTGATTCCGATAAACGAGCAAAAAGTTATACTAGAACAAAAATAGATCGGAAATCGCGATCAGAAATAATCGCGGAAAATCCGAGAAAAAGAAAAACGGACGAACAGGCTAACGAACGAACGTTCGCTGTCTGCGAAAAAAAAGAAAACCGTTCGTTAAAACGAACGTCCGGACGAACGTCCACTAAATAAACGAAACCGAAAAAAACAGATCTAGGTTTTTTTTAACAAAACCGACGGAAAAACTGTAAGGTTTTCTCGAGGAAAACCGCCGGCGGCGGGGGCGGCGGGGTCCGGCGGGACGGGGCGGCGGCGTCCGGCGGCTCCGGCGTCGGGCGGCGGGACGGCGGGCGGCGGGGCCCGGCGGCGGCAGCGGTTTTGGTTAGGGTTGGCGCGGGGCTCGGGTGGGCGGACGGGCTCAGGGCGGCGCCTTATAATGGCCCGGATAGGCGGAGTCCTGGCCGAACACGGCCCAAAGTCGGTTCGCGTTTTTTTAATAATTTCACGCAGAAAAACAATTAAAAGAAATACTAAGCGGACTCCAAAAATCCCGAAATAAGTTTTTCCCGACTTCTAAAATCAAGCCGGACAAGTTGAACATTTATTTGGGGCCTAAATGCAATTTTGAAAAACGCGTATTTTTCCTAAATTCAAATAAAATAGCGAAAAACTCCACAATAAAATCTTATTTGATTTTTTTATTAAATCCTCAATATTCCTTTATTTTGGGAAAGTCATTTTATTCCCTCTCTCTTATTTTTAAAATATGAATAATTGATGATAAAATAGATAAAATCAAATGATCCTATTTTCAAAATTCGAGAAAACTCAAATATGAAAATAACGAAATCCCCAACTCTCTCCGTGGGTCCTTGAGTTGCGTAGAATTTCTAGGATCTAGCCAAAATGCAATAAAATATGATATGCAATGATGATCTAATGTATAACATTCCAAATTGAATATTTGGGATGTTACAAACCTACCCCCCTTAAGATGAATCTCGCCCTCGAGATTCGGGTCGGCTAGAAAATAGGTGAGGGTGGTCCTTCCGTAGATCTTCCTCTCGCTCCCAGGTGGCTTCATCCTCAGTATGGTGGCTCCACTGAACTTTGCAAAACTTGATAACCTTGCTGCGCGTGACTCGACTGGCATATTCGAGAATCTTAACTCGTTTCTCCTCGTAGGTCAAATCACTATCCAACTAAATCGCTTCAAGCGGCACGGTATCTCTCAATGGTATATCAGCCATCTCTGCATGGCACTTCTTCAACTGGGAAACGTGGAACACATCGTGAACTCCTGACAATCCTTCGGGTAATTCCAACTTGTAGGCAACTTCTCCCATACGCCCCAAAACTTTGTATGGTCCTACAAATCGTGGCGCTAACTTTCCCTTAACTCCAAAGCGCTTAACTCCTCGAAGTGGAGATACTCGAAGATAAACTCGGTCTCCGGCTTCATAAACGGTCACCTTATGTTTTGAATCCGCATAGCTCTTCTGCCTGGACTGGGCTACCTTGAGCCTATCATGAATTAACTTCACCTTCTGTTCAGATTCTTTAATCAAGTCTGGTCCAAACAACTGGCGGTCTCCAACTTCGTCCCCTAACAATGGTGTTCTACACCTCCTTCCATACAAAGCTTCGAAAGGGGCCATCTTCTAATTGGATTGATAATTGTTGTTGTAAGAAAACTCTGCATACGGCAAATTGTCATCCCAACTGGATCCATAATCTAGCGCACAAGCTCTCAGCATGTCCTCCAAAATATGATTAACTCTTTCGGTCTGTCCATCTGTCTGTGGATGAAAGGCTGTACTGAATTCTAGCCTGGTACCCAAAGTTTCATGTAATTGATGCCAGAACTTTGAGGTAAATTGGGTTCCTCTATCTGATATAATGCTCCTCGGAACTCCATGCAGACATACGATTCTGGTCATATAAATCTTTGCCAACTTAGCACTGGTGTAAGTGGTCTTCACTGGGATGAAATGAGCTCTTTCGTCAAACGATCGACTACAACCCATATTGAGTCATAGCCTGAACGAGTCTTGGGCAATCCCGTGATAAAATCCATGCCTAGCTTATCCCACTTCCATTCGAGTAGCGGCAATGGCTGTAGAAATCCTGCTGGCTTCTGATGCTCGGCCTTCACTCTCTGACATACATCACAAACTGCTACATAGTCCGCAATATCCTTCTTCATTCCGGTCCACCAGAAAGTATCCTTCAAATCCAAATACATCTTGGTATTTCCTGGGTGAATTGAATACGGCGAGTCATGAGCCTCTTGCAGAATCAACTTCCTGATCTCTTGATCATTAGGCACATAAACGCGGTCCTCAAACCATAAGGTATCGTGCTCGTCCTCACGAAATCCCTTGGCTTTTCCTTTGCACATCCTTTCCTTTATTTCGGCAATCCCTTTGTCAGTCTTCTGAGCTTCTCTGATCTTATCCATTAGAGTAGACAGTATTTCTAATGCGGCAACATAGCCTCTCGGAACTATCTCCAAACATAGCTCGCGAAGATCCTCGGCTAATTCCTTCGGTAACTCTCCGGTCATGAGTGTATTGACATGGCTCTTGCGGCTCAACGCATCTGCTACTACGTTAGCCTTTTCGGGGTAATAATGCAATCTCATATCATAATCCTTTATGAGCTCCAACCATCTCCTTTGCCTGAGTTTCAACTCCTTCTGCGTGAAGATGTATTTCAAACTCTTGTGATCCGTGTACACCTCACAGTGGTTTCCGATGAGAAAATGTCTCCATGTCTTCAACGCATGTACTACGGCTGCTAACTCCAAATCATGCGTAGCGTAATTCATCTCATGGGGTTTAAGCTGTCGTGAAGCATATGAAACAACTCTTCCTTCCTGCATAAGCACTGCTCCAAGTCCTCGACGAGAAGCGTCGCAGTATACGTCATAATCCTTGCGCTGATCTGGCAGAATCAACACTGGTGTTGTAACCAAACGTTTCTTCAACTCTTGCAAACTAGCTTCACATTCCTCAGTCCAGTTGAACTTGGTGTCCTTCTTCAACAGCTCCGTCATGGGCTTAGCAATCCTCGAGAAATTCTCAATGAATCTCCGGTAGTATCCTGCAAGTCCGAGAAAACTCCGAATCTCTCCAACTGATGTGGGTGATTCCCAGTTTGTCACAGTGTCATCTTTGGTGGGGTCTACTCCTATTCCTTCTCCGGATATAACATGTCCGAGGAATCCAACTTCCTTCAACCAAAACTCACATTTGCTGAACTTGGCGTATAACTGATGTTCTCTAAGCTTCTCAAGTACCAAACGTAAATGTTCCTTATGCTCCTCTTCATTCTTGGAGTAGACCAAAATATCATCAATGAACACCACGATGAACTTATCCAAAAACTCCATAAACACCTTGTTCATCAGGTTCATGAAATAGGCAGGTGCGTTAGTCAGACCAAATGACATAACGGTATACTTGTACAGCCCATACCTGGTGGTAAAAGTCGTCTTAGGTATATCCTGTTCTCGAATCTTCAACTGATGGTATCCTGACCGTACATCGATCTTGGAAAATACCTTCGCTCCTTGTAAGCGGTCAAAAAGATCATTGATCATCGGCAGTGGGTACTTGTTTTTGATGGTCACTTCATTCACTCCTCGATAATCAACAACCATCCTTAACGATCCATCCTTCTTCTCCACTAGAAGTACTGGCGATCCCCAAGGTGAAGAACTTGGGCGTATATAGCCTTTATCCAGTAACTCCTTAATCTGCTTCTTAATCTCCTCCAAATCTTTTGCGGGCATCCTATATGGTCTCTTAGATATTGGACCTGTGCCTGGCAAAAGCTCAATCAAAAACTCAATGTCTCTATCCGGTGGCATGCCTGGTAACTCCTCTGGAAATACGTCAGGGAAATCCTTCACCACTGGTACTTCCTCCTGTACAACTCCTGATAAAGAATTCACCTGAGTCCTCTTCGGCACATGCCGGGATACATACTTGATCGTTCTTCCTTCTGGGGTGGTAAGCAAAATCGACTTACTAGCGCATTCAATGTTCCCTTCATACTTCGATAACCAATCCATGCCTAATATCACATCCAGTCCTTGCGATTCCAATACTATTAGGTCCGAGGGAAACACGTAGTTACCAATCTTTAATGGTAACCGATCACACCATAGACTAGCCATATACTCTGCTCCTGGCGAGGTTACTAACATGGGTGACCTAAGGGCTTGGGTTGGCAATTTATACTTGTCCACAAATCCCCTTGATATGTATGAATGCGATACACGAGTATCAAAAAGAACGAGTGCAGTAAATGACTTAACCAAAAACTTACCTATTACTGCATCTGGCTGGGCTTCAACCTCCTCCACGCTAACGTGGTTCACATGTCGTTTGTTGAAAGGGTTGGGCTTCTTCCCAGAGCTTCCATTGCCATTTCCATTCTTAGCTTCAGGACACTCATTTGCATAATGTCCAAGTGACTTGGCTCAGATCTCTCTTAGCTGGGGTCGATGGGTTGGTACAGTTCTGTCTGTTGCTTCCTCCATTCCCATTACCATTCTTGGGTCCACTATGGTTGTGCGAACCTCCTGCTCCATGGGTATGCTGAAAAGGTCCTCCCGAATTCGGGGTAAAACGTGGCTTCTGATGAGCTCCAGAATTGTACTTCCCTTGTCCATGCTTCCTCTTGCGGCTTTCAATCTACTGTTGCTCCCTTCAATCATGAGAGCTCTATCTACCAACTCCTGGTAGTTGTTGAAGGTTTCTACCATCAACTGCATGCTCAGCTCATCATTCAGCCCTTCCAGAAACTTCTCCTGCTTGGCTGCATCTGTAGCAACGTCATCTGGGGCATAACGTGCTAACTTACTAAAGTCCTCCACATACTGTCCTACGGTGCGTCCTCCTTGGCGTAAGTTGCGAAACTCACGCTTCTTCATGGCCATAGCTCCTGCTGAAACATGGGCAGCACGGAAAGCTTGCTGAAACTGGTCCCATGTGACAGTGTCGATGGGGTGAGTGGCTGTGTAATTCTCCCACCACGATGCTGCGTGTCCATCAAGCTGGTGTGCGGCAAAATGCACTCTCTCCGCATCTGTGCATCCTGCAGTGGTCAACTCCCTTCCAACCTTGCGGAGCCAATCATCTGCAACAATTGGCTCAGTGCTACTGGAATACACCGGTGGATTTAGCCTCAAGAAACAGGTCAAATGGTGAATAGGTAGTGGTGGTGGTGGGTTGTTGTTGTTGTTGTTGTTGCGTTGATTCTGTACTAGTGCTTGCATCAAGACATTCTGCTACTGAATCAACTGAGTGATCTCCCGTGGGAAAACAAATCCGGTGTCGCGTCTCGGAGGCATCTGATGGGTTTAAAAAAGATGAGAATTTAGAATAGAATGAGGTCTAGAGAGAAAACACTACCCATATGCACATGAGACAAACACAATCAATATCACTCAAATCAATTCAAACAAGGCATACAATCGATCTAACTATCGTCACAAAGTGCTCGGACTATACTATATACACGGGGGAATACTACTACTGATTATGGTGGTCTACTAGAAATTTTGATCGGTCGAAGACTCCATGATATCTGCTCCAGCTTCATCAACAAAGTCATCTTCACTGGGGTCCGAGTCGGTGTCGTCGATGATGATGTAGTTATCCGGGCAAGCGCAATCATCGTCTTCTCCTCCTGGTGCTGGGTCTCCATGAATACTCCGATCTTCTTTTCCAGGTCGTCATTCTTCTCCACCAGTGCGACGATTTCCTCCATATAATCCTCACGTGTAGCCCTGAGTTCTTCCTCCAGCTCCGTGATCTTGGTCAATGCCTTCTTCAGATCTATCATGCCTGTGCACATTTGGTTCTCCTGGCGACGAATGTGCTGGTTTTGCTCCTAGATGAAAGCTGCAATTGATCTATCCTTCTTGGTACTGATCATCTCCCATTGCTCATCTCGGCGCCCACAAATCTTGTAAATGGTATCCTTAAGCTCCTTGTGGTAAACTTCTCCAATGCGTCCCATGGTGATGTGGGCTGCCATGCTCATTCCTAGACTCTAGGTTGGTGCATCAAAGGAAAACTCTATGGGCTCGGTGACGGGCATGAACGTCCTTCCTGGAACTTGAACTTGAATCATCCAACGCTCCTCTTCTGGTAGTGTGGCGTTGTAGGTTCCGGTGAAGCTTGGTATTCCGATGTTCAGGTATCTAGTGACTTCCTTCAAGTGGCGTCCAAAGGGTGTATCTTCATCTGGTTGCATGAACTTGTTCCTGGCATCCGCCATCCTGAAAGAGTGGAAAATGGAGAGGAGTCCGAAATGAGAAGAGAATAGTGATCTAGGGTTTAAGCTTAGTGGTCGTGTCCTACAGTCAGCGTGTGCTCCGATACCATCTTGTAGCGACCAGACCTCAGACGGTCAAGTCTCTGTGCATCAGTGTCATCCCTGGATCAGTAATACTGACACGCACAGTACTCGAAGGATTTATAACAGAGTAGCAATCACACACTTATTACATCGAATGTCTCAAAAGAGAACTTAATACAATAAATATGGCTTAAGGCCATCTAATAACGATAACAGCGGAAGGCTTGGAAGATAAGTGAGTCCATCAACTCCAACGGCATCACTGCGTATCGAACCACGACCTAAGGCACCTTACTCGTCGTCTGAAAAGTCTGCAACATGAAACGTTGCAGCCAAAAAACGGGTTACCACATGGAATATGCTGGCAATGTAACACATAGAGAGTAATGAACAGAATAATGCTATACTACATACATATTTCGCTGGTGGAAAGCTCAATGGTCACAGTTTTGCGAAAAGCCAATTTTTCCCTACTGCAAAGGAATAAATTTTATTTACTATCTTGGTGGTTGTTAAACATTGAGAATGGGTGACACCATCTCAATCCCAATTAAGTTTCAACATTACTCCCAACAAAATTAATTAAAGTAACATGATGAGATTCACATGATAATCCAAGTACTAGATACTCAAGTTGTCCATAACCCTGTGACACGGCTAACCATGATTAGTTTATACACTCTACAGAGGTTTGCGCACTTTTCCCCACAAGACTCGATCTCCTCCATTGGGATTCTCGCACTACATGATGTTTGAGAAACGGATGACCGAGACATAGTCTTTCAGAAGCGTTTGCACCTGACGATCGGGTAGACAGTACCACCTACAACCCCAACATCTGCTAGTCTACCACTGTAAGAGTTCACGCAACTTAATCAACTATGCTAGAGCCCATAATAGCTTGTGACTGCACACGGAAGTTTCTAGCATGAATAATCTCATGATCCCTTTGAGCCTGGGTGGCGGTCCATAAAAAAACGGGCAATCGCTGGAATACCCAGGTGCCTCAATCCACCCAGATGTGTGTTTAAGTAGCCACCTTAAATTGAACCTTTAATTAACAATCTCACATCTGTCATGGATACACTCCCCCAATCCACGTCTACTAGCATAGCATAGCAATATAAGCAAACGTAGAAGTAACTCCCAAGGGTTTGGTACTAAACAGGGCAATAGGTTCTACCTCATCAGCTACTTCCCAACCCACAATTTAATCATATCCTAATCATGCAATTGTTTGAGGATTGATCTAATGCAATAAAACTGGGTATGAAAAGAGGTATGATCAAAGTGTTACTTGCCTTGCTGATGATCCGTGAAACCTAGGGATTCGAAGTAGCAAGCGGCGCACTCCGGGTACTCTATAGCAAACAAGCAAGCATACAATAAGTACTCGTCTAATGCATAGGTAAAAATCAAATAAGAGATCTAACCAGAAAGTTCAACTTAAGAACTCCGGTTTGCAAAAATAATCAAATCAAACGAAGCAACAAAAGTCAAACGGCGAAAGAAACAAGCTTCGTTTACCAATCTGGACCTAGGTCAAATTTTACAGTAGCAAAAACTTGTTTGAGTTGGTTAAACAGAACGAGGGTTTCGAGACGAAACTCTAGGCACTTGAATCGCCTTATTTCGATAAACGAGCGAAAAGTTATACTAGAACGAAAAACAGATCGGAAATCCCGATCAGAAATAATCGCGAAAAATCCGAGAAAAAGAAAAACGGACGAACAGGCTAACGAACGAACGTTCGCTGTCTGCAGAAAAAGAAAGAAAACCGTTCGTTAAAACGAACGTACGGACGAACGTCGCTAAATAAACGAAACCAAAAAAACAGATCTAGGTTTTTTTTAACAAAACCGAACGAAAAAACGGCGGAAAAACCGTACGGTTTTCTCGAGGAAAACCGCCGGCGGCGGGGGCGGCGGCTACCTCCGGCGTAGGGCAGCGGGGTCCGGTGGGTGGGGCGGCGGGGTCCGGCGGGCGGCGGCGGGGTCCGGCTGGACGGGGCGGCGGCGTCCGGCGGGTCGGCGGCGGCGGCGCCGGCGTCGGGCGGCGGGACGGCGGGCGGCGGCGGCTCGGGCGGCGGGTCCCGGCGGTGGAGCGCGCGACCGCGGCGGCGGCGGTTAGGGTTAGGGTTGCCGCGGGGCTCGGGTGGGTTGACGGGCTCGGGGCGGCGCCTTATAAAGGCCCGACCTGGCGGAGTCCTGGCCGAACACGGCCCAAAGTCGGTTCGCGTTTTTCTAAATAATTTCGCGCAGAAAAACAATTAAAAGAAATAATAAACGGACTCCAAAAATCCCGAAATAAGTTTTTTCCAACTTCTAAGATCAAGCCGGACAAGATGAACATTTATTTGGGGCCTAAATGCAATTTTGAAAAACGGGTATTTTTCTAAATTCAAATAAAATAGCGAAAAACTCCAAAATAAAATCTTATTTGATTTTTTTTAAATCCTCAATATTCCTTTATTTTGGGAAAGTTATTTTATTCCCTCTCTCTTATTTTTAAAATTGGAATAATTGATGATAAAATAAATAAAATCAAATGATCCTATTTTCAAAATTCGAGAAAACTCAAATATGAAAATAATGAAATCCCCAACTCTCTCCGTGGGTCCTTGAGTTGCGCAGAATTTCTAGGATCTAGCCAAAATGCAAAAAAATATGATATGCAATGATGATCTAATGTATAACATTCCAAATTGATAATTTGGGATGTTACATAGGGGGATAGATTGGTACAAAATACCATCGCTAATCCCCGACCGCCACTCATAAGGAAGACAATCAATAATAAATCATGATCTAACTTCATAGCATAACAAGAGACTATACGCGCATGCTTCGGGAATCACAAACCTTAACACCAATATTCTTACTAACCACAACCGTTTAATGGTACCTCCCATATATTATCATCTCTATATCGCAAAACTATTGCAAGGAATCAAACATATCATATTCAGTGATCCATAAGTTTTATGTAGGATTTTATGACTAACCGTACAATTGACCAATTCCTGTTGACTCTCTAGATAGATACAAGTGAAACATGAGAGTTTAATTCTTTCTACAAAAGACCATGCTCTAACAAATATAAGTGAAGCAAATGAGCATTCTTCAAACAACGGTTTTCTATGTGAAGAGAAACAGGCAATCCAAACTTCAAATGATATAAGTGAAGCACATGAAGCATTCTATGAAGGCCATACAAAAAAGAGATATAAGTGAAGTGCAATGAGCATTATATAAACCAACCATAGACTATATCATACCAGCATGGTGCATAAAATAAAAGTGAAAACTAAATGCAAAAGACGCTCCAAGATTTGCAAATATCGCATGAACGAAACGAATCCGAAAACATACCGATGCTTGTTGAAGAAAGATGGGATGCCTTTTGGGGCATCCCCAAGCTTAGACGCTTGAGTCTCCTTGAATATTTACTTGGGGTGCCTTGGGCATCCCCAAGATTGAGCACTTTCCTCTCCTCCTTCTCCTCATACCAAGACCTCCTCGATCTTTAATCACTTCATCCACACAAAACTCAGCAGAAAACTCGGTAAGATCCGTTAGTATAATAAAGCAAATCACTACTCTAAGTACTGTTGCAAACCAATTCATATTTTGTTTTTCATTGTAGCTACTGTAATATAACTTTTCCATAGCTTATACTACCGATAAAAATCGATAGTTTCATCAAAACGAGCAAAACAATGCATCAAAAACAGAATCTGTCTTAAACAGGGCAGTCTGACGTAATTTGAACATTCGCCATACCTCCGTTACTCCAAAAATTCTTAAAAATTTAGGAAAAATAAAAACTTTGTATAGCAAGACAGTGAAAATGGTTTCAGAACCGTTTGACATTCCAGTAAAAAATATAAAATCACGCACTACAGCCAAAGTTTCTGTATTGCACCACGCAAACCAACAAGCAATCTACTCATCCTAAAGGCAAATCTTGGCACATTATTTTTATAATAAAATGGAATTGTACAAGGGGATAATTATGTTTTTAAGAATCTTCATGAAAACTTCTACATTGTTTCCATGAGCATGAACACAAGTGTTCAAGGTCGACCCTCACTTCTCCAATGCATAACTTCCAATCGCTTCTCTTTCGTGAAAAGGCTTTTAAGTTCCCCTCTATGTTTTTTGTTTTTAAACTTTATAAAAGCACTCAACAGAAAGAAATGACTCTCTAAACTTCCGGGTTGTCTCCCTGACAGTGCTTTCTTTAAAGCCATTAAGCTAGGCATAAAGTGCTCAAGTAATGAATCCACCTGGATCCCAAGGTATATCAAAGCCAATTTTAATTAACAATGATTTGGTATTTAGTAATGAGCACAAAGCAACATATATCATGCAATGACAAAGTATAACTCTCTTCCTATGCATCGGCATGTCATACAAGAACAATTCATGCACATCAATTAAAGGCCAATGAATAGTATAAGCAATTTCTTGCAATTCTATCGTGTTGGAAACATAGAGAGCCAGAGATGTTGTTCCTCTCTCATAATAATTGCAAGTAGGAGCATCAAGAACATGCATATTACATTCATCAAAATTATCAATGTAATCCTTAACAAGTGCAAATTTCTCTGATATAGTGTAGTCGGAAGAATTCAAAAAGATAATAGGACTATCATGTGTGGGTGCCATAGGAACAATTTCATGTTTAACATAAGGAAAAATAACAAGTTCATCTCCATAGTCATAATTCATAATGTCATCATGGCCACAAGCATAGCAAGCATCAAGTTCATCAAAAAGGGATATTTCAAACGAATCAACGGGGTCATAACAATTATCATGGCATTCATCCTTCGGTAAGAACGAAGGGAAACTAAACAATGTATGGGATAAAGAGTTACTCTCATTAGAAGATGGGAAAGGGTGATCAATCTGCTCTTCCTCCTTTTGTTCTTCGCTCTCCTCCTCATCTTTTTCATCTAGTGAGCTCACAGTTTCATCATTTTCTTCTTCCATAAACTCCTACAAAATATTAGAATTTCTTGGACAGCGGAGTTATTCTCAATAAATACATAAATATCATAATTTTATTTATAATTATCATAGCAATATTTAAGGATAGCAAGATTTTCAGGTCTATAAACTGAATCATCAAAATCTTCAAAATTTTCAAACAAAGATTCAATCTCATATGCACCCTTAAAAGCAACAAATTCTTCTATTCGTTCCACATCATAATAATCATATATACCTCTAGCATAAGAAGCCAAGGTTTCAGTATCATTAAATTCGCATGAATAGGAAAGGTGTGGAACCTCAATCTTAGAGCAAAAAGTATAATCATATCTCAAGCATATATTCCAAGCATACCATTGCAACATTTCAATTTGATCCCATAATTTCTTTTCCCTTTTGAGTCAAGAAATAATCCCTAAAGTATTCGCGTTGATCCAATGTTACTTCCATTATCAAGTTGAATGGGGTTTTCTCAGGATTATCAAAGTAGTGCATAATATTTTTCACATAACGAGCATCGTGGGTTTTAGGAGGTTCCCCGTCTCCATGAGTAGCAAGTACGACTAATTTTTTTGGTGTTTCGTGTTCCATATCCATAACTAAAGATAGAGAACAACTTAGAACAGGAAATAAAAACTACTTAGCGATAAAGCAAACAAGCACACATGAGAATATTCACCCCACACTATTGCTCCCCGGCAACGGCGCCAGAAAAAGGTCTTGATAACCCACAAGTATAGGGATCATTTGTAGCCTTCTTTGATAAATAAGAGTGTCGAACCCAACGAGGAGCTAAAGGCAGAAAAAATATTCCCTCAAGTTCTATCGACCACCGATACAACTCTATGCACACTTGACGTTTGCTTTATTGAAAACAAGTATGAAACTATTTTGTAGGTGTGATGCTAGAACGACTTTGCAAGAATAAAACTAGAAGTACTTTGTAAGATAATAAAAGTTAGGTGTTTAGAAAAAGGGTTTGTGTCAACAAGGAAGTTATTTGTCCCTAGGCAATCGATAACACGTATCGGTTATCATTCTTGCAACTTTATATGAGGGAGAGGCATAAGCTAACATACTTTCTCTACTTGGATCATATGTTGGAACTATAGCAAGCATCCATAACTACTAAAGATCATTAAGGTCGTGAAACCCAACCATAACATTAAGTATCAAGTCCTCTTTATTCCCATACGTCAGACCCACCTACTCGGGTTTAAGTTTCTGTCACTCTCGCAACCCACCATAAGCGAACCGTGAACATATTGCAACACCCTACAGCGAGGGCCCCTAAATTTTGCACTAGACGGAGGGCACGGTAGGACAACACGATAAATAAAATATACAATCGTACCAACCAAGATCAGGATTAACCCATAGGACAAAACGGATCTACTCAAACGTCATAGGATAACCATATATCACTGGGAAATAATATATAGAGTTCAGCACCATGTTTAAGTAGAGATTACAGCGGGGAGAAGGGGTGTTACACTACTACCTAGAGGGGGAGAAAGCTGGTGTTGACGGTAGCAAGATTGTTGATGTAGATCGCCGTCCCGATCGTTGCCTCAGCAGCTCTTCGGCGCCACCGAAACTGAGGGAGAGAGAGCCCCCCTCCTTTTTCTTTTTCCTTGGCCTCCCCTAGATGGGAGGAGAGTTCCCCCTCTGGTCCATGTCCTCCATGGCCGCGGAGGGGCGGGAGCCCCTTCGAGATTGGATCTCCCCCTCTGTTCTCTTTTGTTTCGCGTTCTCCAGATCTGGCCGAAAACCGTGTCTTATATTCCGGGAGATCCATAACTATGATTGCGCTGAGATTTTAAATTGATTTACATTTGGATATAAGTTTCCTTGCGCCTGAAGTAGAGCTCCAACCGACGTATGAGGTTGGCACAACCCACCACCATGCGCCTGGCTCAAGGATCGGATCCTGGTGGGTTGTGCCCACCACGAGACTCCGGTTGCGGTGATTCTAACTCCCAAAAATCACATATATTCCAAAATAATTCTCCATAAATTTTTATCGCGTTTGGACTTTGTTTGACATGGATTTCTGCGATAGAAAAAACATGCAAAAAAGTGGAACTGGCACTGGGCACTGGATCAATAGGTTAGTCCAATAAATCATATAAAAGTTGCCAAAAGTATGTGAAAGTGCTATAATATTGTCATGAAACAATAAAAAATTATAGATACGATGGAGACATATCAGTGTCCTTCCCACACTACACAGAAACCATCGGGGATAGGCCCTCCTGGGACACCAAATGAGCTCGTGTACGATCGGGCGAGGCATCGAAACCCAATCATTTCCGTAGGTATGCATCCCACACGGTGAATGATGTCTACTACACAACCTTCTTCTTGTAGACGTTGTTGGGCCTCCAAGTGCAGAGTTTTTAGGACAGTAGCAAATTTCCCTCAAGTGGATGACCTAAGGTTTATCAATCCGTGGGAGGCGTAGGATGAAGATGGTCTCTCTCAAGCAACCCTGCAACCAAATAACAAAGAGTCTCTTGTGTCCCCAACACACCCAATACAATGGTAAATTGTATAGGTGCACTAGTTCGGCGAAGATATGGTGATACAAGTGC
The DNA here is from genome assembly GCF_002575655.3 of Aegilops tauschii subsp. strangulata. NCBI lineage: Eukaryota > Viridiplantae > Streptophyta > Magnoliopsida > Poales > Poaceae > Aegilops > Aegilops tauschii. The sequence goes on from NC_053035.3 coordinate 402,919,975, forward strand.
AATATGGATGATAGATATAGGTTTTTGTAATCTGAAAATAAAAAAACAGCAAGGTAGCAAGTGGTAAAGGTGAGCATAAACGGTATTGCAATGCTAGGAAACAAGGCCTAGGGTTCATACTTTCACTAGTGCAAGTTCTCTCAACAATAATAACATAATTGGATCATATAACTATCCCTCAACATGCAACAAAGAGGCACTCCAAAGTCACTAATTGCAGGGAACAAACGAAGAGATTATGGTAGGGTACGAAACCACCTCAAAGTTATCCTTTCTGATCGATTTATTCAATAGTCCGTAGTAAAATAACATGAAGATATTCTTTCCATTCAATCTATCCTAGAGCTCGTACTAGAATAACACCTTAAGACACAAATCAACCAAAACCCTAATGTCACCTAGATACTCCAATGTCACCTCAAGTATCCGTGGGCATGATTATAGGATATGCATCACACAATCTCAGATTCATCTATTCAACCAACACAACGAACTTCAAAGAGTGCCCCAAAGTTTCTACCGGAGAGTCAAGACGAAAACGTGTGCCAACCCCTATGCATAAGTTCACGAGGTCACGGAACTCGCAAGTTGATCACCAAAACATACATCAAGTGGATCACGTGATATCCCATTGTCACCACAGGTAAGCACATGCAAGATATACATCAAGTGTTCTCAAATCCTTAAAGACATCCGATAAGATAACTTCAAAGGTAAAACTCAATTCATCACAAGAGAGTAGAGGGGGAGAAACATCATAAGATCCAAAAATAATAGCAAAGCTCGCGATACATCAAGATCGTGCCGACTGAAGAACACGAGAGAGAGAGATCAAACACATAGCTACTGGTACATACCCTCAGCCCCGAGGGTGAACTACTCCCTCCTCGTCATGGAGAGCACCGGGATGATGAAGATGGCCACCGGAGAGGGATTCCCCCCTACGGCAGGGTGCCGGAACGGGTCTAGATTGGTTTTCGGTGGCTACGGAGGCTTCTGGCGGCAGAACTCCCGATCTATTGTGTTCCCCAATGTTTTTAGGGTGTATGGACATATATAGGCGAAAGAAGTCGGTCAAGGGAGCCACGAGGGGCCCACGAGGGTGGGGGCGCGCCCAGGGGATAGGGCGCGCCTCCCTGCCTTGTGGCTTCCTCGAAGCTTCCCTGACGTCTACTCCAAGTCTCCTGGATTGCTTCCGTTCCAAAAATAACTCTCCCGAAGGTTTCATTCGGTTTGGACTCCATTTGATATTCCTTTTCTTCGAAACACTAAAATTGGCATGAAAACAACAATTTGGGCTGGGCCTCGGGTTAATAGGTTAGTCCCAAAAATAATATAAAAGTGTTTAGTAAAGCGTTTGTGCGAGGTGGCCACCATGGGTGTTGAATGAATACCCTCCTCGCCTCTTGACCATGCAGGTGGTTTGGGAGGTAATCACCGGTAAACTGCTTTGAAAAGTACTGAAAACAAAGCTATGCATAAATCTCTGTTATAAATTTTGAAATGGCGCAAGGGGTAAAAACAAGGTAAAAGACTTAGTACGATCCTATAGTTGACTGATGTCTTCTTCATTGTGCAAACAAAGATCTTGCTGTTATTCATTGCAAGTTTTTTCATCCTAACAATCTTTCTGAGTTTCTTGACTTGACTGATATTCATGGACATCTCATTTCCCCATATGCAAAATGGGTCGAACACTGGGTCTAAGCCTCTGACAGCAGGACCTACATGTGCAAGACCAAATTGTAAGAAACCTGAATATTAGAATGATTCATGCAACTGAAGAATAATGTGCTATTAGCCAAAGGACCCTGCTTGAACAAACCTCGATGGTAAACCGCAGTGCTCCCATTGTTTCCCTGCAACACACATAAGGAATATCTTTATCAGGTTAACTGAGAGTTGCCATACTATCAGTAGATGTCGAATCACGGGTTCCAGCAAAACCCTCAAGGTTCGAACACTGGGGTGCGCGCGAAGATCTCCCCCTACCGATCCACGTCCTAACTCAGCTAAGATCTTACGAACTAACTCGACGAACTCGCAACACAGAGTACACACGATTTATACTGGTTCGGGCCACCGTTGTGGTGTAATACCCTACTCCAGTGTGGTGGTGGTGGATTGCCTCTCGGGCTAATGATGAACAGTACAGGGGGAAGAACAACCCCCTGAGGAGAGGTGTTCTTGTGCTTGGTGGATGTGATTCTGGGGATGAACTAGTTCTAGTCCAAGATGAGGTCGCCCGCCGCTACGGTGGTGGCTAGACCTCTTTATAGTGGCCTTGGTCCTCTTCCCAAATATTGAGCGGGAAGGGATCCCACAACGGCCAATTTGAAGGGGGACAACTAGTACAAGCTATCTTGACAAAAGCAGTCTTCCCCTGCCAAAGGCTCTGGTGGTGACACCTTCTTGGGCTCCACGATGACCTCCATCTTGTCGTCCTTCTGGTCTTGGTCTTGTTGCACTGCTATGGAAACCTTTGCTTCATGCCTCGGTACTCCGCGCATGCGCCTGCTTCCTTAGCACCGAAGAGGAAACAAGGACACTGTGTGCGTTGGCGCTCGCCTGGCCTTGGTCGTCATGGCTCATGTCAATAGAACCTCACGAGCTTTGCCTGGCCTTGAACTCTCCGCCCCTCGTGAGCCAGCCTGGTGAGGCCACTCCTGAGGAGGTCTTGTGTCGCCCGCCTCGCGAGGCTTGGCTCCTCACGAGGGTCTTGAGTCTTTGCTGGTGAAGATGGGTCGTACGGGCCCGCTCGCAGAGCCACGCCGTGGGCCGCAGGCAGGCAAGTCTGGGGACCCCCGTTCCCAGAACGCCGACAGTAGCCCCCGGGCCCAAGGCGCGCTCGGGCTTGGCTTCGAAGCGAAGCCTGGGGTCAAGGGCGAAGCGCCGCGGGCCCCAATAGCCTGCGGCCTTGGTTGACGCGTGGTGGTTGATTGGACGTGGGCGTCTCCGCTTCCCCATGCTGCCTCGGCAACTGCCCGACTTGACAAGTCCCTGCGACATGCAAGGAAAACCATCATTACCTGTGATCATGGGGGGTGCTGGTTGTTCTTCTCCTGGTATAGATGGGAGGGGGCAGAGCCCCCATCGCCCATCACTTCTTTGCCTCTCCTACTTCTTCTCCTTCCTTGCTCTACCCCTTGCTTGTGCACGCATGGCGCCAATCCGGAGGTTCTCGGCCGCAGAGAAGGGCAAGGCTCCCCTCACTGAGCCCGAGCTGCTCCCGCCAAAGAAGAGGAGCTCCCATCACCGCGAGATGGTAGTGAGGCTGGTGGTGTCGCGGCCTTGGTAAGAAAGGCCGCCGCCTGGGTCCCCGCTGCCCTTGTATACTTGCGCCGATGGTTCCGGAGGGAGAACCAACGAGCGTCGCTGCCCGCGCCAGGGCCGTGGCCGCCGCACCGCGGAGGCGCATGCCGTCGCCCCAGGGGTCCACGCGACAGACTCCTCGCGCGAGTTTGTGATATGGGCGGCGATGCCCCTGAGCACCCGGATTCGCCTCCCGTAGTTCTTCACTAATGAGATGCCGCCGAGGGGCCTTTGCGAGCTTTGGCAGCAACATGCCGACTGCGACTGGAGCGGAGATTGGAGCCGTTGCCTCCGGGAAGATCTTCATGACCCGAGGCTGGGGCAAGATTGCCCGAGTCTGCCGCGTGGAGGGCGCCCTCGCAATCCACTTCGAGTACGATGGCACCTCCGTGCTGTTCTTCAAGATCTTCGACGAGGAAGGCCACCACCTGGAGTGTTGTCCTGAAGGAGGTCGCCAGGACGACGCTGCGGCGGGCGCTGGGCCCATAGCAGGCCTCGTCTGCGGCTCCTCCAGCGACAACGGCGACTCCTGGTGGTCCAGCGACTCTCCCGAGCTTTACGAGACTCCGGAAATGAGCGACGACATCTACGTTCCCCCAAATTCTCGCCGAGCCCGGAGCAAGGCCGCGGCGTCCAGCCGCCGTCGTCGCTGATCTGGATGGGGTTGGCGTCGGCCTCACGTGGCCCACTGTTGATGATGGCGTCGGCGACATCTGGTGCGCGTAGATAGAACTCCTAGGAATTCCTTCCCTTTTGTTCCCTGCGAGGAATCAAGAAATGAACCCCGTGGAGGCGTCTAAGGCGTCTGTAATGCCTTTTGTCAATATAGCCCTTATTATGAAGATTTGTGTGCGCATATCCTGCCGAGGCTCGGCCTCCCCTTTCCAATCCCGCGGCAGCTTGGTGCTCTATGCTGACAGGTCCCGGTCCCCAGGCCGCTGCAGCCGTCGCTGGTATGCCAGGTCGCGTGCCGTGGTCAAGGCCAGGAGGTGAGTGGCCCGAGGTCCAGTAAGAGCTCCTGAGGCGCGATGTTTAAGAGGTCCCCTTTAGCGCGCAAGCAGCTGTCTTACGATGGGAATGGAAGAAAATGTTGCCGCAGCAGGGAGCGAAGGGAGTGAGCGAGGGTCTCGTGCCGTAGCGAATGGTGGATCCAGAGCAATAACTTATCTTGGCTGTCCGGAGTCGGCTCCTCGAGTCGTGCCGGACTCGTGCATCGGCCACTGTAGTGTAGCTTGGTCAGGCCCGTGCGAGCCTCTCCCCCCTCTTCTATGTGTTCTCCTGAGTGCACTGTGACCTCAGGTCTCGGCCCTCGAGCGAGCTCAGCCGCCGCTGGTATGCCAGGTCGCGATGCCGTAGTCAAGGCCAGGGGGTGAGGGCTGGAGAGCCAGTAAGAGCTCCTGAGACGCGATGCTCAGGAGCCCCCCTTTAACGCGCGAGCGAATCGCACAAGAGAAGATGGAGAGTCCGCGGTACCCCCCGCTGTTTTCCTCGAGAGACTTTGCAAGTTCGCGTGAGGAAGGGCCCGAGCTGCCGTGGTGATTGCTGGTTCGCCTCTGGTGCGTGAGAGGGGACTCCCTACTGCAGGGAGCCCCCGGGACGTGTACAGCCCCGCCCTGACACGTGGCTTGCACGGCAGGGCTAGACAAGGTGTGTCTGGACACTCGTGAGGCAGCATGGGACTCACGAGGCCCTACCTGAAGGCGGGTTATGCCTGGTCTTGGTTCTTGTCTGCTGTCTTGGTCCTGCAAGGTGGTTAGACAACCTGCGCCGAACGAATATCCTGAGGTTATCGCGTGAGAAGGCCAAGCACCAACGGCCCCAGGAGGTGACGTGAACGGGGCCGTCCCACCAGACAGAGCTCGGCCATTGGATTTATCAACGCTGCAGGGACGGGCCCGAGCACAGACGCCGTGCCTAATCCTCTCACGCGAAGGGTCCTGAAGAAAGACAACCGGTGCGCGGCTCCCGCTATGGGCGATAATCAAGCAGGTGATAGTCATAGATAGATTAAGCATGAAAGGCAACCTAGGTCAGGTAAATGCATAATGATACGTGCCACTGGGTCCGGCCCGAGCGGCTTGGGGATGATGCAGCCCGAGGGGCGCCCCTAGCAAGGTAAGCTAAAGACAGAAACAAGGAAAGATACTGTCATGACCGGTTTTCCAATAAAAATATTTATTGAGAGACCGATCCCTTTTACGGACCAATAAAGAAGAATTCCTTCTCACTGGTAGACAATATCTTGGTCACAGAAGAAAAACACCAGGAGTACTGAATATAATACAAGGTTGAGCGGAGACTGCTCAACAATTTATTACAAGCGCGCCGATAAAACATAACGGCGGATAGGGTGGCATAACTACCAACTCACGATAAAAGCGGTGGTGGATATATCACAGCGAAGTGGGTGATATGACTCCAGAAAAACTAACAGCTCTTCGAGCGTCGGAGTGAGGCTCGAGGAGACTTATTGCGGGTGGCGGAAGCGTATATAATACAAGTGACCAATATCCAGGATCGCACGGGACTGACTGGGATTCCTCTAGGCGTCGGACTCACTATCATACTCTTCATCCATGAGATCGCCTTCATCAACATCTGGCCAAATCAACAAGCCAGGTGAGTACTATGAAAGTACTCGCAAGACAGTTTGGACATAAGATATAACAAATGTAAAAATGATGCATCTGAACAGATTAACAAGTGCACTCAGACAGAGGGATAATAATGCGTGGGAAATAAAAGAGAAGTCAGGCGGTAGTCCTCCCGAAATCCCAAAGTAAATACTGAGGGCCAAACGAGTGTCTGAATGACTCCTCGAGAGGAAAAGACAAGAATAACAATGCCGCAGTCGGGCGTCAAGGCGACACCACATAAAGGGCTTATAATAGAATATAAAAGACAGTGCATGCCACAGTCGGACGTCTGAGCGACATCACATAAAGGGCTTATATTGAAAGAATAAATAAGAGTGCATGCCGCAGTAGGACGTGTGAAGCGAGATCACATAAGGGGCTTATATTGAAAGAATAAATAACAGTGCATGCCATAGTCGGACGTCTGAAGCGACATCACATAAGGGGCTTATATTGAAAGTAAATAACAAGAGTGCCACAGTCGGACATATGAGCGACATCACATAAAGGGCTTCATAACTTAATGTCTCAGTAGCTCAAGAATTTAAATCATATCAAGGGAATAATCAGGTATGAGATAAACAACAGGGGTTAGTCCATCCACAGGAATAACGTTCAACCAAGTTTACCATTCAAGTTTGTTCAGCGGGGATAATACCACGAGAATTTGACATAGATATGGATACATTGGTCACGATCCTTGACCATGGATACGATGACTCGGAAGGATTTGACTCTGCAGAGTTTGTACTTTAACCACAGCCAACGGATTTCAGTAGTCATGGGGAATAGTTCCGTTTATGGTGTTTTGGAAGAAACACATCTAACCAGTACACACCCATTCAACATTCCGAAGCCAGGAATCACCCTCGGCAACGCTCAAGAAAAACCTTGAGATGGGGAGGCTACAACCTCGCGTAGCATGGGATCAAATTTATATACGCGTGCTCTAAGGGGTGCCCCCCTCTCGGTCCCAACCGGAAACACCCATGCCCCCTGACCGGATGACTGGCTTTAATCCAGGGCCATGGAACCCTCATCCCGGCCCCTCTATTTTATGTGTACACGGAAAGAGGTTAACAACTTACTAAACCGCATTCTGGCAGAAAACATGTGGCAGCACGGAAGGGGGAAGAACGATAACGTGACTCCGTCCATGTTAACGTCGGAATTTATCGGATGACGTAAGGCTGGCATGCTACAATAGTACCACCTTACTGCCCTTCATGTCACCACATGACTAGGTCATCTCTCATCAAAGATCATAGTAACTTCGGGACACACGGGTAGTTGCCTTACATGCAACGAGATACTCACCGATGCTCATATGCCATGCACAACCATTCAAGCAAACATGCAAAACACCTATCATATCAAAGGTTCAAACATGCTTGCCTGGTTCGGAGAAGCTGGAGTCTAGCTGGGCGAAGTTTGCGGCTCCGTCACCTCTTCCGGAACCTACGGTATAGCGAAAACGTATACTAACGTGAAAATCATCGTGTGCATAAAAGTTGTTCCAATTTTTTCCAAATAAATACTACAAAAAACTAGACAAAAATATAAGACTGTCAGAAAAAGAATCACTCAAAAATCACCTTCTATTAAAAAGTTATAAGGGTTTTAGTCCAGGGACTAATCTGTGATGAAACAGAAAAGATCCAGGGACTTAACTGAGAAAACAGAAAACGGGTCGGAGAGAAACGCGCCAGCCCGAAGAGAAAACGTACTTGCCCGAAGGCGCCAACAGAAAACGTTTCGAGGGAGAGAAAGAAGAGAGGCTGACGTGGGGGTCCCACATGTCAGGTTTAAAATCTCGCCGGCGCCCGAAGGCTGCGGTGGTCGCCGGCGTCGAACCACGGCGAGTCAGGGAGATCGGAGTGTACCAAGAGGTTCAGTGCGTCCTTCCCCATCGGTGGGTGGTGGACTTGGTCGTCGGGGAGCACCACGTCAACGGCGACACTTTCTCCGGCGGACGGCGGCTCGGGCGATGGTGGAGAACTTCGGTGGGCGCTGCAAACTCCGAATTGAAGCGCGGGTCAGGAGAGTGGATGCATAAGGAAGCTACTGGCAAGAGCTGAGAGGTAGAAGTGCACGCACGGGAGCGAATCGAGCTGGATCCCGTGGCGGGTCGCGGCGGCCGGAGTTGGGGAAGAAGGCTCCCTCGGGGCTCTTCCAGTGGCTAGGCGTGGTGTTGGAGGTGTGCAGAGGTGGTGTGGGTTCGAGTTGGAGCTCGGGGCCTCTATTTATAGGCGGTTCAAGGGGGTGGCCGTGAACGGGCTTGCTCCGGCGAGCAATTACGGCGAGGCAATGGCTTGGCAGGGAGCTTAAGTGGCCAGGCAGCATCAGGGAGGTGTACTGGTGCCGTTCCCCCGCTAATCTAGGTCGGGCTTGGCGTAATGGCGCCGGTCCTCGACGGGGTGGCCGTACCGGCACGGCGGCGGCAGAGAGCGCGCGCAGCGCCTGGCAGTTCACGACGAGGGTGGCAGCGTGCACTGGGGAGTGGATGGCCACGCGGCGGCCTCCGGTGGCTTGGGCGGCGCTGGACGGCGCCGTCTGCGCTGCGCCTCTCTCTGGCGGCCGCAAAGCCGCCGCTGCCGTCGCTCACGGGGCGGCGCACCTCCTCCTGCTCGTCGCCGACGCCCGCAAGCCTCCAGGCGATCGTGCGGTGCAGAGGACAAGGAGGAAGCGCAGGGCGCACGGCGACACCGCGGCACTGGCGAGATCGACTACAGGTTCTGAAGAAAACGACAGTGCACTGAAACTGTTTTGTCTGAATTTTCTGAACATGTTAGAAACAGTGTCCAGCAGGTGTTCGATGAAATGATTTGGCAAGAAGAAAAATTTTCCTGGAGCTGGGACTTGGTGAGGTGACCTCTCAATGCACCCAGAGGCTGCCTGATTTTTCTTGGATTTTTAGGAGAAGAATTCAAATGAATTTCATCAAATTTGGCAAATCTGGTCCAAACTTGCAGCAAGAATAATTTGAAATATTTGAACTGAAGACCAGTGGATCTTCATGGATCTTGGTTGAGGGTTCAAAGGACTAGCTAGGGAAATTGGTTTGGGGACAAAACTCAAAGCAAAAAGGGTAGTTCCTTTGTAAATCTCCAAGAGCTAGAATAGAAGGCAGAAATTGTTTTTGATGAGAAATAAGTGGAAACATATATGTGGAGAGGTTCAACTTGCTGGATTTGAGGTATATCATGATCCAAAGGTGGGGAAAGGTTTATGGGAGTGGATTTCCACTTAGGTCATGGCAAGAGGGATTTTTGAAAAGTGGAGAAGATCACTTCAAAATGTCATAGAGTTATTAAAAGATTTTTCAAAAGGAATTTTCCCCAAGTGAAAAGCATTTGGTTTTGGGTCCAAATAAAAAGGGAAAACCTCCAAGACCAAAATAAAGTCTTGGGTGAATCCAAAACAAACACTAGTCATAAAAGAAAATATTTTGAGAGGGAGAGTTCTTTAGAAGAAAAATTTAAATCACCTCCCTCAAATCAAGTAAAAGTTTTGAAAAAGCCAAATAAAATTTTGGGTGTCACAACACCTACCCCCTTAGGAAAAATCTCGTCCTCGAGATTTCAGCTGATCCTCAAATAGATATGGGTACTCTGCCTGAAGAAAATCTTCTCTTTCCCAGGTAGCTTCATCCTCTGCGTGATTGCTCGACTAGACTTTGAAATTTTTTGTTGTTTTCTGATGGGTCCTCCTTTCAGACTCTTCCAATATCTTCACTGGCTGTTCTCTGTAGGTAAGGTCTGGTTGCACATCAATGCTCTCATGAGATACATGCTTCTCCGGGTTGTTCACACATTTCCTCAACTGTGAGACGTGAAACACGTCGTGGACGTCTGACAGCTCCTTGGGTAGGTCTAGCTGGTAGGCTACGTTGCCTCTTCGTGCAACTATACTGAAGTGTCCAATAAATCTCGGGGCTAGCTTCCCCTTAATTTTGAACCGTTGCAGGCCCCTCATAGGGGACACTCGTAGGTATACGGAGTCACCGGGTTCAAAGCTGATCTTACGATGTTTTTGATCATAATAGCTCTTTTGTCGGCTTTGAGCAGTCTTGAGTCTGTCCCTGATCTGCTTAACCTTCTCCTCGGCCTCCTTGAGCATGTCTGGGCCGAAGATACGACTGTCGCCTGTTTCTGACCAATTCAGTGGGGTACGACACCTCCGTCCGTACAATGCTTCAAAGGGTGCCATTTGTAAGCTGGCTTGGTAACTGTTGTTGTAAGCAAACTCGGCATACGGCAAACTTTCTTCCCAACTGGATACATAGGTGAGCACACAGGCTCTCAACATGTCCTCTAAGATTTGGTTTACGCGTTCCGTTTGCCCATCAATCTGAGGGTGGTACGCTGTACTGAAAGCTAGTTGCGTGCCCAGAGCTTGTTGTAAGTGATCCCAGAATTTAGAGACAAATTGAGTGCCTCGGTTGGATATTATAGTCTTTGGGACTCCATGCAAACAAACTATACGTGAGAGATAAAGCTTGGCCAGCCTTTGTGTGGAGTAGGTCGTCTTCACGGGAATGAAATGTGCTACCTTAGTTAGCCTATCGGTGATGACCCATATGGCGTCATTCCCGCGTTGCGATCAAGGTAGTCCGACGACGAAGTCCATTCCAATTTCATCCCATTTCCACTCAGGTATCCTGTTTGGCTGGAGTAGCCCTGCTGGCTTTTGATGCTCGGCTTTAATGCGCTGACAGGAATCGCAACAAGCAATGAATGCTGCTATATCCCTTTTCATACCGTGCCACCAAAATCTTTCCTGAATGTCTTTGTACATTTTGGTTCCTCCAGGGTGGATTGAGTATGGAGCGGTGTGGCTCTCGGTTAGGATTTGTTGCTTGAGTTCTTCAATGTTAGGTACGCAAAGTTTGTCCCTGTACCATAATATTCCTTCATTGTCTGTGACGAACTCTGAAGCTTTGCCAAGGCTCATCTTTCTCTTTATTCCTTCGATGCTGGGATGCCCTTGCTGAGCCTTCTTAATTTGTTCCATTAGGGTGGGATGTATCTCCAGATTTGATACGGTGCCCTCCGAGACTAACACCATGTTGAGTCTAGCGAACTCCTGCTGAAACTCAGGCCTCAAGTTTTGTGGGCTGTCGTTGCCCGGGCTGGGGTTCCGACTAAGGGCATCTGCCACTACATTTGCTTTCCTTGGATGGTAGTGAATGCCGACATCATAGTCCTTGACTAATTCCAACCAGCGTCGTTGGCATGAATTTAGCTCTGGCTGTGTGAAAATATATTTAAGGCTCTTATGGTCCGTATATATTTCACAACGATTTCCCAACAGAAAGTGCCTCCACTCCTTGAGTGCATGGATGACCGCTGCTAGCTCCAAGTCATGAGTTGGATAATTTTCCTCATGCTTCCGTAGCTGCCTGGAAGCATACGCGACCACTTTGCCATCTTGCATCAGTAGACATTCGAGGCCTTTCCGGGATGAGTCACAATACACTTCAAAACTCTTGTGTATGTCCGGCACAGTTAAGACCGGTGCGGTTGTTAGTTTCTTCTTGAGTTCTTGGAAGCTTTTCTCGCATGCTTCCGTCCATACGAATTTCTTGTCTTTCTTGAGCAACTGTGTCATTGGTTTTGCCTTAGTGGAGAATCCTTCAATAAACCTTCTGTAATATCCGGCCATTCCAAGGAAACTCCGCACATTTGTCACATTGGCTGGTGGCTTCCAGTCCAGTATGGCTTTGACTTTTTCTGGGTCTACGGCCACGCCTTCTTGGGTTAATATATGGCCTAGGAAACCAACTTGCCTTAGCCAAAATTCACACTTGCTAAATTTGGCGTACAACTGATGTTTCCTTAATTCTCCCAAAACAATTCTGAGATGCTCAGCATGCTCTTCTGGTGTCCTTGAGTAAACCAGAATATCGTCAATGAACACCACAACAAATTTGTCCATGAATTTCATGAACACTTTGTTCATGAGGTGGACGAAAAATGCGGGGGCGTTTGTTAGTCCAAAAGGCATCACTGTGAACTCATATAATCCGTATCTGGAGGTAAACGCTGTCTTAGGGATATCTTCTGTCCGTACTTTCAATTGATGATATCCCGATCTCAAATCAATTTTTTAGAACACCTTGGCTTGTGCGAGCTGGTCAAACAAATCATTTATCCGTGGCATCGGATATTTGTTTTTGATGGTGACCATATTGAGAGCTCGATAGTCTATACACAGTCTCAGTGTCCCATCCTTTTTCTTGGTGAATAATACTGGCGAACCCCAAGGTGAGGAGCTGGCTCGAATAAAACCTTTGTCCAGTAATTCCTTTATCTGCTTCTTCAATTCTACCAATTCTGAGGGTGCCATTCTATAAGGTAATGGCCTTGTCAACCAGAGTTTTAAAATCCGGGAAAGTGTGCACGGCCAGTTGGCATCTTAATGCTGGCGCCAGGCCGTCCAAAATTTCTTCCATCCTCTTGTTCTCTGTCATGTGCTCGTCGTAGGCGTAACGAGATAGCTGGGTAAACTGACCGTTGTATTCTGTCACTGACATGCCTCTTTGCTTGAGGTCATCAAATTCTCTCTTCTTGATTTTTATGATGCTCCTGGGGAAGTGTGCCCCACGAAAACCTTCCTTAAACTCTTCCCAGGTTATGTTGTGTTCACTGGGATGCATGTGTAGGAAGTTTTCCCACCATGCTGCAGCTGCTCCAGTGAGGTAGTGAGGTGCATAAAGCACCTTCTCATGATCTGAGCACTGAGCAATAATCAGCTTTCTCTCGATGTCACCAAGCCAATCATCGGCTTCAAGTGGCCTATCGGTGTGAGCAAACGTTGAAGGGCGAGTCTTCTGTAATTCAGACAACTTGGAGTGTGGTTGATAGGGCTCACGGTGGTTTCCCATATTGATGACGTGATTCATCATCTCTTGGTGCTGTTGCTGGCTTTGTTCGAAGAGGCGGCATACTTGAGATAAGGCTGCCTCGCTGTCCTGTTGACTAGACTGTCCTTGAGTGAAGTTGTTGCTGGTCTGTGTTCCATAAACCTCTTCTGGTTGATTGGGCATGGAACGAGTCCACGGACGAGACATTTTCCACTCTGGGGTATTATTTAGCGAAACTCATGAGAAGAACTGTGTGGCACAAGGAAAATCTTGCAAAGGCAAAAATTTAAAAGACCTCAAGATTTTTCAAGAAAACATAAACGATTTCGTACGGGGAAGAACTGCTTAGCACATATCTTACACGCGAAACACAAACATACGATACAGCACTCAGGATGTGCCTACACATTCCTGACATGTTATTTAGACTAGCACGCTCCTCCGGAATGCAGCGCATACAACTACTACAAACTTAAGTACACGAAACACCTCATACATGTAGACACAACGTGCGGCTACTCGGCGCTCTCAGTCGGAGATGGTGACGATGTCCTTTCCCTTGCCGAGGGCAAGACTCAGCGGTGCAGGAGATTCAACCTCCACCTCCTCCCTAGTAGGCTCCAGATGCGTAGCACTGCGCTGCGGTGATGGTGCGGGAGCGACCGGCGGCAGTGCGGGTGTGGCAGGCGGTGCAGCTCTGACTGGAGTAGGTGCGATGACTCGGTCGAACTCCTCAGTGGTAGGCAGACGGCGAGCAGTGGCCAAAATGGCTGGTGCATAAGATGCTGAGGATGAGACGAATGTCAGAGGCGGTGCCATGTGGAGAAGCTCCTTCCTGCGGGCAGGACCGCCCGGAACTAAGTCCATGCGGGCAGCCACAAGATCGTCCATGAGGTTGTCGAAAGGTTCCTCCAGAGCTTTGAGATACTCCACAACCATCTCGATGGCTTCATCTCGCTCTCCCCTATGGCAGGCGAATGCATAGTGACAAGTATATGGCACATGGCATGGGAGGTAGCGGTAGCGACGAGTCTTCATCATAGGAAGAATGTCCCGAAGGCGAGCTATCGCCTCACGGGCAGCCATCTGCATGGCATGCCTCTCCGTAGGCATGGCCCTTCCCACAAAACGGAAGTGGCGAGACGCAGAACGTCCTCCCTTGAATTGCACCACGGCCTGGTGCATAGACACGTCGTCGCTGAGCTTGTGCTGATAAAGCGTGAACTCCGGACGAGTCGCTGGCCCGATCGCGAGCTTGGTGATGGAGACGAGGAGTTTGAAAAACCCCTCGGGCACGTTAGTGAACATCCGAGTCTCGCAGTTGTTGCCAGCCATCTACAAAAGTAGGCAAAAATTCTGAGTAGTCATGTCATAAATTTATGATGACCAACAGAAAATAGCTACATTTGCAAAATGCTGAAAAAGCACAAAAGACGCTAATAACCGATTAGCGATCGCACCTAGTGGCTTCCTATAGTCAGCCTGGCTCTGATACCAAGCTTGTCTTGACTGGTTTTCCAATAAAAATATTTATTGAGAGACCGATCCCTTTTACGGACCAATAAAGAAGAATTCCTTCTCACTGGTAGACAATATCTTGGTCACAGAAGAAAAACACCAGGAGTACTGAATATAATACAAGGTTGAGCGGAGACTGCTCAATAATTTATTACAAGCGCGCCGATAAAACATAACGGTGGATAGTGTGGCATAACTACTAACTCACGATAAAAGCGGTGGTGGATATATCACAGCGAAGTGGGTGATATGACTCCAGAAAAACTAACAGCTCTTCGAGCGTCGGAGTGAGGCTCGAGGAGACTTATTGCGGGTGGCGGAAGCGTATATGATACAAGTGACCAATATCCAGGATCGCACGGGACTGACTGGGATTCCTCTAGGCGTCAGACTCACTATCATACTCTACATCCATGAGATCGCCTTTGCCAACATCTGGCCAAATCAACAAGCCAGGTGAGTACTATGAAAGTACTCGCAAGACAGTTCGGACATAAGATATAACAAATGTAAACATGATGCATATGAACAGATTAACAAGTGCACTCAGACAGAGGGATAATAATGCGTGGGAAATAAAAGAGAAGTCAGGCGGTAGTCCTCCCGAAATCCCAAAGTAAATACTGAGGGCCAAACGAGTGTCTGAATGACTCCTCGAGAGGAAAATACAAGAATAACAATGCCGCAGTCGGGCGTCAAGGTGACACCACATAAAGGGCTTATAATAGAATATAAAAGACAGTGCGTGCCACAGTCGGACGTCTGAGCAACATCACATAAAGGGCTTATATTGAAAGAATAAATAACAGTGCATGCCATAGTCGGACGTCTGAAGCGACATCACATAAGGGGCTTATATTGAAAGAATAAATAACAGTGCATGCCACAGTCGGACGTCTGAAGCGACATCACATAAGGGGCTTATATTGAAAGTAAATGACAAAAGTGCTACAGTCGGACGTCTGAGCGACATCACATAAAGGGCTTCATAACTTAATGTCTCAGTAGCTCAAGAATTTAAATCATATCAAGGGAATAATCAGGTATGAGATAAATAATAGGGGTTAGTCCATCCACAGGAATAACGTTCAACCAAGTTTACCACTCAAGTTTGTTCACCGGGGATAATACCACGAGAATTTGACATAGATATGGATACACTGGTCACGACCCTTGACCATGGATACGACGACTTGGAAGGATTTGACTCTGCAGAGTTTGTACTTTAAGCACAGCCAACGGATTTCAGTAGTCACGGGGACTAGTTCCGTTTACGGTGTTTTGGAAGAAACACATCTAACCAGTACACACCCATTCAACATTCCGAAGCCAGGAATCACCCTCGGCAACGTTCAAGAAAAACCTTGAGATGGGGAGGCTACAACCTCGCGTAGCATGGGATCAAATTTATATACGCGCGCTCTAAGGGGTGCCCCCCCTCTCGGTCCCAACCGGAAACACCCATGCCCCCTGACCGGATGACTGGCTTTAATCCAGGGCCATGGAACCCTCATCCCGGCCCCTCTATTTGGTGTGTACACGGAAAGAGGTTAACAACTTACTAAACCGCATTCTGGCAGAAAACATGTGGTAGCACGGAAGGGGGAAGAACGATAACGTGACTCCGTCCACGTTAACGTCGGAATTTATTGGATGACGTAAGGCTGGCATGCTACAACAGTACCACCTTACTGCCCTTCATGTCACCACATGACTAGGCCATCTCTCATCAAAGATCATAGTAACTTCGGGACACACGGGTAGTTGCCTTACATGCAACGAGATACTCACCGATGCTCATATGCCATGCACAACCATTCAAGCAAACATGCAAAACACCTATCATATCAAAGGTTCAAACATGCTTGCCTGGTTCGGAGAAGTCGGAGTCTAGCTCGGCGAAGTTCGCGGCTCCGTCACCTCTTCCGGAACCTACGGTATAGCGAAAACGTATACTAACGTGAAAATCATCGCGTGCATAAAAGTTGTTCCAAATTTTTTCCAAATAAATACTATAAAAACTAGACTAAAATATAAGACTGTCAGAAAAAGAATCACTCAAAAATCACCTTTTATTAAAAAGTTATAAGTGTTTTAGTCCAGGGACTAATCTGTGATGAAACAGAAAAGATCCAGGGACTTAACTGAGAAAACAGAAAATGGTTCGGAGAGAAACGCGCCAGCCCAAAGAGAAAACGTACTTGCCCGAAGGTGCCAACAAAAACGTTTCGAGGGAGAGAAAGAAGAGAGGCTGACGTGGGGGTCCCACATGTCAGGTTTAAAATCTCGCCGGCGCCCGAAGGCTGCGGTGGTCGCCGGCGTCGAACCACGGCGAGTCAGGGAGATCGGAGTGTACCAAGAGGTTCAGTGCGTCCTTCCGCGTCGGTGCGTGGTGGACTTGGTCGTCGGCGAGCACCACGTCGACGGCGACACTTTCTCCGGCGGACGGCGGCTCGGGCGATGGTGGAGAACTCCGGTGGGCACTGCAAACTCCAAATTGAAGCGCGGGTCAGGAGATTGGATGCATAAGGAAGCTACTGGCAAGAGCTGAGAGGTAGAAGTGCACGCACTGGAGCGAATCGAGCTGGATCCCGTGGCGGGTCGCGGCGGCCGGTGTTGGGGAAGAAGGCTCCCTCGGGGCTCTTCCAGTGGCTAGGAGTGGTGTTGGAGGTGTGGAGAGGTGGTGTGGGTTCGAGTTGGAGCTCGGGGCCTCTATTTATAGGCGGTTCGAGGGGGTGGCCGTGAACGGGATCGCTCCGGCGAGCAATTACGGCGAGGCAATGGCTTGGCAGGGAGCTTAAGTGGCCAGGCAGCATCAGGGAGGTGTACTGGTGCCATTCCCCCGCTAAGCTAGGTCGGGCTTGGCGTAATGGCGCCGGTCCTCGACGTGGTGGCCGTAAGAGCACGGCGGCGGCAGAGAGTGCGCTCCGCGCCTGGCAGTTTGCGACGAGGGTGGCAGCGCGCACTGGGGAGTGGATGGCCACGCGGCGGCCTCCGGTGGCTTGGGCGGCGCTGCACGGCGCCGTCTGCGCTGCGCCTCTCTCTGGCGGCCGCAAAGCCGCCGCTGCCGTCGCTCACGGGGCGGCGCACCTCCTCCTGCTCGTCGCCAACGCCCGCAAGCCTCTAGGCGATCGTGCGGTGCAGAGGACAAGGAGGAAGCGCAGGGCGCACGGCGACACCGCGCCACTGGCGAGATCGACTACAGGTTCTGAAGAAAACGACAGTGCACTGAAACTGTTTTGTCTGAATTTTCTGAACATGTTAGCAACAGTGTCCAGCAGGTGTTCGATGAAATGATTTGGCAAGAAGAAAATTTTTCCTGGAGCTAGGACTTGGTGAGCTGACCTCTCAATGCACCCAGAGGCTGCCTGATTTTTCTCAGATTTTTAGGAGAAGAATTCAAATGAATTTCATCAAATTTGGCAAATCTGGTCCAAACTTGCAGCAAGAATAATTTGAAATATTTGAACTGAAGACCAGTGGATCTTCATGGATATTGGTTGAGGGTTCAAAGTACTAGCTAGGGAAATTGGTTTGGGGACAAAACTCAAAGCAGAAAGGGTAGTTCCTTTGTAAATCTCCAAGAGCTAGAATAGAAGGCAGAAATTGTTTTTGATGAGAAATAAATGGAAACAAATATGTGGAGAGGTTCAACTTGCTGGATTTGAGGTATATCATGATCCAAAGGTGGGGAAAGGTTTATGGGAGTGGATTTCCACTTAGGTCATGGCAAGAGGGATTTTTGAAAAGTGGAGAAGATCACTTCAAAATGCCATAGAGTTATTAAAAGATTTTTCGAAAGGAATTTTCCCCAAGTGAAAAGCATTTGGTTTTGGGTCCAAATAAAAAGGGAAAACCTCCAAGACCAAATTCAAGTCTTGGGTGAATCCAAAACAAACACTAGTCATAAAAGAAAATATTTTGAGAGGGAGAGTTCTTTAGAAGAAAAATTTTAATCACCTCCCTCAAATCAAGTAAAAGTTTTGAAAAAGCCAAATAAAATTTTGGGTGTCACAGATACATGCTACAGGGACGGACCCACGCGACATGGGAATAATGCAGCCCTCTGGGCGCTCCCAGCTAAATGAACTTGGAAAATGTCACCTGGTTTCGTTGATGAAGGGGTGTTGAGGTAGCTGAAGGTACGCGGCGAAGGGGTTGCCCCAAACGAGCCACCGGGGCCTTGAGCCTCGGGAGGCTCTGGGGGTCCCGACGGTTCCTTGAGGACCGTCTCCATCTCCGCCAGGACTGCGTGATGCTTGCCCTCCTGACCCGCCATGACGCTCCGCGGTTTGCACTGGAAGGCAGCGGCCACGCTCGGCAGGCCGAACGGCATGCGAACGTAGCTGTCAGGTGGACCTTCGCAGGGCCCGACACGTGAAGGCCAGAAGCGCTCCTGACACTACAAAAAGAAGACACATCCGTGACATTTTGGGCTGAACGAATTTTTTTCTATCATACTTATGACACTTCTATGACGATAACTATGACAAAACACAGTATCATCATAGCTGTGGTAGGGTCCTGCTTCTATGACAAGAAATCATGATAGAAAACGGACTTTTTGTCCTGGGCGGGCCGGAGACGCAGCTGCATGACATTCTTTGGGCCGTCCATGACAGAAAAAACCGTGGTAGAAGTGAGGGCGAGGAAAATATCAGGGTGTTCCTGGTTACGGTGGGTGGTCGGGGCCGAGCGATGCGCGTTTCTCTCGTACACGCACGCGCGTGGGTGCGAGGCGTTGGGCTCTAACTAAACCCGAGCGATTGCACTGCAGGCTATGCGTTACTGAACCCGAGCGATCGATCTATGGCTGTTAACTGAACCCGATCGAGCGATTCCTTCGCTACTGCTGCTAACAGAAGCCGATCGATGCTGCCTCTAGATGAACAGTGAGCGTTGCTGGGGGGTTTGGATGAATAGTTCCCAGTGGGGGTGGATGAACAGGACCCCGTGGTGTTGCCTCTGGATGAACAGGACCCCGATCGATTGAGCCGGTTGGGGTTGGATGAACAGGACCCCATGGAGGGCAGGATGAATAGGACCACCCCGTGGAGGGTTAGATTAATAGTAGACGGTGGAGGGCGGGATGAACAGTAGCCCGTGGAGGGGTGGTTGAACAGGAGCCCGTGGAGAGAGCTGGTTGAACAGTAGCCGGTGGAGTAGCCCGTGGATGAACAGTCGGAGGTGGATGCTGGAGGAGGTCGATGGTGGATGAACAGTAGCCCGTGGAGGATGGAGGGGGTCGACGGTGGAGATGAACAGTATCCCGTGGAGTCCCGTTTTGCGGTACGCCACACCCTTCCCGATGAACAGGACCCCCGTTTCGACCGTAGCGCTCCAACACAAGTCTGTTTCCTCTGTTTTGCGGTACGCCACACCCCTCCCGATCAACAGGACCCCTGTTTCAACCGTAGGAGGTCCGTTTCCTTTGTTTTGCGGTACGCCAGACCCCTCCCGATGAACATGATCCCGTTTCGACCGTGGCCGGACGAACACAAGGCCGTTTCCTCCGTTCTGCGGTACGCCAGGCCTTGTTTCCATCTGCTGTTCCGTCCAAGCCCTCCTGATGAACACGGCGATGCATTCCGTTCCAACCCAGCCGGTTGGCTCCCCATGAACACGACGATGACGCAGTTTCTCCATTCCGACCCAGCCATGTACACGAGCCATGGCCGTATGTATGCGCGAGTAGAAGTTTGAGACCCTGCCCGTATGTACGTACGTGTCCTTATTTTCTTTCTTGCACACTGGCCGCTGTACGTACGTCTACATGCTACGTGCGCGCCTCTACTACAACACGTGCGTGCCTCTACATTGACCAGTATGTACGTACACGTTCATGACCAGAATGACAACGCTACGTACGCTTCGACCAGGTGGGTCCCGACTGTCAGGCACTTCCTTGCGTTCGAAGATGTAGCTGGTGGGTCCCAGCAGTCAGGGGGCGAATCATTTTTTTTGGCCCGGACGCACTTCCTTGCGTGCGAAGATGTAGCTGGTAGGTCCCAACAGTCAGGGGGAAATGTTTTTTTCGCGAAATACAGTTGCCCGTCCGGTGGGTCCCTGCTGTCAGGTGGAGAAATAATTATTTTGCGCGTAATAAGGAGGCACTTCCTTGCTGCGGCCGTGGACCCAGCTGTCACCCTCTCCACGTACAGTCCACGTCCGATGGAAGCCGTTCCTTGACCATGTTGACCACGCCGCACCAAGAGCACCAGGGCGGTGGACGACGGCGAGGCCTCGGAAGGGGACGACGCGGAGCCGGGGAAGACGCAGCTGTGGAAGCCCGCGCGTAGAGGAGTACGAGGGTTCACTGGTTCGGCTGCGGTGCGTGGCTGCCGTCGTCGCAGGGCCTGTCCAGCGGTGGGAATAGTAGGGGGTGGTGAGGCCTCCGCGGCAGCACAGTTATACGTCCATTTTGCATCATGCTTTTATATCGATATTTATTGCATTATGGGCTGTTATTACACAATATGTCACAATACTTATGCTTATTCTCTCTTATTCTACAAGGTTTACATGAAGAGGGGGAATGCCGGCAGCTAGGATTCTGGGCTTGAAAAGGAGCAAATATTAGAGACCTATACTACACAGCTCCAAAAGTCCTGAAACTTCACGGAAGTTATTTTCAGAATATATAAAAAATATTGAGCAAAGAAAGTTCCAGAGGGGGGCCACACCCTGGCCACGAGGGTGGGGGCGCGCCCTACCCCCCTTGGCGCGCCCCCCGCCTCGTGGGCTCCCTGGTGGCCCTCCGATGCCCATCTTCTGCTATATGAGGTCTTTTGTCCGAGGAAAAATAATAAGCAAGCTCACGGGACGAAACTCCGCCGCCACGAGGCGGAACCTTGGCGGAACCAATCTAGGGCTCCGGTGGAGCTGTTCTGCCGGGGAAAGTTCCCTCCGGGAAGGGGAAATCATTACCATCGTCATCACCAACGATCCTCTCATTGGTAGGGGGTCAATCTCCATCAACATCTTCACCAGCACCATCTCATCTCAAACCCTAGTTCATCTCTTGTGTCCAATCTTTGTATCCAAACCTCAGATTTGTACCTGTGGGTTGCTAGTAGTGTTGATTACTCCTTGTAGTTGACACTAGTTGGTGTACTTGGTGGAAGATTATATGTTCAGATCCATTATGCATATTAATACCCCTCTGATCATGAACATGAATATGCTTTGTGAGTAGTTACGTTTGTTCCCGAGGACATGGGAGAATTCTTGCGATTAGTAGTCATGTGAATTTGGTATTCGTTCGATATTTTGATGAGATGTATGTTGTCATCCCTCTAGTGGTGTCATGTGAACATCGACTACATGACACTTCACCATTGTTTGGGCCTAGAGGTAGGCATTTGGTAGATGATGGGTTGCTAGAGTGACAGAAGCTTAAAACCTAGTTTATGCATTGCTTCGTAAGGGGCTGATTTTGATCCATATGTTTCATGCTGTGGTTAGGTTTACCTTAATACTTGTGTTGTAGTTGCGGATGCTTGCAATAGGGGTTAATCATAAATGGGATGCTTGTCCAAGTAAGGACAGTACCCAAGCACTGGTCCACCCACATATCAAATTATCAAAGTACCGAACGCGAATCATATGATCGTGATGAAAACTAGCTTGATGATAATTCCCATGTGTCCTCGAGAGCACTTTCCTTCATACAAGAATTTGTCCAGGCTTGTCCTTTGCTAAAAAAAGGATTGGGCCATCTTTTTGCACCTTATTCACTTTTATTAATTGCTATTCCTTACAACTTATCTTATCACAAAACTATCTGTTACCAATAATTTCAGTGCTTGCAGAGAATACCTTGCTCAAAACCGCTTATCATTTCCTTCTGCTCCTTGTTGGGTTCGACACTATTACTTATCGAAAGGACTACGATAGATACCCTATACTTGTGGGTCATCAAGACTCTTTTCTGGCGCCGTTGTCGGGGAGTGAAGCGCCTTTTGGTAGGTAGAATTTGGTAAGGAAAAATTTATATAGTGTGATGAAATTTACTATCACTTGTTACTATGGAACATAATCCTTTGAGGGGTTTGTTTGGGGTATCTTCACCTCGTCCGGAACCACAATTAGTTACCCCTCAACCTACTGAACCTACTGAAATTCCTTCGGGTATGATAGAGAAACTGCTAGCTAATCCTTTTGCAGTAGATGGAGCCTTACATCCCGATTTGCACCTAATCTATGTGGATGAAGTTTGTGGATTATTTAAGTTTGCAGGTATGCCCGAGGATGTTATCAATAAGAAGGTCTTCCCTTTATCTTTGAAGGGATATGCATTGACATGGTTGAGGCTATGTGATGATTTTGGATCATGGAACTACCAACGATTGAAATTAGAATTTCACCAGAAGTTTTATCCTATGCATCTTGTTCATCGTGATCGTAATTATATATATAATTTTTGACCTCCCGAAGGAGAAAGCATCGATCAAGCTTGGGGGAGGCTTAAGTCAATGTTATATGCATGCCCCAATCATGAGCTCTCAAGAGAAATGATTATTTAAAAAATTTATGATCGGCTTTCTCTCAGTAATCGCTGCATGCTCGATACTTCTTGTACTGGATCTTTTATGATGAAGACTATTGAATTCAAATGGGATTTATTGGAAAGAATTAAACGCAACTCTGAAGATTGGAATCTTGACGAAGGTAAGGAGTCAGGTATAACACCTAAGTTTGATTGTGTTAAATCTTTTATGGATACCGATGCTTTCTGTGAATTTAGCACTAAACGTGGACTTGACTCTAAGATAGTAGCTTCTTTCTGTGAATCATTTGCTACTCATGTTGATCTCCCTATGGAGAAGTGGTTTAAATATAATCCTCCCACTGAAGTAAAAGTAGTTGCACCTGTTAAAGTTGAAGAAAAGACTATCACTTATAATGATCCTGTTGTTCCTACTGCTTATGTTGAGAAACCACCTTTCCCTGTTAGAATAAAGGATCATGCTAAAGCTTCAACTGTAGTCAACAATAGTAATATTAAGACACCCAAACCCTCTGAACAAATTAAAGTTGAACCTAATATTGCTATGGTTAAAGATCTTTTGGCTGATAATATTGATGGGCATGTTATTTACTTCTGTGATGAGACTGCTAGAATTGCTAGACCTGATACTAAAAGTAAACATAGACCTATTGTAGGCATGCCTGTTATTTCTGTTAAAATAGGAGATCATTGCTATCATGGCTTATGTGATATGGGTGCTAGTGCAAGTGCAATACCCCATTCCTTATACAAAGAAATTATGCATGATATTGCACCTGCTGAGATAGAAGATATTGATGTTACCATTAAGCTTGCCAATAGAGATACTATTTCACCAATTGGGATTGTTAGAGATGTTGAAGTCTTGTGTGGGAAGGTTAAATATCCTGCTGATTTTCTTGTTCTTGGTTCCCCACAAGATAGCTTTTGTCCCATTATATTTGGTAGACCCTTCTTGAATACTATTAATGCTAAGATAGACAACCCCGTGATGAAGAATTGCCTAGTAAAGATGAAATAATTGGTCTTGCTTCTATTGTTGTGCCTCCCACTGATCCTTTAGAACAATATTTGCTAGACCATGAAAACGATCTGTTCATGAATGAAAGAAGGGAAATAGATGAAGTATTCTTTAAACAGGGACCTATTCTGAAACACAACTTGCCTGTTGAAATCCTAGGGGATCCTCCTCCACCCAAGGGTGATCTCGTGTTTGAGCTTAAACCATTACCTGATACTCTTAAATATGCTTATCTTGATGAAAAGAAGATATATCCTGTTATTATTAGTGCTAACCTTTCAGAGTAGGAGGAAGAGAAATTATTCAAAAATCTGAAGAAGCACCGTGCTGCTATTGGATATACTCTTGATGATCTTAAGGGCATTAGTCCCACTCTATGTCAACACAAAATAAATTTGGAGAAAGACGCCAAACCAGTTATTGATCACCAATGACGGCAAAATCCCAAGATGAAAGAAGTGGTAAGAAAGGAAATATTAAAGCTCCTTGAGGCAGGTATAATTTATCCCATTGCTGATAGTCAGTGGGTAAGTCCTGTCTATTCTGTCCCTAAGAAGGGAGGTATTACTGTTGTTCCTAATGATAAGGATGAATTGATTCCGCAAAGAATTATTACAGGCTATAGGATGGTAATTGATTTCCGCAAACTAAATAAAGCTACTAAAAATTATCATTACCCTTTGCCTTTTATAGATCAAATGCTAGAAAGATTATCCCAACATACACATTTTTGCTTTCTAGATGGTTACTCCGGTTTCTCTCAAATACCTGTGTCAGCTGAGGATCAAGAAAAGACCATGTTTACTTGCCCTTTCGGTACATTGGCTTATAGGCGTATGCCTTTTAGTTTATATAATGCACCTGCTACCTTTCAAAGATGCATGATGGCTATATTCTCTAACTTTTGTGAAAAGATTTGCAAGGTTTTCATGGATGATTTCTCCGTTTATGGATCCTCTTTTGATGATTGCTTGAGAAACCTTGATCAAGTTTTGCAAAGATGTGAAGAAACTAATCCTGTCTTGAATTGGGAGAAATGCCACTTAATGGTTAATGAAGGCATTGTCTTGGGGCATAAAATTTCTGAAAGAGGTATTGAAGTTGATAAGGCTAAAGTTGATGCTATTGAAAAGATGTCGTGTCCCAAGGACATCAAAGGTATAAGAAGTTTCCTTGGTCATGCTGGTTTTTATAGGAGATTCATTAAGGACTTCTAAAAAATTTCTCTGCCTCTGACTAATCTCTTACAAAAAGATATTCCTTTTGCCTTTGATGATGATTATGTAGAAGCATTTGAAATACTTAAGAAAGCTTTGATTTCTGCACCTATCGTTCAGCCACCTGATTGGAATTTACCCTTTGAAATTATGTGTGATGCTAGCGATTATGCTGTAGGTGGTGTTCTAGGACAAAGAGTTGATAAGAAGTTGAATGTTATCCAATATGCTAGTAAAACTCTAGATAGTGCCCAGAGAAATTATGCTACTATTGAAAAAGTATTTTTAGCAGTTGTATTTGCATGTGATAAGTTCAGACCTTATATTGTTGATTCTAAAATAACTATCCACACTGATCATGCTGCTATTAAATATCTTATGGAAAATAAAGATGCTAAACCTAGACTTATTAGATTGGTTCTCCTGCTACAAGAATTTGATTTGCATATCATTGATAGAAAGGGAGTTAAGAACCCCATTGTAGACAACTTGTCTAGATTAGAGAATGTTCTTGATGACCCACTACCTATTGATGATAGCTTTCCTGATGAACAATTAAATGTCATAAATGCTTCTCTACTGCTCCATGGTATGCTGATTATGCTAATTATATTGTTGCTAAATTTATACCACCTAGTTTCACATACCAGCAAAAGAAGAAGTTCTTCTATGATTGAAGACATTACTTTTGGGATGACCCACATCTTTATAAAGGAGTAGATGGTGTTATTAGACGTTGTGTACCTGAGCATGAATAGGAACATATCGTACGCATGTGTCACTCTGAAGCCTATGGAGGACACCATGGTGGAGAAAGAACTGCACATAAGGTATTGCAGTCTGGTTTTTATTGGCCTACACTCTTCAAGGATGCCCGTAAGTTTCTCTTGTCTTGTGATGACTGTCAAAGAATTGGTAATATTAGTAGACGTCAAGAAATGCCTATGAATTATTCACTTGTTATTGAATCATTTGATGTTTGTGGGTTTGATTATATGGGACCCTTTCCTTCCTCTAATGGGTATACACATATTTTAGTTGCTGTTGATTACGTTACTAAGTGGGAAGAAGCTATTCCAACTAGTAGTGTTGATCATAACACCTCTATTAAGATGCTTAAAGAAGTTATTTTCCCGAGGTTTGGAGTCCCTAGATATTTAATGACTGATGGTGGTTCACATTTCATTCATGATGCCTTTCGTAAAATGCTTGTTAAGTATGATGTTAATCTAGTGGTCAAGTAGAATTGAATAATAGAGAGCTTAAATTAATTTTGCAAAAGACTGTTAATAGATCTAGAAAGAATTGGTCAAAGAAACTTGATGATGCATTATGGGCCTATAGAACTGCATATAAAAATCCTATGGGTATGTCTCCGTATAAAATGGTTTATGGAAAAGCTTGTCACTTACCTCTTGAACTAGAACATAAGGCATATTGGGTCATTAAAGAGCTCAATTATGATTTCAGACTTGCCGGTGAGAAGAGGTTATTTGACATTAGCTCACTTGATGAATGGAGAACCCAGGCCTACGAGAATGCCAAACTGTTTAAAGAAAAGGTTAAAAGATGGCATGATAAAAGGATACAAAAGCGTGAGTTTAACGTAGGTGATTATATATTTTTATACAACTCTCGTTTAAGATTTTTTGCAGGCAAACTTCTCTCTAAATGGGAAGGTCCTTACGTCATCGAGGAGTTCTATCGTTCCAGTGCCATAAAAATCAATAACTTCGAAGGCACAAATCCGAAGGTGGTAAACGGACAAAGAATCAAACATTATATCTCAGGTAATCCTATAAATGTTGTAACTAATATTATTGAAACCGTAACCCCGGAGGAATACATAAGGGACACTTTCCAAAATGTTTCAGACTCCGAAAAGGAATAGGTATGTGGTACGGTAAGTAAACCGACTCCAAAACAGTTCTAACGGCAATATTTCTCCGTTTTGGAATATATAAAAAATAGGAAAATAAGAAGCAGACCGGAAAGGACATGGGGCTTCCACGAGGGTGGAGGCCGCGCCCTACCCCCTGGGCGCGCCCCCTGCCTCGTGGGCACCTCGTGTGCTCTCCGGACTCCGTTTTCTTGCACGATACTTCTTTTGGTCGGTAAAAATTCATTATATAATCTCTCGAAGGTTTTGACCACCGTATCACGCAAATATCTCCTGTCTTTGTTTCGAGCTGTTTTTCTGACAGATCTAGATCGCCATGGCGTCTTCAAGTGCCCCCAAGGACAAGTTCTTCAAGAAGGTCATCAACCCCTACCTCGCGAAGGTGCTGCAACACCCTCAAACCATTGAGATGCGTGAGGGGTTTTTGCACATCCGTGATGTGGAGGGACCAACGAGGACCGGAAGCGTGGAGACAAGGCTCGAGGCGATGGAGCAACAAGTTTTCAAGTGTTAGGAGATGGTGGAGCATGGACTCGACTCCAATCACATAATGATGATGGAGTTCACCAACAACCACAAGATGGACGCCAAGGACATTCGGGAGGCCATCTTCAAGCTTCATGAGAAAATCGAGCGCCGCCAAGCCTAGATCTATGACCTGCAAACCAAAACTGTGAGTATGAATATAGATTCAAGAAGATGAGTTTGGCTGCAGATTTGAGGATTCCGGAGACTCGATCATCCTTCTATGATGGTGAGCCTATGCCTTGGAGGATGGATGACAAGCCTACATCATCAACAACTCCTTCAGCACCACCTCCGAGGCAGGAAACATAAACACATGGGTATGGGCACTCCCCTTGGCAACTGCCAAGCTTTGGGGAGTGCCCCGG
Organism: Aegilops tauschii subsp. strangulata; assembly: GCF_002575655.3. Lineage (NCBI taxonomy): Eukaryota > Viridiplantae > Streptophyta > Magnoliopsida > Poales > Poaceae > Aegilops > Aegilops tauschii. Next base: position 402,947,846 of record NC_053035.3, read on the forward strand.
TATCGTATCACCACCACTTTTATCTTTACCGTTTTTCTTAGTTCGATCCTTTTGATAATATCTTGATCTAGTAGAATAAAGTTTTAGTATGATCTAGTTGTGAGTTTTGCTTTATGATCTTCTTATGTAATCGAGTCCTTGAGCTATATATAATAAAGATTAGTGTTGAGTCAAGGGCTTGATTATTTTGCCATGATCTTGAGGGAATAAAATAAAAGAAAAGAAATAAAGAGATCATATGGATCTTATGGAGAGTAACGAGCTCACATATAAAGAGTATGATGAGTAAAAGTTGTTGAGAGTTGACAAACATAGTTTTGGTCATCGTTGCAATTAACAGGAAGTAATAAAGAAAGAGAGGTTCACATATAAATATACTATCTTGGGCATATTTTATGATTGTGAGCACTCATTAAAGTATGACATGCTAAAGAGTTGACGTTGGACAAGGAAGACAACGTAATGGGTTATGTATTCTTACATCTGAGATAAATTATATTGTCATGGATCATCCAACATGTTGAGCTTGCCTTTCCCTCTCTTGCAAGCCAATTTCTTTGCACCAAGTAGAGATACTACTTGTGCTTCCAAATATCCCTAAAGCCGTTTTGGCCATGAGAATCCACCATACCTACCTATGGATTGAGTAAGATCCTTCAAGTAAGTTGTCATCGGTGCAAGCAATAAAAATTTCTCTCTAAATATGTATGACTTATTAGTGTGGAGAAAATAAGCTTTATACGATCTTGTGATATGGAAGAAATAAAAGCGACGGACGGCATAATAAAGGTCCATATCACAAGTGGCAATATAAAGTGACGTTCTTTTGCATTAAGACTTCGTGCATCCAACCATAAAAGCGCATGACAACCTCTGCTTCCCTCTGCGAAGGGCCTATCTTTTATTCTTGTCTTATACTTCATGCCAAGAGTCATGGTGATATTCACCTTTCCTTTTTAAAGTTTATCCTTTGGCAAGCACAATGTGTTGGAAAGATCCAGATATATATAGCTAATTGGATGCGAGTTTTCATGAACTATTATTGTTGACATTACCCTTGAGGTAAAACGTTGGGAGGCAAAACTATAAGCCCCTATCTTTCTCTGTGTCCGATTAAAACTTCATACCCATAAATGCGTGAGTGTTAGCAATTATGAAAGACTAAATGATAGTTTAGTATGTGGACTTGCTGAAAAGCTCTTATATTGACTCTTTCCTATGTTATGATAAATTGCAATTGCCTTAGTGACTGAGACTAGAGTTCGTTGGTTCTCAATGAAGTTTATGATTCATACTTGAAATTGTGATTGAATTGTTACTTTAGAATAAGAGATTATATGCCAATATATATATATATATATATATATATTGCTGCTCTAAGAATGATCATGATGCCCTCTGTATTTTGTTTTATCGACACCTCTATCTCCAAACATGTGGACATATTTTTCGATTTCGGCTTTCGCTTGAGGACAAGCGAGGTCTAAGCTTGGAGGAGTTGATACGTCCATTTTGCATCATGCTTTTATATCAATATATATTGCATTATGGGCTGTTATTACACATTATGTCACCATACTTATGCCTATTCTCTCTTATTTTACAAGGTTTACGTGAAGAGGGAGAACGCCGGCAGCTGGGATTCCGGGCAGGAAAAGGAACAAATATTAGAGACCTATTCTGCACAGCTCCAAAAGTCCTGAAACTTCCCAGAAATTATTTCCAGAATATATAAAAAAATTGAGCGAAGAAAGTTCCAAAGGGGGGCCACACCCTGGACACGAGAGTGGGGGGCACGCCCTACCACCTGGGCTCGCCCCCTGCCTCGTGGGCTCCCTGGTGGCCCTCCGATGCCCATCTTCTGCTATATGAGGTCTTTCGTCCGAGGAAAAATAATAAGCAAGCTCACGGGATGAAACTCCGCCGCCATGAGGCGGAACCTTGGCGGAACCAATCTAGGGCTCTGGCGGAGCTGCTCTGCCGGGGAAACTTCCCTCCGGGAGGGGGCAATCATCACCATCGTCATCACCAACGATCCTCTCATCGGGAGGGGGTCAATCTCCATCAACATCTTCACCAGCACCATCTCATCTCAAACCCTAGTTCATCTCTTGTATCCAATCTTTGTATCCAAATCTCAGATTGGTACATGTGGGTTGTGAGTAGTGTTGATTACTCCTTGTAGTTGATGCTAGTTGGTTTAATTGGTGGAAGATTATATGTTCAGATCCATTATGCATATTAATACCCCTCTGATTATGGACATGAATATGCTTTGTGAGTAGTTACGTTTGTTCCTAAGGACATGGGAGAAGTCTTGCTATTAGTAGTCATGTGAATTTGGTATTCGTTCGATATTTTGATGAGATGTATGTTGTCATCCCTCTAGTGGTGTCATGTGAACATCGACTACATGACACTTCACCATTGTTTGGGCCTAGAGGGAGGCATTGGGAAGTAATAAGTAGATGATGGGTTGCTAGAGTGACAGCAGCTTAAACCCTAGTTTATGCGTTGCTTCGTAAGGGGCTGATTTGGATCCATATGTTTCATGCTATGGTTAGGTTTACCTTAATACTTCTGTTGTAGTTGCGGATGCTTGCAATAGGGGTTAATCATAAGTGGGATGCTTGTCCAAGTAAGGACAGTACCCAAGCACCGGTCCACCCACATATCAAATTATGAAAGTACCGAACGCGAATCATATGGTCGTGAGGAAAACTAGCTTGACGATAATTCCCATGTGTGCTCGGGAGCACTTTCCTTCATATAAGAGTTTGTTCAGGCTTGTCCTTTGCTACAAAAAGGATTGGGCCACCTTGCTGCACCTTATTTATTTTTATTACCTGCTATTCGTTACAAATTATCTTATCACAGAACTACCTGTTACCGATAATTTCAGTGCTTGCAGAGAATATCTTGCTGAAAACCGCTTATCATTTCCTTCTGCTCCTCGTCGGGTTCGACACTCTTACTTATCGAAAGGACTTCGATAGATTCCCTATACTTGTGGGTCATCACACAGCCGGCCACGGGAGGCAGGAGCATGCGGCACGACCGGCGCTGCTTTGGGCGGCTGGAGCAAGAAGACCAAAGGTTGAAGAAGCACTACGGCTGTTGTATGGACATCGTACGGTCATTGGAGCTAGAATCGTTCATATTGACTAAGTTGACAAAGCACTCCGTCCCCGTCAACTTAGTAGGCCCACAAGTCAGCAACCCACCAATGTGGGTCCCATCTAGCAGGGGAGTATTCATTTTTTGTGCGTAATAAGGAGGCACTTCCGGTGGGTCCGAGCTTACAGCGGGGGAAAGTTTTTTCATGAAATACGGTGGCCCGTACAGTGGGTCCTAACAGTCAGGGGGGAAACATTTTTCGCCAAATACGGTGGCCCGTCCGGTGGGTCCCTACTGTTAGGTGGAGGAATAATTATTTTTCGCGTAATAAGGAGGCACTTCCTTGCGGCTGCCGTGGACCCAACTGTCAGCCTCTCCACGGATAGTACTCTTCCGATGGAAGTCATTCCTTGACCACGTTGACCACGCCGCACCGAGAGCACCAGGGCGGTGGATGACGGCGAGGCCTAGGAAGGGGACGGTGCAGAGTAGGGGAAGACACGTTAGTGGATTCCCACGCATAGAGGAGTATGAGGGTTCACTGGTTCGCTGCAGTGTGTGGCTGCCGTCGCCGCAGAATAACAGGGGGTGTGGAGGAGTAGAGGGATGGCTTGGCCAGCGGTGGGAGTTGTAGGGTGCGGTGAGGCCTCCGCGACATCGCAGTGGGCCACGGGAGGCAGGAGCACGAGGCACGACCGGTGCTGCTTTGGGCAGCTGGAGCAAGAAGACCAGAGGTTGAAGAAGCACTACGGCCGTTGGATGGACATCGTACGGTCACTGGAGCTAGAATCGTTCATATTGACTAAGTTGACAAAGCCCTCCGTCCCCGTCAACTTAGTTGGCCCACAAGTCAGCCTCCCACTATTGTGGGTCCCAGCTAGCAGGGGGTATTCATTTTTTGTGTGTAATAAGGAGGCACTTCCTTGCGTGCGAAGATATAGATGGTGGGTCCGACCTGTCAGCGATGGGAATTTTTTTCATGAAATACAGAGGCCCTTCCGGTGGGTCCCAGCTGTCAGGTGGAGGGATCATTATTTTGCGCGTAATAAGGAGGCATTTCCTTGCGTGCGGCCGTGGACCCAGTTGTCAGCCTCTCCACGCACAGTCTACTTCCGATGGTGTTGTTCATTGACCACGTTGACCACTCCGTGCCGAGCGCATCCATGGTGGTGGACGACGGCGAGGCCCCGGACAGCAATGAGCCGGAGAAGGGAAGACGCGGGAGTAGAGTCACAGACGGAGAGGTGTACGAGGGTTAACTGGTTCTGGTGCAGTGTGGTTCGGCAGTTGGTGGAGAAGAACAGGAGGAGTGGAGGGGTGGAGGGATGGCCTGGCCAACGGTGGAGTAGCGCTTCACAACGAAGCATGCTAAGCAGAGCTGCTAGCAGCAGGAGGCGGGCGCAGGTGGTCCCGGCGGCGCTGGAGGAAGAAGATGAGAGATTGAAGATGGATGCCGGTCGTTGGATGTAAATCCAATGGCTAACGATGTCAGAATCATTTGTTGACTAAGTTGACAACGACTTGAATTCGCTTCGACCTATTGCCCCACATTTCCGCCTCAGAAAAGGTGGCACGTATTCAACCCATTATTTCAGAATATACAGTCTTTTTTTTGCGGGGTAGAATTTACAGTCCATTTGATCTTCTTTTTTTGAATTACAGTCCATTAGCTGGGCTGGGTGAACAAATAATGTAGCGTCCATGCGGCCCATTTATGTTTTTCCTAAAAAATTACAGGCCATTTGCACTTTCTCGAAATACACTATTTTGCTGGGCTTATTCTAATTATAATGTTGGGGTGGGCGCAGCAATGTTATCAAAAAATAAACAGGGGCTGAGCATTTTGTTATATATATATGTGTTGGGGTGAGCGCAGTAATAAGTGATTTATTATTACATTGGTCCTTAAATCTTACCAAGCTTTTGTACATAATCAGCAGGATTTTCGTTGCCAAAAAAATCCAGGATTTTATTGTTAAGAAATTATTTTTATAAGTTAATAAGATGTGGGATATTGTTTTCTTACATATGTAAGTATCTGTTAAATATATGATGACAATAACAAAAATATATAATAACATATAAAATAATTTAAATATATATAATATAGTTAGAAGGGAAACATAAGTTGGACCAGGCGTTCCTATTCTTATATAGAAAAATAGAACAGACCTCTGCGTTTTCTTCAACAAAAATACATAAATTGGGCTGCCGATGTTTCAGGAAAAATAAAACCTCGGATGGGAGGTCCATAGGCCGGTCGATGCATGACGGCCCTCAAGAAAATACAAACAGGCCTATGGACCTCCCATCCGAGGTCGTGGGATGTGCATGTTAAAAAAGAAAGCCTAGACGGGGCAGCCCAAAACCCAGCTGATACTTGCTGCCCCAGTGATAATAAATGATACCTGCCAGCTCCCCGGCTTCGTTGTGAATTTATCTCCTATAGTAACTACATTGAAGCACCTAAAAAAATGTTACTATGTTGACAAACCCGTGGGCCCCAACGTCAGTATAGCATTAGGAGGAAGTATTTTTTCGATGAGGCCCTTGCTTGCGTACGACCATAGACCTGGTGGGTCCCGACTATCCGCCTCTCCACGTACAGTCCTCTCCAGATTCCTCTCGTTTGTTCAGCATGTTCACAACGGTAGACAGCAGCGTCGTGGCGAGCGCACAAAGGCGCATGAGAAGATCCGACCACCTGAGGAAGTGCCTTATTAGTAACGAAACAACTGAACTAGCCTAGTTGCCGAGTGAGACTACTCGACAGCTGTTCCGCCCGGGTTCGATTCCACCTGTGTAGAGAAAATATCTCCAAATTTTTTGCCTCTGCCTTTATTGACATGTGGGTCCCAATTGTCATCTACGCACACCACGTCCAACACTTGCCAAAACTTCGTCCCTCATTTTCTCTGTTTTTCGCACACTCGACATTGTGTGGGCATCTTGAAAATAGATCTTTTTGATTGTGCATCATATGAAGATGTGCTATGCATGAATGTTGATCAGCATGATGTTAGCTCGCTGGTAGTTCCAGTTTCGACCATGAATAAAACTTCCAGTATGATGTTAACACTGTTTGAAAAGGCCGTGTTAATATAAATGCTCTACCTCTGAAAGTTGCAGTTTCTTATCTGAAACTGAACTTGGAGTTTCTTATCTGAAAGAGAAACTTGTTGTTTCTTCTCTGAGAATCACCTGTCAGCGACCGAAAGGCAGGGAAACCTCTCCTCTCCACCATCTCCATTCCAAAACCACCGTCCCGCCTCTCCCTCTTCTCCATTTGAAAACCACACCCTCTCCTCTCCATCATCTCCATTCCAAAACCACTCTCTCGCCTCTCCCTCTTCTCTATTGCAAGACCACCATCTCTCCTCCCATCTTCCAAAGCTAGCACCAGACCACTCAGAAGGATATCTATGGAGGGGATGCACCAGCAAATCAGGCAGATCGCTGGTAGCGACCAGGTAAAGTTAGCCAGGTTGAAGGAGATCCTTACTTGGTTTGATAATGAGTGGGAGATTTTGAGGACGGTGAGGGCCATGTGACAATGTATGCGAAAGAGCGAGATGACGGCGATGAGGGCGGCGATGTACTCCTCAGCGGCAGTCACGCCGCAGTCCTTTGAGTTCGTCGAGTATCTCCTCTGGGCGATGGAGTAGACAGATTCGCCCGAGGCAAAAGTCAGGCGGAGGTGGGCGTACTGGTCGAAGGTCGAGTACCCAGAGGATAACGAATCGATCAAGTACGGTGTGTCATTCATGAGGGTGTAGAGCCAGCCGGAGCCACAGGAGTATTCATTCTCCCACCGCAAGAGGTGGCCGGATGGCGCGACGTCACTTCCCCGCCGTTCTCCACGGTTCCCTCGACGCTCGCCTCATTTCAACGGCGTCAGTAGGGTTTAAGGTAAGATTCGCACTGACCTAATCTTCCATCTGCTCATGCTTACAATCAGTGTGACAACTAATAAAAATCATGCTTACAATCAGTCTCCGAGTACTATGCCAATCACCCTAAAATAGCTCTGGACCTTTGGGTCAAAGTTGTGACACTGTGTACCAATAAAGAAAAATAGATTGGTGCTTCTTTCAGAATAGAGTACACCTCTAGAAAACTGCTAATATAAGCTACTAGTATTTTTTAAAGTCTAAGCTACTAGTATTTGGTTAGAGGATTTGCTGCCGAGAAAGATCCGTCCACAGTGAGCGCCACACATCCCACTGATGGTGGTGGATGCAAATGCTTAGATGGAACAAGGTTGGTGTTGGTAATTTTTACTTGGCACCTCGCACTCTGCAAATAGGCCGGTTCCATCCGCACATTTGTGCAGTTCCACCAAAATGCAGCTGAATAACCCTGTTTGCACAGATAATGAAAAGGCGTGGTCACATTAGAGTGGCACTAGTTGATGAAACATACACTAATAAACAGAAGAAAATATTACATCATACTGGAAATCGACCCAAGTCTCCCCGATACACCTTCTGCCAGTGATGAACATCAGTGTACAACAGTAGTACAAGGAGGAGCCTTGAGACATTCAAATCTCTATTTTCGTGTAGATCAACTAAAATTAAGTACCCCAGTTTGCAGAAACTCTTAAACATTAACAATGGGACTAGTTGATGAAACATATATTAACAAAGAGAAGCACTTTCTTTATCTACATTGGAAAAGACATGATAGAGAGGACACTCGCTCTATTTTAACTGTATTATTACTTCATTTTATCAGTGACTCTAGGGTCGAGCAGGTGGCAAACGAGGTGTACCGTGCGTCGCAAGGATGAAGGCCGGGGGTGCTTAGACTGGGATGCTGAAGGTGGCTCTTTTGGTCCCTATCTTCCCCCTGATGTTTCTGTGGTAGCATTTGGGTTGTAATCCAAACTTGGTCGAGCTGGTGCTGCGTCCCCCTACCTGCCTAGCTTATGTGGCAAACTTGTCTCCTGCTAGTACTCAGTCCGTTCTAGTAGTAGTTGCATAACTGCCCGTTTACACTGAGATGTTGTCGGATAATGGTTCTCTATGGTTGGGTTTCTTTAATGAAATCGGAGGGAACCCCATCTTTCGATATATAAAAAAACAGTGGCACTAGCGGTGCCAAAACATTGCCTCAAATTAAAAGTGCCACTAGATTACGGTGCAAAATAATAACATTACTGCTTTATCATGGCAGTGCCAAAATAGTAGCACAAGAGCAGGATCAACATGCAGGATCTTTGGCAAACGGTCAGACCAAAAAGGAACATACCTCGTGATGGGATCCATATCTGCAGTCAACGCCATCATAGAAGGGATGACACCAGTCACCAACATAGATGATTCAATTCATGGGACCTTTTGGTGCAGTTCACCTAAAATGAAGCAATGTCCCATGAGCTAGCAGCTTCTTCTTCTTCTTTTTTTCAGAAAAGGGCTCCAGCCCCGGTGCCATTTCCATCAGAAAATGAAACCCATAGAGCTTCTTCTTCATTAGTTGCAATAAAATTGAGCAACATCAAGGTTGGTCATGATGCTCCTGGAGAGTAAGCAGACCAGGACAGTTGCATCTCTAACAAAATAAGTAATGGGAAATTTAGCAGGACATGAAAAAAAGTGCCATTGATTCATATTATTGGAGGCATTACATTGAAAACAACATTGGTTTAACGTGTCCTTACTTTTAAAAGTGCGACTGCTACATTTTACCAGTGGCATTACATAAGAGCGGCTCGGGGTAGCAAACATCAGAAAAGGATATCTGGGTTGGTCCCATTTTTGTTCGGTATATAGCCACCTTATACTGTGTGAGGCTAGCAAATCTAGTGCTGGACTTACTCTGTTGACTTGTCCCCCAGTCCCCACTTTCTTTCCTTTTTCAACCAATAGATCGGTTTTATATTGAGTTTGTACTGTGTTCCCTTTATTTCCCTATTAGACCTAGAGACCAGTTGGATAGCCAGTCTCTGCTACTTTTCACCTCCATTATTTCCTCTTTCGACCAAGTCCTAGATTCAGGTAACAAATCTTCCCCCACCCCCACCCCCTTTCTTCCTTTTTTGAACCAAGTACTACTAGATTCGAGTGCATGAACTAGTTTTACCTCTTAACAGTAAAAAATTAGGTGGTTTTCTAACAGCCGATCGATCCTATCTACACGAGGGAGGCTGAGAAATAGTAAAAGATACAAATGCAGCGACGTCAGGAGCTCGGGAAGTAGAGAAAGGCCGGTTTCGAAGGAAGTTATACCTGAGGGTCACCGGGATGTCGCTAGGTGGGCGGCGGGAGGCCGGATCTGCCCACACTATGGCAGCGAGGATCTGTGGGAGGCCCTCCCTCGCCAGCGATGCTTGGGAGAGAACGGCAAGGCACGCTGATCGGGACACGCCGGCAGTGGGTAAGAGCCGTCGCCGAGGACGACCGCGTGAACGTTGCACCTTCTCACCTTCCCCGGCGGAGAGGATCCGGCTGGATCTGTGACGAGCAGTGTGTAGAGAGAGAGAGAGTGTGGCCACCACTGTCGTGTTTAGATCTGGAGAGAACGAGACAGTGTGAAGAGAGCAACACTAGCAAGCAAGCACGGAGGCTCCTGCCTATATAGTGGAGTACTATTTTTCTTTTGTCTACCGGCCGGAGCCGGCTTGACCTCGGCAATGACTGTCGAGAAGTCTTCATGCACGTGCCCCGGAGGCGCAGTTGTTGTCCTTTTGATCTGAAGCACCGGATTATAACATATAACATGAAAAAATGCCACATGACAAGAAATAATAACCTCACTGCTCAAAGGAGTCAAGATGAATCCCGACAGACAAACTTGACGAGGATCAAAGCTCAAATTTAAGATAAACTCGTAGAAAAGGGGTCCGTCGATAGATGTCCTAATTAAGATAGCCGGCTTGACCTAGATGGCAGCCGAGTAGTCTTCGTGCATGTGCCCCCAATGACTAGCCCAACTCAGTTGTCGCTGTTTAACCCACGTAGTGATCCGAAGCACATGACACCTAATTTTACGAGATGAAAAGAAACCTTTTTTTAGATTTCTCACCAGAACTACAGCCATGTACAACACAGCCTGCACTATATGTAAATGATACCCAATCCAGCCATGTCTACTGGAGTCTGGTCACATGCATGGACGAACTGATCTTCCGTGTCCTGCAGGGATCGTCCAGGTACCAACGTATGTACTACTTCTATTAACTCACCCGACTTGCGGGGCCGGGGAGTCTGCCTATGGTCGGTTCTCAATTGCGGTCCCACATGTGTGTGCAAACGCAATATGACACGCGTTCCATTTGGAGAGCGGCGTGCCAGACCGACCGAACGTCTGGGGTGCGACGCGAACGCGACGGGCATGCTATATACTCCGTACATGTGTACCGCCGTTTTCTTGAGGCTTTGCTCTATGGCGCGATCCATGGATACAAAATTAGTATACTGTACTATTTAAAAGTCGAGGGCGGGGTTTTTCCCGCGCGGTGGGCGGGGCAGTTCCGCCTAGTCGGTTCGACAGAGACGCGAGAAGATGAGGGGGTAGGCTGCTGCAAACGTAGGGCTGTGTTATTTGACAGTGAGTTACTGCTGGACAGGTGGGGCCTGGTGATTTGACTTGCCATTATCGTTTTAACTGCGGCGCTACGACCGACTTGAGTCCCCCGATTCCTGACCACCACCATACAGGTGCCTCTCACGATGCTCCACCATGTGGAGGCTGGCTCTTTCTTGAGAGCCCACTCCTCCACTTTTTCCGTGCCTCTTTCCCCCAGATATGCAAAAATGCCATGTAAAGGGGGCTTATAGCCCACTATTGTACTTGATCCTACAGGTGCTAAGCCTGCCACATAGGCATAAAGTCTGATGTGGCAAGTTAATTAAGAAGAGACAGACTAGTTTGGTGACCCCAGGAAGAAACGGTGATAAGTGCGTGTACCTAGATGAAGCAAACTTAGCAACAAAAAACTAAGCACCGTTGCATTGGGGACTTGAGTTGCTAAGCCATTTAATGCCCATAGCACCTCATCTAAGCACCATTTCATTGGAAGATCTCACTCCTTGGCAAATGCAATAAATACTACAAAGAAAGAGATAGAGAGAAGTAAACAAAAAATACTCTTATAGCCAACCTTATAGCTAACCATGTTGTATGAGTGACTAAGTGATGACAATGTATGACATGCCAACATCAGATAGCCTAACGCACCGTGTTAAATCTCCAATGGTGCGACCGCGCGAGCGAGGCGACGGTCGTGGTAGGCGCGACCATGATACGGGCTGCTGGCAGCCCTTGGATCTGAGATCGAACGGTCGCTTGCTAACTTGCTGAAAATTTGCAGAATAACCCTCCAGGATAGGATATTCACCCATAGGTCTAGAATTACGCCATGCAACCGTTCGATCTCAGATCCAAGGGCTCTCAGAAGCATGTATCATGGGAGAATGGAAACCTTCGTATCACCTCTAATTTTCCCGACGCTTGACATGACATCGAAAGCCATTTAATTGGTCGTCGAGTAGACATGACATCTAATTGGGCCCCCATAGTACTGTGCATGAATCCATTTATCTACCAGGCAAGCCACTACCCTGCCATTCACACGCGCCCCCACTCGGCATTTTTACAATCGATAAACCGCTCCTAGTCATCCCGTCCTTGCACATTACGGAAGTTCCACTAATCCTAACCCTCTTCCCAAATCCATGGCGTCCCAAATCTCCATGATTGGCGGTGAGTACAAGGTTAGAACCATCACCAGTGATGAGTTCTACGTCATCTACACCCGTTCTTCCACAAAGGTCAAAGAATGCCTTGCTCGCTTCAAACGCATGTTCGAAAACTCAAATGATGAGTGGGTCGCTGGGCTAGATGTTGAGTACACCACAGTCCTGGGAAGCGAGAAGAATCTAAAGTAGGCAGAGAAGAAGAAGCCCACCATGATCCAGGTTTGCATGCATGACTTATGCTTGGTCTAACACATATGCCATGCCGACGTTGAGTGCCAGGATTTTAAGAATTTCCTCAAGGACGGCCGAGTCAAATTCGTTACTGTAGACTTTAGGAACGACAAGGAAATCCTGGGTCGGATAGGCCTCATTGTAGGTGACCCCTTCGACCTCCAGAAGAAAGGGCTGGTGCCCTCCCATGGTCAGCCTTCAATGCTGACCCTGGCAGGAGCCATGGTTCATCCTTCTTACAATACACTGAAGAAAACTCCGTTCAAGTTTCATCATGCATGGGAGTGGAATGTACTAGATATAGACCACATCCACTACGCTGCAATGGATGGCTACCTTTGTTTCAATATCTACAAGGGTTGAATGAAGAGCAAGAGCCAAGAGTGCGGTTCAAGGAAAGAAGTATCGGCTAAGAGGAAGAGGGACAAGGACAAAGTCGAGGACGTGGATGAGGAGTCCAAGTAAGGTGGCAACGTTGTTGCTCATGGTGGTTCTAATGCAGTGTCTACCGGATTAGTTGCTTAGTTTAATTTCAGGTGTGCTTAGTTTTATTTGAGGTGTGTGTTGTGATGCGCCCCCAGCAGAACTATGTTATGTTTCTTCTTGTTATATTTCGTACATTTCATCTATTAGTTGGTATAGTACTACCACTCATTTCTTCACATTATATACGTACAATTTATATGGCCAACATCATATAGCCAGCAGTTTAGTTGTCAAAGAATTTCAGGGTGCTTAGTTTTGTCAAAGAATTCCAGGCTGCTTAGTTTATTTGAGGGGTGTGTTGTGCTGGAGACCATTAACTTATCATTGTGAGAATTGGCTTATTTTTGTCATGTAACCTGGTCAACCGGTTTGACGTGAAAATAACAATGTCTAATGGCATTTCTAATATATGCTGCCTCCCCCCAGATTTTCTTTACAGAGGCAACATAGAACTATATGAGTGCCCTGTTAAATTTTGGAATTATTCTGGGTTCGTTTGGCCTTTTTTATACATTAATTGAGTTTCTGGTCATTTAATGTGCATAATTAAATTTTGAACTGCAAGAACATGCTCCCGTGCACCAAAGTGGATTGAAAAATCACATGTGTGTCCTCGGGTGAATTTCTAGGTCACATGCAAGAAATGGGAACGAAATTCAAACATCTGGGCATCGTGGTTCGGCCGAGAACATTGAGAAGCTTGGTTTTAAAATTCTTGTAAATCCAAAACACGCCTGAAAATCATGAAACTTGGCATGGTGTCATGTCATGGTACTACCATGCTGTGGTAAAAAAATTGCAGAATAGGAACAAGTTTTGGTTCTGAGAGGGAACGTGTCACCTTTGTGTGCATAATTCAAATTTTAAATACAAGCACATGCTCCAGTGCACCAAAGCTGGTTCAAAAATCACATGTGTGTCCTCGGGTAAATTTCTAGGTCCCATGCCAGAAATGGGAATGAAATTCAAACATCTGGGCGTCATGGGTCGGCTGGAAACATTGAGAAACTAGGTTTTTTAATTCTTGTAAATCCGAAACACGCATGACAATCATGAAACTTGGCTTGGTGTCATGACATGGCACCAACATGCTGTGGTAATTTTGCTGTCCGATTTGCGAAGGCGCACACATTAACAATCAACAAAGTCATTTTGGAACAAGTCCTGTCATGTTACAATCGGAAACACAAGTATTATTGAAACCGTGCGCGTTCTATTTACCATTTCCGTGCCGCCACGCATCCCCTTTTTTTATTAGCTAGGAGGCGCCGTGCAGGGTAGCTATTTGAGTACGGGAGGCGTGTGAGCCCTTTGACCTCCATCTGTCGTCCACCTCTCTCCCAAGGTCTCCATTAATGGTGCCCGAGCCTCTGTTCAATGGCGTGGCAATGCCTCACTCGACTGAGATTTAAGAGAAAAAAGAAAATCTGAAAAGAAAATTTTGCACGGATCTTGATGTAAGATCCGACGGACCTATATAGCATCTACTGCGACTTATAGCAAGACTTATGAATATATATAAGGACGACGAGAGTGAATAATAATTGTCTTACATAATTAGGAAGATAATTAAAAGAGCTACATGCGGCTACGCCCGAAATACACAAGGGCAAAAAAAGAAGGAAGACGCATACAACGATCTGGCTCGCTGGTCTCTACTTTCTTCATGCGCTGCAGGTCGCGGAGACTAGTTCTCACGGCGGGCGATGATCTCTTTCATCAGTTTCATGTCCTTAATACACTGCTTGGCAGCATCCATGGATTCCTCCACCAGCCTGTTGTGCTCGATGCAGAGCATGGCATTCTCGTCCCTAAGTTTCTTGATGATGACGCCCGTCCTCTGCGACAAGGCAGCGGTCTCCTCCTCCTGCTTCGCCCTTCCAGCGATCTTCGCCCTCAGCAGGTCATGCTCGCCACGGAGCTTCGCATTGCCCTCCCCTAGTTGCCGGATGACGCCGGTAGCCTCGTCCTGCATCCTCACCCAGCCGGAGATCTGATCCATCTAGCTATAGACTATCGCATGCATGCACTTGTAAGAGTCCTCGCCTGCCTGCGAGAAATTTTCCCAAGCCGCCGCGGCGCGGAGGGACCTCCCTGCTGCTTCGGCTGCGCGGCAGGACATCTCTGCTGCTTCCGTGGCGTGGCCGGACCAGTCTGCTACATCGACGGTGCGGCGGGACCTCTGTGCTGCTTCGGCAGCGCGGCGGGACCTCTGTGCTGCTACTTCTGCGCGGCTGGACATGTCGGCTGCTTTCGCGGCGAGGCGGGACATCTCTCGTGCTTCCTCTTCCATGCTCACCTCTGCCTGGTGGAAATCTCTCGACCCGGAACTCACGCTGGCTATGGCTTGATTGACTTGATTGTTTTTTGTGGATGAGGAGTTGAGGAATTGTGGATGAGGAATGTGCAGTCATCTTAGCATAGTAGTATTTATAACCGAGTACTACTAATACGCTCCTAAGTGGGAAACCGTTTAGGTTGTGATTGGTGTGAATAGGTTTGCAATTAAATATAGCGTGGTAGTAGTAGTAATTTGGAATGTGACGAGACGCGCTCAAAATTTATTTACGGTTCTAGTTTCGAAGCGCGGCACTATTCCCGGATGGCATAACGTCAGCACATTTTCTCGGCCGTGGTGTAGCATATGCCATGGTACTAGTTCTTTTTCTACTGCTATGTAAGTGCAAAAACCGGCACCGTCGGATACATATCTTGCACTTGGCGTTCGACAGGAATAGCCTCGTGGCGAGCTATTGACTAGTCTTTTTTCAGACGCATTACACCTATCTCTCGGGACATCTCGCACGCACCATCACTGCTCCCTAGGTTGAGGCCACCCACATACAGTTGTACTCTGAGAAGAGGTGCACGCACGCACTCGTCCTCTCTCACACACGCATCTGTAGCTACGAATTGTACTGTTCTGTACCATCCGATTGGCTCTATCATAGGTTTCACGTTGCTCCTTGGCCTTGAGATTGAGAAGTTTAAAACGCGGAGGCTAAGATGGAGGCACGAGGTTTTGGTTAATGTGCGGGCCGCACACGGCACCAACACGACACGAGCTTCGTCTACCTGGTGCGCATGCAGTCGGTGAGTTGTCCAAGTATAGACACAACCATGCCCTCGTTGGTATCCGCGCCTTGACTTTGGCTGGTCATAGTGGAGAGTAGTATAGACTAGTCACTAGTGTATGTTACTAGTACCTTCATAGTGGGTAGTGTCATATAGTATATGCATAATTTGGCGACGAGCGCTCTCTATATGTACCACCTTTTTTATTTAATTACATCTTGTTAGTTTTGCTCAATGGCGCAATCCATCGATACTACTAATGTACAAATGTATACTTTTTTAAAAGGCTAGAGGGCGGGGCAGTCTAGCTTGGTCCTTTTCACGAGAGGCGAGGGCCTTTGTGATTTGACGGCTCATTAGTGCTGGAAGGCGGGGCCTTGTGATTTGACTGCTCGTATAAATGTGCCGACGACCTGAGGAGGAGCAAAGAACCGTGCGGTATACTCAAGTTTTCCATTGGAGTACGACGGAGGAGCACGAAACATGGCAGCCCAGTGCCATATCCTCTACTCTCTACTCTTATTATATATTACTAGCAAGAGGCATTGTTCTATTGGCGATAAAGAATGATCTAATTTGCTAGTCATCTTATTTTTAGCATTGTTCTATTCATGCCTCGCAGAGAAGGTGACACGTGCGGCCAAACACCCGAAGCAAAATAAGAAA
Organism: Aegilops tauschii subsp. strangulata; assembly: GCF_002575655.3. Classification (NCBI taxonomy): domain Eukaryota; kingdom Viridiplantae; phylum Streptophyta; class Magnoliopsida; order Poales; family Poaceae; genus Aegilops; species Aegilops tauschii. The sequence continues at coordinate 402,964,123 of NC_053035.3, forward strand.
CACAGGAGCAAAAGAAGAAGGAGGATTATCACCCCAAAAAAGAAGGAAGACGCACACACAAGTCTGGGGCGCTGCTCTCACTACATGAAGGGTTGCTGGCCGCGGAGTCGTAACTACTTCTTCATCGCCTCCACGACCTCCATCTCCTTGTGCGTCTCCTCCTCCATCTTCTTCATTGAGTCCATGACGCGGGATTTCTCGAGGTTAGCCTTCATCATCTATTCCACGGCCGCATTACATACCTTGATAGCAGCCGGGTGCTCGATGTGGAGCTTCGCCAACTCCTCCTTCTGTTCCATGACGAGCGCCTGCAACATCTTCATCGAGGAACTACTATTCTCATGCAGCTTCTTCTAGCCAGCGTTCTCCTCCTTCAGCAGGTCGAGCTCGTGGCAGAGCTTCACCTTGTCCTCCTGAAGATGCAGGACTTTGCTGGTCGCCTTCTTCTCCGAGGCAATGCTCTTCTTCAGCAGCATCACTAAGCCGGCGATCAACTCCCCCTACTCATTGAGCTCAGCGGGCATGTCATCGAGGCTCTCCTTCAGCAGCTCCACCAAGCCATGGATGAACTCCTTCTGCTTATTGAGGTGCTTATTGAGCTGGTCGGGCATGCCGTCGAGGGATAACGACTCCAGTGCCGCATGTTCGCCTCCGCATCTAGGGCGCTCCTGGGAGCCATCGCCTGCCCGTGAGAGATCTTTCGAGGTCTCTGCGTGGCGGTGAGCCCTCTCTTTTTTCCGCAGCCTTGGTTGCCGCTTCCTTGTTACGAGTAGTTCTCGACCTAGAGCTCTGCACACCGGCCATGGCAAGGACGGACGAAGAAGGAGGACTTATGAGGAGGAAGGTAGAGTAATTTTCGGTTAGGTAGTTCCCCTTTTTATAACCTAAGTACTAGCACTAGTACTAAAACCTGCATAGTGGGAACACGTTCAGGTTTGGTACGTACTGGTAGGTGTGAGCAGGCTTGCACTTAATTGTAGCACTAGTACTTTCGAATGTGATGGGAACAAGGTAAAGATTAATTGATGGTTTTTGGTTTCGAGGCCCGAAACGGCTCCCGATGAGTTTAGTGGAACATAAACTTCAAGTAGACTACACTGCTCTGATGCGTAAATATTACGTTACTATCAAAAATTGGCACAAAATACGAAGGAGACCAATGGAAGTACTACTAGCAACCCATGATGTAACTACTCGCATGCGCGCAGTGGAGTAGTAATGTCTTTCTTCCGCCCTCACGTCCACTCAATTTGCATGCGCTGTATTAATTGACCATCAATGAAGTGAAGGACTTTACACGCGTCAAATTATCACATGGGGAGGATCTTGGTACAAAATTGTGTCCGCCTGAGTACCCTCGTGTGCGTGCGAGGGAATGAGTGCGTGCATGGCGTGCGTGCACATCTTCGCTTCGTGCATGTACCGCCAATGTGGCTCAGGGAGGACGATTACATTCTTCTGGAACCAGTAGCACGTCACTGTGATCAATCCACACAAGGATGCCGCGACAACGCCTCCACATGTGCCACGTGGCTTCATGAACTGTAAGAGAGACACTGTGTAGCATGCCATTGTGTTTTGCACATACTCGAAGTACTAGTAAGGTACACGTGCATTGCACGCGTCAGATTTTGCAACCAAATTATGAATAAATACCACACTGTCGCATGTAAGCTCCGAGTCATATATGCCTGATGTAGACCTTCGTTTAATTCTTATAGTTCATCTCATTCAAAATCAAATAGTTTTTATAAAAAAACCTAGGGCCTGTTTGATTCGTAGGATTTCCAAAACGCGGGAATAGGGAGAACATGGGATTAGAGTGGAATGTCGTCTTGAATCCTACAGGATGGTATGTGTGTTTGATTGTGCATAGAAAGAACGCAGAATTCTTTCAAAGAGGTTTGAGTGGATGGGATGTTTCCTATGAAATCTAGTGCCAATGAATCATATGGAAAAATTCCTATGGTTTACAATCCTACGAATCAAACAACCAAGATAGGAAAAATTCCTAAGGATTAGAATCCCCCAAAATTCCTTCGAGAATCCTTTGAATCAAAGAAGCCCTTAATCTATTTTATTATTCATGGAATTGTGCGTTGTAAAGCATAAAGTAAAAACAAATAATGGCAATTCAACTAGAAAAAAAGTTTGGGCAGTTATGATACGGAAGATTCTAGAACAAAGGAGAACCACTGTTGTTTTGAGATTTGTGCATTATGCTTAAGTTCAACAATGGAGTCTGCTAGATTGTACATGTGGCAAAATCCGGTGGGGGCTAGAAGATGGTGCGAGGGGCCGAGTGGAGGGAGACTATGAAGGAGTGCACAACTGCGAGATCGATATTTAGAGAGAGGGGGCGAGAACGTGCGCTGTTGCGCGCAGTGGCGGAGCCATGAAAAATGTCCCATGAGCTAGGGGGCCAAGCATTGCTAATCCTTTATGAGGAGGGTCAATTCATCAAGTTAAACCATTTTTACCAGCAATTGTCTAATGATCACATTCATATTAGCCTCGATATATAGTGATGTTAGGGGGGGCAGGGCCCTTGCTTCCCCTATCTTCGCCATTGTGCGCGCGTCTGAGAGATGAAGCGGAAGGCATGGCTGATGAGAGGGGGTGTTGGATATATAATTAATGTGGGTGTATTATCTATATATGTAATCCTATATAGAGAGGTATAGATTGATCGATGTGGACGTGGGAAAGAGGGTGAGACCTCACTAGATATTAGATTGATCGGTTTATGTCGAAAACTATGAAAGACCTAGCTATACACACACACACACACACATAGAGGAACATCGATCATTGCGCATGCACGTGAGAGATAAAGAATGCCCGATATGATGGAGAGGGGGATGTGTCTGTGTGTGTGCCTTCATGGGAGACCGACCTGAAGAAAAAGATTGCATGTGTGCGATGGATAATGCCGACTGGTAGTGTGTGTGCATGCATGCACGAGAGAAAGTTCGTTGTACAATTATAAAGAGAAGACCATGTGTGGGTGTAAAAGACTAGGTGAGGTCATAATCAATGTAATGTTGAATTCAAATATTTGAATAAGAGATCATGACACTACTAGGAAAAGGGCTATAGATAATATGGACATGTGGTGCGCCACTACTATATACTAATGGCGCACCATGTGTTGGTGCGCCATTAGTGTCCAAATACTAATGGCGCACCACATCCACGGTGCGCCACTAGTAACAATTTTTTTTATTTTTTTTCAAAACTAGTAATGGCGCACCAGTGGATAGTGCGCCATTACTAGTTTAACTAGTAATGGCGCACCACATCCACGGTGTGCCACTAGTAATTTTTTTTCAAATTTTTTAAATTTTTTTCAAAACTAGTAATGGCGCACCAGTGGATAGTGCGCCATTACTAGTTGAACTAGTAATGGCGCACCACTCCCATGGTGCGCCATTAATAACTTGGCCCAAAAATTCCACCGGATGCACCCCTCCTGTGGACCGCCTTTTCAGTTTAAAAAAATAAAAGAAAATGATGGAAATGTTAAAAAAATAAAAGAAAATAAGTTTCCCATGTGATATGTGGTCTACTTGTTGGGAAAATTTACAAATATGAATTTCGACTTTATTTGCAAAATCTCTTTGGAATTTGTAAAATGGGTATAACTTTTGCATACGAACTCGGATTAAAAAGTTTTTTATATGAAAAATCATCTACTCGATAGTGGAATGCTACCTGGTGAAGCAGATATGTTGCTGGTTACAGATAGCTCTTTAGAGGAGGATTCAGAGACAGATGACCAGTCCTATTATCCCCTGAGGTGTATGCTCAAACTTGGCAGGGTTATATTACTCATATCATGCATATGTTGTATTGCAATGCTTAGTTTTTACATCATATACAAGATATTGAATGCCATCTCCTTAGTTGACACATCATATATGCGATTGCCCTCTGCTCACTTCCTTAGTATATAAATCATATATTTGAATTATATCATGCCATGATGTTTACATAGACAGCATGTATCTGAATTATGGCATGCCAACCCATTTTCTAAAGACATGATATAGTTATATCATCTCATCCTGTTCACACTTCACATAGTCATCATATTTTGAATTATGTCATTCTATCCGTGAATTATATCATGCTATCATGTTTCCATCGACGGCATGTTTGTGATTCATGGCATGCCTACAACTTTAATAGACACATCGTATAGTTATATCATGTCATCCTGTTTACATAGTCATCATATTTTGAAATATGTCATTCTATCATGTTTAGTTAGCCATCATACATGTGGAATTGTGTCATGCTATCCTGTTTAATTAGCCATCATATATGTGAAATTATGTCCTGCTATTCTGTTTGGTTAGACAACATAAATGTGAATTATTTCATGCCCAGTTTTCTTCCCTACTATCCATTACACCTGGCTATCTTACAATGTCTGTATATTCAATTACTTTTCTTGTTTATCAGCCATTTCAATTGGAGGGGGTGATGGCAGTATCCGTGGGAGTAAAAACACGGTCTTCAAAAAAGGTCGTGCTACCTGTCGATGGAGATAGACCACAGTTGTACTTTCCCAAGAACCAGCCCCACCACACATAACCCAGACTCACGCAGATTGTACCCCATGTGATATGTCAAAAAATAAAAGAAAATGATGGAAATGTCAAAAAAAATAAGTTTCCCATGTGATATGTGGTCTACTTGTTGGGAAAATTTACAAATATGAATTTCGACTTTATTTGCAAAATCTCTGTGGAATTTGTAAAATGGGCATAACTTTTGCATACGAACTCGGATTAAAAAGTTTTTTATATGAAAAATCATCTACTGGATAGTGGAATGCTACCTGGTGAAGCAGATATCTTGCTGGTTACAGATAGCGCTTCAGAGGAGGATTCAGAGGCAGATGACTAGTCCTATCATCCCCCTGAGGTGTATGCTCAAACTTGGCAGGGTTATATTACTCATATCATGCATATGTTGTATTGCAATGCTTAGTTTTTACATCATATACACGATATTGAATGCCATCTCCTTAGTTGACACATCATATATGCGATTTCCCTGTGCTCACTTCCTTAGTATATAAATCATATATTTGAATTATATCATGCCATGATGTTCACATAGACAGCATGTATCTGAATTATGGCATGCCAACCTATTTTCTAAAGACATAATATAGTTATATCATCTCATCCTGTTCACACTTCACATAGTCATCATATTCTGAATTATGTCATTCTATCCGTGAATTATATCATGCTATCATGTTTCCATCGACGGCATGTTTGTGATTTATGGCATGCCAACAACTTTAATAGAAACATCGTATAGTTATATCATGTCATCCTGTTTACATAGTCATCATATTTTGAAGTATGTCATTCTATCATGTTTAGTTAGCCATCATACATGTGGAATTGTGTCAGTCTATCCTGTTTAATTAGCCATCATATATGTGAAATTATGTCCTGCTATTCTGTTTGGTTAGACAACATAAATGTGAATTATTTCATGCCCTGTTTTCTTCCCTACTATCCGTTACACCTGTCTATCTTACAATGTCTGTATATTCAATTACTTTTCTTGTTTATCAACCATTTCAATTGGAGGGGGTGATGGCAGTATCTGTGGGAGTAAAAACACGGTCTTCAAAAAAGATCGTGCTACCTGTCGATGGAGACAGACCACAGTTGTACTTGCCCATGAACCAGCCCCACCACACATAACCCAGACTCACGCAGATTGTACCCCATGTGATATGTCAAAAAATAAAAGTAAATGATGGAAATGTCAAAAAAAATAAAAGAAAATAAGTTTCCCATGTGATATGTGGTCTACTTGTTGGGAAAATTTACAAATATGAATTTTGACTTTATTTGCAAAATCTCTCTGGAATTTGTAAAATGGGCATAACTTTTGCATACGAACTCGGATTAAAAAGTTTTTTATATGAAAAATCATCTACTCGATAGTGGAATGCTACCTGGTGAAGTAGATATCTTGCTGGTTACAGATAGCTCTTGAGAGGAGGATTCAGAGGCAGATGACCAGTCCTATTATCCCCCTGAGGTGTATGCTCAAACTTGGCAGGGTTATATTACTCATATCATGCATATGTTGTATTGCAATGCTTAGTTTTTACATCATATACACGATATTGAATGCCATCTCCTTAGTTGACACATCGTATATGCGATTGCCCTCTGCTCACTTCCTTAGTATATAAATCATATATTTGAATTATATCATGCCATGATGTTTACATAGACAGCATGTATCTGAATTATGGCATGCCAACCCATTTTCTAAAGACATAATATAGTTATATCATCTCATCCTGTTCACACTTCACATAGTCATCATTTTTTGAATTATGTCATTCTATCCGTGAATTATATCATGCTATCATGTTTCCCTCGACGGCATGTTTGTGATTTATGGCATGCCTACAACTTTAATAGACACATCGTATAGTTATATCATGTCATCCTGTTTACATAGTCATCATATTTTGAAATATGTCATTCTATCATGTTTAGTTAGCCATCATACATGTGGAATTGTGTCATGCTATCCTGTTTAATTAGCCATCATATATGTGAAATTATGTCCTGCTATTCTGTTTGGTTAGACAACATAAATGTGAATTATTTCATGCCCAGTTTTCTTCCCTACTATCCATTACACCTGGCTATCTTACAATGTCTGTATATTCAATTACTTTTCTTGTTTATCAGCCATTTCAATTGGAGGGGGTGATGGTAGTATCTGTGGGAGTAAAAACACGGTCTTCAAAAAAGATCGTGCTACCTGTCGATGGAGATAGACCACACACTACAGGAAACAGCTTCTTTGCCGTCTGCCACGGCGGACGGCAAAGGCTCGAAAGGCGGACGGCAAAGACCTTTGCCGTCAGCCGCGGACGGCAAAAGGCTTCGGCAAAGAAGGCTACGGTAAACAGCTGATTTGCCGTCTGCTTCCTGGCGGCGGACGGCAAAGGCTCTTTGCCGTCTGCGGCGGACGGCAATAATTGCGCTGTGAGTCCGTTATGCGGCTAACGGCAGACCTTTGCCGTCCGCCGCAGACGGAAAAATTTGTCTGGTCTTTGCCGTCCGCCTTATGATGTCATCTACACATCACTAGATGGCAGGTTCTTTGCCGTCTGCCACTGATGGCAAAGTGCAGGTTCTTTGCCGTCTACCACTGTAGGCAAACTGACCAAATGGGTCAGCTCCCAGGAAGCACAGTTGGCTGCCACGTGGCTTCTTTGCCGTCCGCGGCAGACGGCAAAGAGCTCTTTGCCGTCGGTGGCAGACGGCAAAGAGCCTGCATATTGTCTGTTTTTTCTGCTTTTTATTAAATCCCACAATTTGCACAGAAAATATATAAGTTTCATATCACATATCCAGCACATATCTAGCACATAAGTTTCATATCACATATCACATCAGTTTCATCCATACACATTGTTCATACATAAGAAAGTTCCATCCATACACATTGTTCCATCCATATATATATTACAATGCAATGTTTCATGAAGATAGCAAGTTCCATCATAGCAAGCTAGATACAATGCAAAGTTTCATCAAAGGAAAAGCAAGCACTCCATCATAGCAAGCTAGCTTCCATGAAGTGAATGAAATCTGCAAAATGGTAAATAAGAAAGTTAGAAATAGGTGACTAGAACAAGAAGAAGACTAGAACAAGAAGTATATGTCATTTATGAGCTAACTTAGGTGAAATGGATCATATATGAGCTAACTAAGTTGAAATGGGTTGTTTATGAGCTAACTTAGTTGAAATGGATCATTTATGAGCTAACTTAGTTGAAATGGGTCGTTTATGAGCTAACTAAGGTGAAGGGCATCGTTTTTGAGCTAAGTAAGGTGAAATGGGTCATTTTGGAGCTAACCTAGGTGAAATGGGTCATTTTGGAGCTAACCTAGGTGAAATGGGTCATTTTAAAGCTAATGTAGGTAAAATGGATCATTTAGGAGCTCATCTACGTAAAATGGGTCATTTTAGAGCTAATTTAGTTGAAATGGATCTTTTTGAGCTAACTTAGGTGAAATGGATCATTTAAGAGCTAATTTAGGTGAAATGGATCGTTTTTTAGCTCACTTAGGTCAAATGGATCGTTTATGAGCTAAATTAGTTGAAATGGATCGTTTATGAGATAACCTAGGTAAGATGGGTCATTTTGGAGTTAACCTAGGTGAAATGGGCCATTTTAAAGCTAACGTAGGTAAAATGGATCATTTAGGAGCTAATGTAGGTAAAATGGGTCATTTTTGAGCTAACTTGGATGAACTGCATCATTTATAAGCTAACCTAGGTAAAATGGGTCATTTTGGAGGAAAATAAGCTAACTCTAGGTCATTATGGTAAGCATATTGGAGGAAATAAAGCTAGGTCTAGGTCTTTATGCATTTGTTAAGCAAAACACTAGAGAAACTTACCGTGATCAGGGAGATGTAGGAGCGGGGTGGCTAGTGCCGTTACCTGGAGAAGGATTGTGCGATGCGTTTCTGGAGTTAAGCTGCACCAAAGATCATTTCCAATGTCTCGTTAGCATTACGACACTCAAATGTTAAGACTACCAAGTAATGTCCATTCAAACTAAGCTCACCGTGCTCCCAGGAGCAATCACTGGCATCGGCGGAGCGGGCTGACCGGAGTTCTCGCACACAGACTGCACATTTGGTTTTCAGAACAGAGTCATACTAGTTAGTAATGAGACTCAAATGTTAAGACTAGTAAGTAATCTGCAGAAGAAACTTACCACAAGGAGCTCGTACATGGCCCTTGCCTGCATGTCATTCCGTGCCCTCTCCTCCTCCATCATCTTTCTCGTCCTCTCCTCCATCTCCCACTGCCTCTCCGCCGCCTCCGCCAGAAGTTTCTCCATTCTATCTCTCTCAATCTGTATAGCAGCCTGCAACACCACTCACATGACCATTTGTAATCATTGATGGAAGCGCACACAATGTAATGGAGAAAGATAACTGAGTACGTATCACTAACCTTGATGGCGAGTTGCACTGGCCGTTCACGAGGCCTTATCTCAGGAGGGGAGCTCGACTGGCGCGCCTTGATCTCCGGGAGAGTGCTAGGACAACGGATAAGTCCATCTCCAATGGCTATGGAGCCATGGGACCTCCCGCCACCAGATATCATCACCAGCTCTGGATCAATGGGACCCTGGCTCGGGTTAAAGTCCTCCCCTTTCCTCGCCTTCCCCTCATCTCTATATCTCACGAGCTTGTTGTGGGAGGAGATGTTGGTGAAGTTGTTTGCATCATCGAGGTCAGAGTGAGAGAAAGCCTTGACTTTCTTGAAAGAGCCAGTGTGGGCCATGGCATACAGGTCGTACACCTCTGGCACCTTATCCGCCTTATTGTGGCGTGCCTGAAAGAGAGAAACAATGAAAATTAGTAATTAAAGGGCTCAAGCTAGCATGATGAATGAATTGCATGAATCATGAAGCAAACCACATACCCAGTTGCGCCCGAACTGATATAAGTTGGAGCTGCCTTGATGGTGTGGCACACCTTCCATTTGGGCACGTTTGTCCTTGGCCTGGTTGTGGAGGGCTAGCCATTCTTGTGAGCACCACTCATCGACCAACACCTCCCAACAATCCATCCGATCCGCACACCATCTCGGAGGCGCCTAAGTTAGCAAAGAGAAACTTGAGCGCTACGGCTAAGAATTACTAAATGAAGGAACTTAAGTAGAAGGCCTTAAGAATTACCTTCATGTACTGCTCCTTACTCAGGAACTTATCGCGGCACGCCGGCTTGGTCTTCTTGATACCACGCAAGGTGTAGTAGTCTCGAACAGCCTGCACCCGAGCCTCGTGCCGTAAGTTCTGGAGTAGGCGCTTGCAGATGTTCTCGATAACATTTGCGTTGTGCTCCTCGTATCCCTCCTCACACCTATAGAATGTCTGCAATCAAATGAGGCAATATTGATTAGTACAACTAATAACTAGCTAGTTGAAGATTTTGAAATGTGTAAAGGAGAAATTACCCAGAACGTCCTGATCACCATGTCTGCCCTCGTGTCGCACACGACACCGTCGATAACGACATCCGGCGGGGCCGGGGCAGCCACGTAGTGCTCCCAGCTCAACCCAAGCTCTGGAAGCCGACCCTCACCAGGCAACATGACAAACCCCGGGAAGTTTTGCCGGCAAAGAACTCCAAGGACGGAGTTGGGCCGGCGGACACTATGATGGTGGTCCCAACCCCTGCAGCATGACAAGGCCAACGCATTAGTTATTTGAAGAAACGTGAATGCAGAAGGTACAAAAATATTAAATGCACTTACGTACCTCTCCCCATCAGGGAAGATCAACCACCACTGCTCGCGGGTCGCCGGCACAGACGGGAGCCGTGTAGCACCACGCTGGTAGACGGTGCCACCCTCCTCCTCAAGATCAGTCGGCTCCCCGCCATCATCAGCATGGCCACTCGGCTCCTCGGGCTGATCCGGCCAGGTACCCCATCCGGACGTGTGCTCCTCCGGGGTCTCGTGGGCCGAAGGCCAGTCGACCCGAGGCTCGTGGGCCCAAGACCCGTGGACCGGAGGCTCGTGGACCGGAGTCCATGTAGCCTCCACCTCGGACGAGTCCACCCTAGCAGTCACGTGCTCGGGTGAAACAGCTGGGGGTGGCGGCGAGGAAGGCGCCCTAGCAGTCACCCTACCTCCTCTCCCGCGACCACGTGCCCCACCTCCTCTCTTCCTACCTCGTCCCCTGCTGGGCACCGCGGTCGACGAAGAAGGGCCCGGCGGTGTGGACATACTGTCCAGCAACGCTCGGCGGAGAGGTACGTCTGGAATCGAAGACCTCAGACCACGCGCCGACGAAGAAGGGGCCTTGGCGCGCTCCCGACCAGCGCCCACCATCTTTCAACACCTGCCATGACAAACAGTAAACGAAATTAGTACAACATAAAAAAAAGACCGACATGAATAATAATATGTGTATCACTTAAGTGTATCATCATCAAGTACAACATTAAAAAATTTAATACCTGACACTACTAATAATCTCGATCAGTATCATCAATAAATGCATAATCATCATCATCACTATAATCAATGACGGGCTCATAGGGTTCAGTGGCATCAACATGTGCAAGGCCACCTTGACGTAATCGGTCAAGCAATGACAGGTCATCCGCAGCAGTAACCTCTTCTTGTTCCGGCTCTTCTTGTTCCTCCTCTGGGGTGATGTCGGATTCACTATCGCTGTCTACTTCAATGTTTTGGGGTGAAGTATAGCGGTTCTTGAAACGCTTTTTGGAAAGACGTGTCTCTTGCAAGAATTCTCCTTCATATGTGTCTGGGTTAATGTGAGGTTCATAATCCTCTTCCTTTGGGGGAGATAGTCTAGCACGTGGCGGCACTTCATAAACGACATCCCAACCTTTCAGATTTGGATTAGTTTGGCAGGCCCACGGTAGATAGAATACTTGGGTCGCCTGTTGAGCCGTAATATAGACATCAGGAACATCTAAATGGGTGCTTTGGTTGATTTCAACTAGCCCTATATGTTCATGAGTCCTTCTAGTCTCCTTCGGCTGAAACCAATAACATTTGAAGACTACGACATTCGGTGGGTTTTCACCATAGAATAGAAGTTCATAAATTGCTTCAACTCTCCCATAATACTCGGTACCTCCTTCGCCGATAGCAGATACACAACAATTTGTAGACTTTCGGTCGGCCATAGATAGCTCTTTGCCATAGGTACGAAAGCGATACCCGTTGATGTCGTATTTGTCAAATGAACGGACCTTATAGTCAAAACCATTAGCGACTTGTCTCAATTCGGCGTCCATAGACTCTGAATTAGCCTACAAGTTTAATATGAAAGGATTGTTGCATTACGCACAAATTAGCGAATGAAACCGGGATAGCCGCCTACAAATTAGCCTACAAGTCTAATAGAAATTACCGTTTGTTTGAACCAAGAGATGAAACTGGGATAGCCGCCTCCTTGCTTTGCGAGAAGCTCATACTCTTCGACAGAATCCTTTTGGATCACCGCTCCATACGAGAATAAGGCGACGTATCGACTGTATGAAATATCCAGGAATAAGAGCAGTTCAAAGGAAATAGAAGTTGCGAAACTATGTACCGAGAACTTACTCGATGTACGGCCGCACTTCTATCAGGTTGTTGAAGATATACAACGAAATGGTCCGCCATTGTTCGTTATCCAAAGATACTGGATTTGAAACACTGGCTGGTGCGAGATTCCCTTTGAATAGGCTGAGGTTGGATCCACCCTTTTTAGGGTCATCAGCATTGTACCGAGGCTTCGGATTATGCAAATGACGATTTTTGGCTTCGTAGTGTGCTGTCACGAAGTTTGCCCCCTCCTCAGTGATGAATGCCTCAGCCATCGATGCTTCAATTCTACGTTTATTTTTACATTTTTGTCGAAGTGTCTTCTGCATCCTCTCAGTTGGGTAGCACCAACGATTTTGCACGGGCCCCCCCAATCTTGCCTCGGTCGGGAGATGCAAAATCAAATGTTGCATTGGATTAAAGAAGCCCGGTGGAAAGATCTTCTCTAACTTGCAGATCAACTCCGGCGCCAACTCTTCCATTTCTTCTAGCACGCCAGGCGATAGTTCTTTCGCACAAAGAACACGGAAGAAATAGCTGAGTTCTGCCAGTACTAGCCATTCATCCTCAGGGATGAAGCCACGCAACATCACCGGCATTACCCGCTCAATCCATATGTGCCAATCATGACTCTTGAGACCAGATATCTTCAATTTATCAAGACTGGATCCCCTCTGTAGATTCGCTGCATACCCATCGGGGAACATCAACTGGATTTTCACCTACCAGATAATTTCCCTCATAGCTGGCCTTCCAAGATTGAACCATGCCTTTGGCTTCGTCCAGTTCTGCTTTCCTTTCGGTTCTTTCATGTTTTGTAACGGCCTGTCACATAGCGCCTCCAGATCGACTCTAGCCTTAGTATTATCCTTTGACTTCCCATCTATGCCGAACAATGTACCAAAAAGTGCCTCGGCGATATTCTTCTCAGTGTGCATCACGTCGATGTTGTGTGGGCAAAGGAGGTCTTTGAAGTAAGGCAGATCCCATAAGCATGTTTTGTGAGTCCAGGCGTGCTTAGAATTATACCCCTTGAAGTACCCTGGACGCTCTGGATCTGGCTCGAGAGCGTTTAACTGATTCAGGGTCTGTTGGCCTGTCAATGCATGTGGTGCAGAGTTTTTGTCAACTCTACCTCTGATGAAGTTCTTCTTGTCTTTCCTGAACTTATGGCGAGGATTCAGGAACTGTCTATGCATGTCGAAGCAAGAAAACTTGCGATCGGCCTGAAGCCAACGAAACTCAAGATCTCCCTTGCATGTGTGGCACGGGAACCTTCCATGCACACACCAGCCAACGAATAGCGCATACGCCGGCAAGTCATGCGTCGAGTACATGTACCAGACACGCATTATGAAGTTCCGTTTGCTATAGGCATCGTATGTCTTGAACCCATTATCCCAGGCTTCTTGCAATTCGTCCTTAAGCGGTTGCATATACACATTCATATTTTTCCCCAGATAGTTGGGCCCTGAAATTATCAATGTCAGGAAAATGTTCTTTCTTTGCATAATCTGTCCGGGGGGGAGATTGAGTGGAAATACAAATACGGGCCAACATCTGTATTGGGCTGCCGTCATACCAAACACACTGAACCCATCCGTGCTGATGCCGACTCGAGGATGCCTCGGATCTGCCGCTTTGTCACCATGTAATTCATCAAACTTTTTCCACGCAACACCATCCGATGTGTGTACAATCATCAGATTCCCATCTACATCTAGTTCGGTTCTTTTGCCCGTTTTGTGCCATGTCATCTGTCTGGCCGTCTCTTTGACCATGAAAAGACGTTGAAGTCTTGGTACGATTGGCATATACCAAAGAACACTAATGGGGATTTTGGTCTGTGTCTTCTCACCCATACCGTTGTCTACCACAACATACCTGGAAGACTTGCAAATGGAACAACAGTTCAAGTCCGCATAGTCAAGCCTAAACAAGACACATCCTTTCTCACAGGCATGTATCTTATCATAGGGCATCTTCAGTGCACGGAGGATTTTGTCCGACTGGTACAGGTTTGCAGGCATTACATGGCCTTTGGGTAGAAAGCGTCCAAATACTGTCATCATTGCATCGTAGCATTCTCTGCCCAAGTTGAACTGAGCCTTCAGAGCCATTACTTGTGAGATGGCATCCAACTGACAAAGCTCAGTGTGCTCATGGAGCGGACGTTTTGAAGACTCCAACATTTCATTGAAGGCCTTTCCAGATTCCTCCATCTCCTCGTCCGAATCCCGAGCATCATCAAAGTCTTGCACCATGTTTTCCATACCGGTACCATGCTCGTCGTTGCGACGACGATCCACCTCAGCTCGGTCACGTTGGGCAGACTCACCATGAAATGTCCACACCGTATAATCGGGCGTAAAACCACTCTTCTGCAGGTGTTTGCCCATTTCAGCCTGTGTCCTCTTTTCCCAATTGCCGCACCGTAAACAGGGGCACCAGGTTTTCCTCTGGCCATTTGCAAATGCGGCTCGCACAAACCCCTTGGTTTTTGTGAACCATTCAGTGCTCCATTTGTTCGGACCAGTGTGACCGGTGTACATCCACGCACGATCACTCATCTTGACTTTCAGAGCTACTAGACACACAACAAATATATATATATAATTCACCATGTATGTATTCATCAGTTGATCTACTTTGTCAATTTTATTACGTCCATGCAACCTACACTCTAATAGGTAATGATAGGTCCTAATCCCACCCGAGTATGTTTAGATTGGGTTCATTTTCCCATGCTATGCCCCGGATCCTACGCAAAATTTCGGCAGCACCTCCCCGCTGTTCTCCTGATACACGTCTCTGCAATAAACAGAGAGGATGTGTACCCGGAGAACAACAGGGGAGGCACTGACGAAATTTATGCGTCGGATCCGGAGCAAAGCATATGGGAAAACGAACCCAATCTAAACATACTCGGGCTGTCCATGGATAGCGTTGGACAATTCGAAAGAATCAAGGTTATAAATATGCAAATGCATGCATATTTATAACTATGACGCTTTCGAACGGGAGACACATATTGGTTACACATACTGATGATTCAAGACACATATATATCTAGCTATCAAGTTTCATCGGAATAGATCAAATAATTAATGGGGGAGGAGGACATGTCATTTGTGCTTACCCACGAACGAAGGGGCAGAGCTCGTCAAACGCACGGCGAGGTCGTCGAACACCAAACCTCGCAGCGATGAAACAACTGCACATTTAAAACTACCCGATCAACACAATTATATATGATGTTTTTAATAACAAAATCGAAAGATATATGACCTAACTAATAATTCACAAATATATGGTCGGGTCAGGCTCGGGGTCGGGGTGTCGGGGTCGGGGTCGGTGTCGGGGTCGGGGTCGGGGTCTCGGGGTCGGGGTGTCGGGGGTGTCGTGTCGGGGGTCGGGGTGTCGTGTCGGTCTCGGGGTGCCGTGTCGGGGTCGGGGTGTCGTGTCGGTCTCGGGGTGCCATGTCGGGGTCGGGGTGCCGGGTCGGGGTCGGGGTGTCGTGTCAGTGTCGGGGTCGGGGTGTCGGGTCAGGCTCGGGGTCGGGGTGTCGGGGTCGGGGTCGGGGTCGGGGTCGGGGTCTCGGGGTCGGGGTGCCGGGGTGTCGGGGGTGTCGTGTCGGGGGTCGGGGTGTCGTGTCGGTCTCGGGGTGCCGTGTCGGGGTCGGGGTGTCGTGTCGGTCTCGGGGTGCCGTGTCGGGGTCGGGGTCTCGGGGTCGGGGTGTCGGGTCGGGGTGCCGGGTCGGGGTCGGGGTGCCGTGTCGGTGTCGGGGTCGGGGTGTCGGGTCAGGCTCGGGGTCGGGGTGTCGGGGTCGGGGTCGGGGTCGGGGTCGGGGTCGGGTTCTCGGGGTCGGGGTGTCGTGTCGGGGGTCGGGGTGTCGTGTAGGTGTCGGGGTGCCGTGTCGGTGTCGGGGTGCCGTGTCGGGGTCGGGGTGCTGTTTCGGGGTCGGGGCTTCGGGGTGTCTCCTCCTCCTCCTCCTCTTCTTCTTCTTCTTCTTCTTCTTCTTCTTCTCCTCCTCCTTCTCCTCCTCCTCCTCCTCCTCCTCCTCCTCCTCCTCTTCTTCTTCTTCTTCTTCTTCTTCTTCCCTCTTCTACTTAACCTAAACCTAAACTAACCTAAACTAAAAACCTAAACTAATTAAAACTAAACTATTTAAACTAATTAAACCTAAACATAAACAGAAAAAAAGAAAAAAACAGAAAAAAAAAACAAAAAAACAGAAAAAAAAGGAGGAAGGGGCTCACTGTGGGGGGCGGCGATGGGTCGGGGAGGGGCCGGCGACGGACGGCCGGGGCGGGGCGGTGGAGGAGGCGGGGCGGCGGGGGCCCGGCCGGCGGGGGGCCGGGGCGGGGCGGTGGAGGATGCGGGGCGGCGGGGGGGATGGGGGCGGGGGGCCGGGGCGGGGCGGTGGAGGAGGCGGCGGGGGGCCGGGACTGCGGGGGGCCGTGGCGGCGGTGGGGCGCGGGGCGGCGGTGGGGCTTGGGGCGGCGGGGGGCCGGGGCGGGGGGGGCGACGGGGCGGTGGGGCGGCGGGGAGCCGGGGCGGCGGGGCGACGGGGCGGCGGCGCGCGGCGGGCGGCGGCGGCGGCGGCGGGGTGGGAGGAGAAGGGCGCGAGGACGAAGTGAGTAACGGGCGGGGGGTACGTGCCGTTAGTCAAGTGCCTTCTTTGCCGTCCGCCAGCCTTTGCCGTCCGCCTTTTTGCCTCTTTCCCGTCTGCTAGCGGACGCAAAGAGGTGGGCCGTTATGATTTTTTCAAACGAGCGGGGGGTGGGGGCCACCACACTCTTTGCCGTCTGCCAGCGGACGGCAAAGATTCTTTGCCGTCCGCTGGCAGACGGCAAAGAGCTGGCAGATGGCAAAGAGCTTCTTTGCCGTCAGCCTTTTCTTTGCCGTCTGTTTATGTGTAGCTGATGGCAAAGAGCTTCTTTGCCGTCAGCTAGCAGACGGCAAAGAGCTGGCAGATGGCAAATTAGCTGATTCCAGTAGTGACAGTTGTACTTGCCCAAGAACCAGCCCCACCACACATAACCCAGACTCACGCAGATTGTACCCCATGTGATATGTCAAAAAATAAAAGAAAATGATGGAAATGTCAAAAAAAAAGTTTCCCATGTGATACGTGGTCTACTTGTTGGGAAAATTTACAAATATGAATTTCGACTTTATTTGCAAAATCTCTGTGGAATTTGTAAAATGGGCATAACTTTTGCATACGAACTCGGATTAAAAAAAATTTATATGAAAAATCATCTACTGGATAGTGGAATGCTACCTGGTGAAGCAGATATCTTGCTGGTTACATATAGCTCTTCAGAGGAGGATTCAGAGGCAGATGACCAGTCCTATCACCCCCCTGAGGTGTATGCTCAAACTTGGCAGGGTTATATTACTCATATCATGCATATGTTGTATTGCAATGCTTAGTTTTTACATCATATACACGATATTGAATGCCATCTCCTTAGTTGACACATCATATATGCGATTGCCCTGTGCTCACTTCCTTAGTATATAAATCATATTTGAATTATATCATGCCATGATGTTTACATAGACAGCATGTATCTGAATTATGGCATGCCAACCTATTTTCTAAAGACATAATATAGTTATATCATCTCAGCCTATTCACACTTCACATAGTCATCATATTTTGAATTATGTCATTCTATCCGTGAATTATATCATGCTATCATGTTTCCATCGACGGCATTTTTGTGATTTATGGCATGCCAAGAACTTTAATAGACACATCGTATAGTTATATCATGTCATCCTGTTTACATAGTCATCATATTTTGAAGTATGTCATTCTATCATGTTTAGTTAGCCATCATACATGTGGAATTGTGTCATTCTATCCTGTTTAATTAGCCATTATATATGTGAAATTATGTCCTGCTATTCTGTTTGGTTAGACAACATAAATGTGAATTATTTCATGCCCTGTTTTCTTCCCTACTATCCGTTACACCTGTTTATCTTACAATGTCTGTATATTCAATTACTTTTCTTGTTTATCAGCCATTTCAATTGGAGGGGGTGATGGCAGTATCTGTGGGAGTAAAACCACGGTCTTCAAAAAAGATCGTGCTACCTGTCGATGGAGACAGACCACAGTTGTACATGCCCATGAACCAGCCCCACCACACATAACCCAGACTCACACAGATTGTACCCCATGTGATATGTCAAAAAATAAAAGTAAATGATGGAAATGTCAAAAAAATAAAAGAAAATAAGTTTCCCATGTGATATGTGGTCTACTTGTTGGGAAAATTTACAAATATGAATTTTGACTTTATTTGCAAAATCGCTATGGAATTTGTAAAATTGGCATAACTTTTGCATACGAACTCGGATTAAAAAGTTTTTTATATGAAAAATCATCTACTCGATAGTGGAATGCTACCTGGTGAAGTAGATATCTTGCTGGTTACAGATAGCTATTGAGAGGAGGATTCAGAGGCAGATGACCAGTCCTATTATCCCCCTGAGGTGTATGCTCAAACTTGGCAGGGTTATATTACACATATCATGCATATGTTGTACTGCAATGCTTAGTTTTTACATCATATACATGATATTGAATCCCATCTCCTTAGATGACACATCATATATGCGATTGCCCTCTGCTCACTTCCTTAGTATATAAATCATATATTTGAATTATATCATGCCATGATGTTTACATAGACAGCATGTATCTGAATTATGGCATGCCAACCCATTTTCTAAAGACATAATATAGTTATATCATCTAATCCTGTTCACACTTCACATAGTCATCATATTTTGAATTATGTCATTCTATCCGTGAATTATATCATGCTATCATGTTTCCATCGACGGCATGTTTGTGATTTATGGCATGCCAACAACTTTAATAGACACATCGTATAGTTATATCCTGTCATCCTGTTTACATAGTCATCATATTTTGACGTATGTCATTCGATCATGTTTAGTTAGCCATCATACATGTGGAATTGTGTCATGCTATCCTGTTTAATTAGCCATCATATATGTGAAATTATGTCCTGCTATTCTGTTTGGTTAGACAATATAAATGTGAATTATTTCATGCCCTGTTTTCTTCCCTACTATCCGTTACACCTGTCTATCTTACAATGTCTGTATATTCAATTAAATTTCTTGTTTATCAGCCATTTCAATTGGAGGGGGTGATGGCAGTATCTGTGGGAGTAAAAACACGGTCTTCAAAAAAGATCGTGCTACCCGTCGATGGAGATAGACCACAGTTGTACTTGCCCAAGAACCAGCCCCACCACACATAACCCAGACTCACGCAGATTGTACCCCATGTGATATGTCAAAAAATAAAAGAAAATGATGGAAATGTCAAAAAAATAAAAGAAAATAATTTTCCCATGTGATATGTGGTCTACTTGTTGGGAAAATTTACAAATATGAATTTTGACTTTATTTGCAAAATCTCTCTGGAATTTGTAAAATGGGCGTAACTTTTGCATACGAACTCGGATTAAAAAGTTTTTTATAAGAAAAATCATCTACTCGATAGTGGAATGCTACCTGGTGAAGGAGATATCTTGCTGGTTACAGATAGCTCTTCAGAGGAGGATTCAGAGGCAGATGACCAGTCCTATTATCCCCCTGAGGTGTATGCTCACACTTGGCAGGGTTATATTACTCATATCATGCATATGTTGTATTGCAATGCTTAGTTTTTACATCATATACACGATATTGAATGCCATCTCCTTAGTTGACACATCATATATGCGATTGCCCTCTGCTCACTTCCTTAGTATATAAATCATATATTTGAATTATATCATGCCATGATGTTTACATAGACAACATGTATCTGAATTATGGCATGCCAACCCATTTTCTAAAGACATAATATAGTTATATCATCTCATCCTGTTCACACTTCACATAGTCATCATATTTTGAATTATGTCATTCTACCGTGAATTATATCATGCTATCATGTTTCCATCGACGGCATGTTTGTGATTTATGGCATGCCAACAACTTTAATAGACACATCGTATAGTTATTGTGACGCCCCCGATTTGACCGTACACTAATCATGCACGCAAATGTGTACGATCCAGATCAGGGACTCACGGGAAGATATCACAACACAACTCTACAACATAAATAAGTCATACAAGCATCATAATACAAGCCAGGGGCATCGAGGGCTCGAATACAATTGCTCGATCATAGACGAGTCAGCGGAAGCAACAATATCTGAGTACAGACGTAAGTTAAACAAGTTTGCCTTAAGAAGGCTAGCACAAACTGGGATACAGATCGAACGAGGCGCAGGCCTCCTGCCTGGGATCCTCCTAACTACTCCTGGTCGTCGTCAGCGGCCTGCACGTAGTAGTAGGCACCTCCAGTGTCGTAGGTGTCATCGTCGACGGTGCCGTCTGGCTCCTGGACTCCAGCATCTGGTTGCGACAACCAGATAGAAAGGAAAGGGGGAAAAGAGGGAGAGAAGCAACCGTGAGTACTCATCCAAAGTACTCGCAAGCAAGGAGCTACACTACATATGCATGGGTATATGTGTAAAGGGGCATATCAGTGGACTGAACTGCAGAATGCCAGAATAAAAGGGGGATAGCTAGTCCTGTCGAAGACTACGCTTCTGGCCACCTCCATCTTGCAGCATGTAGAAGAGAGTAGATTGAAGTCCTCCAAGTAGCATCGCATAGCATAATCCTACCCGGCGATCCCCTCCTCGTCGCCCTGTTAGAGAGCGATCACCGAGTTGTATCTGGCACTTGGAAGGGTGTGTTTTATTAAGTATCCAGTTCTAGTTGTCATAAGGTCGAGGTACAACTCCGGGTCGTCCTTTTACCGAGGGATACGGCTATTCGAATAGATAAACTTCCCTGCAGGGGTGCACCACATAACCCAACATGCTCGATCCCATTTGGCCGGACACACTTTCCTGGGTCATGCCCGTCCTCGTAAGATCAACACGTCACAGCCCCAACTAAGCACAACAAAGAGGTCAGCACGCCGGTCTAACCCTATGTTCGCAGGGGTCTGGGCCCATCGCCCTATGCACACCTGCACGTTGCGTATGCGGCCGGAAGCAGACCTAGCCTAGTGGCATTCCAGTCCAATCCAGCGCGCGCCACTCAGTCGCTGACGTCACGAAGGCTTCGGCTGATACCACGACGCCGGGATACCCATAACTACTCCCGCGTAGATGGTTAGTGCGTATAGACCAAATGGCCAGACTCAGACCAAATACCAAGATCTCGTTAAGCGTGTTAAGTATCCGCGAACGCCGACCAGGGCCAGGCCCACCTCTCTCCTGGGTGGTCTCAACCTGCCCTGTCGCTCCGCCACAAAGTAACAGTCGGGGGCCGTCAGGAACCCAGGCCCACCTCTACCGGGGTGGAGCCACCTGTCCTTTCAGCCCCCTCATCAGAAATCACTTGCGGGTACTCAACGAGCCGACCCGACTTTAGTCACCACATGTGTCGTGTATATAAGGTATATAGTATATACCCGTGATCACCTCCCGAAGTGATCACGGCCCAGTAGTATAGCATGGCAGACGGACAAGAGTGTAGGGCCACTGATGGAACACTAGCATCCTATACTAAGCAGTAGGATAGCAGGTAAGGGTAACAACTGTAGCAACAAGGACAGGCTATGCATCAGTATAGGATTAACCGAAAGCAGTAACATGCTACACTACTCTAATGCAAGCAGTATAGAGAAGAATAGGCGATCTCTGGTGATCAAGGGGGGGCTTGCCTGGTAGCTCTGGCAAGTAGGGGTCGTCAAATCCGTAGTCGAACTGGGGGTCGCCGGTAGTCTCGGGGTCTACTGGAAAGAAGTAACGGAGGGGGAACACAATAAATAATAGAGCAATCAAAACAACACAAAGCGTAACATGACAATACGCGGTGCTAGGTGTGCCCTAACGCGGTAGTAGGTGATATCGGCAAAGGGGGGAAACATCCGGGAAAGTTTTCCCGAAGTTTGCATTTTTCGGACAGATGAAACGGAGGGGGAAGTTGCAAGTTTGCTATGCTAGGGACGTCTGGCGGACGAACGGACTGCGTATTCGGATTCGGCTCGTCGTTCTGAGCAACTTTCATGTAGAAAGTATTTTCATCTGAGCTACGGTTTAAAAGATATGATTTTCTAAAGATTTACTAATTTCTGGAATTTATTTAATTATTTAATATATACATTATCCGAAACAGTGTTGTGATGACATCAGCATGACATCATGCTGACGTCAGCAGTCATCTGACACGTGGGTCCCACATGTCATAGACTGATCAGGGTAATTAGGGTTAACTAATTAATTAATTTTTTTAATCTTTATTTTATTTATTTATTTATTAATTAATTTATTATTATTATTATTATTATTTATTTTTATGAATTACTTTTATTATTTATTTATTTATTTATTTAATTCTTTTTTTACATAAATCGTTCTGGGGGCTAGGCCCCACATGTCATAGGCCCTAAGGGCCATAGCGGGTTCGGGCGCTGGCGAAACGGGGCGGCCGCAGGCGCACCTGAATGGGCGCTTGCCCGCAGGGGGGTGCGGTGGAACGAGGCCCCAGGGGCGCGCGTGGCCGGCGGCAGAACGGGGGAGGCGGCCACGGTGGGCGCGCATGGGGAGGGGCGCCGGTCATGGAGCGGGTGCAGAACCCGGGCGACGGTGAGCGAGTGAGGGACGTGGGCCGCGGCGCCCAGTGTGGGCGAGGCGGGGCGGTGAGCACGGCGGGGCACTGGGCGCGGCCAGCGACGGGTGGGGACGAGCGCGAGCGAGGGGCTCGACGACAGGGGCGCGCGAGAGTGCCGACGGGCGCGGGCACGGCGCGGTGGGGGAGAGAGGAGGAGAGGGAGGCGCTCACAGGGGAGCGGGAGGGGCATGGCAGCGGGCTCGGGGGCAACCCGTGCGGAGGAGGACGGCGACGGCGTGATGGAGAGGAGGCAGGCCGGCGATGGCGTCCGGCGAGGTCCAGGCGGCGGCGCGGGCTCCGGACGGCGTCGGCGCGGCGACGAGGCGGGTTGAGCCCTCGATCGCGATGCAGATCGTGGGGGGAGTGGGCGATGGCGAGCATGGGGCGTGGCATCGGGGTGGCGACGGTGTGCGCCGGCGGAGGCTCCGGGCGAGGGAGGGGGCGACCTCGTCGGGGGCGGGGCGTGCGCCCGATCCAGACAGGGAGGAGATGGGGATCGGGGAGAGAGTGGGTGAGGCCTAGGGTTTCGGGGGGAGGGTATGTAGGCTGGGGGAGTGGGGTGGGCCGTGTGGGCAGGCCTGGCCGGCCGAATGGCCAGCGGGGCCACGAGGCCCACGAGGGCAGGGGGTTTCTCCTCTTTTTATTTTTATTCTTTTCCAGTTTCTTTTATTTATATTTCTTTTCTGTTTTATTTTATTACTAGTAGATTTTTAGTTTTATAAAAAATATGAGACCAACACTTAATTTAGTGTTTTAAATTACCCTCTGCCACAAGAAGTTTCACACTTTAATAAAATAGGTTTATATTTGTTTGCTAATTAAAAGCATTTAAGTAATTGTTTAGCCCCGGTTTTAATTAATTTCTTGCATCTAAACATTTTATCAAAATGTGGTTTCTCCACCACAATCACCCATGATTTATTTTCTAAATTTTGAACAATTTAGTTTTCAGTTTTTAGTTTAGTTTTCATTATTTGAAAACTTTTATTGTTGGCCTATATTTTAAATTTTAACTTGAGTTGTTTTTGAACTAACTCGAGTTTATCAACAGTAACCAAGGTGACGTGGCACCATTTGCAGAGGTTTACTGTAGCTTGATCATCCGGGCGTCACAGTTATATCATGTCATCCTGTTTACATAGTCATCATATTTTGAAGTATGTCATTCTATCATGTTTAGTTAGCCATCATACATGTGGAATTGTGTCATGCTATCCTGTTTAATTAGCCATCATATATGTGAAATTATGTCCAGCTATTCTGTTTGGTTAGACAACATAAATGTGAATTATTTCATGCCCTGTTTTCTTCTCCCTACTATCCGTTACACCTGTCTATCTTCCAATGTCTGTATATTCAATTACTTTACTTGTTTATCAGCCATTTCAAATGGAGGGGGTGATGGCAGTATCTGTGGGAGTAAAAACACGGTCTTCAAAAAAGATCGTGCTACCTGTCGATGGAGATAGACCACAGGTGTACTTGCCCAAGAACTAGCCCCACCACACATAACCCAGACTCACGCAGATTGTACCCCATGTGATATGTCAAAAAATAAAAGAAAATGATGGAAATGTCAAAAAAATAAAAGAAAATAAGTTTCCCATGTGATATGTGGTCTACTTGTTGGGAAAATTTACAAATATGAATTTTGACTTTATTTGCAAAATCTCTCTGGAATTTGTAAAATGGGCATAACTTTTGCATACGAACTCGGATTAAATTTTTTTATATGAGAAATCATCTACTCGATAGTGGAATGCTACTTGGTGAAGCAGATATCTTGCTGGTTACGGATAGCTTTTCAGAGGAGGATTCAGAGGCAGATGACCAGTCCTATTATCCCCCTGAGGTGTATGCTCAAACTTGGCAGGGTTATATTACTCATATCATGCATATGTTGTATTGCAATGCTTACTTTTTACATCATATACACGATATTGAATGCCATCTCGTTAGTTGACACATCATACATGTGATTGCCCTCTGCTCACTTCCTTAGTATATAAATCATATATTTGAATTATATCATGCCATGATGTTTACATAGACAACATATATCTGAATTATGGCATGCCAACCCATTTTCTAAAGACATAATATAATTATATCATCTCATCCTGTTCACACTTCACATAGTCATCATGTTTTGAATTATTTCATTCTATCCGTGAGTTATATCATGCTATCATGTTTCCATCGACGGCATGTTTATGATTTATGGCATGCCAACAACTTTAATAGACACATCGTACAGTTATATCATGTCATCCTGTTTACATAGTCATCATATTTTGAAGTATGTCATTCTATCATGTTTAGTTAGCCATGATACATGTGGAATTGTGTCATGCTATCCTATTTAATTAGCCATCGTATATGTGAAATTATGTCCTGGTATTCTGTTTTGTTAGACAACATAAATGTGAATTATTTCATGCCCTGTTTTCTTCCCTACTATCCATTACACCTGTCTATCTTACAATGTCTGTATATTCAATTACCTTTCTTGTTTATCAGCCATTTCAATTGGAGGGGGTGATGGAAGTATCTGTGGGAGTAAAAAGACGGTCTTCAAAAACGATCGTGCTACCTGTCGATGGAGATAGACCACGGTTGTACTTGCCCAAGAACCAGCCCCACCACACATAACCCAGACTCACGCAGATTGTACCCCATGTGATATGTCAAAAAATAAAAGAAAATGACGGAAATGTAAAAAAATTTAAGTTTCCCATGTGATATGTGGTCTACTTGTTGGGAAAATTTACAAATATGAATTTCGACTTTATTTTCAAAATCTCTCTGGAATTTGTAAAATGGGCATAACTTTTGCATACGAACTCGGATTAAAAAGTTTTTTATATGAAAAATGATCTACTTGATAGTGGAATGCTACCTGGTGACGCAGATATCTTGCTGGTTAGAGATAGCTCTTCAGTGGAGGATTCAGAGGCAGATGACCAGTCCTATTATCCCCCTGAGGTGTATGCTCAAACTTGGTAGGGTTATATTACTCATATCATGCATAAGTTGTATTGCAATGCTTAGTTTTTCGATCATATACACGATATTGAATGCCATCTCCTTAGTTGACACATCATATATGCGATTGCCCTCTGCTCACTTCCTTAGTATATAAATCATATATTTGAATTATATCATGCCATGATGTTTACATAGACAGCATGTATCTGAATTATGGCATGCCAACCCATTTTCTAAAGACATAATATAGTTATATCATCTCATCCTGTTCACACTTCACATAGTCATCATTTTTTGAATTATGTCATTCTATCCGTGAATTATTTCTTGCTATCATGTTTCCATCGACGGCATGCTTGTGATTTAGGGCATGCCAACAACTTTAATAGACACACCGTATAGTTATATCATGCCATCCTGTTTACATAGTCATCATATTTTGAAGTATGTCATTCTATCATGTTTAGTTAGCCATGATACATGTGGAATTGTGTCATGCTATCCTGTTTAATTAGCCATCGTATATGTGAAATCATGTCCTGCTATTCTGTTTTGTTAGAGAACATAAATGTGAATTATTTCATGCCCTGTTTCTTCCCTACTATCCATTACACCTGTCTATCTTACAATGTATGTATATTCAATTACTTTTCTTGTTTATCAGCCATTTCAATTGGAGGGGGTGATGGCAGTATTTGTGGAAGTAAAAACACGGTCTTCAAAAAATATCGTGCAACCTGTCGATGGAGATAGACCACAGTTGTACTTGAACAAGAACCAGCCCCACCACACATAACCCAGACTCACGCAGATTGTACCCCATGTGATATGTCAAAAAATAAAAGAAAATGATGGAAATGTCAAAAAACATAAAGAAAATAAGTTTCCCATGTGATATGTGGTCTACTTGTTGGGAAAATTTACAAATATGAATTTCGACTTTATTTGCAAAATATCTCTGGAATTTGTAAAATGGGCATAACTTTTGCATATGAACTCGGATTAAAAAAAAATTATATGAAAAATCATCTACTCGATAGTGGAATGCTACCTGGTGAAGCAGATATCTTGCTGGTTACAGATAGCTCTTCAGAGGAGGATTCAGAGGCAGATGACCAGTCATATTATCCCCCTCAGGTGTATGCTCAAACTTGGCAGGGTTATATTACTCATATCATGCATATGTTGTATTGCAATGCTTAGTTTTTACATCATATACACGATATTGAATGCCATCTCCTTAGTTGACACATCATATATGCGATTGCCCTCTGCTCACTTCCTTAGTATATAAATCATATATTTGAATTATATCATGCCATGATGTTTACATAGACAGCATGTATCTGAATTATGGCATGCCAACCCATTTTCTAAAGACGTAATATAGTTATATCATCTCATCCTGTTCACACTTCACATAGTCATCATATTTTGAATTATGTCATTCTATCCGTGAATTATATCATGCTATCATGTTTCCATCGACGGCATGTTTGTGATTTATGGCATGCCAACAACTTTAATAGACACATCGTATAGTTATATCATGTCATCCTATTTACATAGTCATCATATTTTGAAATATGTCATTCTATAATGTTTAGTTAGCCATCATACATGTGGAATTGTGTCATGCTATCCTGTTTAATTAGCCATCATATATGTGAAATTATGTCCTGCTATTCTGTTTGGTTAGACAACATAAATGTGAATTATTTCATGCCCTGTTTTCTTCCCTACTATCCATTACACCTGTCTATCTTACAATGTCTGTATATTCAATTACTTTTCTTGTTTATCAGCCATTTCCATTGGACGGGGTGATGGCAGTATCTGTGGGAGTAAAAACACGGTCTTCAAAAAAGATCGTGCTACCTGTCGATGGAGATAGACCACAGTTGTACTTGCCCAAGAACCAGCCCCACCGCACATAACACAAACTAACGCAGATTGTACCCCATGTGATATGTCAAAAAATAAAAGAAAATAATGGAAATGTCAAAAAAAAATAAGTTTCCCATGTGATATGTGGTGTAACACCCTGAGGATCATGCTACAGTAACTCTCTGTGATTAAGCTAATCATGTTGCTAAACAGGGCATGATCACATTTGGAATCACACTTCTTTTCAAACTCCTAATTCAAACTTCAATTAAAATTAAAGTGGAAAATAAAAGTTTTCAAAAATTTGAACAAAAATGTTCGGTGGGTGCCAAATAATACACTGGTAATTATGGTGGAGAAAACACATTATTATAAAATACCTAAATACTTTTAAATGAAATAAAACAGAAAAGAAAATAAACAAATAAAAGGAAAAAGCAAAAGCACACAGAACAGAAAAAGAAAAAAAAGGAGAAGGCCCTCCCCCCCCACTGGACCCCTGGCCCAACTGGGCCGATCCCCGGCCCAGCCCACCTCTCCCCCGCTCGCCCCCTTCCCTGTTCCCCCGATCGGGGTGGGAACAGGGGCCGTCCCCGCCGCACCACCTCGCCGGCGACGGGGAGGATAAGGGCGCCAGCACCCCCGCCGCCTCGGGTCTCTGTCCCACTCACCCCGCTCACCTCTCGGCCCTTGCGCCTCCCTCTTCCCCCCCCCCCAGATCCGCGCCGCTCTCTTCTCCCCCCACGCCCGACGCGCTCGCCGCCGTTCCCGTCGTTCACGCGGCCACCGTGCCCCAATCGCCACCTCGCCGTGTCGTACGCCGTCGCCGCCCTCGACTACACCACCTCCGCCTCTCCGTTGAAGCTCGGAGCCACTGCAACGGCCTCCCCGAGCTCGTCTTCAACTTCGGACGCCGGCGACCCCCCTTCTTCCCCGGCGCCGACCTGCTGCTCCTAAGCTCTCACCGGCCTCCGTGTGTCGCGCGGTGAGCCTCTCCCCCCTCCTCCCCTGTCCATTCTCTCTCGCGCGCCCCCTAGCTACTTCCCCACGCGCGCCCGAACACCGCGCCGCGGAGCTCGCCGCCGGCGGGTCTCCGGTGACCATTTGGTCATGGGCATAGGCCCGTTAGCTCGACCGCATCGTGCCGCACCCGCCTGGCTAGATAGTTCGGCCGCTCGCGCGCTCTAACGCCGCACCCACCCCAGCCCGAAGCACCTCGCCGCCGGCGAGCTCGTAGCGCTCGCCCCCGACCGTTCCAGCCACTCCGGCCACCACCATTGGACGCGCGGCGCCGAGCCGCGTCGAACGCGCCCAGCCACAACCCCGCAGACCCCCTGAGCGCGAAACCCGCGCCCCTCCCGAGCCGCGCCGCCGCGTTTGGCTCGTCGGCGTCGCTCCGGCGCCGGCCGCCGACGTGGCTGGCCTGGCCCCACCCCCAGTGCCACTGCGAGTGGGCCCGTGGGCCCCGTTGACTGGGTCCACCCAGTCAACGTGCTGACTGGGCAGGCCCAGCCACTGACATGCGGGCCCGGCCGCAAAAATAAAAAAAGAAAAAGAAAAAGAAAAATGTTTTATAAATAAAAATAATTAATTAATCTAATCACTCACTGACAGGTGGGCCCAGTAGTAACGAAAAATTAATTAGTTTAATCTTCTGTTAACCCACTTTCTATGACAGGTGGGTCCCCCGTGTCAGTTTTGACCAGTCAACCCGGACTGTTGACCGCTGACGTCGCTCATACGTCATGCTGACGTCATACCCCTTTTTCTGTTAATTTAATAATTCCAGAAATTCAAATAAACTTTGAAAATTCATATCTTTTAAACCGTAACTCGGATGAAAATGTTTTCTATATGAAAGTTGCTCAGAGCGACGAGACGAATCCGAATTCGCAGTCCGTTCGTCCACCACACCTCCCTAACCTATCGAACTAGCAACTTTCCCCCTCCGGTCCGTCTGTCCGAAAACGCGAAACATCGGGAATACCTCCCGGATGTTCCCCCCCTTCACCGGTACCACCTACTGTCGCGTTACGACACTCCTAGCACCGCTCATTGTCATGTCACGCATCGTCATGCTTATGTTTGCATTGTATTTACTGTTTCTTCCCCCCTCTTCTCTCCGGTAGACTACGAGACCGACACTGCTGCTGCCCGGTTCGACTACGGAGTCGACGACCCCTCCTACTTGCCAGAGCAACCAGGCAAGCCCCCCCTTGATCACCAGATATCGCCTATTCTTCTCTATACTGCTTGCATTAGAGTAGTGTAGCATGTTACTACTTTTCGATATCCTATCCTGATGCATAGCCTATCCTTGTAACTACTGTTGTTACCTTTACCTGCAATCCTACATGCTTAGTATAGGATGCTAGTTTTCCATCAGTGGCCCTACATTCTTGTCCGTCTGCTGTGCTATACTATCAGGCCGTGATCACCTGGGCGGTGATCACGGGTTTATACTTATATACTATATACCTGACACATGTGATGACTAAAGTCGGGTCGGCTCGTAGGAGTACCCGCGAGTGGTTCTTTGTGGCGGAGTGACAGGGCAGGTTGAGACCGCCTAGGTAAGAGGTGGGCCTGGCCCTGGTCGGCGTTCGCGGTTACTCAACACGCCTAACGAGATCTTGGTATTTGATCTGAGTCTGGCCATTTGGTCTATACGCACTAACCATCTACGTGGGAGTAGTTATGGGTATCCCGACGTCGTGGTATCAGCCGAAGCTCTTTTGACGTCAGCAACTGAGTGGCGCGCGCCGCATTGGACCGTAAGCTCGCGCTTGTATTAAGGGGGCTAGGTCTGATTCCGGCCGCGTACGCAACGTGCAGGTGTGCATAGGGCGATGGGCCCAGACCCCTGCGCGCATAGGTTTAGACCGGCGTGCTGACCTCTCTGTTGAGCCTAGGTGGGGCTGCGACGTGTTGATCTTGCGAGGCCGGGCATGACCCAGAAAAGTGTGTCCGGCCAAATGGGATCGAGCGTGTTGGGTTATGTGGTGCAACCCTGCAGGGAAGTTTATCTATTCGAATAGCCGTGTCCCTCGGTAAAAGGACGACCCGGAGTTGTACCTTGACCTTATGACAACTAGAACCGGATACTGAATAAAATACACCCTTCCAAGTGCCAGATACAACCCGGTGATCGCTCTTTAACAGGGCGACGAGGAGGGGATCGCCGGGTAGGATTATGCTATGCGATGCTACTTGGAGGACTTCAATCTACTCTCTTCTACCTGCTGCAAGATGGAGATGACCAGAAGCGTAGTCTTCGACAGGACTAGCTATCCCCCTTTTATTCTGGCAGTCTGCAGTTCAGTCCACTGATATGCCCCTTTACACATATACCCATGCATATGTAGTGTAGCTCCTTGCTTGCGAGTACTTTGGATGAGTACTCACGGTTGCTTCTCTCCCTCTTCCCCCCTTCCTATCTATCTGATTGTCGCAACCAGATATTGGAGTCCAGGAGCCAGACGCCACCGTCGATGACGACACCAACGACACCGGAGGTGCCTACTACTACGTGCAGGCCGCTGACGACGACCAGGAGTAGTTAGGAGGATCCCAGGCAGGAGGCCTGCGCCTCGTTCGATCTGTATCCCTGTTTGTGCTAGCCTTCTTAAGGCAAACTTGTTTAACTTATGTCTGTACTCAGATATTGTTGCTTCCGCTGACTCGTCTGTGATCGAGCACTTGTATTCGAGCCCTCGAGGCCCCTGGCTTGTATTATGATGCTTGTATGACTTATTTATGTTGTAGAGTTGTGTTGTGATATCTTCCCGTGAGTCCCTGACCTTGATCGTACACATTTGCGTGCATGATTAGTGTACGGTCAAATCGGGGCGTCACATGTGGTCTACTTGTTAGGAAAATTTACAAATATGAATTTTGACTTTATTTTCAAAATCTCTCTGGAATTTGTAAAATGGGCATAAATTTTGCATACGAACTTGGATTAAAAAGTTTTTCATATGAAAAATCATCTACTCGATA
The DNA here is from genome assembly GCF_002575655.3 of Aegilops tauschii subsp. strangulata. Lineage (NCBI taxonomy): Eukaryota > Viridiplantae > Streptophyta > Magnoliopsida > Poales > Poaceae > Aegilops > Aegilops tauschii. The sequence goes on from NC_053035.3 coordinate 402,995,883, forward strand.
GTGGAATGCTACCTGGTGAAGCAGATATCTTGCGGGTTAGAGATAGCTCTTCAGAGGAGGATTCAGAGGTAGATGACCAGTCCTATTATCCCCCTGAGGTGCATGCTCAAACTTGGCAGGGTTATATTACTCATATCATGCATATGTTGTATTGCAATGCTTAGTTTTTACATCATATACACGATATTGAATGCCATCTCCTTAGTTGACACATCATATATGCGATTGCCCTCTGCTCACTTCCTTAGTATATAAATCATATATTTGAATTATATCATGCCATGATGTTTACATAGACAGCATGTATCTGAATTATGGCATGCCAACCCATTTTCTAAAGACATAATATAGTTATATCATCTCATCCTGTTCACACTTCACATAGTCATCATATTTTGAATTATGTCATTCTATCCGTGAATTATATCATGCTCTCATGTTTCCATCGACGGCATGTTTGTGATTTATGGCATGCCAACAACTTTAATAGACACACCATATAGTTATATCATGTCATCCTGTTTACATAGTCATCATATTTTTGAGTATGTCATTCTATCATGTTTAGTTAGCCATCATACATGTGGAATTGTGTCATGCTATCATGTTTAATTGGCCATCATATATGTGAAATTATGTCCTGCTATTCTGTTTGGTTAGACAACATAAATGTGAATTATTTCATGCCCTGTTTTTTCCCTACTATCCATTACACATGTCTATCTTACAATGTCTGTATATTCAATTACTTTTCTTGTTTATCAGCCATTTCAATTGGAGGGGGTGATGCCAGTATCTGTGGGAGTAAAAACACGGTCTTCAAAAAAGATCGTGCTACCTGTCGATGGAGATAGACCACACTTGTACTTGCCCAAGAACCAGCACCACCACACATAACCCAGACTCACGCAGATCGTACCCCATGTGATATGTCAAAAAATAAAAGAAAATGATGGAAATGTCAAAAAAATAAAAGAAAATAATTTTACGATGTGATATGTGGTCTACTTGTTGGGAAAATTTACAAATATGAATTTCGACTTTATTTGCAAAATCTCTCTGGAATTTGTAAAATGGGCATAACTTTTGCATACGAACTCAGATTAAAAAGTTTTTTATATGAAAAATCATCTACTCGATAGTGGAACGCTACCTGGTGAAGCAGATATCTTGCTGGTTCCAGATTGCTCTTCAAAGAAGGATTCAGAGGCAGATGACCAGTCCTATTATCCCCCGGAGGTGTATGCTCAATCTTGGCAGGGTTATATTACTCATATCATGCATATGTTGTATCGCAATGCTTAGTTTTTACATCATATACATGATATTGAATGCCATCTCCTTAGTTGACACATCATACGTGCGATTGCCCTCTGCTCACTTCCTTAGTATATAAATCATATATTTGAATTATATCACGCCATGCTGTTTACATAGACAGCATGTATCTGAATTATGGCATGCCAACCCATTTTCTAAAGACATAATATAGTTATATCATCTCATCCTGTTCACACTTCACATAGTCATCATATTTTGAATTATGTCATTCTATCCGTGAATTATATCATGCTATCATGTTTCCATCGGCGGCATGTTTGTGATTTATGGCATGCCAACAACTTTAATAGACACATCGTATAGTTATATCATCCCATCCTGTTTACATAGTCTTCATATTTTGAAGTATGTCATTCTATCATGTTTAGTTAGCCATCATACATGTGGAATTATGTCATGCTATCCTGTTTAATTTGCCATCATATATGTGAAATTATGTCCTGCTATTCTGTTTGGTTAGACAGCATAAATGTGAATTATTTCATGCCCTTTTTTCTTCCCTACTATCCATTACACATGTCTATCTTACAATGTCTGTATATTCAATTACTTTTCTTGTTTATCAGCCATTTCAATTGGAGGGGGTGATGGCAGTATCTGTGGGAGTAAAAACACGGTCTTCAAAAAATATCGTGCTACCTGTCGATGGAGATAGACCACAGTTGTACTTGCCCAAGAACCAGCCCCACCACACATAACCCAGACTCACGCAGATTGTACCCCATGTGATATGTCAAAAAATAAAAGAAAATGATGGAAATGTCGAAAAATAAAAGAAAAGAAGTTTCCCATGTGATATGTGGTCTACTTGTTGGGAAAATTTACAAATATGAATTTCGACTTTATTTGCAAAATCTCTCTGGAATTTGTAAAATGGGCATAACTTTTGCATACGAACTCGGATTAAAAAGTTTTTTATATGAAAAATCATCTACTCGATAGTGGAACACTACCTGGTGAAGCAGATATCTTGCTGGTTCCAGATTGCTCTTCAGAGGAGGATTCAGAGGCAGATGACCAGTCCTATTATCCCCCGGAGGTGTATGCTCAAACTTGGCAGGGTTATATTACTCATATCATGCATATGTTGTATTGCAATGCTTAGTTTTTACATCATATACACGATATTGAATGCCATCTCCTTAGTTGACACATGATATGTGCGATTGCCCTCTGCTCACTTCCTTAGTATATAAATCATATATTTGAATTATATCACGCCATGCTGTTTACATAGACAACATGTATCTGAATTATGGCATCCAACCCATTTTCTAAAGACATAATATAGTTATATCATCTCATCCTGTTCACACTTCACATAGTCATCATATTTTGAATTATGTCATTCTATCTGTGAATTATATCATGCTATCATGTTTCCATCGACGGCATGTTTGTGATTTATGGCATGCCAACAACTTTAATAGACACATCGTATAGTTATATCATCTCATCCTGTTTACATAGTCTTCATATTTTGAAGTATGTCATTCTATCATGTTTAGTTAGCCATCATACATGTGGAATTGTGTCATGCTATCCTGTTTAATTTGCCATCATATATGTGAAATTATGTCCTGCTACTCTGTTTGGTTAGACAACATAAATGTGAATTATTTCATGCCCTGTTTTCTTCCCTACTATCCATTACACATGTCTATCTTACAATGTCTGTATATTCAATTACTTTTCTTGTTTATCAGCCATTTCAATTGGAGGGGGTGATGGCAGTATCTGTGGGAGTAAAAACACAGTATTCAAAAAATATCGTGCTACCAGTCGATGGTGATAGACCATAGTTGTACTTGCCCATGAACCAGCCCCACCACACATAACCCAGACTCACACACATTGTACCCCATGTGATATTTCAAAAAATAAAAGAAAATGATGGAAATGTCGAAAAAATAAAAGAAAATAAATTTCCGATGTGATATGTGGTCTACTTGTTGGGAAATTTACAAATATGAATTTCGACTTTATTTGCAAAATCTCTCTGGAATTTGTAAAATGGGCATAACTTTTGCATACGAACTCGGATTAAAAAGTTTTTATATGAAAAATCATCTACCCGATAGTGGAATGCTACCTGGTGAAGTAGATATCTTGCTGGTTACAGATAGCTCTTCAGAGGAGGATTCAGAGGCAGATGACCAGTCCTATTATCCCCCTGAGGTGTATGCTCAAACTTGGCAGGGTTATATTACTCATATCATGCATATGTTGTATTGCAATGCTTAGTTTTTACATCATATACACGATATTGAATGCCATCTCCTTAGTTGACACATCTTATATGCGATTGCCCTCTGCTCACTTCCTTAGTATATAAATCATATATTTGAATTATATCATGCCATGATGTTTACATAGGCAGCATGTATCTGAATTATGGCATGCCAACCCATTTTCTAAAGACATAATATAGTTATATCATCTCATCCAGTTCACACTTCACATAGTCATCATATTTTGCATTATGTCATCCTATCCGTGAATTATATCATGCTATCATGTTTCCATCGACGGCATGTTTGTGATTTATGGCATGCCCACAACTTTAATAGACACATCGTATAGTTATATCATGTCATCCAGTTTACATAGTCATCATATTTTGAAGTATGTCATTCTATCATGTTTAGTTAGCCATCATACATGTGGAATTGTGTCATGCTATCCTGTTTAATTTGCCATCATATATGTGAAATTATGTCCTGCTATTCTGTTTGGTTAGACAGCATAAATGTGAATTATTTCATGCCCTGTTTTCTTCCCTACTATCCATTACGCATGTCTATCTTACAATGTCTGTATATTCAATTACTTTTCTTGTTTATCAGCCATTTCAATTGGAGGGGGTGATGGCAGTATCTGTGGGAGTAAAAACACGGTCTTCAAAAAATATCGTGCTACCTGTCGATGGAGATAGACCACAGTTGTACTTGCCCAAGAACAAGCCCCACCACACATAACCCAGACTCACGCAGATTGTACCCCATGTGATATGTCAAAAAATAAAAGAAAATGATGGAAATGTCGAAAAATAAAAGAAAATAAGTTTCCCATGTGATATGTGGTCTACTTGTTGGGAAAATTTACAAATATGAATTTCGACTTTATTTGCAAAATCTCTCTGGAATTTATAAAATGGGCATAACTTTTGCATACGAACTCGGATTAAAAAGTTTTTTATATGAAAAATCATCTACTCGATAGTGGAACGCTACCTGGTGAAGCAGATATCTTGCTGGTTCCAGATTGCTCTTCAAAGAAGGATTCAGAGGCAGATGACCAGTCCTATTATCCCCCGGAGGTGTATGCTCAAACTTGGCAGGGTTATATTACTCATATCATGCATATGTTGTATTGCAATGCTTAGTTTTTACATCATATACACGATATTGAATGCCATCTCCTTAGTTGACACATCATACGTGCGATTGCCCTCTGCTCACGTCCCTAGTATATAAATCATATATTTGAATTATATCACGCCATGCTGTTTACATAGACAGCATGTATCTGAATTATGGCATGCCAACCCATTTTCTAAAGACGTAATATAGTTATATCATCTCATCCTGTTCACACTTCACATAGTCATCATATTTTGAATTATGTCATTCTATCCGTGAATTATATCATGCTATCATGTTTCCATCGGCGGCATGTTTGTGATTTATGGCATGCCAACAACTTTAACAGACACATTGTATAGTTATATCATCTCATCCTGTTTACATACTCTTCATATTTTGAAGTATGTCATTCTATCATGTTTAGTTAGCCATCATACATGTGGAATTGTGTCATGCTATCCGGTTTAATTTGCCTTCATATATGTGAAATTTTGTCTTGCTATTCTGTTTGGTTAGACAGCATAAATGTGAATTATTTCATGCCCTTTTTTCTTCCCTACTATCCATTACACATGTCTATCTTACAATGTCTGTATATTCAATTACTTTTCTTGTTTATCAGCCATTTCAATTGGAGGGGGTGATGGCAGTATCTGTGGGAGTAAAAACACGGTCTTCAAAAAATATCGTGCTACCTGTCGATGGAGATAGACCATAGTTGTACTTGCCCAAGAACCAGCCCCACCACACATAACCCAGACTCACGCCGATTGTACCCCATGTGATATGTCAAAAAATAAAAGAAAATGATGGAAATGTCGAAAAATAAAAGAAAATAAGTTTCCCATGTGATATGTGGTCTACTTGTTGGGAAAATTTACGAATATGAATTTCGACTTTATTTGCAAAATCTCTCTGGAATTTGTAAAATGGGCATAACTTTTGCATACGAACTCGGATTAAAAAGTTTTTTATATGAAAAATCATCTACTCGATAGTGGAATGCTACCTGGTGAAGCAGATATCTTGCTGGTTACAAATAGCTCTTCAGAGGAGGATTCAGTGGCAGATGACCAGTCCTATTATCCCCCTGAGGTGTATGCTCAAACTTGGCAGGGTTATATTACTCATATCATGCATATGTTGTATTGCAATGCTTAGTTTTTACATCATATACACGATATTGAATGCCATCTCCTTAGTTGACACATCATATATGCGATTGCCCTCTGCTCGCTTCCTTAGTATTTAAATCATATATTTGAATTATATCATGCCATGATGTTTACAAAGGCAGCATGTATCTGAATTATGGCATGCCAACCCATTTTCTAAAGACATAATATAGTCATATGATCTCATCTTGTTCACACTTCACATAGTCATCATATTTTGAATTATGTCATTCTATCCGTGAATTATATCATGCTATCATGTTTCCATCGACGGCATGTTTGTGATTTATGGCATGCCAACAACTTTGATAGACACATCGTATAGTTATATCATGTCATCCTGTTTACATAGTCATCATATTTTGAAGTATGTCATTCTATCATGTTTAGTTAGCCATCTTACATGTGGAATTGTGTCATGCTATCCTGTTTAATTTGCCATCATATATGTGAAATTATGTCCTCCTATTCTGTTTGGTTAGACAACATAAATGTGAATTATTTCATGCCCTGTTCTTTCCCTACTATCCATTACACATGTCTATCTTACAATGTCTGTATATTCAATTACTTTTCTTGTTTATCAGCCATTTCAATTGGAGGGGGTGATGGCAGTATCTGTGGGAGTAAAAACACGGTCTTCAAAAAAGATCGTGCTACCTGTCGATGGAGATAGACCACACTTGTACTTGCCCAAGAACCAGCCCCACCACACATAACCCAGACTCACGCAGATCGTACCCCATGTGATATGTCAAAAAATAAAAGAAAATGATGGAAATGTCGAAAAAATAAAAGAAAATAAGTTTACGATGTGATATGTGGTCTACTTGTTGGGAAAATTTACAAATATGAATTTCGACTTTATTTGCAAAATCTCTCTGGAATTTGTAAAATGGGCATAACTTTTGCATACGAACTCCGATTAAAAAGTTTTTTATATGAAAAATCATCTACTCGATAGTGGAACGCTACCTGGTGAAGCAGATATCTTGCTGGTTCTAGATTGCTCTTCAGAGGAGGATTCAGAGGCAGATGACCAGTCCTATTATCCCCCGGAGGTGTATGCTCAAACTTGGCAGGGTTATATTACTCATATCATGCATATGTTGTATTGCAATGCTTAGTTTTTACATCATATACACGATATTGAATGCCATCTCCTTAGTTGACACATCATACGTGCGATTGCCCTCTGCTCACTTCCTTAGTATATAAATCATATATTTGAATTATATCACGCCATGCTGTTTACATAGACAGCATGTATCTGAATTATGGCATCCAACCCATTTTCTAAAGACATAATATAGTTATATCATCTCATCCTGTTCACACTTCACATAGTCATCATATTTTGAATTATGTCATTCTATCCGTGAATTATATCATGCTATCATGTTTCCATCGACGGCATGTTTGTGATTTATGGCATGCCAACAACATTAATAGACACATCATATAGTTATATCATCTCATCCTGTTTACATAGTCTTCATATTTTGAAGTATGTCATTCTATCATGTTTAGTTAGCCATCATACATGTGGAATTGTGTCATGCTATCCTGTTTAATTTGCCATCATATGTGTGAAATTATGTCCTGCTACTCTGTTTGGTTAGACAACATAAATGTGAATTATTTCATGCCCTGTTTTCTTCCCTACTATCTATTACACATGTCTATCTTACAATGTCTGTATATTCAATTACTTTTCTTGTTTATCAGCCATTTCAATTGGAGGGGGTGATGGCAGTATCTGTAGGAGTAAAAACACGGTATTCAAAAAATATCGTGCTACCAGTCGATGGTGATAGACCATAGTTGTACTTGCCCATGAACCAGCCCCACCACACATAACCCAGACTCACGCACATTGTACCCCATGTGATATTTCAAAAAATAAAAGAAAATGATGGAAATGTCGAAAAAATAAAAGAAAATAAATTTCCCATGTGATATGTGGTCTGTTGTTGGGAAATTTACAAATATGAATTTCGACTTTATTTGCAAAATCTCTCTGGAATTTGTAAAATGGGCATAACTTTTGCATACGAACTCGGATTAAAAAGTTTTTATATGAAAAATCATCTACTCGATAGTGGAATGCTACCTGGTGAAGCAGATATCTTGCTGGTTACAGATAGCTCTTCAGAGGAGGATTCAGAGGTAGATGACCAGTCCTATTATCCCCCTGAGGTGTATGCTCAAACTTGGCAGGGTTATATTACTCATATCATGCATATGTTGTATTGCAATGCTTAGTTTTTACATCATATACACGATATTGAATGCCATCTCCTTAGTTGACACATCATATATGCGATTGCCCTCTGCTCACTTACTTAGTATATGAATCGTATATTTGAATTATATCATGCCATGCTGTTTACATAGACAGCATGTATCTGAATTATGGCATGCCAACCCATTTTCTAAAGACATAATATAGTTATATCATCTCATCCTGTTCACACTTCACATAGTCATCATATTTTGAATTATGTCATTCTATCCGTGAATTATATCATGCTATCATGTTTCCATCGACGTCATGTTTGTGATTTATGGCATGCCAACAACTTTACTAGACACATCGTATAGTTATATCATGTCATCCTATTTACATAGTCATCATATTTTGAAGTATGTCCTTCTATCATGTTTAGTTAGCCATCATCCATGTGGAATTGTGTCATGCTATCCTGTTTAATTAGCCATAATATATGTGAAATTATGTCCTGCTATTTTGTTTGGTTAGACAACACATATGTGAATTATTTCATGCCCTGTTTCTTCCCTACTATTCATTACACATGTCTATCTTACAATATCTGTATATTCAATTACTTTTCTTTTTTATCAGCCATTTCAATTGGAGGGGGTGATGGCAGTATCTGTGGGAGTAAAAACACGGTCTTCAAAAAAGACCGTGCTACCTGTCGATGCAGATAGACCACAGTTGTACTTGCTACACAACCAGCCCCACCACACATAACCCAGACTCACCCAGATTGTACCCCATGTGCTATCTCAAAAAATAAAAGAAAATGATGGAAATCTCAAAGAAATAAAAGAAAATAAGTTTCCCATGTGATATGTGGTCTGCCTTTTGGGAAAATTTACAAATATGTATTTCGACTTTATTTGCAAAATCTCTCTGGAAATTGTAAAATGGGCATAACTTTTGCATACGAACTCGGATTAAAAAGTTTTTATATGAAAAATCATCTACTCGATAGTGGAATGCTACCTGGTGAAGAAGATATCTTGCTGGTTACACATAGCTCTTCAGAGGATGATTCAGAGGCAGATGACCAGTCCTATTATCCACCTGAGGTGTATGCTCAAACTTGACGGGGTTATATTACTCATATCATGCATATGTTGTATTGCAATGCTTAGTTTTTACATCATATACACGATATTGAATGCCATCTCCTTAGTTGACACATCATATATGCGATTGCCCTCTGCTCACTTCGTTAGTACATAAATCGTATATTTGAATTATATCACGCCATGCTGTTTACATAGACAGCATGTATCTGAATTATGGCATGCCAACCCATTTTCTAAAGACATAATATAGTTATATCATCTCATCCTGTTCACACTTCACATAGTCATCATATTTTGAATTATGTCATTCTATCCGTGAATTATATCATGCTATCATGTTTCCATCGACGTCATGTTTGTGATTTATGGCATGCCAACAACTTTACTAGACACATCGTATAGTTATATCATGTCATCCTATTTACATAGTCATCATATTTTGAAGTATGTCCTTCTATCATGTTTAGTTAGCCATCATACATGTGGAATTGTGTCATGCTATCCTGTTTAATTAGCCATAATATATGTGAAATTATGTCCTGCTATTTTGTTTGGTTAGACAACACAAATGTGAATTATTTCATGCCCTGTTTCTTCCCTACTATTCATTACACATGTCTATCTTACAATATCTGTATATTCAATTACTTTTCTTTTTTATCAGCCATTTCAATTGGAGTGGGTGATGGCAGTATCTGTGGGAGTAAAAACACGGTCTTCAAAAAAGACCGTGCTACCTGTCGATGCAGATAGACCACAGTTGTACTTGCTACACAACCAGCCCCACCACACATAACCCAGACTCACCCAGATTGTACCCCATGTGCTATCTCAAAAAATAAAAGAAAATGATGGAAATCTCAAAGAAATAAAAGAAAATAAGTTTCCCATGTGATATGTGGTCTGCCTTTTGGGAAAATTTACAAATATGTATTTCGACTTTATTTGCAAAATCTCTCTGGAAATTGTAAAATGGGCATAACTTTTGCATACGAACTCGGATTAAAAAGTTTTTATATGAAAAATCATCTACTCGATAGTGGAATGCTACCTGGTGAAGAAGATATCTTGCTGGTTACACATAGCTCTTCAGAGGATGATTCAGAGGCAGATGACCAGTCCTATTATCCACCTGAGGTGTATGCTCAAACTTGACGGGGTTATATTACTCATATCATGCATATGTTGTATTGCAATGCTTAGTTTTTACATCATATACACGATATTGAATGCCATCTCCTTAGTTGACACATCATATATGCGATTGCCCTCTGCTCACTTCGTTAGTACATAAATCGTATATTTGAATTATATCACGCCATGCTGTTTACATAGACAGCATGTATCTGAATTATGGCATGCCAACCCATTTTCTAAAGACATAATATAGTTATATCATCTCATCCTGTTCACACTTCACATAGTCATCATATTTTGAATTATGTCATTCTATCCGTGAATTATATCATGCTATCATGTTTCCATCGACGGCATGTTTGTGATTTATGGCATGCCAACAACTTTACTAGACACATCGTATAGTTATATCATGTCATCCTGTTTACATAGTCATCATATTTTGAAGTATGTCCTTCTATCATGTTTAGTTAGCCATCATACATGTGGAATTGTGTCATGCTATCCTGTTTAATTAGCCATAATATATGTGAAATTATGTCATGCTAGTCTGTTTGGTTAGACAACATAAATGTGAATTATTTCATGCCCTGTTTCTTCCCTACTATCCATTACACATGTCTATCTTACAATGTCTGTATATTCAATTACTTTTCTTGTTTATCAACCATTTCAATTGGAGGGGGTGATGGCAGTATCTGTGGGAGTAAAAACACGGTCTTCAAAAAAGATCGACCACAGTTGTACTTGCCCAAGAACCAGCCCGACCACACATAACCCAGACTCACCCAGATTGTACCCCATGTGATATCTCAAAAAAAAAGAAAATGATGGAAATGTCAAAGAAATAAAAGAAAATAAGTTTCCCATGTGATATTTGATCTGCTTGTTGGGAAAATTTACAAATATGAATTTCGACTTTATTTGCAAAATCTCTCTGGAATTTGTAAAATGGGCATAACTTTTGCATACGAACTCGGATTAAAAAGTTTTTATATGAAAAATCATCTACTCGATAGTGGAATGCTACCTGGTGAAGAAGATATCTTTCTGGTTACACATAGCTCTTCAGAGGATGATCCAGAGACAGATAACCAGTCCTATTATCCACCTGAGGTGTATGCTCAAACTTGACAGGGTTATATTACTCATATCATGCATATGTTGTATTGCAATGCTTAGTTTTTACATCATATACACGGTATTGAATGCCATCTCCTTAGTTGACATATCATATATGCGATTGCCCTCTGCTCACTTCCTTAGTACATAAATCGTATATTTGAATTATATCACGCCATGCTGTTTACATAAACAGCATGTATCTGAATTATGGCATGCCAACCCATTTTCTAAAGACATAATATAGTTATATCATCTCATCCTGTTCACACTTCACATAGTCATCATATTTTGAATTATGTCATTCTATCCGTGAATTATATCATCCTATCATGTTTCCATCGACGGCATGTTTGTGATTTATGGCATGACAACAACTTTAATAGACACATCGTATAGTTATATCATGTCATCCTGTTTACATAGTCATCATATTTTGAAGTATGTCCTTCTATCATGTTTAGTTAGCCATCATACATGTGGAATTGTGTCATGCTATCCTGTTTAATTAGCCATAATATATGTGAAATTATGTCCTGCTATTCTGTTTGGTTAGACAACATAAATGTGAATTATTTCATGCCCTGTTTCTTCCCTACTATCCATTACACATGTCTATCTTACAATGTCTGTATATTCAATTACTTTTCTTGTTTATCAGCCATTTCAATTGGAGGGCGTGATGGCAGTATCTGTGGGAGTAAAAACACGGTCTTCAAAAAAGATCGACCACAGTTGTGCTTGCCCAAGAACCAGCCCCACCACACATAACCCAGACTCACCCAGATTGTACCCCATGTGATATCTCAAAAAATAAAAGAAAATGATGGAAATGTCAAAGAAATAAAAGAAAATAAGTTTCCCATGTGATATGTGGTCTGCTTGTTGGGAAAATTTACAAATATGAATTTCGACTTTACTTGCAAAATCTCTCTGGAATTTGTAAAATGGGCATAACTTTTGCATACGAACTCGGATTAAAAAGTTTTTATATGAAAAATCATCTACTCGATAGTGGAATGCTACCTGGTGAAGCAGATATCTTGCTGGTTACAGATAGCTCTTCAGAGGATGATTCAGAGGCAGATGACCAGTCCTATTATCCACCTGAGGTGTATGCTCAAACTTGGCAGGGTTATATTACTCATATCATGCATATGTTGTATTGCAATGCTTAGTTTTTACATCGTATACACGATATTGAATGCCATCTCCTTAGTTGACACATCATATATGCGATTGCCCTCTGCTCACTTCCTTAGTACATAAATCGTATATTTGAATTATATCACGCCATGCTCTTTACATAGACAGCATGTATCTGAATTATGGCATGCCAACCCATTTTCTAAAGACATAATATAGTTATATCATCTCATCCTGTTCACACTTCACATAGTCATCATATTTTGAATTATGTCATTCTATCCGTGAATTATATCATGCTATCATGTTTCCATCGACGACATGTTTGTGATTTATGGCATGCCAACAACTTTAATAGACACATCGTATAGTTATATCATGTCATCCTGTTTACATAGTCATCATATTTTGAAGTATGTCCTTCTATCATGTTTAGTTAGCCATCATACATGTGGAATTGTGTCATGCTATCCTGTTTAATTAGCCATAATATATGTGAAATTATGTCCTGCTATTCTGTTTGGTTAGACAACATAAATGTGAATTATTTCATGCCCTATTTCTTCCCTACTATCCATTACACATGTCTATCTTACAATGTCTGTATATTCAATTACTTTCCTTGTTTATCAGCCATTTCAATTGAAGGGGGTGATGGTAGTATCTGTGGGAGTAAAAACACGGTCTTCAAAAAAGATCGACCACAGTTGTACTTGCCCAAGAACCAGCCCCACCACACATAACCCAGACTCACCCAGATTGTACCCCATGTGATATCTCAAAAAATAAAAGAAAATGATGGAAATGTCAAAGAAATAAAAGAAAATAAGTTTCCCATGTGATATGTGGTCTGCTTGTTGGGAAAATTTACAAATATGAATTTCGACTTTATTTGCAAAATCTCTCTGGAATTTGTAAAATGGGCATAACTTTTGCATACGAACTCGGATTAAAAAGTTTTTATTTGAAAAATCATCTACTCGATAGTGGAATGCTACCTGGTGAAGCAGATATCTTGCTGGTTACAGATAGCTCTTCAGAGGATGATTCAGAGACAGATGACCAGTCCTATTATCCACCTGAGGTGTATGCTCAAACTTGGCAGGGTTATATTACTCATATCATGCATATGTTGTATTGCAATGCTTAGTTTTTACATCATATACACGATATTGAATGCCATCTCCTTAGTTGACACATCATATATGCGATTGCCCTCTGCTAACTTCCTTAGTATATAAATCGTATATTTGAATTATATCATGCCATGTTGTTTACATAGACAGCATGTATCTGAATTATGGAATGCCAACCCATTTTCTAAAGAAATAATATAGTTATATCATCTCATCCTGTTCACACTTCACATAGTCATCATATTTGGAATTATGTCATTCTATCCGTGAATTATATCATGCTATCATGTTTCCATCGACGACATGTTTGTGATTTATGGCATGCCAACAACTTTGATAGACACATCGTATAGTTATATCATGTCATCCTGTTTACATAGTGTAGCGACCAGACCTCAAACAGTCTGTGCTCCTGTGCACCAGTGTCATCCCTGGATCAGTAATGCTGACACGCACAGTACAAATTGAGGATTTATAACAGAGTAGCAATCACACACTTATTACAACGAATATCTCAAAAGAGAATAAGTATGATAAATATGGCTTAAGGCCATCTAATACGATAACAGCGGAAGGCTTGGAAGATAAGTGAGTCCATCAACTCCAACGGCATCACTGAGTATAAGACCATGACCTAAGGCACCTTACTCGTCGTCTGAAAAGTCTGCAACATGAAACGTTGCAACCCGAAAACGGGTCAGCACATGGAATATGCTGGCAATGTAACACATAGAGAGTAATGAACAGAATAATGATATAGTACATGCATATATGGCTGGTGGAAAACTCTATGGTTACAGTTTTGCGAAAAGCCAATTTTTCCCTACTTCAAAGGAATAAATTTTATTTAACTATCATGGTGGTGGTGAAACATTGAGAAGGTACCTCCAACTCAATCCCAATTAAGTATCATCATTAACCCAACAAAATTAATTAAAGTAACAAGATGATGAAATTCATATGATAATCCAGGTACTAGATACTCAAGATGTCCATAACCGGGGACACGGCTAACCATGATTAGTTTGTACACTCTGCAGAGGTTTGTGCACTTTTCCCCACAAGACTCGATCGCCTCCGCTTGATTCTCGCACTACATGATGTTTGAGAAACGGATGACCGAGACACAGTCTTTTAGTAGCGTAACTCTCTACTCCGAGTAGACAGTACCACCTACATCCCCTACATCTGCTAGTCTACCTCTTCAAGAGCTCACACAACCTACTCAACTATGCTAGAGCCCATAATAGCTTGTGGCTGCACACGGAACTTTCTAGCATGAATGATCTCATGATCCCTTTGAGCCTGGGTGGCGGTCCATAGGATGATCACACGGGTACTCTGGGATATCCAAAAATACAGGCAGCACTGGGTTCTCCAGGTGCCTCAATCCACCCAGATGTGAGTTTTAGTTGCCACCTTAAGTAAACCATTAGTTAACAATCTCACATCTGTCGTGAATATCTCTCAAACTCAATCCACGTCTACTAGCATAGCATAGCGATATAAGCAACGTAGAAGTAACTCCCAAGGGTTTGATAATAAAGGGCAATAGGTACTATCTCAACTACTTCCCAATACCCACAAGTTAATTAGATCCTAACCATGCAATGTTTGAGGGTTGATCTATTGAAATAAAACTGGGTAGTAAAAAGTATGATCAAAGTGTTACTTGCCTTGCTGATGGTCCGTGAAACCTAGAGATTCGAAGTAGCAAGCGGCGCACTCCGGGTACTCTATTGCAAACAAACAAGCAAACAATAAGTACTCATCTAATGCACAAGTAAAACTCAAAAAAAGATCTAACCAGAAAGTTCAACTTAAGAACTCCGGTTTGCGAAAAGATTCAACTCAAACGAAGCAACGAAGGTCAAACGGCGAAAGAAACAAGCTTCGTTTACTAATCTGGATCGAAGTCAAATTTTATAGTAGCAAAACTTGTTTGAGTAGGTTAAACGGAAAGAGAATTTCGAGATGAAACTCTAGGCGCTTGAATCGCCTGATTCCGATAAACGAGCGAAAAGTTAAACGAAAACGAAGATCTGATCGGAAATCACGATCGGGAATAATCGCGGAAAATCCGATGAAAAAGAAAAACTGATGAACAGTTAAATGAACGAACGTTCGTTAACAATGACAATCCGACGAACACGTTCGTTAAAACGAACGGGTCAGTGAACGTTCACTAATTAATAAAACCAAAAAAAAAACCAATCTATAAAAAAACTAGGGTTACGAAAAAAAATAAACCGAATCGTTTTTTTTTAAACCGGACTCGGCGGCGGCGGCTTCGGCTACCTCGGCGGGTAGCTCCGGCGGGCCTCCGGCGGGGCGGGCTCGGGCGGCGGGGGCGGCGGGGCTCGGGCGGCGACGAGGCGACGACGGGAGACGGCGGGCGGCGGTGCACGGGCTCCGGGGCGGCGGCGCGGGCGCTCCTAGCGGCTGCGGCGGGTGCGGGTTGGGGCGGCGGGGTGAGGAGAGGTGGCGCGGCGGGGGGTACTTATAGGAGGGGGAGGGGTGGCGTGGAGGAGGGGGCAAGGCGGCCGCGGGCGGCGTGCTCGAGCCGGACTCGGCGGCGGCGCGGGAGCCGTGCTCGGGAGGGAGACGGGCGCGGGGCAGGCTGGGCTTCGGCCCAGTCGGCGCGCTTGGCGTTTTTTTTAATTCGCCGAATCTAAAAAAATCGCAGAAAAATAAATAAAAATCCAAAAATGCTAAAATAAATTTTTCCCGTCTAATTAAAATAATTAGAACGAGATGAACATTTTTTGGGCCCAAAAATGCAGTTTTGAAAACGTGCAATTTTTTTAATGCAATTAAAATTGCAAATAAAATCCGAATAAAATCCAATATTTGATTTTAATATATTTTCTCCAATATTTCAATTATTGTGGAGAAGTCATATTTTCTCCTCTCATTTATTTTAATATAAAATATTTTTCGGAGAGAAAAATAATTAAAACCAAAAATCCTCGTTTTATTATTTGATAAAAATCCAATATGAAAAACCGGGAAAATCCCCAACTCTCTCCGAGGGTCCTTGAGTTGCTTAGAATTTATCGAGGATTTGCCAAAATGTAATAAAATATGCTATTCAATGATGATCTAATGTATAACATTCCAAATTGAAAATTTGGGATCTTACACATAGTCATCATATTTTGAAGTATGTCATTCTATCATGTTTAGTTAGCCATCATACATGTGGAATTGTGTCATGCTATCCTGTTTAATTAGCCATCATATATGTGAAATTATGTCCTGCTATTCTGTTTGGTTAGACAACATAAATGTGAATTATTTCATGCCCTGTTTTCTTCCCTACTATCCATTACACATGTCTATCTTACAATGTCTGTATATTCAATTACTTTTCTTGTTTATCAGCCATTTCAATTGGAGGGGGTGATGGCAGTATCTGTGGGAGTAAAAACACGGTCTTCAAAAAAGACCGTGCTACCTGTCGATGCAGATAGACCACAGTTGTACTTGCCCAAGAACCAGCCCCACCACACATAACCCAGACTCGCGCAGATTGTACCCCATGTGATATGTCAAAAAATAAAAGAAAACGATGGAAATGTCAAAAAATAAAAGAAAATAAGTTTCCCATGTGATATGTGGTCTCCTTGTTGGGAAAATTTACAAATATGAATTTCGACTTTATTTGCAAAATCTCTTTGGAATTTGTAAAATGGGCATAACTTTTGAATACGAACTCGGATTAAAATGATTTTTACATGAAAAATCATCTACTCGATAGTAGAATGCTACCTGGTGAAGCCGATATCTTGCTGGTTACAGATAGCTCTTCAGAGGAGGATTCAGAGGCAGATGACCAGTCCTATTATCCCCCTGAGGTGTATGCTCAAACTTGGCAGGGTTATATTACTCATATCATGCGTATGTTGTATTGCAATGCTTAGTTTTTACATCATATACACGATATTGAATGCCATCTCCTTAGTTGACACATCATATATGCGATTGCCCTCTGCTCACTTCCTTAGTATATAAATCATATATTTGAATTATATCATGCCATGATGTTTACATAGACAGCATGTATCTGAATTATGGCATGCCAACCCATTTTCTAAAGACATAATATAGTTATATGACCTCATCCTGTTCACACTTCACATAGTCATCATATTTTGAATTATGTCATTCTATCCGTGAATTATATCAAGCTATCATGTTTCCATCGACGGCATGTTTGTGATTTATGGCATGCCAACAACTTTAATAGACACATCCTATAGTTATATCATGTCATCCTGTTTACATAGTCATCATATTTTGAAGTATGTCATTCTATCATGTTTAGTTAGCCATCATACATGTGGAATTGTGTCATGCTATCCTGTTTAATTAGCTATCATATATGTGAAATTATGTCCTGCTATTCTGTTTGGTTAGACAACATAAATGTGAATTATTGCATGCCCTGTTTTCTTCCCTACTATCCATTACACATGTCTATCTTACAATGTGTGTATATTCAATTACTTTTCTTGTTTATCAGCCATTTCAATTGGAGGGGGTGATGGCAGTATCTGTGGGAGTAAAAACACGGTCTTCAAAAAGACCGTGCTACCTGTCGATGCAGATAGACCACAGTTGTACTTGCCCAAGAACCAGCCCCACCACACGTAACCCAGACTCGCGCAGATTGTACCCCATGTGATATGTCAAAAAATAAAAGAAAACGATGGAAATGTCAAAAAATAAAAGAAAATAAGTTTCCCATGTGATATGTGGTCTACTTGTTGGGAAAATTTACAAATATGAATTTCGACTTTATTTGCAAAATCTCTCTGGAATTTGTAAAATGGGCATAACTTTTGCATACGAACTCGGATTAAAAAGTTTTTTATATGAAAAATCATCTACTCGATAGTGGAATGCTACCTGGTGAAGCAGATATCTTGCTGGTTACAGATAGCTCTTCAGAGGAGGATTTAGAGGCAGATGACCAGTCCTATTATCCCCCTGAGGTGTATGCTCAAACTTCGCAGGGTTATATTACTCATATCATGCATATGTTGTATTGCAATGCTTAGTTTTTACATCATATACACGATATTGAATGCCATCTCCTTAGTTGACACATCATATATGTGATTGCCCTCTGCTCACTTCCTTTGTATGTAAATCATATATTTGACCTATATCATGCCATGATGTTTACATAGACAACATGTATCTGAATTATGGCATGCCAACCCATTTTCTAAAGACATAATATAGTTATAGCATCTCATCCTGTTCACACTTCACATAGTCATAATATTTTGAATTATGACATTCTATCCGTGAATTATATCATGCTATCATGTTTCCATCGACAGCATGTTTGTGATTTATGGCATGCCAACAACTTTAATAGACACATCGTATAGTTATATCATGTCATCCTGTTTACATAGTCATCATCTTTTGAAGTATGTCACTCTATCATGTTTAGTTAGCCATCATACATGTGGAATTGTGTCATGCTATCCTGTTTAATTAGCCATCATATATTTGTAATTATGTCCTGCTATTCTGTTTGGTTAGACAACATAAATGTGAATTATTTCATGCCCTGTTTTCTTCCCTACTATCCATTACACATGTCTATCTTACAATGTCTGTGTATTCAATTACTTTTCTTGTTTACCAGCCATTTCAATTGGAGGGGGTGATGGCAGTATCTCTGGGAGTAAAAACACGGTCTTCAAAAAAGACCGTGCTACCTGTCGATGCAGATAGACCACAGTTGTACTTGCCCAAGAACCAGCCCCACCACACATAACCCAGACTCGCGCAGATTGTACCCCATGTGATATGTCAAAAAATAAAAGAAAACGATGGAAATGTCAAAAAATAAAAGAAAATAAGTTTCCCATGTGATATGTGGTCTCCTTGTTGGGAAAATTTACAAATATGAATTTTGACTTGATTTGCAAAATCTCTTTGGAATTTGTAAAATGGGCATAACTTTTGAATACGAACTCGGATTAAAATGTTTTTTACATGAAAAATCATCTACTCGATAGTGGAATGCTACCTGGTGAAGCCGATATCTTGCTGGTTACAGATAGCTCTTCAGAGGAGGATTCAGAGGCAGATGACCAGTCCTATTATCCCCCTGAGGTGTATGCTCAAACTTGGCAGGGTTATATTACTCATATCATGCGGATGTTGTATTGCAATGCTTAGTTTTTACATCATATACACGATATTGAATGCCATCTCCTTAGTTGACACATCATATATGCGATTGCCCTCTGCTCACTTCCCTAGTATATAAATCATATATTTGAATTATATCATGCCATGATTTTTACATAGACAGCATGTATCTGAATTATGGCATGCCAACCCATTTTCTAAAGACATAATAGAGTTATATCACCTCATCCTGTTCACACTTCACATAGTCATCATATTTGGAATTATGTCATTCTATCCGTGAATTATATCATGCTATCATGTTTCCATCGACGGCATGTTTGTGATTTATGGCATGCCAACAACTTTAATAGACACATCGTATAGTTATATCATGTCATCCTGTTTACATAGTCATCGTATTTTGAAGTATGTCATTCTATCATGTTTAGTTAGCCATCATACATGTGGAATTGTGTCATGCTATCCTGTTTAATTAGCCATCATATATGTGAAATTATGTCCTGCTATTCTGTTTGGTTAGACAACATAAATGTGAATTATTTAATGCCCTGTTTTCTTCCCTACTATCCATTACACATGTCTATCTTACAATGTCTGTATATTCAATTACTTTTCTTGTTTATCAGCCATTTCAATTGGAGGGGGTGATGGCAGTATCTGTGGGAGTAAAAACACGGTCTTCAAAAAAGACCGTGCTACCTGTCGATGCAGATAGACCACAGTTGTACTTGCCCAAGAACCAGCCCCACCACACATAACCCAGACTCGCGCAGATTGTACCCCATGTGATATGTCAAAAAATAAAAGAAAGCGATGGAAATGTCAAAAAATAAAAGAAAATAAGTTTCCCATGTGATATGTGGTCTACTTGTTGGGAAAATTTACAAATATGAATTTCGACTTTATTTGCTAAATCTCTCTGGAATTAGTAAAATGGGCATAACTTTTGAATACGAACTCGGATTAAAAAGTTTTTTATATGAAAAATCATCTACACGATAGTGGAATGCTACCTGGTGAAGCAGATATGTTGCTGGTTACAGATAGCTCTTCAGAGGAGGATTCAGAGGCAGATGACCAGTCCTATTATCCCCCTGAGGTGTATGCTCAAACTTGGCAGGGTTATATTACTCATATCATGCAGATGTTGTATTGCAATGCTTAGTTTTTACATCATATACACGATATTGAATGCCATCTCCTTAGTTGACACATCATATATGCGATTGCCCTCTGCTCACTTCCCTAGTATATAAATCATATATTTGAATTATATCATGCCATGATTTTTACATAGACAGCATGTATCTGAATTATGGCATGCCAACCCATTTTCTAAAGACATAATAGAGTTATATCACCTCATCCTGTTCACACTTCACATAGTCATCATATTTTGAATTATGTCATTCTATCCGTGAATTATATCATGCTATCATGTTTCCATCGACGGCATGTTTGTGATTTATGGCATGCCAACAACTTTAATAGACACATCGTATAGTTATATCATGTCATCCTGTTTACATAGTCATCATATTTTGAAGTATGTCCTTCTATCATGTTTAGTTAGCCATCATACATGTGGAATTGTGTCATGCTATCCTGTTTAATTAGCCATCATATATGTGAAATTATGTCCTGCTATTCTGTTTGGTTAGACAACATAAATGTGAATTATTTCATGCCCTGTTTTCTTCCCTACTATCCATTACACATGTCTATCTTACAATGTCTGTATATTCAATTACTTTTCTTGTTTATCAGCCATTTCAATTGGAGGGGGTGATGGCAGTATCTGTGGGAGTAAAAACACGGTCTTCAAAAAAGACCGTGCTACCTGTCGATGCAGATAGACCACAGTTGTACTTGCCCAAGAACCAGCCCCACCACACATAACCCAGACTCGCGCAGATTGTACCCCGTGTGATATGTCAAAAAATAAAAGAAAGCGATGGAAATGTCAAAAAATAAAAGAAAATAAGTTTCCCATGTGATATGTGGTCTACTTGTTGGGAAAATTTACAAATATGAATTTCGACTTTATTTGCTAAATCTCTCTGGAATTAGTAAAATGGGCATAACTTTTGAATACGAACTCGGATTAAAAAGTTTTTTATATGAAAAATCATCTACACGATAGTGGAATGCTACCTGGTGAAGCAGATATCTTGCTGGTTACAGATAGCTCTTCAGAGGAGGATTCAGAGGCAGATGACCAGTCCTATTATCCCCCTGAGGTGTATGCTCAAACTTGGCAGGGTTATATTACTCATATCATGCGGATGTTGTATTGCAATGCTTAGTTTTTACATCATATACACGATATTGAATGCCATCTCCTTAGTTGACACATCATATATGCGATTGCCCTCTGCTCACTTCCCTAGTATATAAATCATATATTTGAATTATATCATGCCATGATTTTTACATAGACAGCATGTATCTGAATTATGGCATGCCAACCCATTTTCTAAAGACATAATAGAGTTATATCACCTCATCCTGTTCACACTTCACATAGTCATCATATTTGGAATTATGTCATTCTATCCGTGAATTATATCATGCTATCATGTTTCCATCGACGGCATGTTTGTGATTTATGGCATGCCAACAACTTTAATAGACACATCGTATAGTTATATCATGTCATCCTGTTTACATAGTCATCATATTTTGAAGTATGTCATTCTATCATGTTTAGTTAGCCATCATACATGTGGAATTGTGTCATGCTATCCTGTTTAATTAGCCATCATATATGTGAAATTATGTCCTGCTATTCTGTTTGGTTAGACAACATAAATGTGAATTATTTAATGCCCTGTTTTCTTCCCTACTATCCATTACACATGTCTATCTTACAATGTCTGTATATTCAATTACTTTTCTTGTTTATCAGCCATTTCAATTGGAGGGGGTGATGGCAGTATCTGTGGGAGTAAAAACACGGTCTTCAAAAAAGACCGTGCTACCTGTCGATGCAGATAGACCACAGTTGTACTTGCCCAAGAACCAGCCCCACCACACATAACCCAGACTCGCGCAGATTGTACCCCATGTGATATGTCAAAAAATAAAAGAAAGCGATGGAAATGTCAAAAAATAAAAGAAAATAAGTTTCCCATGTGATATGTGGTCTACTTGTTGGGAAAATTTACAAATATGAATTTCGACTTTATTTGCTAAATCTCTCTGGAATTAGTAAAATGGGCATAACTTTTGAATACGAACTCGGATTAAAAAGTTTTTTATATGAAAAATCATCTACACGATAGTGGAATGCTACCTGGTGAAGCAGATATCTTGCTGGTTACAGATAGCTCTTCAGAGGAGGATTCAGAGGCAGATGACCAGTCCTATTATCCCCCTGAGGTGTATGCTCAAACTTGGCAGGGTTATATTACTCATATCATGCGGATGTTGTATTGCAATGCTTAGTTTTTACATCATATACACGATATTGAATGCCATCTCCTTAGTTGACACATCATATATGCGATTGCCCTCTGCTCACTTCCCTAGTATATAAATCATATATTTGAATTATATCATGCCATGATTTTTACATAGACAGCATGTATCTGAATTATGGCATGCCAACCCATTTTCTAAAGACATAATAGAGTTATATCACCTCATCCTGTTCACACTTCACATAGTCATCATATTTTGAATTATGTCATTCTATCCGTGAATTATATCATGCTATCATGTTTCCATCGACGGCATGTTTGTGATTTATGGCATGCCAACAACTTTAATAGACACATCGTATAGTTATATCATGTCATCCTGTTTACATAGTCATCATATTTTGAAGTATGTCCTTCTATCATGTTTAGTTAGCCATCATACATGTGGAATTGTGTCATGCTATCCTGTTTAATTAGCCATCATATATGTGAAATTATGTCCTGCTATTCTGTTTGGTTAGACAACATAAATGTGAATTATTTCATGCCCTGTTTTCTTCCCTACTATCCATTACACATGTCTATCTTACAATGTCTGTATATTCAATTACTTTTCTTGTTTATCAGCCATTTCAATTGGAGGGGGTGATGGCAGTATCTGTGGGAGTAAAAACACGGTCTTCAAAAAAGACCGTGCTACCTGTCGATGCAGATAGACCACAGTTGTACTTGCCCAAGAACCAGCCCCACCACACATAACCCAGACTCGCGCAGATTGTACCCCGTGTGATATGTCAAAAAATAAAAGAAAGCGATGGAAATGTCAAAAAATAAAAGAAAATAAGTTTCCCATGTGATATGTGGTCTACTTGTTGGGAAAATTTACAAATATGAATTTCGACTTTATTTGCTAAATCTCTCTGGAATTAGTAAAATGGGCATAACTTTTGAATACGAACTCGGATTAAAAAGTTTTTTATATGAAAAATCATCTACACGATAGTGGAATGCTACCTGGTGAAGCAGATATGTTGCTGGTTACAGATAGCTCTTCAGAGGAGGATTCAGAGGCAGATGACCAGTCCTATTATCCCCCTGAGGTGTATGCTCAAACTTGGCAGGGTTATATTACTCATATCATGCGGATGTTGTATTGCAATGCTTAGTTTTTACATCATATACACGATATTGAATGCCATCTCCTTAGTTGACACATCATATATGCGATTGCCCTCTGCTCACTTCCCTAGTATATAAATCATATATTTGAATTATATCATGCCATGATTTTTACATAGACAGCATGTATCTGAATTATGGCATGCCAACCCATTTTCTAAAGACATAATAGAGTTATATCACCTCATCCTGTTCACACTTCACATAGTCATCATATTTTGAATTATGTCATTCTATCCGTGAATTATATCATGCTATCATGTTTCCATCGACGGCATGTTTGTGATTTATGGCATGCCAACAACTTTAATAGACACATCGTATAGTTATATCATGTCATCCTGTTTACATAGTCATCATATTTTGAAGTATGTCCTTCTATCATGTTTAGTTAGCCATCATACATGTGGAATTGTGTCATGCTATCCTGTTTAATTAGCCATCATATATGTGAAATTATGTCCTGCTATTCTGTTTGGTCAGACAACATAAATGTGAATTATTTCATGCCCTGTTTTCTTCCCTACTATCCATTACACATGTCTATCTTACAATGTCTGTATATTCAATTACTTTTCTTGTTTATCAGCCATTTCAATTGGAGGGGGTGATGGCAGTATCTGTGGGAGTAAAAACACGGTCTTCAAAAAAGACCGTGCTACCTGTCGATGCAGATAGACCACAGTTGTACTTGCCCAAGAACCAGCCCCACCACACATAACCCAGACTCGCGCAGATTGTACCCCATGTGATATGTCAAAAAATAAAAGAAAGCGATGGAAATTTCAAAAAATAAAAGAAAATAAGTTTCCCATGTGATATGTGGTCTACTTGTTGGGAAAATTTACAAATATGAATTTCGACTTTATTTGCAAAAGCTCTCTGGAATTAGTAAAATGGGCATAACTTTTGAATACGGACTCGGATTAAAAAGTTTTTTATATGAAAAATCATCTACTCGATAGTGGAATGCTACCTGGTGAAGCAGATATGTTGCTGGTTACTGATAGCTCTTCAGAGGAGGATTCAGAGGCAGATGACCAGTCCTATTATCCCCCTGAGGTGTATGCTCAAACTTGGCAGGGTTATATTACTCATATCATGCGGATGTTGTATTGCAATGCTTAGTTTTTACATCATATACACGATATTGAATGCCATCTCCTTAGTTGACACATCATATATGCGATTGCCCTCTGCTCACTTCCCTAGTATATAAATCATATATTTGAATTATATCATGCCATGATTTTTACATAGACAGCATGTATCTGAATTATGGCATGCCAACCCATTTTCTAAAGACATAATAGAGTTATATCACCTCATCCTGTTCACACTTCACATAGTCATCATATTTTGAATTATGTCATTCTATCCGTGAATTATATCATGCTATCATGTTTCCATCGACGGCATGTTTGTGATTTATGGCATGCCAACAACTTTAATAGACACATCGTATAGTTATATCATGTCATCCTGTTTACATAGTCATCATATTTTGAAGTATGTCATTCTATCATGTTTAGTTAGCCATCATACATGTGGAATTGTGTCATGCTATCCTGTTTAATTAGCCATCATATATGTGAAATTATGTCCTGCTATTCTGTTTGGTTAGACAACATAAATGTGAATTATTTCATGCCCTGTTTTCTTCCCTACTATCCATTACACATGTCTATCTTACAATGTCTGTATATTCAATTACTTTTCTTGTTTATCAGCCATTTCAATTGGAGGGGGTGATGGCAGTATCTGTGGGAGTAAAAACACGGTCTTCAAAAAGACCGTGCTACCTGTCGATGCAGATAGACCACAGTTGTACTTGCCCAAGAACCAGCCCCACCACACATAACCCAGACTCGCGCAGTACCCCCTGTGATATGTCAAAAAATAAAAGAAAACGATGGAAATGTCAAAAAATAAAAGAAAATAAGTTTCCCATGTGATATGTGGTCTACTTGTTGGGAAAATTTACAAATATGAATTTCGACTTTATTTGCAAAATCTCTCTGGAATTAGTAAAATGGGCATAACTTTTGAATACGAACTCGGATTAAAAAGTTTTTTATATGAAAAATCATCTACTCGATAGTGGAATGCTACCTGGTGAAGCAGATATGTTGCTGGTTACTGATAGCTCTTCAGAGGAGGATTCAGAGGCAGATGACCAGTCCTATTATCCCCCTGAGGTGTATGCTCAAACTTGGCAGGGTTATATTACTCATATCATGCGGATGTTGTATTGCAATGCTTAGTTTTTACATCATATACACGATATTGAATGCCATCTCCTTAGTTGACACATCATATATGCGATTGCCCTCTGCTCACTTCCCTAGTATATAAATCATATATTTGAATTATATCATGCCATGATTTTTACATAGACAGCATGTATCTGAATTATGGCATGCCAACCCATTTTCTAAAGACATAATAGAGTTATATCACCTCATCCTGTTCACACTTCACATAGTCATCATATTTTGAATTATGTCATTCTATCCGTGAATTATATCATGCTATCATGTTTCCATCGACGGCATGTTTGTGATTTATGGCATGCCAACAACTTTAATAGACACATCGTATAGTTATATCATGTCATCCTGTTTACATAGTCATCATATTTTGAAGTATGTCATTCTATCATGTTTAGTTAGCCATCATACATGTGGAATTGTGTCATGCTATCCTGTTTAATTAGCCATCATATATGTGAAATTATGTCCTGCTATTCTGTTTGGTTAGACAACATAAATGTGAATTATTTCATGCCCTGTTTTCTTCCCTACTATCCATTACACATGTCTATCTTACAATGTCTGTATATTCAATTACTTTTCTTGTTTATCAGCCATTTCAATTGGAGGGGGTGATGGCAGTATCTGTGGGAGTAAAAACACGGTCTTCAAAAAGACCGTGCTACCTGTCGATGCAGATAGACCACAGTTGTACTTGCCCAAGCACCAGCCCCACCACACATAACCCAGACTCGCGCAGTACCCCCTGTGATATGTCAAAAAATAAAAGAAAACGATGGAAATGTCAAAAAATAAAAGAAAATAAGTTTCCCATGTGATATGTGGTCTACTTGTTGGGAAAATTTACAAATATGAATTTCGACTTTATTTGCAAAATCTCTCTGGAATTAGTAAAATGGGCATAACTTTTGAATACGAACTCGGATTAAAAAGTTTTTTATATGAAAAATCATCTACTCGATAGTGGAATGCTACCTGGTGAAGCAGATATGTTGCTGGTTACTGATAGCTCTTCAGAGGAGGATTCAGAGGCAGATGACCAGTCCTATTATCCCCCTGAGGTGTATGCTCAAACTTGGCAGGGTTATATTACTCATATCATGCGGATGTTGTATTGCAATGCTTAGTTTTTACATCATATACACGATATTGAATGCCATCTCCTTAGTTGACACATCATATATGCGATTGCCCTCTGCTCACTTCCCTAGTATATAAATCATATATTTGAATTATATCATGCCATGATTTTTACATAGACAGCATGTATCTGAATTATGGCATGCCAACCCATTTTCTAAAGACATAATAGAGTTATATCACCTCATCCTGTTCACACTTCACATAGTCATCATATTTTGAATTATGTCATTCTATCCGTGAATTATATCATGCTATCATGTTTCCATCGACGGCATGTTTGTGATTTATGGCATGCCAACAACTTTAATAGACACATCGTATAGTTATATCATGTCATCCTGTTTACATAGTCATCATATTTTGAAGTATGTCATTCTATCATGTTTAGTTAGCCATCATACATGTGGAATTGTGTCATGCTATCCTGTTTAATTAGCCATCATATATGTGAAATTATGTCCTGCTATTCTGTTTGGTTAGACAACATAAATGTGAATTATTTCATGCCCTGTTTTCTTCCCTACTATCCATTACACATGTCTATCTTACAATGTGTGTATATTCAATTACTTTTCTTGTTTATCAGCCATTTCAATTGGAGGGGGTGATGGCAGTATCTGTGGGAGTAAAAACACGGTCTTCAAAAAGACCGTGCTACCTGTCGATGCAGATAGACCACAGTTGTACTTGCCCAAGAACCAGCCCCACCACACGTAACCCAGACTCGCGCAGATTGTACCCCATGTGATATGTCAAAAAATAAAAGAAAACGATGGAAATGTCAAAAAATAAAAGAAAATAAGTTTCCCATGTGATATGTGGTCTACTTGTTGGGAAAATTTACAAATATGAATTTCGACTTTATTTGCAAAATCTCTCTGGAATTTGTAAAATGGGCATAACTTTTGCATACGAACTCGGATTAAAAAGTTTTTTATATGAAAAATCATCTACTCGATAGTGGAATGCTACCTGGTGAAGCAGATATCTTGCTGGTTACAGATAGCTCTTCAGAGGAGGATTCAGAGGCAAATGACCAGTCCTATTATCCCCCTGAGGTGTATGCTCAAACTTCGCAGGGTTATATTACTCATATCATGCATATGTTGTATTGCAATGCTTAGTTTTTACATCATATACACGATATTGAATGCCATCTCCTTAGTTGACACATCATATATGTGATTGCCCTCTGCTCACTTCCTTTGTATGTAAATCATATATTTGACCTATATCATGCCATGATGTTTACATAGACAGCATGTATCTGAATTATGGCATGCCAACCCATTTTCTAAAGACATAATATAGTTATATCACCTCATCCTGTTCACACTTCACATAGTCATCATATTTTGAATTATGTCATTCTATCCGTGAATTATATCATGCTATCATGTTTCCATCGACGGCATGTTTGTGATTTATGGCATGCCAACAACTTTAATAGACACATCGTATAGTTATATCATGTCATCCTGTTTACATAGTCATCATATTTTGAAGTATGTCATTCTATCATGTTTACTTAGCCATCATACATGTGGAATTGTGTCATGCTATCCTGTTTAATTAGCCATCATATATGTGAAATTATGTCCTGCTATTCCGTTTGGTTAGACAACATAAATGTGAATTATTTCATGCCCTGTTTTCTTCCCTACTATCCATTACACATGTCTATCTTACAATGTCTGTATATTCAATTACTTTTCTTGTTTATCAGCCATTTCAATTGGAGGGGGTGATGGCAGTATCTGTGGGAGTAAAAACACGGTCTTCAAAAAAGACCGTGCTACCTGTCGATGCAGATAGACCACAGTTGTACTTGCCCAAGAACCAGCCCCACCACACATAACCCAGACTCGCGCAGATTGTACCCCATGTGATATGTCAATAAATAAAAGAAAGCAATGGAAATGTCAAAAAATAAAAGAAAATAAGTTTCCCATGTGATATGTGGTCTACTTGTTGGGAAAATTTACAAATATGAATTTCGACTTTATTTGCAAAATCTCTCTGGAATTAGTAAAATGGGCATAACTTTTGAATACGAACTCGGATTAAAAAGTTTTTTATATGAAAAATCATCTACTCGATAGTGGAATGCTACCTGGTGAAGCAGATATCTTGCTGGTTACAGATAGCTCTTCAGAGGAGGACTCCGAGGCAGATGACCAGTCCTATTATCCCCCTGAGGTGTATGCTCAAACTTGGGAGGGTTATATTACTCATATCATGCGGATGTTGTATTGCAATGCTTAGTTTTTACATCATATACACGATATTGAATGCCATCTCCTTAGTTGACACATCATATATGCGATTGCCCTCTACTCACTTCCCTAGTATATAAATCATATATTTGAATTATATCATGCCATGATTTTTACATAGACAGCATGTATCTGAATTATGGCATGCCAACCCATTTTCTAAAGACATAATAGAGTTATATCACCTCATCCTGTTCACACTTCACATAGTCATCATATTTGGAATTATGTCATTCTATCCGTGAATTATATCATGCTATCATGTTTCCACCGACGGCATGTTTGTGATTTATGGCATGCCAACAACTTTAATAGACACATCGTATAGTTATATCATGTCATCCTGTTTACATAGTCATCATATTTTGAAGTATGTCATTCTATCATGTTTACTTAGCCATCATACATGTGGAATTGTGTCATGCTATCCTGTTTAATTAGCCATCATATATGTGAAATTATGTCCTGCTATTCTGTTTGGTTAGACAACATAAATTTGAATTATTTCATGCCCTGTTTTCTTCCCTACTATCCATTACACATGTCTATCTTACAATGTCTGTATATTCAATTACTTTTCTTATTTATCAGCCATTTCAATTGGAGGGGGTGATGGCAGTATCTGTGGGAGTAAAAACACGGTCTTCAAAAAAGACCGTGCTACCTGTCGATGCAGATAGACCACAGTTGTACTTGCCCAAGAACCAGCCCCACCACACATAACCCAGACTCGCGCAGATTGTACCCCATGTGATATGTCAAAAAATAAAAGAAAACAATGGAAATGTCAAAAAATAAAAGAAAATAAGTTTCCCATGTGATATGTGGTCTCCTTGTTGGGAAAATTTACAAATATGAATTTTGACTTGATTTGCAAAATCTCTTTGGAATTTGTAAAATGGGCATAACTTTTGAATACGAACTCGGATTAAAATGTTTTTTACATGAAAAATCATCTACTCGATAGTGGAATGCTACCTGGTGAAGCCGATATCTTGCTGGTTACAGATAGCTCTTCAGATGCAGATGACCAGTCCTATTATCCCACTAAGGTGTATGCTCAAACTTGGCAGGGTTATATTACTCATATCATGCGTATGTTGTATTGAAATGCTTAGTTTTTACATCATATACACGATATTGAATGCCATCTCCTTAGTTGACACATCATATATGCGATTGCCCTCTGCTCACTTCCCTAGTATATAAATCATATATTTGAATTATATCATGCCATGATTTTTACATAGACAGCATGTATCTAAATTATGGCATGCCAACCCATTTTCTAAAGACATAATATAGTTATATCACCTCATCCTATTCACACTTCACATAGTCATCATATTTTGAATTATGTCATTCTATCCGTGAATTATATCATGCTATCATGTTTCCATCGACGGCATGTTTGTGATTTATGGCATGCCAACAACTTTAATAGACACATCGTATAGTTATATCATGTCATCCTGTTTACATAGTCATCATATTTTGAAGTATGTCATTCTATCATGTTTAGTTAGCCATCATACATGTGGAATTGTGTCATGCTATCCTGTTTAATTAGCTATCATATATGTGAAATTATGTCCTGCTATTCTGTTTGGTTAGACAACATAAATGTGAATTATTGCATGCCCTGTTTTCTTCCCTACTATCCATTACACATGTCTATCTTACAATGTGTGTATATTCAATTACTTTTCTTGTTTATCAGCCATTTCAATTGGAGGGGATGATGGCAGTATCTGTGGGAGTAAAAACACGGTCTTCAAAAAGACCGTGCTACCTGTCGATGCAGATAGACCACAGTTGTACTTGCCCAAGAACCAGCCCCGCCACACGTAACCCAGACTCGCGCAGATTGTACCCCATGTGATATGTCAAAAAATAAAAGAAAACGATGGAAAAGTCAAAAATAAAAGAAAATAAGTTTCCCATGTGATATGTGGTCTACTTGTTGGGAAAATTTACAAATATGAATTTCGACTTTATTTGCTAAATCTCTCTGGAATTAGTAAAATGGGCATAACTTTTGAATACGAACTCGGATTAAAAAGTTTTTTATATGAAAAATCATCTACTCGATAGTGGAATGCTACCTGGTGAAGCAGATATCTTGCTGGTTACAGATAGCTCTTCAGAGGAGGATTCAGAGGCAGATGACCAGTCCTATTATCCCCCTGAGGTGTATGCTCAAACTTGGCAGGGTTATATTACTCATATCATGCGGATGTTGTATTGCAATGCTTAGTTTTTACATCATATACACGATATTGAATGCCATCTCCTTAGTTGACACATCATATATGCGATTGCCCTCTGCTCACTTCCCTAGTATATAAATCATATATTTGAATTATATCATGCCATGATTTTTACATAGACAGCATGTATCTGAATTATGGCATGCCAACCCATTTTCTAAAGACATAATAGAGTTATATCACCTCATCCTGTTCACACTTCACATAGTCATCATATTTTGAATTATGTCATTCTATCCGTGAATTATATCATGCTATCATGTTTCCATCGACGGCATGTTTGTGATTTATGGCATGCCAACAACTTTAATAGACACATCGTATAGTTATATCATGTCATCCTGTTTACATAGTCATCATATTTTGAAGTATGTCATTCTATCATGTTTAGTTAGCCATCATACATGTGGAATTGTGTCATGCTATCCTGTTTAATTAGCCATCATATATGTGAAATTATGTCCTGCTATTCTGTTTGGTTAGACAACATAAATGTGAATTATTTCATGCCCTGTTTTCTTCCCTACTATCCATTACACATGTCTATCTTACAATGTGTGTATATTCAATTACTTTTCTTGTTTATCAGCCATTTCAATTGGAGGGGGTGATGGCAGTATCTGTGGGAGTAAAAACACGGTCTTCAAAAAGACCGTGCTACCTGTCGATGCAGATAGACCACAGTTGTACTTGCCCAAGAACCAGCCCACCACACGTAACCCAGACTCGCGCAGATTGTACCCCATGTGATATGTCAAAAAATAAAAGAAAACGATGGAAATGTCAAAAAATAAAAGAAAATAAGTTTCCTATGTGATATGTGGTCTACTTGTTGGGAAAATTTACAAATATGAATTTCGACTTTATTTGCAAAATCTCTTTGGCATTAGTAAAATGGGCATAACTTTTCAATACGAACTCGGATTAAAAAGTTTTTTATATGAAAAATCATCTACTCGATAGTGGAATGCTACCTGGTGAAGCAGATATCTTGCTGGTTACAGATAGCTCTTCAGAGGAGGATTCAGAGGCAGATGACCAGTCCTATTATCCCCCTGAGGTGTATGCTCAAACTTGGCAGGGTTATATTACTCATATCATGCGTATGTTGTATTGCAATGCTTAGTTTTTACATCATATACGCGATATTGAATGCCATCTCCTTAGTTGACACATCATATATGCGATTGCCCTCTGCTCACTTCCGTAGTATATAAATCATATATTTGAATTATATCATGCCATGATGTTTACATAGAAAGCATGTATCTGAATTATGGCATTCCAACCCATTTTCTAAAGACATAATATAGTTATATCACCTCATCCTGTTCACACTTCACATAGTCATCATATTTTGAATTATGTCATTCTATCCATGAATTATATCATGCTATCATGTTTCCATCGACGGCATGTTTGTCATTTATGGCATGCCAACAACTTTAATAGACACATCGTATAGTTATATCATGTCATCCTGTTTACATAGTCATCATATTTTGAAGTATGTCATTCTATCATGTTTAGTTAGCCATCATACATGTGGAATTGTGTCATGCTATCCTGTTTAATTAGCCATCATATATGTGAAATTATGTCCTGCTATTCCGTTTGGTTAGACAACATAAATTTGAATTATTTCATGCCCTGTTTTCTTCCCTACTATCCATTACACATGTCTATCTTACAATGTCTGTATATTCAATTACTTTTCTTATTTATCAGCCATTTCAATTGGAGGGGGTGATGGCAGTATCTGTGGGAGTAAAAACACGGTCTTCAAAAAAGACCGTGCTACCTGTCGATGCAGATAGACCACAGTTGTACTTGCCCCACAACCAGCCCCACCACACATAACCCAGACTCGCGCAGATTGTACCCCATGTGATATGTCAAAAAATAAAAGAAAACGATGGAAATATCAAAAAATAAAAGAAAATAAGTTTCCCATGTGATATGTGGTCTACTTGTTGGGAAAATTTACAAATATGAATTTCGACTTTATTTGCAAAATCACTCTGGAATTTGTAACATGGGCATAACTTTTGAATACGAAGTCGGATTAAAAAGTTTTTTATATGAAAAATCATCTACTCGATAGTGGAATGCTACCTGGTGAAGCAGATATCTTGCTGGTTACAGATAGCTCTTCAGAGGAGGATTCAGAGGCAGATGACCAGTCCTATTATCCCCCTGAGGTGTATGCTCAAACTTGGCAGGGTTATATTACTCATATCATGCGTATGTTGTATTGCAATGCTTAGTTTTTACATCATATACACGATATTGAATGCCATCTCCTTAGTTGACACATCATATATGAGATTGCCCTCTGCTCACTTCCTTAGTATATAAATCATATATTTGAATTATATCATGCCATGATGTCTACATAGACAGCATGTATCTGAATTATGGCATGCCAACCCATTTTCTAAAGACATAATATAGTTATATCACCTCATCCTGTTCACACTTTACATAGTCATCATATTTTGAACTATGTCATTCTATCCGTGAATTATATCATGCTATCATGTTTCCATCGACGGCATGTTTGTCATTTATGGCATGCCAACAACTTTAATAGACACATCGTATAGTTATATCATGTCATCCTGTTTACATAGTCATCATATTTTGAAGTATGTCATTCTATCATGTTTAGTTAGCCATCATACATGTGGAATTGTGTCATGCTATCCTGTTTAATTAGCCATCATATATGTGAAATTATGTCCTGCTATTCGGTTTGGTTAGAGAACATAAATGTGAATTATTTCATGCCCTGTTTTCTTCCCTACTATCCATTACACATGTCTATCTTACAATGTCTATATTCAATTACTTTTCTTGTTTATCAGCCATTTCAATTGGAGGGGGTGATGGCAGTATCTGTGGGAGTAAAAACACGGTCTTCAAAAAAGACCGTGCTACCTGTCGATGCAGATAGACCACAGTTGTACTTGCCCAAGAACCAGCCCCACCACACATAACCCAGACTCGCGCAGATTGTACCCCATGTGATATGTCAAAAAATAAAAGAAAGCGATGGAAATGTCAAAAAATAAAAGAAAATAAGTTTCCCATGTGATATGTGGTCTACTTGTTGGGAAAATTTACAAATATGAATTTCGACTTTATTTGCAAAATCTCCCTGGAATTTGTAAAATGGGCATAACTTATGAATACGAACTCGGATTAAAAGTTTTTTATATGAAAAATCATTTACTCGATAGTGGAATGCTACCTGGTGAAGCAGATATCTTGCTGGTTACAGATAGCTCTTTAGAGGAGGATTCAGAGGCAGATGACCAGTCCTATTATCCCCCTGAGGTGTATGCTCAAACTTGGCAGGGTTATATTACTCATATCATGCGTATGTTGTATTGCAATGCTTAGTTTTTACATCATATACACGATATTGAATGCCATCTCCTTAGTTGACACATCATATATGCGATTGCCCTCTGCTCACTTCCCTTGTATATAAATCATATATTTGAATTATATCATGCCATGATTTTTACATAGACAGCATGTATCTGAATTATGGCATGCCAACCCATTTTCTAAAGATATAATATAGTTATATCACCTCATCCTGTTCACACTTCACATAGTCATCATATTTTGAATTATGTCATTCTATCCGTGAATTATATCATGCTATCATGTTTCCATCGACGGCATGTTTGTGATTTATGGCATGCCAACAACTTTAATAGACACATCGTATAGTTATATCATGTCATCCTGTTTACATAGTCATCATATTTTGAAGTATGTCATTCTATGATGTTTAGTTAGCCATCATACATGTGGAATTGTGTCATGCTATCCTGTTTAAATAGCCATCATATATGTGAAATTATGTCCTGCCATTCTCTTTGGTTAGACAACATAAATGTGAATTATTTCATGCCCTGTTTTCTTCCCTACTATCCATTACACATGTCTATCTTACAATGTTTGTATATTCATTTACTTTTCTTATTTATCAGCCATTTCAATTGGAGGGGGTGATGGCAGTATCTGTGGGAGTAAAAACACGGTCTTCAAAAAAGATCGTGCTACCTGTCGATGCAGATAGACCACAGTTGTACTTGCCCAAGAACCAGCCCCACCACACATAACCCAGACTCGCGCAGATTGTACCCCATGTGATATGTCAAAAAATAAAATAAAATGATGGAAATGTCAAAAAATAAAAGAAAATAAGTTTCCCATGTGATATGTGGTCTACTTGTTGGGAAAATTTACAAATATGAATTTTGACTTGATTTGCAAAATCTCTCTGGAATTTGTAAAATGGGCATAACTTTTGAATACGAACTCGGATTAAAAAGTTTTTTATATGAAAAATTATCTACTCGATAGTGGAATGCTACCTGGTGAAGCAGATATCTTGCTGGTTACAGATAGCTCTTCAGAGGAGGATTCAGAGGCAGATGACCAGTCCTATTATCCCCCTGAGGTGTATGCTCAAACTTGGTAGGGTTATATTACTCATATCATGCGTATGTTGTATTGCAATGCTTAGTGTTTACATCATATACACGATATTGAATGCCATCTCCTTAGTTGACACATCATATATGCGATTGCCCTCTGCTCACTTCCTTAGTATATAAATCATATATTTGAATTATATCATGCCATGATGTTTACATAGACAGCATGTATCTGAATTATGGTATGCCAACCCATTTTCTAAAGACATATTATAGTTATATCACCTCATCCTGTTCACACTTCACATAGTCATCATATTTTGAATTATGTCATTCTATCCGTGAATTATATCATGCTATCATGTTTCCATCGACGGCATGTTTGTGATTTACGGCATGCCAACAACTTTAATAGACACATCGTATAGTTATATCATGTCATCCTGTTTACATAGTCATCATATTTTGAAGTATGTCATTCTATCATGTTTAGTTAGCCATCATACATGTGGAATTGTGTCATGCTATCCTGTTTAATTAGCCATCATATATGTGAAATTATGTCCTGCTATTCTGTTTGGTTAGACACCATAAATGTGAATTATTTCATGCCCTGTTTTCTTCCCTACTATCCATTACACATGTCTATCTTACAATGTCTGTATATTAAATTACTTTTCTTGTTTATCAGCCTTTTCAATTGGAGGGGGTGATGGCAGTATCTGTGGGAGTAAAAACACGGTCTTCAAAAAAGATTGTCCTACCTGTCGATGCAGATAGACCACAGTTGTACTTACCCAAGAACCAGCCCCACCACACATAACCCAGACTCACGCAGATTGTACCCCATGTGATATGTCAAAAAATAAAAGAAAATGATGGAAATGTCAAAAAATAAAAGAAAATAAGTTTCCCATGTGATATGTGGTCTACTTGTTTGGAAAATTTACAAATATGAATTTCGACTTTATTTGCAAAATCTCTCTGTAATTTGTAAAATGGGCATAACTTTTGCATACGAACTCGGATTACGAAAAAATCCTCAAAATTCAAAACCCCGTTAAACATTCTCAAAATCCTCAAAAACCTAACCGAAAAAAAGAAATTTTGAATTTTTTTGCCTCTAGATCTTGAAAGCCCCGTATCTTTTTTTCTGTTAGGTTTTTGAGGATTTTGAAAATGTTTAATGGGATTTTGAATTTTGAGGATTTTTTCGAGTAGATGATTTTTCATATAAAAAAGTTTTTCATTCGAGTTTGTATGCAAAAGTTATGCCCATTTTAAGAAATCCCAGAGAGATTTTGCAAATAAAGTCGAAATTCATATTTGTTAATTTTTCCAACAACTAGACCACATATCACATGGGAAACTTAATTTATTCTATTTTTTTGACATTTCCATCATTTTCTTTTATTTATTTTCAAACTGAAAAGGCGGTCCAAGGGGGGGTGTGTGCATTCGGTGGAATGGGCCAAGTTACTAATGGCGCACCGTGGGGGTGGTGCGCCATTAGTAGTTCAACTAGTAATGGCGCACCACCCCAACCGTGCGCCATTAGTAGTTTTTCAAAAAAAAATTGAAATAAAATTTGTAACAAAATTACTAATGGCGCACCTGTGAGTGGTGCGCCATTAGTAGTTCAACTAGTAATGGCGCACCGTGGGACTAGTTCCGTTTACGGTATTTTAGGAGAAACACATCTAACCAGTACACATCCATTCCACATTCCGCTGCCAGGAATCACCCTAGGCAACGTTCAAGAAAAACCTTAAGACGGGGAGGCTACAACCTCGCGTAGCATGGGATCAAATTTATATCGCGCGCTCTAAGGGGTGCCCCCCTCTCGGTCCCAACCGGAAACACCCATGCCCCCTGACCGGATGACGGGCTTTAATCCAGGGCCATGGAAACCTCATCACGGTCCCCCTATTTGGTGTGTACGAGGAAAGAGGTTTGCAACTTACTAAACCATATTCTTTGCAGAAAACATGTGGCAGCACGAAAAGGGGACGGACGGTAACATGGCTTGATCCACGTTAACACTGGAGTTTAACGGTTGACATAAGACTGGCATGATTCAACAATACCATCTTACCACCTTTCATGTCACTACCTGATCATGTTATCTCCCATCAAATGATCACATCAAGTTTCGAAGCATACCGGTAGTTGCCTTGCATGCAATATAACACTCACTGATGCTCATATAAACATGCCATGCACTAACTATTCAAGCAAACATGCAAAACACTCATCATATCAAAGGTTCAAACATGCTTGCCTGGTTCGGAGTAGTCGGAGTCTAGCTCGGTGAAGTTGGCGGCTCCGTCACCTCCTCCTGTATCTACGGTATAAAGAGAACGCGTACTAACGTAAATACCGTGTGTGTATAAAAGTTGTTCCAAATATTTTTCAAATAAATATGATAAAAAACTAGACAGAAAAATAGATATGAAAGAAAAAGAATCAACTCAAAATCATCTTTTGTTTAAAAGTTATTAAGGTTTTAGTCCAGGGACTGATCTGTAATGAAACAGAAAGTTTCCAGGGGTTAGTTTATAAAAACAGAAAACGTTTCGGTTAGAAATACGCCAACCCCAAAGGAACACGTATTTTGCCCGAAGGCGTTTTCAGAAAACGGTTCGAATAAGAAGGGGAGGGGCTGACGAGGGGGTCCCACTCGTCAGGTTTAAAACTTTGAAACAGAGTACACCGGCGCCCGAGGACCGCGGTGGTCGCCGGCGGCGATCCACGGCAAGGTAGGGGGAGTGGATGGTACCTATGGACTCACGGTGCTCTCCCGCGTCTGTGGGTGGTGGAGTTGGTCGTCGGCGAGCACCACGTCGACGGAGGCCTCCACTCTGGCGGACCGTGGTTCGGGCGGTGATGGATCTCGCCGAGGAGGGCTGCAGATATCAAATTGAGGCTCAGGTTAGAGGAGTGGGTGTACTAGGAGGCGACTGGCATGGTCTGGGAGGCGGGGGTGGTCTCACCAAAGAGAATCGGGCTGGAGCCCGAAGCGGATCGGGCGGCCAGAGTCGGGGAAGAAGGCCTCCTCGAGGTCCTCCTAGTGGCTGGGCGCGGCTCTGGTGAGGTATAGGTGTGGTGCTGGGTCGAAGGCGAGCTCGGGTCGCTATTTAAAGACGGCCCGAGGCGGTTGCCGAGAATGGGATAACTCCGGCGGGCGATTACGGCGAGGCAGTGGTCGGGCTGGAGGTTTAGGTGATTGGGCATCATCGTGATGGTCCACTGGTTCCGTTCAAGGGCTAAATTTGGTATGACTTGGGTGATACTCCAAGCTCTCGACGGAACGGCCTCACGGGCACGTCGGCGGCAGGGAGCATGCTCTGTGCTTTCCAGGCCATGACGACGGCTCTGCAGCACGTACAGGGAAGGGGACGGCCACGTGGAGGAGCCTGGTGGTGTGGGCGGTGCTGGACGGCGCCGTTCCACGCTGCGCCTCTCTGGCAGCCGCAGCGAGTGCTGCTGCCGCCGCTCACGGGGGCGATGCACCTCTGCCAGCTCACCGCCGACGCTCGCAACCGTCCAGGCGACCATGCGGCGCCGTGGATAAGAAGGGGGAATAGGGAGCAAGGCGCCACTGCAGTTACTGGCGAGATCGACATGAGGTTCTGAAGAAAACGACACTGACGACTGAAACTGATCACTGAAACTCTGAATTTGACAGGAACAATGCACGCCAGCTGTTCGACGAAATGTTCCTGGCATGTGGAAAATTTTCCTGGAGCTGATCTTTGGTGGAGAGGTCTCTTGATGCATCTGCAGGACGCATGATTTTTCTCAGAATTTTTGGGGAATAAAAATAATGAATTTCAACAAAGATGGCAAATCTGGTCCAAACTTGCAGCAAGCAGAATTTGAAAAATTTGAACTGTGGACCAGTGGATCTTGATGGATCTAGGTTGAGGGTACTAAGGACTAGTCATAGGAGTTTGTTTGGAACCAAAACTCAAAAGGGATCTGGTGGTTCCTTTGTAACTCATCAAGGCCCAAAATAAAAGACAGAAATTGTTTTGAGGATAAAATAAATAGCAATAAAATTTAGAAGAGTTTGAGACTTGCTGGAATAGGATGCTTGGCTTGACCCAAAATGGAGGGAGGGGTTTTGGAAGAAATTTTTCAACCTAGGTCATGGCAAGAAAATTTTTGAATGAGGAAGAATCAATCCATAAGTCATAGGGTTATTTTTAAAAGAAAGGATTTCAAAAACTATCCCAAAGAAAATATTTGTGTTGAGTCAACACAAGATGTAAAACCCTCAAGACCACAAATCAATATTGAGAAGGACCCTTTTAAAGAAAATATTTGTCATAAAAAATAAATTTGAGAAGGAGAGTCCCTCTCTTAGAAACATTCAAATAACCTCCTTTAAATCAAATAAAGAAAAAGCCAAATCAAAATTTTTGTAGTGTTACAACACCTACCCCCTTAGGAAAAATCTCGTCCCCGAGATTTCAGCTGATCCTCAAATAGGTATGGGTACTCTGCCTGAAGAAAATCCTCTC
Source organism: Aegilops tauschii subsp. strangulata (assembly GCF_002575655.3). Taxonomy (NCBI): domain Eukaryota; kingdom Viridiplantae; phylum Streptophyta; class Magnoliopsida; order Poales; family Poaceae; genus Aegilops; species Aegilops tauschii. The sequence goes on from NC_053035.3 coordinate 403,037,373, forward strand.
TTTCCCATGTTGCTTCATCCTCGGTGTGATTGCTCCACTGAACCTTGAAAAATTTAATTGTTTTCTGATAGGTCCTCCTTTGAGACTCCTCTAATATTTTTATTGGACGTTCCCTGTAGGTGAGGTCTGGTTGCACGTCAATGCTCTCATGAGATACATGTTTTTCTGGGTTGCTTACGCATTTTCTTAACTGTGAGACGTGGAACACGTCGTGGACGTCTGACAGCTCTTTGGGTAGGTCTAGCTGGTAGGCTACTGTGCCTCTTCGTGCAACTACACAGAAGGGTCCAATAAATCTTGGGGCTAGCTTTGCTTTAACTTTGAACCGTTGCAGGCCCCTCATAGGAGATACTCGTAGATACACATATTCACCGGGTTCAAAGCTGACTTCACGATGCTTTCGATCGTAATAACTCGTTTGTCGGCTTTGAGCTGTCTTGAGTCGGTCCCTGATTAGTCTAACTTTCTCCTCGGCTTCCTTGAGCATGTCTGGGCCGAAGATACGACTGTCTCCTGTTTCTGACCAATTTAATGGAGTACGACATCTCCGCCCGTACAAGGCTTCAAAAGGTGCCATTTGTAGACTAGCTTGGTAACTGTTGTTGTATGCGAACTCGGCATATGGCAAGCTTTCCTCCCAACTGGTTTCATAGGTGAGAACACATGCTCTCAGCATGTCCTCTAGGATTTGGTTCACGCGTTCAGTTTGTCCATCAGTCTGGGGGTGGTATGCTGTACTGAACGCTAGTTGAGTTCCCAGAGCTTGTTGTAAATGATCACAAAATCTAGAGACGAATTGAGTGCCTCTATCAGATATTATAGTCTTTGGGACTCCATGCAGGCAAACTATATGGGAGAGATAAAGTTTGGCAAGCTTCTGAGTGGTGTAGGTTGTCTTTATGGGAATGAAATGTGCTACCTTGGTTAATCTATCTGTGATGACCCATATGGCATCATTTCCGTGTTGTGACCGAGGTAGTCCGACAATAAAATCCATTCCAATTTTGTCCCATTTCCACTCAGGTATCCTGTTTGGCTGTAGCAGCCCTGCTGGTTTTTGGTGCTCGGCTTTGATGCGCTGACACGAATCATAGCATGCAACAAATGTGGCTATATCCCTCTTCATACCGTGCCACCAAATTTTTTCCTAAATGTCCTTATACATTTTGGTTCCTCCAGGGTGGATTGAATATGGAGCGGTGTGGCCTTCGGTTAGAATTTGCTGTTTGAGGTCCTCAATGTTTGGTACGCAAAGTGTGAACCCGTACCATAATACTCCCTCACCGTCTACGACGAATTCTGAAGCTTTGCCAAGACTCACTTTTCTCTTTATACCTTCGATGATGGGATGTCCATGTTGGGCCTTCTTAATCTGTTCCATTAGGGTGGGCTGTATTTCCAAATTTGACACGTTGCCCTCAGTGACCATTACCAAGTTGAGTTTGGTGAACTCCTGTTGAAATTCAGGCCTCAAATTTTGTAGACTGTCGTTGCCCGAGCTGGGGTTCCGACTAAGAGCATCTGCCACTACATTCGCTTTTCCTGGTTGGTAGTGAATGCCGACATCATAATCTTTGACTAATTCCAACCAGCGTCGTTGCCGTAAATTGAGTTCTGGTTGTGTGAAAATATATTTGAGGCTTTTATGATCTGTATATATTTCACAACGATTTCCAAGCAAAAAGTGCCTCCACTCTTTGAGTGCATGGATGACTGCTGCCAACTCCAAGTCATGAGTAGGATAATTTTCTTCATGCTTTTGTAGTTTCCTGGAAGCATATGCGACAACTTTGCCGCCTTGCATCAATACGCACCCGAGGCCCTTCCGGGATGCGTCACAATACAATTCAAAACTTTTGTGTATGTCTGGCACAACCAATACCGGAGCTATTGTTAATTTCCTTTTGAGTTCTTGGAAACTTTTCTCGCAAGCATCAGTCCATACAAATTTCTTATCCTTATTGAGTAACTGTGTCATTGGTTTTGCTATGGTGGAGAATCCCTCAATAAACCTTCGGTAATATCCAGCCATTCCTAGGAAACTTCGTACATCTGTTACGTTGGCTGGTGGTTTCCAGCCAAGTACGGCCTTGACTTTTTCTAGGTCTACGGCAACACCTTCTTGGGTCAACACATGGCCTAGAAAACCAACCTGTCTTAACCAAAATTCACATTTGCTGAACTTGGCGTATAATTGATGTTTCCTCAATTCTCCCAGTACAATTCTAAGATGTTCAACATGTTCTTTTGGTGTCCTTGAGTATACCAGAATATCATCAATGAACACCACAACAAATTTGTCCATAAATTTCCTAAACACTTTGTTCATGAGATGGAGAAAATATGCGAGGGCGTTTGTCAGTCCAAACGGCATTACTGTGAACTCATATAATCCGTATCTGGAGGTGAATGCTGTCTTAGGGATATCTTCTGTCCGTACCTTTAATTGATGATACCCCGATCTTAAATCAATTTTCGAGAAAACCTTGGCTTGTGCGAGCTGGTCAAATAAATCATTTATCCGTGGCATCAGATATTTGTTTTTGATGGTGACCATGTTGAGTGCTCGATAGTCTATACATAATCTCAGTGTCCCATCCTTTTTCTTGGCAAATAATACTGGTGAACCCCAAGGTGAGGAGCTGGCCCGTATAAATCCTTTGTCCAGTAATTCTTTTATTTGCCTCTATAATTCTACCAACTCGGAGGGTGCCATTCTGTAAGGTTTCTTGTAAATGGGGGTGGTTCCAGGTGCTAGTTCAATGCTGAACTCTATTTCCCGGTCTGGTGGCATGCCTGGTAGTTCTTCGGGAAATACGTCAGGGAACTCACACACCACTGCAACTTTTCTTAACTCTGAAATGTCCACCTTGTTCAGCTTTGGTTGTCGTGACATTGGTCTTTCTCGAGCTGCAACTTTTATCGTCTTGCCGTGATGATGAGTGAGAATTACAGTCCGATTGAAGCAGTCGATAAATCCCTTGTTGGTGGTTAACCAGTCCATTCCTAGGATAACATTCAGTCCTTTATTTTCCAAAACTATGAGATTTGCCTGAAACTTTAATCCCTCAATCTCAATAACCACACCTTGGCAGTAACTCTAAGTGATTTGGTTATTCCCGGGGGACTTGATGATCATGGATTTTTCCAAAGGAAGCATCGAAAAATCATGTTGCAAAACAAAACTCTTTGAAATGAACGAGTGAGAAGCTCCAGAATCAAACAAAACCGTGGCAGGTATTGTGTTGACAAGGAACGTACCGAGTACGATATCCGGGGCATTCTGTGCTTCCTCCTTGGTCACATGGTTCAAGTGACCCTTCTTGTGATTGTTATTGGGGTTGAAGTTGTTATGCTTGGGAGCTGGATTATTTCCACCGTTGTTCGGCTTGGGGGCCGAGTTCCTTGGTTTTGGGCACTGTTTGGCATAGTGTCCTTCCTCTCCACAAGCATAGCAAGTAACACCTGGGCGATACGTAAAGTCCTTGTCCCTTGCATGAAAATGTTTGGTTGGGCTTGGAACATTGGTCGTGGATTTGTTCGCTCCATTTTTCTGAAAATCAGTCTTGTTCCGGTTGTTGCGAGCATGAGTAGTCTTGTCCCTTTTGCGCTTGCGAATATCCTCCAAGCTGCGGCGCTCATTCTCCAATGTAATAGCCTTGTCCACAAGTGTTTTGAAATCTGGAAAGGTGTGTACGACCAGCTGGCATTTAAGTGCTGGTGCCAGACCGTCCAAAAATTTCTCCATCTTTTTATTTTCAGTCATATGCTCTTCGTTGGCATAACGAGATAATTGAGTAAACTGACTATTGTACTGAGTCACTGTCATGCTTCTCTACTTGAGGTCATCAAACTCCTTTTTCTTGATCTTCATAATGCTTCTGGGAATGTGCGCCCCACGAAAACCTTCTTTAAATTCTTCCCAGGTGATGTTATTTTCATTGGGGTGCATGTGTAGAAAATTTTCCCACCATGATGCAACTGCTCCAGTGAGGTAGTGACGTGCATAAAGTACCTTCTCACGGTCCGAACATTGTGCAATAATTAATTTCCTTTCAATGTCTCGAAGCCTATCATCGGCCTCAAGCGGCCTATCAATGTGAGCGAACGTTGGGGGACGTGTCTTTTGTAGTTCAGACAATTTGGAATGGTGCTGGTATGGTTCACGGTGATTTCCCATATTGATAACCTGGTTCATCCTTTCTTGATGCTGCTGCTGGCTTTGCTCATAAAGGCGGCATACTTGAGAAAATGCTGCTTCACTGCCTTGCTAACTTGACTGCCCCTGTGAAGTTGTTGCTTGTCTGGGTACCATAATTTTCTTCCAGCGGACTTGGCATGGAACGAGTCCAGGGACGAGGCATTTTCCACTCTGGGGTATTTTTGCAAAACTCATGAGAAAAACCGAGTGGCAAAAAGAATAATTTTGCAAAGGAGGAATCTTTAAAGACTCCAAGATTTTTCATGAAAAATACTTGATTGCGCATGGAGAAGGACTGCTCAGTACATATCTTACACGCGAGTCGTAATTATACAATACATCACTCAGGATGTGCGTACACATTCTTGACATGTTATGTAGGCTAGTGCACTTCTTTGAGTTCCTACATGATGCGCACACAAACTACTCCTCACCAAACCTATGTACATATAAACATATCATACAAGCTGACACATCACACGGCTCCTAGGCGCACTCAGTCGGAGATGGTGAAAACTTCCCTCGGCCTGCCGAGGGCAAGACCCAGTGTTGCAGGAGACTCAACCTCCTCCTCACTAATAGGCTCCAGGCGCGAAGTACTGCGTTGAGGAGTTGGTGCGGGTGCGGCAGGTGGTGCAGCTCTGATTGGTGTAGGAGCAATGACTTGGTCAAACTCCTCAGTGGTAGGCAGGCGAGCAGCGGTGGCTAAGATGGCAGGTGTATAGGATGCTGAGGACGAGATGTAAGTCAGTGGTGGTGCTGTGTGGAGAAGCTCCCTCCTGTTGGCGGAACAGCCCTGAACTAAGTCCATACGGGCAGCCACAAGTTCGTCCACGAGGTTATCAAAAGCTGCCTCAAGAGCTTTGAGATGCTCAACGAGCATCTCAATAGCCTCATCTCTCTCTCCCCTAGGGCAAGCGAATGCATAGTGACAAGTATATGGCACATGGCATGGGAGGTAGCGGTAGCGACGAGTCTTCATCGTAGGAAGAGCATCCCGGAGACGAGCTGCATGGCATGCCTCTCCGTAGGCATGGCCCTCCCACAAAACGAAAGTGGCGAGACGCAGAACGTCCTCCCTTAAATTGCACCGCGGCCTGGTGCATAGACACGCTGTCGCTGATCTTGTGCTGGTAGAGTGTGAACTCTGGACGAGTCGATGGCCCGATCGCGAGCTTGGTGATGGAGACGAGAAGCTTGATAAACCCCTCAGGTACATTGGCGAACACCTGAGATTCGCAGTGGCTGCCAGCCATCTACAAAGGTAGACAAAAATTCCGAATAGTCAAATCATAAATTTATGATGACCAACAGAAAATTGCTACGTTTGCAAAATGTTGAAAAAGCACTGAAGGCGCTTATAACCGATTAGCGATCGCACCTAGTGGCTTCCTACAGTCAGCCTGGCTCTGATACCAAGGTTGTCAGGACCGGTTTTCCAATAAAATGTTTATTGAGAAACCGCCCCTTTTATCGGACCAGTATAGAAGAATCCTTCTTACTGGTAGACCAATCCTTGATACAGAAATCCAGAAGTACTAAATATTATACAAGGTTGAGCTGAGGTTGCTCAACAATTTATTACAAGCACGCCGATATAATACATAAGGGCGGATATGACACAAGGAGTATGGTGGCATAACTACTGAATCGTAATAAAAGTGGTGGTGGATATGTCACAGTGAAGTGGGTGACATGACTCCAAAATCTTACAACTCATCGAGCGCCGGAGTGAGGCTCGATGACTTTATTCTAGGTAGCGGAAGCGTATATAATACAAGTGACCAATTTCAGGATCGCATGGGACTGACTGGGACTCCTCTAGGCATCGGACTCGCTATCGAACTCTTCATCCATAAGATCGCCTTCGTCAACATCTGGCCAAATCAACAAGCCAGGTGAGTACTTTGAAAGTACTCGCAAGACAGTTTGGACATAAGATATAACAAATGCAAACATGATGCACATGAGCAGATTAGTAATGCGCACTCAGATAATGAAATTTGCACTGCATGATAAATAAAAAGGAAGTCAGGCGGTAGTCCTCCCTAAATCCCAATAAAACAACTGAAGACCGATCGGGTGTCTGAAGCAACGCCTCAAAAGGTAAAAATAAATTAACAATGCCGCAGTCGGGCGTCAGGGCGACACCACATAAAGGGCTCATATTGGAATATAAAGGACAGTGCGTGCCACAGTCGGACATCTGAGCGACATCTCATAAAGGGCTTATATCAAAAGTAAATAACAAGAGTGCCACAGTCGGACGTCTGAGCAACATCACATAAAGGGCTTATATCAAAAGTAAATAACAAGAGTGCCACAGTCGGACGTCTGAGCGACATCACATAAAGGGCTTATATTTCATTATTCGAATTCAAGTAGCTCATGAATTTAAATCACCTCAAGGAAATACTCATGTACGTAATAGTAAACTGGTTAGTCCATCCACAGGAACAACATTCAACCTGTTTTACCACTCATGTTTTGTTCACCGGGGATTTTCACTGAGACTGACACAGAGACTGACGTAGAGACGGACGTTGAGACTGATACTGATACTGATATGGATATGTTAACCAAGATCCTTGACCATGGACACTGTTACTCGGATGGATTTGACTCTGCAGAGTTTGTACTTTTGACCACAGCCAACGGATTTCAGTAGTCACAAAGGACTAGTTCCGTTTACGGTATTTTAGGAGAAACACATCTAACCAGTACACATCCATTCCACATTCCGCTGCCAGGAATCACCCTAGGCAATGTTCAAGAAAAACCTTAAGATGGGGAGGCTACAACCTCGCGTAGCATGGGATCAAATTTATATCGCGCGCTCTAAGGGGTGCCCCCCTCTCGGTCCCAACCGGAAACACCCATGCCCCCTGACCGGATGACGGGCTTTAATCCAGGGCCATGGAACCCTCATCACGGTCCCTCTATTTGGTGTGTACAAGGAAAGAGGTTTGCAACTTACTAAACCGTATTCTTTGCAGAAAACATGTGGCAGCACGAAAAGGGGACGGACGGTAACGGGGCTTGATCCACGTTAACACTGGAGTTTAACGGTTGACATAAGACTGGCATGCTTCAACAATACCATCTTACCACCTTTCATGTCACTACCTGATCATGTTATCTCCCATCAAATGATCACATCAAGTTTCGAAGCATACTGGTAGTTGCCTTGCATGCAATATAACACTCACTGATTCTCATATAAACATGCCATGCACTAAGTATTCAAGCAAACATGCAAAACACTCATCATATCAAAGGTTCAAACATGCTTGCCTGGTTCGGAGTAGTCGGAGTCTAGCTCGGCGAAGTTGGCGGCTCCGTCACCTCCTCCGGTATCTACGGTATAAAGAGAACGCGTACTAACGTAAATACCGTGTGTGTATAAAAGTTGTTCCAAATATTTTTCAAATAAATATGATAAAAAACTAGACAGAAAAATAAAGATGACAGAAAAATAATCAACTCAAAATCATCTTTTGTTTAAAAGTTATTAAGGTCTTAGTCCGGGGACTAATTTGTAATGAAACAGAAAGTTTCCAGGGGTTAGTTTATAAAAACAGAAAACGTTTCGGTTAGAAATACGCCAACCCCAAAGGAACATGTATTTTGCCCGAAGGCGTTTTCAAAAAACGGTTCGAATAAGAAGGGGAGGGGCTGACGAGGGGGTCCCACTCGTCAGGTTTAAAACTTTGAAACAGAGTACACCGGCGCCCGAGGACCGTGGTGGTCGCCGGCGGCGATCCACGGCGAGGTAGTGGGAGTGGATGGTACCTACGGACTCACGGTGCTCTCCTGCGTCTGTGGGTGGTGGAGTTGGTCGTCGGCGAGCACCACGTCGACGGCGGCCTCCACTCCGGCGGACGGTGGTTCGGGCGGTGATGGATCTCGCCGAGGAGGGCTGCAGATGTCAAATTGAGGCTCAGTGTAGCGACCCGACCCGAATGGATCAAGTCTCTGTGCTTAAGTGTCATCCCTGGATCGGTATGCTGACACACACAGTACTCGAGGATTTATAACAGAGGTAAATCACATGTATGAAATAACGTAAATACTATTACCTCAATCCAAATAGCGGAAGTAACAAGGATGTGGATTCCCATCAACACCAACGGCAAAGTTGAGTGTAGAAATCGTAACCCTAACGTATCACTTACTCGTAAGAATCCTGCAACATGAAACGTTGCAGCCCAAAAACGGGTCAGCACAAGGAATATGCTGGCAATGTAACACATAGTGAATAATGAACAAAGTAATGCTATACTACATGCATATATGGCTGGTGGAAAGCTCTATGGTTATTGTTTTTGCGAAAAGCCAATTTTTTCCTACTTCAAAGGAATAAAATTTATTTAACTATCATGGTGGTTGTGAAACATTGAGATGGTTGACAGCATCTCAATCCCAATTAAGTATCATCATTAAGCCAACAATATTAATTAAAGTAACATGATGAGATCAACGGGATAATCCAAGAACTAGATACTCAAGATGTCCATAACCGGGGACACGGCTAATCATGATTAGTTTGTACACTCTGCAGTGGTTTGCGCACTTTTCCCCACAAGACTCGATCTCCTCCGTTGGATTTCTCGCACTACATGGTGTTTGAGAAACGGATGACCGAGACACAGTCTTTCAGAAGCGTTAGCACCTTACGATGGGTATACCGGTACACCTACATCCCCTACATCTCCTAGTCTACCACTGTAAGAGTTCACACAACTTAATCAACTATGCTAGAGCCCATAATAGCTTGTGGCTGCACACGGAAGTTTCTAGCATGAATAATCTCATGATCCCTTTGAACCTGGGTGGCGGTCCAAAAGAAAAACAGGCAATCCTGGAATACCCAGGTACCTCAATCCACCCAGATGTGAGTTTTAGTTGCCACCTTAAGTAAACCATTATTAACAATCTCACATCTGTCATGAATATCACTCAAACCCAATCCACGTCTACGAGCATAGCATGGCAATAATAATAGCAAACGTAGAAGTAACTCCCAAGGGTTTGATAAGAAAACAGGTAATAGGTACTACCTCAACTACTTCCCAGAACCCACAATTTAATTAGATCCTAATCATGCAATGTTTGAGGATAGATCTAATGCAATAAAAACTGGGTATGGAAAGTATATGATCAAAGTGTTACTTGCCTGCAATGTTGATGAAGATGATTCGCACTCAATACTCTGGATAGATCTACTCGTCACACTCTGGTCAATCTATCGTAAGCAAGCACTTAAAAGATCGAGAAGAACGAAGAAGACACTTCGGAAAACATCAAAACAAAGCAAATAACTCTTCCAGCATAAAACAATTTCTAACAGTACCAAAATTATGTGAATTTGGCCTTATCAGAAAGTTTAGGTCAAGAGCTTCGATTTACAAAAAGAATCAACTCAAACGGAGTTACAGAACTTAAGTTATGAACAAAAGAAGTTTGAATACAAATCTGTTTGAATCCAAATTTTAAAAATTTCAAAAACATGTTTAAGTTGTTTTACTGGATAGAGGAGATCATAACGAAGAAGTGGGCGTTGGTTTCGTTGGATTTGGACAAACGGGTGAAAAGTTATAGACGTTTGAAGATCAGGGGCTGATCTGTAAATAAAATATTCACAGATGGGTCGCTGGCCGAAAATAACAGAAAAAGAAAAAACTAAATAGTGAAGGTTCGTTAACTAGTTCTAAACAGTGGACGTTCGTTGTTTAGAAAAACCTTAAAAAAACAGATCTAGGTTTTCTTAATAAAACCAAAACGAATAAAAAAACCGGGGCGGTTCACGGTTTATACCGGTTCGCCAATAAAAAAATAAAAGCGACTAGATCTAATCCTAGCCGTCCATCCTAGATCGAACGAACGAGGGCGGCCGGTGGCTTACCGCGGCGGTGGGCGTCGACGTCGCCGGAGAAGACGACGGCGGCGGCTCGGCGATGAACGGGGCGACGGCTCCGGGCGTCGGCGGCGACTGCGGAGTAGCGGGGAAGGGGCGGCGTGGTGCGGCGGTGAGGTTGGTGGGGGTCGGCGGCGCTCGGGGAGTCGGAACGGAGCGCGGCGGCGGCGGCAGATCTCGTCGGGGCGGGAGCTCCGGCGAGGGAGGCGGTTGCGGCGGAGGAAGAGGAACGGGGCCCGGGGCTGCGGCCTTTATATAGGCGGGGAGGGGCGGCTCCGAGGCGTGGAGGAGGGGGCAGGAGAGGAGGAGTCCGGCAGGGAGACGGCTCCGGCGAGCCGTGGCGGCGGCGGACTCCCGCCTGGAGTCGGTCGCGCGGGGGTGACGGGGCGACGGGCGAGCTGGGCTGGGCCGGCCCAGTAGGAGGGGAGGGTTTTTTTTTAAATAAAACATTTCTCAGACAAAGAAAAATAATAAAACAAAATAAATAAAAATATTATATAGGCATATAATATATCAAAATTTTCAGAAAAAGATTTCCTACAACGTGCACATTTTTGTAGAGTCAGATAAAATCCACACAAATTTTAATAAATCAAACAGTGCTGCTGCCTTAATAAAATCCAATAAAAATCATTTTAAAAATACCAAAATGATTTCAAATTTACTTTTCTCCAATTTTCTGATGTAGGGAATCATGTTACCCTATTTTCTGTATATTTTGTTTTTGGAGAAAAATAATTTGAATAAAACTCAAATAACTCCAATATTGAAAAATAATTTCAATGGGACTTTGAATAAATCCTTTGAAACTCCCAACTCATATTTCATTTGTTTTGAAGAAGTCATTTTATCTTCTCTCGTGAAAATCATTGAGTTGCATAAAGTTTCAGAAATGAAAATATTTTCAAATAAAATTCAAATATTTTCAACACCCCTTGTCATTTAAATAAATGGAAGAAGTCATGTCATCTTCTCTCCAGGGTTTTGTGGTGAAAAGAATTTGAATTCATGGAGATCATAAAAGCAAAATGAAAGTTTGGGAAAGTCCTTTTATTCCCTCTCATTTAACTTTCAAAAAGTTTCGAATTCCACTCAATTTCACTCAATCAATCAAACGATCAATCCAATCTATCTGTTTATTATAACATTCCAAAATTTAGAATTTTGGGATGTTACACTCAGGTTAGAGGAGTGGGCGTACTAGGAGGCGACTGGCACGGTCTGGGAGGCGGGGGTGGTCTCACCAGAGAGAATCGGGCCGGAGTCGGCGAAGAAGGCCTCCTCGAGGTCCTCCTAGTGGCTGGGCGCGGCTCTGGTGAGGTATAGGGGTGGTGCTGGGTCGGAGGCGAGCTCGGGGTTGCTATTTATAGCCGGCCCGAGGCGGTTGCCAAGAACGGGATAACTCCGGCGGGCGATTACGGCGAGGCAGTGGTCGGGCTGGAGGTTTAGGTGATTGGGCATCATCGTGATGGTCCACTGGTTCCGTTCAAGGGCTAAATTTGGTATGACTTGGGTGATACTCCAAGCTCTCGACGGAACGGCCTCACGGGCATGTCGGCGGCAGGGAGCGCGCTATGTGCTTTCCAGGCCACGACGACGGCTCTGCAGCACGTACAGGGAAGGGGACGGCCACGCGGAGGCGCCTGGTGGTGTGGGCGGTGCTGGATGGCGCCGTTCCATGCTGCGCCTCTCTGGCAGCCGCAGCGAGTGCTGCTGCCGCCCCTCACGGGGGCGATGCACCTCTGCCAGCTCACCGCCGACGCTCGCAACCGTCCAGGCGACCGTGCGAGGGAACAGGGAGCAAGGCGCCACTACAGTTACTGGCGAGATCGACGTGAGGTTCTGAAGAAAACGACACTGACGACTGAAACTGATCACTGAAACTCTGAATTTGACAGGAACAGTGCACGCCAGCTGTTCGACGAAATGTTCCTGGCATGTGGGCAATTTTCTTGGAGCTGATCTTTGGTGGAGAGGTCTCTTGATGCATCTGCAAGCCGCATGATTTTTCTCAGAATTTTTGGGGAAGAAAAATAATGAATTTCACCAAAGATGGCAAATCTGGTCCAAACTTGCAGCAAGCAGAATTTGAAAAATTTGAACTGTGGACTAGTGGATCTTGATGGATCTAGGTTGAGGGTACTAAGGACTAGTCAGAGGAGTTTGTTTGGAACCAAAACTCAAAATGGATCTGGTGGTTGCTTTGTAACTCATCAAGGCCCAAAATAAAAGACAGAAATTGTTTTGAGGATAAAATAGATAGGAATAAAATTTAAAAGAGTTATAGGATGCTTGGCCTGACCCAAAATGGAGGGAGGGGTTTTCGAAGAAATTTTTCAACCTAGGTCATGGCAAGAAAATTTTTGAATGAGGAAGAATCAATCCATAAGTCATAGGGTTATTTTTAAAAGACTGGATTTCAAAAACTTTCCCAAAGAAAATATTTGTGTTGAGTCAACCCAAGATATAAAACCCTAAAGACCACAAATCAATATTGAGAAGGACACTTTTAAAGAAAATATTTGTCATAAAAAATAAATTTGAGAAGGAGAGTCCCTCTCTTAGAAAAATTCAAATAACCTCCTTTAAATCAAATAAAGAAAAAGCCAAATCAAAATTTTTGGAGTGTTATAATATTTGAATTATATCATGCCATGATGTTTACATAGACAGCATGTATCTGAATTATGGCATGCTAACCCATTTTCTAAAGACATAATATAGTTATATCATCTCAACCTATTCACACTTCCCATAGTCATCATATTTTGAATTATGTCATTCTATCCGTGAATTATATCATGCTATCATGTTTCCATCGACGGCATGTTTGTGATTTATGGCATGCCAACAACTTTAATAGACACATCGTATAGTTATATCATGTCATCCTGTTTACATAGTCATCATATTTTGAAGTATGGCATTCTATCATGTTTAGTTAGCCATAATACATGTGGAATTGTGTCATGCTATCATGTTTAATTAGCCATCACATATGTGAAATTATGTCTTGCTATTCTGTTTGGTTAGACAACATAAATGTGAATTATTTCATGCCCTGTTTTTTCCCTACTATCCATTACACATGTCTATCTTACAATGTTCGTATATTCAATTACTTTTCTTGTTTATCAGCCATTTCAATTGGAGGGGGTGATGGCAGTATCTGTGGGAGTAAAAACACGGTCTTCAAAAAAGATCGTGCTACCTGTCAATGCAGATAGACCACAGTTGTACTTGCCCAAGAACCAGCCCCACCACACATAACCCAGACTCACACAGATTGTACCCCATGTGATATGTCAAAAAATAAAAGGAAATGATGGAAATGTCAAAAAATAGAAGAAAATAAGTTTCCCATGTGATATGTGGTCTACTTGTTTGGAAAATTTACAAATATGAATTTTGACTTTATTTGCAAAATCTCTCTGTAATTTGTAAAATGGGCATAACTTTTGCATACGAACTCGGATTAAAAAGTTTTTTATATGAAAAATCATCTACTCGATAGTGGAATGCTACCTGGTGAAGCAGATATCTTGCTGGTTACAGATAGCTCTTCAGAGGAGGATTCAGAGGCAGATGACCAGTCCTATAATCCCCCTGAGGTGTATGCTCAAACTTGGCGGGGTTATATTACTCATATCATGCGTATGTTGTATTGCAATGCTTAGTTTTTACATCATATACACGATATTGAATGCCATCTCCTTAGTTGACCCATCATATATGCGATTGCCCTCTACTCACTTCCTTAGTATGTAAATCATATATTTGAATTATATCATGCCATGATGTTTACATAGATAGCATGTATCTGAATTATGGCATGCCAACCCATTTTCTAAAGACATAATATAGTTATATCATCTCATCCATTTCACACTTCACATAGTCATCATATTTTGAATTATGTCATTCTATCCGTGAATTATATCATGCTATCATGTTTCCATCGACGACATGTTTGTGATTTATGGCATGCCAACAACTTTAATACACACATCGTATAGTTATATCATGTCATCCTGTTTACATAGTCATCATATTTTGAAGTATGTCATTCTATCATGTTTAGTTAGCCATCATACATGTGGAATTGTGTCATGCTATCCTATTTAATTAGCCATCATATATGTGAAATTATGTCCTGTTATTCTGTTTGGTTAGACAACATAAATGTGAATTATATCATGCCCTGTTTTCTTCCCTACTATCCATTACACATGTCTATCTTACAATGTCTGTATATTCAATTACTTTTCTTGTTTATCAGCCATTTCAATTGGAGGGGGTGATGGCAGTATATGTGGGAGTAAAAACACGGTCTTCAAAAAAGATCGTGCTACCTGTCGATGCAGATAGACCACAGTTGTACTTGCCCAAGAACCAACCCCACCACACATAACCCAGACTCACGCAGATTCTACTCCATGTGATACGTTAAAGATAAAAGAATATGATGGAAATGTCAAAAAAATAAATGAAAATAAGTTTCCCATGTGATATGTGGTCTACTTGTTTGGAAAATTTACAAATATGAATTTTTACTTTATTTGCAAAATCTCTCTGTAATTTGTAAAATGGACATAACTTTTGCATACGAACTCGGATTAAAAAGTTTTTTATATGAAAAAGCATCTACTCGATAGTGGAATGCTACCTGGTGAAGCAGATATCTTGCTGGTTACAGATAGCTCTTCAGAGGAGGATTCAGAGGCAGATGACCAGTCCTATTATCCCCCTGAGGTGTATGCTCAGACTTGGCGGGGTTATATTACTCATATCATGCGTATGTTGTATTGCAATGCTTAGTTTTTACATCATATACACGATATTGAATGCCATCTCCTTAGTTGACCCATCATATATGCGATTGCCCTCTGCTCACTTCCTTATTATATAAAACATATATTTGAATTATATCATGCCATGATGTTTACATAGACAGCATGTATCTGAATTATGGCATGCCAACCCATTTTCTAAAGACATAATATAGATATATCATCTCATCCTGTTCACACTTCACATAGTCATCATATTTTGAATTATGTCATTCTATCCGTGAATTATATCACGCTATCATGTTTCCATCAACGACATGTTTGTGATTTATGGCATGCCAACAACTTTAATAGACACATCGTATAGTTATATCATGTCATCCTGTTTACATAGTCATCATATTTTGAAGTATGGCATTCTATCATGTTTAGTTAGCCATCATACATGTGGAATTGTGTCATGCTATCCTGTTTACTTAGCCATCATATATGTGAAATTATGTCCTGCTATTCTGTTTGGTTAGACAACATAAATGTGAATTATTTCATGCCCTGTTTTCTTCCCTACTATCCATTACACATGTCTATCTTACAATGTCTGTATATTCAATTACTTTTCTTGTTTATCAGCCATTTCAATTGGAGGGGGTGATGGCAGTATATGTGGGAGTAAAAACACGGTCTTCAAAAAAGATCGTGCTACCTGTCAATGCAGATAGACCACAGTTGTACTTGCCCAAGAACCAGCCCCACCACACATGACCCAGACTCACGCAGATTGTACCCCATGTGATATGTCAAAAAATAAAAGAAAATGATGGAATGTCAAAAAAAATAAGTTTCCCATGTGATATGTGGTCTACTTGTTTGGAAAATTTACAAATATGAATTTCGACTTTCTTTGCAAAATCTCTCCGTAATTTGTAAAATGGGCATAACTTTTGCATACGAACTCGGATTAGAAAGTTTTTTATATGAAAAATCATCTACTCGATAGTGGAATGCTACCTGGTGAAGCAGATATCTTCCTGGTTACAGATAGCTCTTCAGAGAAGGATTCAGAGGCAGATGACCAGTCCTATTATCCCCCTGAGGTGTATGCTCAAACTTGGCAGGGTTATATTACTCATATCATGCGTATGTTGTATTGCAATGCTTAGTTTTTACATCATATACAAGATATTGAATGCCATCTCCTTAGTTGACACATCATGTATGCGATTGCCCTCTGCTCACTTCCTTAGTATATAAATCATATATTTGAATTATATCATGCCATGATGTTTACGTAGACAGCATGTATCTGAATTATGACATGCCAACCCATTTTCTAAAGACATAATATAGTTATATCATCTCATCCTGTTCAAACTTCACATAGTCATCATATTTTAAATTATGTCATTCTATCCGTGAATTATATCATGCTATCATGTTTCCATCGACGGCATGTTTGTGATTTATGGCATGCCAACAACTTTAATAGACACATCGTATAGTTATATCATGTCATCCTGTTTACATAGTCATCATATTTGGAAGTATGTCATTCTATCATGTTTAGTTAGCCATCATACATGTGGAATTGTGTCATGCTATCCTGTTTAATTAGCCATCATATATGTGAAATTATGTCCTGCTATTCTGTTTGGTTAGACAACATAAATGTGAATTATTTCATGCCCTGTTTTCTTCCCTACTATCCATTACACATGTCTATCTTACAATGTCTGTATATTCAATTACTTTTCTTGTTTATCAGCCATTTCAATTGGAGGGGGTGATGGCAGTATCTGTGGGAGTAAAAACACGGTCTTCAAAAAATATCGTGCTACCTATCGATGCAGATAGACCACAGTTGTACTTGCCCAAGAACCAGCCCCACAACACATAACCAAGACTCACGCAGATTGTACCCCATGTGATATGTCAAAAAATAAAAGAAAATGATGGAAATGTCAAAAAAATAAAAGAAAATAAGTTTCCCATGTGATATGTGGTCTACTTGTTGGGAAAATTTACAAATATGAGTTTCGACTTTATTTGCAAAATCTCTCTGGAATTTGTAAAATGGGCATAATTTTTGCATACGAACTCGGATTAAAAAGTTTTTTATATGAAAAATCATCTACTCGATAGTGGAATGCTACCTGGTGTAGCAGATATATTGCTGATTACAGATAGCTCTTCAGAGGAGGATTCAAAGGCAGATGACCAATCCTATTATCCCCCTGAGGTGTATGCTCAAACTTGGCAGGGTTATTTTACTCATATCATGCGTATGTTGTATTGCAATGCTTAGTTTTTACATCATATACACGATATTGAATGCCATCTCCTTAGTTGACACATCATATATGCGATTGCCCTCTACTCACTTGCTTAGTATATAAATCATATATTTGAATTATATCATGCCATGATGTTTACATAGACAGCATGTGTCTGAATTATGGCATGCCAAAACATTTTCTAAAGACATAATATAGTTATATCATCTCATCCTGTTCACACTTCACATAGTCATCATATTTTGAATTATGTCATTCTATCCGTGAATTATATCATGCTATCATGTTTCCATCGACGGCATGTTTGTGATTTATGGCATGCCAACAACTTTAATAGACACATCGTATAGTTATATCATGTCATCCTGTTTACATAGTCATCATATTTTGAAGTATGTCATTCTATCATATTTAGTTAGCCATCATACATGTAGAATTGTGTCATGCTATCCTGTTTAGTTAGCCATCATATATGTGAAATTATGTCCTGCTATTCTGTTTGGTTAGACAACATAAATATGAATTATTTCATGCCCTGTTTTCTTCCCTACTATCCATTACACATGTCTATCTTACAATGTCTGTATATTCAATTACTTTTCTTGTTTATCAGCCATTTCAATTGGAGGGGGTGATGGCAGTATCTGTGGCAGTAAAAACATGGTCTTCAAAAAAGATCGTGCTACCTGTCGATGGAGATAGACCACAGTTGTACTTGCCCAAGAACCAGCCCCACCACACATAACCCAGACTCACGCAGATTGTACCCCATGTGATATGTCAAAAAATAAAAGAAAATGATGAAATGTCAAAAAAATAAAAGAAAATAAGTTTCCCATGTGATATGTGGTCTACTTGTTGGGAAAATTTACAAATATGAGTTTCGACTTTATTTGCAAAATCTCTCTGGAATTTGTAAAATGGGCATAATTTTTGCATACGAACTCGGATTAAAAAGTTTTTTATATGAAAAATCATCTACTCGATAGTGGAATGCTACCTGGTGTAGCAGATATATTGCTGATTACAGATAGCTCTTCAGAGGAGGATTCAAAGGCAGATGACCAATCCTATTATCCCCCTGAGGTGTATGCTCAAACTTGGCAGGGTTATTTTACTCATATCATGCGTATGTTGTATTGCAATGCTTAGTTTTTACATCATATACACGATATTGAATGCCATCTCCTTAGTTGACACATCATATATGCGATTGCCCTCTACTCACTTGCTTAGTATATAAATCATATATTTGAATTATATCATGCCATGATGTTTACATAGACAGCATGTGTCTAAATTATGGCATGCCAAAACATTTTCTAAAGACATAATATAGTTATATCATCTCATCCTGTTCACACTTCACATAGTCATCATATTTTGAATTATGTCATTCTATCCGTGAATTATATCATGCTATCATGTTTCCATCGACGGCATGTTTGTGATTTATGGCATGCCAACAACTTTAATAGACACATCGTATAGTTATATCATGTCATCCTGTTTACATAGTCATCATATTTGGAAGTATGTCATTCTATCATATTTAGTTAGCCATCATACATGTAGAATTGTGTCATGCTATCCTGTTTAGTTAGCCATCATATATGTGAAATTATGTCCTGCTATTCTGTTTGGTTAGACAACATAAATATGAATTATTTCATGCCCTGTTTTCTTCCCTACTATCCATTACACATGTCTATCTTACAATGTCTGTATATTCAATTACTTTTCTTGTTTATCAGCCATTTCAATTGGAGGGGGTGATGGCAGTATCTGTGGGAGTAAAAACATGGTCTTCAAAAAAGATCGTGCTACCTGTCGATGGAGATAGACCACAGTTGTACTTGCCCAAGAACCAGCCCCACCACACATAACCCAGACTCACGCAGATTGTACCCCATGTGATATGTCAAAAAATAAAAGAAAATGATGAAATGTCAAAAAATTAAAAGAAAATAAGTTTCCCATGTGATATGTGGTCTACTTGTTGGGAAAATTTACAAATATGAATTTTGACTTTATTTGCAAAATCTCTCTGGAATTTGTAAAATGGGCATAATTTTTGCATACGAACTCGGATTAAAAAGTTTTTTATATGAAAAATCATCTACTCGATACTGGAATGCTACCTGGTGAAGCAGATATCTTGCTGGTTACACATAGCTCTTCAGAAGAGGATTCAGAGGCAGATGACCAGTCCTATTATCCCCGTGAGGTATATGCTCAAACTTGGCAGGGTTATATTACTCATATCATGCATATATTGTATTGCAATGCTTAGTTTTTACATCATATACACGATATTGAATGCCATGTCCTTAGTTCACATATCATATATGCGATTAACCTCTGCTCACTTCCTTAGTATATAAATCATATATTTGAATTATATCACGCCATGATGTTCACATAGACAGCATGTATCTGAATTATGGCATGCCAACCCATTTTCTAAAGACATAATATAGTTATATCATCTCATCCTGTTCGCACTTCACATAGTCATCATATTTTGAATTATGGCATTCTATCCGTGAATTATATCATGCTATCATGTTTCCATCGACGGCATGTTTGTGATTTATGGCATGCCAACAACTTTAATACACACATCGTATAGTTATATCATGTCATCCTGTTTACATAGTCATCATATTTTGAACTATGTCATTCTACCATGTTTAGTTAGCCATCATACATGTGGAATTGTGTCATGCTATCCTGTTTAATTAGCCATCATATATGTGAAATTATGTCCTGCTATTCTGTTTGGTTAGACAACATAAATGTGAATTATTTCATGCCCTGTTTTCTTCCCTACTATCCATTACACATGTCTATCTTACAATGTCTGTATATTCAATTACTTTTCTTGTTTATCAGCCATTTCAATTGCAGGGGGTGATGGCAGTATCTGTGGGAGTAAAAACACGGTCTTCAAAAAATATCGTGCTACCTGTCGATGGAGATAGACTACAGTTTTACTTGCCCAAGAACCAGCCCCACCACACATAACCCAGACTCACACAGATTGTACCCCATGTGATATGTCAAAAAATAAAATAAAATGATGGAAATGTCAAAAAAATAAAAGAAAATAAGTTTTCCATGTGATATGTGGTCTACTTGTTGGGAAAATTTACAAATATGAATTTCGACTTTATTTGCAAAATCTCTGTGGAATTTGTAAAATGGGCATAACTTTTGCATACGAACTCGGATTAAAAAGATTTTTATATGAAAAATCATCTACTCAATAGTGGAATGCTACCTGGTGAAGCAGATATCTTGCTGGTTACAGATAACTCTTCGGAGGAGGATTCAAAGGCAGATGACAAATCCTATTATCCCCCTGAGGTGTATGCTCAAACTTGGCAGGGTTATATTACTCATATCATGCATATGTTGTATTGCAATGCTTAGTTTTTACATCATATACACGATATTGAATGCCATCTCCTTAGTTGACACATCCTATATGCGATTGCCCTCTGCTCACTTGCTTAGTATATAAATCATATATTTGAATTATATCATGCCATGATGTTTACATAGACAGCATGTTTCTGAATTATGGCATGTCAAACCATTTTCTAAAGACATAATATAGTTATATCATCTCATCATGTTCACACTTCACATAGTCATCATATTTTGAATTATGTCATTCTATCCGTGAATTATATCATGCTATCATGTTTCCATCGACGGCATGTTTGTGAGTTATGGCATGCCAACAACTTTAATAAACACATCGTATAGTTATATCATGTCATCCTGTTTACATAGTCATCATATTTTGAAGTATGTCATTCTATCATGTTTAGTTAGCCATCATACATGTGGAATTATGTCATGCTATCCTGTTTAATTAGCCATCATATATGTGAAATTATGTCCTGCTATTCTGTTTGGTTAGACAACATAATTGTGAATTATTTCATGCCCTGTTTTCTTCCCTACTATCCATTACACATGTCTATCTTACAATGTCTGTATATTCAATTACTTTTCTTGTTTATCAGCCATTTCAATTGGAGGGGGTGATGGCAGTATCTGTGGGAGTAAAAACACGGTCTTAAAAAAATATCGTGCTACCTGTCGATGGAGATAGACCACAGTTGTACTAGCCCAAGAACCAGCCCCACCACACATAACCCAGACTCACGTAGATTGTACCCCATGTGATATGTCAAAAAATAAAAGAAAATGATGGAAATGTCAAAAAAATAAAAGAAAATGAGTTTCCCATGTGATATGTGGTCTACTTGTTGGGAAAATTTACAAATATGAATTTTGACTTTATTTGCAAAATCTCTCTGGAATTTGTAAAATGGGCATAACTTCTCCATACGAACTTCGATTAAAAAGTTTTTTATATGAAAAATCATCTACTCGATATTGGAATGCTACCTGGTGAAGCAGATATCTTGCTGGTTACAGATAGCTCTTCAGAGGAGGATTCAGAGGCAGATGACCAGTCCAATTACCCCCCTGAGGTGTATGCTCAAACTTGGCAGGGTTATATTACTCATATCATGCATATATTGTATTGCAATGCTTAGTTTTTACATCATATACACGATATTGAATGCCATCTCCTTAGTTGACACATCATATATGCGATTGCCCTCTGCTCACTTCCTTAGTATATAAATCATATATTTGAATTATATCATGCCATGATGTTTACATAGACAGCATGTATCTGAATTATGGCATGCCAACCCATTTTCTAAAGACATAATATAGTTATTTCATCTCATCCTGTTCGCACTTCACATACTCATCATATTTTGAATTATGGCATTCTATCCGTGAATTATATCATGCTATCATGTTTCCATCGACGGCATGTTTGTGATTTATGGCATGCCAACAATTTTAATACACACATCGTATAGTTATATCATGTCATCCTGTTTACATAGTCATCATATTTTCAACTATGTCATTCTATCATGTTTAGTTAGCCATCATACATGTGGAATTATGTCATGCTATCCTGTTTAATTAGCCATCATATATGTGAAATTATGTCCTGCTATTCTGTTTGGTTAGACAACATAAATGTGAATTATTTCATGCCCTGTTTTCTTCCCTACTATCCATTACACATGTCAATCTTACAATGTCTGTATATTCAATTACTTTTCTTGTTTAATAGCCATTTCAATTGCAGGGGGTGATGGCAATATCTGTGGGAGTTAAAACACGGTCTTCAAAAAATATCGTGCTACCTGTCAATAGAGATAGACCACAGTTGTACTTGCCCAAGAACCAGCCCCACCACACATAACCCAGACTCACGCAGATTGTACCCCATGTGATATGTCAAAAAATAATAGAAAATGATGGAAATTTCAAAAAAATAAAAGAAAATAAGTTTCCCATGTGATATGTGTCTACTTGTTGGGAAAATTTACAAATATGAATTTTGACTTTATTTGCAAAATCTCTCTGGAATTTGTAAAATGGGCATAACTTTTGCTTACGAACTCGGATTAAAAAGTTTTTTATATGAAAAATCATCTACTCGATAGAGGAATGCTACCTGGTGAAGCAGATATCTTGCTGGTTACATATAGCTCTTCAGAGGAGGATTCAGAGGCAGATGACCAGTCCTATTATCCCCCTGAGGTGTATGCTCAAACTTGGCAGGGTTATATTACTCATATCATGCATATATTGTATTGCAATGCTTAGTTTTTACATCATATACATGATATTGAATGCCATCTCCTTAGTTGACACATCATATATGTGTTTGCCCTCTGCTCACTTCCTTAGTATATAAATCATATATTTGAATTATATCATGCCATGATGTTTACATAGACAGCATGTATCTGAATTATGGCATGCCAACCCATTTTCTAAAGACATAATATAGTTATATCATCTCATCCTGTTCGCACTTCACATAGTCATCATATTTTGAATTATGTCATTCTATCCGTGAATTATATCATGCTATCATGTTTCCATCGACGGCATGTTTGTGATTTATGGCATGCCAACAACTTTAATAGACACATCGTATAGTTATATCATGTCATCCTGTTTACATAGTCATCATATTTTGAAGTATGTCATTCTATCATGTTTAGTTAGCCACCATACATGTGGAATTGTGTCATGCTATCCTGTTTAATTAGCCATCATATATGTGAAATTATGTCCTGCTATTCTGTTTGGTTAGACAACATAAATGTGAATTATTTAATGCCCTGTTTTCTTCCCTACCATCCATTACACATGTCTATCTTACAATGTTTCTATATTCAATTACTTTTCTTGTTTATCAGCCATTTCAATTGGAGGAGGTGATGGCAGTATCTGTCGGAGTAAAAACACGGTCTTCAAAAAATATCGTGCTACCTGTCGATGGAGATAGACCACAGTTGTACTTGCCCAAGAACTAGCCCCACCACACATAACCCAGACTCACGCAGATTGTAGCCGATGTGATATGTCTAAAAATAAAAGAAAATGATGGAAATGTCAAAAATATGAAAGAAAATAAGTTTCCCATGTGATATGTGTCTACTTGTTGGGAAAATTTACAAATATGAGTTTCGACTTTATTTGCAAAATCTCTCTGGAATTTGTAAAATGGGCATAACTTTTGCATACGAACTCGGATTAAAAAGTTTTGTATATGAAAAATCATCTACTCGATAGTGGAATGCTACCTGGTGAAGCAGATATCTTGCTGGTTAAAGATAGCACTTCAGAGGAGGATTCAGAGGCAGATGACCAGTCCTATTATCCCCCTGAGGTGTATGCTCAAACTTGGCAGGGTTATATTACTCATATCATGCATATATTGTATTGCAATGCTTAGTTTTACATCATATACACGATATTGAATGCCATCTCCTTAGTTGACACATCATATATGCGATTGCCCTCTGCTCACTTCCTTAGTATATAAATCATATATTTGAATTATATCATGCCATGATGTTTACATATACAGCATGTATCTGAATTATGGCATGCCAACCCATTTTCTAAAGACATAATATAGTTATATCATCTCATCCTGTTCGCACTTCACATAGTCATCATATTTTGAATTATGGCATTCTATCCGTGAATTATATCATGCTATCATGTTTCCATCAACGGCATGTTTGTGATTTATGGCATGCCAACAACTTTAATAGACACATCGTATAGTTATATCATGTCATCCTGTTTACATAGTCATCATATTTTGAACAATGTCATTCTATCATGTTTAGTTAGCCATCATACATGTGGAATTGTGTCATGCTATCCTGTTTAATTAGCCATCATATATGTGAAATTATGTCCTGCTATTCTATTTGGTTAGACAACATAAATGTGAATTATTTCATGCCCTGTTTTCTTCCCTACCATCCATTACACATGTCTATCTTACAATGTCTGTATATTCAATTACTTTTCTTGTTTATCAGCCATTTCAATTGGAGGAGGTGATGGCAGTATCTGTCGGAGTAAAAACACGGTCTTCAAAAAATATCGTGCTACCTGTCGATGGAGATAGACCACAGTTGTACTTGCCCAAGAACTAGCCCCACCACACATAACCCAGACTCACGCAGATTGTAGCCGATGTGATATGTCTAAAAATAAAAGAAAATGATGGAAATGTCAAAAAAATGAAAGAAAATAAGTTTCCCATGTGATATGTGTCTACTTGTTGGGAAAATTTACAAATATGAATTTTGACTTTATTTGCAAAATCACTCTGGAATTTGTAAAATGGGCATAACTTTTGCATACGAACTCGGATTAAAAAGTTTTGTATATGAAAAATCATCTACTCGATAGTGGAATGCTACCTGGTGAAGCAGATATCTTGCTGGTTAAAGATAGCTCTTCAGAGGAGGATTCAGAGGCAGATGACCAGTCCTATTATCCCCCTGAGGTGTATGCTCAAACTTGGCAGGGTTATATTACTCATATCATGTATATATTGTATTGCAATGCTTAGTTTTACATCATATACACGATATTGAATGCCATCTCCTTAGTTGACACATCATATATGCGATTGCCCTCTGCTCACTTTATTAGTATATAAATCATATATTTGAATTATATCATGCCATGATGTTTACATATACAGCATGTATCTGAATTATGGCATGCCAACCCATTTTCTAAAGACATAATATAGTTATATTATCTCATCCTGTTCGCACTTCACATAGTCATCATATTTTGAATTATGGCATTCTATCCGTGAATTATATCATGGTATCATGTTTCCATCAACGGCATGTTTGTGATTTATGGCATGCCAAAAACTTTAATAGACACATCGTATAGTTATATCATGTCATCCTGTTTACATAGTCATCATATTTTGAACAATGTCATTCTATCATGTTTAGTTAGCCATCATACATGTGGAATTGTGTCATGCTATCCTGTTTAATTAGCCATCATATATGTGAAATTATGTCCTGCTATTCTATTTGGTTAGACAACATAAATGTGAATTATTTCATGCCCTGTTTTCTTCCCTACTATCCATTACACATGTCTATCTTACAATGTCTGTATATTCAATTACTTTTCTTGTTTATCAGCCATTTCAATTGCAGGGGGTGATGGTAGTATCTGTGGGAGTAAAAACACGGTCTTCAAAAAATATCGTGCTACCTGTCGATGGAGATAGACTACAGTTGTACTTGCCCAAGAACCAGCCCCACCACACATAACCCAGACTCACGCAGATTGTACCCCATGTGATATGTCAAAAAATAAAAGAAAATGATCGAAATGTCAAAAAAATAAAAGAAAATAAGTTTCCCATGTGATATGTGGTCTACTTGTTGGGAAAATTTACAAATATGAATTTCGACTTTATTTGCAAAATCTCTCTGGAATTTGTAAAATGGGCATAACTTTTGCATACGAACTCGGATTAAAAAGTTTTTTATATGAAAAATCATCTACTCGATAGTGCAATGCTACCTGGTGAAGCAGATATCTTGCTGGTTACAGATAGCTCTTCAGAGGAGGATTCAGAGGCAGATGACCAGTCCTATTATCCCCCTGAGGTATATGCTCAAACTTGGCAGGGTTATATTACTCATATCATGCATATATTGTATTGCAATGCTTAGTTTTTACATCATAGACACGATATTGAATGCCATCTCCTTAGTTGACACATCATATATGCGTTTGCCCTCTGCTCACTTCCTTAGTATATATATCATATATTTGAATTATATCATGCCATGATGTTTACATAGACAGCATGTATCTGAATTATGGCATGCCAACCCATTTTCTAAAGACATAATATAGTTATATCATCTCATCCTGTTCGCACTTCACATAGTCATCATATTTTGAATTATGTCATTCTATCCGTGAATTATATCATGCTATCATGTTTCCATCGACGGCATGTTTGTGATTTATGGCATGCCAACAACTTTAATAGACACATCGTATAGTTATATCATGTCATCCTGTTTACATAGTCATCATATTTTGAAGTATGTCATTCTATCATGTTTAGTTAGCCATCATACATGTGGAATTGTGTCATGCTATCCTGTTTAATTACCCATCATATATGTGAAATTATGTCCTGCTATTCTGTTTGGTTACACAACATAAATGTGAATTATTTCATGCCCTGTTTTCTTCCCTACTATCCATTACACATGTCTATCTTAAAATGTCTATATATTCAATTACATTTCTTGTTTATCAGCCATTTCAATTGGAGGTGGTGATGGCAGTAGCTGTGAGAGTAAAAACACGGTCTTCAAAAAATATCGTGCTACCTGTCGATGGAGATAGACCACAGTTGTACTTGCCCAAGAACCAGCCCTACCACATAGAACCCAGACTCACGCAGATTGTACCCCATGTGACATGTCAAAAAATAAAAGAAAATGATGGAAATGTCTAAAAAATAAAAGAAAATAAGTTTCCCATGTGATATGTGGTCTACTTGTTGGGAAAATTTACAAATATGAATTTCGACTTTATTTGCAAAATCTCTCTAGAATTTGTAAAATGGGAATAACTTTTGCATACGAACTCGGATTAAAAAGTTTTTATATGAAAAATCATCTACTCGATAGTGGAATGCTACCTGGTGAAGCAGATGTCTTGCTGGTTACACATAGCTCTTCAGAGGAGGATTCAGAGGCAGATGACCAGTCCTATTATCCCCCTGAGGTGTATGCTCAAACTTGGCAAGGTTATATTACTGATATAATGCATATATTGTATTGCAATGCTTAGTTTTTACATCATATACACGATATTGAATGCCATCTCCTTAGTTGACACATCATATATGCGATTGCCCTCTGCTCTCTTCCTTAGTATATAAATCATATATTTGAATCATATCATGCCATGATGTTTACATAGACATCACGTATCTGAATTATGGCATGCCAACCCATATTCTAAAGACATAATATAGTTATATCATCTCATCCTGTTCACACTTCACATAGTCATCATATTTTGAATTATGTCATTCTATCCGTGAATTATATCATGCTATCATGTTTCCATCGACGGCAAGTTTGTGATTTATGGCATGCCAACAACTTTAATAGACACATCTTATAGTTATATCATGTCATCCTGTTTACATAGTCATCATAGTTTGAAGTATGTCATTCTATCATGTTTAGTTAGCCATCATACATGTGGAATTGTGTCCTGCTATCCTGTTTAATTACCAATCATATATGTGAAATTATGTCCAGCTATTCTGTTTGGTTACACAACATAAATGTGAATTATTTCATGCCCTGTTTTCTTCCCTACTATCCATTACACATGTCTATCTTAAAATGTCTGTATATTCAATTACTTTTCTTGTTTATCAGCCATTTCAATTGGAGGGGGTGACGGCAGTATCTATGGGAGTAAAAACACGGTCTTCAAAAAATATCGTGCTACCTGTCGATGGAGATAGACCACAGTTGTACTTGCCCAAGAACCAGCCCTACCACACAGAACCAGACTCACGCAGATTGTACCCCATGTGACATGTCAAAAAATAAAAGAAAATGATGGAAATGTCTAAAAAATAAAAGAAAATAGGTTTCCCATGTGATATGTGGTCTACTTGTTGGGAAAATTTACAAATATGAATTTCGACTTTATTTGCAAAATCTCTCCGGAATTTGTAAAATGGGTATAACTTTTGCATACGAACTCGGAATAAAAAGTTTTTTATATGAAAAATCATCTACTCGATAGTGGAATGCTACCTGGTGAAGCAGATGTCTTGCTGGTTACACATAGCTCTTCAGAGGAGGATTCAGAGGCAGATGACCAGTCCTATTATCCCCCTGAGGTGTATGCTCTAACTTGGCAGGGTTATATTACTGATATCATGCATATATTGTCTTGCAATGCTTAGTTTTTACATCATATACACGATATTGAATGCCATCTCCTTAGTTGACACATCATATATGCGCTTGCCCTCTGCTCTCTTCCTTAGTATATAAATCATATATTTGAATCATATCATGCCATGATGTTTACATAGACATCATGTATCTGAATTATGGCATGCCAACCCATTTTCGAAAGACATAATATAGTTATATCATCTCATCCTGTTCAGACTTCACATAGTCATCATATTTTGAATTATGTCATTCTATCCATGAATTATATCATGCTATCATGATTCCATCGACGGCATGTTTGTGATTTATGGCATGCCAACAACTTTACTAGACACATCGTATAGTTATATCATGTCATCCTGTTTACATAGTCATCATATTTTGAAGTATGTCATTCTATCATGTTTAGTTAGCCATCATACATGTCTTGCTGGTTACAGATAGCTCTTCAGAGGAGGATTCAGAGGCAGATGACCAGTCCTATTATCCCCCTGAGGTGTACGCTCAAACTTGGCAGGGATATATTACTCATATCATGCATATATTGTATTGCAATGCTTAGTTTTTACATCATATACATGATATTGAATGCCATCTCCTTAGTTGACACATCATATATGTGTTTGCCCTCTGCTCACTACCTTAGTATATAAATCATATATTTGAATTATATCATGCCATGATGTTTACATAGACAGCATGTATCTGAATTATGGCATGCCAACCCATTTTCTAAAGACATAATATAGTTATATCATCTCATCCTGTTCGCACTTCACATAGTCATCATATTTTGAATTATGTCATTTTATCCGTCAATTATATCATGCTATCATGTTTCCATCGACGGCATGTTTGCGATTTATGGCATGCCAACAACTTTTATAGACACATCTTATAGTTATATCACGTCATCCTGTTTACATAGTCATCATATTTTGAAGTATGTCATTCTATCATGTTTAGTTAGCCATCATACATGTGGAATTGTGTCATGCTATCCTGTTTAATTACCAATCATATATGTGAACTTATGTCCTGCTATTCTGTTTGGTTACACAACATAAATGTGAATTATTTCATGCCCTGTTTTCTTCCCTACTATCCATTACACATGTCTATCTTAAAATGTCTGTATATTCAATTACTTTTCTTGTTTATCAGCC
This sequence comes from Aegilops tauschii subsp. strangulata, assembly GCF_002575655.3. NCBI lineage: Eukaryota > Viridiplantae > Streptophyta > Magnoliopsida > Poales > Poaceae > Aegilops > Aegilops tauschii. The sequence continues at coordinate 403,067,155 of NC_053035.3, forward strand.
ATTTCAATTGGAGGGGGTGACGGCAGTATCTGTGGGAGTAAAAACACGGTCTTCAAAAAATAGCGTGCTACCTGTCGATGGAGATAGACCACAGTTGTACTTGCCCAAGAACCAGCCCTACCACACAGAACCCAGACTCACGCAGATTGTACCCCATGTGACATGTAAAAAAATAAAATAAAATGATGGAATTGTCTAAAAAATAAAAGAAAATAGGTTTCCCATGTGATATGTGGTCTACTTGTTGGGAAAATTTACAAATATGAATTTCGACTTTATTTGCAAAATCTCTCTGGAATTTGTAAAATGGGCATAACTTTTGCATACGAACTCGGAATAAAAAGTTTTTTATATGAAAAATCATCTACTCGATAGTAGAATGCTACCTGGTGAAGCAGATGTCTTGCTGGTTACACATAGCTCTTCAAAGGAGGATTCAGAGGCAGATGACCGGTCCTATTATCCCCCTGAGGTGTATGCTCTAACTTGGCAGGGTTATATTACTGATATCATGCATATATTGTATTGCAATGCTTAGTTTTTACATCATATACACGATATTGAATGCCATCTCCTTAGTTGACACATCATATATGCGCTTGCCCTCTGCTCTCTTCCTTAGTATATAAATCATATCATGCCATGATGTTTACATAGACATCATGTATCTGAATTATGGCATGCCAACCCATTTTCTAAAGACATAATATAGTTATATCATCTCATCCTGTTCAGACTTCACATAGTCATCATATTTTGAATTATGTCATTCTATCCGTGAAATATATCATGCTATCATGTTTCCATCGACGGCTTGTTTGTGATTTATGGCATGCCAACAACTTTACTAGACACATCGTATAGTTATATCATGTCATCCTGTTTACATAGTCATCATATTTTGAAGTATGTCATTCTATCATGATTAGTTAGCCATCATACATGTCTTGCTGGTTACAGATAGCTCTTTAGAGGAGGATTCAGAGGCAGATGACCAGTCCTATTATCCCCCTGAGGTGTATGCTCAAACTTGGCAGGGTTATATTACTCATATCATGCATATATTGTATTGCAATGCTTAGTTTTTACATCATATACATGATATTGAATGCCATCTCCTTAGTTGACACATCATATATGTGTTTGCCCTCTGCTCACTACCTTAGTATATAAATCATATATTTGAATTATATCATGCCATGATGTTTACATAGACAGCATGTATCTGAATTATGGCATGCCAACCCATTTTCTAAAGACATAATATAGTTATATCATCTCATCCTGTTCGCACTTCACATAGTCATCATATTTTGAATTATGTCATTTTATCCGTCAATTATATCATGCTATCATGTTTCCATCGACGGCATGTTTGTGATTTATGGCATGCCAACAACATTTATAGACACATCTTATAGTTATATCACGTCATCCTGTTTACATAGTCATCATATTTTGAAGTATGTCATTCTATCATGTTTAGTTAGCCATCATACATGTGGAATTGTGTCATGCTATCCTGTTTAATTACCCATCATATATGTGAAATTATGTCCTGCTATTCTGTTTGGCTAGACAACATAAATGTGAATTATTTCATGCCCTGTTTTCTTCCCTACTATCCATTACACATGTCTGTCTTACAATGTCTTTATATTCAATTACTTTTCTTGTTTATCAGCCATTTCAATTGGAGGGGGTGATGGCAGTATCTGTGGGAGTAAAAACACGGTCTTCAAAAAATATCGTGCAACCTGTCGATGGAGATAGACTACAGTTGTACTTGCCCAAGAACCAGCCCCACCACACATAACCCAGACTCACGCAGATTGTACCCCATGTGATATGTCAAAAAATAAAAGAAAATGATGGAAATCTCAAAAAAATAAAAGAAAATAAGTTTCCCATGTGATATGTGGTCTACTTGTTGGGAAAATTTACAAATATGAATTTCGACTTTATTTGCAAAATCTTTCTGGAATTTGTAAAATGGGCATAACTTTTGCATACGAACTCGGATTAAGAAGTTTTTTATATGAAAAATCATCTACTCGATAGTGCATTGCTACCTGGTGAAGCAGATGCCTTGCTGGTTACAGAAAGCTCATCAGAAGAGGATTCAGAGGCAGATGGCCAGTCATATTATCCCCCTGAGGTGTATGCTCAAACTTGGTAGGGTTATATTACTCATATCATGCATATATTGTATTGCAATGCTTAGTTTTTACGTCATAGACACGATATTGAATGCCATCTCCTTAGTTGTCACATCATATATGCGTTTGCCCTCTGCTCACTTCCTTAGTATATAAATCATATATTTGAATTATATCATGCCACGATGTTTACATAGACAGCATGTATCTGAGTTATGGCATGCCAACCCATTTTCAAAAGACATAATATAGTTATATGATCTTATCCTGTTCGCACTTCACATAGTCATCATATTTTGAATTATGGCATTCTATCCGTGAATTATATCATGCTATCATGTTTCCATCGACGGCATGTTTGTGATTTATGGCAGGCCATCAACTTTATTAGACACATCGTATAGTTATATCATGTCATCCTGTTTACATAGTCATCATAGTTTGAAGTATGTCATTCTATCATGTTTAGTTAGCCATCATACATGTAGAATTGTGTCATGCTATCCTGTTTAATTAGCCATCATATATGTGAAATTATGTCCTGCTATTCTGTTTGGTTAGACAACATAAATGTGAATTATTTCATGCCCTGTTTTCTTCCCTACTATCCATTACACATGTCTATCTTACAATGTATGAATATTCAATTACTTTTCTTGTTTATCAGCCATTGCAATTGGAGGGTTTGATGGCAGTACCTGTGCGAGTAAAAACACGGTCTTCAAAAAATATCATGCTACCTGTCGATGGAGATAGACCATAGTTGTACTTGCCCAAGAACCAGCCCCACCACACATAACCCAGACTCACGCAGATTGTACCCCATGTGATATGTCAAAATATAAACGAAAATGATGGAAATGTCAAAAAAATAAAAGAAAATAAGTTTCCCATGTGATATGTGGTCTACTTGTTGGGAAAATTTACAAATATGAATTTCGACTTTATTTGCAAAATCTCTCTATTATTTGTAAAATGGGCATAACTTTTGCATACGAACTCGGATTAAGAAGTTTTTTATATGAAAAATCATCTACTCGATAGTGCAATGCTACCTGGTGAAGCAAATATCTTGATGGTTACACATAGCTCTTCAGAGGAGGATTCAGAGGCAGATGACCAGTCCTATTATCCTCCTGAGGTGTATGCTCAAACTTGGTAGGGTTATATTACTCATATCATGCATATAATGTATTGCAATGCTTAGTTTTTACATCATATACACGATATTGAATGCCATCTCCTTAGTTGACACATCATATATGCGATTGCCCTCTGCTCTCTTCCTTAGTATATAAATCATATATTTGAATCATATCATGCCATGATGTTTACATAGACATCATGTATCTGAATTATGGCATGCCAACCCATTTTCTAAAGACATAATATAGTTATATCATCTCATCCTGTTCACACTTCACATAGTCATCCTATTTTGAATTATGTCATTCTATCCGTGAATTATATCATGCTATCATGTTTCCATCGACGGCAAGTTTGTGATTTATGGCATGCCAACAACTTTAATAGACACATCTTATAGTTATATCATGTCATCCTGTTTACATAGTCATCATATTTTGAAGTATGTCATTCTATCATGTTTAGTTAGCCATCATACATGTGGAATTGTGTCATGCTATCCTGTTTAATTGCCAATCATATATGTGAAATTATGTCCTGCTATTCTGTTTGGCTACACAACATAAATGTGAATTATTTCATGCCCTGTTTTCTTCCCTACTATCCATTACACATGTCTATCTTAAAATGTCTGTATATTCAATTACTTTTCTTGTTTATCAACCATTTCAATTGGAGGGGGTGGCGGCAGTATCTGTGGGAGTAAAAACACGGTCTTCAAAAAATATCGTGCTACCTGTCGATGGAGATAGACCACAGTTGTACTTGCCCAAGAACCAGCCCTACCACACAGAACCCAGACTCACGCAGATTGTACCCCATGTGACATGTCAAAAATAAAATAAAATGATGGAAATGTCTAAAAAATAAAATAAAATAGGTTTCCCATGTGATATGTGGTCTACTTGTTTGGAAAATTTACAAATATGAATTTCGACTTTATTTGCAAAATCTCTCTGGAATTTGTAAAATGGGAATAACTTTTGCATACGAACTCGGATTAAAAAGTTTTTTATATGAAAAATCATCTACTCGATAGTGGAATGCTACCTGGTGAAGCAGATGTCTTGCTGGTTACACATAGCTCTTCAGAGGAGGATTCAGAGGTAGATGACCAGTCCTATTATCCCCCTGAGGTGTATGCTCTAACTTGGCAGGGTTATATTACTGATATCATGCATATATTGTATTGCAATGCTTAGTTTTTACATCATATACACGATATTGAATGCCATCTCCTTAGTTGACACATCATATATGCGCTTGCCCTCTGGTCTCTTCCTTAGTATATAAATCATATATTTGAATCATATCATGCCATGATGTTTACATAGACATCACGTATCTGAATTATGGCATGCCAACCCATTTTCTAAGGACATAATATAGTTATATCATCTCATCCTGTTCAGACTTCACATAGTCATCATATTTTGAATTATGTCATTCTATCCGTGAATTATATCATGCTATCATGTTTCCATCGACGGCATGTTTGTGATTTATGGCATGCCAACAACTTTACTAGACACATCGTACAGTTATATCATGTCATCCTGTTTACATAGTCATCATATTTTGAAGTATGTCATTCTATCATGATTAGTTAGCCATCATACATGTCTTGCTGGTTACAGATAGCTCTTCAGAGGAGGATTCAGAGGCAGATGACTAGTCCTATTATCCCCCTGAGGTGTATGCTCAAACTTGGCAGGGTTATATTACTCATATCATGCATATATTGGATTGCAATGCTTAGTTTTTACATCATATACATGATATTGAATGCCATCTCCTTAGTTGACACATCATATATGTGTTTGCCCTCTGCTCACTACCTTAGTATATAAATCATATATTTGAATTATATCATGCCATGATGTTTACATAGACAGCATGTATCTGAATTATGGCATGCCAACCCATTTTCTAAAGACATAATATAGTTATATCATCTCATCCTGTTCGCACTTCACATAGTCATCATATTTTGAATTATGTCATTCTATCCGTCAATTATATCATGCTATCATGTTTCCATCGACGGCATGTTTGTGATTTATGGCATGCCAACAACTTTAATAGACACATCTTATAGTTATATCACGTCATCCTGTTTATATAGTCATCATATATTGAAGTATGTCATTCTATCATGTTTAGTTAGCCATCATACATGTGGAATTGTGTTATGCTATCCTGTTTAATTACCCATCATATATGTGAAATTATCTCCTGCTATTCTGTTTGGCTAGACAACATAAATGTGAATTATTTCATGCCCTGTTTTCTTCCCTACTATCCATTACACATGTCTGTCTTACAATGTCTGTATATTCAATTACTTTTCTTGTTTATTAGCCATTTCAATTGGAGGGGGTGATGGCAGTATCTGTGGGAGTAAAAACACGGTCTTCAAAAAATATCGTGCTACCTGTCGATGGAGATAGACTACAGTTGTACTTGCCCAAGAACCAGCCCCACCACACATAACCCAGACTCACGCAGATTGTACCCCATGTGATATGTCAAAAAATAAAAGAAAATGATGGAAATGTCAAAAAAATAAAAGAAAATAAGTTTCCCATGTGATATGTGGTCTACTTGTTGGGAAAATTTACAAATATGAATTTCGACTTTATTTGCAAAATCTCTCTGGAATTTGTAAAATGGGCATAACTTTTGCATACGAACTCGGATTAAGAAGTTTTTTATATGAAAAATCATCTACTCGATAGTGCAATGCTACCTGGTGAAGCAGATGCCTTGCTGGTTACAGATAGCTCTTCAGAGGAGGATTCAGAGGCAGATGACCAGTCCTATTATCCCCCTGAGGTGTATGCTCAAACTTGGTAGGGTTATATTACTCATATCATGCATATATTGTATTGCAATGCTTAGTTTTTACGTCATAGACACGATATTGAATGCCATCTCCTTAGTTGTCACATCATATATGCGTTTTCCCTCTGCTCACTTCCTTAGTATATAAATCATATATTTGAATTATATCATGCCATGATGTTTACATAGACAGCATGTATCTGAGTTATGGCATGCCAACCCATTTTCAAAAGACATAATATAGTTATATCATCTTATCCTGTTCGCACTTCACATAGTCATCATATTTTGAATTATGGCATTCTATCCGTCAATTATATCATGCTATCATTTTTCCATCGACGGCATGTTTGTGATTTATGGCAGGCCAACAACTTTATTAGACACATCGTATAGTTATATCATGTCATCCTGTTTACATAGTCATCATATTTTGAAGTATGTCATTCTATCATGTTTAGTTAGCCATCATACATGTAGAATTGTGTCATGCTATCCTGTTTAATTAGCCATCATATATTTGAAATTATGTCCTGCTATTCTCTTTGGTTAGACAACATAAATGTGAATTATTTCATGCCCTGTTTTCTTCCCTACTATCCATTACACATGTCTATCTTACAATGTATGAATATTCAATTACTTTTCTTGTTTATCAGCCATTCCAATTGGAGGGTTTGATGGCAGTACCCCTGTGCGAGTAAAAACACGGTCTTCAAAAAATATCATGCTACCTGTCGATGGAGATAGACCATAGTTGTACTTGCCCAAGAACCAGCCCCACCACACATAACCCAGACTCACGCAGATTGTACCCCATGTGATATGTCAAAATATAAAAGAAAATGATGGAAATGTCAAAAAAATAAAAGAAAATAAGTTTCCCATGTGATATGTGGTTTACTTGTTGGGAAAATTTACAAATATGAATTTCGACTTTATTTGCAAAATCTCTCTGTTATTTGTAAAATGGGCATAACTTTTGCATACGAACTCGGATTAAGAAGTTTTTTATATGAAAAATCATCTACTCGATAGTGCAATGCTACCTGGTGAAGCAAATATTTTGCTGGTTACAGATAGCTCTTCAGAGGAGGATTCAGAGGCAGATGACCAGTCCTATTATCCCCCTGAGGTGTATGCTCAAACTTGGTAGGGTTATATTACTCATATCATGCATATATTGTATTGCAATGCTTAGTTTTTACATCATAGACACGATATTGAATGCCATCTCCTTAGTTGACACATCATATATGTGTTTGCCCTCTGCTCACTTCCTTAGTATATAAATCATATATTTGAATTATATCATGCCATGATGTTTACATAGACAGCATGTATCTGAGTTATGGCATGCCAACCCATTTTCTAAAGACATAATATTGTTATATCATCTTATCCTGTTCGCACTTCACATAGTCATCATATTTTGAATTATGGCATTCTATCCGTGAATTATATCATGCTACCATGTTTCCATCGACGGCATCTTTGTGATTTATGGCAGGCCAACAACTTTATTAGACACATCGTATAGTTATATCATGTCATCCTGTTTACATAGTCATCATATTTTGAAGTATGTCATTCTATCATGTTTAGTTAGCCATCATAGATGTAGAATTGTGTCATGCTATCCTGTTTAATTAGCCATCATATATGTGAAATTATGTCCTGCTATTCTGTTTGGTTACACAACATAAATGTGAATTATTTCATGCCCTGTTTTCCTCCCTACTATCCATTACACATGTCTATCTTACAATGTATGAATATTCAATTACTTTTCTTGTTTATCAGCCATTTCAATTGGAGGGTTTGATGGCAGTACCTGTGGGAGTAAAAACACGGTCTTCAAAAAATATCATGCTACCTGTCGATGGAGATAGACCACAGTTGTACTTGCCCAAGAACCAGCCCCACCACACATAACCCAGACTCACGCAGATTGTACCCCATGTGATATGTCAAAAAATAAAACAAAATGATGGAAATGTCAAAAAAATAAAAGAAAATAAGTTTCCCATGTGATATGTGGTCTACTTGTTGGGAAAATTTACAAATATGAATTTCGAAGTTATTTGCAAAATCTCTCTGGAATTTGTAAAATGGGCATAACTTTTGCATACGAACTCGGACTAAAAAGTTTTTTATATGAAAAATCATCTACTCGATAGTGGAATGCTACCTGGTGAAGCAGATATCTTGCTGGTTACAAATAGCTCTTCAGAGGAGGATTCAGAGGCAGATGACCAGTCCTAGTATCCCCCTGAGGTGTATGCTCAAACTTGGCAGGGTTATATTACTCATATCATGCATATATTGTATTGCAATGCTTAGTTTTTACATGATATACATGATATTGAATGCCATCTCCTTAGTCGACACATCATATATGTGTTTGCCCTCTGCTCACTTCCTTAGTATATAAATGATATATTTGAATTATATCATGCCATGATGTTAACATAGACAGCATGTATCTGAATTATGGCATGCCAACCCATTTTCTAAAGACATAATATAGTTATATCATCTCATCCTGTTCGCACTTCACATAGTCATCATATTTTGAATTATGTCATTCTATCCGTGAATTATATCATGCTATCATGTTTCCATCGACGGCATGTTTGTGATTTATGGCATGCCAACAATTTAATAGACACATCGTATAGTTATATCATGTCATCCTGTTTACATAGTCATCATATTTTGAAGTATGTCATTCTATCATGTTTAGTTAGCCATCATACATGTGGAATTGTGTCACGCTATCCTGTTTAATTACCCATCATATATGTGAAATTATGTCCTGCTATTCTGTTTGGTTACACAACATAAATGTGAATTATTTCATGCCCTGTTTTCTTACCTACTATCCATTACACCTGTCTATCTTCAAATGTTTGTATATTCAATTACTTTTCTTGTTTATCAACCATTTCAATTGGAGGGGGTGATGGCAGTATCTGTGGGAGCAAAAACACGGTCTTTAAAAAATATCGTGCTACCTGTCGATGGAGATAGACCACAGTTGTACTTGCCCAAGAACCAGCCCCACCACACAGAACCCAGACTCACGCAGATTGTACCCCATTTGACATGTCAAAAAATAAATGAAAATGATGGAAATATCTAAAAAATAAAAGAAAATAAGTTTCCCATGTGATATGTGGTCTACTTGTTGGGAAAATTTACAAATATGAATTTCGACTTTATTTGCAAAATCTCTCTGGAATTTGTAAAATGGGCATAACTTTTGCATACGAACTCGGATTAAAAAGTTTTTTATATGAAAAATCATCTACTCGATAGTGGAATGCTACCTGGTGAAGCAGATATCTTGCTGGTTACAGATAGCTCTTCAGAGGAGGATTCAGAGGCAGATGACCAGTCCTATTATCCCCCTGAGGTGTATGCTCAAACTTGGCAGGGTTATATTACTCATATCATGCATATATTGTATTGCAATGCTTAGTTTTTACATCATATACACGATATTGAATGCCATCTCCTTAGTTGACACATCATATATACGTTTGCCCTCTGCTCACTTCCTTAGTATATAAATCATATATTTGAATTATATCATGCCATGATGTTTACATAGACAGCATGTATCTGAGTTATGGCATGCCAACCCATTTTCTAAAGACATAATATAGTTATATCATCTTATCCTGGTCGCACTTCACATAGTCATCATATTTTGAATTATGGCATTCTACCCATGAATTATATCATGCCATCATGTTTCCATCGACGTCATGTTTGTGATTTATGGCAGGCCAACAACTTTATTAGACACATCGTATAGTTATATCATGTCATCCTGTTTACATAGTCATCATATTTTGAAGTATGTCATTCTATCATATTTAGTTAGCCATCATACATGTAGAATTGTGTCATGCTATCCTGTTTAATTAGCCATCATATATGTGAAATTACGTCCTGCTATTCTGTTTGGTTAGACAACATAAATGTGAATTATTTCATGCCCTGTTTTCTTCCCTACTATCCATTACACATGTCTATCTTACAATGTATGAATATTCAATTACTTTTCTTGTTTATCAGCCATTTCAATTGGAGGGTTTGATGGCAGTACCTGTGGGAGTAAAAACACGGTCTTCAAAAAATATCATGCTACCTGTCGATGGAGATAGACCACAGTTGTACTTGCCCAAGAACCAGCCCCACCACACATAACCCAGACTCACGCAGATTGTACCCCATGTGATATGTCAAAAAAATAAAAGAAAATAAGTTTCCCATGTGATATGTGGTCTACTCGTTGGGAAAATTTACAAATATGAATTTCGACTTTATTGGCAAAATCTCTCTGGAATTTGTAAAATGAGCATAACTTTTGCATACGAACTCGGACTAAAAAGTTTTTTGTATCAAAAATCATCTACTCGATAGTGGAATGGTACCTGGTGAAGCAGATATCTTGCTGGTTACAAATAGCTCTTCAGAGGAGGATTCAGAGGCAGATGACCAGTCCTATTATCCCCCTGAGGTGTATGCTCAAACTTGGCAGGGTTATATTACTCATATCATGCATATATTGTATCGTAATGCTTAGTTTTTACATCATATACATGATATTGAATGCCATCTCCTTAGTTGACACATCATATATGTGTTTGCCCTCTGCTCACTTCCTTAGTATATAAATCATATATTTGAATTATATCATGCCATGATATTTACATAGACAGGATGTATCTGAATTATGGCATGCCAACCCATTTTCTAAAGACATAATATAGTTATATCATCTCATCCTGTTCGCACTTCACATAGTCATCATATTTTGAATTATGTCATTCTATCCGTGAATTATATCATGCTATCATGTTTCCATCGACGGCATGTTTGTGATTTATGGCATGCCAACAACTTTAATAGACACATCGTATAGTTATATCATGTCATCCTGTTTACATAGTCATCATAGTTTGAAGTATGTCATTCTATCATGTTTAGTTAGCCATCATACATGTGGAATTGTGTCATGCTATCCTGTTTAATTACCCATCATATATGTGAAATTATGTCCTGCTATTCTGTTTGGTTACACAACATAAATGTGAATTATTTCATGCCCTGTTTTCCTCCCTACTATCCATTACACATGTCTATCTTACAATGTATGAATATTCAATTACTTTTCTTGTTTATCAGCCATTTCAATTGGAGGGTTTGATGGCAGTACCTGTGGGAGTAAAAACACGGTCTTCAAAAAATATCATGCTACCTGTCGATGGAGATAGACCACAGTTGTACTTGCCCAAGAACCAGCCCCACCACACATAACCCAGACTCACACAGATTGTACCCCATGTGATATGTCAAAAAATAAAACAAAATGATGGAAATGTCAAAAAAATAAAATAAAATAAGTTTCCCATGTGATATGTGGTCTACTTGTTGGGAAAATTTACAAATATGAATTTCGAATTTATTTGCAAAATCTCTCTGGAATTTGTAAAATGGGCATAACTTTTTCATACGAACTCGGAGTAAAAAGTTTTTTATATGAGAAATCATCTACTCGATAGTGGAATGCTACCTGGTGAAGCAGATATCTTGCTGGTTACAAATAGCTCTTCAGAGGAGGATTCAGAGGCAGATGACCAGTCCAAGTATCCCCCTGAGGTGTATGCTCAAACTTGGCAGGGTTATATTACTCATATCATGCATATATTGTATTGCAATGCTTAGTTTTTACATCATATACATGATATTGAATGCCATCTCCTTAGTTGACACATCATATATGTGTTTGCCCACTGCTCACTTCCTTAGTATATAAATCATATATTTGAATTATATCATGCCATGATGTTAACATAGACAGCATGTATCTGAATTATGGCATGCCAACCCATTTTCTAAAGACATAATATAGTTATATCATCTCATCCTCTTCGCACTTCACATAGTCATCATATTTTGAATTATGTCATTCTATCTGTGAATTATATCATGCTATCATGTTTCCATCGACGGCATGTTTGTGATTTATGGCATGCCAACAACTTTAATAGACACATCGTATAGTTATATCATGTCATCCTGTTTACATAGTCATCATATATTGAAGTATGTCATTCTATCATGTTTAGTTAGCCATCATACATGTGGAATTGTGTCACGCTATCCTGTTTAATTACCCATCATATATGTGAAATTATGTCCTGCTATTCTGTTTGGTTACACAACATAAATGTGAATTATTTCATGCCCTGTTTTCTTACCTACTATCCATTACACATGTCTATCTTAAAATGTCTGTATATTCAATTACTTTTCTTGTTTATCAACCATTTCAATTGGAGGGGGTGATGGCAGTATCTGTGGGAGCAAAAACACGGTCTTCAAAAAATATCGTGCTACCTGTCGATGGAGATAGACCACAGTTGTACTTGCCCAAGAACCAGCCCCACCACACAGAACCCAGACTCACGCAGATTGTACCCCATTTGACATGTCAAAAAATAAATGAAAATGATGGAAATATCTAAAAAATAAAAGAACATAAGTTTCCCATGTGATATGTGGTCTACTTGTTGGGAAAATTTACAAATATGAATTTCGACTTTATTTGCAAAATCTCTCTGGAATTTGTAAAATGGGCATAACTTTTGCATACGAACTCGGATTAAAAAGTTTTTTATATGAAACATCATCTACTCGATAGTGGAATGCTACCTGGTGAAGCAGATATCTTGCTGGTTACAGATAGCTCTTCAGAGGAGGATTCAGAGGCAGATGACCAGTCCTATTATCCCCCTGAGGTGTATGCTCAAACTTGGCAGGGTTATATTACTCATATCATGCATATATTGTATTGCAATGCTTAGTTTTTACATCATATACACGATATTGAATGCCATCTCCTTAGTTGACACATCATATATGCGTTTGCCCTCTGCTCACTTCCTTAGTATATAAATCATATATTTGAATTATATCATGCCATGATGTTTACATAGACAGCATGTATCTGAGTTATGGCATGCCAACCCATTTTCTAAAGACATAATATAGTTATATCATCTTATCCTGGTCGCACTTCACATAGTCATCATATTTTGAATTATGGCATTCTATCCATGAATTATATCATGCTATCATGTTTCCATCGACGGCATGTTTGTGATTTATGGCAGGCCAACAACTTTATTAGACACATCGTATAGTTATATCATGTCATCCTGTTTACATAGTCATCATATTTTGAAGTATGTCATTCTATCATATTTAGTTAGCCATCATACATGTAGAATTGTGTCATGCTATCCTGTTTAATTAGCCATCATATATGTGAAATTATGTCCTGCTATTCTGTTTGGTTAGACAACATAAATGTGAATTATTTCATGCCCTGTTTTCTTCCCTACTATCCATTACACATGTCTATCTTACAATGTATGAATATTCAATTACTTTTCTTGTTTATCAGCCATTTCAATTAGAGGGTTTGATGGCAGTACCTGTGGGAGTAAAAACACGGTCTTCAAAAAATATCATGCTACCTGTCGATGGAGATAGACCACAGTTGTACTTGCCCAAGAACCAGCCCCACCACACATAACCCAGACTCACGCAGATTGTACCCCATGTGATATGTCAAAAAATAAAATAAAATGATGGAAATGTCAAAAAAATAAAAGAAAATAAGTTTCCCATGTGATATGTGGTCTACTTGTTGGGAAAATTTACAAATATGAATTTCGACTTTATTTGCAAAATCTCTCTGGAATTTGTAAAATGACAATAACTTTTGCATACGAACTCGGACTAAAAAGTTTTTTGTATCAAAAATCATCTACTCGATAGTGTAATGGTACCTGGTGAAGCAGATATCTTGCTGGTTACAAATAGCCCTTTAGAGGAGGATTCAGAGGCAGATGACCAGTCCTATTATCCCCCTGAGGTGTATGCTCAAACTTGGCAGGGTTATATTACTCATATCATGCATATATTATATCGCAATGCTTAGTTTTTACATCATATACATGATATTGAATGCCATCTCCTTAGTTGACACATCAGATATGTGTTTGCCCTCTGCTCACTTCCTTAGTATATAAATCATATATTTGAATTATATCATGCCATGATGTTTACATAGACAGCATGTATCTGAATTATGGCATGCCAACCCATTTTCTAAAGACATAATATAGTTATATCATCTCATCCTGTTCGCACTTCACATAGTCATCATATTTTGAATTATGTCATTCTATCCGTGAATTATATCATGCTATCATGTTTCCATCGACGGCATGTTTGTGATTTATGGCAGGCCAACAACTTTATTAGACACATCGTATAGTTATATCATGTCATCCTGTTTACATAGTCATCATATTTTGAAGTATGTCATTCTATCATATTTATTTAGCCATCATACATGTAGAATTGTGTCATGCTATCCTGTTTAATTAGCCATCATATATGTGAAATTATGTCCTGCTATTCTGTTTGGTTAGACAACATAAATGTGAATTATTTCATGCCCTGTTTTCTTCCCTACTATCCATTACACATGTCTATCTTACAATGTATGAATATTCAATTACTTTTCTTGTTTATCAGCCATTTCAATTGGAGGGTTTGATGGCAGTACCTGTGGGAGTAAAAACACGGTCTTCAAAAAATATCATGCTACCTGTCGATGGAGATAGACCACAGTTGTACTTGCCCAAGAACCAGCCCCACCACACATAACCCAGACTCACGCAGATTGTACCCCATGTGATATGTCAAAAAATAAAAGAAAATGATGGAAATATCAAAAAAATAAAAGAAAATAAGTTTCCCATGTGATATGTGGTCTACTTGTTGGGAAAATTTACAAATATGAATTTCGACTTTATTTGCAAAATCTCTCTGGAATTTGTAAAATGAGCATAACTTTTGCATACGAGCTCGGACTAAAATGTTTTTTGTATGAAAAATCATCTACTCGATAGTGGAATGGTACCTGGTGAAGCAGATATCTTGCTGGTTACAAAAGCTCTTCAGAGGAGGATTCAGAGGCAGATGACCAGTCCTATTATCCCCCTGAGGTGTACGCTCAAACTTCACAGGGTTATATTACTCATATCATGCATATATTGTATTGCAATGCTTAGTTTTTACATCATAGACACGATATTGAATGCCATCTCCTTAGTTGACACATCATATATGTGTTTGCCCTCTCCTCACTTCCTTAGTATATAAATCATATATTTGAATTATATCATGCCATGATGTTTACATAGACAGCATGTATCTGAGTTATGGCATGCCAACCCATTTTCTAAAGACATAATATAGTTATATCATCTTATCCTGGTCGCACTTCACATAGTCATCATATTTTGAATTATGGCATTCTATCCATGAATTATATCATGCTATCATGTTTCCATCGACGGCATGTTTGTGATTTATGGCAGGCCAACAACTTTATTAGACACATCGTATAGTTATATCATGTCATCCTGTTTACATAGTCATCATATTTTGAAGTATGTCATTCTATCATATTTATTTAGCCATCATACATGTAGAATTGTGTCATGCTATCCTGTTTAATTAGCCACCATATATGTGAAATTATGTCCTGCTATTCTGTTTGGTTAGACAACATAAATGTGAATTATTTCATGCCCTGTTTTCTTCCCTACTATCCATTACACATGTCTATATTACAATGTATGAATATTCAATTACTTTTCTTGTTTATCAGCCATTTCAATTGGAGGGTTTGATGGCAGTACCTGTGGGAGTAAAAACACGGTCTTCAAAAAATATCATGCTACCTGTCGATGGAGATAGACCACAGTTGTACTTGCCCAAGAACCAGCCCCACCACACATAACCCAGACTCACGCAGATTGTACCCCATGTGATATGTCAAAAAATAAAAGAAAATGATGGAAATATCAAAAAAATAAAAGAAAATAAGTTTCCCATGTGATATGTGGTCTACTTGTTGGGAAAATTTACAAATATGAATTTCGACTTTATTTGCAAAATCTCTCTGGAATTTGTAAAATGAGCATAACTTTTGCATACGAGCTCGGACTAAAATGTTTTTTGTATGAAAAATCATCTACTCGATAGTGGAATGGTACCTGGTGAAGCAGATATCTTGCTGGTTACAAAAGCTCTTCAGAGGAGGATTCAGAGGCAGATGACCAGTCCTATTATCCCCCTGAGGTGTACGCTCAAACTTCACAGGGTTATATTACTCATATCATGCATATATTGTATTGCAATGCTTAGTTTTTACATCATAGACACGATATTGAATGCCATCTCCTTAGTTGACACATCATATATGTGTTTGCCCTCTCCTCACTTCCTTAGTATATAAATCATATATTTGAATTATATCATGCCATGATGTTTACATAGACAGCATGTATCTGAGTTATGGCATGCCAACCCATTTTCTAAAGACATAATATAGTTATATCATCTTATCCTGGTCGCACTTCACATAGTCATCATATTTTGAATTATGGCATTCTATCCATGAATTATATCATGCTATCATGTTTCCATCGACGGCATGTTTGTGATTTATGGCAGGCCAACAACTTTATTAGACACATCGTATAGTTATATCATGTCATCCTGTTTACATAGTCATCATATTTTGAAGTATGTCATTCTATCATATTTATTTAGCCATCATACATGTAGAATTGTGTCATGCTATCCTGTTTAATTAGCCACCATATATGTGAAATTATGTCCTGCTATTCTGTTTGGTTAGACAACATAAATGTGAATTATTTCATGCCCTGTTTTCTTCCCTACTATCCATTACACATGTCTATATTACAATGTATGAATATTCAATTACTTTTCTTGTTTATCAGCCATTTCAATTGGAGGGTTTGATGGCAGTACCTGTGGGAGTAAAAACACGGTCTTCAAAAAATATCATGCTACCTGTCGATGGAGATAGACCACAGTTGTACTTGCCCAAGAACCAGCCCCACCACACATAACCCAGACTCACGCCGATTGTACCCCATGTGATATGTCAAAAAATAAAAGAAAATGAAGGAAATGTCAAAAAAAATAAAAGAAAATAAGTTTCCCATGTGATATGTGGTGTACTTGTTGGGAAAATTTACAAATATGAATTTCGACTTTATTTGCAAAATCTCTCTGGAATTTGTAAAATGAGCATAACTTTTGCATACGAACTCGGAGTAAAAAGTTTTTTGTATGAAAAATCATCTACTCGATAGTGGAATGGTACCTGGTGAAGCAGATATCTTGCTGGTTACAAAAGCTCTTCAGAGGAGGATTCAGAGGCAGATGACCAGTCCTATTATCCCCCTGAGGTGTATGCTCAAACTTGGCAGGGTTATATTACTCATATCATGCATATATTGTATTGCAATGCTTAGTTTTTACATCATATACATGATATTGAATGCCATCTCCTTAGTTGACACATCATATATGTGTTTGCCCTCTGCTCACTTCCTTAGTATATAAATCATATATTTGAATTATATCATGCCTTGATGTTTACATAGACAGCATGTATCTGAATTATGGCATGCCAACCCATTTTCTAAAGACATAATATAGTTATATCATCTCATCCTATTCGCACTTCACATAGTCATCATATTTTGAATTATGTCATTCTATCCGTGAATTATATCATGCTATCATGTTTCCATCGACGGCATGTTTGTGATTTATGGCATGCCAACAACTTTAATAGACACATCGTATAGTTATATCATTTCATCCTGTTTACATAGTCATCATATTTTGAAGTATGTCATTCTATCATGTTTAGTTAGCCATCATACATGTGGAATTGTGTCATGCTATCCTGTTTAATTACCCATCATATATGTGAAATTATGTCCTGCTATTCTGTTTGGTTACACAACATAAATGTGAATTATTTCATGCCCTGTTTTGTTCCCTACTATCCATTACACATGTCTATCTTAAAATGTCTGTATATTCAATTACTTTTCTTGTTTATCAGCCATTTCAATTGGAGGGGGTGATGGCAGTATCAGTGGGAGTAAAAACACGGTCTTTAAAAAATATCGTGCTACCCGTCGATGGAGATAGACCACAGTTGTACTTGCCCATGAACCAGCCCCACCACACAGAACCCAGACTCACGCAGATTGTACCCCATGTGACATGTCAAAAAATAAAAGAAAATGATGGAAATGTCTAAAAAATAAAAGAAAATAAGTTTCCCACGTGATATGTCGTCTACTTGTTGGGAAAATTTACAAATATGAATTTTGACTTTATTTGCAAAATCTCTCTGGAATTTGTAAAATGGGCATAACTTTTGCATACGATCTCGGATTAAAAAGTTTTTTATATGAAAAATCATCTACTCGATAGTGGAATGCTACCTGGTGAAGCAGATATCTTGCTGGTTACAGATAGCTCTTCAGAGGAGGATTCAGAGGCAGATGACCAGTCCTATTATCCCCCTGAGTTGTATGCTCAAACTTGGCAGGGTTATATTACTCATATCATGCATATATTGTATTGCAATGCTTAGTTTTTACATCATAGACACGATATTGAATGCCATCTCCTTAGTTGACACATCATATATGCGTTTGCCCTCTGCTCACTTCCTTAGTATATAAATCATATATTTGAATTATATCATGCCATGATGTTTACATAGACAGCATGTATCTGAATTATGGCATGCCAACCCATTTTCTAAAGACATAATATAGTTATATCATCTCATCCTGTTCGCACTTCACATAGTCATCATATTTTGAATTATGTCATTCTATTCGTGAATTATATCATGCTATCATGTTTCCATCGACGGCATGTTTGTGATTTATGGCATGCCAACAACTTTAATAGACACATCGTATAGTTATATCATGTCATCCTGTTTACATAGTCATCATATTTTGAAGTATGTCATTCTATCATGTTAAGTTAGCCATCATACATGTGGAATTGTGTCATGCTATCCTGTTTAATTACCCATCATATATGTGAAATTATGTCCTGCTATTCTGTTTGGTTACACAACATAAATGTGAATTATTTCATGCCCTGTTTTGTTCCCTACTATCCATTACACATGTCTATCTTAAAATGTCTGTATATTCAATTACTTTTCTTGCTTGTCAGCCATTTCAATTGGAGGGGGTGATGGCAGTATCTGTGGGAGTAAAAACACGGTCTTCAAAAAATATCGTGCTACCTGTCGATGGAGATAGACCACAGTTGTACTTGCCCAAGAACCAGCCCCACCACACAGAACCCAGACTCACGCAGATTGTACCCCATGTGACATGTCAAAAAATAAAAGAAAATGATGGAAATGTCTAAAAAATAAAAGAAAATAAGTTTCCCATGAGATATGTGGTCTACTTGTTGGGAAAATTTACAAATATGAATTTCGACTTTATTTGCAAAATCTCTCTGGAATTTGTAAAATGGGCATAACTTTTGCATACGAACTCGGATTAAAAAGTTTTTTATATGAAAAATCATCTACTCGATAGTGGAATGCTACCTGGTGAAGCAGATATCTTGCTGGTTACAGATAGCTCTTCAGAGGAGGATTCAGAGGCAGATGACCAGTCCTATTATCCCCCTGAGGTGTATGCTCAAACTTGGCAGGGTTATATTACTCATATCATGCATATATTGTATTGCAATGCTTAGTTTTTACATCATATACACGATATTGAATGCCATCTCCTTAGTTGACACATCATATATGCAATTGCCCTCTCCTCTCTTCCTTAGTATATAAATCATATATTTGAATCATATCATGCCATGATGTTTACATAGACATCATGTATCTGAATTATGGCATGCCAACCCATTTTCTAAAGACATAATATAGTTATATCATCTCATCCTGTTCACACTTCACATAGTCATCATATTTTGAATTATGTCATTCTATCCGTGAATTATATCATGCTATCATGTTTCCATCGACGGCATGTTTGTGATTTATGGCATGCTAACAACTTTAATAGACACATCTTATAGTTATATCATGTCATCCTGTTTACATAGTCATCATATTTTGAAGTATGTCATTCTATCATGTTTAGTTAGCCATCATACATGTGGAATTGTGTCATGCTATCCTGTTTAAATAGCCATCATATATGTGAAATTATGTCCTGCTATTCTGTTTGGCTAGACAACATAAATGTGAATTATTTCATGCCCTGTTTTCTTCCCTACTATCCATTACACATGAGCATCTTACAATGTCTGTACATCCAATTACTTTTCTTGTTTATCAGCCATTTCAATTGGAGGGGGTGATGGCAGTATCTGTGGGAGTAAAAACACGGTCTTCAAAAAATATTGTGCTACCTGTCGATGGAGATAGACCACAGTTGTACTTGCCCAAGAACCAGCCCCACCACACATAACCCAGACTCACGCAGATTGTACCCCATGTGATATGTCAAAAAATAAAAGAAAATGATGGAAATGTCAAAAAAATAAAAGAAAATAAGTTTCCCATGTGATATGTGGTCTACTTGTTGGGAAAATTTACAAATATGAGTTTTGACTTTATTTGCAAAATCTCTCTGGAATTTGTAAAATGGGCATAACTTTTGCATACGAACTCGGATTAAAAAGTTTTTTATATGAAAAATCATCTACTTGATAGTGGAATACTACCTGGTGAAGCAGATATCTTGCTGGTTACAGATAGCTCTTCAGAGGAGGATTCAGAGGCAGATGACCAGTCCTATTATCCCCCTGAGGTGTATGCTCAAACGTGGCAAGGTTATATTACTCATATCATGCATATATTGTATTGCAATGCTTAGTTTTTACATCATATACACGATATTGAATGCCATCTCCTTAGTTGACACATCATATATGTGATTACCCTCTGCTCACTTCCTTGGTATATAAATCATATATTTGAATTATATCATGCCATGATGTTTACATAGACAGCATGTATCTGAATTATGGCATGCCAAGCCATTTTCTAAAGACATAATATAGTTATATCATCTCATCCTGTTCGCACTTCACATAGTCATCATATTTTGAATTATGGCATTCTATCCGTGAATTATATCATGCTATCATGTTTCCATCGACGGCATGTTTGGGATTTATGTCATGCCAACAACTTTAATACACACATCGTATAGTTATATCATGTCATCCTGTTTACATAGTCATCATATTTTGAAGTATGTCATTCTATCATGTTTAGTTAGCCATCATACATGTGGAATTGTGTCATGCTATCCTGTTTAATTAGCCATCATATATGTGAAAAATTGTCCTGCTATTCTGTTTGGTTAGACAACATAAATGTGAATTATTTCAAGCCCTGTTTTCTTCCCTACTATCCCTTACACATGTCTATCTTACAATGTCTGTATATTCAATTACTTTTCTTGTTTATCAGCCATTTCAATTGGAGGGGGTGATGGCTGTATCTGTGGGAGTAAAAACACGGTCTTAAAAAAATATCGTGCTACCTGTCGATGGAGATAGACCACAGTTGTACTTGCCCAAGAACCAGCCCCACCACACATAACCCAGACTCACGCAGATTGTACCCCATGTGATATGTCAAAAAATAAAAGAAAATGATGGAAATGTGAAAAAAAAGAAAATAAGTTTCCCATGTGATATGTGGTCTACTTGTTGGGAAAATTTACAAATATGAATTTCAACTTTATTTGCAACATTTCTCTGGAATTTGTAAAATGGGCATAACTTTTGCATACGAACTCGGATTAAAAAGTTTTTTATATGAAAAATCATCTACACGATAGTGGAATGCTACCTGGTGAAGCAGATATCTTGCTGGTTACAGATAGCTCTTCAGAGGAGGATTCGGAGGCAGATGACCAGTCCTATTATCCCCCTAAGGTGTATGCTCAAACCTGGCAGGGTTATATTACTCATATCATGCATATATTGTATTGCAATGCTTAGTTTTTACATCATATACACGATATTGAATGCCATCTCCTTAGTTGACACATCATATATGTGATTGCCCTCTGCTCACTTCTTAGTATATAAATCATATATTTGAATTATATCATGCCATGATGTTTACATAGACAGCATGTATCTGAATTATGGCATGCTAACCCATTTTCTAAAGACATAATATAGTTATATCATCTCATCCTGTTCACACTTCACATAGTCATCATATTTTGAATTATGTCATTCTATCCGTGAATTATATCATGCTATCATGTTTCCATCGACGTCATGTTTGTGATTTATGGCATGCCAACAACTTTAATAGACACATCGTATAGTTATATCATGTCATCCTGTTTACATAGTCATCATATTTTGTAGTATGTCATTCTATCATGTTTAGTTAGCCATCATACATGTGGAATTGTGTCATGCTATCCTGTTTAATTAGCCATCATATATGTGAAATTATGTCCTGCTATTCTGTTTGGCTAGACAACATAAATGTGAATTATTTCATGCCCTGTTTTCTTCCCTACTATCCATTACACATGTCTATCTTACAATGTCTGTATATTCAATTACTGTTCTTGTTTATCAGCCATTTCAATTGGAGGGGGTGATGGCTGTATCTGTGGGTGTAAAAACACGGTCTTTAAAAAATATCGTGCTACCTGTCGATGGAGATAGACCACAGTTGTACTTGCCCAAGAACCAGCCCCACCACACATAACCCAGACTCACGCAGATTGTACCCCATGTGATATGTCAAAAAATAAAAGAAAATGATGGAAATGTCTAAAAAATAAAAGAAAATAAGTTTCCCATGTGATATGTGGTCTACTTGTTGGGAAAATTTACAAATATGAATTTCAAATTTATTTGCAAAATCTCTGTGGAATTTGTAAAATGGGCATAACTTTTGCATACGAACTCGGATTAAAAAGTTTTTTATATGAAAAATCATCTACTCGATTGTGGAATGCTACCTGCTGAAGCAGATGTCTTGCTGGTTATAGATAGCTCTTCAGAGGAGGATTCAGAGGCAGATGACCAGTCCTATTATCCCCCTGAGGTGTATGCTCAAACTTGGCAGGGTTATATTACTCATATCATGCATATATTGTATTGCAATGCTTAGTTTTTACATCATATACACGATATTGAATGTCATCTCCTTAGTTGACACATCATATATGCGATTGCCCTCTGCTCACTTCCTTAGTATATAAATCATATATTTGAATTATATCATGCCATGATATTTACATAGACAGCATGTTTCTGAATTATGGCATGCCAACCCATTTTCTAAAGACATAATATAGTTATATCATCTCATCCTATTCACACTTCACATAGTCATCATATTTTGAATTATGTCATTCTATCCGTGAATTATATCATGCTATCATGTTTCCATCGACGGCATGTTTGTGATTTATGGCATGACAACAACTTTAATAGACACATCATATAGTTATATCATGTCATCCTGTTTACATAGTCATCATATTTTGAAGTATGTCATTCTATCATGTTTAGTTAGCCATCATACATGTGGAATTGTGTCATGCTATCCTGTTTAATTAGCCATCATATATGTGAAATTATGTCCTGCTATTCTGTTTGGTTAGACAACATAAATGTGAATTATTTCATGCCCTGTTTTCTTCCCTACTATCCATTACACATGTCTATCTTACAATGTCTGTATATTCAATTACTTTTCTTGTTTATCAGCCATTTCAATTGGAGGGGGTGATGGTTGTATCTGTGGGAGTAAAAACACGGTCTTCAAAAAATATCGTGCTACCTGTCGATGGAGATAGACCACAGTTGTACTTGCCCAAGAACCAGCCCCACCACACATAACCCAGACTCACGCAGATTGTACCCCATGTGATATGTCAAAAAATAAAAGAAAATGATGGAAATGTCTAAAAAATAAAAGAATATAAGTTTCCCATGTGATATGTGGTCTACTTGTTGGGAAAATTTACAAATATGAATTTCAAATTTATTTGCAAAATCTCTCTGGAATTTGTAAAATGGGCATAACTTTTGCATACGAACTCAGATAAAAAAGTTTTTTATATGAAAAATCATCTACTCGATGGTGGAATGCTACCTGGTGAAGCAGATGTCTTGCTGGTTACAGATAGCTCTTTAGAGGAGGATTCAGAGGCAGATGACCAGTCCTATTATCCCCCTGAGGTGTATGCTCAAACCTGGCAGGGTTATATTACTCATATCATGCATATATTGTATTGCAATGCTTAGTTTTTACATCATATACACGATATTGAATGCCATCTCCTTAGTTGACACATCATATATGTGATTGCCCTCTGCTCACTTCTTAGTATATAAATCATATATTTGAATTATATCATGCCATGATGTTTACATAGACAGCATGTATCTGAATTATGGCATGCCAACCCATTTTCTAAAGACATAATATAGTTATATCATCTCATCCTGTTCACACTTCACATAGTCATCATATTTTGAATTATGTCATTCTATCCGTGAATTATATCATGCTATCATGTTTCCATCGACGGGATGTTCGTGATTTATGGCATGCCAACAACTTTAATAGACACATCGTGTAGTTATATCATGTCATCCTGTTTACATAGTCATCATATTTTGAAGTATGTCATTCTATCATGTTTAGTTAGCCATCATACATGTGGAATTGTGTCATGCTATCATGTTTAATTAGCCATCATCTATGTGAAATTATGTCCTGCTATTCTGTTTTGCTAGACAACATAAATGTGAATTATTTCATGCCCTGTTTTCTTCCCTACTATCCATTACACATGTCTATCTTACAATGTCTGTATATTCAATTACTTTTCTTGTTTATCAGCCATTTCAATTGGAGGGGGTGATGGCAGTATCTGTGGGAGTAAAAACACGGTCTTCAAAAAATATCGTGCTACCTGTCAATGGAGATAGACCACAGTTGTACTTGCCCAAGAACCAGCCCCACCACACATAACCCAGACTCACGCAGATTGTACCCCATGTGATATGTCAAAAAAAGAAAATGATGGAAATGTCAAAAAAAATAAAAGAAAATAAGTTTCCCATGTGATATGTGGTCTACTTGTTGGGAAAATTTACAAATATGAATTTTGACTTGATTTGCAAAATCTCTCTGGAATTTGTAAAATGGGCATTACTTTTGCATACGAACTCGGATTAAAAAGTTCTTTATATGAAAAATCATCTACACGATAGTGGAATGCTACCTCGTGAAGCAGATATCTTGCTGGTTACAGATAGCTCTTCAGAGGAGGATTCAGAGGCAGATGACCAGTCCTATTATCCCCATGAGGTGTATGCTCAAACCTGGCAGGGTTATATTACTCATATCATGCATATATTGTATTGCAATGCTTAGTTTTTACATCATATACGCGATATTGAATGCCATCTCCTTAGTTGACACATCATATTTGATTGCCCTCTGCTCACTTCTTAGTATATAAATCATATATTTGAATTATATCATGCCATGATGTTTACATAGACAGCATGTATCTGAATTATGGCATGCCAACCCATTTTCTAAAGACATAATATAGTTATATCATCTCATCCTGTTCACACTTCACATAGTCATCATATTTTGAATTATGTCATTCTATCTGTGAATTATATCATGCTATCATGTTACCATCGACGGCATGTTTGTGATTTATGGCATGCCAACAACTTTAATAGACACATCGTATATTTATATCATGTCATCCTGTTTACATAGTCATCATATTTTGAAGTATGTCATTCTATCATGTTTAGTTAGCCATCATACATGTGGAATTGTGTCATGCTATCCTGTTTAATTAGCCATCATCTATGTGAAATTATGTCCTGCTATTCTGTTTGGCTAGACAACATAAATGTGAATTATTTCATGCCGTGTTTTCTTCCCTACTATCCATTACACATGTCTATCTTACAATGTCTGTATATTCAATTACTTTTCTTGTTTATCAGCCATTTCAATTGGAGGGGGTGATGGCAGTATTTGTGGGAGTAAAAACACAGTCTTCAAAAAATATCGTGCTACCTGTCAATGGAGATAGACCACAGTTGTACTTGCCCAAGAACCAGCCCCACCACACATAACCCAGACTCACGCAGATTGTACCCCATGTGATATGTCAAAAAAAGAAAATGATGGAAATGTCAAAGAAAATAAAAGAAAATAAGTTTCCCATGTGATATGTGGTCTACTTGTTGGGAAAATTTACAAATATGAATTTTGACTTGATTTGCAAAATCTCTCTGGAATTTGTAAAATGGGCATTACTTTTGCATACGAACTCGGATTAAAAAGTTTTTTATATGAAAAATCATCTACACGATAGTGGAATGCTACCTCGTGAAGCAGATATCTTGCTGGTTACAGATAGCTCTTCAGAGGAGGATTCAGAGGCAGATGACCAGTCCTATTATCCCCATGAGGTGTATGCTCAAACCTGGCAGGGTTATATTACTCATATCATGCATATATTGTATTGCAATGCTTAGTTTTTACATCATATACGCGATATTGAATGCCATCTCCTTAGTTGACACATCATATATGTGATTGCCCTCTGCTCACTTCTTAGTATATAAATCATATATTTGAATTATATCATGCCATGATGTTTACATAGACAGCATGTATCTGAATTATGGCATGCCAACCCATTTTCTAAAGACATAATATAGTTATATCATCTCATCCTGTTCACACTTCACATAGTCATCATATTTTCAATTATGTCATTTTATCCGTGAATTATATCATGCTATCATGTTTCCATCGACGGCATGTTTGTGATTTATGGCATGACAACAACTTTAATAGACACATCGTATAGTTATATCATGTCATCCTGTTTACATAGTCATCATATTTTGAAGTATGTCATTCTATCATGTTTAGTTAGCCATCATACATGTGGAATTGTGTCATGCTATCCTGTTTAATTAGCCATCATATATGTGAAATTATGTCCTGCTATTCTGTTTGGCTAGACAACATAAATGTGAATTATTTCATGCCCTGTTTTCTTCCCTACTATCCATTACACATGTCTATCTTACAATGTCTGTATATTCAATTATTTTTCTTGTTTATCAGCCATTTCAATTGGAGGGGGTGATGGCTGTATCTGTGGGTGTAAAAACACGGTCTTCAAAAAATATCGTGCTACCTGTCGATGGAGATAGACCAGAGTTGTACTTGCCCAAGAACTAGCCCCACCACATCTAACCAAGACTCACGCAGATTGTACCCAATGTGATATGTCAAAAAAAAGAAAATGATGGAAATGTCAAAAAAAAAAGAAGTTTCCCATGTGATATGTGGTCTACTTGTTGGGAAAATTTACAAATATGAATTTTGACTTGATTTGCAAAATCTCTCTGGAATTTGTAAAATGGGCATTACTTTTGCATACGAACTCGGATTAAAAAGTTTTTTATATGAAAAATCATGTACACGATAGTGGAATGCTACCTGGTGAAGCAGATATCTTGCTGGTTACAGATAGCTCTTCAGAGGAGGATTCAGAGGCAGATGACCAGTCCTATTATCCCCATGAGGTGTATGCTCAAACCTGGCAGGGTTATATTACTCATATCATGCATATATTGTATTGCAATGCTTAGTTTTTACATCATATACACGATATTGAATGCCATCTCCTTAGTTGACACATCATATATGCGATTGCCCTCTGCTCACTTCTTAGTATATAAATCATATATTTGAATTATATCATGCCATGATGTTTACATAGACAGCATGTATCTGAATTATGGCATGCCAACCCATTTTCTAAAGACATAATATAGTTATATCATCTCATCCTGTTCACACTTCACATAGTCATCATATTTTCAATTATGTCATTCTATCCGTGAATTATATCATGCTATCATGTTTCCATCGACGGCATGTTTGTGATTTATGGCATGACAACAACTTTAATAGACACATCGTATAGTTATATCATGTCATCCTGTTTACATAGTCATCATATTTTGAAGTATGTCATTCTATCATGTTTAGTTAGCCATCATACATGTGGAATTGTGTCATGCTATCCTGTTTAATTAGCCATCATATATGTGAAATTATGTCCTGCTATTCTGTTTGGTTAGACAACATAAATGTGAATTATTTCATGCCCTGTTTTCTTCCCTACTATCCATTACACATGTCTATCTTACAATGTCCGTATATTCAATTATTTTTCTTGTTTATCAGCCATTTCAATTGGAGGGGGTGATGGCTGTATCTGTGGGTGTAAAAACACGGTCTTCAAAAAATATCGTGCTAATTGTCGATGGAGATAGACCACAGTTGTACTTGCCCAAGAACCAGCCCCACCACACCTAACCCAGACTCACGCAGATTGTACCCCATGTGATATGTCAAAAAATAAAAGAAAATGATGGAAATGTGAAAAAAAAAAACAAGTAGTTCCCATGTGATATGTGGTCTACTTGTTGGGAAAATTTACAAATATGAATTTCAACTTTATTTGCAAAATCTCTCTGGAATTTGTAAAATGGGCATAACTTTTGCATACGAACTCGGATTAAAAAGTTTTTTATATGAAAAATCATCTACACGATAGTGGAATGCTACCTGGTTAAGCAGATATCTTGCTGGTTACAGATAGCTCTTCAGAGGAGGATTCAGAGCCAGATGACCAGTCCTATTATCCCCCTGAGGTGTATGCTCAAACCTGGCAGGGTTATATTACTCATATCATGCATATATTGTACTGCAATGCTTAGTTTTTACATCATATACACGATATTGAATGCCATCTCCTTAGTTGACACATCATATATGTGATTGCCCTCTGCTCACTTCTTAGTATATAAATCATATATTTGAATTATATCATGCCATGATGTTTACATAGACAGCATGTATCTGAATTATGGCATGCCAACCCATTTTCTGAAGACATAATATAGTTATATCATCTCATCCTGTTCACACTTCACATAGTCATCATATTTTGAATTATGTCATTCCATCCGTCAATTATATCATGCTATCATGTTTCCATCGACGGGATGTTTGTGATTTATGGCATGCCAACAACTTTAATAGACACATCGTATAGTTATATCATGTCATCCTGTTTACATAGTCATCATATTTTGAAGTATGTCATTCTATCATGTTTAGTTAGCCATCATACATGTGGAATTGTGTCATGCTATCCTGTTTAATTAGCCATCATATATGTGAAATTATGTCCTGCTATTCTGTTTGGCTAGACAACATAAATGTGAATTATTTCATGCCCTGTTTTCTTCCCTACTAACCATTACACATGTCTATCTTACAATGTCTGTATATTCAATTACTTTTCTTGTTTATCAGCCATTTCAATTGGAGGGGGTGATGGCTGTATCTGTGGGTGTAAAAACACGGTCTTCAAAAAATATCGTGCTACCTGTCGATGGAGATAGACCACAGTTCTACTTGCCCAAGAACCAGCCCCACCACACATAACCCAGGCTCACGCAGATTGTACCCCATGTGATATGTCAAAAAATAAAAGAAAATGCTGGAAATGTGAAAAAAAAGAAAATAAGTTTCCCATGTGATATGTGGTCTACTTGTTGGGAAAATTTACAAATATGAATTTCAACTTTATTTGCAAAATCTCTCTGGAATTTGTAAAATGGGCATAACTTTTGCATACGAACTCGGATTAAAAAGTTTTTTATATGAAAAATCATATACATGATAGTGGAATGCTACCTGGTGAAGCAGATATCTTGCTGGTTACAGATAGCTCTTCAGAGGAGGATTCAGAGGCAGATGACCACTCCTATTATCCCCCTGAGGTGTATGCTCAAACCTGGCAGGGTTATATTACTCATATCATGCATATATTGTATTGCAATGCTTAGTTTTTACATCATATACGCGATATTGAATGCCATCTCCTTAGTTGACACATCATATATGTGATTGTCCTCTGCTCACTTCTTAGTATATAAATCATATATTTGAATTATATCATGCCATGATGTTTACATAGACAGCATGTATCTGAATTATGGCATGCCAACCCATTTTCTAAAGACATAATATAGTTATATCATCTCATCCTGTTCACACTTCACATAGTCATCATATTTCGAATTATGTCATTCTATCCGTGAATTATATCATGCTATCATGTTACCATCGACGGCATGTTTGTGATTTATGGCATGCCAACAACTTTAATAGACACATCGTATAGTTATATCATGTCATCCTGTTTACATAGTCATCATATTTTGAAGTATGTCATTCTATCATGTTTAGTTAGCCATCATACATGTGGAATTGTGTCATGCTATCCTGTTTAATTAGCCATCATATATGTGAATATATGTCCTGCTATTCTGTTTGGCTAGACAACATAAATGTGAATTATTTCATGCCCTGTTTTCTTCCCTACTATCCATTACACATGTCTATCTTACAATGTCTGTATATTCAATTACTTTTCTTGTTTATCAGCCATTTCAATTGGAGGGGCTGATGGCAGTATCTGTGGGAGTAAAACCACGGTCTTCAAAAAATATCGTGCTACCTGTCGATGGAGATAGACCACAGTTGTACTTGCCCAAGAACTAGCCCCACCACACATAACCCAGACTCACGCAGATTGTACCCCATGTGATATGTCAAAAAAAAGAAAATGATGGAAATGTCAAAATAATTAAAAGAAAATAAGTTTCCCATGTGATATGTGGTCTACTTGTTTGGAAAATTTATAAATATGAATTTTGACTTGATTTGCAAAATCTCTCTGGAATTTGTAAAATGGGCATTACATTTGCATACGAACTCGGATTAAAAAGTTTTTTATATGAAAAATCATCTACACGATAGTGGAATGCTACCTGGTGAAGCAGATATCTTGCTGGTTACAGATAGCTCTTCAGAGGAGGATTCAGAGGCAGATGACCAGTCCTATTATCCCCCTAAGGTGTATGCTCAAACCTGGCAGGGTTATATTACTCATATCATGCATATATTGTATTGCAATGCTTAGTTTTTACATCATATACACGATATTGAATGCCATCTCCTTAGTTGACACATCATATATGCGATTGCCCTCTGCTCACTTCTTAGTATATAAATCATATATTTGAATTATATCATGCCATGATGTTTACATAGACAGCATGTATCTGAATTATGGCATGCCAACCCATTTTCTAAAGACATAATATAGTTATATCATCTCATCCTGTTCACACTTCACATAATCATCATATTTTGAATTATGTCATTCTATCCGTGAATTATATCATGCTATCATGTTTCCATCGACGGCACGTTCGTGATTTATGGCATACCAACAACTTTAATAGACACATCGTATAGTTATATCATGTCATCCTGTTTACATAATCATCATATTTTGAAGTATGTCATTCTATCATGTTTAGTTAGCCATCATACATGTGGAATTGTGTCATGTTATCCTGTTTAATTAGCCATGATATATGTGAAATTATGTCCTGCTATTCTGTTTGGTTAGACAACATAAATGTGAATTACTTCATGCCCTGTTTTCTTTCCTACTATCCATTACACATGTCTATCTTAAAATGTCTGTATATTCAATTACTTTTCTTGTTTACCAGCCATTTCAATTGGAGGGGGTGATGGCAGTATCTGTGGGAGTAAAAACACGGTCTTCCAAAAATATCGTGCTACCTGTCGATGGAGATAGACCACAGTTGTACTTGCCCAAGAACTAGCCCCACCACACATAATCCAGACTCACACAGATTGTACCCCATGTGATATGTCAAAAAATAAAAGAAAATGATGGAAATGTCTAAAAAATAAAAGAAAATAAGTTTCCCATGTGATATGTGGTCTACTTGTTGGGAAAATTTACAAATATGAATTTCGACTTGATTTGCAAAATCTCTCTAGAATTTGTAAAATGGGCATTACTTTTGCATCCGAACTCGGATTAAAAAGTTTTTTATATGAAAAATCATCTACATGATAGTGGAATGCTACCTGGTGAAGCAGATATCTTGCTGGTTACAGATAGCTCTTCAGAGGAAGATTCAGAGGCAGATGACCAGTCCTATTATCCCCCTGAGGTGTATGCTCATACCTGGCAGGGTTATATTACTCATATCATGCATATATTGTATTGCAATGCTTAGTTTTTACATCATATACACGATATTGAATGCCATCTCCTTAGTTGACACATCATATATGCGATTGCCCTCTGCTCACTTCTTAGTATATAAATCATATATTTGAATTATATCATGCCATGATGTTTACATAGACAGCATGTATCTGAATTATGGCATGCCAACCCATTTTCTAAAGACATAATATAGTTATATCATCTCATCCTGTTCACACTTCACATAGTCATCATATTTTGAATTATGTCATTCTATCCGTGAATTATATCATGCTATCATGATTCCATCGATGGCACGTTTGTGATTTATGGCATGCCAACAACTTTAATAGACACATCGTATAGTTATATCATGTCATCCTGTTTACATAGTCATCATATTTTGAAGTATGTCATTCTATCATGTTTAGTTAGCCATCATACATGTGGAATTGTGTCATGCTATCCTTTTTAATTAGCCATCATATATGTGAAATTATGTCCTGCTATTCTGTTTGGCTAGACAACATAAATGTGAATTATTTCATGCCCTGTTTTCTTCCCTACTATCCATTACACATGTCTATCTTACAATGTCTGTATATTCAATTACTTTTCTTGTTTATCAGCCATTTCAAATGGAGGGGCTGATGGTAGTATCTGTGGGAGTAAAAACACGGTCTTCAAAAAATATCGTGCTACCTGTCGATGGAGATAGACCACAGTTGTACTTGCCCAAGAACCAGCCCCACCACACATAACCCAGACTCACGCAGATTGTACCCCATGTGATATGTCAAAAAAAAGAAAATGATGGAATTGTAAAAAAAATAAAAGAAAATAAGTTTCCCATGTGATATGTGGTCTACTTGTTGGGAAAATTTACAAATATGAATTTCGACTTGATTTGCAAAATCTCTTTGGAATTTGTAAAATGGGCATTACTTTTGCATACGAACTCGGATTAAAAAGTTTTTTATATGAAAAATCATCTACTCGATAGTGGAATGCTACCTGGTGAAGCAGATATCTTGCTGGTTACAGATAGCTATTCAAAGGAGGATTCAGAGGCAGATGACCAGTCCTATTATCCCCCTGAGGTGTATGCTCAAACCTGGCAGGGTTATATTACTCATATCATGCATATATTGTATTGCAATGCTTAGTTTTTACATCATATACACGATATTGAATGCCATCTCCTTAGTTGACACATCATATATGCGATTGCCCTCTGCTCACTTCTTAGTATATAAATCATATATTTGAATTATATCATGCCATGATGTTTACATAGACAGCATGTATCTGAATTATGGCATGCCAACCCATTTTCTAAAGACATAATATAGTTATATCATCTCATCCTGTTCACACTTCACATAGTCATCATATTTTGAATTATGTCATTCTATCCGTGAATTATATCATGCTATCATGATTCCATCGATGGCACGTTTGTGATTTATGGCATGCCAACAACTTTAATAGACACATCGTATAGTTATATCATGTCATCCTGTTTACATAGTCATCATATTTTGAAGTATGTCATTCTATCATGTTTAGTTAGCCATCATACATTTGGAATTGTGTCATGCTATCCTGTTTAATTAGCCATCATATATGTGAAATTATGTCCTGCTATTCCGTTTGGTTAGACAACATAAATGTGAATTATTTCATGCCCTGTTTTCTTCCCTACTATCCATTACACATGTCTATCTTAAAATGTATGTATATTCAATTACTTTTCTTGTTTATCAGCCATTTCAATTGGAGGGGGTGATGGCAGTATCTGTGGGAGTAAAAACACGGTCTTCAAAAAATATCGTGCTACATGTCGATGGAGATTGACCACAGTTGTACTTGCCCAAGAACCAGCCCCACCACACATAACCCAGACTCACGCAGATTGTACCCCATGTGATATGTCAAAAAATAAAAGAAAATGATGGAAATGTCTAAAAAATAAAAGAAAATAAGTTCCCATGTGATATGTGGTCTACTTGTTGGGAAAATTTACAAATATGAATTTCGACTTTATTTGCAAAATCTCTCTGGAATTTGTAAAATGGGCATCACTTTTGCATACGAACTCGGATTAAAAAGTTTTTTATATGAAAAATCATCTACTCGATAGTGGAATGCTACCTGGTGAAGCAGATGTCTTGCTGGTTACAGATAGCTTTTCAGAGGAGGATTCAGAGGCAGATGACCAGTCCTATTATCCCCCTGAGGTGTATGCTCAAACATGGCAGGGTTATATTACTCATATCGTGCATATATTGTGTTGCAATGCTTAGTTTTTACATCATATACACGATATTGAATGCCATCTCCTTAGTTGACACATCATATATGCAATTGTCCTCTGCTCACTTCCTTAGTATATAAATCATATATTTGAATTATATCATGCCACGATGTTTACATAGACAGCATGTATCTGAATTATGGCATGCCAACCCATTTTCTAAAGACATAATATAGTTATATCATCTCATCCTATTCACACTTCACATAGCACTACTAGAAAAAGGGCTATAGATGGGATTGACACTAATGGCGCACCAGACATGCGGTGCGCCATTAGTATATACTAATGGCGCACCACCTTCTGATACGCCATTAGAGTTAAAACTACTAATGGCGCACCAGGAGCAGGGTGCGCCATTAGTATCAAAAAAAATTTGTTTTAACTAGTGCGCCTGTCCAAACATACTAATGGCGCATCCAGACACAGTGCGCCATTACTAGTTGTAACTAGTAATGGCGCACCTGGCCCAGGGTGCGCCATTAGTATCAATTTTTTTTAACTAGTGCGCCTGTCCAAACATACTAATGGTGCATCCAGACACAGTGCGCCATTACTAGTTGTAACTAGTAATGGCGCACCTGTCCCAGGGTGCGCCATTAGTATAATTTTTTTTAACTAGTGCGCCTGTCGAAACATACTAATGGCGCATCCAGACACAGTGCGCCATTACTAGTTGTAACTAGTAATGGCGCACCATGCCCAGGGTGCGCCATTAGTATCAAATATTTTTTTAACTAGTGCGCCTGTCCAAACATACTAATGGCGCACGACCAGAAGGTGCGCCATTAGTAACCTGGATTACTAATGGCGCATTTAGAGTTGGTGCGCCATTAGTAAGTGGGGGGCAACAAGATATTTTGGACAGCCTCTCCTACCCACACTCACTTTCTCCCCACTTCATTCTCTCCACCTCCTCCTTGGGTGCCTCCTCTTTTTCACCTCATTTCGACCATAGATTCATTCAATTTAAGTGGTTAAATTACCTTGTTTTCATAGGTAAGTAAGGGGGGAAGCTATATTTATGTTGTTCTCCCTACAACAATGTGCACATGCACTTTTTATGGCCTAGCTAGATCTATGTATGTTCGTGGTGTTGCATATGTTTGTGGTGTTGCATATGTGTTTGTGTTTGGAGGTGTACCGGTATTTGAAATGCGATAGTTGCCAATATTTTGCCGGAATGTTGATTCATTTCCGTTTCGGCGAGAATTTTGGCATTAAGCATTCTTTTTGGTCCTATTTTTAAGGAAAGTCATGCCAAATTTTTTCTTGGTTCTAAAATATCGTTTTGCTCTACCCCGCAGGCGACCATCGTCCGCATGATGACCGAAGGCATCGTGAATAGGTTTTTGAGGTCCGCGAAGGCCGAGATGCTTGAAAAGAACGAGACAGAGATAAGATGTCCGTGTCGAAGATGCAAGCTGAAGAGCCTTATTGCGGACCCGGAATCCTGGCAGGTGCGGGACCACCTGCTCTTGCGTGGTTTCATGGATGGCTATCGGTGGCAAGGTGATGAAGATGACTACGAAGTCGTCCATGGGGGCCAGGAAAGAAATGAGGAAGGGCAGCAAGACAACCACCGCGGCTCGGGCGGGCAAGAAGACGAAGAATCCCCAGGAGATGATCACGACGGTGATGCTGTACACAGTCATCATGTAGAAGATGCAGGACATGATGATGAGGAAGATGCCGGAGCAGACGATGGGCATGATCATGAAGATGATGATGCCGGCGGAGCAGACGACGCTAGACCATCGATGGGCTGGGTGCAGGACCCTCATATTCAAGAGCTGCTTCTCAAGCAGACGGATAACGCAAGAGCTGCCGCCCGAGAGAAAGCCAAGATGGATCAACTTGAGTTAGACGCGGTTACTCCATTGTATGAAGGATGCAGGCCCGAGGATACCCGCCTAAAAGTAACGCTCATGGCTCTAGAGATGAAGGTAAAACACAAAATGACCGACGCATGCTTCGACGAGAACATGTCATTCTGGCACGAACGTCTGCCCAAGGGGAACAAGTGCCCGACCAGTTTGGAGGAGGCGAAGAAAATCGTGTGTCCTCTGGATTTACCGCACATGAAATACCATGTGTGCATGAACAATTGCATCATTTATCGGGACGAGCACGCGGAGTCTACCATATGTCCGGTGTGCGGCGTCACTCGATACAAGAAGAGGAAGAAAGCTCCTCGAAAAGTGGTGTGGTACTTTCCGATCACTCCTCGTCTGCAGCGGTATTTCGCGGACCCTAAGGTAGCAAAGCTCCTGCGTTGGCACGCGGATAGGGAGGAGAAGAAGCGAGAAGATGACGCAAATGATCCGGAGATAGATAAAAAAGACAAGATGCTGAGTCACCCTAAGGATGCGAGCCAGTGGCAAGCGTTCAACTTCGAAGACCTAGAATTTGGGAACGATCCAAGGAACATCGTGCTGGGCGCGAGCACCGATGGAGTCAATCCGTTTGGCAGCCAGAGAAGCACACATAGCACCTGGCCTGTGTTTGTGTGGATGTACAACCTTCCCCCCTGGTTGTGCATGAAGAGGAAGTACATTCACATGAGTATGCTAATCGAAGGACCGAAACAACCAGGGAACGACATCAATCTGTATCTGGGGCTGCTGAAAGAGGAGCTTGACACGATGTGGAAAACGCCAGCCAATACGTGGGACGCCGCAGAGAAAGAATATTTCCCTATGAGAGCCGCGCTGCTCACGACGGTGCACGACTATCTCGGTTACGGATATGTCGTGGGGCAGGTGGTCCACGGATTTTCTGGATGCGTCAGGTGCATGGATGACACAATGTATCGCTAGCTAGATAGAGATCCCGGGTCTTCGAAAACCGTGTTCATGGGACATCGAAGGTGGCTTCGCGATGATGACCCGTGGAGAAAACGCAAGGATCTATTCGATGGTGAAACCGAACCCCGAGGACGCCCGCGTACGAGGAGCGGCGAGGAAATAGACGAGCTGTTGAAAAATTGGAAAGACTGCCCACTGTCGGGAAAGAAGCAAAAGGCGCCAGAGCTGGGAAAGAAGCGAAAGGCGCCAGAGCCGCTGCTGAAGGTATGGAAAACGAGGTCTGTTTTCTGGGACTTGCCGTACTGGAAGATCCACCGTGTGCCTCACAGCCTTGATGTCATGCAGATTACGAAGAACGTGTGCGAGAGTCTGCTTGGTACCCTGCTCAACATGCTAGAGAGGACCAAAGATGGGCCGAAAGCAAGGGCAGATACTTCCAGTTGCAATCCGTGGGATCATGGATGCGCACGTCCGTGAAATGCTATTTGGCCTATGCAACTTTTTCGACGTCATCTCTCGGAAGTCTGTTGGCGTGAGGCAACTCAGAAGGCTACATGAAGAGATCGTGGTGATACTATGCGAGCTTGAGATGTACTTCCCGCCCGCATTCTTCGACGTTATGGTGCATCTGCTGGTCCATATCGTGGACGATATCATCCAACTCGGGCCGACATTCCTGCACAGCATGATGCCGTTCGAAAGGATGAATGGTGTCATCAAAGGATACGTTCGCAACATGTCACGTCCAGAGGGAAGCATAGCCAGGGGCTTTCTGACCGAAGAGTGCATCTCCTACTGCACGAATTGTCTAGGCATCGAGAACCCCGTTGGTCTGCCCGTCAACAGGCACCTCGGCAGGCTCGCTGGATGGGGTCACCGTGAGGGTCGCCGCGAAATGCATGTCGACTTCGAGGGTCGACTCGCCGACTTTGAAAGAGCAAACCTAGTCGCGCTACAACACATAGACGTGGTCGATCCTTGGGTGGTAGAGCACAAAACCTTTATTAAGAAGACGTACAATGACCGAGGCCAACAGAGGACGGACGGAGATATACTCAAAGAGCACAACTCATGTTTCACGCGTTGGTTCAAGCAGAAGCTTCTGTCGTACCCTTTACAAGAGGATTCTTCCGCGGAAGAACAACTCATATTCGCCTTGTCACAGGGCGCCAAGCACAACCTGATGACCTATGAGGCGTACGATATCAACGGCTACACATTCTACACCGAGGCCAAGGACATGAAGAGCGATGGTTATCAGAACTCCGGGGTAACGATGGAATCCTACACCGGTAACGACAAGGACAGATACTACGGAAGGATCGAGGAGATCTGGGAGCTGAGCTACGCTGGAGAGAAGGTCCCGATGTTCCGTGTCAGATGGGCCAAGAGCGTCCTAAAAGAAGACCGGTATTTCACCACCATGGTTATACCCGAAGCCAAATCCAAGACCGCAGGCGCAAACGTCACCGCGAAAAATGAGCCATGGGTACTGGCTTCCCAAGTGGACCAATGCTTCTTCATTACCGACCCGTCAAAGCCCAGTCGTGTTGTCGTGAGGAGAGGCAAAAGGAAGATCATCGGAATGGATGGAGTAGCCAATGAGCAAGACTTCGACAAGTACGGCGACCCGAGAATTGAACATGACGATGATGATGAAGTAGCAGCATACACCACAAGAAGAAGCAGGACCACCCTACCTAAAGGACGTCCGTTCCATAGAAGAACTCCATTTGCGAAAAAGAAGGGCAAGAAGATTGTGAACAGATAGCTAGCTAAGATCGATTGTATTTAAATCATAGCCTTCATTTCTCGATTGTATTTCATGGGCACTTTTTGAACTATCATGAATATTTTTAAATTTCATGGACACTCGATCTCGATCCCACTCCATCTCGATCGCTATCCCACCTCGCCATATCCGATCCCCCTCGCCGCCGAGCACCCCCCGGTCCACCGGCCCCCCGCACCCCGCGCACCCTCCCCCGCTCCACCGGCATTACTGTTTGATGATATTTTTTAAATAATTATTACTGTCTTATAAAAAAATATTACTGTTATGATTTAAACAAGTTTGAACATATTTAAACACAAATAAATATCAAACAGCATTTTAAATGCATAAAAAAAATTGTGGAGCCTGGGAATCGACCTCCTGGTGTGAGAACTGGCTGCTGACCAGTCAAGCTAGTAGAGGGAACTTGGTGTCGATCAGGTCAGGTGGAAGATAACCTGTTGGCTCGAGCAGAAA
Organism: Aegilops tauschii subsp. strangulata; assembly: GCF_002575655.3. Classification (NCBI taxonomy): domain Eukaryota; kingdom Viridiplantae; phylum Streptophyta; class Magnoliopsida; order Poales; family Poaceae; genus Aegilops; species Aegilops tauschii. Next base: position 403,106,904 of record NC_053035.3, read on the forward strand.
TAAAAAAAAAATACTAATGGCGCACCAGGGTGAGGTGCGCCATTAGTATGGATGTACTTATGGCGCACCGAGGGGTGGTGCGCCATTAGTATTGTGCCCTCGCCCTCGCCTATCCCCGGCCCAAACCTATCCCCTCTCTCTCCCTCGCCCTCGCCCTCGATCCCCTTCCCCTCTCCTCTCCCGACGCCACTGCCCCGCCGCCTCGACGCCGCCCCGTCGTCCTCGTCTCCGCCCCGACGCCCCGACGCCGCGACGCTGCCCTCTCCTCTCCCGACGCCGCCGCCCCGCCGCCCCGTCGTCCTCGTCTCCTCGGCGCCGCTCTCCTCGTCTCCTCCCCGCTGGCCGCTGGCCGCGCCCGTGGCCAACCCCGTCGACAAGTTCGCGCTCCTCCCCGCCTTCCTCCAGGTACCCCGCCACCCGCCCCGGCGCTCGTGCCCGCGGCATACGTTTAATGTTAACCCACTCCAGATGCTTTCGATACTGAATCTTGATGGTTGCTGCTATATTTGTGTGTGTGTGCAGGTCGCCGGTGGACCACCAGAGGAAGACGATCAAGAGGCTGATTGGGCTGCCCGGCGACTGGGTCAGCCTCCCGGAGAAGGAGGAGGTCCGAAAGATACCGGAGGGCCACTGCTAGGTCGAAGGGGACAATTGCAGCGCCAGCCGGGACTCGAGAGCCTACGGCCTTGTAAGAAACAAATTCTACCGCTCCCTTGGAAATTTTCACCTAATTCTTGCTGCTGCTGCTTGTTTGTGCTTGCAAAAAAAAATTCTGCTTGGTCAGAAAAACGTGTCAGCCAACTCCTCACCCGGGTTTGTTAGAAGATGGAAACTGCCCTGTTATATATGCATCATTCTATTACTCTGTTTATATCTTCTGGTTTGATCTAGCTGCAGTTTGTATTGTACTAAATTAAACCCATATTTCTTAGCTCCATTAAATAAGCGCCTAATCAAGCTAAGCAGTGGGAGGGGGCTTGCACTTTTCTTGGTGCTATTTTTGATACTGCTATGGTGTCATGTTCATTTGGTTAATGTCACTGTTGATGAACTACAGTCCACCCGCAGTTTGAAATTCATTCAAATCCATCACCTTCAAATATGCTCCCACATCTCACTCACTCCAAGTTTTTTTGGATCCTTTGCATGACTAATTGTTAAGCTGATACAATATGAGTAGAACTTCACGTGTTATATCAGTAGATGGTGATGCTATTGGTCTTCTTAAAATAATCTGTCCTCTTTTGTGCTCATACAATTTTGGAATGGTATGCGTGTCTGCACCCATCAAGCCATTGTTAATTCTGGATGCTGGCCATCAAGACTACATACTACTGCATTGTGGTGCACCTCCAACGACCACATAACAGCAGCCCAAATTTTAATTTTCTTGCTGCTGCTGCTTGTTTGTGGTGCACTTGTTGTAGCAGCAGCACTACATCAAGCACAAGTCTTGTAGTAGTTAGCATAGCAGCCTAGTGGCACTCTTGTTAAGCTATTGCATTTTACTATGTAGACTTGTAAAGGCCTTGCTTTTGGGTAGTCCATATGCATATGTGAACCTTGTTGTTTAGTTGATGCAGCTACATGTTGCTTTTGGGTGGTCAGTATGCATATGTGAACCTTGCAGTGTAGTTGATGCAACTACATATAAACCTTGTTGCGTAGTTGATGCAACTACATGTGAACCTTGCTGTTAAGTTTAGATGATGGATGTGTACTCCTATGAACTAATTTCCTGATATTATGAACTATGTTGCTGGTAATGATGCCATTAACTGTCAAGACTTGTGTGAAAATATTGTGTAATTATCTATGACATATTTCCAAATAGGTCATGCCAAACTTTTTAACATAAGATGTGTGATGTCAGATTTTCAAATAGGTCATGCTAAAATACTGTGTAACATTAGATGTTACTCTAGTGGCAAAAGCAATATTTGGCGAAAACTGGAGTGTCAAAAGCAAAACAAATAACATAGGGCAATATGGTCTTTTCCCTGCTCCGTTTGGTCAAAACATCCATTAACCTAACAGAATGGCAATTGTGATAATTGTCACAAACTAAGAGTGGCAAAAGCGAGATGTCAAAATCTAGAGTGGCATAAGAAAATTTGACAAAATCTAGTGGCAAAAACAAAATTTTCCCATATAAAATAATACAAAGCATGTTCTAAATATAGCAGCTCTGTTCCTTTGCACTTTATCACTTCAATCTGCTGCTACCTCAAGCTTCTCGTTTACTAGCTCAAGCTTCTCCTTTGCACTTTATCACTTCAATCTGCTGCTACTTCAAGCTTCTCGTTTAGACTTGTGCCAAGTAACATTTTTTCCTTTTATAATTATATGGTGCTTGACTGAGCTGCTACTTTTTCCTTGTAGAAGATCGCAGGTCGAGTGGGAGGGATCCAGTTGCGACGACACGGAATCACCAGCAAGGCAGCTGCCTAGAATAATAGGTTGACTCACCTATATATACTACTATCTTGCATCTCTCTCGTTTCTTCTTCTACTACAATACAAAGAGAGTCATTTCAGTTACTTGTCTTAGTGTGTGGTGTGGCTGTTTATTGTTCAACACCAGCAGCTAGCTCTATTTAGGTCCAGTAGAAACGACATGGCTCTCCATTTTTTACGTAATCTTGCATATGACTTGGTTTAAAACTGTAACCAGCACACATGGCTCTATTTAGGTGCATTTTCTTTGTGTAACTTGGTTTAAAACTGTGATTTGGTCTTTTGTGGCATTTGGATGCCTAAATCCCATTTTCTTAATCATATTGCTTGGAAACTTTTGGTTATCTCCTCTCAGTGATGAAATAATTTATATGTACTGCACTTTTTTCATAATTAGGTAATAACGTTGGTTACAGTTTTGGTAGTTCAAACGGGATGTATCTCATTTTGTAGACAGATTATTTTCTGGAATATCATATATTCAAATTTGTTATGAATGATGGCTTCTACCTGAATTAGTAGACTCTGTGGCGTTAGTTTGTTGTAAATACAGTAACATAATTTTAACAACTGTAGAACATGTTGAGACTAGCAACTTTTTTGTGACATCAACCAACAATCCTGCCACTGGGTTATCCTATTTTATATTTTTAATTACTAACTTAAGTTTGAGTAAACAGTGGCAGTGAAGTCCTCATAATAATCAGGCGGATGTTAACTTTCTGATGTCCCTAGAAGTTAACTAAGATTGTGCTGCTAGTAGAGGCACATTGTGGCCTTTTCATCCATATGAAAGTAGAGGCACATTGTGGTGCTAGTTTGCTGGGTTTTGTCTCCGACCATCGTGTCGTGATGATTTTGCAGGTACCCCGAGAGGCCCTTGAGTTTGCCAGAATGTCGATTAACTTCCGTTCCGGCAAATTCGGGTACTCCATATGTCCTATTTTCAGCAAAGGTCATGCTGAAATTTTCCGTGAATTTTAGCATGACTTTGCTAAAAATAGGACATATGGGGTACTTGTGACTAATGCATGGGCCGGGGTATCTTAGTAGGTAATTAAGTAGGATCAAGTGGCCTGGCGTACTTGTGACTAATGCATGGCTTTTAGGGTGCCTCGGTGTCGATAAAAACCGAAATGATGAAAGCTTAGGCTTTTAGGGTGCCTCGGCGTCGAAAAACCCTCAATGATAAAAGCTTAGCTTTTAGGATGCCTCGGTGTCGACAAACCCTAGATGATGAGACCATGATCTTGTTCCTTGACAATAACCAACTTTTTGACCAAACTTTGTTCCTATTTAGAGAGAAACATGGCCAACAACGATGAGGCCGGGGGTTCGAGCGTCAAGCCATTCTGGAAGCTGTCCCAGGAGATGCAGGATCAACCTCACTTGTATGAGGACGCCGCCTTCCCCACCGATCCTGAGACCACTGATGGTACCGCCGAGGATGACCCCACTGATGCCACCGCTGATGGTGCCGCCGAGGATGCCACCACTGATGATGGCGGCGCACGCACAGATGGCAGCCAACCGAAGAGGCAACGGAAGGACCGGCGCCCGACCGTGCTCCGCACCCTCAAGGAGGAAGTTACTGAAGTGGACTCCGACGGGAATCCAACGGCCCCCCAACGAATAGTCAAGGGGTACTCGCTTCAGCTCGGGTGCATTCTCCGGAGCACCGTCTCGATCAACACCGAGAACCTGAGGCATCCTGACCGAGGGAATTTGCGCAACCTCCTCTTCACGAAGCTGCACGAATGATACAAGTTCCCCGCTGAATTTGAAAACACAAGCCTCAAAGGGAATAAAGTGAACAATGCTGCCCTCACGAAGATGAGCAAGGCCCTGTCTACTTGGAAAAGCAATGTGAAGAGAATGATCGAGAAAGGTGAGAGTTATGAGAAGATCAAGGAGAAAAATCCTTCGATCACCGAAGATGACTACGACGACTTCAAGATCAATTGCTCGAGCACCGCAAACTCCGAATCAAGTAAGTGGGGGAAAGAAATGCGGGAGCTGAACTTAGGGGAACACACACTCGGTCCCGGCGGTTACAGAGTGGCGGAGCCTATATGGGACAAGGAGGAGGCGGACCGTGCCGAGCAAGGCCTACCGCCCCTCTTCGATAAATACGGTGACAAGCAGACCAGGAACTTTGTCAGGGCCCAGTACAAGAAGGACCCAAAACAAAGGAGCTTACCACGGATCCGAAGACCAGGGCGCTTGAGCTTGTTCTGGTAAGGAATACACCCCCTCGTAATTAGCTCCATATGGTTGCATTCTAATTAATGAAGCCAAATTTCTAAATGGTTCACATTCCTTCCGCAGGCGACTGAAAGTAGTAGCGCGGGGTCGACTAAGAGCAACCCTTGGGACACCACTCTAAATAGGGCGTTGAATGTAATGAAGAACAAGGATAAGCTCAGTAAGCCGACGTCAGCTGGTCGTGTGGCCGGCAAAGGCTTGTCGACAAAATGGTCGTCATACTATGACACTGCTGGGCGAAAGGAGAAAAAGACCAGCTCGGAAAGCCAGGCGCGCGAGGTTCAAGAACTCAGGGCACAGGTGGCGCGGATTCCGGAGATTGTCCAAGAGCAAGTGCAACAACAACTCGGAGCGACGATCACCGCCATTGTGCCTACCTTGATCCAGGGGATTAGTGCCTGGATTGCGGGCGGCCAACAGGGGCCTCCCCCGATTCCTAGCTTCACGGCCAGCAACTCGCGGAATGTGATGGCGGGGCCATTGGTGTCTCCGGCGAAGGCAGCATTGGTGTCTCCGATGCCGGCACGGGAGCTTAATGCACCCGGGTGTACGCCGGCCGGCACCTCTGCAGCAAGCGGCCCCTCCGTCAACTGCACGCCCGCCGTTGGCGGTGCCTCGACGTTAGCCAAGCTCGACGCCATCATCACGGTAACTAATTAAGCCTCTCTCGGCCGAGGACTTCATCTCCTTGCCTTTGACTGGGCATCCCTAACGCCCTACATGTTTTCGCAGGGCGCCGCCGACGTTCCGTGCACTCTCCTGCACTTCGTGAACAACGAGTTGGTCGATGTCGCCAAGGGCAAAACCGTTCAACCGGGCAACCCCTTGTTCCACGGTACCCAGATGCCACCCAACTTGTTTAGGGTTCAACTGGTTCGGGTGCTGCCAGGCTGCGACGAGGTGTTACCTCTGATTCGACCCCTCGGGGCCGACGATGATGACGTGATGAACCTCAGCGCCTGCCTGAGCTGGCCCCTGCTTTGGCCGAAGAGCCAGATTCGTTTGGGGGCGGGGGACACCACCCCAAAGACAACACCGCCAGTCGTGCCGGCACCAAGTCGGCCCCATGGCAAGACCGCCGCAACGGTGCCGGTCATCCCTATGCCACTGGATCCAAACATGCATATGGCACAGGATCAGAACGACGACGACGACGATACATTTGCCAACGTCGATCAGTACTTTGCCGATCATGGGGACGGTGGCGACTTCTTGGGGCCTCCTTCTCAAGAACCCAACCCAACAAAAGACGTGTGCGATCTAGCTGGTACCGCGGAGAAGCCAAGTTGCAACAGGCGTCGTCTGCAGTTCAGCTCTCAGGAGACGCCTCCAGCTGCCGACTTCACCGAGCCTCAGATAGGCGAGGTGCCAAATATGATCAGCCCCAACACACTCAAGAAGGCGGTCTGTGAGCAGAACTCGGTCCCATTACAGGAGATCAAGAAGAAGGCACGCAAAAGAAAGACTAACAAGGGTGCGGGCCAGCTGGCACCGAGTACGATCCGTGCTCAGGACGGGCCACTTTCAACTGCGGATATCTCGAGGAGGGTGCATGTGGCGGGTAGGCCGATGCTACCGAGAAATATGCTCGATGCTGCAACCGGTGCTATGCGGAGTCTGCATGACAGTGTTCTTTCTTTGGAGAAGCGGCGTCTCCGAGAGAAGGATGTGGCATACCCGGTTTTCGCGGCCAAGGTGCCAGAGGGCAAGGGCTTTGTGGATAACTCCATCGGGGGTACGATCGTCCCGCGGTTTGATGACATCTACGCTATGTTGAACCTTCATCCGCTGCACTACACCTTCGTTCGGCTATTTTCGCTGAGTATGGAGATGCCGATCATTCGCGACAAGACCCCGGACATCGTGATAGTCGACCCCTTCTACATGCGTGCCAAGATCTTGGGCAGCGCTGGGGACCGGCAAGTCGCGAGTTCTTACCTCGAAGGCGTCATTCTGGCAAACCAAGATAAGGATAACTTCCTCGTGCCTTACTTTCCCGAGTAAGTCCTCCCCTCAACCGCCCCGTAACATATGAATTCGTAGATTTCGATCGTTTTTCTTTTAACATTCCTTGTTTTTTGCAGTGACACACATTGCACGCTTATCCTCCTAAGCCCCAAATATTCCATGGCCACGTATTTCGACCCGGACCGTCAGTCGAACGTAGACTACACAAATGTCAAGAAGGTTCTTGATGATGTTCTCCCCGGCTACGTCAAATTTGGAGGCACCTTCACCAGGCCTATTCGTAAGTACGGCAAGCACGTGTTCTCCCACAATACGACGTTCTGCTGCGTCAAGCAGCCGCCTGGCGGTCAGAAGGATGCCTACTACGCCATCCATCACATGCGGGCGATCGTGCGGGACCATAATCACCTTCTCCTACCAAATAATCTCAAAGATTGGGCCGCAAGCTTGGAGGCAATCCAGGACGCGGACATCAGACAAGAATTCTTTCGCATCCAGTCGGAGTTTGCGGAAATCATCCATCAAGATGTCCTTCATACCTCGGGGCAGTTCTACCTCAGAAATCAACCGTCCAACAGTGACATCGACACAATCCTACAAATGCAGGCTGACAACGCCCGTTGTTTCATGACTCCCACGATAGACGGCGGCTTCATCCACGCTCCGGTCCCTTGAGTCGAGTCGAAAGCAGTGATGCTGTGTCTAGTTCTGAAACATCGATTGGCTCATGTTGTAATTAAACTTTAATGAACTTGTAGTATGTCTCTTTGGTTTCGAGAGTCGTTCAACTTAGATATAATCGATGCTATTAATGTCTTGCTTTTCTCTTCCGATAGTTCTGTTGCATACTTATATATTGCGTATGTATTGTCTGTGAATTGGTACTAACGTTTTGTTTGGCTACTGCATAGCGATGCCGTGGTATGTCGTGTACAAGGGTAAGGTTCCCGGAGTCTACGACGACTGGGAGGAGTGTCGGAGACAGGTTCACCGATTCAGCGGTAACAGTTACAAAGGGTACGCCACTAGGGCCGAGGCCGAATCTAGATACGCCCGCTATCTAGCGGGAGAGGGGAGGGAGCGTTGGAGGAACCGGATGAAGACGAGTTTCATCGTGATGATGCTCATCGTGATGACCGCAGCTCTCTTCTATGTGATGGTAGTTTAGATGATCGATATCGACTTGTAATGTGAAGACAAACTCGCGGTCTCGAGACTTGTAATATAATGTTCTATCTTTGTTCGGTCTTTTCAGTTCGGAGACTAATATGATGAATTGTATTCGCAGACTAAAATGATGAATTGTATTCAGAGACTAATCTTCTATTGTATTCGATGAATCTGTTGTTGATGTGTGCTGTCTATATTTTGTCCAATTATACATTTTGTAACCTGTGCAAAAAACAGAAAATAAAAAAATAAAAAAAACCTAATATTCATACTAATGGCGCATCACATCATAGTGCGCCATTAGTATGCCAGAGGATACTAATGGCGCATCACTAAACAGTGCGCCATTAGTATGCCAAAGTTACTAATGGCGCATCCCGTTGTTGTGCGCCATTAGTATGCCAAAGCACCTGGGTATAGATGGCCCCCTGGGAGGCATACTAATCGCGCACTGTTGTATATACTAATGGCGCATCCGGGGTGCGCCATTAGTAAACCAGATACTAATGGCGCACCAGTGGTGCGCCATTAGTAAAATATACTAATGGCGTGCTACTAATGGCGCACCACTAATGCGCCATTAATGGCCAAATTAGGTGCGCCATTAGTAGGCCTTTTCCTAGTAGTGTAGTCATCATATTTTGAATTATGTCATTCTATCCGTGAATTATATCATGCTATCATGTTTCCATCGACGGCACGTTTCTGATTTATGGCATGCCAACAACTTTAATAGACACATCGTATAGTTATATCATGTCATCCTGTTTACATAGTCATCATATTTTGAAGTATGTCATTCTATCATGTTTAGTTAGCCATCATACATGTGGAATTGTGTTATGCTATCCTGTTTAATTAGCCATCATATATGTGAAATTATGTCCTGCTATTCTGTTTGGTTAGACAACATAAATGTGAATTATTTCATGCCCTGTTTTCTTCCCTACTATCCATTACACATGTCTATCTTACAATGTCTGTATATTCAATTACTTTTCTTGTTTATCAGCCATTTCAATTGGAGGGGGTGATGGCTGTATCTGTGGGAGTAAAAACACGGTCTTCAAAAAATATCGTGCTACCTGTCGATGGAGATAGACCGCAGTTGTACTTGCCCAAGAACCAGCCCCACCACACATAACCCAGACTCACGCAGAATGTACCCCATGTGATATGTCAAAAAATAAAAGAAAATGATGGAAATGTCAAAAAAAAGAAAATAAGTTTCCCATGTGATATGTGGTCTACTTGTTGGGAAAATTTACAAATATGAATTTCAACTTTATTTGCAAAATCTCTCTGGAATTTGAAAAATGGGCATAACTTTTGCATACGAACTCGGATTAAAAAGTTTTTTATATGAAAAATCATCTACACGATAGTGGAATGCTACCTGGTGAAGCAGATATCTTGCTGGTTACAGATAGCTCTTCAGAGGAGGATCCAGAGGCAGATGACCAGTCCTATTCTCCCCCTGAGGTGTATGCTCAAACTTGGCAGGGTTATATTACTCATATCATGCATATATTGTACAGCAATGCTTAGTTTTTACATCATATACACGATATTCAATGCCATCTCCTTAGTTGACACATCATATATGCGATTTCCCTCTGCTCACTTCCTTAGTATCTAAATCATATATTTAAATCATATCATGCCATGATGTTTACATAGACAGCATGTATCTGAATTATGGCATGGCAACCCATTTTCTAAAGACATAATATAGTTATATCATATCATCTTGTTCACTCTTCACATAGTCATCATATTTCGAATTATGTCATTCTGTCCGTGAATTATATCATGCTATCATGTTCCCATCGACGGCATGTTTGTGATTTATGGCATGCCTACAACTTTAATAGACACATCGCATAGTTATATCATGTCATCCTGTTTACATAGTCAGCATATTTTGAAGTATGTCATTCTATCATGTTTAGTTAGCCATCATACATGTGGAATTGTGTCATGCTATCCTGTCTAATTAGCCATCATATATGTGAAATTATGTCCTGCTATTCTGTTTGGTTAGACAACATAAATGTGAATTATTTCATGCCCTGTTTTCTTCCCTACTATCCATTACACATGTCTATCTTAAAATGTCTGTATATTCAATTACTTTTCTTGTTTATCAGGCATTTCAATTGGAGGGGGTGATAGCAGTATCTGTGGGAGTAAAAACACGGTCTTCAAAAAATATCGTGCTACCTGTCGATGGAGATAGAACACAGTTGTAACTGCCCAAGAACCAGCCCCACCACACATAACCCAGACTCACGCAGATTGTACCCCATGTGATATGTCAAAAAATAAAAGAAAATGATGGAAATGTCAAAAAAATAAAAGAAAATAAGTTTCCCATGTGATATGTGGTCTACTTGTTGGGAAAATTTACAAATATGAGTTTTGACTTTATTTGCAAAATCTCTCTGGAATTTGTAAAATGGGCAAAACTTTTGCATACGAACTCGGATTAAAAAGTTTTTTATATGAAAAATCATCTACTCGATAGTGGAATGCTACCTGGTGAAGCAGATATCTTGCTGGTTATAGATAGCTCTTCAGAGCAGGATTCAGAGGCAGATGACCAGTCCTATTATCCCCCTGAGGTGTATGCTAAAACCTGGCAGGGTTATATTACTCATATCATGCATATATTGTATTGCAATGCTTAGTTTTTACATCATATACACGATATTGAATGCCATCTCCTTAGTTGACACATCATATATGCGATTGCCCTCTGCTCACTTCTTAGTATATAAATCATATATTTGAATTATATCATGCCATGATGTTTACATAGACAACATGTATCTGAATTATGGCATGCCAACCCATTTTCTAAAGACATAATATAGTTATATCATCTCATCCTGTTCACACTTCACATAGTCATCATATTTTGAATTACGTCATTCTATCCGGGATTTATATCATGCTATCATGTTTCCATCGATGGCACGTTTGTGATTTATGGCATGCCAACAACTTTAATAGACACATCGTATAGTTATATCATGTCATGCTGTTTACATAGTCATCATATTTTGAAGTATGTCATTCTATCATGTTTAGTTAGCCATCATACATGTGGAATTGTGTCATGCTATCCTGTTTAATTAGCCATCATATATGTGAAATTATGTCTTGCTATTCTATTTGGTTAGACAACATAGATGTGAATTATTTCATGCCCTGTTTTCTTCCCTACTATCCATTACACATGTCTATCTTACAATGTCTGTATATTCAATTACTTTTCTTGTTTATCGGCCATTTCAATTGGAGGGGGTGATGGCAGTATATGTGGGAGTAAAAACACGGTCTTCAAAAAATATCGTGCTACCTGTCGATGCAGATAGACCACAGTTGTACTTGCCCAAGAACCAGCCCCACCACACATAACCCAGACTCACGCAGATTGTACCCCATGTGATATGTTAAAAAATAAAAGAAAATGATGGAAATGTCAAAAAAATAAAAGAAAATAAGTTTCCCATGTGATATGTGGTCTACTTGTTGGGAAAATTTACAAATATGAATTTCGACTTTATTTGCAAAATCCCTCTGTAATTTGTAAAATGGGCATAACTTTTGCATACGAATTTCGGTTAAAAAGTTTTTTATATGAAAAATCATCTTCTCGATAGTGGAATGCTACCTGGTGAAGCAGATATCTTGCTGGTTACAGATAGCTCTTCAGAGGAGGATTCTGAGGCAGATGACCAGTCATATTTTGCCCCTGAGGTGTATGCTCAAACTTGGCGGGGTTATATTACTCATATCATGCGTATGTTGTATTGCAATGCTTAGTTTTTACATCATATACACGATATTGAATGCCATCTCCTTAGTTGACCCATCATATATGCGATTGCCCTCTACTCACTTCCTTAGTATATAAATCATATATTTGAATTATGTCATGCCATGATGTTTACATAGACAGCATGTATCTGAATTATGGCATGCTAACCCATTTTCTATAGACAAAATATAGTTATATCATCTCATCCTGTTCACACTTCACATAGTCATCATATTTTGAATTATGTCATTCTATCCGTGAATTATATCATGCTATCATGTTTCCATCGACGGCATGTTTGTGATTTATGGCATGCCAACAACTTTAATAGACACATCGTATAGTTATATCATGTCATCCTGTTTACATAGTCATCATATTTTGAAGTATGGCATTCTATCATGTTTAGTTTGCCATCATACATGTGGAATTGTGTCATGCTATCCTGTTTAATTAGCCATCATATATGTGAAATTAGTTCCTGCTATTCTGTTTGGTTAAACAACATAAATGTGAATTATTTCATGCCCTGTTTTCTTCCCTACTATCCATTACACATGTCTATCTTACAATGTCTGTATATTCAATTACTTTTCTTGTTTATCAGCCATTTTCAATTGGAGGGGGTGATGGCAGTATCTGTGGGAGTAAAAACACGGTGTTCAAAAAAGATCGTGCTACCTGTCGATGCAGATAGACCACAGTTGTACTTGCCCAAGAACCAGCCCCACCACACATAACCCAGACTCACGCAGATTGTACCCCATGTGATACGTCAAAAAATAAAAGAAAATGATGGAAATGTCAAAAAAATAAAAGAAAATAAGTTTCCCATGTGATATGTGGTCTACTTGTTTGGAAAATTTACAAATATGAATTTTGACTTTATTTGCAAAATCTCTCTGTAATTTGTAAAATGGGCATAACTTTTGCATACGAACTCGGATTAAAAAGTTTTTTATATGAAAAATCATCTACTCGATAGTGGAATGCTACCTGGTGAAGCAGATATCTTGCTGGTTACAGATAGCTCTTCGGAGGAGGATTCAGAGGCAGATGACCAGTCCTATTATCCCCCTGAGGTGTATGCTCAAACTTGGCGGGGTTATATTACTCATATCATGCGTATGCTGTATTGCAATGCTTAGTTTTTACATCATATACACGATATTGAATGCCATCTCCTTAGTTGACCCATCATCTATGCGATTGCCCTCTGCTCACTTCCTTAGTATATAAATCATATATTTGAATTATATCATGCCATGATGTTTACATAGACAACATGTATCTGAATTATGGCATGCCAACCCATTTTCTAAAGACATAATATAGTTATATCATCACATCCTGTTCACACTTCACATAGTCATCATATTTTGAATTATCACATTCTATCCGTGAATTATATCATGCTATCATGTTTCCATCGACGGCATGTTTGTGATTTATGGCATGCCAACAACTTTAATAGACACATCGTATAGTTATATCATGTCATCCTGTTTACATAGTCATCATATTTTGAAGTATGGCATTCTATCATGTTTAGTTAGCCATCATACATGTGGAATTGTGTCCTGCTATTCTATTTGGTTAAACAACATAAATGTGAATTATTTCATGCCCTGTTTTCTTCCCTACTATCCATTACACATGTCTATCTTACAATGTCTGTATATTCAATTACTTTTCTTGTTTATCAGCCATTTCAATTGGAGGGGGTGATGGCAGTATCTGTGGGAGTAAAAACACGGTCTTCAAAAAAGATCGTGCTACCTGTCGATGCAGATAGACCACAGTTGTACTTGCCCAAGAACCAGCCCCACCACACATAACCCAGACTCACGCAGATTGTACCCCATGTGATATGTCAAAAATAAAAGAAAATGATGGAAATGTCAAAAAAATAAAAGAAAATAAGTTTCCCATGTGATATGTGGTCTACTTGTTTGGAAAATTTACAAATATGAATTTCGACTTTATTTGCAAAATCTATCTGTAATTTGTAAAATGGGCATAACTTTTGCATACGAACTCGGATTAAAAAGTTTTTTATATGAAAAATCATCTTCTCGATAGTGGAATGCTACCTGGTGAAGCAGATATCTTGCTGGTTACAGATAGCTCTTCAGAGGAGGATTCAGAGGCAGATGACCAGTCCTATTATCCCCCTGAGGTGTATGCTCAAACTTGGCGGGGTTATATTACTCATATCATGCGTATGCTGTATTCCAATGCTTAGTTTTTACATCATATACACGATATTGAATGCCATCTCCTTAGTTGACCCATCATCTATGCGATTGCCCTCTGCTCACTTCCTTAGTATATAAATCATATATTTAAATTATATCATGCCATGATGTTTACATAGACAACATGTATCTGGATTATGGCATGCCAACCCATTTTCTAAAGACATAATATAGTTATATCATCACATCCTGTTCACACTTCACATAGTCATCATATTTTGAATTATGTCATTCCATCCGTTTATTATATCAGGCTATCATGTTTCCATCGACGGCATGTTTGTTATTTATGGCATGCCAACAACTTTAATAGACACATCGTATAGTTATATCATGTCATCCTGTTTACATAGTCATCATATTTTGAAGTATGGCATTCTTTCATGTTTAGTTAGCCATCATACATGTGGAATTGTGTCATGCTATCCTGTTTAATTAGCCATCATATATGTGAAATTATGTCCTGCTATTCTGTTTGGTTAAACAACATAAATGTGAATTATTTCATGCCCTGTTTTCTTCCCTACTATCCATTACACATGTCTATCTCACAATGTCTGTGTATTCAATTACTTTTCTTGTTTATCAGCCATTTCAATTGGAGGGGGTGATGGCAGTATCTGTGGGAGTAAAAACACGGTCTTCAAAAAAGATCGTGCTACCTGTCGATGCAGATAGACCACAGTTGTACTTGCCCAAGAACCAGCCCCACCACACATAACCCAGACTCACGCAGATTGTACCCCATGTGGTATGTCAAAAATAAAAGAAAATGATGGAAATGTCAAAAAAATAAAAGAAAATAAGTGTCCCATGTGATATGTGGTCTACTTGTTTGGAAAATTTACAAATATGAATTTCGACTTTATTTGCAAAATCTCTCTGTAATTTGTAAAATGGGCATAACTTTTGCATACGAACTCGGATTAAAAAGTTTTTTATATGAAAAATCATCTTCTCGATAGTGGAATGCTACCTGGTGAAGCAGATATCTTGCTGGTTACAGATAGCTCTTCAGAGGAGGATTCAGAGGCAGATGAATAGTCCTATTATCCCCCTGAGGTGTATGCTCAGACTTGGCGAGGTTATATTACTCATATCATGCGTATGTTGTATTGCAATGCTTAGCTTTTACATCATATACACGATATTGAATGCCATCTCCTTAGTTGACCCATCATATATGCGATTGCCCTCTGCTCACTTCCTTAGTATATAAATCATATATTTGAATTATATCATGCCATGATGTTTACATAGACAGCATGTATCTGAATTATGGCATGCCAACCCATTTTCTAAAGACATAATATAGATATATCATCTTATCCTGTTCACACTTCACATAGTCATCATATTTTGAATTATGTCATTCTATCCGTGAATTATATCACGCTATCATGTTTCCATCAACGACATGTTTGTGATTTATGGCATGCCAACAACTTTAATAGACACATCGTATAGTTATATCATGTCATCCTGTTTACATAGTCATCATATTTTGAAGTATGGCATTCTATCATGTTTAGTTAGCCATCATACATGTGGAATTGTGTCATGCTATCCTGTTTACTTAGCCATCATATATGTGAAATTATGTCCTGCTATTCTGTTTGGTTAGACAACATAAATGTGAATTATTTCATGCCCTGTTTTCTTCCCTACTATCCATTACACATGTCTATCTTACAATGTCTGTATATTCAATTACTTTTCTTGTTTATCAGCCATTTCAATTGGAGGGGGTGATGGCAGTATATGTGGGAGTAAAAACACGGTCTTCAAAAAAGATCGTGCTACCTGTCGATGCAGATAGACCACAGTTGTACTTGCCCAAGAACCAGCCCCACCACACATGACCCAGACTCACGCAGATTGTACCCCATGTGATATGTCAAAAAATAAAAGAAAATGATGGAATGTCAAAAAAAATAAGTTTCCCATGTGATATGTGGTCTACTTGTTTGGAAAATTTACAAATATGAATTTCGACTTTCTTTGCAAAATCTCTCTGTAATTTGTAAAATGGGCATAACTTTTGCATACGAACTCGGATTAGAAAGTTTTTTATATGAAAAATCATCTACTCGATAGTGGAATGCTACCTGGTGAAGCAGATATCTTGCTGGTTACAGATAGCTCTTCAGAGGAGGATTCAGAGGCAGATGACCAGTCCTATTATCCCCCTGAGGTGTATGCTCAAACTTGGCAGGGTTATATTACTCATATCATGCGTATGTTGTATTGCAATGCTTAGTTTTTACATCATATACACGATATTGAATGCCATCTCCTTAGTTGACACATCATGTATGCGATTGCCCTCTGCTCACTTCCTTAGTATATAAATCATATATTTGAATTATATCATGCCATGATGTTTACATAGACAGCATGTATCTGAATTATGGCATGCCAACCCATTTTCTAAAGACATAATATAGTTATATCATCTCATCCTGTTCACACTTCACATAGTCATCATATTTTAAATTATGTCATTCTATCCGTGAATTATATCATGCTATCATGTTTCCATCGACGGCATGTTTGTGATTTATGGCATGCCAACAACTTTAATCGACACATCGTATAGTTATATCATGTCATCCTGTTTACATAGTCATCATATTTGGAAGTATGTCATTCTATCATGTTTAGTTAGCCATCATACATGTGGAATTGTGTCATGCTATCCTGTTTAATTAGCCATCATATATGTGAAATTATATCCTGCTATTCTGTTTGGTTAGACAACATAAATGTGAATTATTTCATGCCCTGTTTTCTTCCCTACTATCCATTACACATGTCTATCTTACAATGTCTATATATTCAGTTACTTTTCTTGTTTATCAGCCATTTCAATTGGAGGGGGTGATGGCACTATCTGTGGGAGTAAAAACACGGTCTTCAAAAAAGATCGTGCTACCTGTCGATGCAGATAGACCACAGTTGTACTTGCACAAGAACCAGCCCCACCACACATAACCCAGACTCACGTAGATTGTACCCCATGTGATATGTCAAAAAATAAAAGAAAATGATGGAAATGTCAAAAAAAAAAGAAAATAAGTTTCCCATGTGATATGTGGTCTACTTGTTGGGAAAATTTACAAATATGAATTTCGACTTCATTTGCAAAATCTCTCTGGAATTTGTAAAATGGGCATAACTTTTGCATATGAACTCGGATTAAAAAGTTTTTTATATGAAAAATCATCTACTCGATAGTGGAATGCTACCTGGTGAAGCAGATATCTTGCTGGTTATAGATAGCTCTTTAGAGGAGGATTCGAAGGCAGATGACCAGTCCTATTATCCCCCTGAGGTGTATGCTCAAACTTGGCAGGGTTATATTACTCATATCATGCGTATGTTGTATTGCAATGCTTAGTTTTTACATCATATACACGATATTGATGCCATCTCCTTAGTTGACACATCATATATGCGATTGCCCTCTGCTCACTTGCTTTGTATATAAATCATATATTTGAATTATATCATGCCATGATGTTTACATAGACAGCATGTATCTGAATTATGGCATGCCAACCCATTTTCTAAAGACATAATATAGTTATATCATCCCATCCTGTTCACACTTCACATAGTCATCATATTTTGAATTATGTCATTCTATCCATGAATTATATCATGCTATCATGTTTCCATCGAGGGCATGTTTGTGATTTATGGCATGCCAACAACTTTAATAGACACATCGTATAGTTATATCATGTCATCCTGTTTACATAGTCATCATATTTCGAAGTATGTCATTCTATCATGTTTAGTTTGCCATCATACATGTGGAATTGTGTCATGCTATGCTGTTTAATTAGCCATCATATATGTGAAATTATGTCCAGCTATTCTGTTTGGTTAGACAACATAAATGTGAATTATTTCATGCCCTGTTTTCTTCCCTACTATCCATTACACATGTCTATCTTACAATGTCTGTATATTCAATTACTTTTCTTGTTTATCAGCCATTTCAATTGGAGGGGGTGATGGCACTATCTGTGGGAGTAAAAACACGGTCTTCAAAAAGGATCGTGCTACCTATCGATGCAGATAGACCACAGTTGTACTTGCCCAAGAACCAGCCCCACCACACATAACCCAGACTCACGCAGATTGTACCCCATGTGATATGTCAAAAAATAAAAGAAAATGATGGAAATGTCAAAAAAATAAAAGAAAATAAGTTTCCCATGTGATATGTGGTCTACTTGTTGGGAAAATTTACAAATATGAATTTCGACTTTATTTGCTAAATCTCTCTGGAATTTGTAAAATGGGCATAACTTTTGCATACGAACTCGGATTAAAAAGTTTTTTATATGAAAAATCATCTACTCGATAGTGGAATGCTACCTGGTGAAGCAGATATCTTGCTGGTTGCGGATAGCTCTTCAGAGGAGGATTCAAAGGCAGATGACCAGTCCTATTATCCCCCTGAGGTGTATGCTCAAACTTGGCAGGGTAATATTACTCATATCATGCGTATGTTGTATTGCAATGCTTAGTTTTTACATCATATACACGATATTGAATGCCATCTCCTTAGTTGACACATCATGTATGCGATTGGCCTCTGCTCACTTCCTTAGTATATAAATCATATATTTGAATTATATCATGCCATGATGTTTACATAGACAGCATGTATCTGAATTATGGCATGCCAACCCATTTTCTAAAGACATAATATAGTTATATCATCTCATCCTGTTCACACTTCACATAGTCATCATATTTTAAATTATGTCATTCTATCCGTGAATTATATCATGCTATCATGTTTCCATCGACGGCATGTTTGTGATTTATGGCATGCCAACAACTTTAATAGACACATCGTATAGTTATATCATGTCATCCTGTTTACATAGTCATCATATTTGGAAGTATGTCATTCTATCATGTTTAGTTAGCCATCATACATGTGGAATTGTGTCATGCTATCCTGTTTAATTAGCCATCATATATGTGAAATTATACCCTGCTATTCTGTTTGGTTAGACAACATAAATGTGAATTATTTCATGCCCTGTTTTCTTCCCTACTATCCATTACACATGTCTATCTTACAATGTCTATATATTCAGTTACTTTTCTTGTTTATCAGCCATTTCAATTGGAGGGGGTGATGGCACTATCTGTGGGAGTAAAAACACGGTCTTCAGAAAAGACCGTGCTACCTGTCGATGCAGATAGACCACAGTTGTACTTGCACAAGAACCAGCCCCACCACACATAACCCAGACTCACGTAGATTGTACCCCATGTGATATGTCAAAAAATAAAAGAAAATGATGGAAATGTCAAAAAAATAAAAGAAAATAAGTTTCCCATGTGATATGTGGTCTACTTGTTGGGAAAATTTACAAATATTAATTTTGACTTTATTTGCAAAATCTCTCTGGAATTTGTAAAATGGGCATAACTTTTGCATATGAACTTGGATTAAAAACTTTTTTATATGAAAAATCATCTACTCGATAGTGCAATGCTACCTGGTGAAGCAGATATCTTGCTGGTTATAGATAGCTCTTCAGAGGAGGATTCGAAGGCAGATGACCAGTCCTATTATCCCCCTGAGGTGTATGCTCAAACTTGGCAGGGTTATATTACTCATATCATGCGTATGTTGTATTGCAATGCTTAGTTTTTACATCATATACACGATATTGATGCCATCTCCTTAGTTGACACATCATATATGCAATTGCCCTCTGCTCACTTGCTTTGTATATAAATCATATATTTGAATTATATCATGCCATGATGTTTACATAGACAGCATGTATCTGAATTATGGCATGCCAACCCATTTTCTAAAGACATAATATAGTTATATCATCCCATCCTGTTCACACTTCACATAGTCATCATATTTTGAATTATGTCATTCTATCCATGAATTATATCATGCTATCATGTTTCCATCGACGGCATGTTTGTGATTTATGGCATGCCAACAACTTTAATAGACACATCGTATAGTTATATCATGTCATCCTGTTTACATAGTCATCATATTTCGAAGTATGTCATTCTATCATGTTTAGTTTGCCATCATACATGTGGAATTGTGTCATGCTATGCTGTTTAATTAGCCATCATATATGTGAAATTATGTCCAGCTATTCTGTTTGGTTAGACAACATAAATGTGAATTATTTCATGCCCTGTTTTCTTCCCTACTATCCATTACACATGTCTATCTTACAATGTCTGTATATTCAATTACTTTTCTTGTTTATCAGCCATTTCAATTGGAGGGGGTGATGGCACTATCTGTGGGAGTAAAAACACGGTCTTCAAAAAGGATCGTGCTACCTATCGATGCAGATAGACCATAGTTGTACTTGCCCAAGAACCAGCCCCACCACACATAACCCAGACTCACGCAGATTGTACCCCATGTGATATGTCAAAAAATAAAAGAAAATGATGGAAATGTCAAAAAAATAAAAGAAAATAAGTTTCCCATGTGATATGTGGTCTACTTGTTGGGAAAATTTACAAATATGAATTTCGACTTTATTTGCTAAATCTCTCTGGAATTTGTAAAATGGGCATAACTTTTGCATACGAACTCGGATTAAAAAGTTTTTTATATGAAAAATCATCTACTCGATAGTGGAATGCTACCTGGTGAAGCAGATATCTTGCTGGTTGCGGATAGCTCTTCAGAGGAGGATTCAAAGGCAGATGACCAGTCCTATTATCCCCCTGAGGTGTATGCTCAAACTTGGCAGGGTTATATTACTCATATCATGCGTATGTTGTATTGCAATGCTTAGTTTTTACATCATATACACGATATTGAATGCCATCTCCTTAGTTGACACATCATGTATGCGATTGGCCTCTGCTCACTTCCTTAGTATATAAATCATATATTTGAATTATATCATGCCATGATGTTTACATAGACAGCATGTATCTGAATTATGGCATGCCAACCCATTTTCTAAAGACATAATATAGTTATATCATCTCATCCTGTTCACACTTCACATAGTCATCATATTTTAAATTATGTCATTCTATCCGTGAATTATATCATGCTATCATGTTTCCATCGACGGCATGTTTGTGATTTATGGCATGCCAACAACTTTAATAGACACATCGTATAGTTATATCATGTCATCCTGTTTACATAGTCATCATATTTGGAAGTATGTCATTCTATCATGTTTAGTTAGCCATCATACATGTGGAATTGTGTCATGCTATCCTGTTTAATTAGCCATCATATATGTGAAATTATACCCTGCTATTCTGTTTGGTTAGACAACATAAATGTGAATTATTTCATGCCCTGTTTTCTTCCCTACTATCCATTACACATGTCTATCTTACAATGTCTATATATTCAGTTACTTTTCTTGTTTATCAGCCATTTCAATTGGAGGGGGTGATGGCACTATCTGTGGGAGTAAAAACACGGTCTTCAGAAAAGACCGTGCTACCTGTCGATGCAGATAGACCACAGTTGTACTTGCACAAGAACCAGCCCCACCACACATAACCCAGACTCACGTAGATTGTACCCCATGTGATATGTCAAAAAATAAAAGAAAATGATGGAAATGTCAAAAAAATAAAAGAAAATAAGTTTCCCATGTGATATGTGGTCTACTTGTTGGGAAAATTTACAAATATTAATTTTGACTTTATTTGCAAAATCTCTCTGGAATTTGTAAAATGGGCATAACTTTTGCATATGAACTTGGATTAAAAACTTTTTTATATGAAAAATCATCTACTCGATAGTGGAATGCTACCTGGTGAAGCAGATATCTTGCTAGTTATAGATAGCTCTTCAGAGGAGGATTCGAAGGCAGATGACCAGTCCTATTATCCCCCTGAGGTGTATGCTCAAACTTGGCAGGGTTATATTACTCATATCATGCGTATGTTGTATTGCAATGCTTAGTTTTTACATCATATACACGATATTGAATGCCATCTCCTTACTTGACACATCATATATGCGATTGCCCTCTGCTCACTTGCTTTGTATATAAATCATATATTTGAATTATATCATGCCATGATGTTTACATAGACAGCATGTATCTGAATTATGGCATGGCAACCCATTTTCTAAAGACATAATATAGTTATATCATCCCATCCTGTTCACACTTCACATAGTCAACATATTTTGAATTATGTCATTCTATCCATGAATTATATCATGCTATCATGTTTCCATCGACGGCATGTTTGTTATTTATGGCATGCCAACATCTTTAATAGACACATCCTATAGTTATATCATGTCATCCTGTTTACATAGTCATCATATTTTGAAGTATGTCATTCTATCATGTTTAGTTAGCCATCATACATGTGGAATTGTATCATGCTATGCTGTTTAATTAGCCATCATATATGTGAAATTATGTCCAGCTATTCTGTTTGGTTAGACAACATAAATGTGAATTATTTCATGCCCTGTTTTCTTCCCTACTATCCATTACACATGTCTATCTTACAATGTCTGTATATTCAATTACTTTTCTTGTTTATCAGCCATTTCAATTGGAGGGGGTGATGGCAGTATCTGTGGGAGTAAAAACACGGTCTTCAAAAAATATCGTGCTACCTATCGATGCAGATAGACCACAGTTGTACTTGCCCAAGAACCAGCCCCACAACACATAACCAAGACTCACGCAGATTGTACCCCATGTGATATGTCAAAAAATAAAAGAAAATGATGGAAATGTCAGAAAAATAAAAGAAAATAAGTTTCCCATGTGATATGTGGTCTACTTGTTGGGAAAATTTACAAATATGAATTTCGACTTTATTTGCAAAATCTCTCTGGAATTTGTAAAATGGGCATAACTTTTGCATACGAACACGGATTAAAAAGTTTTTTATATGAAAAATCATCTACTCGATAGTGGAATGCTACCTGGTGTAGCAGATATATTGCTGGTTACAGATAGCTCTTCATAGGAGGATTCAAAGGCAGATGACCAATCCTATTATCCCCCTGAGGTGTATGCTCAAACTTGGCAGGGTTATTTTACTAATATCATGCGTATGTTGTATTGCAATGCTTAGTTTTTACATCATATACACGATATTGAATGCCATCTCCTTAGTTGACACATCATATATGCGATTGCCCTCTACTCACTTGCTTAGTATATAAATCATATATTTGAATTATATCATGCCATGATGTTTACATAGACAGCATGTATCTGAATTATGGCATGCCAAAACATTTTCTAAAGACATAATATAGTTATATCATCTCATCCTGTTCACACTTCACATAGTCATCATATTTTGAATTATGTCATTCTATCCGTGAATTATATCATGCTATCATGTTTCCATCGACGGCATGTTTGTGATTTATGGCATGCCAACAACTTTAATAGACACATCCTATAGTTATATCATGTCATCCTGTTTACATAGTCATCATATTTGGAAGTATGTCATTCTATCATGTTTAGTTAGCCATCATACATGTGGAATTGTGTCATGCTATCCTGTTTAATTAGCCATCATATATGTGAAATTATGTCCTGCTATTCTGTTTGGTTAGACAACATAAATGTGAATTATTTCATGCCCTGTTTTCTTCCCTACTATCCATTACACATGTCTATCTTACAATGTCTATATATTCAATTACTTTTCTTGTTTATCAGCCATTTCAATTGGAGGGGGTGATGGCACTATCTGTGGGAGTAAAAACACGGTCTTCAAAAAAGACCGTGCTACCTGTCGATGCAGATAGACCACAGTTGTACTTGCACAAGAACCAGCCCCACCACACATAACCCAGACTCACGTAGATTGTACCCCATGTGATATGTCAAAAAATAAAAGAAAATGATGGAAATGTCAAAAAAATAAAAGAAAATAAGTTTCCCATGTGATATGTGGTCTACTTGTTGGGAAAATTTACAAATATTAATTTTGACTTTATTTGCAAAATCTCTCTGGAATTTGTAAAATGGGCATAACTTTTGCATATGAACTTGGATTAAAAACTTTTTTATATGAAAAATCATCTACTCGGTAGTGGAATGCTACTTGGTGAAGCAGATATCTTGCTGGTTATAGATAGCTCTTCAGAGGAGGATTCGAAGGCAGATGACCAGTCCTATTATCCCCCTGAGGTGTATGCTCAAACTTGGCAGGGTTATATTACTCATATCATGCGTATGTTGTATTGCAATGCTTAGTTTTTACATCATATACACGATATTGAATGCCATCTCCTTACTTGACACATCATATATGCGATTGCCCTCTGCTCACTTGCTTTGTATATAAATCATATATTTGAATTATATCATGCCATGATGTTTACATAGACAGCATGTATCTGAATTATGGCATGGCAACCCATTTTCTAAAGACATAATATAGTTATATCATCCCATCCTGTTCACACTTCACATAGTCAACATATTTTGAATTATGTCATTCTATCCATGAATTATATCATGCTATCATGTTTCCATCGACGGCATGTTTGTGATTTATGGCATGCCAACAACTTTAATAGACACATCCTATAGTTATATCATGTCATCCTGTTTACATAGTCATCATATTTTGAAGTATGTCATTCTATCATGTTTAGTTAGCCATCATCCATGTGGAATTGTGTCATGCTATGCTGTTTAATTAGCCATCATATATGTGAAATTATGTCCAGCTATTCTATTTGGTTAGACAACATAAATGTGAATTATTTCATGCCCTGTTTTCTTCCCTACTATCCATTACACATGTCTATCTTACAATGTCTGTATATTCAATTACTTTTCTTGTTTATCAGCCATTTCAATTGGAGGGGGTGATGGCAGTATCTGTGGGAGTAAAAACACGGTCTTCAAAAAATATCGTGCTACCTATCGATGCAGATAGACCACAGTTGTACTTGCCCAAGAACCAGCCACACAACACATAACCAAGACTCACGCACATTGTACCCCATGTGATATGTCAAAAAGTAAAAGAAAATGATGGAAATGTCAAAAAAAATAAAAGAAAATAAGTTTCCCATGTGATATGTGGTCTACTTGTTGGGAAAATTTACAAATATGAATTTCGACTTTATTTGCAAAATCTCTCTGGAATTTGTAAAATGGGCATAACTTTTGCATACGAACTCGGATTAAAAAGTTTTTTATATGAAAAATCATCTACTCGATAGTGGAATGCTACCTGGTGAAGCAGATATCTTGCTGGTTGCAGATAGCTCTTCAGAGGAGGATTCAAAGGCAGATGACCAGTCCTATTATCCCCCTGAGGTGTATGCTCAAACTTGGCAGGGTTATATTACTCATATCATGCGTATGTTGTATTGCAATGCTTAGTTTTTACATCATATACACGATATTGAATGCCATCTCCTTATTTGACACATCATGTATGCGATTGCCCTCTGCTCACTTCCTTAGTATATAAATCATATATTTGAATTATATCATGCCATGATGTTTACATAGACAGCATGTATCTGAATTATGGCATGCCAAAACATTTTCTAAAGACATAATATAGTTATATCATCTCATCCTGTTCACACTTCACATAGTCATAATATTTTAAATTATGTCATTCTATCCGTGAATTATATCATGCTATCATGTTTCCATCGACGGCATGTTTGTGATTTATGGCATGCCAACAACTTTAATAGACACATCGTATAGTTATATCATGTCATCCTGTTTACATAGTCATCATATTTGGAAGTATGTCATTCTATCATGTTTAGTTAGCCATCATACATGTGGAATTGTGTCATGCTATCCTGTTTAATTAGCCATCATATATGTGAAATTATATCCTGCTATTCTGTTTGGTTAGACAACATAAATGTGAATTATTTCATGCCATGTTTTCTTCCCTACTATCCATTACACATGTCTATCTTACAATGTCTATATATTCAATTACTTTTCTTGTTTATCAGCCATTTCAATTGGAGGTGGTGATGGCACTATCTGTGGGAGTAAAAACACGGTCTTCAGAAAAGACCGTGCTACCTGTCGATGCAGATAGACCACAGTTGTACTTGCACAAGAACCAGCCCCACCACACATAACCCAGACTCACGTAGATTGTAACCCATGTGATATGTCAAAAAATAAAAGAAAATGATGGAAATGTCAAAAAAATAAAAGAAAATAAGTTTCCCATGTGATATGTGGTCTACTTGTTGGGAAAATTTACAAATATTAATTTTGACTTTATTTGCAAAATCTCTCTGGAATTTGTAAAATGGGCATAACTTTTGCATATGAACTTGGATTAAAAACTTTTTTATATGAAAAATCATCTACTCGGTAGTGGAATGCTACTTGGTGAAGCAGATATCTTGCTGGTTATAGATAGCTCTTCAGAGGAGGATTCGAAGGCAGATGACCAGTCCTATTATCCCCCTGAGGTGTATGCTCAAACTTGGCAGGGTTATATTACTCATATCATGCGTATGTTGTATTGCAATGCTTAGTTTTTACATCATATACACGATATTGAATGCCATCTCCTTACTTGACACATCATATATGCGATTGCCCTCTGCTCACTTGCTTTGTATATAAATCATATATTTGAATTATATCATGCCATGATGTTTACATAGACAGCATGTATCTGAATTATGGCATGGCAACCCATTTTCTAAAGACATAATATAGTTATATCATCCCATCCTGTTCACACTTCACATAGTCAACATATTTTGAATTATGTCATTCTATCCATGAATTATATCATGCTATCATGTTTCCATCGACGGCATGTTTGTGATTTATGGCATGCCAACAACTTTAATAGACACATCCTATAGTTATATCATGTCATCCTGTTTACATAGTCATCATATTTTGAAGTATGTCATTCTATCATGTTTAGTTAGCCATCATACATTTGGAATTGTGTCATGCTATGCTGTTTAATTAGCCATCATATATGTGAAATTATGTCCAGCTATTCTGTTTGGTTAGACAACATAAATGTGAATTATTTCATGCCCTGTTTTCTTCCCTACTATCCATTACACATGTCTATCTTACAATGTCTGTATATTCTATTACTTTTCTTGTTTATCAGCCATTTCAATTGGAGGGGGTGATGGCAGTATCTGTGGGAGTAAAAACACGGTCTTCAAAAAATATCGTGCTACCTATCGATGCAGATAGACCACAGTTGTACTTGCCCAAGAACCAGCCCCACAACACATAACCAAGACTCACGCAGATTGTACCCCATGTGATATGTCAAAAAATAAAAGAAAATGATGGAAATGTCAAAAAAAATAAAAGAAAATAAGTTTCCCATGTGATATGTGGTCTACTTGTTGGGAAAATTTACAAATATGAATTTCGACTTTATTTGCAAAATCTCTCTGAAATTTGTAAAATGGGCATAACTTTTGCATACGAACTCGGATTAAAAAGTTTTTTATATGAAAAATCATCTACTCGATAGTGGAATGCTACCTGGTGTAGCAGATATCTTGCTGGTTGCAGATAGCTCTTCAGAGGAGGATTCAAAGGCAGATGACCAACCCTATTATCCCCCTGAGGTGTATGCTCAAACTTGGCAGGGTTATTTTACTAATATCATGCGTATGTTGTATTGCAATGCTTAGTTTTTACATCATATACACGATATTGAATGCCATCTCCTTAGTTGACGCATCATATATGCGATTGCCCTCTGCTCACTTGCTTAGTATATAAATCATATATTTGAATTATATCATGCCATGATGTTTACATAGACAGCATGTATCTGAATTATGGCATGCCAAAACATTTTCTAAAGACATAATATAGTTATATCATCTCATCCTGTTCACACTTCACATAGTCATCATATTTTGAATGATGTCATTCTATCCGTGAATTATATCATGCTATCATGTTTCCATCGACGGCATGTTTGTGATTTATGGCATGCCAACAACTTTAATAGACACATCCTATAGTTATATCATGTCATCCTGTTTACATAGTCATCATATTTTGAAGTATGTCATTCTATCATATTTAGTTAGCCATCATACATGTAGAATTGTGTCATGCTATCCTGTTTAGTTAGCCATCACATATGTGAAATTATGTCCTGCTATTCTGTTTGGTTAGACAACATAAATGTGAATTATTTCATGCCCTGTTTTCTTCCCTACTATCCATTACACATGTCTATCTTACAATGTCTGTATATTCAATTACTTTTCTTGTTTATGAGCCATTTCAATTGGAGGGGGTGATGGCAGTATCTGTGGGAGTAAAAACACGGTCTTCAAAAAAGATCGTGCTACCTGTCGATGGAGATAGACCACAGTTGTACTTGCCCAAGAACCAGCCCCACCACACATAACCCAGACTCACGCAGATTGTACCCCATGTGATATGTCAAAAAATAAAAGAAAATGATGGAAATGTCCAAAAAATAAAAGAAAATAAGTTTCCCATGTGATATGTGGTCTACTTGTTGGGAAAATTTACAAATATGAATTTTGACTTTATTTGCAAAATCTCTCTGGAATTTGTAAAATGGGCATAATTTTTGCATACGAACTCGGATTAAAAAGTTTTTTATATGAAAAATCATCTACTCGATACTGGAATGCTACATGGTGAAGCAGATATCTTGCTGGTTACACATAGCTCTTCAGAAGAGGATTCAGAGGCAGATGACCAGTCCTATTATCCCCCTGAGGTGTATGCTCAAACTTGGCAGGGTTATATTACTCATATCATGCATATATTGTATTGCAATGCTTAGTTTTTACATCATATACACGATATTGAATGCCATCTCCTTAGTTCACATATCATATATGCGATTAACCTATGCTCACTTCCTTAGTATATAAATCATATATTTGAATTATATCACGCCATGATGTTTACATAGACAGCATGTATCTGAATTATGGCATGCCAAAACATTTTCTAAAGACATAATATAGTTATATCATCTCATCCTGTTCACACTTCACATAGTCATCATATTTTGAATTATGTCATTCTATCCGTGAATTATATCATGCTATCATGTTTCCATCGACAAGATGTTTGTGATTTATGGCATGCCAACAACTTTAATACACACATCGTATAGTTATATCATGTCATCCTGTTTACATAGTCATCATATTTTGAACTATGTCATTCTACCATGTTTAGTTAGCCATCATACATGTGGAATTGTGTCATGCTATCCTGTTTAATTAGCCATCATATATGTGAAATTATGTCCTGCTATTCTGTTTGGTTAGACAACATAAATGTGAATTATTTCATGCCCTGTTTTCTTCCCTACTATCCATTACACATGTCTATCTTACAATGTCTGTATATTCAATTACTTTTCTTGTTTATCAGCCATTTCAATTGCAGGGGGTGATGGCAGTATCTGTGGGAGTAAAAACACAGTCTTCAAAAAATATCGTGCTACCTGTCGATGGAGATAGACTACAGTTTTACTTGCCCAAGAACCAGCCCCACCACACATAACCCAGACTCACACAGATTGTACCCCATGTGATATGTCAAAAAATAAAATAAAATGATGGAAATGTCAAAAAAATAAAAGAAAATAAGTTTCCCATGTGATATGTGGTCTACTTGTTGGGAAAATTTACAAATATGAATTTCGACTTTATTTGCAAAATCTCTCTGGAATTTGTAAAATGGGCATAACTTTTGCATACGAACTCGGATTAAAAAGATTTTTATATGAAAAATCATCTATTCGATGGTGGAATGCTACCTGGTGAAGCAGATATCTTGCTGGTTACAGATAGCTCTTCAGAGGAGGATTCAGAGGCAGATGACCAGTCCTATTACCCCCCTGAGGTGTATGCTCAAACTTGGCAGGGTTATATTACTCATATCATGCATATATTGTATTGCAATGCTTAGTTTTTACATCATAGACACGATATTGAATGCCATCTCCTTAGTTGACACATCATATATGCGTTTGCCCTCTGCTCACTTCCTTAGTATATAAATCATATATTTGAATTATATCATGCCATGATGTTTACATAGACAGCATGTATCTGAATTATGGCATGCCAACCCATTTTCTGAAGACAGAATATAGTTATATCATCTCATCCTGTTCACACTTCACATAGTCATCATATTTTGAATTATGTCATTCTATCCGTGAATTATATCATGCTATCATGTTTCCATCGACAAGATGTTTGTGATTTATGGCATGCCAACAACTTTAATAGACACATCGTATAGTTATATCATGTCATCCTGTTTACATAGACATCATATTTTGAAGTATGTCATTCTATCATGTTTAGTTAGCCATCATACATGTGGAATTGTGTCATGCTATCCTGTTTAATTAGCCATCATATATGTGAAATTATGTCCTGCTATTCTGTTTGGTTAGACAACATAAATGTGAATTATTTCATGCCCTGTTTTCTTCCCTACTATCCATTACACATGTCTATCTTACAATGTCTGTATATTCAATTACTTTTCTTGTTTATCAGCCATTTCAATTGGAGGGGGTGATGGCAGTATCTGTCGGAGTAAAAACACGGTCTTCAAAAAATATCATGCTACCTGTCGATGGAGATAGACCACAGTTGTACTTGCCCAAGAACTAGCCCCACCACACATAACCCAGACTCACGCAGATTGTACCCCATGTGATATGTCAAAAACTAAAAGAAAATGATGGAAATGTCAAAAAAAAAAGAAAATAAGTTTCCCATGTGATATGTGTCTACTTGTTGGGAAAATTTACAAATATGAATTTTGACTTTATTTGCAAAATCTCTCTGGAATTTGTAAAATGGGCATAACTTTTGCATACGAACTCGGATTAAAAAGTTTTTTATATGAAAAATCATCTACTCGATAGTGGAATGCTACCTGGTGAAGCAGATATCTTGCTGGTTACAGATAGCTCTTCAGAGGAGGATTCAGAGGCAGATGACCAGTCCTATTATCCCCCTGAGGTGTATGCTCAAACTTGGCAGGGTTATATTACTCATATCATGCATATATTATATTGCAATGCTTAGTTTTACATCATATACACGATATTGAATGCCATCTCCTTAGTTGACACATCATATATGCGATTGCCCTCTCCTCACTTCCTTAGTATATAAATCATATATTTGAATTGTATCATGCCATGATGTTTACATATACAGCATGCATCTGAATTATGGCATGCCAACCCATTTTCTAAAGACATAATATAGTTATATCATCTCATCCTGTTCGCACTTCACATAGTCATCATATTTTGAATTTTGGCATTCTATCTATGAATTATATCATGCCATGATGTTTACATAGACAGCATGTATTTGAATTATGCCATGCCAACCCATTTTCTAAAGACATAATATAGTTATATCATCTCATCCTGTTCACACTTCACATATTCATCATATTTTGAATTATGTCATTCTATCCGTGAATTATATCATGCTATCATGTTTCCATCGACGGCATGTTTGTGATTTATGGCATGCCAACAACTTTAATACACACATCGTATAGTTATATCATAACATCCTGTTTACATAGTCATCATATTTTGAAGTATGTCATTCTATCATGTTTAGTTAGCCATCATACATGTGGAATTATGTCATGCTATCCTGTTTAATTAGCCATCATATATGTGAAATTATGTCCTGCTATTCTGTTTGGTTAGACAACATAAATGTTAATTATTTCATGCCCTGTTTTCTTCCCTACTATCCATTACACATGTCAATCTTACAATGTCTGTATATTCAATTACTTTTCTTGTTTATCAGCCATTTCAATTGCAGGGGGTGATGGCAATATCTGTGGGAGTTAAAATACGGTTTTCAAAAAATATCGTGCTACCTGTCAATGGAGATAGACCACAGTTGTACTTGCCCAAGAACCAGCCCCACCACACATAACCCAGACTCACGCAGATTCTACCCCATGTGATATGTCAAAAAATAAAAGAAAATGATGGAAATTTCAAAAAAATAAAGGAAAATAAGTTTCCCATGTGATATGTGTCTACTTGTTGGGAAAATTTACAAATATGAATTTTGACTTTATTTGCAAAATCTCTCTGGAATTTGTAAAATGGGCATAACTTTTGCTTACGAACTCGGATTAAAAAGTTTTTTATATGAAAAATCATCTACTCGATAGTGGAATGCTACCTGGTGAAGCAGATATCTTGCTGGTTACAGATAGCTCTTCAGAGGAGGATTCAGAGGCAGATGACCAGTCCTATTATCCCCCTAAGGTGTATGCTCAAACTTGGCAGGGTTATATTACTCATATCATGCATATATTATATTGCAATGCTTAGTTTTACATCATATACATGATATTGAATGCCATCTCCTTAGTTGACACATCATATATGCGATTGCCCACTTTTCACTTCCTTAGTATATAAATCATATATTTGAATTATATCATGCCATGATGTTTACATATACAGCATGCATCTGAATTATGGCATGCCAACCCATTTTCTAAAGACATAATATAGTTATATCATCTCATCCTGTTCGCACTTCACATAGTCATCATATTTTGAATTTTGGCATTCTATCCGTGAATTATATCATGCTATCATGTTTCCATCGACGGCATGTTTGTGATTTATGACATGCCAACAACTTTAATAGACACATCGTATAGTTATATCATCTCATCCTGTTTACATAGTCTTCATATTTTAAGTATGTCATTCTATCATGTTTAGTTAGCCATCGTACGTGTGGAATTGTGTCATGCTATCCTGTTTAATTAGCCATCATATATGTGAAATTATGTCCTGCTATTCTATTTGGTTAGACAACATAAATGTGAATTATTTCATGCCCTGTTTTCTTCCCTACTATCCATTACACATGTCTATCTTACAATGTCTGTATATTCAATTACTTTTCTTGTTTATCAGCCATTTCAATTACAGGGGATGATGGTAGTATCTGTGGGAGTAAAACACGGTCTTCAAAAAATATCGTGCTACCTGTCGATGGAGATAGACTACAGTTGTACATGCCCAAGAACCAGCCCCACCACACATAACCCAGACTCACGCAGATTGTACCCCATGTGATATGTCAAAAAATAAAATAAAATGATGGAAATGTCAAAAAAATAAAAGAAAATAAGTTTCCCATGTGATATGTGGTCTACTTGTTGGGAAAATTTACAAATATGAATTTCGACTTTATTTGCAAAATCTCTCTGGAATTTGTAAAATGGGCATAACTTTTGCATACGAACTCGGATTAAAAAGTTTTTTATATGAAAAATCTTCTACTCGATAGTGGACTGCTACCTTGTGAAGCAGATATCTTGCTGGTTACAGATAGCTCTTCAGAGGAGGATTCAGAGGCAGATGACCAGTCCTATTATCCCCCTGAGGTGTATATTCAAACTTGCCAGGGTTATATTACTCATATCATGCATATATTGTATTGCAATGCTTAGTTTTACATCATATACACGATATTGAATGCCATCTCCTTAGTTGACACATCATATATGCGATTGCCCTCTCCTCACTTCCTTAGTATATAAATCATATATTTGAATTATATCATGCCATGATGTTTACATATACAGCATGTATCTGAATTATGGCATGCCAACCCATTTTCTAAAGACATAATATAGTTATATCATCTCATCCTGTTTACATAGTCATCATATTTTGAAGTATGTCATTCTATCATGTTTAGTTAGCCACCATACATGTGGAATTGTGTCATGCTATCCTGTTTAATTAGCCATCATATATGTGAAATTATGTCCTGCTATTCTGTTTGGTTAGACAACATAAATGTGAATTATTTCATGCCCTGTTTTCTTCCCTACTATCCATTACACATGTCTATCTTACAATGTCTGTATATTCAATTACTTTTCTTGTTTATCAGCCATTTCAATTGGAGGGGGTGATGGCAGTATCTGTCGGAGTAAAAACACGGTCTTCAAAAAATATCATGCTACTTGTCGATGGAGATAGACCACAGTTGTACTTGCCCAAGAACTAGCCCCACCACACATAACCCAGACTCACGTAGATTGTACCCCATGTGATATGTCAAAAAATAAAAGAAAATGATGGAAATGTCAAAAAAAAAGAAAATAAGTTTCCCATGTGATATGTGTCTACTTGTTGGGAAAATTTACAAATATGAATTTTGACTTTATTTGCAAAATCTCTCTGGAATTTGTAAAATGGGCATAACTTTTGCATACGAACTCGGATTAAAAAGTTTTTTATATGAAAAATCATCTACTCGATAGTGGAATGCTACCTGGTGAAGCAGATATCTTGCTGGTTACAGATAGCTCTTCAGAGAAGGATTCAGAGGCAGATGACCAGTCCTATTATCCCCCTGAGGTGTATGCTCAAACTTGGCAGGGTTATATTACTCATATCATGCATATATTATATTGCAATGCTTAGTTTTACATCATATACACGATATTGAATGCCATCTCCTTAGTTGACACATCATATATGCGATTGCCCACTTTTCACTTCCTTAGTATATAAATCATATATTTGAATTATATCATGCCATGATGTTTACATATACAGCATGCATCTGAATTATGGCATGCCAACCCATTTTCTAAAGACATAATATAGTTATATCATCTCATCCTGTTCGCACTTCACATAGTCATCATATTTTGAATTTTGCCATTCTATCCGTGAATTATATCATGCTATCATGTTTCCATCGACGGCATGTTTGTGATTTATGACATGCCAACAACTTTAATAGACACATCGTATAGTTATATCATCTCATCCTGTTTACATAGTCTTCATATTTTAAGTATGTCATTCTATCATGTTTAATTAGCCATCATACATGTGGAATTGTGTCATGCTATCCTGTTTAATTAGCCATCATATATGTGAAATTATGTCCTGCTATTCTATTTGGTTAGACAACATAAATGTGAATTATTTCATGCCCTGTTTTCTTCCCTACTATCCATTACACATGTCTATCTTACAATGTCTGTATATTCAATTACTTTTCTTGTTTATCAGCCATTTCAATTGCAGGGGATGATGGTAGTATCTGTGGGAGTAAAACACGGTCTTCAAAAAATATCGTGCTACCTGTCGATGGAGATAGACTACAGTTATACTTGCCCAAGAACCAGCCCCACCACACATAACCCAGACTCACGCAGATTGTACCCCATGTGATATGTCAAAAAATAAAATAAAATGATGGAAATGTCAAAAAAATAAAAGAAAATAAGTTTCCCATGTGATATGTGGTCTACTTGTTGGGAAAATTTACAAATATGAATTTCGACTTTATTTGCAAAATCTCTCTGGAATTTGTAAAATGGGCATAACTTTTGCATACGAACTCGGATTAAAAAGTTTTTTATATGAAAAATCATCTACTCGATAGTGGAATGCTACCTTGTGAAGCAGATATCTTGCTGGTTACAGATAGCTCTTCAGAGGAGGATTCAGAGGCAGATGACCAGTCCTATTATCCCCCTGAGGTGTATGCTCAAACTTGGCAGGGTTATATTACTCATATCATGCATATATTGTATTGCAATGCTTAGTTTTTACATCATATACATGATATTGAATGCCATCTCCTTAGTTGACACATCATATATGTGTTTGCCCTCTGCTCACTTCCTTAGTATATAAATCATCTATTTGAATTATATCATGCCATGATGTTTACATAGACAGCATGTATCTGAATTATGGCATGCCAACCCATTTTCTAAAGACATAATATAGTTATATCATCTCATCCTGTTCGCACTTCACATAGTCATCATATTTTGAATTATGTCATTCTATCCGTGAATTATATCATGCTATCATGTTTCCATCGACGGCATGTTTGTGATTTATGGCATGCCAACAACTTTAATAGACACATCGTATAGTTATATCATGTCATCCTGTTTACATAGTCATCATATTTTGAAGTATGTCATTCTATCATGTTTAGTTAGCCACCATACATGTGGAATTGTGTCATGCTATCCTGTTTAATTAGCCATCATATATGTGAAATTATGTCCTGCTATTCTGTTTGGTTAGACAACATAAATGTGAATTATTTCATGCCCTGTTTTCTTCCCTACCATCCATTACACATGTCTATCTTACAATGTCTGTATATTCAATTACTTTTCTTGTTTATCAGCCATTTCAATTGGAGGAGGTGATGGCAGTATCTGTCGGAGTAAAAACACGGTCTTCAAAAAATATCGTGCTACCTGTCGATGGAGATAGACCACAGTTGTACTTGCCCAAGAACCAGCCCCACCACACATAACCCAGACTCACGCAGATTGTAGCCGATGTGATATGTCAAAAAATAAAAGAAAATGATGTAAATGTCAAAAAAATGAAAGAAAATAAGTTTCCCATGTGATATGTGTCTACTTGTTGGGAAAATTTACAAATATGAATTTTGACTTTATTTGCAAAATCTCTCTGGAATTTGTAAAATGGGCATAACTTTTGCATACGAACTCGGATTAAAAAGTTTTGTATATGAAAAATCATCTACTCGATAGTGGAATGCTACCTGGTGAAGCAGATATCTTGCTGGTTACAGATAGCTCTTCAGAGGAGGATTCAGAGGCAGATGACCAGTCCTATTATCCCCCTGAGGTGTATGCTCAAACTTGGCAGGGTTATATTACTCATATCATGCATATATTGTATTGCAATGCTTAGTTTTACATCATATACACGATATTGAATGCCATCTCCTTAGTTCACACATCATATATGCGATTGCCCTCTGCTCACTTCCTTAGTATATAAATCATATATTTGAATTATATCATGCCATGATGTTTACATATACAGCATGTATCTGAATTATGGCATGCCAACCCATTTTCTAAAGACATAATATAGTTATATCATCTCATCCTGTTCGCACTTCACATAGTCATCATATTTTGAATTATGTCATTCTATCCGTGAATTATATCATGCTATCATGTTTCCATCGACGGCATGTTTGTGATTTATGGCATGCCAACAACTTTAATAGACACATCTTATAGTTATATCATGTCATGCTGTTTACATAGTCATCATATTTTGAAGTATGTCATTCTATCATGTTTAGTTAGCCATCATACATGTGGAATTGTGTCATGCTATCCTGTTTAATTAGCCATTATATATGTGAAATTATGTCCTGCTATTCTGTTTGGTAGACAACATAAATGTGAATTATTTCATGCCCTGTTTTCTTCCCTACTATCCATTACACATGTCTATCTTACAATGTCTGTATATTCAATTACTTTTCTTGTTTATCAGCCATTTCAATTGGAGGGGGTGATGGCAGTATCTGTGGGAGTAAAAACACGGTCTTCAAAAAATATCGTGCTACCTGTCGATGGAGATAGACTACAGTTGTACTTGCCCAAGAACCAGCCCCACCACACATAACCCAGACTCACGCAGATTGTACCCCATGTGATATGTCAAAAAATAAAAGATAATGATGGAAATGTCAAAAAAATAAAAGAAAATAAGTTTCCCATGTGATATGTGGTCTACTTGTTGGGAAAATTTACAAATATGAATTTCGACTTTATTTGCAAAATCTCTCTGGAATTTGTAAAATGGGCATAACTTTTGCATACGAACTCGGATTAAGAAGTTTTTTATATGAAAAATCATCTACTCGATAGTGCAATGCTACCTGGTGAAGCAGATGCCTTGCTGGTTACAGATAGCTCTTCAGAGGAGGATTCAGAGGCAGATGACCAGTCCTATTATCCCCCCTGAGGTGTATGCTCAAACTTGGCAGGGTTATATTACTCATATCACGCATATATTGTATTGCAATGCTTAGTTTTTACATCATATAAATGATATTGAATGCCATCTCCTTAGTTGACACATCATATATGTGTTTGCCCTCCGCTCACTTCCTTAGTATATAAATCATATATTTGAATTATATCTTGCCATGATGTTTACATAGACAGCATGTATCTGAATTATGGCATGCCAACCCATTTTCTAAAGACATAATATAGTTATATCATCATATACTTGCCCAAGAACCAGCCCCACCACACATAACCCAGACTCACGCAGATTGTACCCCATGTGATATGTCAAAAAATAAAAGAAAATGATGGAAATGTCAAAAATATAAAAGAAAATAATTTTCCCATGTGATATGTGGTCTACTTGTTGGGAAAATTTAGAAATATGAGTTTTGACTTTATTTGCAAAATTTCTATGGAATTTGTAAAATGGGCATAACTTTTGCATACGAACTTGGATTAAAAAGTTTTTTATATGAAAAATCATCTACTCGATAGTGGAATCCTACCTGGTGAAGCAGATATCTTGCTCGTTACATATAGCTCTTCAGAGGAGGATTCGGAGGTAGATGACCAGTCCTATTATCCCCCTGAGGTGTATGCTCAAACTTGGCAGGGTTATATTACTAATATCATGCATATATTGTATTGCAATGTTGAGTTTTTACATCATATACACGATATTGAATGCCATCTCCTTAGTTGACACATCATATATGCGATTGCCCTCTGCTCACTTCTTAGTATATAAATCATATATTTGAATTATATCATGCCATGATGTTTACATAGACAGCATGTATCTGAATTATGGCATGCCAACCCATTTTCTAAAGACATAATATAGTTATATCATCTCATCCTGTTCACACTTCACATAGTCATCATATTTTGAATTATGTCATTCTATCCGTGAATTATATCATGCTATCATGTTTCCATCGACGGCACGTTTGTGATTTATGGCATGCCAACAACTTTAATAAACACATCGTATAGTTATATCATGTCATCCTGTTTACATAGTCATCATATTTTGAAGTATGGAATTCTATCATGTTTAGTTAGCCATCATACATGTGGAATTGTGTCATGCTATCCTGTTTAATTAGCCATCATATATGTGAAATTATGTCCTGCTATTCTGTTTCGTTAGACAACATAAATGTGAATTATTTCATGCCCTGTTTTCTTCCCTACTATCCATTACACATGTCTCTCTTAAAATGTCTGTATATTCAATTACTTTTCTTGTTTATCAGCCATTTCAATTGGAGGGGGTGATGGCAGTATCTGTGGGAGTAAGAACACGGTCTTCAAAAATTATCGTGCTACCTGTCGATGGAGATAGACCACAGTTGTACTTGCCCAAGAACCAGCCCCACCACACATAACCCAGACTCACACAGGTTGTACCCCATGTGATATGTCAAAAAATAAAAGAAAATGATGGAAATGTCTAAAAAATAGAAGAAAATAAGCTTCCCATGTGATATGTGGTCTACTTGTTGGGAAAATTTACAAATATGAATTTCGACTTTATTTGCAAAATCTCTCTGGAATTTGTAAAATGGGCATCACTTTTGCATACGAACTCGGATTAAAAAGTTTTTTATATGAAAAATCATCTACTCGATCATGGAATGCTACCTGGTGAAGCAGATGTCTTGCTGGTTACAGATAGCTCTTCAGAGGAGGATTCAGAGGTAGATGACCAGTCCTATTATCCCCCTGAGGTGTATGCTCAAACCTGGCAGGGTTATATTACTCATATCATGCATATATTGTATTGCAATGCTTAGTTTTTACATCATATACACGATATTGAATGCCATCTCCTTAGTTGACACATCATATATGCGATTGCCCTCTGCTCACTTCTTAGTATATAAATAATATATTTGAATTATATCATGCCATGATGTTTACATAGACAGCATGTATCTGAATTATGGCATGCCAACCCGTTTTCTAAAGACATAATATAGTTATATCATCTCATCCTATTCACACTTCACATAGTCATCATATTTTGAATTATGTCATTCTATCCGTGAATTATATCATGCTATCATGTTTCCATCGACGGCACGTTTGTGATTTATGGCATGCCAACAACTTTAATAGACACATCGTATAGTTATATCATGTCATCCTGTTTACATAGTCATCACATTTTGAAGTATGGAATTCTATCATGTTTAGTTAGCCATCATACATGTGGAATTGTGTCATGCTATCCTGTTTAATTAGCCATCATATATGTGAAATTATGTCCTGCTATTCTGTTTGGTTAGACAACATAAATGTGAATTATTTCATGCCTTGTTTTCTTCCCTACTATCCATTACACATGTCTATCTTAAAATGTCTGTATATTCAATTACTTTTCTGGTTTATCAGCCATTTCAATTCGAGGGGGTGATGGCAGTATCTGTGGGAGTAAGAACACGGTCTTCAAAAATTATCGTGCTACCTGTCGATGGAGATAGACCACAGTTGTACTTGCCCAAGAACCAGCCCCACCACACATAACCCAGACTAACACAGGTTGTACCCCATGTGATATGTCAAAAAATAAAAGAAAATGATGGAAATGTCTAAAAAATAGAAGAAAATAAGTTTCCCATGTGATATGTGGTCTACTTGTTGGGAAAATTTACAAATATGAATTTCGACTTTATTTGCAAAATCTCTCTGGAATTTGTAAAATGGGCATCACTTTTGCATACGAACTCGGATTAAAAAGTTTTTTATATGAAAAATCATCTACTCGATCATGGAATGCTACCTGGTGAAGGTGATGTCTTGCTGGTTACAGATAGCTCTTCAGAGGAGGATTCAGAGGCAGATGACCAGTCCTATTATCCCCCTGAGGTGTATGCTCAAACTTGGCAGGGTTATATTACTCATATCATGCATATATTGTATTGCAATGCTTAGTTTTTACATCATATACACGATATTGAATGCCATCTCCTTAGTTGACACATCATATATGCGATTGCCCTCTGCTCACTTCCTTAGTATATAAATCATATATTTGAATTATATCATGCCATGATATTTACATAGACAGCATGTATCTGAATTATGGCATGCCAACCCATTTTCTAAAGACATAATATAGTTATATCATCTCATCCTGTTCACACTTCACATAGTCATCATATTTTGAATTATGTCATTCCATCCGTGAATTATATCATGCTATCATGTTTCCATCGACGGGATGTTTGTGATTTATGGCATGCCAACAACTTTAATAGACACATCGTATAGTTATATCATGTCATCCTGTTTACATAGTCATCATATTTTGAAGTATGTCATTCTATCATGTTTAGTTAGCCATCATACAGGTGGAATTGTGTCATGCTATCCTGTTTAATTATCCATCATATATGTGAAAAATTGTCCTGCTATTCTGTTTGGTTAGACAACATAAATGTGAATTATTTCATGCCCTGTTTTCTTCCCTACTATCCATTACACATGTCTATCTTACAATGTCTGTATATTCAATTACTTTCCTTGTTTATCAGCCATTTCAATTGGGGGGGTGATGGCTGTATCTGTGGGAGTAAAAACACGGTCTTCAAAAAATATCGTGCTACCTGTTGATGGAGATAGACCACAGTTGTACTTGCCCAAGAACCAGCCCCACCACACATAACCCAGACTCACGCAGATTGTACCCCATGTGATATGTAAAAAAATAAAAGAAAATGATGGAAATGTGAAAAAAAAGAAAATAAGTTTCCCATGTGATATGTGGTCTACTTGTTGGGAAAATTTACATATATGAATTTCAACTTTATTTGCAAAATCTCTCTGGAATTTGTAAAATGGGCATAACTTTTGCATACGAACTCGGATTAAAAAGTTTTTTATATGAAAAATCATCTACACGATAGTGGAATGCTACCTGGTGAAGCAGATATCTTGCTCGTTACAAATAGCTCTTCAGAGGAGGATTCAGAGGCAGATGACCAGTCCTAGTATCCCCCTGAGGTGTATGCTCAAACCTGGCAGGGTTATATTACTCATATCATGCATATATTGTATTGCAATGCTTAGTTTTTACATCATATACACGATATTGAATGCCATCTCCTTAGTTGACACATCATATATGCGATTGCCCTCTGCTCACTTCTTAGTATATAAATTATATATTTGAATTATATCATGCCATGATGTTTACATAGACAGCATGTATCTGAATTATGGCATGCCAACCCATTTTCTAAAGACATAATATAGTTATATCATCTCATCCTATTCACACTTCACATAGTCATCATATTTTGAATTATGTCATTCTATCCGTGAATTATATCATGCTATCATGTTTCCATCGACGGCACGTTTGTGATTTATGGCATGCCAACAACTTTAATAGACACATCGTATAGTTATATCATGTCATCCTGTTTACATAGTCATCACATTTTGAAGTATGGAATTCTATCATGTTTAGTTAGCCATCATACATGTGGAATTGTGTCATGCTATCCTGTTTAATTAGCCATCATATATGTGAAATTATGTCCTGCTATTCTGTTTGGTTAGACAACATAAATGTGAATTATTTCATGCCTTGTTTTCTTCCCTACTATCCATTACACATGTCTATCTTAAAATGTCTGTATATTCAATTACTTTTCTGGTTTATCAGCCATTTCAATTCGAGGGGGTGATGGCAGTATCTGTGGGAGTAAGAACACGGTCTTCAAAAATTATCGTGCTACCTGTCGATGGAGATAGACCACAGTTGTACTTGCCCAAGAACCAGCCCCACCACACATAACCCAGACTAACACAGGTTGTACCCCATGTGATATGTCAAAAAATAAAAGAAAATGATGGAAATGTCTAAAAAATAGAAGAAAATAAGTTTCCCATGTGATATGTGGTCTACTTGTTGGGAAAATTTACAAATATGAATTTCGACTTTATTTGCAAAATCTCTCTGGAATTTGTAAAATGGGCATCACTTTTGCATACGAACTCGGATTAAAAAGTTTTTTATATGAAAAATCATCTACTCGATCATGGAATGCTACCTGGTGAAGGTGATGTCTTGCTGGTTACAGATAGCTCTTCAGAGGAGGATTCAGAGGCAGATGACCAGTCCTATTATCCCCCTGAGGTGTATGCTCAAACTTGGCAGGGTTATATTACTCATATCATGCATATATTGTATTGCAATGCTTAGTTTTTACATCATATACACGATATTGAATGCCATCTCCTTAGTTGACACATCATATATGCGATTGCCCTCTGCTCACTTCCTTAGTATATAAATCATATATTTGAATTATATCATGCCATGATATTTACATAGACAGCATGTATCTGAATTATGGCATGCCAACCCATTTTCTAAAGACATAATATAGTTATATCATCTCATCCTGTTCACACTTCACATAGTCATCATATTTTGAATTATGTCATTCCATCCGTGAATTATATCATGCTATCATGTTTCCATCGACGGGATGTTTGTGATTTATGGCATGCCAACAACTTTAATAGACACATCGTATAGTTATATCATGTCATCCTGTTTACATAGTCATCATATTTTGAAGTATGTCATTCTATCATGTTTAGTTAGCCATCATACAGGTGGAATTGTGTCATGCTATCCTGTTTAATTATCCATCATATATGTGAAAAATTGTCCTGCTATTCTGTTTGGTTAGACAACATAAATGTGAATTATTTCATGCCCTGTTTTCTTCCCTACTATCCATTACACATGTCTATCTTACAATGTCTGTATATTCAATTACTTTCCTTGTTTATCAG
The DNA here is from genome assembly GCF_002575655.3 of Aegilops tauschii subsp. strangulata. Lineage (NCBI taxonomy): Eukaryota > Viridiplantae > Streptophyta > Magnoliopsida > Poales > Poaceae > Aegilops > Aegilops tauschii. The sequence goes on from NC_053035.3 coordinate 403,150,589, forward strand.
CCATTTCAATTGGGGGGGTGATGGCTGTATCTGTGGGAGTAAAAACACGGTCTTCAAAAAATATCGTGCTACCTGTTGATGGAGATAGACCACAGTTGTACTTGCCCAAGAACCAGCCCCACCACACATAACCCAGACTCACGCAGATTGTACCCCATGTGATATGTAAAAAAATAAAAGAAAATGATGGAAATGTGAAAAAAAAGAAAATAAGTTTCCCATGTGATATGTGGTCTACTTGTTGGGAAAATTTACATATATGAATTTCAACTTTATTTGCAAAATCTCTCTGGAATTTGTAAAATGGGCATAACTTTTGCATACGAACTCGGATTAAAAAGTTTTTTATATGAAAAATCATCTACACGATAGTGGAATGCTACCTGGTGAAGCAGATATCTTGCTCGTTACAGATAGCTCTTCAGAGGAGGATTCAGAGGCAGATGACCAGTCCTAGTATCCCCCTGAGGTGTATGCTCAAACCTGGCAGGGTTATATTACTCATATCATGCATATATTGTATTGCAATGCTTAGTTTTTACATCATATACACGATATTGAATGCCATCTCCTTAGTTGACACATCATATATGCGATTGCCCTCTGCTCACTTCTTAGTATATAAATTATATATTTGAATTATATCATGCCATGATGTTTACATAGACAGCATGTATCTGAATTATGGCATGCCAACCCATTTTCTAAAGACATAATATAGTTATATCATCTCATCCTATTCACACTTCACATAGTCATCATATTTTGAATTATGTCATTCTATCCGTGAATTATATCATGCTATCATGTTTCCATCGACGGCACGTTTGTGATTTATGGCATGCCAACAACTTTAATAGACACATCGTATAGTTATATCATGTCATCCTGTTTACATAGTCATCACATTTTGAAGTATGGAATTCTATCATGTTTAGTTAGCCATCATACATGTGGAATTGTGTCATGCTATCCTGTTTAATTAGCCATCATATATGTGAAATTATGTCCTGCTATTCTGTTTGGTTAGACAACATAAATGTGAATTATTTCATGCCCTGTTTTCTTCCCTACTATCCATTACACATGTCTATCTTAAAATGTCTGTATATTCAATTACTTTTCTTGTTTATCAGCCATTTCAATTGGAGGGGGTGATGGCAGTATCTGTGGGAGTAAGAACACGGTCTTCAAAAATTATCGTGCTACCTGTCGATGGAGATAGACCACAGTTGTACTTGCCCAAGAACCAGCCCCACCACACATAACCCAGACTCACACAGGTTGTACCCCATGTGATATGTCAAAAAATAAAAGAAAATAATGGAAATGTCTAAAAAATAGAAGAAAATAAGTTTCCCATGTGATATGTGGTCTACTTGTTGGGAAAATTTACAAATATGAATTTCGACTTTATTTGCAAAATCTCTCTGGAATTTGTAAAATGGGCATCACTTTTGCATACGAACTCGGATTAAAAAGTTTTTTATATGAAAAATCATCTACTCGATCATGGAATGCTACCTGGTGAAGGAGATGTCTTGCTGGTTACAGATAGCTCTTCAGAGGAGGATTCAGAGGCAGATGACCAGTCCTATTATCCCCCTGAGGTGTATGCTCAAACTTGGCAGGGTTATATTACTCATATCATGCATATATTGTATTGCAATGCTTAGTTTTTACATCATATACACGATATTGAATGCCATCTCCTTAGTTGACACATCATATATGCGATTGCCCTCTGCTCACTTCCTTAGTATATAAATCATATATTTGAATTATATCATGCCATGATATTTACATAGACAACATGTATCTGAATTATGGCATGCCAACCCATTTTCTAAAGACATAATATAGTTATATCATCTCATCCTGTTCACACTTCACATAGTCATCATATTTTGAATTATGTCATTCCATCCGTGAATTATATCATGCTATCATGTTTCCATCGACGGGATGTTTGTGATTTATGGCATGCCAACAACTTTAATAGACACATCGTATAGTTATATCATGTCATCCTGTTTACATAGTCATCATATTTTGAAGTATGTCATTCTATCATGTTTAGTTAGCCATCATACAGGTGGAATTGTGTCATGCTATCCTGTTTAATTAGCCATCATATATGTGAAAAATTGTCCTGCTATTCTGTTTGGTTAGACAACATAAATGTGAATTATTTCATGCCCTGTTTTCTTCCCTACTATCCATTACACATGTCTATCTTACAATGTCTGTATATTCAATTACTTTCCTTGTTTATCAGCCATTTCAATTGGGGGGTGATGGCTGTATCTGCGGGAGTAAAAACACGGTCTTCAAAAAATATCGTGCTACCTGTCGATGGAGATAGACCACAGTTGTACTTGCCCAAGAACCAGCCCCACCACACATAACCCAGACTCACGCAGATTGTACCCCATGTGATATGTAAAAAAATAAAAGAAAATGATGGAAATGTGAAAAAAAAGAAAATAAGTTTCCCATGTGATATGTGGTCTACTTGTTGGGAAAATTTACAAATATGAATTTCAACTTTATTTGCAAAATCTCTCTGGAATTTGTAAAATGGGCATAACTTTTGCATACGAACTCGGATTAAAAAGTTTTTTATATGAAAAATCATCTACACGATAGTGGAATGCTACCTGGTGAAGCAGATATCTTGCTGGTTACAGATAGCTCTTCAGAGGAGGATTCAAAGGCAGATGAGCAGTCCTATTATCCCCTGAGGTTTATGCTCAAACCTGGCAGGGTTATATTACTCATATCATGCATATATTGTATTTCAATGCTTAGTTTTTACATCATATACACGATATTGAATGCCACCTCCTTAGTTGACACATCATATATGTGATTGCCCTATACTCACTTCTTAGTATATAAATAATATATTTGAATTATATCATGCCATGATGTTTACATAGACAACATGTTCTGAATTATGGCATGCCAACCCATTTTCTAAAGACATAATATAGTTATATCATCTCATCCTGTTCACACTTCACATAGTCATCATATTTTTAATTATGTCATTCTATCCGTGAATTATATCATGCTATCATGTTTCCATCGACGGCATGTTTGTGATTTATGGCATGCCAACAACTTTAATAGACACATCGTATAGTTATATCATGTCATCCTGTTTACATAGTCATCATATTTTGAAGTATGTCATTCTATCATGTTTAGTTAGTAATCATACATGTGGAATTGTGTCATGCTATCCTGTTTAATTAGCCATCATATATGTGAAATTATGTCCTGCTATTCTGTTTGGTTAGACAACATAAATGTGAATTATTTCATGCCCTGTTTTCTTCCCTACTATCCATTACACATGTCTATCTTACAATGTCTGTATATTCAATTACTTTTCTTGTTTATCAGCCATTTCAATTGGAGGGGGTGATGGCTGTATCTGTGGGTGTAAAAACACGGCCTTAAAAAAATATCATGCTACATGTCGATGGAGATAGACCACAGTTGTACTTGCCCAAGAACCAGCCCCACCACACATAACCCAGACTCACACAGGTTGTACCCCATGTGATATGTCAAAAAATAAAAGAAAATGATGGAAATGTCTAAAAAATAAAAGAAAATAAGTTTCCCATGTGATATGTGGTCTACTTGTTGGGAAAATTTACAAATATGAATTTCGACTTTATTTGCAAAATCTCTCTGGAATTTGTAAAATGGGTATCACTTTTGCATACGAACTCGGATTAAAAAGTTTTTTATATGAAAAATCATCTACTCGATGGTGGAATGCTACCTGGTGAAGCACATGTCTTGCTGGTTACAGATAGCTCTTCAAAGGAGGATTCAGAGGCAGATGACCAGTCCTATTATCCCCCTGAGGTGTATGCTCAAACTTGGCAGGGTTATATTACTCATATCATGCATATATTGTATTGCAATGCTTAGTTTTTACATCATATAGACGATATTGAATGCCATCTCCTTAGTTGACACATCATATATGCGATTGCCCTCTGCTCACTTCCTTGGTATATAAATCATATATTTGAATTATATCATGCCATGATATTTACATAGACAGCATGTATCTGAATTATGGCGTGCCAACCCATTTTCTAAAGACATAATATAGTTATATCATCTCATCCTGTTCACACTTCACATAGTCATCATATTTTGAATTATGTCATTCTATCCGTGAATTATATCATGCTATCATTTTTCCATCGACAGCACGTTTCTGATTTATGGCATGCCAACAACTTTAATAGACACATCGTATAGTTATATCATGTCATCCTGTTTACATAGTCATCATATTTTGAAGTATGTCATTCTATCATGTTTAGTTAGCCATCATACAGGTGGAATTATGTCATGCTATCCTGTTTAATTAGCCATCATATATGTGAAAAATTGTCCTGCTATTTTGTTTGGTTAGACAACATAAATGTGAATTATTTCATGCCCTGTTTTCTTCCCTACTATCCATTACCCATGTCTATCTTACAGTGTCTGTATATTCAATTACTTTTCTTGTTTATTAGCCATATCAATTGGAGGGGGTGATGGTTGTATCTGTGGGTGTAAAAACATGGTCTTCAAAAAATATCGTGCTACCTGTCGATGGAGATAGACCACAGTTGTACTTGCCCAAGAACCAGCACCACCACACATAACCCAGACTCACACAGGCTGTACCCCATGTGATATGTCAAAAAATAAAAGAAAATGATGGAAATGTCTAAAAAATAAAAGAAAATAAGTTTCCGATGTGATATGTGGTCTACTTGTTGGCAAAATTTACAAATATGAATTTCAACTTTATTTGCAAAATCTCTCCGGAATTTGTAAAATGGGCATAACTTTTGCATACGAACTCGGATTAAAAAGTTTTTTATATGAAAAATCATCTACACGATAGTGGAATGCTACCTGGTGAAGCAGATATCTTGCTGGTTACAGATAGCTCTTCAGAGGAGGATTCAGAGGCAGATGAGCAGTCCTATTATCCCCCTGAGGTGTATGCTCAAACCTGGCAGGGTTATATTACTCATATCATGCATATATTGTATTGCAATGCTTAGTTTTTACATCATATACACGATATTGAATGCCATCTCCTTAGTTGACACATCATATATGTGATTGCCCTCTACTCACTTCTTAGTATATAAATCACATATTTGAATTATATCATGCCATGATGTTTACATAGACAGCATGTATCTGAATTATGGCATGCCAACCCATTTTCTAAAGACATAATATAGTTATATCATCTCATCCTATTCACACTTCACATAGTCATCATATTTTGAATTATGTCATTTTATCCGTGAATTATATCATGCTATCATGTTTCCATCGACGGCACGTTTCTGATTTATGGCATGCCAACAACTTTAATAGACACATCTATAGTTATATCATGTCATCCTGTTTACATAGTCATCATATTTTGAAGTATGTCATTCTATCATGTTTAGTTAGCCATCATACAGGTGGAATTGTTTCATGCTATCCTGTTTAATTAGCCATCATATATGTGAAAAATTGTCCTGCTATTCTGTTTGGTTAGACAACATTAATATGAATTATTTCATGCCCTGTTTTCTTCCCTACTATCCATTACACATGTCTATCTTACAATGTCTGTATATTCAATTACTTTTCTTGTTTATCAGCCATTTCAATTGGAGGGGGTGATGGCTGTATCTGTGGGAGTAAAAACACGGTCTTCAAAAAATATCGTGCTACCTGTCGATGGAGATAGACCACAGTTGTACTTGCCCAAGAACCAGCCCCACCACACATAACCCAGACTCACGCAGATTGTACCCCGTGTGATATGTCAAAAAATAAAAGAAAATGATGGAAATGTCAAAAAAATAAAAGAAAATAAGTTTCCCATGTGATATGTGGTCTACTTGTTGGGAAAATTTACAAATATGAATTTCAACTTTTTTTGCAAAATCTCTCTGGAATTTGTAAAATGGGCATAACTTTTGCATACGAACTCGGATTAAAAAGTTTTTTATATGAAAAATCATCTACACGATAGTGGAATGCTACCTGGTGAAGCATATATCTTGCTGGTTACAGATAGCTCTTCAGAGGAGGATTCAGAGGCAGATGACCAGTCCTATTATCCCCCTGAGGTGTATGCTCAAACCTGGCAGGGTTATATTACTCATATCATGCATATATTGTATTGCAATGCTTAGTTTTTACATCATATACACGATATTGAATGCCATCTCCTTAGTTGACACATCATATATGTGATTGCCCTCTACTCACTTCTTAGTATATAAATCATATATTTGAATTATATCATGCCATGATGTTTACATAGACAGCATGTATCTGAATTATGGCATGCCAACCCATTTTCTAAAGACATAATATAGTTATATCATCTCATCCTGTTCACACTTCACATAGTCATCATATTTTGAATTATGTCATTCTATCCGTGAATTATATCATGCTATCATGTTTCCATCGACGGCATGTTTGTGATTTATGGAATGCCAACAACTTTAATAGACACATCGTATAGTTATATCATGTCATCCTGTTTACATAGTCATCATATTTTGAAGTATGTCATTCTATCATGTTTAGTTAGCCATCATACATGTGGAATTGTGTCATGCTATCCTGTTTAATTAGCCATCATATATGTGAAATTATGTCCTGCTATTCTGTTTGGTTAGACAACATAAATGTGAATTATTTCATGCCCTGTTTTCTTCCCTACTATCCATTGCACGTGTCTATCTTACAATGTCTGTATATTCAATTAATTTTCTTGTTTATCAGCCATTTCAATTGGAGGGGGTGATGGCTGTATCTGTGGGTGTAAAAACACGGTCTTCAAAAAATATCGTGCTACCTGTCGATGGAGATAGACCACAGTTGTACTTGCCCAAGAACCAGCACCACCACACATAACCCAGACTCACACAGGCTGTACCCCATGTGATATGTCAAAAAATAAAAGAAAATGATGGAAATGTCTAAAAAATAAGAGAAAATAATTTTCCCATGTGATATGTGGTCTACTTGTTGGGAAAATTTACAAATATGAATTTCAACTTTATTTGCAAAATCTCTCTAGAATTTGTGAAATGGGCATAACTTTTGCATACGAACTCGGATTAAAAAGTTTTTTATATGAAAAATCATCTACACGATAGTGGAATGCTACCTGGTGAAGCAGATATCTTGCTGGTTACAGATAGCTCTTCAGAGGAGGATTCAGAGGCAGATGACCAGTCCTATTATCTCCCTGAGGTGTATGCTCAAACCTGGCAGGGTTATATTACTCATATCATGCATATATTGTATTGCAATGCTTAGTTTTTACATCATATACACGATATTGAATGCCATCTCCTTAGTTGACACATCATATATGTGATTGCCCTCTACTCACTTCTTAGTATATAAATCATATATTTGAATTATATCATGCCATGATGTTTACATAGACAGCATGTATCTGAATTATGGCATGCCAACCCATTTTCTAAAGACATAATATAGTTATATCATCTCATCCTGTTCACACTTCACATAGTCATCATATTTTGAATTATGTCATTTTATCCGTGAATTATATCATGCTATCATGTTTCCATCGACGGCACGTTTATGATTTATGGCATGCCAACAACTTTAATAGACACATCGTATAGTTATATCATGTCATCCTGTTTACATAGTCATCATATTTTGAAGTATGTCATTCTATCATGTTTAGTTAGCCATCATACAGGTGGAATTGTTTCATGCTATCCTGTTTAATTAGCCATCATATATGTGAAAAATTGTCCTGCTATTCTGTTTGGTTAGACAACATAAATGTGAATTATTTCATGCCCTGTTTTCTTCCCTACTATCCATTACACATGTCTATCTTACAATGTCTGTATATTCAATTACTTTTCTTGTTTATCAGCCATTTCAATTGGAGGGGGTGATGGCTGTATCTGAGGGAGTAAAAACACGGTCTTCAAAAAATATCGTGCTACCTGTCGATGGAGATAGACCACAGTTGTACTTGCCCAAGAACCAGCCCCACCACACATAACCCAGACTCACGCAGATTGTACCCCATGTGATATGTCAAAAAATAAAAGAAAATGATGGAAATGTGAAAAAAAAGAAAATAAGTTTCCCATGTGATATGTGGTCTACTTGTTGGGAAAATTTACAAATATGAATTTCAACTTTTTTGCAAAATCTCTCTGGAATTTGTAAAATGGGCATAACTTTTGCATACGAACTCGGATTAAAAAGTTTTTTATATGAAAAATCATCTACACGATAGTGGAATGCTACCTGGTGAAGCAGATATCTTGCTGGTTACAGATAGCTCTTCAGAGGAGGATTCAGAGGCAGATGACCAGTCCTATTATCCCCCTGAGGTGTATGCTCAAACCTGGCAGGGTTATATTACTCATATCATGCATATATTGTATTGCAATGCTTAGTTTTTACATCATATACACGATATTGAATGCCATCTCCTTAGTTGACACATCATATATGTGATTGCCCTCTACTCACTTCTTAGTATATAAATCATATATTTGAATTATATCATGCCGTGATGTTTACATAGACAGCATGTATCTGAATTATGGCATGCCAACCCATTTTCTAAAGACATAATATAGTTATATCATCTCATCCTGTTCACACTTCACATAGTCATCATATTTTGAATTATGTCATTTTATCCGTGAATTATATCATGCTATCATGTTTCCATCGACGGCACGTTTCTGATTTATGGAATGCCAACAACTTTAATAGACACATCGTATAGTTATATCATGTCATCCTGTTTACATAGTCATCATATTTTGAAGTATGTCATTCTATCATGTTTAGTTAGCCATCATACATGTGGAATTGTGTCATGCTATCCTGTTTAATTAGCCATCATATATGTGAAATTATGTCCTGCTATTCTGTTTGGTTAGACAACATAAATGTGAATTATGTCATGCCCTGTTTTCTTCCCTACTATCCATTACACATGTCTATCTTACAATGTCTGTATATTCAATTAATTTTCTTGTTTATCAGCCATTTCAATTGGAGGGGGTGATGGCTGTATCTGTGGGTGTAAAAACACGGTCTTCAAAAAATATCGTGCTACCTGTCGATGGAGATAGACCACAGTTGTACTTGCCCAAGAACCAGCACCACCACACATAACCCAGACTCACACAGGCTGTACCCCATGTGATATGTCAAAAAATAAAAGAAAATGATGGAAATGTCTAAAAAATAAAAGAAAATAATTTTCCCATGTGATATGTGGTCTACTTGTTGGGAAAATTTACAAATATGAATTTCAACTTTATTTGCAAAATCTCTCTAGAATTTGTAAAGTGGGCATAACTTTTGCATACGAACACGGATTAAAAAGTTTTTTATATGAAAAATCATCTACACGATAGTGGAATGCTACCTGGTGAAGCAGATATCTTGCTGGTTACAGATAACTCTTCAGAGGAGGATTCAGAGGCAGATGACCAGTCCTATTATCCCCCTGAGGTGTATGCTCAAACCTGGCAGGGTTATATTACTCATATCATGCATATATTGTATTGCAATGCTTAGTTTTTACATCATATACATGATATTGAATGCCATCTCCTTAGTTGACACATCATATATGTGATTGCCCTCTACTCACTTCTTAGTATATAAATCATATATTTGAATTATATCATGCCATGATGTTTACATAGACAGCATGTATCTGAATTATGGCATGCCAACCCATTTTCTAAAGACATAATATAGTTATATCATCTCATCCTGTTCACACTTCACATAGTCATCATATTTTGAATTATGTCATTTTATCCGTGAATTATATCATGCTATCATGTTTCCATCGACGGCACGTTTCTGATTTATGGCATGCCAACAACTTTAATAGACACATCGTATAGTTATATCATGTCATCCTGTTTACATAGTCATCATATTTTGAAGTATGTCATTCTATCATGTTTAGTTAGCCATCATACAGGTGGAATTGTTTCATGCTATCCTGTTTAATTAGCCATCATATATGTGAAAAATTGTCCTGCTATTCTGTTTGGTTAGACAACATAAATGTGAATTATTTCATGCCCTGTTTTCTTCCCTACTATCCATTACACATGTCTATCTTACAATGTCTGTATATTCAATTACTTTTCTTGTTTATCAGCCATTTCAATTGGAGGGGGTGATGGCTGTATCTGAGGGAGTAAAAACACGGTCTTCAAAAAATATCGTGCTACCTGTCGATGGAGATAGACCACAGTTGTACTTGCCCAAGAACCAGCCCCACCACACATAACCCAGACTCACGCAGATTGTACCCCATGTGATATGTCAAAAAATAAAAGAAAATGATGGAAATGTGAAAAAAAAGAAAATAAGTTTCCCATGTGATATGTGGTCTACTTGTTGGGAAAATTTACAAATATGAATTTCAACTTTTTTTGCAAAATCTCTCTGGAATTTGTAAAATGGGCATAACTTTTGCATACGAACTCGGATTAAAAAGTTTTTTATATGAAAAATCATCTACACGATAGTGGAATGCTACCTGGTGAAGCAGATATCTTGCTGGTTACAGATAGCTCTTCAGAGGAGGATTCAGAGGCAGATGACCAGTCCTATTATCCCCCTGAGGTGTATGCTCAAACCTGGCAGGGTTATATTACTCATATCATGCATATATTGTATTGCAATGCTTAGTTTTTACATCATATACACGATATTGAATGCCATCTCCTTAGTTGACACATCATATATGTGATTGCCCTCTACTCACTTCTTAGTATATAAATCATATATTTGAATTATATCATGCCATGATGTTTACATAGACAGCATGTATCTGAATTATGGCATGCCAACCCATTTTCTAAAGACATAATATAGTTATATCATCTCATCCTGTTCACACTTCACATAGTCATCATATTTTGAATTATGTCATTTTATCCGTGAATTATATCATGCTATCATGTTTCCATCGACGGCACGTTTCTGATTTATGGAATGCCAACAACTTTAATAGACACATCGTATAGTTATATCATGTCATCCTGTTTACATAGTCATCATATTTTGAAGTATGTCATTCTATCATGTTTAGTTAGCCATCATACATGTGGAATTGTGTCATGCTATCCTGTTTAATTAGCCATCATATATGTGAAATTATGTCCTGCTATTCTGTTTGGTTAGACAACATAAATGTGAATTATGTCATGCCCTGTTTTCTTCCCTACTATCCATTACACATGTCTATCTTACAATGTCTGTATATTCAATTAATTTTCTTGTTTATCAGCCATTTCAATTGGAGGGGGTGATGGCTGTATCTGTGGGTGTAAAAACACGGTCTTCAAAAAATATCGTGCTACCTGTCGATGGAGATAGACCACAGTTGTACTTGCCCAAGAACCAGCACCACCACACATAACCCAGACTCACACAGGCTGTACCCCATGTGATATGTCAAAAAATAAAAGAAAATGATGGAAATGTCTAAAAAATAAAAGAAAATAATTTTCCCATGTGATATGTGGTCTACTTGTTGGGAAAATTTACAAATATGAATTTCAACTTTATTTGCAAAATCTCTCTAGAATTTGTAAAATGGGCATAACTTTTGCATACGAACACGGATTAAAAAAATTTTTATATGAAAAATCATCTACACGATAGTGGAATGCTACCTGGTGAAGCAGATATCTTGCTGGTTACAGATAGCTCTTCAGAGGAGGATTCAGAGGCAGATGACCAGTCCTATTATCCCCCTGAGGTGTATGCTCAAACCTGGCAGGGTTATATTACTCATATCATGCATATATTGTATTGCAATGCTTAGTTTTTACATCATATACATGATATTGAATGCCATCTCCTTAGTTGACACATCATATATGTGATTGCCCTCTACTCACTTCTTAGTATATAAATCATATATTTGAATTATATCATGCCATGATGTTTACATAGACAGCATGTATCTGAATTATGGCATGCCAACCCATTTTCTAAAGACATAATATAGTTATATCATCTCATCCTGTTCACACTTCACATAGTCATCATATTTTGAATTATGTCATTTTATCCGTGAATTATATCATGCTATCATGTTTCCATCGACGGCACGTTTCTGATTTATGGCATGCCAACAACTTTAATAGACACATCGTATAGTTATATCATGTCATCCTGTTTACATAGTCATCATATTTTGAAGTATGTCATTCTATCATGTTTAGTTAGCCATCATACAGGTGGAATTGTTTCATGCTATCCTGTTTAATTAGCCATCATATATGTGAAAAATTGTCCTGCTATTCTGTTTGGTTAGACAACATAAATGTGAATTATTTCATGCCCTGTTTTCTTCCCTACTATCCATTACACATGTCTATCTTACAATGTCTGTATATTCAATTACTTTTCTTGTTTATCAGCCATTTCAATTGGAGGGGGTGATGGCTGTATCTGTGGGAGTAAAAACACGGTCTTCAAAAAATATCGTGCTACCTGTCGATGGAGATAGACCACAGTTGTACTTGCCCAAGAACCAGCCCCACCACACATAACCCAGACTCACGCAGATTGTACCCCATGTGATATGTCAAAAAATAAAAGAAAATGATGGAAATGTGAAAAAAAAAATAAGTTTCCCATGTGATATGTGGTCTACTTGTTGGGAAAATTTACAAATATGAATTTCAACTTTTTTTGCAAAATCTCTCTGGAATTTGTAAAATGGGCATAACTTTTGCATACGAACTCGGATTAAAAAGTTTTTTATATGAAAAATCATCTACACGATAGTGGAATGCTACCTGGTGAAGCAGATATCTTGCTGGTTACAGATAGCTCTTCAGAGGAGGATTCAGAGGCAGATGACCAGTCCTATTATCCCCCTGAGGTGTATGCTCAAACCTGGCAGGGTTATATTACTCATATCATGCATATATTGTATTGCAATGCTTAGTTTTTACATCATATACACGATATTGAATGCCATCTCCTTAGTTGACACATCATATATGTGATTGCCCTCTACTCACTTCTTAGTATATAAATCATATATTTGAATTATATCATGCCATGATGTTTACATAGACAGCATGTATCTGAATTATGGCATGCCAACCCATTTTCTAAAGACATAATATAGTTATATCATCTCATCCTGTTCACACTTCACATAGTCATCATATTTTGAATTATGTCATTTTATCCGTGAATTATATCATGCTATCATGTTTCCATCGACGGCACGTTTCTGATTTATGGAATGCCAACAACTTTAATAGACACATCGTATAGTTATATCATGTCATCCTGTTTACATAGTCATCATATTTTGAAGTATGTCATTCTATCATGTTTAGTTAGCCATCATACATGTGGAATTGTGTCATGCTATCCTGTTTAATTAGCCATCATATATGTGAAATTATGTCCTGCTATTCTGTTTGGTTAGACAACATAAATGTGAATTATGTCATGCCCTGTTTTCTTCCCTACTATCCATTACACATGTCTATCTTACAATGTCTGTATATTCAATTAATTTTCTTGTTTATCAGCCATTTCAATTGGAGGGGGTGATGGCTGTATCTGTGGGTGTAAAAACACGGTCTTCAAAAAATATCGTGCTACCTGTCGATGGAGATAGACCACAGTTGTACTTGCCCAAGAACCAGCACCACCACACATAACCCAGACTCACACAGGCTGTACCCCATGTGATATGTCAAAAAATAAAAGAAAATGATGGAAATGTCTAAAAAATAAAAGAAAATAATTTTCCCATGTGATATGTGGTCTACTTGTTGGGAAAATTTACAAATATGAATTTCAACTTTATTTGCAAAATCTCTCTAGAATTTGTAAAGTGGGCATAACTTTTGCATACGAACACGGATTAAAAAGTTTTTTATATGAAAAATCATCTACACGATAGTGGAATGCTACCTGGTGAAGCAGATATCTTGCTGGTTACAGATAGCTCTTCAGAGGAGGATTCAGAGGCAGATGAGCAGTCCTATTATCCCCCTGAGGTGTATGCTCAAACCTGGCAGGGTTATATTACTCATATCATGCATATATTGTATTGCAATGCTTAGTTTTTACATCATATACACGATATTGAATGCCATCTCCTTAGTTGACACATCATATATGTGATTGCCCTATACTCACTTCTTAGTATATAAATCATATATTTGAATTATATCATGCCATGATGTTTACATAGACAGCATGTATCTGAATTATGGCATGCCAACCCATTTTCTAAAGACATAATATAGTTATATCATCTCATCCTGTTCACACTTCACATAGTCATCATATTTTGAATTATGTCATTCTATCCGTGAATTATATCATGCTATCATGTTTCCATCGACGGCATGTTTGTGATTTATGGCATGCCAACAACTTTAATAGACACATCGTATAGTTATATCATGTCATCCTGTTTACATAGTCATCATATTTTGAAGTATGTCATTCTATCATGTTTAGTTAGCCATCATACATGTGGAATTGTGTCATGCTATCCTGTTTAATTAGCCATCATATATGTGAAAAATTGTCCTGCTATTCTGTTTGGTTAGACAACATAAATGTGAATTATTTCATGCCCTCTTTTCTTCCCTACTATCCATTACACATGTCTATCTTACAATGTCTGTATATTCAATTACTTTTCTTGTTTATCAGCCATTTCAATTGGAGGGGGTGATGGCTGTATCTGTGGGAGTAAAAACACGGTCTTCAAAAAATATCGTGCTACCTGTCGATGGAGATAGACCACAGTTGTACTTGCCCAACAACCAGCCCCACCACACATAACCCAGACTCACGCAGATTGTACCCCATGTGATATGTCAAAAAATAAAAGAAAATGATGGAAATGTGAAAAAAAAAGAAAATAAGTTTCCCATGTGATATGTGGTCTACTTGTTGGGAAAATTTACAAATATGAATTTCAACTTTATTTGCAAAATCTCTCTGGAATTTGTAAAATGGGCATAACTTTTGCATACGAACTCGGATTAAAAAGTTTTTTATATGAAAAATCATCTACACGATAGTGGAATGCTACCAGGTGAAGCAGATATCTTGCTGGTTACAGATAGCTCTTCAGAGGAGGATTCGGAGGCAGATGACCAGTCCTATTATCCCCCTAAGGTGTATGCTCAAACCTGGCAGGGTTATATTACTCATATCATGCATATATTGTATTGCAATGCTTAGTTTTTACATCATATACACGATATTGAATGCCATCTCCTTAGTTGACACATCATATATGTGATTGCCCTGTACTCACTTCTTAGTATATAAATCATATATTTGAATTATGTCATGCCATGATGTTTACATAGACAGCATGTATCTGAATTATGGCATGCCAACCCATTTTCTAAAGACAGAATATAGTTATATCATCTCATCATGTTCACACTTCACATAGTCATCATATTTTGAATTATGTCATTCTATCCGTGAATTATATCATGCTATCATGTTTCCATCGACGGCATGTTCGTGATTTATGGCATGCCAACAACTTTAATAGACACATCGTATAGTTATATCATGTCATCCTGTTTACATAGTCATCATATTTTGAAGTATGTCATTCTACCATGTTTAGTTAGCCATCATACATGTGGAATTGTGTCATGCTATCCTGTTTAATTAGCCATCATATATGTGAAATTATGTCCTACTATTCTGTTTGGTTAGACAACATAAATGTGAATTATTCCATGCCCTGTTTTCTTCCCTACTATCCATTACACATGTCTATCTTACAATGTCTGTATATTCAATTACTTTTCTTGTTTATCAGCCATTTCAATTGGAGGGGGTGATGGCTGTATCTGTGGGAGTAAAAACACGGTCTTCAAAAAATATCGTGCTACCTGTCAATGGAGATAGACCACAGTTGTACTTGCCCAAGAACCAGCCCCACCACACATAACCCAGACTCACGCAGATTGTACCCCATGTGATATGTCAAAAAATAAAAGAAAATGATGGAAATGTGAAAAAAAAGAAAATAAGTTTCCCATGTGATATGTGGTCTACTTGTTGGGAAAATTTACAAATATGAATTTCAACTTTATTTGCAAAATCTCTCCGGAATTTGTAAAATGGGCATAACTTTTGCATACAAACTCGGATTAAAAAGTTTTTTATATGAAAAATCATCTACACGATAGTGGAATGCTACCTGGTGAAGCAGATATCTTGCTGGTCACAGTTAGCTCTTCAGAGGAGGATTCAGAGGCAGATGACCAGTCCTATTATCCCCCTGAGGTATATGCTCAAACCTGGCAGGGTTATATTACTCATATCATGCATATATTGTATTGCAATGCTTAGTTTTTACATCATATACACGATATTGAATGCCATCTCCCTAGTTGACACATCATATATGTGATTGCCCTGTACTCACTTCTTAGTATATAAATCATATATTTGAATTATGTCATGCCATGATGTTTACATAGACAGCATGTATCTTAATTATGGCATGCCAACCCATTTTCTAAAGACAGAATATAGTTATATCATCTCATCATGTTCACACTTCACATAGTCATCATATTTTGAATTATGTCATTCTATCCGTGAATTATATCATGCTATCATGTTTCCATCGACGGCATGTTTGTGATTTATGGCATGCCAACAACTTTAATAGACACATCGTATAGTTATATCATGTCATCCTCTTTACATAGTCATCATATTTTGAAGTATGTCATTCTACCATGTTTAGTTAGCCATCATACATGTGGAATTGTGTCATGCTATCCTGTTTAATTAGCCATCATATATGTGAAATTATGTCCTGCTATTCTGTTTGGTTAGACAACATAAATGTGAATTATTCCATGCCCTGTTTTCTTCCCTACTATCCATTACACATGTCTATCTTACAATGTCTGTATATTCAATTACTTTTCTTGTTTATCAGCCATTTCAATTGGAGGGGGTGATGGCTGTATCTGTGGGAGTAAAAACACGGTCTTCAAAAAATATCGTGCTACCTGTCAATGGAGATAGACCACAGTTGTACTTGCCCAAGAACCAGCCCCACCACACATAACCCAGACTCACGCAGATTGTACCCCATGTGATATGTCAAAAAATAAAAGAAAATGATGGAAATGTGAAAAAAAGAAAATAAGTTTCCCATGTGATATGTGGTCTACTTGTTGGGAAAATTTACAAATATGAATTTCAACTTTATTTGCAAAATCTCTCCGGAATTTGTAAAATGGGCATAACTTTTGCATACAAACTCGGATTAAAAAGTTTTTTATATGAAAAATCATCTACACGATAGTGGAATGCTACCTGGTGAAGCAGATATCTTGCTGGTCACAGTTAGCTCTTCAGAGGAGGATTCAGAGGCAGATGACCAGTCCTATTATCCCCCTGAGGTGTATGCTCAAACCTGGCAGGGTTATATTACTCATATCATGCATATATTGTATTGCAATGCTTAGTTTTTACATCATATACACGATATTGAATGCCATCTCCCTAGTTGACACATCATATATGTGATTGCCCTCTACTCACTTCTTAGTATATAAATCATATATTTGAATTATATCATGCCATGATGTTTACATAGACAGCATGTATCTGAATTATGGCATGCCAACCCATTTTCTAAAGACATAATATAGTTATATCATCTCATCCTGTTCACACTTCACATAGTCATCATATTTTGAATTATGTCATTCTATCCGTGAATTATATCATGCTATCATGTTTCCATCGACGACATGTTTGTGATTTATGGCATGCCAACAACTTTAATAGACACATCGTATAGTTATATCATGTCATCCTGTTTACATAGTCATCATATTTTGAAGTATGTCATTCTATCATGTTTAGTTAGCCATCATACATGTGGAATTGTGTCATGCTATCCTGTTTAATTAGCCATCATATATGTGAAATTATGTCCTGCTATTCTGTTTGGTTAGACAACATAAATGTGAATTATTTCATGCCCTGTTTTCTTCCCTACTATCCATTACACATGTCTATCTTACAATGTCTGTATATTCAATTACTTTTCTTGTTTATCAGCCATTTCAATTGGAGGGGGTGATGGCTGTATCTGTGGGTGTAAAAACACGGTCTTCAAAAAATATCGTGCTACCTGTCGATGGAGATAGACCACAGTTGTACTTGCCCAAGAACCAGCCCCACCACACATAACCCAGACTCACGCAGATTGTACCCCATGTGATATGTCAAAAATAAAAGAAAATGATGGAAATGTGAAAAAAAAGAAAATAAGTTTCCCATGTGATATGTGGTCTACTTGTTGGGAAAATTTACAAATATGAATTTCAACTTTATTTGCAAAATCTCTCTGGAATTTGTAAAATGGGCATAACTTTTGCATACGAACTCGGATTAAAAAGTTTTTTATATGAAAAATCATCTACACGATAGTGGAATGCTACCTGGTGAAGCAGATATCTTGCTGGTTACAGATAGCTCTTGAGAGGAGGATTCAGAGGCAGATGACCAGTCCTATTATCCCCCTGAGGTGTATGCTCAAACCTGGCAGGGTTATATTACTCATATCATGCATATATTGTATTGCAATGCTTAGTTTTTACATCATATACACGATATTGAATGCCATCTCCTTAGTTGACACATCATATATGTGATTGCCCTCTGCTCACTTCTTAGTATATAAATCATATATTTGAATTATATCATGCCATGATGTTTACATAGACAGCATGTATTTGAATTATGGCATGCCAACCCATTTTCTAAAGACATAATATAGTTATATCATCTCATCCTGTTCACACTTCACATAGTCATCATATTTTGATTTATGTCGTTCTATCCGTGAATTATATCATGCTATCATGTTTCCATCGACGGCATGTTTGTGATTTATGGCATGCCAACAACTTTAATAGACACATCGTATAGTTATATCATGTCATCCTGTTTACATAGTCATCATATTTTGAAGTATGTCATTCTATCATGTTTAGTTAGCCATCATACATGTGGAATTGTGTCATGCTATCCTGTTTAATTAGCCATCATATATGTGAAATTATGTCCTGCTATTTTGTTTGGTTAGACAACATAAATGTGAATTATTTCATGCCCTGTTTTCTTCCCTACTATCCATTACACATGTCTATCTTACAATGTCTGTATATTCAATTACTTTTCTTGTTTATCAGCCATTTCAATTGGAAGGGGGTGATGGCTGTATCTGTGGGTGTAAAAACACGGTCTTCAAAAAATATCGTGCTACCTGTCGATGGAGATAGACCACAGTTGTACTTGCCCAAGAACCAGCCCCACCACACATAACCCAGACTCACGCAGATTGTACCCCATGTGATATGTCAAAAAATAAAATAAAATGATGGAAATGTGAAAAAAAAGAAAATAAGTTTCCCATGTGATATGTGGTCTACTTGTTGGGAAAATTTACAAATATGAATTTCAACTTTATTTGCAAAATCTCTATGGAATTTGTAAAATGGGCATAACTTTTGCATACGAACTCGGATTAAAAAGTTTTTTATATGAAAAAGCATCTACACGATAGTGGAATGCTACCTGGTGAAGCAGATAACTTGCTGGTTACAGATAGCTCTTCAGAGGAGGATTCAGAGGCAGATGACCAGTCCTATTATCCCCCTGAGGTGTATGCTCAAACCTGGCAGGGTTATATTACTCATATCATGCATATATTGTATTGCAATGCTTAGTTTTTACATCATATACACGATATTGAATGCCATCTCCTTAGTTGACACATCATATATGCGATTGCCCTCTGCTCACTTCTTAGTATATAAATCATATATTTGAATTATATCATGCCATGATGTTTACATAGACAACATGTATCTGAATTATGGAATGCCAACCCATTTTCTAAAGACATAATATAGTTATATCATCTCATCCTGTTCACACTTCACATAGTCATCATATTTTGAATTATGTCATTCTATCCGTGAATTATATCATGCTATCATGTTTCCATCGAGGGCATGTTTGTGATTTATGGCATGCCAACAACTTTAATAGACACATCGTATAGTTATATCATGTCATCCTGTTTACATAGTCATCATATTTTGAAGTATGTCATTCTATCATGTTTAGTTAGCCATCATACATGTGGAATTGTGTCATGCTATCCTGTTTAATTAGCCATCATATATGTGAAATTATGTCCTGCTATTCTGTTTGGCTAGACAACATAAATGTGAATTATTTCATGCCCTGTTTTCTTCCCTACTATCCATTACACATGTCTATCTTACAATATCTGTATATTCAATTACTTTTCTTGTTTATCAGCCATTTCAATTGGAGGGGGTGATGGCTGTATCTGTGGGTGTAAAAACACGGTCTTTAAAAAATATCGTGCTACCTGTCGATGGAGATAGACCACAGTTGTACTTGCCCAAGAACCAGCCCCACCACACATAACCGAGACACACGCAGATTGTACCCCATGTGATATGTCAAAAAATAAAAGAAAATGATGGAAATGTCTAAAAAATAAAAGAAAATAAGTTTCCCATGTGATATGTGGTCTACTTGTTGGGAAAATTTACAAATATGAATTTCAAATTTATTTGCAAAATCTCTCTGGAATTTGTAAAATGGGCATAACTTTTGCATACGAACTCGGATTAAAAAGTTTTTTATATGAAAAATCATCTACTTGATGGTGGAATGCTACCTGGTGAAGCAGATGTCTTGCTGGTTACAGATAGCTCTTCAGAGGAGGATTCAGAGGCAGATGACCAGTCCTATTATCCCCCTGAGGTGTATGCTCAAACTTGGCAGGGTTATATTACTCATATCATGCATATATTGTATTGCAATGCTTAGTTTTTACATCATATACACGATATTGAATGCCATCTCCTTAGTTGACACATCATATATGCGATTGCCCTCTGCTCACTTCCTTAGTATATAAATCATATATTTGAATTATATCATGCCATGATGTTTACATAGACAGCATGTATCTGAATTATGGCATGCCAACCCATTTTCTAAAGACATAATATAGTTATATCATCTCATCCTGTTCACACTTCACATAGTCATCATATTTTGAATTATGTCATTCTATCCGTGAATTATATCATGCTATCATGTTTCCATCGACGGCATGTTTGTGATTTATGGCATGACAACAACTTTAATAGACACATCGTATAGTTATATCATGTCATCCTGTTTACATAGTCATCATATTTTGAAGTATGTCATTCTATCATGTATAGTTAGCCATCATACATGTGGAATTGTGTCATGCTATCCTGTTTAATTAGCCCTTATATATGTGAAATTATGTCCTGCTATTCTGTTTGGTTAGACAACATAAATGTGAATCATTTCATGCCCTGTTTTCTTCCCTACTATCCATTACACATGTCTATCTTACAATGTCTGTATATTCAATTACTTTTCTTGTTTATCAGCCATTTCAATTGGAGGGGGTTTATGGATGTATCTGTGGGTGTAAAAACACGGTCTTCAAAAAATATCGTGCTACCTGTCGATGGAGATAGACCACAGTTGTACTTGCCCAAGAACCAGCCCCACCACACATAACCCAGACTCACGCAGATTGTACCCCATGTGATATGTCAAAAAATAAAAGAAAATGATGGAAATGTGAAAAAAAAAAATAAGTTTCCCATGTGATATGTGGTCTACTTGTTGGGAAAATTTACAAATATGAATTTCAAATTTATTTGCAAAATCTCTCTGGAATTTGTAAAATGGGCATAACTTTTGCATACGAACTCGGATTAAAAAGTTTTTTATATGAAAAATCATCTACACGATAGTGGAATGCTACCTGGTGAAGCAGATATCTTGCTGGTTACAGATAGCTCTTTAGAGGAGAATTCAGAGGCAGATGACCAGTCCTATTATCCCCCTGAGGTGTATGCTCAAACCTGGCAGGGTTATATTACTCATATCATGCATATATTGTATTGCAATGCTTAGTTTTTACATCATATACACGATATTGAATGCCATCTCCTTAGTTGACACATCATATATGTGATTGCCCTCTGCTCACTTCTTAGTATATAAATCATATATTTGAATTATATCATGCCATCCTGTTCACACTTCACATAGTCATCATATTTTGAATTATGTCATTCTATCCGTGAATTATATCATGCTATCATGTTTCCATCGACGTCATGTTTGTGATTTATGGCATGCCAACAACTTTAATAGACACATCGTATAGTTATATCATGTCATCCTGTTTACATAGTCATCATATTTTGAAGTACGTCATTCTATCATGTTTAGTTAGCCATCATACATGTGGAATTGTGTCATGCTATCCTGTTTAATTAGCCATCATATATGTGAAATTATGTCCTGCTATTCTGTTTGGCTAGACAACATAAATGTGAATTATTTCATGCCCTGTTTTCTTCCCTACTATCCATTACACATGTCTATCTTACAATGTCTGTATATTCAATTACTGTTCTTGTTTATCAGCCATTTCAATTGGAGGGGGTGATGGCTGTATCTGTGGGTGTAAAAACACGGTCTTTAAAAAATATCGTGCTACCTGTCGATGGAGATAGACCACAGTTGTACTTGCCCAAGAACCAGCCCCACCACACATAACCCAGACTCACGCAGATTGTACCCCATGTGATATGTCAAAAAATAAAAGAAAATGATGGAAATGTCTAAAAAATAAAAGAAAATAAGTTTCCCATGTGATATGTGGTCTACTTGTTGGGAAAATTTACAAATATGAATTTCAAATTTATTTGCAAAATCTCTCTGGAATTTGTAAAATGGGCATAACTTTTGCATACAAACTCGGATTAAAAAGTTTTTTATATGAAAAATCATCTACTCGATGGTGGAATGCTACCTGGTGAAGCAGATGTCTTGCTGGTTACAGATAGCTCTTCAGAGGAGGATTCAGAGGCAGATGACCAGTCCTATTATCCCCCTGAGGTGTATGCTCAAACTTGGCAGGGTTGTATTACTCATATCATGCATATATTGTATTGCAATGCTTAGTTTTTACATCATATACATGATATTGAATGCCATCTCCTTAGTTGACACATCATTTATGCGATTGCCCTCTGCTCACTTCCTTAGTATATAAATCATATATTTGAATTATATCATGCCATGATGTTTACATAGACAGCATGTATCTGAATTATGGCATGCCAACCCATTTTCTAAAGACATAATATAGTTATATCATCTCATTCTGTTCACACTTCACATAGTCATCATATTTTGAATTATGTCATTCTATCCGTGAATTATATCATGCTATCATGTTTCCATCGACGGCATGTTTGTGATTTATGGCATGACAACAACTTTAATAGACACATCGTATAGTTATATCATGTCATCCTGTTTACATAGTCATCATATTTTGAAGTATGTCATTCTATCATGTTTAGTTAGCCATCATACATGTGGAATTGTGTCATGCTATCCTGTTTAATTAGCCATCATATATGTGAAATTATGTCCTGCTATTCTGTTTGGTTAGACAACATAAATGTGAATGATTTCATGCCCTGTTTTCTTCCCTACTATCCATTACACATGTCTATCTTACAATGTCTGTATATTCAATTACTTTTCTTGTTTATCAGCCATTTCAATTGGAGGGGGTGATGGCTGTATCTGTGGGAGTAAAAACACGGTCTTCAAAAAATATCGTGCTACCTGTCGATGGAGATAGACCACAGTTGTACTTGCCCAAGAACCAGCCCCACCACACATAACCCAGACTCACACAGATTGTACCCCATGTGATATGTCAAAAAATAAAAGAAAATGATGGAAATGTGAAAAAAAAGAAAATAAGTTTCCCATGTGATATGTGGTCTACTTGTTGGGAAAATTTACAAATATGAATTTCAACTTTATTTGCAAAATCTCTCTGGAATTTGTAAAATGGGCATAACTTTTGCATACGAACTCGGATTAAAAAGTTTTTTATATGAAAAATCATCTACACGATAGTAGAATGCTACCTGGTGAAGCAGATATCTTGCTGGTTACAGATAGCTCTTCAGAGGAGGATTCAGAGGCAGATGACCAGTCCTATTATCCCCCTGAGGTGTATGCTCAAACCTGGCAGGGTTATATTCCTCTTATCATGCATATATTGTATTGCAATGCTTAGTTTTTACATCATATACACGATATTGAATGCCATCTCCTTAGTTGACACATCATATATGTGATTGCCCTCTGCTCACTTCTTAGTATATAAATCATATATTTGAATTATACCATGCCATGATGTTTACATAGACAGCATGTATCTGAATTATGGCATGCCAACCCATTTTCTAAAGACATAATATAGTTATATCATCTCATCCTGTTCACACTTCACATAGTCATCATATTTTGAATTATGTCATTCTATCCGTGAATTATATCATGCTGTCATGTTTCCATCGACGGCATGTTTGTGATTTATGGCATGCCAACAACTTTAATAGACACATCGTATAGTTATATCATGTCATCCTGTTTACATAGTCATCATATTTTGAAGTATGTCATTCTATCATGTTTAGTTAGCCATCATACATGTGGAATTGTGTCATGCTATCCTGTTTAATTAGCCATTATAGATGTGAAATTATGTCCTGCTATTCTGTTTGGCTAGACAACATAAATGTGAATTATTTCATGCCCTGTTTTCTTCCCTACTATCCATTACACATGTCCATCTTACAATGTCTGTATATTCAATTACCTTTGTTGTTTATCAGCCATTTCAATTGGAGGGGTTGATGGCTGTATTTGTGGGTGTAAAAACACGGTCTTTAAAAAATATCGTGCTACCTGTCGATGGAGATAGACCACAGTTGTACTTGCCCAAGAACCAGCCCCACCACACATAACCCAGACTCACACAGATTGTACCCCATGTGATATGTCAAAAAATAAAGAAA
Organism: Aegilops tauschii subsp. strangulata; assembly: GCF_002575655.3. Lineage (NCBI taxonomy): Eukaryota > Viridiplantae > Streptophyta > Magnoliopsida > Poales > Poaceae > Aegilops > Aegilops tauschii. The sequence goes on from NC_053035.3 coordinate 403,175,737, forward strand.
ATGATGGAAATGTCTAAAAAATAAAAGAAAATAAGTTTCCCATGTGATATGTGGTCTACTTGTTGGGAAAATTTACAAATATGAATTTCAAATTTATTTGCAAAATCTCTCTGGAATTTGTAAAATGGGCATTACTTTTGCATACGAACTCGGATTAAAAAGTTGTTTATATGAAAAATCATCTACTCGATGGTGGAATGTTACCTGGTGAAGCAGATATCTTGCTGGTTACAGATAGCTCTTTAGAGGTGGATTCAGAGGCAGATGACCAGTCCTATTATCCCCCTGAGGTGTATGCTCAAACTTGGCAGGGTTATATTACTCATATCATGCATATATTGTATTGCAATGCTTAGTTTTTACATCATATACACGATATTGAATGCCATCTCCTTAGTTGACACATCATATATGCGATTGCCCTCTGCTCACTTCCTTAGTATATAAATCATATATTTGAATTATATCATGCCATGATATTTACATAGACAGCATGTATCTGAATTATGGCATGCCAACCCATTTTCTAAAGACATAATATAGTTATATCATCTCATCCTGTTCACACTTCACATAGTCATCATATTTTGAATTATGTCATTCTATCCGTGAATTATATCATGCTATCATGTTTCCATCGACGGCATGTTTGTGATTTATGGCATGACAACAACTTTAATAGACACATCGTATAGTTATATCATGTCATCCTGTTTACATAGTCATCATATTTTGAAGTATGTCATTCTATCATGTTTAGTTAGCCATCATACATGTGGAATTGTGTCATGCTATCCTGTTTAATTAGCCATCATATATGTGAAATTATGTCCTGCTATTCTGTTTGGTTAGACAACATAAATGTGAATTATTTCATGCCCTGTTTTCTTCCCTACTATCCATTACACATGTCTATCTTACAATGTCTGTATATTCAATTACTTTTCTTGTTTATCAGCCATTTCAATTGGAGAGGGTGATGGCTGTATCTGTGGGAGTAAAAACACGGTCTTCAAAAAATATCGTGCTACCTGTCGATGGAGATAGACCACAGTTGTACTTGCCCAAGAACCAGCCCCACCACACATAACCCAGACTCACGCAGATTGTACCCCATGTGATATGTCAAAAAATAAAAGAAAATGATGGAAATGTGAAAAAAAAGAAAATAAGTTTCCCATGTGATATGTGGTCTACTTGTTGGGAAAATTTACAAATATGAATTTCAACTTTATTTGCAAAATCTCTCTGGAATTTGTAAAATGGGCATAACTTTTGCATACGAACTCGGATTAAAAAGTTTTTTATATGAAAAATCATCTACACGATAGTGGAATGCTACCTGGTGAAGCAGATATCTTGCTGGTTACAGATAGCTCTTCAGAGGAGGATTCAGAGGCAGATGACCAGTCCTATTATCCCCCTGAGGTGTATGCTCAAACCTGGCAGGGTTATATTACTCTTATCATGCATATATTGTATTGCAATGCTTAGTTTTTACATCATATACACGATATTGAATGCCATCTCCTTAGTTGACACATCATATATGTGATTGCCCTCTGCTCACTTCTTAGTATATAAATCATATATTTGAATTATACCATGCCATGATGTTTACATAGACAGCATGTATCTGAATTATGGCATGCCAACCCATTTTCTAAAGACATAATATAGTTATATCATCTCATCCTGTTCACACTTCACATAGTCATCATATTTTGAATTATGTCATTCTATCCGTGAATTATATCATGCTGTCATGTTTCCATCGACGGCATGTTTGTGATTTATGGCATGCCAACAACTTTAATAGACACATCGTATAGTTATATCATGTCATCCTGTTTACATAGTCATCATATTTTGAAGTATGTCATTCTATCATGTTTAGGTTGCCATCATACATGTGGAATTGTGTCATGCTATCCTGTTTAATTAGCCATTATAGATGTGAAATTATGTCCTGCTATTCTGTTTGGCTAGACAACATAAATGTGAATTATTTCATGCCCTGTTTACTTCCCTACTATCCATTACACATGTCCATCTTACAATGTCTGTATATTCAATTACCTTTGCTGTTTATCAGCCATTTCAATTGGAGGGGTTGATGGCTGTATTTGTGGGTGTAAAAACACGGTCTTTAAAAAATATCGTGCTACCTGTCGATGGAGATAGACCACAGTTGTACTTGCCCAAGAACCAGCCCCACCACACATAACCCAGACTCACACAGATTGTACCCCATGTGATATGTCAAAAAATAAAGAAAATGATGGAAATGTCTAAAAAATAAAAGAAAATAAGTTTCCCATGTGATATGTGGTCTACTTGTTGGGAAAATTTACAAATATGAATTTCAAATTTATTTGCAAAATCTCTCTGGAATTTGTAAAATGGGCATTACTTTTGCATACGAACTCGGATTAAAAAGTTGTTTATATGAAAAATCATCTACTCGATGGTGGAATGTTACCTGGTGAAGCAGATATCTTGCTGGTTACAGATAGCTCTTTAGAGGTGGATTCAGAGGCAGATGACCAGTCCTATTATCCCCCTGAGGTGTATGCTCAAACTTGGCAGGGTTATATTACTCATATCATGCATATATTGTATTGCAATGCTTAGTTTTTACATCATATACACGATATTGAATGCCATCTCCTTAGTTGACACATCATATATGCGATTGCCCTCTGCTCACTTCCTTAGTATATAAATCATATATTTGAATTATATCATGCCATGATATTTACATAGACAGCATGTATCTGAATTATGGCATGCCAACCCATTTTCTAAAGACATAATATAGTTATATCATCTCATCCTGTTCACACTTCACATAGTCATCATATTTTGAATTATGTCATTCTATCCGTGAATTATATCATGCTATCATGTTTCCATCGACGGCATGTTTGTGATTTATGGCATGACAACAACTTTAATAGACACATCGTATAGTTATATCATGTCATCCTGTTTACATAGTCATCATATTTTGAAGTATGTCATTCTATCATGTTTAGTTAGCCATCATACATGTGGAATTGTGTCATGCTATCCTGTTTAATTAGCCATCATATATGTGAAATTATGTCCTGCTATTCTGTTTGGTTAGACAACATAAATGTGAATTATTTCATGCCCTGTTTTCTTCCCTACTATCCATTACACATGTCTATCTTAAAATGTCTGTATATTCAATTACTTTTCTTGTTTATCAGCCATTTCAATTGGAGAGGGTGATGGCTGTATCTGTGGGAGTAAAAACACGGTCTTCAAAAAATATCGTGCTACCTGTCGATGGAGATAGACCACAGTTGTACTTGCCCAAGAACCAGCCCCACCACACATAACCCAGACTCACGCAGATTGTACCCCATGTGATATGTCAAAAAATAAAAGAAAATGATGGAAATGTGAAAAAAAAGAAAATAAGTTTCCCATGTGATATGTGGTCTACTTGTTGGGAAAATTTACAAATATGAATTTCAACTTTATTTGCAAAATCTCTCTGGAATTTGTAAAATGGGCATAACTTTTGCATACGAACTCGGATTAAAAAGTTTTTTATATGAAAAATCATCTACACGATAGTGGAATGCTACCTGGTGAAGCAGATATCTTGCTGGTTACAGATAGCTCTTCAGAGGAGGATTCAGAGGCAGATGACCAGTCCTATTATCCCCCTGAGGTGTATGCTCAAACCTGGCAGGGTTATATTACTCATATCATGCATATATTGTATTGCAATGCTTAGTTTTTACATCATATACACGATATTGAATGCCATCTCCTTAGTTGACACATCATATATGTGATTGCCCTCTGCTCACTTCTTAGTATATAAATCATATATTTGAATTATACCATGCCATGATGTTTACATAGACAGCATGTATCTGAATTATGGCATGCCAACCCATTTTCTAAAGACATAATATAGTTATATCATCTCATCCTGTTCACACTTCACATAGTCATCATATTTTGAATTATGTCATTCTATCCGTGAATTATATCATGCTGTCATGTTTCCATCGACGGCATGTTTGTGATTTATGGCATGCCAACAACTTTAATAGACACATCGTGTAGTTATATCATGTCATCCTGTTTACATAGTCATCATATTTTGAAGTATGTCATTCTATCATGTTTAGTTAGCCATCATACATGTGGAATTGTGTCATGCTATCCTGTTTAATTAGCCATTATAGATGTGAAATTATGTCCTGCTATTCTGTTTGGCTAGACAACATAAATGTGAATTATTTCATGCCCTATTTTCTTCCCTACTATCCATTACACATGTCCATCTTACAATGTCTGTATATTCAATTACCTTTCTTGTTTATCAGCCATTTCAATTGGAGGGGTTGATGGCTGTATTTGTGGGTGTAAAAACACGGTCTTTAAAAAATATCGTGCTACCTGTCGATGGAGATAGACCACAGTTGTACTTACCCAAGAACCAGCCCCACCACACATAACCCAGACTCACGCAGATTGTACCCCATGTGATATGTCAAAAAATAAAAGAAAATGATGGAAATGTCTAAAAAATAAAAGAAAATAAGTTTCCCATGTGATATGTGGTCTACTTGTTGGGAAAATTTACAAATATGAATTTCAAATTTATTTGCAAAATTTCTCTGGAATTTGTAAAATGGGCATTACTTTTGCATAAGAACTCGGATTAAAAAGTTTTTTATATGAAAAATCATCTACTCGATGGTGGAATGCTACCTGGTGAAGCAGATGTCTTGTTGGTTACAGATAGCTCTTCAGAGGAGGATTCAGAGGCAGATGACCAGTCCTATTATCCCCCTGAGGTGTATGCTCAAACTTGGCTGGGTTATATTACTCATATCATGCATATATTGTATTGCAATGCTTAGTTTTTACATCATATACGCGATATTGAATGCCATCTCCTTAGTTGACACATCATATATGCGATTGCCCTCTGCTCACTTCTTAGTATATAAATCATATATTTGAATTATATCATGCAATGATGTTTACATAGACAGCATGTATCTGAATTATGGCATGCCAACCCATTTTCTAAAGACATAATATAGTTATATCATCTCATCCTGTTCACACTTCACATAGTCATCATATTTTGAATTATGTCATTCTATCCGTGAATTATATCATGCTATCATGTTTCCATCGACGGCATGTTTGTGATTTATGGCATGCCAACAACTTTAATAGACACATCGTATAGTTATATCATGTCATCCTGTTTACATAGTCATCATATTTTGAAGTATGTCATTCTATCATGTTTAGTTAGCCATCATACATGTGGAATTGTGTCATGCTATCCTGTTTAATTAGCCATCATATATGTGAAATTATGTCCTGCTATTCTGTTTGGTTAGACAACATAAATGTGAATTATTTCATGCCCTGTTTTCTTCCCTACTATCCATTACACATGTCTATCTTACAATGTCTGTATATTCAATTACTTTTCTTGTTTATCAGCCATTTCAATTGGAGGGGGTGATGGCTGTATCTGTGGGAGTAAAAACACGGTCTTCAAAAAATATCATGCTACCTGTCGATGGAGATAGACCACAGTTGTACTTGCCCAAGAACCAGCCCCACCACACATAACCCAGACTCACGCAGATTGTACCCCATGTGATATGTCAAAAAATAAAAGAAAATGATGGAAATGTGAAAAAAAAGAAAATAAGTTTCCCATGTGATATGTGGTCTACTTGTTGGGAAAATTTACAAATATGAATTTCAACTTTATTTGCATAATCTCTCTGGAATTTGTAAAATGGGCATAACTTTTGCATACGAACTCGGATTAAAAAGTTTTTTATATGAAAAATCATCTACACGATAGTGGAATGCTACCTGGTGAAGCAGATATCTTGCTGGTTACAGATAGCTCTTCAGAGGAGGATTCAGAGGCAGATGACCAGTCCTATTATCCCCCTGAGGTGTATGCTCAAACCTGGCAGGGTTATATTACTCATATCATGCATATATTGTATTGCAATGCTTAGTTTTTACATCATATACACGATATTGAATGCCATCTCCTTAGTTGACACATCATATATGTGATTGCCCTCTGCTCACTTCTTAGTATATAAATCATATATTTGAATTATACCATGCCATGATGTTTACATAGACAGCATGTATCTGAATTATGGCATGCCAACCCATTTTCTAAAGACATAATATAGTTATATCATCTCATCCTGTTCACACTTCACATAGTCATCATATTTTGAATTATGTCATTCTATCCGTGAATTATATCATGCTGTCATGTTTCCATCGACGGCATGTTTGTGATTTATGGCATGCCAACAACTTTAATAGACACATCGTGTAGTTATATCATGTCATCCTGTTTACATAGTCATCATATTTTGAAGTATGTCATTCTATCATGTTTAGTTAGCCATCATACATGTGGAATTGTGTCATGCTATCCTGTTTAATTAGCCATTATAGATGTGAAATTATGTCCTGCTATTCTGTTTGGCTAGACAACATAAATGTGAATTATTTCATTGCCTATTTTCTTCCCTACTATCCATTACACATGTCCATCTTACAATGTCTGTATATTCAATTACCTTTCTTGTTTATCAGCCATTTCAATTGGAGGGGTTGATGGCTGTATTTGTGGGTGTAAAAACACGGTCTTTAAAAAATATCGTGCTACCTGTCGATGGAGATAGACCACAGTTGTACTTGCCCAAGAACCAGCCCCACCACACATAACCCAGACTCACGCAGATTGTACCCCATGTGATATGTCAAAAAATAAAAGAAAATGATGGAAATGTCTAAAAAATAAAAGAAAATAAGTTTCCCATGTGATATGTGGTCTACTTGTTGGGAAAATTTACAAATATGAATTTCAAATTTATTTGCAAAATTTCTCTGGAATTTGTAAAATGGGCATTACTTTTGCATACGAACTCGGATTAAAAAGTTTTTTATATGAAAAATCATCTACTCGATGGTGGAATGCTACCTGGTGAAGCAGATGTCTTGTTGGTTACAGATAGCTCTTCAGAGGAGGATTCAGAGGCAGATGACCAGTCCTATTATCCCCCTGAGGTGTATGCTCAAACTTGGCTGGGTTATATTACTCATATCATGCATATATTGTATTGCAATGCTTAGTTTTTACATCATATACGCGATATTGAATGCCATCTCCTTAGTTGACACATCATATATGCGATTGCCCTCTGCTCACTTCTTAGTATATAAATCATATATTTGAATTATATCATGCAATGATGTTTACATAGACAGCATGTATCTGAATTATGGCATGCCAACCCATTTTCTAAAGACATAATATAGTTATATCATCTCATCCTGTTCACACTTCACATAGTCATCATATTTTGAATTATGTCATTCTATCCGTGAATTATATCATGATATCATGTTTCCATCGACGGCATGTTTGTGATTTATGGCATGCCAACAACTTTAATAGACACATCGTATAGTTATATCATGTCATCCTGTTTACATAGTCATCATATTTTGAAGTATGTCATTCTATCATGTTTAGTTAGCCATCATACATGTGGAATTGTGTCATGCTATCCTTTTTAATTAGCCATCATATATGTGAAATTATGTCCTGCTATTCTGTTTGGTTAGACAACATAAATGTGAATTATTTCATGCCCTGTTTTCTTCCCTACTATCCATTACACATGTCTATCTTACAATGTCTGTATATTCAATTACTTTTCTTGTTTATCAGTCATTTCAATTGGAGGGGGTGATGGCTGTATCTGTGGGAGTAAAAACACAGTCTTCAAAAAATATCGTGCTACCTGTCGATGGAGATAGACCACAGTTGTACTTGCCCAAGAACCAGCCCCACCACACATAACCCAGACTCACGCAGATTGTACCCCATGTGATATGTCAAAAAATAAAAGAAAATGATGGAAATGTGAAAAAAAAGAAAATAAGTTTCCCATGTGATATGTGGTCTACTTGTTGGGAAAATTTACAAATATGAACTTCAACTTTATTTGCATAATCTCTCTGGAATTTGTAAAATGGGCATAACTTTTGCATACGAACTCGGATTAAAAAGTTTTTTATATGAAAAATCATCTACACGATAGTGGAATGCTACCTGGTGAAGCAGATATCTTGCTGGTTACAGATAGCTCTTCAGAGGAGGATTCAGAGGCAGATGACCAGTCCTATTATCCCCCTGAGGTGTATGCTCAAACCTGGCAGGGTTATATTACTCATATCATGCATATATTGTATTGCAATGCTTAGTTTTTACATCATATACACGATATTGAATGCCATCTCCTTAGTTGACACATCATATATGCGATTGCCCTCTGCTCACTTCTTAGTATATAAATCATATATTTGAATTATACCATGCCATGATGTTTACATAGACAGCATGTATCTGAATTATGGCATGCCAACCCATTTTCTAAAGACATAATATAGTTATATCATCTCATCCTGTTCACACTTCACATAGTCATCATATTTTGAATTATGTCATTCTATCCGTGAATTATATCATGCTATCATGTTTCCATCGACGGCATGTTTGTGATTTATGGCATGCCAACAACTTTAATAGACACATCGTATAGTTATATCATGTCATCCTGTTTACATAGTCATCATATTTTGAAGTATGTCATTCTATCATGTTTAGTTAGCCATCATACATGTGGAATTGTGTCATGCTATCCTGTTTAATTAGCCATTATAGATGTGAAATTATGTCCTGCTATTCTGTTTGGCTAGACAACATAAATGTGAATTATTTCATGCCCTATTTTCTTCCCTACTATCCATGACACATGTCCATCTTACAATGTCTGTATATTCAATTACCTTTCTTGTTTATCAGCCATTTCAATTGGAGGGGTTGATGGCTATATTTGTGGGTGTAAAAACACGGTCTTTAAAAAATATCGTGCTACCTGTCGATGGAGATAGACCACAGTTGTACTTGCCCAAGAACCAGCCCCACCACACATAACCCAGACTCACGCAGATTGTACCCCATGTGATATGTCAAAAAATAAAAGAAAATGATGGAAATGTCTAAAAAATAAAAGAAAATATGTTTCCCATGTGATATGTGGTCTACTTGTTGGGAAAATTTACAAATATGAATTTCAAATTTATTTGCAAAATCTCTCTGGAATTTGTAAAATGGGCATTACTTTTGCATACGAACTCGGATTAAAAAGTTTTTTATATGAAAAATCATCTACTCGATGGTGGAATGCTACCTGGTGAAGCAGATGTCTTGCTGGTTACAGATAGCTCTTCAGAGGAGGATTCAGAGGCAGATGACCAGTCCTATTATCCCCCTGAGGTGTATGCTCAAACTTGGCTGGGTTATATTACTCATATCATGCATATATTGTATTGCAATGCTTAGTTTTTACATCATATATGCGATATTGAATGCCATCTCCTTAGTTGACACATCATATATGCGATTGCCCTCTGCTCACTTCTTAGTATATAAATCATATATTTGAATTATATCATGCAATGATGTTTACATAGACAGCATGTATCTGAATTATGGCATGCCAACCCATTTTCTAAAGACATAATATAGTTATATCATCTCATCCTGTTCACACTTCACATAGTCATCATATTTTGAATTATGTCATTCTATCCGTGAATTATATCATGCTATCATGTTTCCATCGACGGCATGTTTGTGATTTATGGCATGCCAACAACTTTAATAGACACATCGTATAGTTATATCATGTCATCCTGTTTACATAGTCATCATATTTTGAAGTATGTCATTCTATCATGTTTAGTTAGCCATCATACATGTGGAATTGTGTCATGCTATCCTGTTTAATTAGCCATTATATATGTGAAATTATGTCCTGCTATTCTGTTTGGCTAGACAACATAAATGTGAATTATTTCATGCCCTGTTTTCTTCCCTACTATCCATTACACATGTCTATCTTACAATGTCTGTATATTCAATTACTTTTCTTGTTTATCAGCCATTTCAATTGGAGGGGGTGATGGCTGTATCTGTGGGTGTAAAAACACGGTCTTCAAAAAATATCGTGCTACCTGTCGATGGAGATTGACCACAGTTGTACTTGCCCAAGGACCAGCCCCACCACACATAACCCAGACTCATGCAGATTGTACCCCATGTGATATGTCAAAAAATAAAAGAAAATGATGGAAATTTGAAAAAAAAGAAAATAAGTTTCCCATGTGATATGTGGTCTACTTGTAGGGAAAATTTACAAATATGAATTTCAAATTTATTTGCAAAATCTCTCTGGAATTTGTAAAATGGGCATTACTTTTGCATACGAACTCGGATTAAAAAGTTTTTTATATGAAAAATCATCTACTCGATGGTGGAATGCTACCTGGTGAAGCAGATGTCTTGCTGGTTACAGATAGCTCTTCAGAGGAGGATTCAAAGGCAGATGACCAGTCCTATTATCCCCCTGAGGTGTATGCTCAAACTTGGCTGGGTTATATTACTCATATCATGCATATATTGTATTGCAATGCTTAGTTTTTACATCATATACGCGATATAGAATGCCATCTCCTTAGTTGACACATCATATATGCGATTGCCCTCTGCTCACTTGTTAGTATATAAATCATATATTTGAATTATATCATGCAATGATGTTTACATAGACAGCATGTATCTGAATTATGGCATGCCAACCCATTTTCTAAAGACATAATATAGTTATATCATCTCATCCTGTTCACACTTCACATAGTCATCATATTTTGAATTATATCATTCTATCCGTGAATTATATCATGCTATCATGTTTCCATCGACGGCATGTTTGTGATTTATGGCATGCCAACAACTTTAATAGACACATCGTATAGTTATATCATGTCATCCTGTTTACATAGTCATCATATTTTGAAGTATGTCATTCTATCATGTTTAGTTAGCCATCATACATGTGGAATTGTGTCATGCTATCCTGTTTAATTAGCCATTATATATGTGAAATTATGTCCTGCTATTCTGTTTGGCTAGACAACATAAATGTGAGTTATTTCATGCCCTGTTTTCTTCCCTACTATCCATTACACATGTCTATCTTACAATGTCTGTATATTCAATTACTTTTCTTGTTTATCAGCCATTTCAATTGGAGGGGGTGATGGCTGTATCTGTGGGTGTGAAAACACGGTCTTCAAACAATATCGTGCTACCTGTCGATGGAGATAGACCACAGTTGTACTTGCCCAAGAACCAGCCCCACCACACATAACCCAGACTCACGCAGATTGTACCCCATGTGATATGTCAAAAAATAAAAGAAAATGATGGAAATGTCTAAAAAATAAAAGAAAATAAGTTTCCCATGTGATATGTGGTCTACTTGTTGGGAAAATTTACAAATATGAATTTCAAATTTATTTGCAAAATCTCTCTGGAATTTGTAAAATGGGCATTACTTTTGCATACGAACTCGGATTAAAAAGTTTTTTATATGAAAAATCATCTACTCGATGGTGGAATGCTACCTGGTGAAGCAGATGTCTTGCTGGTTACAGATAGCTCTTCAGAGGAGGATTCAGAGGCAGATGACCAGTCCTATTATCCCCCTGAGGTGTATGCTCAAACTTGGCTGGGTTATATTACTCATATCATGCATATATTGTATTGCAATGCTTAGTTTTTACATCATATACGCGATATTGAATGCCATCTCCTTAGTTGACACATCATATATGCGATTGCCCTCTGCTCACTTCTTAGTATATAAATCATATATTTGAATTATATCATGCAATGATGTTTACATAGACAGCATGTATCTGAATTATGGCATGCCAACCCATTTTCTAAAGACATAATATAGTTATATCATCTCATCCTGTTCACACTTCACATAGTCATCATATTTTGAATTATGTCATTCTATCCGTGAATTATATCATGCTATCATGTTTCCATCGACGGCATGTTTGTGATTTATGGCATGCCAACAACTTTAATAGACACATCGTATAGTTATATCATGTCATCCTGTTTACATAGTCATCATATTTTGAAGTATGTCATTCTATCATGTTTAGTTAGCCATCATACATGTGGAATTGTGTCATGCTATCCTGTTTAATTAGCCATTATATATGTGAAATTATGTCCTGCTATTCTGTTTGGCTAGACAACATAAATGTGAATTATTTCATGCCATGTTTTCTTCCCTACTATCCATTACACATGTCTATCTTACAATGTCTGTATATTCAATTACTTTTCTTGTTTATCAGCCATTTCAATTGGAGGGGGTGATGGCTGTATCTGTGGGTGTAAAAACACGGTCTTCAAAAAATATCGTGCTACCTGTCGATGGAGATAGACCACAGTTGTACTTGCCCAAAAACCAGCCCACCACACCTAACCCAGACTCACGCAGATTGTACCCCATGTGATATGTCAAAAAATAAAAGAAAATGATGGAAATTTGAAAAAAAAAGAAAATAAGTTTCCCATGTGATATGTGGTCTACTTGTAGGGAATATTTACAAATATGAATTTCAAATTTATTTGCAAAATCTCTCTGGAATTTGTAAAATGGGCATTACTTTTGCATACGAACTCGGATTAAAAAGTTTTTTATATGAAAAATCATCTACTCGATGGTGGAATGCTACCTGGTGAAGCAGATGTCTTGCTGGTTACAGATAGCTATTCAGAGGAGGATTCAAAGGCAGATGACCAGTCCTATTATCCCCCTGAGGTGTATGCTCAAACTTGGCTGGGTTATATTACTCATATCATGCATATATTGTATTGCAATGCTTAGTTTTTACATCATATACGCGATATTGAATGCCATCTCCTTAGTTGACACATCATATATGCGATTGCCCTCTGCTCACTTCTTAGTATATAAATCATATATTTGAATTATATCATGCAATGATGTTTACATAGACAGCATGTATCTGAATTATGGCATGCCAACCCATTTTCTAAAGACATAATATAGTTATATCATCTCATCCTGTTCACACTTCACATAGTCATCATATTTTGAATTATGTCATTCTATCCGTGAATTATATCATGCTATCATGTTTCCATCGACGGCATGTTTGTGATTTATGGCATGCCAACAACTTTAATAGACACATCGTATAGTTATATCATGTCATCCTGTTTACATAGTCATCATATTTTGAAGTATGTCATTCTATCATGTTTAGTTAGCCATCATACATGTGGAATTGTGTCATGCTATCCTGTTTAATTAGCCATTATAGATGTGAAATTATGTCCTGCTATTCTGTTTGGCTAGACAACATAAATGTGAATTATTTCATGCCCTGTTTTCTTCCCTACTATCCATTACACATGTCCATCTTACAATGTCTGTATATTCAATTACCTTTCTTGTTTATCAGCCATTTCAATTGGAGGGGTTGATGGCTGTATTTGTGGGTGTAAAAACACGGTCTTTAAAAAATATCGTGCTACCTGTCGATGGAGATAGACCACAGTTGTACTTGCCCAAGAACCAGCCCCACCACACATAACCCAGACTCACGCAGATTGTACCCCATGTGATATGTCAAAAAATAAAGAAAATGATGGAAATGTCTAAAAAATAAAAGAAAATAAGTTTCCCATGTGATATGTGGTCTACTTGTTGGGAAAATTTACAAATATGAATTTCAAATTTATTTGCAAAATCTCTCTGGAATTTGTAAAATGGGCATTACTTTTGCATACGAACTCGGATTAAAAAGTTTTTTATATGAAAAATCATCTACTCGATGGTGGAATGCTACCTGGTGAAGCAGATATCTTGCTGGTTACAGATAGCTCTTTAGAGGAGGATTCAGAGGCAGATGACCAGTCCTATTATCCCCCTGAGGTGTATGCTCAAACTTGGCAGGGTTATATTACTCATATAATGCATATATTGTATTGCAATGCTTAGTTTTTACATCATATACACGATATTGAATGCCATCTCCTTAGTTGACACATCATATATGCGATTGCCCTCTGCTCACTTCCTTAGTATATAAATCATATATTTGAATTATATCATGCCATGATATTTACATAGACAGCATGTATCTGAATTATGGCATGCCAACCCATTTTCTAAAGACATAATATAGTTATATCATCTCATCCTGTTCACACTTCACATAGTGATCATATTTTGAATTATGTCATTCTATCCGTGAATTATATCCTGCTATCATGTTTCCATCGACGGCATGTTTGTGATTTATGGCATGCCAACAACTTTAATAGACACATCATACAGTTATATCATGTCATCATGTTTACATAGTCATCATATTTTGAAGTATGTCATTCTATCATGTTTAGTTAGCCATCATACATGTGAAATTGTGTCATGCTATCCTGTTTAATTAGCCATTATATATGTGAAATTATGTCCTGCTATTCTGTTTGGCTAGACAACATAAATGTGAATTATTTCATGCCCTGTTTTCTTCCCTACTATCCATTACACATGTCTATCTTACAATGTCTGTATATTCAATTACTTTTCTTGTTTATCAGCCATTTCAATTGGAGGGGGTGATGGCTGTATCTATGGGTGTGAAAACACGGTCTTCAAAAAATATCGTGCTACCTGTCGATGGAGATAGACCACAGTTGTACTTGCCCAAGAACCAGCCCCACCACACATAATCCAGACTCACGCAGATTGTACCCCATGTGATATGTCAAAAAATAAAAGAAAATGATGGAAATGTCTAAAAAATAAAAGAAAATAAGTTTCCCATGTGATATGTGGTCTACTTGTTGGGAAAATTTACAAATATGAATTTCATATTTATTTGCAAAATCTCTCTGGAATTTGTAAAATGGGCATTACTTTTGCATACGAACTCGGATTAAAAAGTTTTTTATATGAAAAATCATCTACACGATAGTGGAATGCTACCTGGTGAAGCAGATATCTTGCTGGTTACAGATAGCTCTTCAGAGGAGGATTCAGAGGCAGATGACCAGTCCTATTATCCCCCTGAGGTGTATGCTCAAACCTGGCAGGGTTATATTACTCATATCATGCATATATTGTATTGCAATGCTTAGTTTTTACATCATATACACGATATTGAATGCCATCTCCTTAGTTGACACATCATATATGTGATTGCCCTCTGCTCACTTCTTAGTATATAAATCATATATTTGAATTATACCATGCCATGATGTTTACATAGACAGCATGTATCTGAATTATGGCATGCCAACCCATTTTCTAAAGACATAATATAGTTATATCATCTCATCCTGTTCACACTTCACATAGTCATCATATTTTGAATTATGTCTTTCTATCCGTGAATTATATCATGCTATCATGTTTCCATCGACGGCATGTTTTTGATTTATGGCATGCCAACAACTTTAATAGACACATCGTATAGTTATATCATGTCATCCTGTTTACATAGTCATCATATTTTGAAGTATGTCATTCTATCATGTTTAGTTAGCCATCATACATGTGGAATTGTGTCATGCTATCCTGTTTAGTTAGCCATTATAGATGTGAAATTATGTCCTGCTATTCTGTTTGGCTAGACAACATAAATGTGAATTATTTCATGCCCTGTTTTCTTCCCTACTATCCACTACACATGTCCATCTTACAATGTCTATATATTCAATTACCTTTCTTGTTTATCAGCCATTTCAATTGGAGGGGTTGATGGCTGTATTTGTGGGTGTAAAAACACGGTCTTTAAAAAATATCGTGCTACCTGTCGATGGAGATAGACCACAGTTGTACTTGCCCAAGAACCAGCCCCACCACACATAACCCAGACTCACGCAGATTGTACCCCATGTGATATGTCAAAAAATAAAAGAAAATGATGGAAATGTCTAAAAAATAAAAGAAAATAAGTTTCCCATGTGATATGTGGTCTACTTGTTGGGAAAATTTACAAATATGAATTTCAAATTTATTTGCAAAATCTCTCTGGAATTTGTAAACTGGGCATTACTTTTGCATACGAACTCGGATTAAAAAGTTTTTTATATGAAAAATCATCTACTCGATGGTGGAATGCTACCTGGTGAAGCAGATGTCTTGCTGGTTACAGATAGCTCTTCAGAGGAGGATTCAGAGGCAGATGACCACTCCTATTATCCCCCTGAGGTGTATGCTCAAACTTGGCTGGGTTATATTACTCATATCATGCATATATTGTATTGCAATGCTTAGTTTTTACATCATATACGCGATATTGAATGCCATCTCCTTAGTTGACACATCATATATGCGATTGCCCTCTGCTCACTTCTTAGTATATAAATCATATATTTGAATTATATCATGCAATGATGTTTACATAGACAGCATGTATCTGAATTATGGCATGCCAACCCATTTTCTAAAGACATAATATAGTTATATCATCTCATCCTGTTCACACTTCACATAGTCATCATATTTTGAATTATGTCATTCTATCCGTGAATTATATCATGCTATCATGTTTCCATCGACGGCATGTTTGTGATTTATGGCATGCCAACAACTTTAATAGACACATCGTATAGTTATATCATGTCATCCTGTTTACATAGTCATCATATTTTGAAGTATGTCATTCTATCATGTTTAGTTAGCCATCATACATGTGGAATTGTGTCATGCTATCCTGTTTAATTAGCCATTATATATGTGAAATTATGTCCTGCTATTCTGTTTGGCTAGACAACATAAATGTGAATTATTTCATGCCCTGTTTTCTTCCCTACTATCCATTACACATGTCTATCTTACAATGTCTGTATATTCAATTACTTTTCTTGTTTATCAGCCATTTCAATTGGAGGGGGTGATGGCTGTATCTGTGGGTGTAAAAACACGGTCTTCAAAAAATATCGTGCTACCTGTCGATGGAGATAGACCACAGTTGTACTTGCCCAAGAACCAGCCCCACCACACATAACCCAGACTCACGCAGATTGTACCCCATGTGATATGTCAAAAAATAAAAGAAAATGATGGAAATGTCTAAAAAATAAAAGAAAATAAGTTTCCCATGTGATATGTGGTCTACTTGTTGGGAAAATTTACAAATATGAATTTCAAATTTATTTGCAAAATCTCTCTGGAATTTGTAAAATGGGCATAACTTTTGCATACGAACTCGGATTAAAAAGTTTTGTATATGAAAAATCATCTACTCGATGGTGGAATGCTACCTGGTGAGGCAGATGTCTTGCTGGTTACAGATAGCTCTTCAGAGGAGGATTCAGAGGCAGATGACCAGTCCTATTATCCCCTGAGGTGTATGCTCAAACTTGGCTGGGTTTATATCACTCATATCATGCATATATTGTATTGCAATGCTTAGTTTTTACATCATATACACGATATTGAATGCCATCTCCATAGTTGACACATCATATATGCGATTGCCCTCTGCTCACTTCTTAGTATATAAATCATATATTTGAATTATATCATGCCATGATGTTTACATAGACAGCATGTATCTGAATTATGGCATGCCAACCCATTTTCTAAAGACATAATATAGTTATATCATCTCATCCTGTTCACACTTCACATAGTCATCATATTTTCAATTATGTCATTCTATCCGTGAATTATATCATGCTATCATGTTTCCATAGACAACATGTTTGTGATTTATGGCATGACAACAACTTTAATAGACACATCGTATAGTTATATCATGTCATCCTGTTTACATAGTCATCATATTTTGAAGTATGTCATTCTATCATGTTTAGTTAGCCATCATACATATGGAATTGTGTCATGCTATCCTGTTTAATTAGCCATCATATATGTGAAATTATGTCCTGCTATTCTGTTTGGTTAGACAACATAAATGTGAATTATTTCATGCCCTGTTTTCTTTCCTACTATCCATTACACATGTCTATCTTAAAATGTCTGTATATTCAATTATTTTTCTTGTTTATCAGCCATTTCAATTGGAGGGGGTGATGGCTGTATCTGTGGGTGTAAAAACACGGTCTTCAAAAAATATCGTGCTACCTGTCGATGGAGATAGACCACAGTTGTACTTGCCCAAGAACCAGCCCACCACACCTAACCCAGACTCACGCAGATTGTACCCCATGTGATATGTCAAAAAATAAAAGAAAATGATGGAAATTTGAAAAAAAAAAAAATAAGTTTCCCATGTGATATGTGGTCTACTTGTTGGGAAAATTTACAAATATGAATTTCAAATTTATTTGCAAAATCTCTCTGGAATTTGTAAAATGGGCATAACTTTTGCATACGAACTCGGATTAAAAAGTTTTTTATATGAAAAATCATCTACACGATAGTGGAATGCTACCTGGTGAAGCAGATATCTTGCTGGTTACAGATAGCTCTTCAGAGGAGGATTCAGAGCCAGATGACCACTCTTATTATCCCCCTGAGGTGTATGCTCAAACCTGGCAGGGTTATATTACTCATATCATGCATATATTGTATTGCAATGCTTAGTTTTTACATCATATACACGATATTGAATGCCATCTCCTTAGTTGACACATCATATATGTGATTGCCCTCTGCTCACTTCTTAGTATATAAATCATATATTTGAATTATATCATGCCATGATGTTTACATAGACAGCATGTGTCTGAATTATGGCATGCCAACCCATTTTCTAAAGACATAATATAGTTATATCATCTCATCCTGTTCACACTTCACATAATTCAAAATTCTATCCGTGAATTATATCATGCTGTCATGTTACCATCGACGGCATGTTTGTGATTTATGGCATGCCAACAACTTTAATAGACACATCGTATAGTTATATCATGTCATCCTGTTTACATAGTCATCATAGTTTGAAGTATGTCATTCTATCATGTTTAGTTAGCCATCATACATGTGGAATTGTGTCATGCTATCATGTTTAATTAGCCATCATATATGTGAAATTATGTCCTGCTATTCTGTTTGGCTAGACAACATAAATGTGAATTATTTCATGCCCTGTTTTCTTCCCTACTATCCATTACACATGTCTATCTTACAATGTCTGTATATTCAATTACTTTTCTTGTTTATCAGCCATTTCAATTGGAGGGGGTGATGGCAGTATCTGTGGGAGTAAAAACACGGTCTTCAAAAAATATCGTGCTACCTGTCAATGGAGATGGACCACAGTTGTACTTGCCCAAGAACCAGCCCCACCACACATAACCCAGACTCACGCAGATTGTACCCCATGTGATATGTCAAAAAAAGAAAATGATGGAAATGTCAAAAAAATAAAAGAAAATAAGTTTCCCATGTGTTATGTGGTCTACTTGTTGGGAAAATTTACAAATATGAATTTTGACTTGATTTGCAAAATCTCTCTGGAATTTGTAAAATGGGCATTACTTTTGCATACGAACTCGGATTAAAAAGTTTTTTATATGAAAAATCATGTACACGATAGTGGAATGCTACCTGGTGAAGCAGATATCTTGCTGGTTACAGATAGCTCTTCAGAGGAGGATTCAGAGGCAGATGACCAGTCCTATTATCCCCATGAGGTGTATGCTCAAACCTGGCAGGGTTATATTACTCATATCATGCATATATTGTATTGCAATGCTTAGTTTTTACATCATATACGCGATATTGAATGCCATCTCCTTAGTTGACACATCATATTTGATTGCCCTCTGCTCACTTCTTAGTATATAAATCATATATTTGAATTATATCATGCCATGATGTTTACATAGACAGCATGTATCTGAATTATGGCATGCCAACCCATTTTCTAAAGACATAATATAGTTATATCATCTCATCCTGTTCACACTTCACATAGTCATCATATTTTGAATTATGTCATTCTATCTGTGAATTATATCATGCTATCATGTTACCATCGACGGCATGTTTGTGATTTATGGCATGCCAACAACTTTAATAGACACATCGTATAGTTATATCATGTCATCCTGTTTACATAGTCATCATATTTTGAAGTATGTCATTCTATCATGTTTAGTTAGCCATCATACATGTGGAATTGTGTCATGCTATCCTGTTTAATTAGCCATCATATATGTGAAATTATGTCCTGCTATTCTGTTTGGCTAGACAACATAAATGTGAATTATTTCATGCCCTGTTTTCTTCCCTACTATCCATTACACATGTCTATCTTACAATGTCTGTATATTCAATTATTTTTCTTGCTTATCAGCCATTTCAATTGGAGGGGGTGATGGTTGTATCTGTGGGTGTAAAAACACGGTCTTCAAAAAATATCGTGCTACCTGTCGATGGAGATAGACGAGAGTTGTACTTGCCCAAGAACCAGCCCCACCACACCTAACCCAGACTCACGCAGATTGTACCCCATGTGATATATCAAAAAAAAGAAAATGATGGAAATGTCAAAAAAAAAGAAAATAAGTTTCCCATGCGATATGTGGTCGACTTGTTTGGAAAATTTACAAATATGAATTTTGACTTGATTTGCAAAATCTCTCTGGAATTTGTAAAATGGGCATTACTTTTGCATACGAACTCGGATTAAAAAGTTTTTTATATGAAAAGTCATCTACACGATAGTGGAATGCTACCTGGTGAAGCAGATATCTTGCTGGTTACAGATAGCTCTTCAGAGGAGGATTCAGAGGCAGATGACCGGTCCTATTATCCCCCTAAGGTGTATGCTCAAACCTGGCAGGGTTATATTACTCATATCATGCATATATTGTATTGCAATGCTTAGTTTTTACATCATATACACGATATTGAATGCCATCTCCTTAGTTGACACATCATATATGCGATTGCCCTCTGCTCACTTCTTAGTATATAAATCATATATTTGAATTATATCATGCCATGATGTTTACATAGACAACATGTATCTGAATTATGGCATGCCAACCCATTTTCTAAAGACATAATATAGTTACGTCATCTCATCCGGTTCACACTTCACATAGTCATCATATTTTGAATTATGTCATTCTATCCGTGAATTATATCATGCTATCATGTTTCCATTGACGGCACGTTTGTGATTTATGGCATACCAACAACTTTAATAGACACATCGTATAGTTATATCATGTCATCCTGTTTACATAGTCATCATATTTTGAAGTATGTCATTCTATCATGTTTAGTTAGCCATCATACATGTGGAATTGTGTCATGCTATCCTGTTTAATTAGCCATCATATATGTGAAATTATGTCCTGCTATTCTGTTTGGTTAGACAACATAAATGTGAATTATTTCATGCCCTGTTTTCTTCCCTACTATCCATTACACATGTCTATCTTAAAATGTCTGTATATTCAATTACTTTTCTTGTTTATCAGCCATTTCAATTGGAGGGGGTGATGGCAGTATCTGTGGGAGTAAAAACATGGTCTTCAAAACATATCGTGCTACCTGTCGATGGAGATAGACCACAGTTGTACTTGCCCAAGAACCAGCCCCACCACACATAATCCAGACTCACACAGATTGTACCCCATGTGATATGTCCAAAAATAAAAGAAAATGATGGAAATGTCTAAAAAATAAAAGAAAATAAGTTTCCCATGTGATATGTGGTCTACTTGTTGGGAAAATTTACAAATATGAATTTCGACTTGATTTTCAAAATCTCTCTGGAATTTGTAAAATGGGCATTACTTTTGCATCCGAACTCGGATTAAAAAGTTTTTATATGAAAAATCATCTACACGATAGTGGAATGCTACCTGGTGAAGCAGATATCTTGCTGGTTACAGATAGCACTTCAGAGGAGGATTCAGAGGTAGATGACCAGTCCTATTATCCCCCTGAGGTGTATGCTCAAACCTGGCAGGGTTATATTACTCATATCATGCATATATTGTATTGCAATGCTTAGTTTTTACATCATATGCACGATATTGAATGTCATCTCCTTAGTTGACACATCATATATGCGATTGCCCTCTGCTCTCTTCTTAGTATATAAATCATATATTTGAATTATATCATGCCATGATGTTTACATAGACAGCATGTATCTGAATTATGGCATGCCAACCCATTTTCTAAAGACATAATATAGTTATATCATCTCATACTGTTCACACTTCACATAGTCATCATATTTTCAATTATGTCATTCTATCCGTGAATTATATCATGCTATCATGTTTTCATCGACGGCATGTTTGTGATTTATGGCATGACAACAACTTTAATAGACACATCGTATAGTTATATCATGTCATCCTGTTTACATAGTCATCATATTTTGAAGTATGTCATTCTATCATGTTTAGTTAGCCATCATACATGTGGAATTGTGTCATGCTATCCTGTTTAATTAGCCATCATATATGTGAAATTATGTCCTGCTATTCTGTTTGGTTAGACAACATAAATGTGAATTATTTCATGCCCTGTTTTCTTCCCTACTATCCATTACACATGTCTATCTTACAATGTCCGTATATTCAATTATTTTTCTTGTTTATCAGCCATGTCAATTGGAGGGGGTGATGGCTGTATCTGTGGGTGTAAAAACACGGTCTTCAAAAAATATCGTGCTACCTGTCGATGGAGATAGACCACAGTTGTACTTGCCCAAGAACCAGCCCCACCACACATAACCCAGACTCACGCAGATTGTACCCCATGTGATATGTCAAAAAATAAAAGAAAACGATGGAAATGTGAAAATTAAGAAAAAAACATTTCCCATGTGATATGTGGTCTACTTGTTGGGAAAATTTACAAATATGAATTTCAACTTTATTTGCAAAATCTCTCTGGAATTTGTAAAATGGGCATAACTTTTGCATACGAACTCGGATTAAAAAGTTTTTTATATGAAAAATCATCTACACGATAGTGGAATGCTACCTGGTGAAGCAGATATCTTGCTGGTTACAGATAGCTCTTCAGAGGAGGATTCAGAGGCATATGACCACTCCTATTATCCCCCTGAGGTGTATGCTCAAACCTGGCAGGGTTATATTACTCATATCATGCATATATTGTATTGCAATGCTTAGTTTTTACATCATATACGCGATATTGAATGCCATCTCCTTAGTTGACACATCATATATGTGATTGCCCTCTGCTCACTTCTTAGTATATAAATCATATATTTGAATTATATCATGCCATGATGTTTACATAGACAGCATGTATCTGAATTATGGCATGCCAACCCATTTTCTAAAGACATAATATAGTTATATCATCTCATCCTGTTCACACTTCACATAGTCATCATATTTTGAATTATGTCATTCTATCCGTGAATTATATCATGCTATGATGTTACCATCGACGGCATGTTTGTGATTTATGGCATGCCAACAACTTTAATAGACACATCGTATAGTTATATCCTGTCATCCTGTTTACATAGTCATCATATTTTGAAGTATGTCATTCTATCATGTTTAGGTAGCCATCATACATGTGGAATTGTGTCATGCTATCCTGTTTAATTAGCCATCATATATGTGAAATTATGTCCTGCTATTCTGTTTGGCTATACAACATAAATGTGAATTATTTCATGCCCTGTTTTCTTCCCTATTATCCATTACACATGTCTATCTTACAATGTCTGTATATTCAATTACTTTTCTTGTTTATCAGCCATTTCAATTGGAAGGGGTGATGGCAGTATCTGTGGGAGTAAAACCACGGTCTTCAAAAAATATCGTGCTACCTGTCGATGGAGATAGACCACAGTTGTACTTGCCCAAGAACCAGCCCCACCACACATAACCCAGACTCACGCAGATTGTACCCCATGTGATATGTCAAAAAAAAGAAAATGATGGAAATGTCAAAAAAATTAAAAGAAAATAAGTTTCCCATGTGATATGTGGTCTACCTTTTTGGAAAATTTACAAATATGAATTTCGACTTGATTTGCAAAATCTCTCTGGAATTTGTAAAATGGGCATTACTTTTGCATACGAACTCGGATTAAAAAGTTTTTTATATGAAAAATCATCTACACGATAGTGGAGTGCTACCTGGTGAAGCAGATATCTTGCTGGTTACAGATAGCTCTTCAGAGGAGGATTCAGAGCCAGATGACCAGTCCTATTATCCCCCTGAGGTGTATGCTCAAACCTGGCAGGGCTATATTACTCATATCATGCATATATTGTACTGCAATGCTTAGTTTTTACATCATATACACGATATTGAATGCCATCTCCTTAGTTGACACATCATATATGTGATTGCCCTCTGCTCACTTCTTAGTATATAAATCATATATTTGAATTATATCATGCCATGATGTTTACATAGACAGCATGTATCTGAATTATGGCATGCCAACCCATTTTCTAAAGACATAATATAGTTATATCATCTCATCCTGTTCACACTTCACATAGTCATCATATTTTGAATTATGTCATTCCATCCGTCAATTATATCATGCTATCATGTTTCCATCGACGGGATGTTTGTGATTTATGGCATGCCAACAACTTTAATAGACACATCGTATAGTTATATCATGTCATCCTGTTTACATAGTCATCATATTTTGAAGTATGTCATTCTATCATGTTTAGTTAGCCATCATACATGTGGAATTGTGTCATGCTATCCTCTTCAATTAGCCATCATATATGTGAAATTATGTCCTGCTATTCTGTTTGGCTAGACAACATAAATGTGAATTATTTCATGCCCTGTTTTCTTCCCTACTATCCATTACACATGTCTATCTTACAATGTCTGTATATTCAATTACTTTTCTTGTTTATCAGCCATTTCAATTGGAGGGGGTGATGGCTGTATCTGTGGGTGTAAAAACACGGTCTTCAAAAAATATCGTGCTACCTGTCGATGGAGATAGACCACAGTTGTACTTGCCCAAGAACCAGCCCCACCACACATAACCCAGACTCACGCAGATTGTACCCCATGTGATATGTCAAAAAATAAAAGAAAACGATGGAAATGTGAAAATTAAGAAAAAACATTTCCCATGTGATATGTGGTCTACTTGTTGGGAAAATTTACAAATATGAATTTCAACTTTATTTGCAAAATCTCTCTGGAATTTGTAAAATGGGCATAACTTTTGCATACGAACTCGGATTAAAAAGTTTTTTATATGAAAAATCATCTACACGATAGTGGAATGCTACCTGGTGAAGCAGATATCTTGCTGGTTACAGATAGCTCTTCAGAGGAGGATTCAGAGGCATATGACCACTCCTATTATCCCCCTGAGGTGTATGCTCAAACCTGGCAGGGTTATATTACTCATATCATGCATATATTGTATTGCAATGCTTAGTTTTTACATCATATACGCGATATTGAATGCCATCTCCTTAGTTGACACATCATATATGTCATTGCCCTCTGCTCACTTCTTAGTATATAAATCATATATTTGAATTATATCATGCCATGATGTTTACATAGACAGCATGTATCTGAATTATGGCATGCCAACCCATTTTCTAAAGACATAATATAGTTATATCATCTCATCCTGTTCACACTTCACATAGTCATCATATTTTGAATTATGTCATTCTATCCGTGAATTATATCATGCTATCATGTTACCATCGACGGCATGTTTGTGATTTATGGCATGCCAACAACTTTAATAGACACATCGTATAGTTATATCATGTCATCCTGTTTACATAGTCATCATATTTTGAAGTATGTCATTCTATCATGTTTAGGTTGCCATCATACATGTGGAATTGTGTCATGCTATCCTGTTTAATTAGCCATCATATATGTGAAATTATGTCCTGCTATTCTGTTTGGCTATACAACATAAATGTGAATTATTTCATGCCCTGTTTTCTTCCCTATTATCCATTACACTTGTCTATCTTACAATGTCTGTATATTCAATTACTTTTATTGTTTATCAGCCATTTCAATTGGAAGGGGTGATGGCAGTATCTGTGGGAGTAAAACCACGGTCTTCAAAAAATATCGTGCTACCTGTCGATGGAGATAGACCACAGTTGTACTTGCCCAAGAACCAGCCCCACCACACATAACCCAGACTCACGCAGATTGTACCCCATGTGATATGTCAAAAAAAAGAAAATGATGGAAATGTCAAAAAAATTAAAAGAAAATAAGTTTCCCATGTGATATGTGGTCTACCTTTTTGGAAAATTTACAAATATGAATTTTGACTTGATTTCCAAATCTCTCTGGAATTTGTAAAATGGGCATTACTTTTGCATACGAACTCGGATTAAAAAGTTTTTTATATGAAAAATCATCTACACGATAGTGGAGTGCTACCTGGTGAAGCAGATATCTTGCTGGTTACAGATAGCTCTTCAGAGGAGGATTCCGAGCCAGATGACCAGTCCTATTATCCCCCTGAGGTGTATGCTCAAACCTGGCAGGGCTATATTACTCATATCATGCATATATTGTACTGCAATGCTTAGTTTTTACATCATATACACGATATTGAATGCCATCTCCTTAGTTGACACATCATATATGTGATTGCCCTCTGCTCACTTCTTAGTATATAAATCATATATTTGAATTATATCATGCCATGATGTTTACATAGACAGCATGTATCTGAATTATGGCATGCCAACCCATTTTCTAAAGACATAATATAGTTATATCATCTCATCCTGTTCACACTTCACATAGTCATCATATTTTGAATTATGTCATTCCATCCGTCAATTATATCATGCTATCATGTTTCCATCGACGGGATGTTTGTGATTTATGGCATGCCAACAACTTTAATAGACACATCGTATAGTTATATCATGTCATCCTGTTTACATAGTCATCATATTTTGAAGTATGTCATTCTATCATGTTTAGTTAGCCATCATACATGTGGAATTGTGTCATGCTATCCTCTTCAATTAGCCATCATATATGTGAAATTATGTCCTGCTATTCTGTTTGGCTAGACAACATAAATGTGAATTATTTCATGCCCTGTTTTCTTCCCTACTATCCATTACACATGTCTATCTTACAATGTCTGTATATTCAATTACTTTTCTTGTTTATCAGCCATTTCAATTGGAGGGGGTGATGGCTGTATCTGTGGGTGTAAAAACACGGTCTTCAAAAAATATCGTGCTACCCGTCGATGGAGATAGACCACAGTTGTACTTGCCCAAGAACCAGCCCCACCACACATAACCCAGACTCACGCAGATTGTACCCCATGTGATATGTCAAAAAATAAAAGAAAACGATGGAAATGTGAAAATTAAGAAAAAACATTTCCCATGTGATATGTGGTCTACTTGTTGGGAAAATTTACAAATATGAATTTCAACTTTATTTGCAAAATCTCTCTGGAATTTGTAAAATGGGCATAACTTTTGCATACGAACTCGGATTAAAAAGTTTTTTATATGAAAAATCATCTACACGATAGTGGAATGCTACCTGGTGAAGCAGATATCTTGCTGGTTACAGATAGCTCTTCAGAGGAGGATTCAGAGGCATATGACCACTCCTATTATCCCCCTGAGGTGTATGCTCAAACCTGGCAGGGTTATATTACTCATATCATGCATATATTGTATTGCAATGCTTAGTTTTTACATCATATACGCGATATTGAATGCCATCTCCTTAGTTGACACATCATATATGTCATTGCCCTCTGCTCACTTCTTAGTATATAATCATATATTTGAATTATATCATGCCATGATGTTTACATAGACAGCATGTATCTGAATTATGGCATGCCAACCCATTTTCTAAAGACATAATATAGTTATATCATCTCATCCTGTTCACACTTCACATAGTCATCATATTTTGAATTATGTCATTCTATCCGTGAATTATATCATGCTATCATGTTACCATCGACGGCATGTTTGTGATTTATGGCATGCCAACAACTTTAATAGACACATCGTATAGTTATATCATGTCATCCTGTTTACATAGTCATCATATTTTGAAGTATGTCATTCTATCATGTTTAGGTTGCCATCATACATGTGGAATTGTGTCATGCTATCCTGTTTAATTAGCCATCATATATGTGAAATTATGTCCTGCTATTCTGTTTGGCTATACAACATAAATGTGAATTATTTCATGCCCTGTTTTCTTCCCTATTATCCATTACACTTGTCTATCTTACAATGTCTGTATATTCAATTACTTTTATTGTTTATCAGCCATTTCAATTGGAAGGGGTGATGGCAGTATCTGTGGGAGTAAAACCACGGTCTTCAAAAAATATCGTGCTACCTGTCGATGGAGATAGACCACAGTTGTACTTGCCCAAGAACCAGCCCCACCACACATAACCCAGACTCACGCAGATTGTACCCCATGTGATATGTCAAAAAAAAGAAAATGATGGAAATGTCAAAAAAATTAAAAGAAAATAAGTTTCCCATGTGATATGTGGTCTACCTTTTTGGAAAATTTACAAATATGAATTTTGACTTGATTTCCAAATCTCTCTGGAATTTGTAAAATGGGCATTACTTTTGCATACGAACTCGGATTAAAAAGTTTTTTATATGAAAAATCATCTACACGGTAGTGGAGTGCTACCTGGTGAAGCAGATATCTTGCTGGTTACAGATAGCTCTTCAGAGGAGGATTCAGAGCCAGATGACCAGTCCTATTATCCCCCTGAGGTGTATGCTCAAACCTGGCAGGGTTATATTACTCATATCATGCATATATTGTACTGCAATGCTTAGTTTTTACATCATATACACGATATTGAATGCCATCTCCTTAGTTGACACATCATATATGTGATTGCCCTCTGCTCACTTCTTAGTATATAAATCATATATTTGAATTATATCATGCCATGATGTTTACATAGACAGCATGTATCTGAATTATGGCATGCCAACCCATTTTCTAAAGACATAATATAGTTATATCATCTCATCCTGTTCACACTTCACATAGTCATCATATTTTGAATTATGTCATTCCATCCGTCAATTATATCATGCTATCATGTTTCCATCGACGGGATGTTCGTGATTTATGGCATGCCAACAACTTTAATAGACACATCGTATAGTTATATCATGTCATCCTGTTTACATAGTCATCATATTTTGAAGTATGTCATTCTATCATGTTTAGTTAGCCATCATACATGTGGAATTGTGTCATGCTATCCTGTTCAATTAGCCATCATATATGTGAAATTATGTCCTGCTATTCTGTTTGGCTAGACAACATGAATGTGAATTATTTCATGCCCTGTTTTCTTCCCTACTATCCATTACACATGTCTATCTTACAATGTCTGTATATTCAATTACTTTTCTTGTTTATCAGCCATTTCAATTGGAGGAGGTGATGGCTATATCTGTGGGTGTAAAAACACGGTCTTCAAAAAATATCGTGCTACCTGTCGATGGAGATAGACCACAGTTGTACTTGCCCAAGAACCAGCCCCACCACACATAACCCAGACTCACGCAGATTGTACCCCATGTGATATGTCAAAAAATAAAAGAAAACGATGGAAATGTGAAAATTAAGAAAAAACATTTCCCATGTGATATGTGGTCTACTTGTTGGGAAAATTTACAAATATGAATTTCAACTTTATTTGCAAAATCTCTCTGGAATTTGTAAAATGGGCATAACTTTTGCATACGAACTCGGATTAAAAAGTTTTTTATATGAAAAATCATCTACACGATAGTGGAATGCTACCTGGTGAAGCAGATATCTTGCTGGTTACAGATAGCTCTTCAGAGGAGGATTCAGAGGCAAATGACCACTCCTATTATCCCCCTGAGGTGTATGCTCAAACCTGGCAGGGTTATATTACTCATATCATGCATATATTGTTTTGCAATGCTTAGTTTTTACATCATATACGCGATATTGAATGCCATCTCCTTAGTTGACACATCATATATGTGATTGCCCTCTGCTCACTTCTTAGTATATAAATCATATATTTGAATTATATCATGCCATGATGTTTACATAGACAGCATGTATCTGAATTATGGCATGCCAACCCATTTTCTAAAGACATAATATAGTTATATCATCTCATCCTGTTCACACTTCACATAGTCATCATATTTTGAATTATGTCATTCTATCCGTGAATTATATCATGCTATCATGTTACCATCGACGGCATGTTTGTGATTTATGGCATGCCAACAACTTTAATAGACACATCGTATAGTTATATCATGTCATCCTGTTTACATAGTCATCATATTTTGAAGTATGTCATTCTATCATGTTTAGTTAGCCATCATACATGTGGAATTGTGTCATGCTATCCTGTTTAATTAGCCATCATATATGTGAAATTATGTCCTGCTATTCTGTTTGGCTATACAACATAAATGTGAATTATTTCATGCCCTGTTTTCTTCCTTACTATCCATTACACATGTCTATCTTACAATGTCTGTATATTCAATTACTTTTCTTGTTTATCAGCCATTTCAATTGGAAGGGGTGATGGCAGTATCTGTGGGAGTAAAACCACGGTCTTCAAAAAATATCGTGCTACCTGTCGATGGAGATAGACCACAGTTGTACTTGCCCAAGAACCAGCCCCACCACACATAACCCAGACTCACGCAGATTGTACCCCATGTGATATGTCAAAAAAAAGAAAATGATGGAAATGTCAAAAAAATTAAAAGAAAATAAGTTTACCATGTGATATGTGGTCTACCTTTTTTGGAAAATTTACAAATATGAATTTTGACTTGATTTGCAAAATCTCTCTGGAATTTGTAAAATGGGCATTACTTTTGCATACGAACTCGGATTAAAAAGTTTTTTATATGAAAATCATCTACACGATAGTGGAATGCTACCTGGTGAAGCAGATATCTTGCTGGTTACAGATAGCTCTTCAGAGGAGGATTCAGAGGCAGATGACCAGTCCAATTATCCCACTAAGGTGTATGCTCAAACCTGGCAGGGTTATATTACTCATATCATGCATATATTGTATTGCAATGCTTAGTTTTTACATCATATACACGACATTGAATGCCATCTCCTTAGTTGACACATCATATATACGATTGCCCTCTGCTCACTTCTTAGTATATAAATCATATATTTGAATTATATCATGCCATCATGTTTACATAGACAGCATGTATCTAAATTATGGCATGCCAACCCATTTTCTAAAGACATAATATAGTTATATCATCTCATCCTGTTCACACTTCACATAGTCATCATATTTTGAATTATGTCATTCTATCCGTGAATTATATCATGCTATCATGTTTCCATCGACGGCACGTTCGTGATTTATGGCATACCAACAACTTTAATAGACACATCGTATAGTTATATCATGTCATCCTGTTTACATAATCATCATATTTTGAAGTATGTTATTCTATCATGTTTAGTTAGCCATCATACATGTGGAATTGTGTCATGTTATCCTGTTTAATTAGCCATCATATATGTGAAATTATGTCCTGCTATTCTGTTTGGTTAGACAACATAAATGTGAATTACTTCATGCCCTGTTTTCTTTCCTACTATCCATTACACATGTCTATCTTAAAATGTCTGTATATTCAATTACTTTTCTTGTTTATCAGCCATTTCAAT
Organism: Aegilops tauschii subsp. strangulata; assembly: GCF_002575655.3. NCBI lineage: Eukaryota > Viridiplantae > Streptophyta > Magnoliopsida > Poales > Poaceae > Aegilops > Aegilops tauschii. The sequence continues at coordinate 403,207,428 of NC_053035.3, forward strand.
TGGAGGGGGTGATGGCAGTATCTGTGGGAGTAAAAACACGGTCTTCCAAAAATATCGTGCTACCTGTCGATGGAGATAGACCACAGTTGTACTTGCCCAAGAACCAGCCCCACCACACATAATCCAGACTCACACAGATTGTACCCCATGTGATATGTCAAAAAATAAAAGAAAATGATGGAAATGTCTAAAAAATAAAAGAAAATAAGTTTCCCATGTGATATGTGGTCTACTTGTTGGCAAAATTTACAAATATGAATTTCGACTTGATTTGCAAAATCTCTCTAGAATTTGTAAAATGGGCATTAGTTTTGCATCCGAACTCGGATTAAAAAGTTTTTTATATGAAAAATCATCTACACGATAGTGGAATGCTACCTGGTGAAGCAGATATCTTGCTGGTTACAGATAGCTCTTCAGAGGAGGATTCAGAGGCAGATGACCAGTCCTATTATCCCCCTGAGGTGTATGCTCAAACCTGGCAGGGTTATATTACTCATATCATGCATATATTGTATTGCAATGCTTAGTTTTTACATCATATACACGATATTGAATGCCATCTCCTTAGTTGCACATCATATATGCGATTGCCCTCTGCTCACTTCTTAGTATATAAATCATATATTTGAATTATATCATGCCATGATGTTTACATAGACAGCATGTATCTGAATTATGGCATGCCAACCCATTTTCTAAAGACATAATATAGTTATATCATCTCATCCTGTTCACACTTCACATAGTCATCATATTTTGAATTATGTCATTCTATCCGTGAATTATATCATGCTATCATGATTCCATCGATGGCACGTTTGTGATTTATGGCATGCCAACAACTTTAATAGACACATCGTATAGTTATATCATGTCATCCTGTTTACATAGTCATCATATTTTGAAGTATGTCATTCTATCATGTTTAGTTAGGCATCATACATGTGGAATTGTGTCATGCTATCCTGTTTAATTAGCCATCATATATGTGAAATTATGTCCTGCTATTCTGTTTGGCTAGACAACATAAATGTGAATTATTTCATGCCCTGTTTTCTTCCCTACTATCCATTACACATGTCTATCTTACAATGTCTGTATATTCAATTACTTTTGTTGTTTATCAGCCATTTCAATTGGAGGGGCTGATGGTAGTATCTGTGGGAGTAAAAACACGGTCTTCAAAAAATATCGTGCTACCTGTCGATGGAGATAGACCACAGTTGTACTTGCCCAAGAACCAGCCCCACCACACATAACCCAGACTCACGCAGATTGTACCCCATGTGATATGTCAAAAAAAAGAAAATGATGGAAATGTAAAACAATAAAAGAAAATAAGTTTCCCATGTGATATGTGGTCTACTTGTTGGGAAAATTTACAAATATGAATTTCGACTTGATTTGCAAAATCTCTCTGGAATTTGTAAAATGGGCATTACTTTTGCATACGAACTCGGATTAAAAAGTTTTTTATATGAAAAATCATCTACACGATAGTGGAATGCTACCTGGTGAAGCAGATATCTTGCTGGTTACAGATAGCTCTTCAGAGGAGGATTCAGAGGCAGATGACCAGTCCTATTATCCCCCTGAGGTGTATGCTCAAACCTGGCAGGGTTATATTACTCATATCATGCATATATTGTATTGCAATGCTTAGTTTTTACATCATATACACGACATTGAATGCCATCTCCTTAGTTGACACATCATATATGTGATTGCCCTCTGCTCACTTCTTAGTATATAAATCATATATTTGAATTATATCATGCCATGATGTTTACATAGACAGCATGTATCTGAATTATGGCATGCCAACCCATTTTCTAAAGACATAATATAGTTATATCATCTCATCCTGTTCACACTTCACATAGTCATCATATTTTGAATTATGTCATTCTATCCGTGAATTATATCATGCTATCATGTTTCCATCGACGGCACGTTCGTGATTTATGGCATACCAACAACTTTAATAGACACATCGTATAGTTATATCATGTCATCCTGTTTACATAATCAACATATTTTGAAGTATGTCATTCTATCATGTTTAGTTAGCCATCATACATGTGGAATTGTGTCATGTTATCCTGTTTAATTAGCCATCATATATGTGAAATTATGTCCTGCTATTCTGTTTGGTTAGACAACACAAATGTGAATTACTTCATGCCCTGTTTTCTTTCCTACTATCCATTACACATGTCTATCTTAAAATGTCTGTATATTCAATTACTTTTCTTGTTTATCAGCCATTTCAATTGGAGGGGGTGATGGCAGTATCTGTGGGAGTAAAAACACGGTCTTCCAAAAATATCGTGCTACCTGTCGATGGAGATAGACCACAGTTGTACTTGCCCAAGAACCAGCCCCACCACACATAATCCAGACTCACACAGATTGTACCCCATGTGATATGTCAAAAAATAAAAGAAAATGATGGAAATGTCTAAAAAATAAAAGAAAATAAGTTTCCCATGTGATATGTGGTCTACTTGTTGGCAAAATTTACAAATATGAATTTCGACTTGATTTGCAAAATCTCTCTAGAATTTGTAAAATGGGCATTACTTTTGCATCCGAACTCGGATTAAAAAGTTTTTTATATGAAAAATCATCTACACGATAGTGGAATGCTACCTGGTGAAGCAGATATCTTGCTGGTTACAGATAGCTCTTCAGAGGAGGATTCAGAGGCAGATGACCAGTCCTATTATCCCCGTGAGGTGTATGCTCAAACCTGGCAGGGTTATATTACTCATATCATGCATATATTGTATTGCAATGCTTAGTTTTTACATCATATACACGATATTGAATGCCATCTCCTTAGTTGACACATCATATATGCGATTGCCCTCTGCTCACTTCTTAGTATATAAATCATATATTTGAATTATATCATGCCATGATGTTTACATAGACATCATGTATCTGAATTATGGCATGCCAACCCATTTTCTAAAGACATAATATAGTTATATCATCTCATCCTGTTCACACTTCACATAGTCATCATATTTTGAATTATGTCATTCTATCCGTGAATTATATCATGCTATCATGATTCCATCGATGGCACGTTTGTGATTTATGGCATGCCAACAACTTTAATAGACACATCGTATAGTTATATCATGTCATCCTGTTTACATAGTCATCATATTTTGAAGTATGTCATTCTATCATGTTTAGTTAGCCATCATACATGTGGAATTGTGTCATGCTATCCTGTTTAATTAGCCATCATATATGTGAAATTGTGTCCTGCTATTCTGTTTGGCTAGACAACATAAATGTGAATTATTTCATGCCCTGTTTTCTTCCCTACTATCCATTACACATGTCTATCTTACAATGTCTGTATATTCAATTACTTTTCTTGTTTATCAGCCATTTCAATTGGAGGGGCTGATGGTAGTATCTGTGGGAGTAAAAACACGGTCTTCAAAAAATATCGTGCTACCTGTCGATGGAGATAGACCACAGTTGTACTTGCACAAGAACCAGCCCCACCACACATAACCCAGACTCACGCAGATTGTACCCCATGTGATATGTCAAAAAAAAGAAAATGATGGAAATGTAAAAAAATAGAAGAAAATAAGTTTCCCATGTGATATGTGGTCTACTTGTTGGGAGAATTTACAAATATGAATTTCGACTTGATTTGCAAAATCTCTCTGGAATTTGTAAAATGGGCATTACTTTTGCATACGAACTCGGATTAAAAAGTTTTTTATATGAAAAATCATCTACACGATAGTGGAATGCTACCTGGTGAAGCAGATATCTTGCTGGTTACAGATAGCTCTTCAGAGGAGGATTCAGAGGCAGATGACCAGTCATATTATCCCCCTGAGGTGTATGCTCAAACCTGGCAAGGTTATATTACTCATATCATGCATATATTGTATTGCAATGCTTAGTTTTTACATCATATACACGATATTGAATGCCATCTCCTTAGTTGACACATCATATATGCGATTGCCCTCTGCTCACTTCTTAGTATATAAATCATATATTTGAATTATATCATGCCATGATGTTTACATAGACAGCATGTATCTGAATTATGGCATGCCAACCCATTTTCTAAAGACATAATATAGTTATATCATCTCATCCTGTTCACACTTCACATAGTCATCATATTTTGAATTATGTCATTCTATCCGTGAATTATATCATGCTATCATGTTTTCATCCATGGCACGTTTGTGATTCATGGCATGCCAACAACTTTAATAGACACATCGTATAGTTATATCATGTCATCCTGTTTACATAGTCATCATATTTTGAAGTATGTCATTCTATCATGTTTAGTTAGCCATCATACATGTGGAATTGTGTCATGCTATCCTGTTTAATTAGCCATCATATATGTGAAATTATGTCCTGCTATTCTGTTTGGCTAGACAACATAAATGTGAATTATTTCATGCCCTGTTTAAAAAAAAAATTTAACTAGTGCGCCTGTCCAAACATACTAATGGCGCATCCAGACACAGTGCGCCATTACTAGTTGTAACTAGTAATGGCGCACCATGCCCAGGGTGCGCCATTAGTATCAAATATTTTTTTTAACTAGTGCGCCTGTCCAAACATACTAATGGCGCACGACCAGAAGGTGCGCCATTAGTAACCTGGATTACTAATGGCGCATTTAGAGTTGGTGCGCCATTAGTAAGTGGGGGGCAACAAGATATTTTGGACAGCCTCTCCTATCCACACTCACTTTCTCCCCACTTCATTCTCTCCACCTCCTCCTTGTCTCGGGTGCCTCCTCTTTTTCACCTCATTCCCACCATAGATTCATTCAATTTATGTGGTTAAATTACCTTGTTTTCATAGGTAAGTAAGGGGGAAAGCTATATTTATGTTGTTCTCCCTACAACAATGTGCACATGCACTTTTTATGGCCTAGCTAGATCTATGTATGTTCGTGGTGTTGCATATGTTTGTGGTGTTGCATATGTGTTTGTGTTTGGAGGTGTACGGGTATTTGAAATGCGATAGTTGCCAATATTTTGCCGGAATGTTGATTCATTTCCGTTTCGGCGAGAATTTTGGCATTAAGCATTCTTTTTGGTCCTATTTTTAGGGAAAGTCATGCCAAATTTTTTCTTGGTTCTAAAATATCGTTTTGCTCTACCCCGCAGGCGACCATCGTCCGCATGATGACCGAAGGCATCGTGAATAGGTTTTTGAGGTCCGCGAAGGCCGAGATGCTTGAAAAGAACGAGACAGAGATAAGATGTCCGTGTCGAAGATGCAAGCTGAAGAGCCTTATTGCGGACCCGGAATCCTGGCAGGTGCGGGACCACCTGCTCTTGCGTGGTTTCATGGATGGCTATCGGTGGCAAGGTGATGAAGATGACTACGAAGTCGTCCATGGGGGCCGGGCAAGAAATGAGGAAGGGCAGCAAGACAACCACCGCGGCTCGGGCGGGCAAGAAGACGAAGAATCCCCAGGAGATGATCACGACGGTGATGCTGTACACAGTCATCATGTAGAAGATGCAGGACATGATGATGAGGAAGATGCCGGAGCAGACGATGGGCATGATCATGAAGATGATGATGCCGGCGGAGCAGACGACGCTGGACCATCGATGGGCTGGGTGCAGGACCCTCATATTCAAGAGCTGCTTCTCAAGCAGACGGATAACGCAAGAGCTGCCGCCCGAGAGAAAGCCAAGATGGATCAACTTGAGTTAGACGCGGTTACTCCATTGTATGAAGGATGCAGGCCCGAGGATACCCGCCTAAAAGTAACGCTCATGGCTCTAGAGATGAAGGTAAAACACAAAATGACCGACGCATGCTTCGACGAGAACATGTCATTCTGGCACGAACGTCTTCCCAAGGGGAACAAGTGCCCGACCAGTTTGGAGGAGGCGAAGAAAATCGTGTGTCCTCTGGATTTACCGCACGTGAAATACCATGTGTGCATGAACAATTGCATCATTTATCGGGACGAGCACGCGGAGTCTACCATATGTCCGGTGTGCGGCGTCACTCGATACAAGAAGAGGAAGAAAGCTCCTCGAAAAGTGGTGTGGTACTTTCCGATCACTCCTCGTCTGCAGCGGTATTTCGCGGACCCTAAGGTAGCAAAGCTCCTGCGTTGGCACGCGGATAGGGAGGAGAAGAAGCGAGAAGATGACGCAAATGATCCGGAGATAGATAAAAAAGACAAGATGCTGAGTCACCCTAAGGATGCGAGCACGTGGCAAGCGTTGAACTTCGAAGACCTAGAATTTGGGAACGATCCAAGGAACATCGTGCTGGGCGCGAGCACCGATGGAGTCAATCCGTTTGGCAGCCAGAGAAGCACACATAGCACCTGGCCTGTGTTTGTGTGGATGTACAACCTTCCCCCCTGGTTGTGCATGAAGAGGAAGTACATTCACATGAGTATGCTAATCGAAGGACCGAAACAACCAGGGAACGACATCAATCTGTATCTGGGGCTGCTGAAAGAGGAGCTTGACACGATGTGGAAAACGCCAGCCAATACGTGGGACGCTGCAGAGAAAGAATATTTCCCTATGAGAGCCGCGCTGCTCACGACGGTGCACGACTATCTCGGTTACGGATATGTCGCGGGGCAGGTGGTCCACGGATTTTCTGGATGCGTCAGGTGCATGGATGACACAACGTATCGCTAGCTAGATAGAGATCCCGGGTCTTTGAAAACCGTGTTCATGGGACATCGAAGGTGGCTTCGCGATGATGACCCGTGGAGAAAACGCAAGGATCTATTCGATGGTGAAACCGAACCCCGAGGACGCCCGCATACGAGGAGCGGCGAGGAAATAGACGAGCTATTGAAAAATTGGAAAGACTGCCCACTGCCGGGAAAGAAGCAAAAGGCGCCAGAGCCGGGAAAGAAGCGAAAGGCGCCAGAGCCGCTGCTGAAGGTATGGAAAACGAGGTCTGTTTTTTGGGACTTGCCGTACTGGAAGATCCACCGTGTGCCTCACAGCCTTGATGTCATGCATATCACGAAGAACGTGTGCGAGAGTCTGCTTGGTACCCTGCTCAACATGCCAGAGAGGACCAAAGATGGGCCAAAAGCAAGGGCAGACTTGAAATCAATGGGCATCAGGCAGGAGCTTCACGCTATATATGATGATGATGAGGCGAAGCAGGACACGGAAAGTTGTCGCAAAGGCAAAAAGGCCAAGAAGACCGGAAATGACTACCCTCCCGCGTGCTTCACTCTAAGTCAGGAGGAGATCGAGCAGTTTTTCACCTGCCTCGTAGGAGTAAAACTTCCTTACGGTTACGCGGGGAAGATAAGCAGATACCTAGACCTAGCGAAGCTGAAGTTCAACGGGATGAAGTCTCACGACTGTCACGTGCTGATGACGCAGATACTTCCAGTTGCAATCCGTGGGATCATGGATGCGCACGTCCGTGAAATGCTATTTGGCCTATGCAACTTTTTCGACGTCATCTCTCGGAAGTCTGTTGGCGTGAGGCAACTCAGAAGGCTACATGAAGAGATCGTGGTGATACTATGCGAGCTTGAGATGTACTTCCCGCCCGCATTCTTCGACGTTATGGTGCATCTGCTAGTCCATATCGTGTACGATATCATCCAACTCGGGCCGACGTTCCTGCACAGCATGATGCCGTTCGAAAGGATGAATGGTGTCATCAAAGGATACGTTGGCAACATGTCACGTCCAGAGGGAAGCATAGCCAGGGGCTTTCTGACCGAAGAGTGCATCTCCTACTGCACGAATTGTCTAGGCATCGAGAACCCCGTTGGTCTGCCCGTCAACAGGCACCTCGGCAGGCTCGCTGGATGGGGTCACCGTGAGGGTCGCCGCGAAATGCATGTCGACTTCGAGGGTCGACTCGCCGACTTTGAAAGAGCAAACCTAGTCGCGCTACAACACATAGACGTGGTCAATCCTTGGGTGGTAGAGCACAAAACCTTTATTAAGAAGACGTACAATGACCGAGGCCAACAGAGGACGGACGGAGATATACTCAAAGAGCACAACTCATGTTTCACGCGTTGGTTCAAGCAGAAGCTTCTGTCGTACCCTTTACAAGAGAATTCTTCCGCGGAAGAACAACTCATATTCGCCTTGTCACAGGGCGCCGAGCACAACCTGATGACCTATGAGGCGTACGATATCAACGGCTACACATTCTACACCGAGGCCAAGGACATGAAGAGCGATGGTTATCAGAACTCCGGGGTAACGATGGAATCCTACACCGGTAACGACAAGGACAGATACTACGGAAGGATCGAGGAGATCTGGGAGCTGAGCTACGCTGGAGAGAAGGTCCCGATGTTCCGTGTCAGATGGGCCAAGAGCGTCCTAAAAGAAGACCGGTATTTCACCACAATGGTTATACCCGAAGCCAAATCCAAGACCGCAGGCGCAAACGTCACCGCGAAAAATGAGCCATGGGTACTGGCTTCCCAAGTGGACCAATGCTTCTTCATTACCGACCCGTCAAAGCCCAGTCGTGTTGTCGTGAGGAGAGGCAAAAGGAAGATCATCGGAATGGATGGAGTAGCCAATGAGCAAGACTTCAACAAGTACGGCGACCCGAGAATTGAACATGACGACGATGATGAAGTAGCAGCATACACCACAAGAAGAAGCAGGACCACCCTACCTAAAGGACGTCCATTCCATAGAAGAACTCCATTTGCGAAAAAGAAGGGCAAGAAGATTGTGAACAGATAGCTAGCTAAGATCGATTGTATTTAAATCATAGCCTTCATTTCTCGATTGTATTTCATGGGCACTTTTTGAACTATCATGAATATTTTTAAATTTCATGGACACTCGATCTCGATCCCCCTCCATCTCGATCGCTATCCCACCTCGCCAGATCTGATCCCCCTCGCCGCCGAGCACCCCCCGGTCCACCGGCCCCCCGCACCCCGCGCACCCTCCCCCGCTCCACCGGCATTACTGTTTGATGATATTTTTTAAATAATTGTTACTGTCTTATAAAAAATATTACTGTTATGATTTAAACAAGTTTGAACATATTTAAACACAAATAAATATCAAACAGCATTTTAAATGCATAAAAAAAATTGTGGAGCCTGGGAATCGAACCCAGGACCTCCTGGTGTGAGAACTGGCTGCTGACCAGTCAAGCTAGTAGAGGGAACTTAGTGTGGATCAGGTCAGGTGGAAGATAACCTGTTGGCTCGAGCAGAAATCAAAAAAAAATACTAATGGCGCACCAGGGTGAGGTGTGCCATTAGTATGGATGTACTTATGGCGCACCGAGGGGTGGTGCGCCATTAGTATTGTGCCCTCGCCCTCGCCTATCCCCGGCCCAAACCTATCCCCTCTCTCCCTCGCCCTCGCCCTCGATCCCCTTCCCCTCTACTCTCCCGACGCCACTGCCCCGCCGCCTCGACGCCGCCCCGTCGTCCTCGTCTCCGCCCCGACGCCCCGACGCCGCGACGCCGCCCTCTCCTCTCCCGACGCCGCCGCCCCGCCGCCCCGTTGTCCTCGTCTCCTCGGCGCCGCTCTCCTCGTCTCCTCCCCGCTGGCCGCTGGCCGCGCCCGTGGCCAACCCCGTCGACAAGTTCGCGCTCCTCCCCGCCTTCCTCCAGGTACCCCGCCACCCGCCCCGGCGCTCATGCCCGCGGCATACGTTTAACGTTAACCCACTCCAGATGCTTTCGATACTGAATCTTGATGGTTGCTGCTGTATTTGTGTGTGTGTGCAGGTCGCCGGTGGACCACCAGAGGAAGACGATCAAGAGGCTGATTGGGCTGCCCGGCGACTGGGTCAGCCTCCCGGAGAAGGAGGAGGTCCGAAAGATACCGGAGGGCCACTGCTGGGTCGAAGGGGACAATTGCAGCGCCAGCCGGGACTCGAGAGCCTACGGCCCTGTAAGAAACAAATTCTACCGCTCCCTTGGAAATTTTCACCTAATTCTTGCTGCTGCTGCTTGTTTGTGCTTGCAAAAAAAATTCTGCTTGGTCAGAAAAACGTGTAAGCCAACTCCTCACCCGGGTTTGTTAGAAGATGGAAACTGCCCTGTTATATATGCATCATTGTATTACTCTGTTTATATCTTCTAGTTTGATCTAGCTGCAGTTTGTATTGTACTAAATGAAACCCATATTTCTTAGCTCCATTAAATAAGCGCCTAATCAAGCTAAGCAGTGGGAGGGGGCTTGCACTTTTCTTGGTGCTATTTTTGATACTGCTATGGTGTCATATTCATTTGGTTAATGTCACTGTTGATGAACTACAGTCCACCCGCAGTTTGAAATTCATTCAAATCCATCACCTTCAAATATGCTCCCACATCTCACTCACTCCAAGTTTTTTTGGATCCTTTGCATGACTAATTGTTAAGCTGATACAATATGAGTAGAACTTCACGTGTTATATCAGTAGATGGTGATGCTATTGGTCTTCTTAAAATAATCTGTCCTCTTTTGTGCTCATACAATTTTGGAATGGTATGTGTGTCTGCACCCATCAAGCCATTGTTAATTCTGGATGCTGGCCATCAAGACTACATACTACTGCATTGTGGTACACCTCCAACGACCACATAACAGCAGCCCAAATTTTAATTTTCTTGCTGCTGCTGCTTGTTTGTGGTGCACTTGTTGTAGCAGCAGCACTACATCAAGCACAAGTCTTGTAGTAGTTAGCATAGCAGCCTAGTGGCACTCTTGTTAAGCTATTGCATTGTACTATGTAGACTTGTAAAGGCCTTGCTTTTGGGTAGTCCATATGCATATGTGAACCTTGTTGTTTAGTTGATGCAGCTACATGTTGCTTTTGGGTGGTCAGTATGCATATGTGAACCTTGCAGTGTAGTTGATGCAACTACATATAAACCTTGTTGCGTAGTTGATGCAACTACATGTGAACCTTGCTGTTAAGTTTAGATGATGGATGTGTACTCCTATGAACTAATTTCCTGATATTATGAACTATGTTGCTGGTAATGATGCCATTAACTGTCAAGACTTGTGTGAAAATATTGTGTAATTATCTATGACATATTTCCAAATAGGTCATGCCAAACTTTTTAACATAAGATGTGTGATGTCAGATTTTCAAATAGGTCATGCTAAAATACTATGTAACATTAGATGTTACTCTAGTGGCAAAAGCAATATTTGGCGAAAACTGGAGTGTCAAAAGCAAAACAAATAACATAGGGCAATATGGTCTTTTCCCTGCTCCGTTTGGTCAAAACATCCATTAACCTAACAGAATGGCAATTGTGATAATTGTCACAAACTAAGAGTGGCAAAAGCGAGATGTCAAAATCTAGAGTGGCATAAGAAAATTTGACAAAATCTAGTGGCAAAAACAAAATTTTCCCATATAAAATAATACAAAGCATGTTCTAAATATAGCAGCTCTGTTCCTTTGCACTTTATCACTTCAATCTGCTGCTACCTCAAGCTTCTCGTTTACTAGCTCAAGCTTCTCCTTTGCACTTTATCACTTCAATCTGCTGCTACTTCAAGCTTCTCGTTTAGACTTGTGCCAAGTAACATTTTTTCCTTTTATAATTATATGGTGCTTGACTGAGCTGCTACTTTTTCCTTGTAGAAGATCGCAGGTCGAGTGGGAGGGATCCAGTTGCGACGACACCGAATCACCAGCAAGGCAGCTACCTAGAATAATAGGTTGACTCACCTATATATACTACTATCTTGCATCTCTCTCGTTTCTTCTTCTACGACAATACAAAGAGAGTCATTTCAGTTACTTGTCTTAGTGTGTGGTGTGGCTGTTTATTGTTCAACACCAGCAGCTAGCTCTATTTAGGTCCAGTAGAAACGACATGGCTCTCCATTTTTTACGTAATCTTGCATATGACTTGGTTTAAAACTGTAACCAGCACACATGGCTCTATTTAGGTGCATTTTCTTTGTGTAACTTGGTTTAAAACTGTGATTTGGTCTTTTGTGGCATTTGGATGCCTAAATCCCATTTTCTTAATCATATTGCTTGGAAACTTTTGGTTATCTCCTCTCAGTGATGAAATAATTTATATGTACTGCACTTTTTTCATAATTAGGTAATAACGTTGGTTACAGTTTTGGTAGTTCAAATGGGATGTATCTCATTTTGTAGACAGATTATTTTCTGGAATATCATATATTCAAATTTGTTATGAATGATGGCTTCTACCTGAATTAGTAGACTCTGTGGCGTTAGTTTGTTGTAAATACAGTAACATAATTTTAACAACTGTAGAACATGTTGAGACTAGCAACATTTTTGTGACATCAACCAACAGTCCTGCCACTGGGTTATCCTATTTTATATTTTTAATTACTAACTTAAGTTTGAGTAAACAGTGGCAGTGAAGTCCTCATAATAAACAGGCGGATGTTAACTTTCTGATGTCCCCAGAAGTTAACTAAGATTGTGGTGCTAGTAGAGGCACATTGTGGCCTTTTCATTCATATGAAAGTAGAGGCACATTGTGGTGCTAGTTTGCTGGGTTTTGTCTCCGACCATCGTGTCGTGATGATTTTGCAGGTACCCCGAGAGGCCCTTGAGTTTGCCAGAATGCCGATTAACTTCCGTTCCGGCAAATTCGGGTACTCCATATGTCCTATTTTCAGCAAAGGTCATGCTGAAATTTTCCGTGAATTTTAGCATGACTTTGCTAAAAATAGGACATATGGGGTACTTGTGACTAATGCATGGGCCGGGGTATCTTAGTAGGTAATTAAGTAGGATCAAGTGGCCCGGCGTACTTGTGACTAATGCATGGCTTTTAGGGTGCCTCGGTGTCGATAAAAACCGAAATGATGAAAGCTTAGGCTTTTAGGGTGCCTCGGCGTCGAAAAACCCTCAATGATAAAAGCTTAGCTTTTAGGATGCCTCGGTGTCGACAAACCCTAGATGATGAGACCATGATCTTGTTCCTTGACAATAACCAACTTTTTGACCAAACTTTGTTCCTATTTAGAGAGAAACATGGCCAACAACGATGAGGCCGGGGGTTCGAGCGTCAAGCCATTCTAGAAGCTGTCCCAGGAGATGCAGGAACAACCTCACTTGTATGAGGACGCCGCCTTCCCCACCGATCCTGAGACCACTGATGGTACCGCCGAGGATGACCCCACTGATGCCACCACTGATGGTGCCGCCGAGGATGCCACCACTGATGATGGCGGCGCACGCACAGATGGCAGCCAACCGAAGAGGCAACGGAAGGACCGGCGCCCGACCGTGCTCCGCACCCTCAAGGAGGAAGTTACTGAAGTGGACTCCGACGGGAATCCAACGGCGCCCCAACGAATAGTCAAGGGGTACTCGCTTCAGCTCGGGTGCATTCTCCGGAGCACCGTCTCGATCAACACCGAGAACCTGAGGCATCCTGACCGAGGGAATTTGCGCAACCTCCTCTTCACGAAGCTGCACGAACGATACAAGTTCCCCGCTGAATTTGAAAACACAAGCCTCAAAGGGAATAAAGTGAACAATGCTGCCCTCACGAAGATGAGCAAGGCCCTGTCTACTTGGAAAAGCAATGTGAAGAGAATGATCGAGAAAGGTGAGAGTTATGAGAAGATCAAGGAGAAAAATCCTTCGATCACCGAAGATGACTACAACGACTTCAAGATCAATTGCTCGAGCACCGCAAACTCCGAATCAAGTAAGTGGGGGAAAGAAATGCGGGAGCTGAACTTAGGGGAACACACACTCGGTCCCGGCGGTTACAGAGTGGCGGAGCCTATATGGGACAAGGAGGAGGCGGACCGTGCCGAGCAAGGCCTACCGCCCCTCTTCGATAAATACAGTGACAAGCAGACCAGGAACTTTGTCAGGGCCCGGTACAAGAAGGACCCAAAAACAAAGGAGCTTACCACGTATCCGAAGACCAGGGCGCTTGAGCTTGTTCTGGTATGGAATACACCCCCTCGTAATTAGCTCCATATGGTTGCATTCTAATTAATGAAGCCAAATTTCTAAATGGTTCACATTCCTTCCGCAGGCAACTGAAAGTAGTAGCGCGGGGTCGACTAAGAGCAACCCTTGGGACACCACTCTAAATAGGGCGTTGAATGTAATGAAGAACAAGGATAAGCTCAGTAAGCCGACGTCAGCTGGTCATGTGGCCGGCAAAGGCTTGTCGACAAAATGGTCGTCATACTATGACACTGCTGGGCGAAAGGAGAAAAAGACCAGCTCGGAAAGCCAGGCGCGCGAGGTTCAAGAACTCAGGGCACAGGTGGCGCGGATTCCGGAGATTGTCCAAGAGCAAGTGCAACAACAACTCGGAGCGACGATCACCGCCATTGTGCCTACCTTGATCCAGGGGATTAGTGCGTGGATTGCGGGCGGCCAACAGGGGCCGCCCCCGATTCCTAGCTTCACGGCCAGCAACTCGCGGAATGCGATGGCGGGGCCATTGGTGTCTCCGGCGAAGGCAGCATTGGTGTCTCCGATGCCGGCACGGGAGCTTAATGCACCCGGGTGTACGCCGGCCGGCACCTCTGCAGCAAGCGGCCCCTCCGTCAACTGCACGCCCGCCGTTGGCGGTGCCTCGACATTAGCCGAGCTCGACGCCATCATCACGGTAACTAATTAAGCCTCTCTCGGCCGAGGACTTCATCTCCTTGCCTTTGACTGGGCATCCCTAACGCCCTACATGTTTTCGCAGGGCGCCGCCGACGTTCCGTGCACTCTCCTGCACTTCGTGAACAACGAGTTGGTCGATGTTGCCAAGGGCAAAACCGTTCAACCGGGCAACCCCTTGTTCCACGGTACCCAGATGCCACCCAACTTGTTTAGGGTTCAACTGGTTCGGGTGCTGCCAGGCTGCGACGAGGTGTTACCTCCGATTCGACCCCTCGGGGCCGACGATGATGACGTGATGAACCTCAGCGCCTGCCTGAGCTGGCCCCTGCTTTGGCCGAAGAGCCAGATTCGTTTGGGGGCGGGGGACACCACCCCAAAGACAACACCGCCAGTCGTGCCGGCACCAAGTCGGCCCCATGGCAAGACCGCCGCAACGGTGCCGGTCATCCCTATGCCACTGGATCCAAACATGCATATGGCACAGGATCAGAACGACGACGACGACGATACATTTGCCAACGTCGATCAGTACTTTGCCGATCATGGGGACGGTGGCGACTTCTTGGGGCCTCCTTCTCAAGAACCCAACCCAACAAAAGACGTGTGCGATCTAGCTGGTACCGCGGAGAAGCCAAGTTGCAACAGGCGTCGTCTGCAGTTCAGCTCTCAGGAGACGCCTCCAGCTGCCGACTTCACCGAGCCTCAGATAGGCGAGGTGCCAAATATGATCAGCCCCAACACACTCAAGAAGGCGGTCTGTGAGCAGAACTCGGTCCCATTACAGGAGATCAAGAAGAAGGCACGCAAAAGAAAGACTAACAAGGGTGCGGGCCAGCCGGCACCGAGTACGATCCGTGCTCAGGACGGGCCACTTTCAACTGCGGATATCTCGAGGAGGGTGCATGTGGCGGGTAGGCCGATGCTACCGAGAAATATGCTCGATGCTGCAACCGGTGCTATGCGGAGTCTGCATGACAGTGTTCTTTCTTTGGAGAAGCGGCGTCTCCGAGAGAAGGATGTGGCATACCCGGTTTTCGCGGCCAAGGTGCCAGAGGGCAAGGGCTTTGTGGATAACTCCATCGGGGGTACGATCGTCCTGCGGTTTGGTGACATCTACGCTATGTTGAACCTTCATCCGCTGCACTACACCTTCGTTCGGCTATTTTCGCTGAGTATGGAGATGCCGATCATTCGCGACAAGACCCCGGACATCATGATAGTCGACCCCTTCTACATGCGTGCCAAGATCTTGGGCAGCGCTGGGGACCGGCAAGTCGCGAGTTCTTACCTCGAAGGCGTCATTCTGGCAAACCAAGATAAGGATAACTTCCTCGTGCCTTACTTTCCCGAGTAAATCCTCCCCTCAACCGCCCCGTAACATATGAATTCTTAGATTTCGATCTTTTTTCTTTTAACATTCCGTGTTTTCTGCAGTGACACACATTGCACGCTCATCCTCCTAAGCCCCAAATATTCCATGGCCACGTATTTCGACCCGGACCGTCAGTCGAACGTAGACTACACAAATGTCAAGAAGGTTCTTGATGATGTTCTCCCCGGCTACGTCAAATTTGGAGGCACCTTCACCAGGCCTATTCGTAAGTACGGCAAGCACGTGTTCTCCCACAATACGACGTTCTGCTGCGTCAAGCAGCCGCCTGGCGGTCAGAAGGATGCCTACTACGCCATCCATCACATGCGGGCGATCGTGCGGGACCATAATCACCTTCTCCTACCAAATAATCTCAAAGATTGGGCCGCAAGCTTGGGGGCAATCCAGGACGCGGACATCAGACAAGAATTCTTTCGCATCCAGTCGGAGTTTGCGGAAATCATCCATCAAGATGTCCTTCGTACCTCGGGGCAGTTCTACCTCAGAAATCAACCGTCCAACAGTGACATCGACACAATCCTACAAATGCAGGCTGACAACGCCCGTTGTTTCATGACTCCCACGATAGACGGCGGCTTCATCCACGCTCCGGTCCCTTGAGTCGAGTCGAAAGCAGTGATGCTGTGTCTAGTTCTGAAACATTGATTGGCTCATGTTGTAATTAAACTTTAATGAACTTGTAGTATGTCTCTTTGGTTTCGAGAGTCGTTCAACTTAGATGTAATCGATGCTATTAATGTCTTGCTTTTCTCTTCCGATCGTTCTGTTGCATACTTATATATTGCGTATGTATTGTCTGTGAATTGGTACTAACGTTTCGTTTGGCTACTGCATAGCGATGCCGTGGTATGTCGTGTACAAGGGTAAGGTTCCCGGAGTCTACGACGACTGGGAGGAGTGTCGGAGACAGGTTCACCGATTCAGCGGTAACAGTTACAAAGGGTACGCCACTAGGGCCGAGGCCGAATCTAGATACGCCCGCTATCTAGCGGGAGAGGGGAGGGAGCGTTGGAGGAACCGGATGAAGACGAGTTTCATCGTGATGATGCTCATCGTGATGACCACAACTCTCTTCTATGTGATGGTAGTTTAGATGATCGATATCGACTTGTAATGTGAAGACAAACTCACGGTCTCGAGACTTGTAATATAATGTTCTATCTTTGTTCGGTCTTTTTAGTTCGGAGACTAATATGATGAATTGTATTCGGAGACTAAAATGATGAATTGTATTCAGAGACTAATCTTCTATTGTATTCGATGAATCTGTTGTTGATGTGTGCTGTCTATATTTTGTCCAATTATACATTTTGTAACCTGTGCAAAAAACAGAAAATAAAAAAATAAAAAAACCTAATATTCATACTAATGGCGCATCACATCATAGTGCGCCATTATTATGCCAGAGGATACTAATGGCGCATCACTAAACAGTGCGCCATTAGTATGCCGAAGTTACTAATGGCGCATCCCGTTGTTGTGCGCCATTAGTATGAAAAAGCACCTGGGTATAGATGGCCCCCTGGGAGGCATACTAATGGCGCACTGTTGTATATACTAATGGCGCATCCGGGGTGCGCCATTAGTATACCAGATACTAATGGCGCACCAGTGGTGCGCCATTAGTAAAATATACTAATGGCGTGCTACTAATGGCGCACCACTAATGCGCCATTAATGGCCAAATTAGGTGCGCCATTAGTAGGCCTTTTCCTAGTAGTGTGGTCATCATATTTTGAATTATGTCATTCTATCCGTGAATTATATCATACTATCATGTTTCCATCGACGGCACGTTTCTGATTTATGGCATGCCAACAACTTTAATAGACACATCGTATAGTTATATCATGTCATCCTGTTTACATAGTCATCATATTTTGAAGTATGTCATTCTATCATGTTTAGTTAGCCATCATACATGTGGAATTGTGTTATGCTATCCTGTTTAATTAGCCATCATATATGTGAAATTATGTCCTGCTATTCTGTTTGGTTACACAACATAAATGTGAATTACTTCATGCCCTGTTTTCTTCCCTACTATCCATTACACATGTCTATCTTACAATGTCTGTATATTCAATTACTTTTCTTGTTTATCAGCCATTTCAATTGGAGGGGGTGATGGCTGTATCTGTGGGAGTAAAAACACGGTCTTCAAAAAATATCGTGCTACCTGTCGATGGAGATAGACCGCAGTTGTACTTGCCCAAGAACCAGCCCCACCACACATAACCCAGACTCACGCAGATTGTACCCCATGTGATATGTCAAAAAATAAAAGAAAATGATGGAAATGTCAAAAAAAACAAAATAAGTTTCCCATGTGATATGTGGTCTACTTGTTGGGAAAATTTACAAATATGAATTTCAACTTTATTTGCAAAATCTCTCTGGAATTTGAAAAATGGGCATAACTTTTGCATACGAACTCGGATTAAAAAGTTTTTTATATGAAAAATCATCTACTCGATAGTGGAATGCTACCTGGTGAAGCAGATATCTTGCTGGTTACAGATAGCTCTTCAGAGGAGGATCCAGAGGTAGATGACAAGTCCTATTATCCCCCTGAGGTGTATGCTCAAACTTGGCAGGGTTATATTACTCATATCATGCATATATTGTATTGCAATGCTTAGTTTTTACATAATATACACGATATTCAATGCCATCTCCTTAGTTGACACATCATATATGCGATTTCCCTCTGCTCACTTCCTTAGTATCTAAATCATATATTTGAATCATATCATGCCATGATGTTTACATAGACAGCATGTATCTGAATTATGGCATGGCAACCCATTTTCTAAAGACATAATATAGTTATATCATATCATCTTGTTCACTCTTCACATAGTCATCATATTTCGAATTATGTCATTCTGTCCGTGAATTATATCATGCTATCATGTTCCCATCGACGGCATGTTTGTGATTTATGGCATGCCAACAACTTTAATAGACACATCGCATAGTTATATCATGTCATCCTGTTTACATAGTCATCATATTTTGAAGTATGTCATTCTATCATGTTTAGTTAGCCATCATACATGTGGAATTGTGTCATGCTATCCTGTTTAATTAGCCATCATATATGTGAAATTATTTTCTGCTATTCTGTTTGGTTAGACAACATAAATGTGAATTATTTCATGCCCTGTTTTCTTCCCTACTATCCATTACACATGTCTATCTTCAAATGTCTGTATATTCAATTACTTCTCTTGTTTATCAGGCATTTCATTTGGAGGGGGTGATGGCAGTATCTGTGGGAGTAAAAACACGGTCTTCAAAAAATATCGTGCTACCTGTCATGGAGATAGACCACAGTTGTACTTGCCCAAGAACCAGCCCCACCACACATAACCCAGACTCACGCAGATTGTACCCCATGTGATATGTCAAAAAATAAAAGAAAATGATGGAAACGTCAAAAAAATAAAAGAAAATAAGTTTCCCATGTGATATGTGTTCTACTTGTTGGGAAAATTTACAAATATGAATTTCGACTTTATTTGCGAAATCTCTTTGGAATTTGTAAAATGGGCATAACTTTTGCATACGAACTCGGATTAAAAAGTTTTTTATATGAAAAATCATCTACATGATAGTGGAATGCTACCCGGTGAAGCAGATATCTTGGTGGTTACAGATAGCTCTTCAGAGGAGGATCCAGAGGCAGATGACCAGTCCTATTACCCCCCTGAGGTGTATGCTCAAACCTGGCAGGGTTATATTACTCATATCATGCATATATTGTATTGCAATGCTTAGTTTTTACATCATATACACGATATTGAATGCCATCTCCTTAGTTGACACATCATATATGCGATTTCCCTCTGCTCACTTCTTAGTATATAAATCATATATTTGAATTATATCATGCCATGATGTTTACATAGACAGCATGAATCTGAATTATGGCATGCTAACCCATTTTCTAAAGACATAATATAGTTATATCATCTCATCCTGTTCACACTTCACATAGTCATCATATTTTGAATTATGTCATTCTGTCCGTGAATTATATCATGCTATCATGTTTCCATCGATGGCATGTTTGTGATTTATGGCATGCCGACAACTTTAATAGACACATCGTATAGTTATATCATGTCATCCTGTTTACATAGTCATCATATTTTGAAGTATGTCATTCTATCATGTTTAGTTAGCCATCATACATGTGGAATTGTGTCATGCTATCCTGTTTAATTAGCCATCATATATGTGAAATTATGTCCTACTATTCTGTTTGGCTAGACAACATAAATGTGAATTATTTCATGCCCTTTTTTCTTCCCTACTATCCCTTACACATGTCCATCTTACAATGTCTGTATATTCAATTACTTTTCTTGTTTATCAGCCATTTCAATTGGAGGGGGTGATGGCTGTATCTGTGGGAGTAAAAACACGGTCATCAAAAAATATCGTGCTACCTGTCGATGGAGATAGACCACAGTTGTACTTGCCCAAGAACCAGCCCCACCACACATAACCCAGACTCACGCAGATTGTACCCCATGTGATATGTCAAAAAATAAAAGAAAATGATGGAAACGTCAAAAAAATAAAAGAAAATAAGTTTCCCATGTGATATGTGTTCTACTTGTTGGGAAAATTTACAAATATGAGTTTTGACTTTATTTGCAAAATCTCTCTGGAATTTGTAAAATGGGCAAAACTTTTGCATACGAACTCGGATTAAAAAGTTTTTTATATGAAAAATCATCTACATGATAGTGCAATGCTACCCGGTGAAGCAGATATCTTGGTGGTTACAGATAGCACTTCAGAGGAGGATTCAGAGGCAGATGACCAGTCCTATTACCCCCCTGAGGTGTATGCTCAAACCTAGCAGGGTTATATTACTCATATCATGCATATATTGTATTGCAATGCTTAGTTTTTACATCATATACACGATATTGAATGCCATCTCCTTAGTTGACACATCATATATGCGATTGCCCTCTGCTCACTTCTTAGTATATAAATCATATATTTGAATTATATCATGCCATGATGTTTACATAGACAGCATGTATCTGAATTATGGGATGCCAACCCATTTTCTAAAGACATAATATAGTTATATCATCTCATCCTGTTCACACTTCACATAGTCATCATATTTTGAATTATGTCATTATATCCGTGATTTATATCATGCTATCATGTTTCCATCGATGGCACGTTTGTGATTTATGGCATGCCAACAACTTTAATAGACACATCGTATAGTTATATCATGTCATGCTGTTTACATAGTCATCATATTTTGAAGTATGTCATTCTATGATGTTTAGTTAGCCATCATACATGTGGAATTGTGTCATGCTATCCTGTTTAATTAGCCATCATATATGTGAAATTATGTCTTGCTATTCTGTTTGGTTAGACAACATAGATGTGAATTATTTCATGCCCTGTTTTCTTCCCAACTATCCATTACACATGTCTATCTTAAAATGTCTGTATATTCAATTACTTTTCTTGTTTATCAGCCATTTCAATTGGAGGGGGTGATGGCAGTATCTGTGGGAGTAAAAACACGGTCTTCAAAAAATATCGTGCTACCTGTCAATGGAGATAGACCATAGTTGTACTTGCCCAAGAACCAGCCCCACCAAACATAACCCAGACTCACGCAGATTGTACCCCATGTGATATGTCAAAAAATAAAAGAAAATGATGGAAATGTCTAAAAACTAAAAGAAAATAAGTTTCCCATGTGATATGTGGTCTACTTGTTGGGAAAATTTACAAATATGAATTTCGACTTTATTTGCAAAATCTCTCTGGAATTTGTAAAATGGGCATAACTTTTGCATACGAACTCGGATTCAAAAGTTTTTTATATGAAAAATCATCTACACGATAGTGGAACGCTACCTGGTGAAGCAGATATCTTGTTGGTTACAGATATCTCTTCAGAGGAGTATTCAGAGGTAGATGACCAGTCCTATTATCCCCCTGAGGTGTATGCTCAAACTTGGCAGGGTTATATTACTCATATGATGCATATATTGTATTGCAATGCTTAGTTTTTACATCATATACACGATATTGAATGCCATCTACTTAGTTGACACATCATATATGCGATGGCCCTCTGCTCACTTCTTAGTATATAAATCATATATTCGAATTATGTCATGCCATGATGTTTACATAGACAGCATGTATCTGAATTATGGCATGCCAACCCATTTTCTAAAGACATAATATAGTTATATCATCTCATCCTTTTCACACTTCACATAGTCACAATATTTGGAATTATGTCATTCTATCCGTGAATTATATCATGCTATCATGTTTCCATCGACGGCATGTTTGTGATTTATGGCATGCCAACAACTTTAATAGACACATCGTATAGTTATATCATGTCATCCTGTTTACATAGTCATCATATTTTGAAGTATGTCATTCTATCATGTTTAGTTAGCCATCATACATGTGGAATTGTGCCATGCTATCCTGTTTAATTAGCCATCATATATGTGAAATTATGTCCTGCTATTCTGTTTGGCTAGACAACATAAATGTGAATTATTTCATGCCCTGTTTTCTTCCCTACTATCTGTAGCGACCAGACCTCAAATGGTCTGTGCTGCTGTGCACCAGTGTCATCCCTGGATCAGTAATGCTGACACACATAGTACAAATGGAGGATTTATAACAGAGTAGCAATCACACACTTATTACATCGAATATCTCCAAAGAGATTAAGTATGATAAACATGGCTTAAGGACATCTAATAACGATAACAGCGGAAGACTTGGAAGATAAGTGAGTCCATCAACTCCAGCGGCATCACTGAGTATAAGACCACGACCTAAGGCACCTTACTCGTCGTCTGAAAAGTCTGCAACATGAAAGGTTGCAGCCCGAAAACGGGTCAGCACATAGAATATGCTGGCAATGTAACACATAGAATAATGAACAATAATAATGCTATACTACATGCATATATGGCTGGTGGAAAGCTCTATGTTTACAGTTTTGCGAAAAGCCAATTTTATCGTACTTCAAAGGAATAATTTTATTTAACTATTATGGTGGTTGTGAAACATTGAGAAGGTACCTCCAACTCAATCCCAATTAAGAGTCATCATTAACCCAACAAAATAAATTAAAAGTAACATAGTGATGAGATTCAAATGATAATCCAAGTACTAGATACTCAAGTTGTCCATAACCAGGGACACGGCTAATCATGATCAGTTTGTACACTCTGCAGAGGTTTGCGCACTTTTCCCCACAAGACTCGATCGCCTCCGTTGGATTTCTCGCACTACATGGTGTTTGAGAAACGGATGACCGAGACACAGCCTTTCAGAAACAATCACTCTCTACTCTGGATGGACCGGTACACCTACTTTCCCCTACATCTGCTAGCCCACCTCTTCAAGAGATCTTGTAACCTAGTCATGCAATTGTTTGAGGAAAACAGATCTAATGCAATAAAACTGGGTATGAAAAGTATGATCAAAGTGTTACTTGCCTTGCTGATGATCCGCAAAACCTACCGATCGGAAGTAACAAGCGGCACACTCCGGGTACTCTATCGCAAACAAACAAGCATACAATCAGTACTCATCTAATGCACACGTAAAACTCGAATGAAAGATCCAACCAGAAAGTTCAACTTAAGAACTCCGGTTTGCAAAAAGAATCAACTCGAAAGAAGCAAAAAAAGTCAAACGGCGAAAGAAAATAGCTTCGTTTACTAATCTGGATCTAGGTCAAATTTTACTGTAGCAAAAACTTTTTTGAGTAGGTTAAACGGAAAGAGAATTTCGAGACGAAACTCTAGGCGCTTCAATCGCCTGATTCCGATAAACGAGCGAGAAGTTAAACAGAATCGAAGATTCGATCGGAAATCGAATCTGAGAAAATCGCAGAAAAATCCGACGAAAAAGAAAAATGGACGAACGGTTAAAGAACGGACGTTCGTTAACAGAGAAAAACCAACGAACGCGTTCGTTAAAACAAACGGTTCGGTGAACGCTCGCAAAATAATAAAACCGAAAAAAGTACCGATCTAGGGTTTTTTTTAAACGAAGGGTTTTAAAAAAAAAACCGGCAACGGCGGGGTGCGGCAGTACCTCGACGGGCGGGCTCCGGCGAGGCTCCGGCGGGGCTCCGGGCTCGGCGGCGGGGTGCGGGGCTCGGTGGGGCGCGAGGGGCGGCGAGGGGCGGCGGCTCCGGCGACGGGGCGGCGCCGGCGCGGGTGCAGCGGCGGTGGGGTGAAGGGAAGAGAGAGAGAGGGGGGGTATTTAAAGGGGGGGGCTAGAGGTAGCTTGGGGGAGGGGCGGCCGGCGGGTGCCGTGCGGGTGCCGGACTCGGCGGCGGCGGCGTGGTCCGCTCGGTCTCCAGGGAGGAGACGGGCGCGGGGGTGGGCCGGCGCACGGCTGGGCTGCGGCCCAGCGGGCGTCGCGCGTTTTTTTTTAAATAAGATCCGCGGAAAATAATTCACATAAATTTTCAGAAAAATATGAAATAAATTTTCCCCGTCTAGTTAGAAAATCTAGAATAGGGTGAACATTTTTTTAACACAAAATCAATATTTTGAAAACATGCAATATTTTTAATGCAATAAAAATTGCAAATAAATTCCAAATAAAGATTTTAACATTTTTCCTCCAGTATTTCACTTGTTTTGGAGAAGTCATATTTTCTCCTCTCGTTTATTTTTAAAATGAAATATTTTTCCGGAGAGAAAATAATTAAAACCTAAATCCTCGTCTTATTTTTTTTGATGAAAATCAAATATGAAAATTCGAGAAAATCCCCAACTCTCTCCGAGGGTCCTTGAGTTGCTTAGGATTTATCGAGGATTTGTCAAACTGCAATAAAATATGATATGCAATGATGATCTATGTATAACATACCAAATTGAAAATTTGGGATGTTACAAACCTACCCCCCTTAAGATGAATCTCGCCCTCGAGATTCGGGTTGGCTAGAAAACAGGTGGGAGTGGTCTTTCCGTAGATCTTCCTCTTGCTCCCAGGTGGCTTCATCCTCCGTGTGGTGACTCCACTGGACTTTGCAAAACTTGATAACCTTACTGCGGGTAACTCGGCTGGCATACTCGAGAATCTTGACTGGTTTCTCCTCGTAGGTCAAATCACTTTCCAGCTGAATCGCTTCCAGTGGCATAGTATCTCTCAGCGGTATCTCAGCCATCTCTGCGTGGCACTTCTTCAACTGAGAAACATGAAATACATCATGAACACCAGACAATCCTTCGGGCAATTCCAGCTTGTAAGCAACTTCTCCCATACGTTCCAACACTCTGTATGGTCCGATAAAATGGGGCGCTAACTTTCCCTTAACTCCAAAGCGCTTCACTCCTCGAAGTGGTGATACTCGAAGATACACTCTGTCTCCGATTTCGTGAACTGTCTCCTTGCATTTAGAATCAGCATAACTCTTCTGCCTGGACTGGGCTACCCTGAGCCTATCATGAATCAACCTCACTTTCTGGTCAGACTCCTTGATCAAATCTGGTCCAAACAACTGACGGTCTCCAACTTCGTCCCATAACAACGGTGTTCTACACCTCCTTCCGTACAAAGCTTCGAAAGGGGCCATCTTCAAACTGGTTTGATAACTGTTGTTATAAGAAAACTCCGCATATGGCAAATTGTCATCCCAACTGGATCCATAATCTAATGCACATGCTCTCAACATGTCTTCCAAAATCTGGTTGACTCTCTCGGTCTGTCCATCTGTCTGCGGGTGAAATGCCGTACTAAATTCCTGCCGGGTTCCCAATGTTTCATGTAACTGCTTCCAAAACTTCGAGGTAAATTGGGTTCCTCTGTCTGATACAATGGTCCTCGGAACTCCATGCAAACATACGACCCTGGTCATCTATATCTTTGCCAACTTAGCACTGGTGTAAGTGGTCTTCACTGGAATGAAATGAGCCACTTTCGTCAATCGGTCGACTACAACCCATATTGAGTCATAGCCTGAACGAGTCCTGGGTAATCCTGTGATAAAATCCATGCCTATTTTATCCCACTTCCATGCGGGTATCGACAATGGTTGTAACAATCCTGCTGGCTTCTGATGCTCTGCCTTCACTCTCTGCACACATCACAAACTTCTACATATTCCGCAAAATCCTTCTTCATTCCGGTCCGCCAGAAAGTATTCTTCAAATCCAAATACATCTTGGTATTCCCTGGGTCAATCGAGTACGCTGAATCATGGGCTTCCTGCAAAATCAACTTCCTGATCTCCGGATCATTTGGCACATATACGCGGTCCTCAAACCATAAGGTATCGTGCTCATCCTCACGAAATCCCTTGACTTTTCCTTTGCTCATCTTCTCCTTTATCTCTTCAATCTCCTTGTCTGTCTTCTGAGCTTCTCTTATCTTTTCCATCAAGGTAGACTGAATCTCCAATGTCGCTAAATAGCCTCTTGGGACTATCTCCAAACATAGCTCGCGAAGGTCCTCGGCTAACTCCTGAGGTAACTCTCCTGTCATGAGGGTGTTGACATGACTTTTGCGGCTCAACGCGTCTGCTACTACGTTAGCCTTTCCAGGGTGATAATGCAATCTCATATCATAATCTTTAATGAGCTCCAGCCATCTCCTCTGTCTGAGGTTTAACTCCTTCTGTGTGAAAATATACTTCCAACTCTTGTGATCCGTATACACCTCACAATGGTTTCGGATGAGAAAATGTCTCCATGTCTTCAATGCATGCACCACGGCTGCTAATTCCAAATCGTGCATAGCGTAATTCTTCTCATGGGGTTTAAGTTGTCGTGAGGCATATGACACAACTCTTCCTTCCTGCATAAGCACTGCTCCAAGTCCTCGACGAGAAGCGTCGCAATAAACTTCATAGTCCTTGCGTTGATCTGGCAGAATCAACACTGGTGAGGTAACCAATCGTTTCTTCAACTCTTGGAAACTAGCTTCACATTCTTTAGTCCAATTGAATTTGGTGTCCTTCTTCAACAGCGCAGTCATGGGTTTAGCAATCTTCGAGAAATTCTCGATGAATCTCCGGTAGTATCCTGCAAGTCCAAGAAAACTCTGGATTTCTCCAACTATCGTGGGTGATTCCCAACTTGTCACTGTGTCAACCTTGGCAGGGTCTAGTGCTATTCCTTCTCCAGAAATAACATGTCCAAGGAATCCAACTTCCTTCAGCCAAAACTCACATTTGCTGAACTTGGCGTATAGCTGATGTTCTCTGAGCTTCTCAAGTACCAATCGCAAATGCTCCTCATGCTCTTCTTCATCCTTGGAAAAGATTAAAATATCATCAATGAACACCACGACGAACTTATCCAAAAACTCCATAAACACTTTGTTCATCAGGTTCATGAAATAGGCAAGTGCGTTAGTCAGTCCAAATGACATAACGGTATACTCATACAATCCATATCTGGTGGTAAAAGCCGTCTTGGGTATATCCTGCTCTCGAATTTTTAACTGATGGTATCCTGATCGTAGATCGATCTTGGAAAATACTTTAGCTCCTTGTAGGCGGTCAAACAAATCATTGATCATCGGCAGTGGGTACTTGTTTTTGATGGTCACTTCATTCAATCCTCGGTAATCAACAACCATCCTCAGTGATACATCTTTCTTCTCCACTAGAAGTACTGGTGATCCCCAAGGTGACGAACTTGGGCGAATATAGCCTTTATCCAATAACTCCTTGATCTGCTTCTTAATTTCCTCCAAATCCTTTGCGGGCATCCTGTACGGTCTCTTAGATATTGGCCCTGTGCCTGGCAAAAGTTCAATCAAGAACTCAATGCCTCTATCTGGTGGCATGCCTGGCAACTCTTCTGGAAATACATCCGGATAATCCTTCACCACTGGTACTTCCTCCTGTACAACTCCTGATAAGGAATTTACTTGAGTCCTCTTCGGCATATGCCGGGATACATACTAGATCCTTTTTCCTTCTGGGGTGGGAAGCAAAATCGTCTTGCTGGCACAATCGATGTTTCCTCCATACAACGATAGCCAATCCATTCCCAAAATCACATCCAAACCTTGCGATTCCAAAACAATGAGGTCTGAGGGGAAAACATGCCTTCCAATGGCCAATGGTATCTGAAAACATCCTTGGGTTGCCATATACTCTGCTCCTGGCGAGGTTACTAACATAGGGGTTTTGAGAACTTGGGTGGACATCTTAAACTTATTCACGAATCCCCTTGATATGTATGAATGTGATGCACCAGTATCGAAAAGAACGGTTGCAGTAAATGACTTAACCAAAAACTTACCTATTACTGCATCAGGCTGTGCTTCAACCTCCTCCACGCTCACGTGGTTCACGTGTCCTTTGTTGAACGGGTTCAGCTTCTTCCCAGAGCTTCCATTGCCATTTCCATTTTGGGCTTCAGGACAATCAGTTGCATAATGTCCAGTCTTCTGGCACTTGAAACAAGTAATGTGGCTTAGATCCCTCTTGGTTGGGGCAGATGGGTTGGTGCGGTTCTGTCCATTGCTTCCTCCATTCCCATTACCATTCTTGGAGCCATTATGGTTGTGCGAACTACCTCCTCCATGGGTATGCTGAAACTGTCCTCCCGGCTTCGGGGTAAATCGTGGCTTCTGCTGGGCTCCTGAGTTATACTTCCCTTGTCCATACTTCCTCTTACGGTTTTCAATCTGCTGTTGCTTCCCTTCAATCATGAGAGCTCTATCTACCAGCTCCTGGTAGTTGTTGAAGGTTGCTACCATCAACTGCATACTCAGTTCATCATTCAGTCCTTCCAAAAATTTCTCCTGCTTGGCAACATCTGTAGCAACGTCATCTGGTGCATAACGTGCTAACTTACTGAATTCCTCCACATACTGGCCTACGGTGCGTCCTCCTTGGCATAGGTTGCGAAACTCACGCTTCTTCATAGCCATAGCTCCTGCTGAAACATGTGCTGTACGGAAAGCTTGCTGAAACTGGTCCCATGTGACAGTGTCAATAGGGTGCGTGGCTGTATAATTCTCCCACCATGATGCTGCGGGTCCATCTAGCTGATGTGCGGCAAAACGCACTCTTTCCGCATCTGTGCATCCTGCAGTGGTCAACTCCCTTCCAACTTTGCGGAGCCAATCATCTGCTACAATCGGCTCAGTGCTACTGGAAAACACCGGCGGGTTTAGCCTTAAGAAACGGGCTAAGTGATCAACAGGTGGTGGTGGCGGTGGGTTGTTGTTGTTGTTGTTGCCTTGGTTCTGCACTAACACTTGCATCAGGGCATTCTGTTGCTGAATCAACTGGGTGATCTCTGGCGGAAAAACAAATCCGGTGTCGCGTCTCGGAGGCATCTGATAGGTTTAGAAAAGATGAGAATTAAGAATAGAATGAGGTCTAGAGGGAAACACTACCCATATGCTCATGAGACAAATTCAATCAATATCACTCAATCAATTCAAACAAGGCAAAACAATCGATCTAACTAGCGTTACAAAGTGCTTGAACTATACTATTAAATGGGGGAAAATCTACTACTGATATGGTGGTCTACTAGAAATTCTGATCCGTTGAAGACTCCATGATGTCTGCTCCAGCTTCATCAACCCAGTCGTCTTCACTTGGTTCTGAGTCGGTGTCGTCGATGATGATGTAGTTATCCGGACAAGTGCATTCGTCGACTTTTGCTTTTGGCACTGGATTTCCCACGAATACTCCAATCTTCTTCTCCAGGTCGTCATTCTTCCCTACTAGTGCGTTGATCTCCTCAAAATAATCTTCGCGTGTAGTCTTGAGTTCTTCTTGGAGCTCTTTGATCTTCATTAATGCCTTCTTCAGTTCTTCCTTGTCCGTGCACATCTGGTTCTCCTGGCGACGAATATGTTGGTTTTGCTCCTGAATGAAAGCTGCAATTGATCCATCCTTCTTGGTTCTGATCATCTCCCATTGCGCGTCTCGGCGTCCACAAATTTGGTAGATTGTATCCTTAAGCTCCTGGTGATAGACTTATCCAATGCGTCCCATGGCGATGTGTGCGGCCATGCTCTTCCCTAAACTCCAAGTTGGTGCTTCGAAAACCAATCTTATGGGTTCAGTAACTGGCACAAACGTCCTTCCTGGAATGATAACTTGAATCTTCCAGCTCTCCTCTTCAGGTATGTGGCGTTGTAGGTTCCAGTGATGCTGGGTATTCCTATGTTCAAGTACTTGGTGACTTCCTTCAAGTGTCGTCCAAACGGCGTGTCTTCATCTGGTTGCATGAACATGCTCCTTGCATTCGCCATTCCTAAAAGAGTAGAAAAAGGAGAGGGGTCAGAAATGACAAGAGAGAAGCTTTCTAGGGCTTAAGCATAGTGGTCGTGTCCTACAGTCAGCATGTGCTCTGATACCAACTTTGTAGCGACCAGACCTCAAATGGTCTGTGCTGCTGTGCACCAGTGTCACCCTGGATCAGTAATGCTGACACGCACAGTACAAATGGAGGATTTATAACAGAGTAGCAATCACACACTTATTACATCGAATATCTCCAAAGAGATTAAGTATGATAAACATGGCTTAAGGCCATCTAATAACGATAACAACGGATGACTTGGAAGATAAGTGAGTCCATCAACTCCAGCGGCATCACTGAGTATAAGACCACGACCTAAGGCACCTTACTCGTCGTCTGAAAAGTCTGCAACATGAAACGTTGCAGCCCGAAAACGGGTCAGCACATAGAATATGCTGGCAATGTAACACATAGAGAATAATGAACAATAATAATGCTATACTACATGCATATATGGCTGGTGGAAAGCTCTATGGTTACAGTTTTGCGAAAAGCCAATTTTATCCTACTTCAAAGGAATAATTTTATTTAACTATTATGGTGGTTGTGAAACATTGAGAAGGTACCTCCAACTCAATCCCAATTAAGAGTCATCATTAACCCAACAAAATTAATTAAAAGTAACATAGTGATGAGATTCAAATGATAATCCAAGTACTAGATACTCAAGTTGTCGATAACCGGGGACACGGCTAATCATGATCAGTTTGTACACTCTGCAGAGGTTTGCGCACTTTTCCCCACAAGACTCGATCGCCTCCGTTGGATTTCTCGCACTACATGGTGTTTGAGAAACGGATGACCGAGACACAGCCTTTCAGAAACAATCACTCTCTACTCTGGATGGACCGGTACACCTACTTTCCCCTACATCTGCTAGCCCACCTCTTCAAGAGATCTTGTAACCTACTCAACTATGCTAGAGCCCATAATAGCTTTTGGCTGCACACGGAAGTTTCTAGCATGAATAATCTTATGATCCCTTCGAGCCTGGGTGGCGGTCCTTATACAAACAGACAACACTGGGTTCTCCAGGTGCCTCAATCCACCCAGATGTGAGTTTTCGTTGCCACCTTAAGTAAACCATTATTAACAATCTCACATCTGTCATGAATATCACTCAAACCCATCCACGTCTACGAGCATAGCATGGCAATAATAAAAGCAATGTAGAAGTAACTCCCAAGGGTTTGATAAGAAAACAGGTAATAGGTACTACCTCAACTACTTCCCAGTTCCCACAATTTAATCAGATCCTAATCATGCAATTGTTTGAGGAAAACAGATCTAATGCAATAAAACTGGGTATGAAAAGTATGATCAAAGTGTTACTTGCCTTGCTGATGATCCGCAAAACCTAACGATTCGAAGTAACAAGCGGCACACTCCGGGTACTCTATCGCAAACAAACAAGCATACAATCAGTACTCATCTAATGCACAGGTAAAACTCGAATGAAAGATCCAACCAGAAAGTTCAACTTAAGAACTCTGGTTTGCAAAAGGAATCAACTCGAAAGAAGCAACGAAAGTCAAACGGCGAAAGAAAATAGCTTCGTTTACTAATCTGGATCTAGGTCAAATTTTACTGTAGCAAAAACTTGTTTGAGTAGGTTAAACGGAAAGAGAATTTCGAGACGAAACTCTAGGCGCTTGAATCGCCTGATTCCGATAAACGAGCGAGAAGTTAAACAGAATCGAAGATTCGATCGGAAATCGAATCTGAGAAAATCGCAGAAAAATCCGACGAAAAAGAAAACGGACGAACGGTTAAAGAACGGACGTTCGTTAACAGAGAAAAATCGATGAACGCGTTCGTTAAAACGAACGGTTCGGTGAACGCTCGCAAAATAATAAAACCGAAAAAAGAACCGATCTAGGGTTTTTTTAAACGAAGGGTTTTTTTTAAAGAAAACCGGCAACGGCGGGGTGCGGCAGTACCTCGACGGGCGGGCTCCGGCGAGGCTCCGGCGGGGCTCCGGGCTCGGCGGGGGGGTGCGGGGCTCGGGGGGGCGCGAGGGGCGGCGAGGGGCGGCGTCTCCGGCGACGGGGCGGCGGCAGCGCAAAGTGGCGGCGGTGCGGGTGCAGCGGCGGCGGGGTGAGGGGAAGAGAGACACTACTAGGAAAAGGGCTATAGATGGAATGGCCACTAATGGCGCACTGTACATGTGGTGCGCCATTACTAAATACTAATGGCGCACCATGTGTCGGTGCGCCATTAGTGTGAAAATACTAATGGCGCACCACATCCACGGTGCGCCATTAGTAAATTTTTTTTTTCAAAACTACTAATGGCGCACCGTGGGATGATGCGCCATTAGTAGTTCAACTAGTAATGGCGCACCATCCCATGGTGCGCCATTAGTAATTATGTTTCAATTTTTTTTTCAATTTTTTTTAAACTTCTAATGGCGCACCTGTGACTGGTGCGCCATTAGTAGTTCAACTACTAATGGCGCACCACTCCCACGGTGCGCCATTACTAGTTGAACTACTAATGGCGCACCACTCACAGGTGCGCCATTAGTAATTTTGTTACAAATTTTGTTTGTTTCAATTTTTTTTTAAAAACTACTAATGGCGCACGGTTGGGGTGGTGCGCCATTACTAGGTGAACTACTAATGGCGCACCACCCCCACGGTGCGCCATTAGTAACTTGGCCCATTCCACCGAATGCACCCCCCTGGACCGCCTTTTCAGTTTTAAAAAAAAATAGAAGAAAATGTCGGAAATGTCAAAAAAATAAAATAAAATAAGTTTCCCATGTGACATGTGGTCTAGTTGTTGGGAAAATTAACAAATATGAATTTCGACTTTATTTGCAAAATCTCTCTGGAATTTCTTAAAATGGGCATAACTTTTGCATACGAACTGGGATGAAAAAGTTTTTTATATGAAAAATCATCTACTCGAAAAGTTACATCCGAATTTAACCGGGGGAACCGCGTTAAACATTTTCAAAATCCTCAAAAACCTAACAAAAAAAAGATACGGGGCTTTCAAGATCTAGAGGCAAAAAAATTAAAAAAATGTCAAACTTGCTAGTGGCGCACCGGTTGCTAGGTGCGCCACTAGTAACAAAACAAATATTTGTTTTGAATTTTGTTTTCAAAAAATGATTCGTAATATGACAGGCAAGTTTCAAATATTTTTCAAAATTTCATCATACTCATGAATATGAACAAAGTCCTAGACATCAACAAGGTTTAATAGGATTGATATGATAGATATATCAACAAGTGGCTGTTAAGTGAGGTGGTGCTGGGGTTGGATAGAACTGCGAAGTTAAGCGTGCTCGGGCTGGTAGTGCGATTTGACTTGAGATTAAGCATATTGACCCGAGATTAAGCCATAGTGACCCGAGATTTTGAAAAAAAATAAAAAAAATTGAAAAAAAATTTGACAAAATTTGAAAAAAAAAAATTGAAAAAAAAAATTTGAAAAAAAATTGTTACTAATGGCGCACTTCTATGTGGTGCGCCATTAGTATACCAGATACTAATGGCGCACCGTGCGCTATACATGGCCCCCTGGGAGGCATACTAATGGCGCGCTGTTGTATATACTAATGGCGCATCTGGGGTGCGCCATTAGTATACCAGATACTAATGGCGCACTAGTGGTGCGCCATTAGTAAAATATACTAATGGCGTGGCACTAATGGCGCACCACTAATGCGCCATTAATGGCCAAATTAGGTGCGCCATTAGTAGGCCTTTTCCTAGTAGTGAGAGAGGGGGGGTATTTAAAGGGGGGGGGCTAGAGGTAGCTTGGGGGAGGGGGCGGCCGGCGGGTGCCGTGCGGGTGCCGGACTCGGCGGCGGCGGCGTGGTCCGCTCGGTCTCCAGGGAGGAGACGGGCGCGGGGGTGGGCCGGCGCACGGCTGGGCTGCGGCCCAGCGGGCGTCGCGCGTTTTTTTTAAATAAGATCCGCGGAAAATAATTCACAGAAAAATAAATAAAAATCAGAAAAATATGAAATAAATTTTCCCCGTCTAGTTAGAAAATCTAGAATAGGGTGAACATTGTTTTAACACAAAATAAATATTTTGAAAACATGCAATATTTTTAATGCAATAAAAATTGCAAATAAAATCCAAATAAATTCCAAATAAAGATTTTAACATTTTTCCTCCAGTATTTCACTTGTTTTGGAGAAGTCATATTTTCTCCTCTCATTTATTTTTAAAATGAAATATTTTTCCGGAGAGAAAATAATTAAAACCCAAATCCTCGTCTTATTTTTTTGATGAAAATCAAATATGAAAATTCGAGAAAATCCCCAACTCTCTTCGAGGGTCCTTGAGTTGCTTAGGATTTATCGAGGATTTGTCAAAATGCAATAAAATATGATATGCAATGATGATCTATGTATAACATACCAAATTGAAAATTTGGGATGTTACACTATCCCTTACACATGTCTATCTTACAATGTCTGTATATTCAATTACTTTTCTTGTTTATCAGCCATTTCAATTGGAGGGGGTGATGGCTGTATTTGTGGGAGTAAAAACACGGTCTTCAAAAAATATCGTGCTACCTGTCGATGGAGATAGACCACAGTTGTACTTGCCCAAGAACCAGCCCCACCAGACATAACCCAGACTCACGCAGATTGTACCCCATGTGATATGTCAAAAAATAAAAGAAAATGATGGAAATTTCAAAAAAATAAAAGAAAATAAGTTTCCCATGTGATATGTGGTCTACTTGTTGGCAAAATTTACAAATATGAATTTTGACTTTATTTGCAAAATCTCTCTGGAATTTATAAAGTAGCATAACTTTTGCATACGGACTCGGATTAAAAAGTTTTTTATATGAAAAATCATCTACACGATAGTGGAATGCTACCTGGTGAAGCAGATATCTTGCTGGTTATAGATAGCTCTTCAGAGGAGGATTCAGAGGCAGATCACCAGTCCTATTACCGCCCTGAGGTGTATGCTCAAACCTGGCAGGGTTATATTACTCATATCATGCATATATTGTATTGCAATGCTTAGTTTTTACATCATATACACGATATTGAATGCCATCTCCTTAGTTGACACATCATATATGCGATTGCCCTCTGCTCACTTCTTAGTATATAAATCATATATTTGAATTATATCATGCCATGATGTTTACATAGACAGCATGTATCTGAATTATGGCATGCCAACCCATTTTCTAAAGACATAGTATAGTTATATCATCTCATCCTGTTCACACTTCACATAGTCATCTTATTTTGAATTATGTCATTCTATCCGTGAATTATATCATGCTATCATGTTTCCATCGATGGCACGTTTTTGATTTATGGCATGCCAACAACTTTAATAGACACATCGTATAGTTATATCCTGTCATCCTGTTTACATAGTCATCATATTTTGAAGTATGTCATTCTATCATGTTTAGTTAGCCATCATACATGTGGAATTGTGCCATGCTATCCTGTTTAATTAGCCATCATATATGTGAAATTATGTCCTGCTATTCTGTTTGGTTAGACAACATAAATGTGAATTATTTCATGCCCTGTTTTCTTCCCTACAATCCATTACACATGTCTATCTTAAAATGTCTGTATATTCAATTACTTTTCTTTTTTATCAGCCATTTCAATTGGAGGGGGTGATGGCAGTATCTGTGGGAGTAAAAACACGGTCTTCAAAAAATATCGTCCTACCTGTCGATGGAGATAGACCACAGTTGTACTGGCCCAAGAACCAGCCCCACGACACATAACCTAGACTCACGCAGATTGTACCCCATGTGATATGTCAAAAAATAAAATAAAATGATGGAAATGTCTAAAAAATAAAAGAAAATAAGTTTCCCATGTGATATGTGGTCTACTTGTTGGGAAAATTTACAAATATGAATTTCGACTTTATTTGCAAAATCTCTCTGGAATTTGTAAAATGGGCATCACTTTTGCATACGAACTCGGATTAAAAAGTTTTTTATATGAAAAATCATCTACTCGATAGTGGAATGCTACCTGGTGAAGCAGATAACTTGCTGGTTACAGATAGCTCTTCAGAGGAGGATTCAGAGGCAGATGACCAGTCCTATTATCCCCCTGAGGTGTATGCCCAAACTTGGCAGGGTTATATTACTCATATCATGCATATATTGTATTGCAATGCTTAGTTTTTACATCATATACACGATATTGAATGCCATCTCCTTAGTTGACACATCATATATGCGATTGCCCTCTGCTCACTTCCTTAGTATGTAAACCATATATTTGAATTATATCATGCCATGATGTTTACATAGACAGCATGTATCTGAATTATGGCATGCCAACCCATTTTCTAAAGACATAATATAGTTATATCATCTCATCCTGTTCACACTTCACATAGTCATCATATTTTGAATTATGTCATTCTATCCGTGAATTATATCATGCTATCATGTTTCCATCGACGGCATGTTTCCGATTTATGGCATACCAACAACTTTAATAGACACATCGTATAGTTATATCATGTCATCCTGTTTACATAGTCATCATATTTTGAAGTATGTCATTCTATCATGTTTAGTTAGCCATCATACATGTGGAATTGTGTCATGCTATCCTGTTTAATTAGCCATCACATATGTGAAATTATGTCCTGCTATTCTGTTTGGTTAGACAACATAAATGTGAATTATTTCATGCCATGTTTTCTTCCCTACTATCCATTACACATGTCCATCTTACAATGTCTGTATATTCAATTACTTTTCTTGTTTATCAGCCATTTCAATTGGAGGGGGTGATGGCAGTATCTGTGGGAGTAAAAACACGGCCTTCAAAAAATATCGTGCTACCTGTCGATGGAGAGAGACCACAGTTGTACTTGCCCAAGAACCAGCCCCACCACACATAACCCAGACTCACGCAGATTGTACCCCATGTTGTCAAAAAATAAAAGAAAATGATGGAAATGTCAAAAAAATAAAAGAAAATAAGTTTCCAATGTGATATGTGGTCTACTTGTTGGGAAAATTTACAAATATGAATTTCGACTTTATTTGCAAAATCTCTCTGGAATTTGTAATATGGGCATAACTTTTGCATACGAACTCGGAATAAAAAGTTTTTTATATGAAAAATCATCTACTCGATAGTGGAATGCTACCTGGTGAAGCAGATATCTTGCTGGTTACAGATAGCTCTTCAGAGGAGGATCCAGAGGCAGATGACCAGTCCTATTATCCCCCTGAGGTGTATGCCCAAACTTGGCAGGGTTATATTACTCATATCATGCATATATTGTATTGCAATGCTTAGTTTTTACATCATATACACGATATTGAATGCCATCTCCTTAGTTGACACATCATATATGTGATTGCCCTCTACTCACTTCTTAGTATATAAATCATATATTTGAATTATATCATGCCATGATGTTTACATAGACAGCATGTATCTGAATTATGGCATGCCAACCCATTTTCTAAAGACATAATATAGTTATATCATCTCATCCTGTTCACACTTCACATAGTCATCATATTTTGAATTATGTCATTCTATCCGTGAATTATATCATGCTATCATGTTTCCATCGACGGCATGTTTCCGATTTATGGCATACCAACAACTTTAATAGACACATCGTATAGTTATATCATGCCATCCTGTTTACATAGTCATCATATTTTGAAGTATGTCATTCTATCATGTTTAGTTAGCCATCATACATGTGGAATTGTGTCATGCTATCCTGTTTAATTAGCCATCATATATGTGAAATTATGTCCTGCTATTCTGTTTGGTTAGACAACATAAATGTGAATTATTTCATGCCCTGTTTTCTTCCCTACTATCCATTACACATGTCTATCTTACAATGTCTGTATATTCAATTACTTTTCTTGTTTATCAGCCATTTCAATTGGAGGGGGTGATGGCAGTATCTGTGGGAGTAAAAACACGGTCTTCAAAAAATATCATGCTACCTGTCGATGGAGAGAGACCACAGTTGTACTTGCCCAAGAACCAGCCCCACCACACATAACCCAGACTCACGCAGATTGTACCCCATGTGATATGTCAAAAAATAAAAGAAAATGATGGAAATGTCAAAAAAATAAAAGAAAATAAGTTTCCCATGTGATATGTGGTCTACTTGTTGGGAAAATTTACAAATATGAATTTCGACTTTATTTGCAAAATCTCTCTGGAATTTGTAAAATGGGCATAACTTTTGCATACGAACTCGGAATAAAAAGTTTTTTATATGAAAAATCATCTACTCGATAGTGGAATGCTACCTGGTGAAGCAGATATCTTGCTGGTTACAGATAGCTCTACAGAGGAGGATCCAGAGGCAGATGACCAGTCCTATTATCCCCCTGAGGTGTATGCTCAAACTTGTCAGGGTTATATTACTCATATCATGCATATATTGTATTGCAATGCTTAGTTTTTACATCATATACACAATATTGAATGCCATCTCCTTAGTTGACACATCATATATGCGATTGCCCTCTGCTCACTTTCTTAGTATATAAATCATATATTTGAATCATATCATGCCATGATGTTTACATAGACAGCATGTATCTGAATTATGGCATGGCAACCCATTTTCTAAAGACATAATATAGTTATATCATATCATCTTGTTCACCCTTCACATAGTCATCATATTTCGAATTATGTCATTCTGTCCGTGAATTATATCATGCTATCATGTTCCCATCGACGGCATGTTTCTGATTTATGGCATGCCAACAACTTTAATAGATACATCGCATAGTTATATCATATCATCCTGTTTACATAGTCATCATATTTTGAAGTATGTCATTCTATCATGTTTAGTTAGCCATCATATATGTGGAATTGTGTCATGCTATCATGTTTAATTAGCCATCATATATGTGAAATTATGTCCTGCTATTCTGTTTGGTTAGACAACATAAATGTGAATTATTTCATGCCTTGTTTTCTTCCCTACTATCCATTACACATGTCTATCTTAAAATGTCTGTATATTCAATTACTTTTCTTGTTTATCAGGCATTTCAATTGGAGGGGGTGATGGCAGTATCTGTGGGAGTAAAAACACGGTCTTCAAAAAATATCGTGGTACCTGTCATGGAGATAGACCACAGTTGTACTTGCCCGAGAACCAGCCCCACCACACATAACCCAGACTCACGCAGATTGTACCCCATGTGATATGACAAAAAATATAAGAAAATGATGGAAATGTCTAAAAAATAAAAGAAAATATGGTTCCCATGTGATATGTGGTCTACTTGTTGGGAAAATTTACAAATATGAATTTCGACTTTATTTGCAAAATCTCTCTGGAATTTGTAAAATGGGCATAACTTTTGCATACGAACTCGGAATAAAAAGTTTATTATATGAAAAATCATCTACTCGATAGTGGAATGCTACCTGGTGAAGCAGATATCTTGTTGGTTACAGATAGCTCTTCAGAGGAGGATCCAGAGGCAGATGACCAGTCCTATTATCCCCCTGAGGTGTATGCTCAAACTTGGCAGGGTTATATTACTCATATCATGCATATATTGTATTGCAGTGCTTAGTTTTTACATCATATACACGATATTGAATGCCATCTCCTTAGTTGACACATCATATATGCGATTGCCCTCTGCTCACTTCCTTAGTATGTAAATCATATATTTGAATCATATCATGCCATGATGTTTAGATAGACAACATGTATCTGAATTATGGCATGGCAACCCATTTTCTAAAGACATAATATAGTTATATCATATCATCATGTTCACACTTCACATAGTCATCATATTTCGAATTATGTCATTCTGTCCATGAATTATATCATGCTATCATGTTCCCATCGACGGCATGTTTGTGATTTATGGCATGCCAACAACTTTAATAGACACATCGCATAGTTATATCATGTCATCCTGTTTACATAGTCATCATATTTTGAAGTATGTCATTCTATCATGTTTAGTTAGCTATCATACATGTGGAATTGTGTCATGCTATCCTGTTTAATTAGCCATCATATATGTGAAATTATGTCCTGCTATTCTGTTTGGTTAGACAACATAAATGTGAATTATTTCATGCCCTGTTTTCTTCCCTACTATCCATTACACATGTCTATCTTAAAATGTCTGTATATTCAATTACTTTTCTTGTTTATCAGGCATTTCAGTTGGAGGGGGTGATGGCAGTATCTGTGGGAGTAAAAACACGGTCTTCAAAAAATATCGTGCTACCTGTCGGTGGAGATAGACCACAGTTGTACTTGCCCAAGAACCAGCCCCACCACACATAACCCAGACTCACGCAGATTGTACCCCATGTGATATGTCAAAAAATAAAAGAAAATGATGGAAATGTCAAAAAAATAAAAGAAAATAAGTTTCCCATGTGATATGTGGTCTACTTGTTGGGAAAATTTACAAATATGAATTTCGACTTTATTTGCAAAATCTCTCTGGAATTTGTAAAATGGGCATAACTTTTGCATACGAACTCGGAATAAAAAGTTGTTTATATGAAAAATCATCTACTCGATAGTGGAATGCTACCTGGTGAAGCAGATATCTTGCTGGTTACAGATAGCTCTTCAGAGGAGGATCCAGAGGCAGATGACCAGTCCTATTATCCCTTTGAGGTGTACGCTCAAACTTGGCAGGGTTATATTACTCATATCATGCATATATTGTATTGCAATGCTTAGTTTTTACATCATATACACGATATTGAATGCTATCTCCTTAGTTGACACATCGTATATGCGATTGCCCTCTGCTCACTTCCTTAGTATCTAAATCATATATTTGAATCATATCATGCCATGATGTTTACATAGACAGCATGTATCTGAATTATGGCATGGCAACCCGTTTTCTAAAGACATAATATAGTTATATCATATCATCCTGTTCACACTTCACATAGTCATCATATTTTGAATTTTGTCATTCTGTCCATGAATTATATCATGCTATCATGTTCCCATCGACGGCATGTTTGTGATTTATGGCATGCCAACAACTTTAATAGACACATCGCATAGTTATATCATGTCATCCTGTTTACATAGTCATCATATTTTGAAGTATGTCATTCTATCATGTTTAGTTAGCCATCATACATGTGGAATTGTCTCATGCTATCCTGTTTAATTAGCCATCATATATGTGAAATTATGTCCTGCTATTTTGTTTGGTTAGACAACATAAATGTGAATTATTTCATGCCCTGTTTTCTTCCGTACTATCCATTGCACATGTCTATCTTAAAATTTCTGTATATTCAATTACTTTTCTTGTTTATCAGGCATTTCAATTGGAGGGGGTGATGGCAGTATCTGTGGGAGTAAAAACACGGTCTTCAAAAAATATCGTGCTACCTGTCATGGAGATAGACCACAGTTGTACTTGCCCAAGAACCAGCCCCACCACACATAACCCAGACTCACGCAGATTGTACCCCATGTGATATGTCAAAAAATAAAATAAAACGATGGAAATGTCAAAAAAATAAAAGAAAATAAGTTTCCCATGTGATATGTGGTCTACTTGTTGGGAAAATTTACAAATATGAATTTCGACTATATTTGCAAAATCTCTCTGGAATTTGTAAAATGGGCATAACTTTTGCATACGAACTCGAAATAAAAAGTTGTTTATATGAAAAATCATCTATTAGATAGTGGAATGCTACCTGGTGAAGCAGATATCTTGCTGGTTATAGATACCTCTTCAGAGGAGGATCCAGAGGCAGATGACCAGTCCTATTATCCCCCTGAGGTGTACGCTCAAACTTGTCAGGGTTATATTACTCATATCATGCATATATTGTATTGCAATTCTTAGTTTTTACATCATATACACGATATTGAATGCTATCTCCTTAGTTGACACATCATATATGCGATTGCCCTCTGCTCACTTCCTTAGTATGTAAATCATATATTTGAATCATATCATGCCATGATGTTTACATAGACAGCATGTATCTGAATTATGGCATGGCAACCCATTTTCTAAAGACATAATATAGTTATATCATATCATCCTGTTCACACTTCACATAGTCATCATATTTTGAATTATGTCATTCTGTCCGTGAATTATATCATGCTATCATGTTACCATCGACGGCATGTTCGTGATTTATGGCATGCCAACACTTTAATAGACACATCGCATAGTTATATCATGTCATCCTGTTTACATAGTCATCATATTTTGAAGTATGTCATTCTATCATGTTTAGTTAGCCATCATACATGTGGAATTGTGTCATGCTATCCTGTTTAATTAGCCATCATATATGTGAAATTATGTCCTGCTATTCTGTTTGGTTAGACAACATAAATGTGAATTATTTCATGCCCTGTTTTCTTCCCTACTATCCATTACACATGTCTATCTTAAAATGTCTGTATATTCAGTTACTTTTTTTGTTTATCAGGCATTTCAATTGGAGGGGGTGATGGCAGTATCTGTGCGAGTAAAAACACGGTCTTCAAAAAATATCGTGCTACCTGTCATGGAGATAGACCATAGTTGTACTTGCCCAAGAACCAGCCCCACCACACATAACCAGACTCACGCAGATTGTACCCCATGTGATATGTCAAAAAATAAAAGAAAATGATGGAAATGTCAAAAAAATAAAAGAAAATAAGTTTCCCATGTGATATGTGGTCTACTTGTTGGGAAAATTTACAAATATGAATTTCGACTTTATTTGCAAAATCTCTCTGGAATTTGTAAAATGGGCATAACTTTTGCATACGAACTCGGATTAAAAAGTTTTTTATATGAAAAATCATCTACATGATAGTGGAATGCTACCTGGTGAAGCAGCTATCTTGCTGGTTACAGATAGCTGTTCAGAGGAGGATTCAGAGGCAGATGACCAGTCCTATTATCCCCGTGAGGTGTATGCTCAAACCTGGCAGGGTTATATTACTCATATCATGCATATATTGTATTGCAATGCTTAGTTTTTACATCATATACACGATATTGAATGCCATCTCCTTAGTTGACACATCATATATGCGATTGCCCTCTGCTCACTTCTTAGTATATAAATCATATATTTGAATTATATCATGCCATGATGTTTACATAGACATCATGTATCTGAATTATTGCATGCCAAGCCATTTTCTAAAGACATAATATAGTTATATCATCTCATCCTGTTCACACTTCACATAGTCATCATATTTTGAATTATGTCATTCTATCCGTGAATTATATCATGCTATCATGTTTCCATCGACGGCATGTTTCTGATTTATGGCATGCCAACAACTTTAATAGACACATCGTATAGTTATATCATGTCATCTTGTGTACATAGTCATCATATTTTGAAGTATGTCATTCTATCATGTCTAGTTAGCCATCATGCATGTGGAATTGATCCATGCTATCCTGTTTAATTAGCCATCATATATGTGAAATTATGTCCTGCTATTCTGTTTGGTTAGACAACATAAATGTGAATTATTTCATGCCCTGTTTTCTTCCCTACTATCCGTTACACATGTCTATCTTAAAATGTCTGTATATTCAATTACTTTTCTTGTTTATCAGCCATTTCAATTGGAGGGGGTGATGGCAGTATCTGTGGGAGTAAAAACACGGTCTTCAAATAATATCGTGCTACCTGTCGATGGAGATAGACCACAGTTGTACTTGCCCAAGAGCCAGCCCCACCACACATAACCCAGACTCACG
The DNA here is from genome assembly GCF_002575655.3 of Aegilops tauschii subsp. strangulata. Taxonomy (NCBI): domain Eukaryota; kingdom Viridiplantae; phylum Streptophyta; class Magnoliopsida; order Poales; family Poaceae; genus Aegilops; species Aegilops tauschii. Next base: position 403,251,487 of record NC_053035.3, read on the forward strand.
CAGATTGTACCCCATGTGATATGTCAAAAAATAAAAGAAAATGATTTAAATGTCAAAAAATAAAAGAAAATAAGTTTCCCATGTGATTTGTGGTCTACTTGTTGGGAAAATTTACAAATATGAATTTCGACTTTATTTGCAAAATCTCTCTGGAATTTGTAAAATGGGCATAACTTTTGCATACGAACTCGGATTAAAAAGTTTTTTATATGAAAAATCATCTACTCGATAGTGGAATGCTACCTGGTGAAGCAGATATCTTGCTGGTTACAGATAGCTCTTCAGAGGAGGATTCAGAGGCAGATGACCAGTCCTATTATCCCCCTGAGGTGTATGCCCAAACTTGGCAGGGTTATATTACTCATATCATGCATATATTGTATTGCAATGCTTTGTTTTTACATCATATACACGATATTGAATGCCATCTCCTTAGTTGACACATCATATATGCGATTTCCCTCTGCTCACTTCCTTAGTATGTAAACCATATATTTGAATTATATCATGCCATGATGTTTACATAGACAGCATGTATCTGAATTATGGCATGCCAACCCATTTTCTAAAGACATAATATAGTTATATCATCTCATCCTGTTCACACTTCACATAGTCATCATATTTTGAATTATGTCATTCTATCCGTGAATTATATCATGCTATCATGTTCCCATCGACGGCATGTTTGTGATTTATGGCATGCCAACAACTTTAATAGACACATCGCATAGTTATATCATATCATCCTGTTTACATAGTCATCATATTTTGAAGTATGTCATTCTATCATGTTTAGTTAGCCATCATACATGTGGAATTGTGTCATGCTATCATGTTTAATTAGCCATCATATATGTGAAATTATGTCCTGCTATTCTGTTTGGTTAGACAACATAAATGTGAATTATTTCATGCCCTGTTTTCTTCCCTACTATCCATTACACATGTCTATCTTAAAATGTCTGTATATTCAATTACTTTTCTTGTTTATCAGGCATTTCAATTGGAGGGGGTGATGGCAGTATCTGTGGGAGTAAAAACACGGTCTTCAAAAAAATCGTGGTACCTGTCATGGAGATAGACCATAGTTGTACTTGCCCAAGAACCAGCCCCACCACACATAACCCAGACTCACGCAGATTGTACCCCATGTGATATGACAAAAAATAAAAGAAAATGATGGAAATGTCTAAAAAGTAAAAGAAAATATGGTTCCCATGTGATATGTGGTCTACTTGTTGGGAAAATTTACAAATATGAATTTCGACTTTATTTGCAAAATCTCTCTGGAATTTGTAAAATGGGCATAACTTTTGCATACGAACTCGGAATAAAAAGTTTATTATATGAAAAATCATCTACTCGATAGTGGAATGCTACCTGGTGAAGCAGATATCTTGTTGGTTACAGATAGCTCTTCAAAGGAGGATCCATAGGCAGATGACCAGTCCTATTATCCCCCTGAGGTGTATGCTCAAACTTGGCAAGGTTATATTACTCATATCATGCATATATTGTATTGCAATGCTTAGTTTTTACATCATATACACGATATTGAATGCCATCTCCTTAGTTGACACATCATATATGCGATTGCCCTCTGCTCACTTCCTTAGTATGTAAATCATATAATTGAATCATATCATGCCGTGATGTTTACATAGACAGCATGTATCTGAATTATGGCATGGCAACCCATTTTCTAAAGACATAATATAGTTATATCATATCATCCTGTTCACACTTCACATAGTCATCATATTTCGAATTATGTCATTCTGTCCATGAATTATATCATGCTATCATGTTCCCATCGACGGCATGTTTGTGATTTATGGCATGCCAACAACTTTAATAGACACATCGCATAGTTATATCATGTCATCCTGTTTACATAGTCATCATATTTTGAAGTATGTCATTCTATCATGTTTAGTTAGCTATCATACATGTGGAATTGTGTCATGCTATCCTGTTTAATTAGCCATCATATATGTGAAATTATGTCCTGCTATTCTGTTTGGTTAGACAACATAAATGTGAATTATTTCATGCCCTGTTTTCTTCCCTACTATCCATTACACATGTCTATCTTAAAATGTCTGTATATTCAATTACTTTTCTTGTTTAACAGGCATTTCAGTTGGAGGGGGTGATGGCAGTATCTGTGGGAGTAAAAACACGGTCTTCAAAAAATATCGTGCTACCTGTCGATGGAGATAGACCACAGTTGTACTTGCCCAAGAACCAGCCCCACCACACATAACCCAGACTCATCCAGATTGTACCCCATGTGATATGTCAAAAAATAAAAGAAAATGATGGAAATGTCAAAAAAATAAAAGAAAATAAGTTTCCCATGTGATATGTGGTCTACTTGTTGGGAAAATTTACAAATATGAATTTCGACTTTATTTGCAAAATCTCTCTGGAATTTGTAAAATGGGCATAACTTTTGCATACGAACTCGGATTAAAAAGTTTTTTATATGAAAAATCATCTACTCGATAGTGGAATGCTACCTGGTGAAGCAGCTATCTTGCTGGTTACAGATAGCTCTTCAGAGGAGGATTCAGAGGCAGATGACCAGTCCTATTATCCCCCTGAGGTGTATGCTCAAACCTGGCAGGGTTATATTACTCATATCATGCATATATTGTATTGCAATGCTTAGTTTTAACATCATATACACGATATTGAATGCCATCTCCTTAGTTGACACATCATATATGCGATTGCCCTCTGCTCACTTCTTAGTATATAAATCATATATTTGAATTATATCATGCCATGATGTTTACATAGACAACATGTATCTGAATTATGGCATGCCAAGCCATTTTCTAAAGACATAATATAGTTATATCATCTCATCCTGTTCACACTTCACATAGTCATCATATTTTGAATTATGTCATTCTATCCGTGAATTATATCATGCTATCATGTTTCCATCGACGGCATGTTTCTGATTTATGGCATGCCAACAACTTTAATAGACACATCGTATAGTTATATCATGTCATCCTGTTTACATAGTCATCATATTTTGAAGTATGTCATTCTATCATGTTTAGTTAGCCATCATACATGTGGAATTGTGTCATGCTATCCTGTTTAATTAGCCATCATATATGTGAAATTATGTCCTGCTATTCTGTTTGGTTAGACAACATAAATGTGAATTATTTCATGCCCTGTTTTCTTCCCTACTATCCATTACACATGTCTATCTTAAAATGTCTGTATATTCAATTACTTTTCTTGTTTATCAGGCATTTCAGTTGGAGGGGGTGATGGCAGTATCTGTGGGAGTAAAAACACGGTCTTCAAAAAATATCGTGCTACCTGTCGGTGGAGATAGACCACAGTTGTACTTGCCCAAGAACCAGCCCCACCACACATAACCCAGACTCACGCAGATTGTACCCCATGTGATATGTCAAAAAATAAAAGAAAATGATGGAAATGTCAAAAAGATAAAAGAAAATAAGTTTCCCATGTGATATGTGGTCTACTTGTTGGGAAAATTTACAAATATGAATTTCTACTTTATTTGCAAAATCTCTCTGGAATTTGTAAAATGGGCATAACTTTTGCATACGAACTCGGAATAAAAAGTTGGTTATTTGAAAAATCATCTACTCGATAGTGGAATGCTACCTGGTGAAGCAGATATCTTGCTGGTTACAGATAGCTCTTCAGAGGAGGATCCAGAGGCAGATGACCAGTCCTATTATCCCCCTGAGGTGTATGCTCAAACTTGGCAGGGTTATATTACTCATATCATGCATATATTGTATTGCAATGCTTAGTTTTTACATCATATACACGATATTGAATGCTATCTCCTTAGTTGACGCATCATATATGCGATTGCCCTCTGCTCACTTCCTTAGTATATAAATCATATATTTGAATTATATCATGCCATGATGTTTACATAGACAGCATGTATCTGAATTATGGCATGCCAACCCATTTTCTAAAGACATAATATAGTTATATCATCTCATCCTGTTCACACTTCACATAGTCATCATATTTTGAATTATGTCATTCTATCCGTGAATTATATCATGCTATCATGTTTCCATCGACGGCATGTTTGTGATTTATGGCATGCCAACAACTTTAATAGACACATTGTATAGTTATATCATGTCATCCTATTTACATAGTCATCATATTTTGAAGTATGTCATTTTATCATGTTAAGTTAGCCATCATACATGTGGAATTGTGTCATGCTATCCTATTTAATTAGCCATCATATATGTGAAATTATGTCCTGCTATTCTGTTTGGCTAGACAACATGAATGTGAATTATTTCATGCCCTGTTTTCTTCCCTACTATCCCTTACACATGTCTATCTTACAATGTCGATATATTCAATTACTTTTCTTGTTTATCAGCCATTTCAATTGGAGGGGGTGATGGCTGTATCTGTGGGAGTAAAAACACGGTCTTCAAAAAATATCGTGCTTCCTGTCGATGGAGATAGACCACAGTTGTACTTGCCCAAGAACCAGCCCCACCGCACATAACCCAGACTCACGCAGATTGTACCCCATGTGATATGTCAAAAAATAAAAGAAAATGATGGAAATGTCAAAAAACCTAACAGAAAATAAGTTTCCCATGTGATATGTGGTCTACTTGTTGGGAAAATTTACAAATATGAATTTCGACTTTATTTGCAAAATCTCTCTAGAATTTGTAAAATGGGCATAACTTTTGCATCCGAACTCAGAATAAAAAGTTTTTTATATGAAAAATCATCTACTCGATAGTGGAATGCTACCTGGTGAAGCAGATATCTTGCTGGTTACAGATAGCTCTTCAGAAGAGGATTCAGAGGTAGATGACCAGTCCTATTATCCCCCTGAGGTGTATGCTCAAACTTGGCAGGGTTATATTACTCATATCATGCATATATTGTATTGCAATGCTTAGTTTTTACATCATATACACGATATTGAATGCCATCTCCTTAGTTGACACATCATATATGCGATTGCCCTCTGCTCACTTCCTTAGTATGTAAATCATATATTTGAATCATATCATGCCATGATGTTTACATAGACAACATGTATCTGAATTATGGCATGCCAACCCATTTTCTAAAGACATAATATAGTTATATCATCTCATCCTGTTCACACTTCACATACTCATCATATTTTGAATTATGTCATTCTGTCCGTGAATTATATCATGCTATCATGTTCCCATCGACGGCATGTTTGTGATTTATGGCATGCCAACAACTTTAATAGACACATCGCATAGTTATATCATGTCATCCTGTTTACATAGTCATCATATTTTGAAGTATGTCATTCTATCATGTTTAGTTAGCCATCATACATGTGGAATTGTGTCATGCTATCCTGTTTAATTAGCCATCATATATGTGAAATTATGTCCTGCTATTCCGTTTGGCTAGACAACATAAATGTGAATTATTTCATGCCCTGTTTTCTTCCCTACTATCCATTACACATGTCTATCTTACAATGTCTGTACATTCAATTACTTTTCTTATTTATCAGCCATTTCAATTGGAGGGGGTGATGGCAGTATCTGTGGGAGTAAAAACATGGTCTTCAAAAAATATCGTGCGACCTGTCGATGGAGATAGACCAAGTTGTACTTGCCAAAGAACCAGCCCCACCACACATAACCCAGACTCATGCAGATTGTACCCCATGTGATATGTCAAAAAATAAAAGAAAATGATGGAAATGTCTAAAAAGTAAAAGAAAATATGGTTCCCATGTGATATGTGGTCTACTTGTTGGGAAAATTTACAAATGTGAATTTCGACTTTATTTGCAAAATCTCTCTGGAATTTGTAAAATGGGCATAACTTTTGCATACGAACTCGGAATAAAAAGTTTATTATATGAAAAATCATCTACTCGATAGTGGAATGCTACCTGGTGAAGCAGATATCTTGTTGGTTACAGATAGCTCTTCAAAGGAGGATCCATAGGCAGATGACCAGTCCTATTATCCCCCTGAGGTGTATGCTCAAACTTGGCAAGGTTATATTACTCATATCATGCATATATTGTATTGCAATGCTTAGTTTTTACATCATATACACGATATTGAATGCCATCTCCTTAGTTGACACATCATATATGCGATTGCCCTCTGCTCACTTCCTTAGTATGTAAATCATATAATTGAATCATATCATGCCGTGATGTTTACATAGACAGCATGTATCTGAATTATGGCATGGCAACCCATTTTCTAAAGACATAATATAGTTATATCATATCATCCTGTTCACACTTCACATAGTCATCATATTTCGAATTATGTCATTCTGTCCATGAATTATATCATGCTATCATGTTCCCATCGACGGCATGTTTGTGATTTATGGCATGCCAACAACTTTAATAGACACATCGCATAGTTATATCATGTCATCCTGTTTACATAGTCATCATATTTTGAAGTATGTCATTCTATCATGTTTAGTTAGCTATCATACATGTGGAATTGTGTCATGCTATCCTGTTTAATTAGCCATCATATATGTGAAATTATGTCCTGCTATTCTGTTTGGTTAGACAACATAAATGTGAATTATTTCATGCCCTGTTTTCTTCCCTACTATCCATTACACATGTCTATCTTAAAATGTCTGTATATTCAATTACTTTTCTTGTTTAACAGGCATTTCAGTTGGAGGGGGTGATGGCAGTATCTGTGGGAGTAAAAACACGGTCTTCAAAAAATATCGTGCTACCTGTCGATGGAGATAGACCACAGTTGTACTTGCCCAAGAACCAGCCCCACCACACATAACCCAGACTCATCCAGATTGTACCCCATGTGATATGTCAAAAAATAAAAGAAAATGATGGAAATGTCAAAAAAATAAAAGAAAATAAGTTTCCCATGTGATATGTGGTCTACTTGTTGGGAAAATTTACAAATATGAATTTCGACTTTATTTGCAAAATCTCTCTGGAATTTGTAAAATGGGCATAACTTTTGCATACGAACTCGGATTAAAAAGTTTTTTATATGAAAAATCATCTACTCGATAGTGGAATGCTACCTGGTGAAGCAGCTATCTTGCTGGTTACAGATAGCTCTTCAGAGGAGGATTCAGAGGCAGATGACCAGTCCTATTATCCCCCTGAGGTGTATGCTCAAACCTGGCAGGGTTATATTACTCATATCATGCATATATTGTATTGCAATGCTTAGTTTTAACATCATATACACGATATTGAATGCCATCTCCTTAGTTGACACATCATATATGCGATTGCCCTCTGCTCACTTCTTAGTATATAAATCATATATTTGAATTATATCATGCCATGATGTTTACATAGACAACATGTATCTGAATTATGGCATGCCAAGCCATTTTCTAAAGACATAATATAGTTATATCATCTCATCCTGTTCACACTTCACATAGTCATCATATTTTGAATTATGTCATTCTATCCGTGAATTATATCATGCTATCATGTTTCCATCGACGGCATGTTTCTGATTTATGGCATGCCAACAACTTTAATAGACACATCGTATAGTTATATCATGTCATCCTGTTTACATAGTCATCATATTTTGAAGTATGTCATTCTATCATGTTTAGTTAGCCATCATACATGTGGAATTGTGTCATGCTATCCTGTTTAATTAGCCATCATATATGTGAAATTATGTCCTGCTATTCTGTTTGGTTAGACAACATAAATGTGAATTATTTCATGCCCTGTTTTCTTCCCTACTATCCATTACACATGTCTATCTTAAAATGTCTGTATATTCAATTACTTTTCTTGTTTATCAGGCATTTCAGTTGGAGGGGGTGATGGCAGTATCTGTGGGAGTAAAAACACGGTCTTCAAAAAATATCGTGCTACCTGTCGGTGGAGATAGACCACAGTTGTACTTGCCCAAGAACCAGCCCCACCACACATAACCCAGACTCACGCAGATTGTACCCCATGTGATATGTCAAAAAATAAAAGAAAATGATGGAAATGTCAAAAAGATAAAAGAAAATAAGTTTCCCATGTGATATGTGGTCTACTTGTTGGGAAAATTTACAAATATGAATTTCTACTTTATTTGCAAAATCTCTCTGGAATTTGTAAAATGGGCATAACTTTTGCATACGAACTCGGAATAAAAAGTTGGTTATTTGAAAAATCATCTACTCGATAGTGGAATGCTACCTGGTGAAGCAGATATCTTGCTGGTTACAGATAGCTCTTCAGAGGAGGATCCAGAGGCAGATGACCAGTCCTATTATCCCCCTGAGGTGTATGCTCAAACTTGGCAGGGTTATATTACTCATATCATGCATATATTGTATTGCAATGCTTAGTTTTTACATCATATACACGATATTGAATGCTATCTCCTTAGTTGACGCATCATATATGCGATTGCCCTCTGCTCACTTCCTTAGTATATAAATCATATATTTGAATTATATCATGCCATGATGTTTACATAGACAGCATGTATCTGAATTATGGCATGCCAACCCATTTTCTAAAGACATAATATAGTTATATCATCTCATCCTGTTCACACTTCACATAGTCATCATATTTTGAATTATGTCATTCTATCCGTGAATTATATCATGCTATCATGTTTCCATCGACGGCATGTTTGTGATTTATGGCATGCCAACAACTTTAATAGACACATTGTATAGTTATATCATGTCATCCTATTTACATAGTCATCATATTTTGAAGTATGTCATTTTATCATGTTAAGTTAGCCATCATACATGTGGAATTGTGTCATGCTATCCTATTTAATTAGCCATCATATATGTGAAATTATGTCCTGCTATTCTGTTTGGCTAGACAACATGAATGTGAATTATTTCATGCCCTGTTTTCTTCCCTACTATCCCTTACACATGTCTATCTTACAATGTCGATATATTCAATTACTTTTCTTGTTTATCAGCCATTTCAATTGGAGGGGGTGATGGCTGTATCTGTGGGAGTAAAAACACGGTCTTCAAAAAATATCGTGCTTCCTGTCGATGGAGATAGACCACAGTTGTACTTGCCCAAGAACCAGCCCCACCGCACATAACCCAGACTCACGCAGATTGTACCCCATGTGATATGTCAAAAAATAAAAGAAAATGATGGAAATGTCAAAAAACCTAACAGAAAATAAGTTTCCCATGTGATATGTGGTCTACTTGTTGGGAAAATTTACAAATATGAATTTCGACTTTATTTGCAAAATCTCTCTAGAATTTGTAAAATGGGCATAACTTTTGCATCCGAACTCAGAATAAAAAGTTTTTTATATGAAAAATCATCTACTCGATAGTGGAATGCTACCTGGTGAAGCAGATATCTTGCTGGTTACAGATAGCTCTTCAGAAGAGGATTCAGAGGTAGATGACCAGTCCTATTATCCCCCTGAGGTGTATGCTCAAACTTGGCAGGGTTATATTACTCATATCATGCATATATTGTATTGCAATGCTTAGTTTTTACATCATATACACGATATTGAATGCCATCTCCTTAGTTGACACATCATATATGCGATTGCCCTCTGCTCACTTCCTTAGTATGTAAATCATATATTTGAATCATATCATGCCATGATGTTTACATAGACAACATGTATCTGAATTATGGCATGCCAACCCATTTTCTAAAGACATAATATAGTTATATCATCTCATCCTGTTCACACTTCACATACTCATCATATTTTGAATTATGTCATTCTGTCCGTGAATTATATCATGCTATCATGTTCCCATCGACGGCATGTTTGTGATTTATGGCATGCCAACAACTTTAATAGACACATCGCATAGTTATATCATGTCATCCTGTTTACATAGTCATCATATTTTGAAGTATGTCATTCTATCATGTTTAGTTAGCCATCATACATGTGGAATTGTGTCATGCTATCCTGTTTAATTAGCCATCATATATGTGAAATTATGTCCTGCTATTCCGTTTGGCTAGACAACATAAATGTGAATTATTTCATGCCCTGTTTTCTTCCCTACTATCCATTACACATGTCTATCTTACAATGTCTGTACATTCAATTACTTTTCTTATTTATCAGCCATTTCAATTGGAGGGGGTGATGGCAGTATCTGTGGGAGTAAAAACATGGTCTTCAAAAAATATCGTGCGACCTGTCGATGGAGATAGACCAAGTTGTACTTGCCAAAGAACCAGCCCCACCACACATAACCCAGACTCATGCAGATTGTACCCCATGTGATATGTCAAAAAATATAAGAAAATGATGGAAATGTCAAAAAAATAAAAGAAAATAAGTTTCCCATCTGATATGTGGTCTACTTGTTGGGAAAATTTACAAATATGAATTTCGACTTTATTTGCAAAATCTCTCTGGAATTTGTAAAATGGGCATAACTTTTGCATACGAACTCGGATTAAAAAGTTTTTTATATGAAAAATCATCTACTCGATAGTGGAATGCTACCTGGTGAAGCAGATATCTTGCTGGTTACAGATAGCTCTTCAGAGGAGGATTCAGAGGCAGATGACCAGTCATCCCCCTAAGGTGTATGCTCAAACTTGGCAGGGTTATATTAGTCATATCATGCATATATTGTATTGCAATGCTTAGTTTTTACATCATATACATGATATTGAATGCCATCTCCTTAGTTGACACATCATATATGCGATTGCCCTCTGCTCTCTTCCTTAGTATATAAATCATATATTTGAATTATATCATGCAATGATGTTTACATAGACAGCATGTATCTGAATTATGGCATGCCAACCCATTTTCTAAAGACATAATATAGTTATATCATCTCATCCTGTTCACACTTCATATAGTCATCATATTTTGAATTATGTCATTCTATCCGTGAATTATATCATGCTCTCATGTTTCCATCATCGACATGTTTGTGATTTATGGCATGCCAACAACTTTAATAGACACATCGTATAGTTATATCATGCCATCCTGTTTACATAGTCATCATATTTTGAAGTATGTCATTCTATCATGTTTTGTTAGCCACCATACATGTGGAATTGTGTCATGCTATCCTGTTTAATTAGCCATCATATATGTGAAATTATGTCCTGCTATTCTGTTTGGCTAGACAACATAAATGTGAATTATTTCATGCCCTGTTTTCTTCCCTACTATCCATTACACATGTCTATCTTACAATGTCTGTACATTCAATTACCTTTCTTATTTATCAGCCATTTGAATTGGAGGGGGTGATGGCAGTATCTGTGGGAGTAAAAACACAGTCTTCAAAAAATATCGTGCTACCTGTCGATGGAGATAGACCACAGTTGTACTTGCCCAAGAACCAGCCCCACCGCACATAACCTAGACTCACGCAGATTGTACCCCATGTGATATGTCAAAAAATAAAAGAAAATGATGGAAATGTCAAAAAAATTAAAAGAAAATAAGTTTCCCATGTGATATGTGGTATACTTGTTGGGAAAATTTACAAATATGAATTTCCACTTTATTTGCAAAATCTCTCTGGAATTTGTAAAATGGGCATAACTTTTGCATACGAACTCGGAATAAAAAGTTTTTTATATGAAAAATCATCTACTCGATAGTGGATGCTACCTGGTGAAGCAGATATCTTGCTGGTTACAGATAGCTCTTCAGAGGAGGAATCAGAGGCAGATGACCAGTCCTATTATCCCCCTGAGGTGTATGCTCAAACTTGGCAGGGTTATATTACTCATATCATGCATATATTGTATTGCAATGCTTAGTTTTTACATCATATACACGATATTGAATGCCATCTCCTTAGTTGACACATCATATATGCGATTGCCCTCTGCTCACTTCCTTAGTATGTAAATCATATAATTGAATCATATCATGCCGTGATGTTTACATAGACAGCATGTATCTGAATTATGGCATGGCAACCCATTTTCTAAAGACATAATATAGTTATATCATATCATCCTGTTCACACTTCACATAGTCATCATATTTCGAATTATGTCATTCTGTCCATGAATTATATCATGCTATCATGTTCCCATCGACGGCATGTTTGTGATTTATGGCATGCCAACAACTTTAATAGACACATCGCATAGTTATATCATGTCATCCTGTTTACATAGTCATCATATTTTGAAGTATGTCATTCTATCATGTTTAGTTAGCCATGATACATGTGGAATTGTGTCATGCTATCCTGTTTAATTAGCCGTCATATATGTGAAATTATGTCCTGCTATTCTGTTTGGTTAGACAACATAAATGTGAATTATTTCATGCCCTGTTTTCTTCCCTACTATCCATTACACATGTCTATCTTAAAATGTCTGTATATTCAATTACTTTTCTTGTTTATCAGGCATTTGAATTGGAGGGGGTGATTGCAATATCTGTGGGAGTAAAAACATGGTCTTCAAAAAATATCGTGCGACCTGTCGATGGAGATAGACCACAGTTGTACTTGCCCAAGAACCAGCCCCACCACACATAACCCAGACTCATGCAGATTGTACCCCATGTGATATGTCAAAAAATAAAAGAAAATGATGGAAATGTCAAAAAAATAAAAGAAAATAAGTTTCCCATGTGATATGTGGTCTACTTGTTGGGAAAATTTACAAATATGAATTTCGACTTTATTTGCAAAATCTCTCTGGAATTTGTAAAATGGGCATAACTTTTGCATACGAACTAGGATTAAAAAGTTTTTTATATGAAAAATCATCTACTCGATAGTGGAATGCTACCTGGTGAAGCAGATATCTTGCTGGTTACACATAGCTCTTCAGAGGAGGATTCAGAGGCAGATGACCAGTCCTATTATCCCCCTGAGATGTATGCTCAAACTTGGCAGGGTTATATTAGTCATATCATGCATATATTGTATTGCAATGCTTAGTTTTTACATCATGTACACGATATTGAATGCCATCTCCTTAGTTGACACATCATATATGCGATTGCCCCTTGCTCTCTTCCTTAGTATATAAATCATATATTTGAATTATATGATGCCATGATGTTTACATAGACAGCATGAATCTGAATTATGGCATGCCAACCTATTTTCTAAAGACATAATATAGTTATATCATCTCATCCTGTTCACACTTCACATAGTCATCATATTTTGAATTATGTCATTCTATCCGTGAATTATATCATGCTATCATGTTTCCATCGACGGTATGTTTGTGATTTATGGCATGCCAACAACTTTAATAGACACATCTTATAGTTATATCATGTCATCGTGTTTACATAGTCATCATATTTTGAAATATGTCATTCTATCATGTTTAGTTAGCCATCATACATGTGGAATTGTGTCATGCTATCCTGTTTAATTAGCCATCATATATGTGAAATTATGTCCTGCTATTCCGTTTGGCTAGACAACATAAATGTGGATTATTTCATGCCCTGTTTTCTTCCCTACTATCCCTTACACATGTCTATCTCACAATGTCTGTACATTCAATTACTTTTCTGGTTTATCAGCCATTTCAATTGGAGGGGGTGATGGCAGTATCTGTGGGAGTAAAAACACGGTCTTCCAAAAATATCGTGCGACCTGTCGATGGAGATAGACCACAGTTGTACTTGCCCAAGAACCAGCCCCACCACACATAACCCAGACTCATGCAGATTATAACCCATGTGATATGTCAAAAAATAAAAGAAAATTATGGAAATGTCAGAAAAATAAAAGAAAATAAGTTTCCCATGTGATATGTGGTCTACTTGTTGGCAAAATTTACAAATATGAATTTCGACTTTATTTGCAAAATCTCTCTAGAATTTGTAAAATGGGCATAACTTTTGCATACGAACTCGGATTAAAAAGTTTTTTATATGAAAAATCATCTACTCGATAGTGGAATGCTACCTGGTGAAGCAGATATCTTGCTGGTTACAGATAGCTCTTCAGAGGAGGATTCAGAGGCAGATGACCATTCATCCCCCTAAGGTGTATGCTCAAACTTGGCAGGGTTATATTAGTCATATCATGCATATATTGTATTGCAATGCTTAGTTTTTACATCATATACACGATATTGAATGCCATCTCCTTAGTTGACACATCATATATGCGATTGCCCTCTGCTCTCTTCCTTAGTATATAAATCATATATTTGAATTATATCATGCAATGATGTTTACATAGACAGCATGTTTCTGAATTATGGCATGCCAACCCATTTTCTAAAGAAATAATATAGTTATATCATCTCATCCTGTTCACACTTCACATAGTCATAATATTTTCAATTATGTCATTCTATCCGTGAATTATATCATGCTATCATGTTTCCATCATCGACATGTTTGTGATTTATGGCATGCCAACAACTTTAATAGACACATCGTATAGTTATATCATGTCATCCTGTTTACATAGTCATCATATTTTGAAGTATGTCATTCTATCATGTTTAGTTAGCCACCATACATGTGGAATTGTGTCATGCTATCATGTTTAATTAGCCATCATATATTTGAAATTATGTCCTGCTATTCTGTTTGGCTAGACAACATAAATGTGAATTATTTCATGCCCTGTTTTCTTCCCTACTATCCATTACACATGTCTATCTTACAATGTATGTACATTCAATTACTTTTCTTGTTTATCAGCCATTTCAATTGGAGGGGGTGATGGCAGTATCTGTGGTAGTAAAAACACAGTCTTCAAAAAATATCGTGCTACCTGTCGATGGAGATAGACCACAGTTGTACTTGCCCAAGAACCAGCCCCACCGCACATAACCCAGACTCACGCAGATTGTACCCCATGTGATATGTCAAAAAATAAAAGAAAATGATGGAAATGTCAAAAAAACTAAAAGAAAATAAGTTTCCCATGTGATATGTGGTCTACTTGTTGGGAAAATTTACAAATATGAATTTCGACTTTATTTGCAAAATCTCTCTGGAATTTGTAAAATGGGCATAACTTTTGCATACGAACTCGGAATAAAAAGTTTTTTATATGAAAAATCATCTACTCGATAGTGGAATGCTACCTGGTGAAGCAGATATCTTGCTGGTTACAGATAGCTCTTCAGAGGAGCATTCAGAGGCAGATGACCAGTCCTATTATCCCCCTGAGGTGTATGCTCAAACTTGGCAGGGTTATATTACTCATATCATGCATATATTGTATTGCAATGCTTAGTTTTTACATCATATACACGATATTGAATGCCATCTCCTTAGTTGACACATCATATATGCGATTGCCCTCTGCTCACTTCCTTAGTATGTAAATCATATATTTGAATCATGTCATGCCATGATGTTTACATAGACAGCATGTATCTGAATTATGGCATGCCAACCCATTTTCTAAAGACATAATATAGTTATATCATCTCATCCTGTTCACACTTCACATAGTCATCATATTTTGAATTATGTCATTCTGTCCGTGAATTATATCATGCTATCATGTTCCCATCGACAGCATGTTTGTGATTTATGGCATGCCAACAACTTTATTAGACACATCGCATAGTTATATCATGTCATCCTGTTTACATAGTCATCATATTTTGAAGTATGTCATTCTATCATGTTTAGTTTGCCATCATACATGTGGAATTGTGTCATGCTATCCTGTTTAATTAGCCATCATATATGTGAAATTATGCCCTGCTATTCTGTTTCGTTAGACAACATAAATGTGAATTATTTCATGCCCAGTTTTCTTCCCTACTATCGATTACACATGTCTATCTTAAAATGTCTGTATATACAATTACTTTTCTTGTTTATCAGGCATTTGAATTGGAGGGGGTGATGGCAGTATCTGTGGGAGTAAAAACACGGTCTTCAAAAAATATCGTGCTACCTGTCGATGGAGATAGACCACAGTTGTACTTGCCCAAGAACCAGCCCCACCACACATAACCCAGACTCACGCAGGTTGTACCCCATGTGATATGTCAAAAAATAAAAGAAAATAATGGAAATGTCAAAAAAATAAAAGAAAATAAGTTTCCCATGTGATATGAGGTCTACTTGTTGGGAAAATTTACAAATATGAATTTCGACTTTATTTGCAAAATTTCTCTGGAATTTGTAAAATGGGCATAACTTTTGCATACGAACTCGGATTAAAAAGTTTTTTATATGAAAAATCATCTACTCCATAGTGGAATGCTACCTGGTGAAGCAGATATCTTGCTGGTTAGAGATAGCTCTTCAGAGGAGGATTCAGAGGCAGATGACCAGTCCTATTATCCCCCTGAGGTGTATGCTCAAACTTGGCAGGGTTATATTACTCATATCATGCATATATTGTATTGCAATGCTTAGTTTTTACATCATATACACGATATTGAATGCCATCTCCTTAGTTGACACATCATATATGCGATTGCCCTCTGCTCTCTTCCTTAGTATATAAATCATATATTTGAATTATATCATGCCATGATGTTTACATAGACAGCATGTATCTGAATTATGGCATGCCAACCCATTTTCTAAAGACATAATATAGTTATATCATCTCATCCTGTTCACACTTCACATAGTCATCATATTTTGAATTATGTCATTCTGTCCGTGAATTATATCATGCTATCATGTTCCCATCGACGGCATGTTGGTGATTTATGGAATGCCAACAACTTTAATAGACACATCGCATAGTTATATCATGTTATCCTGTTTACATAGTCATCATATTTTGAAGTATGTCATTCTATCATGTTTAGTTAGCCATCATACATGTGGAATTGTGTCATGCTATCCTGTTTAATTAGCCATCATATATGTGAAATTATGTTCTGCTATTCCGTTTGGCTAGACAACATAAATGTGAATTATTTCATGCCCTGTTTTCTTCCCTACTATCCATTACACATGTCTATCTTACAATGTCTGTACATTCAATTACTTTTCTTGTTTATCAGCCATTTCAATTGGAGGGGGTGATGGCAGTATCTGTGGGAGTAAAAACACGGTCTTCAAAAAATATCGTGCGACCTGTCGATGGAGAT
Source organism: Aegilops tauschii subsp. strangulata (assembly GCF_002575655.3). Classification (NCBI taxonomy): domain Eukaryota; kingdom Viridiplantae; phylum Streptophyta; class Magnoliopsida; order Poales; family Poaceae; genus Aegilops; species Aegilops tauschii. Next base: position 403,268,546 of record NC_053035.3, read on the forward strand.
AGACCACAGTTGTACTTGCCAAAGAACCAGCCCCACCACACATAACCCAGACTCATGCAGATTGTACCCCATGTGATATGTCAAAAAATAAAAGAAAATGATGGAAATGTCAAAAAAATAAAAGAAAATAAGTTTCCCATGTGATATGTGGTCTACTTGTTGGGAAAATTTACAAATATGAATTTCGACTTTATTTGCAAAATCTCTCTGGAATTTGTAAAATAGGCATAACTTTTGCATACGAACTCGGAATAAAAAGTTTTTTATATGAAAAATCATCTACTCGATAGTGGATGCTACCTGGTAAAGCAGATATCTTGCTGGTTACAGATAGCTCTTCAGAGGAGGATTCAGAGGCAGATGACCAGTCCTATTATCCCCCTGAGGTATGTGCTCAAACTTGGCAGGGTTATATTAGTCATATCATGCATATATTGTATTGCAATGCTTACTTTTTACATCATATACACGATATTGAATGCCATCTCCTTAGTTGACGCATCATATATGCGATTGCCCTCTGCTCACTTCCTTAGTATGTAAATCATATATTTGAATCATATCATGCCATGATGTTTACATAGACAGCATGTATCTGAATTATGGCATGCCAACCCATTTTCTAAAGACATAATATAGTTATAACATCTCATCCTGTTCACACTTCACATAGTCATCATATTTTGAATTATGTCATTCTGTCCGTGAATTATATCATGCTATCATGTTCCCATCGACGGCATGTTTGTGATTTATGGCATGCCAACAACTTTAATAGACACATCGCATAGTTAGATCATGTCATCCTGTTTACATAGTCATCATATTTTGAAGTATGTCATTCTATCATGTTTAGTTAGCCATCATACATGTGGAATTGTGTCAGGCTATCCTGTTTAATTAGCCATCATATATGTGAAATTATGTCCTACTATTCTGTTTGGTTAGACAACATAAATGTGAATTATTTCATGCCCTGTTTTCTTCCCTACTATCCATTACACATGTCTATCTTAAAATGTCTGTATATTCAATTACTTTTCTTGTTTATCAGGCATTTGAATTGGAGGGGGTGATGGCAGTATCTGTGGGAGTAAAAACACGGTCTTCAAAAAATATCATGCTACCTGTGGATGGAGATAGACCATAGTTGTACTTGCCCAAGAACCAGCCCCACCACACATAACCCAGACTCACGCAGATAGTACCCCATGTGATATGTCAAAAAATAAAAGAAAATGATGGAAATGTCAAAAAAATAAAAGAAAATAAGTTTCCCATGTGATATGTGGTCTACTTGTTGGGAAAATTTACAAATATGAATTTCGACTTTATTTGCAAAATCTCTCTGGAATTTGTAAAATGGGCATAACTTTTGCATACGAACTCGGAATAAAAAGTTTTTTATATGAAAAATCATCTACTCGATAGTGGAATGCTACCTGGTGAAGCAGATATCTTGCTGGTTACAGATAGCTCTTCAGAGGAGCATTCAGAGGCAGATGACCAGTCCTATTATCCCCCTGAGGTGTATGCTCAAACTTGGCAGGGTTATATTACTCATATCATGCATATATTGTATTGCAATGCTTAGTTTTTACATCATATACACGATATTGAATGCCATCTCCTTAGTTGACACATCATATATGCGATTGCCCTCTGCTCACTTCCTTAGTATGTAAATCATATATTTGAATCATGTCATGCCATGATGTTTACATAGACAGCATGTATCTGAATTATGGCATGCCAACCCATTTTCTAAAGACATAATATAGTTATATCATCTCATCCTGTTCACACTTCACATAGTCATCATATTTTGAATTATGTCATTCTGTCTGTGAATTATATCATGCTATCATGTTCCCATCGACAGCATGTTTGTGATTTATGGCATGCCAACAACTTTATTAGACACATCGCATAGTTATATCATGTCATCCTGTTTACATAGTCATCATATTTTGAAGTATGTCATTCTATCATGTTTAGTTTGCCATCATACATGTGGAATTGTGTCATGCTATCCTGTTTAATTAGCCATCATATATGTGAAATTATGCCCTGCTATTCTGTTTCGTTAGACAACATAAATGTGAATTATTTCATGCCCAGTTTTCTTCCCTACTATCGATTACACATGTCTATCTTAAAATGTCTGTATATACAATTACTTTTCTTGTTTATCAGGCATTTGAATTGGAGGGGGTGATGGCAGTATCTGTGGGAGTAAAAAACACGGTCTTCAAAAAATATCGTGCTACCTGTCGATGGAGATAGACCACAGTTGTACTTGGCCAAGAACCAGCCCCACCACACATAACCCAGACTCACGCAGATTGTACCCCATGTGATATGTCAAAAAATAAAAGAAAATGATGGAAATGTCAAAAAAATAAAAGAAAATAAGTTTCCCATGTGATATGTGGTCTACTTGTTGGGAAAATTTACAAATATGAATTTCGACTTTATTTGCAAAATTTCTCTGGAATTTGTAAAATGGGCATAACTTTTGCATACGAACTCGGATTAAAAAGTTTTTTATATGAAAAATCATCTACTCCATAGTGGAATGCTACCTGGTGAAGCAGATATCTTGCTGGTTAGAGCTAGCTCTTCAGAGGAGGATTCAGAGGCAGATGACCAGTCCTATTATCCCCCTGAGGTGTATGCTCAAACTTGGCAGGGTTATATTACTCATATCATGCATATATTGTATTGCAATGCTTAGTTTTTACATCATATACACGATATTGAATGCCATCTCCTTAGTTGACACATCATATATGCGATTGCCCTCTGCTCTCTTCCTTAGTATATAAATCATATATTTGAATTATATCATGCCATGATGTTTACATAGACAGCATGTATCTGAATTATGGCATGCCAACCCATTTTCTAAAGACATAATATAGTTATGTCATCTCATCCTGTTCACACTTCACATAGTCATCATATTTTGAATTATGTCATTCTGTCCGTGAATTATATCATGCTATCATGTTCCCATCGACGGCATGTTGGTGATTTATGGAATGCCAACAACTTTAATAGACACATCGCATAGTTATATCATGTCATCCTGTTTACATAGTCATCATATTTTGAAGTATGTCATTCTATCATGTTTAGTTAGCCATCATACATGTGGAATTGTGTCATGCTATCCTGTTTAATTAGCCATCATATATGTGAAATTATGTTCTGCTATTCCGTTTGGCTAGACAACATAAATGTGAATTATTTCATGCCCTGTTTTCTTCCCTACTATCCATTACACATGTCTATCTTACAATGTCTGTACGTTCAATTACTTTTCTTGTTTATCAGCCATTTCAATTGGAGGGGGTGATGGCAGTATCTGTGGGAGTAAAAACACGGTCTTCAAAAAATATCGTGCGACCTGTCGATGGAGATAGACCACAGTTGCACTTGCCAAAGAACCAGCCCCACCACACATAACCCAGACTCATGCAGATTGTACCCCATGTGATATGTCAAAAAATAAAAGAAAATGATGGAAATGTCAAAAAAATAAAAGAAAATAAGTTTCCCATGTGATATGTGGTCTACTTGTTGGGAAAATTTACAAATATGAATTTCGACTTTATTTGCAAAATCTCTCTGGAATTTGTAAAATAGGCATAACTTTTGCATACGAACTCGGAATAAAAAGTTTTTTATATGAAAAATCATCTACTCGATAGTGGATGCTACCTGGTAAAGCAGATATCTTGCTGGTTACAGATAGCTCTTCAGAGGAGGATTCAGAGGCAGATGACCAGTCCTATTATCCCCCTGAGGTATGTGCTCAAACTTGGCAGGGTTATATTAGTCATATCATGCATATATTGTATTGCAATGCTTAGTTTTTACATCATATACACGATATTGAATGCCATCTCCTTAGTTGACGCATCATATATGCGATTGCCCTCTGCTCACTTCCTTAGTATGTAAATCATATATTTGAATCATATCATGCCATGATGTTTACATAGACAGCATGTATCTGAATTATGGCATGCCAACCCATTTTCTAAAGATATAATATAGTTATATCATCTCATCCTGTTCACACTTCACATAGTCATCATATTTTGAATTATGTCATTCTGTCCGTGAATTATATCATGCTATCATGTTCCCATCGACGGCATGTTTGTGATTTATGGCATGCCAACAACTTTAATAGACACATCGCATAGTTAGATCATGTCATCCTGTTTACATAGTCATCATATTTTGAAGTATGTCATTCTATCATGTTTAGTTAGCCATCATACATGTGGAATTGTGTCAGGCTATCCTGTTTAATTAGCCATCATATATGTGAAATTATGTCCTACTATTCTGTTTGGTTAGACAACATAAATGTGAATTATTTCATGCCCTGTTTTCTTCCCTACTATCCATTACACATGTCTATCTTAAAATGTCTGTATATTCAATTACTTTTCTTGTTTATCAGGCATTTGAATTGGAGGGGGTGATGGCAGTATCTGTGGGAGTAAAAACACGGTCTTCAAAAAATATCATGCTACCTGTGGATGGAGATAGACCATAGTTGTACTTGCCCAAGAACCAGCCCCACCACACATAACCCAGACTCACGCAGATAGTACCCCATGTGATATGTCAAAAAATAAAAGAAAATGATGGAAATGTCAAAAAAATAAAAGAAAATAAGTTTCCCATGTGATATGTGGTCTACTTGTTGGGAAAATTTACAAATATGAATTTCGACTTTATTTGCAAAATCTCTCTGGAATTTGTAAAATGGGCATAACTTTTGCATACGAACTCGGATTAAAAAGTTTTTTATACGGAAAATCATCTACTCGATAGTGGAATGCTACCTGGTGAAGCAGATATCTTGCTGGTTACAGATAGCTCTTCAGAGGAGGATTCAGAGGCAGATGACCAGTCCTATTATTCCCCTAAGGTGTATGCTCAAACTTGGCAGGGTTATATTAGTCATATCATGCATATATTGTATTGCAATGCTTAGTTTTTACATCATATACACGATATTGAATGCCATCTCCTTAGTTGACACATCATATATGCGATTGCCCTCTGCTCTCTTCCTTAGTATATAAATCATATATTTGAATTATATCATGCCATGATGTTTACATAGACAGCATGTATCTGAATTATGGCATGCCAACCCATTTTCTAAAGACATAATATAGTTATGTCATCTCATCCTGTTCACACTTCACATAGTCATCATATTTTGAAGTATGTCATTCTATCATGTTTAGTTAGCCATCATACATGTGGAATTGTGTCATGCTATCCTGTTTAATTAGCCATCATATATGTGAAATTATGTTCTGCTATTCCGTTTGGCTAGACAACATAAATGTGAATTATTTCATGCCCTGTTTTCTTCCCTACTATCCATTACACATGTCTATCTTACAATGTCTGTACATTCAATTACTTTTCTTGTTTATCAGCCATTTCAATTGGAGGGGGTGATGGCATTATCTGTGGGAGTAAAAACACGGTCTTCAAAAAATATCGTGCGACCTGTCGATGGAGATAGACCACAGTTGTACTTGCCAAAGAACCAGCCCCACCACACATAACCCAGACTCATCCAGATTGTACCCCATGTGATATGTCAAAAAATAAAAGAAAATGATGGAAATGTCAAAAAAATAAAAGAAAATAAGTTTCCCATGTGATATGTGGTCTACTTGTTGGGAAAATTTACAAATATGAATTTCGACTTTATTTGCAAAATCTCTCTGGAATTTGTAAAATAGGCATAACTTTTGCATACGAACTCGGATTAAAAAGTTTTTTATATGAAAAATCATCTACTCGATACTGGAATGCTACCTGGTGAAGCAGATATCTTGCTGGTTACAGATAGCTCTTCAGAGGAGGATTCAGAGGCAGATGACCAGTCATCCCCCTAAGGTGTATGCTTAAACTTGGCAGGGTTATATTACTCGTATCATGCATATATTGTATTGCAATGCTTAGTTTTTACATCATATACACGATATTGAATGCCATCTCCTTAGTTGACACATCATATATGCGATTGCCCTCTGCTCACTTCCTTAGTATGTAAATCATATATTTGAATCATATCATGCCATGATGTTTACATAGACAGCATGTATCTGAATTATGGCATGCCAACCCATTTTCTAAAGACATAATATAGTTATATCATCTCATCCTGTTCACACTTCACATAGTCATCATATTTTGTATTATGTCATTCTGTCCGTGAATTATATCATGCTATCATGTTCCCATCGATGGCATGTTTGTGATTTATGGCATGCCAACAACTTTATTAGACACATCGCATAGTTATATCATGTGATCCTGTTTAAATAGTCATCATATTTTGAACTATGTCATTCTATCATGTTTAGTTTGCCATCGTACATGTGGAATTGTGTCATGCTATCCTGTTTAATTAGCCATCATATATGTGAAATTATGTCCTGCTATTCTGTTTGGTTACACAACATAAATGTCAATTATTTCATGCCCTGTTTTCTTCCCTACTATCCATTACACATGTCTATCTAAAAATGTCTGTATATACAATTACTTTTCTTGTTTATCAGGCATTTGAATTGGAGGGGGTGATGGCAGTATCTGTGGGAGTAAAAACACGGTCTTCAAAAAATATCGTGCTACCTGTCGATGGGGATAGACCACAGTTGTACTTGCCCAAGAACCAGCCCCACCACACATAACCCAGACTCACGCAGATTGTACCCCATGTGATATGTCAAAAAATAAAATAAAATGGTGGAAATGTCAAAAAAATAAAAGAAAATAAGTTTCCCATGTGATATGTGGTCTACTTGTTGGAAAAATTACAAATGTGAATTTCGACTTTATTTGCAAAATCTCTCTGGAATTTGTAAAATGGGCATAACTTTTGCATACGAACTCAGATTAAAAAGTTTTTTATATGAAAAATCATCTACTCGATAGAGGAATGCTACCTGGTGAAGCAGATATCTTGCTGGTTACAGATAGCTCTTCAGAGGAGGATGCAGAGGCAGATAACCAGTCCTATTATCCCCCTAAGGTGTATGCTCAAACTTGGCAGGGTTATATTACTCATATCATGCATATATTGTATTGCAATGCTTAGTTTCTACATCATATACACGATATTGAATGCCATCTCCTTAGTTGACACATCATATATGCGATTGCCCTCTACTCTATTCCTTAGTATATAAATCATATATTTGAATTATATCATGCCATGATGTTACATAGACAGCATGAATCTGAATTATGGCATGCCAACCCATTCTCTAAAGACATAATATAGTTATATCATCTCATCCTGTTCACACTTCACATAGTCATCATATTTTGAATTATGTCATTCTGTCATGTTTAGTTAGCCATCATACATGTGGAATTGTGTCATGCTATCCTGTTTAATTAGCCATCATATATGTGAAATTATGTCCTGCTATTCCGTTTGGCTAGACCACATAAATGTGAATTATTTCATGCCCTGTTTTCTTCCCTACTATCCATTACACATGTCTATCTTACAATGTCTGTACGTTCAATTACTTTTCTTGTTTATCAGCCATTTCAATTGGAGGGGGTGATGGCAGTATCTGTGGGAGTAAAAACACGGTCTTCAAAAAATATCGTGCGACCTGTCGATGGAGATAGACCACAGTTGTACTTGCCAAAGAACCAGCCCCACCACACATAACCCAGACTCATGCAGATTGTACCCCATGTGATATGTCAAAAAATAAAAGAAAATGATGGAAATGTAAAAAAATAAAGAAAATAAGTTTCCCATGTGATATGTGGTCTACTTGTTGGGAAAAATTACAAATATGAATTTCGACTTTATTTGCAAAATCTCTCTGGAATTTGTAAAATAGGCATAACTTTTGCATACGAACTCGGAATAAAAAGTTTTTTATATGAAAAATCATCTACTCGATAGTGGATGCTACCTGGTAAAGCAGATATCTTGCTGGTTACAGATAGCTCTTCAGAGGAGGATTCAGAGGCAGATGACCAGTCCTATTATCCCATGAGGTGTTTGCTCAAACATGGCAGGGTTATATTAGTCATATCATGCATATATTGTATTGCAATGCTTAGTTTTTACATCATATACACGATATTGAATGCCATCTCCTTAGTTGACGCATCATATATGCGATTGCCCTCTGCTCACTTCCTTAGTATGTAAATCATATATTTGAATCATATCATGCCATGATGTTTACATAGACAGCATGTATCTGAATTATGGCATGCCAACCCATTTTCTAAAGACATAATATAGTTATAACATCTCATCCTGTTCACACTTCACATAGTCATCATATTTTGAATTATGTCATTCTGTCCGTGAATTATATCATGCTATCATGTTCCCATCGACGGCATGTTTGTGATTTATGGCATGCCAACAACTTTAATAGACACATCGCATAGTTATATCATGTCATCCTGTTTACATAGTCATCATATTTTGAAGTATGTCATTCTATCATGTTTAGTTAGCCATCATACATGTGGAATTGTGTCATGCTATCCTGTTTAATTAGCCATCATATATGTGAAATTATGTCCTACTATTCTGTTTGGTTAGACAACATAAATGTGAATTATTTCATGCCCTGTTTTCTTCCCTACTATCCATTACACATGTCTATCTTAAAATGTCTGTATATTCAATTACTTTTCTTGTTTATCAGGCATTTGAATTGGAGGGGGTGATGGCAGTATCTGTGGGAGTAAAAACACGGTCTTCAAAAAATATCATGCTACCTGTGGATGGAGATAGACCATAGTTGTACTTGCCCAAGAACCAGCCCCACCACACATAACCCAGACTCACGCAGATTGTACCCCATGTGATATGTCAAAAAATAAAAGAAAATGATGGAAATGTCAAAAAAATAAAAGAAAATAAGTTTCCCATGTGATATGTGGTCTACTTGTTGGGAAAATTTACAAATATGAATTTCGACTTTATTTGCAAAATCTCTCTGGAATTTGTAAAATGGGCATAACTTTTGCATACGAACTCGGATTAAAAAGTTTTTTATATGGAAAATCATCTACTCGATAGTGGAATGCTACCTGGTGAAGCAGATATCTTGCTGGTTACAGATAGCTCTTCAGAGGAGGATTCAGAGGCAGATGTCCAGTCCTATTATCCCCCTAAGGTGTATGCTCAAACTTGGCAGGATTATATTAGTCATATCATGCATATATTGTATTGCAATGCTTAGTTTTTACATCATATCCACGATATTGAATGCCATCTCCTTAGTTGACACATCATATATGCGATTGCCCTCTGCTCTCTTCCTTAGTATATAAATCATATATTTGAATTATATCATGCAATGATCTTTACATAGACAGCATGAATCTGAATTATGGCATGCCAACCCATTTTCTAAAGACATAATATAGTTATATCATCTCATCCTGTTCACACTTCACATAGTCATCATATTTTGAATTATGTCATTCTATCCGTGAATTATATCATGCTATCATGTTTCCATCGACGGTATGTTTGTGATTTATGGGATGCCAACAACTTTAATAGACACATCTTATAGTTATATCATGTCATCGTGTTTACATAGTCATCATATTTTGAAGTATGTCATTCTATCATGTTTAGTTAGCCATCATACATGTGGAATTGTGTCATGCTATCCTGTTTAATTAGCCATCATATATGTGAAATTATGTCCTGCTATTCCGTTTGGCTAGACAATATAAATGTGAATTATTTCATGCCCTGTTTTCTTACCTACTATCCATTACACATGTCTAGCTTACAATGTCTGTACATTCAATTACTTTTCTTGTTTATCAGCCATTTCAATTGGAGGGGGTGATGGCAGTATCTGTGGGAGTAAAAACACGGTCTTCAAAAAATATCGTGCGACCTGTCGATGGAGATAGACCACAGTTGTACTTGCCCAAGAACCAGCCCCACCACACATAACCCAGACTCATCCAGATTGTACCCCATGTGATATGTCAAAAAATAAAAGAAAATGATGGAAATGTCAAAAAAATAAAAGAAAATAAGTTTCCCATGTGATATTTGGTCTACTTGTTGGGAAAATTTACAAATATGAATTTCGACTTTATTTGCAAAATCTCTCTGGAATTTGTAAAATGGGCATAACTTTTGCATACGAACTCGGATTAAAAAGTTTTTTATATGAAAAATCATCTACTCGATACTGGAATGCTACCTGGTGAAGCAGATATCTTGCTGGTTACAGATAGCTCTTCAGAGGAGGATTCAGAGGCAGATGACCAGTCATACCCCTAAGGTGTATGCTCAAACTTGGCAGGGTTATATTACTCATATCATGCATATATTGTATTGCAATGCTTAGTTTTTACATCATATATACGATATTGAATGCCATCTCCTTAGTTGACACATCATATATGCGATTGCCCTCTGCTCACTTCCTTAGTATGTAAATCATATATTTGAATCATATCATGCCATGATGTTTACATAGACAGCATGTATCTGAATTATGGCATGCCAACCCATTTTCTAAAGACATAATATAGTTATATCATCTCATCCTGTTCACACTTCACATAGTCATCATATTTTGTATTATGTCATTCTGTCCGTGAATTATATCATGCTATCATGTTCCCATCGACGGCATGTTTGTGATTTATGGCATGCCAACAACTTTAATAGACACATCGCATAGTTATATCATGTCATCCTGTTTACATAGTCATCATATTTTGAAGTATGTCATTCTATCATGTTTAGTTAGCCATCATACATGTGGAATTGTGTCATGCTATCCTGTTTAATTAGCCATCATATATGTGAAATTATGTCCTACTATTCTGTTTGGTTAGACAACATAAATGTGAATTATTTCATGCCCTGTTTTCTTCCCTACTATCCATTACACATGTCTATCTTAAAATGTCTGTATATTCAATTACTTTTCTTGTTTATCAGGCATTTGAATTGGAGGGGGTGATGGCAGTATCTGTGGGAGTAAAAACACGGTCTTCAAAAAATATCATGCTACCTGTGGATGGAGATAGACCATAGTTGTACTTGCCCAAGAACCAGCCCCACCACACATAACCCAGACTCACGCAGATTGTACCCCATGTGATATGTCAAAAAATAAAAGAAAATGATGGAAATGTCAAAAAAATAAAAGGAAATAAGTTTCCCATGTGATATGTGGTCTACTTGTTGGGAAAATTTACAAATATGAATTTCGACTTTATTTGCAAAATCTCTCTGGAATTTGTAAAATGGGCATAACTTTTGCATACGAACTCGGATTAAAAAGTTTTTTATATGGAAAATCATCTACTCGATAGTGGAATGCTACCTGGTGAAGCAGATATCTTGCTGGTTACAGATAGCTCTTCAGAGGAGGATTCAGAGGCAGATGTCCAGTCCTATTATCCCCCTAAGGTGTATGCTCAAACTTGGCAGGATTATATTAGTCATATCATGCATATATTGTATTGCAATGCTTAGTTTTTACATCATATCCACGATATTGAATGCCATCTCCTTAGTTGACACATCATATATGCGATTGCCCTCTGCTCTCTTCCTTAGTATATAAATCATATATTTGAATTATATCATGCAATGATCTTTACATAGACAGCATGAATCTGAATTATGGCATGCCAACCCATTTTCTAAAGACATAATATAGTTATATCATCTCATCCTGTTCACACTTCACATAGTCATCATATTTTGAATTATGTCATTCTATCCGTGAATTATATCATGCTATCATGTTTCCATCGACGGTATGTTTGTGATTTATGGGATGCCAACAACTTTAATAGACACATCTTATAGTTATATCATGTCATCGTGTTTACATAGTCATCATATTTTGAAGTATGTCATTCTATCATGTTTAGTTAGCCATCATACATGTGGAATTGTGTCATGCTATCCTGTTTAATTAGCCATCATATATGTGAAATTATGTCCTGCTATTCCGTTTGGCTAGACAATATAAATGTGAATTATTTCATGCCCTGTTTTCTTACCTACTATCCATTACACATGTCTAGCTTACAATGTCTGTACATTCAATTACTTTTCTTGTTTATCAGCCATTTCAATTGGAGGGGGTGATGGCAGTATCTGTGGGAGTAAAAACACGGTCTTCAAAAAATATCGTGCGACCTGTCGATGGAGATAGACCACAGTTGTACTTGCCCAAGAACCAGCCCCACCACACATAACCCAGACTCATCCAGATTGTACCCCATGTGATATGTCAAAAAATAAAAGAAAATGATGGAAATGTCAAAAAAATAAAAGAAAATAAGTTTCCCATGTGATATTTGGTCTACTTGTTGGGAAAATTTACAAATATGAATTTCGACATTATTTGCAAAATCTCTCTGGAATTTGTAAAATGGGCATAACTTTTGCATACGAACTCGGATTAAAAAGTTTTTTATATGAAAAATCATCTACTCGATACTGGAATGCTACCTGGTGAAGCAGATATCTTGCTGGTTACAGATAGCTCTTCAGAGGAGGATTCAGAGGCAGATGACCAGTCATACCCCTAAGGTGTATGCTCAAACTTGGCAGGGTTATATTACTCATATCATGCATATATTGTATTGCAATGCTTAGTTTTTACATCATATACACGATATTGAATGCCATCTCCTTAGTTGACACATCATATATGCGATTGCCCTCTGCTCACTTCCTTAGTATGTAAATCATATATTTGAATCATATCATGCCATGATGTTTACATAGACAGCATGTATCTGAATTATGGCATGCCAACCCATTTTCTAAAGACATAATATAGTTATATCATCTCATCCTGTTCACACTTCACATAGTCATCATATTTTGTATTATGTCATTCTGTCCGTGAATTATATCATGCTATCATGTTCCCATCGATGGCATGTTTGTGATTTATGGCATGCCAACAACTTTATTAGACACATCGCATAGTTATATCATGTCATCCTGTTTACATAGTCATCATATTTTGAACTATGTCATTCTATCATGTTTAGTTTGCCATCGTACATGTGGAATTGTGTCATGCTATCCTGTTTAATTAGCCATCATATATGTGAAATTATGTCCTGCTATTCTGTTTGGTTACACAACATAAATGTGAATTATTTCATGCCCTGTTTTCTTCCCTACTATCCATTACACATGTCTATCTAAAAATGTCTGTATATACAATTACTTTTCTTGTTTATCAGGCATTTGAATTGGAGGGGGTGATGGCAGTATCTGTGGGAGTAAAAACACGGTCTTCAAAAAATATCGTGCTACCTGTCGATGGAGATAGACCACAGTTGTACTGGCCCAAGAACCAGCCCCACGACACATAACCTAGACTCACGCAGATTGTACCCCATGTGATATGTCAAAAAATAAAAGAAAATGGTGGAAATGTCAAAAAAATAAAAGAAAATAAGTTTCCCATGTGATATGTGGTCTACTTGTTGGAAAAATTACAAATGTGAATTTCGACTTTATTTGCAAAATCTCTCTGGAATTTGTAAAATGGGCATAACTTTTGCATACGAACTCAGATTAAAAAGTTTTTTATATGAAAAATCATCTACTCGATAGTGGAATGCTACCTGGTGAAGCAGATATCTTGCTGGTTACAGATAGCTCTTCAGAGGAGGATGCAGAGGCAGATAACCAGTCCTATTATCCCCCTGAGGTGTATGCTCAAACTTGGCAGGGTTATATTACTCATATCATGCATATATTGTATTGCAATGCTTAGTTTCTACATCATATACACGATATTGAATGCCATCTCCTTAGTTGACACATCATATATGCGATTGCCCTCTACTCTCTTCCTTAGTATATAAATCATATATTTGAATTATATCATGCCATGATGTTTACATAGACAGCATGAATCTGAATTATGGCATGCCAACCCATTCTCTAAAGACATAATATAGTTATATCATCTCATCCTGTTCACACTTCACATAGTCATCATATTTTGAATTATGTCATTCTGTCCGTGAATTATATCATGCTATCATGTTCCCATCGACGGTATGTTTGTGATTTATGGCATGCCAACAACTTTAATAGACACATCGCATAGTTATATCATGTCATCGTGTTTACATAGTCATCATATTTTGAAGTATGTCATTCTATCATGTTTAGTTAGCCATCATACATGTGGAATTGTGTCATGCTATCCTGTTTAATTAGCCATCATATATGTGAAATTATGTCCTGCTATTCCGTTTGGCTAGACCACATAAATGTGAATTATTTCATGCCCTGTTTTCTTCCCTACTATCCATTACACATGTCTATCTTACAATGTCTGTACGTTCAATTACTTTTCTTGTTTATCAGCCATTTCAATTGGAGGGGGTGATGGCAGTATCTGTGGGAGTAAAAACACGGTCTTCAAAAAATATCGTGCGACCTGTCGATGGAGATAGACCACAGTTGTACTTGCCAAAGAACCAGCCCCACCACACATAACCCAGACTCATGCAGATTGTACCCCATGTGATATGTCAAAAAATAAAAGAAAATGATGGAAATGTCAAAAAAATAAAACAAAATAAGTTTCCCATGTGATATGTGGTCTACTTGTTGGGAAAAATTACAAATATGAATTTCGACTTTATTTGCAAAATCTCTCCGGAATTTGTAAAATAGGCATAACTTTTACATACGAACTCGGAATAAAAAGTTTTTTATATGAAAAATCATCTACTCGATAGTGGATGCTACCTGGTAAAGCAGATATCTTGCTGGTTACAGATAGCTCTTCAGAGGAGGATTCAGAGGCAGATGACCAGTCCTATTATCCCATGAGGTGTTTGCTCAAACTTGGCAGGGTTATATTAGTCATATCATGCATATATTGTATTGCAATGCTTAGTTTTTACGTCATATACACGATATTGAATGCCATCTCCTTAGTTGACGCATCATATATGCGATTGCCCTCTGCTCACTTCCTTAGTATGTAAATCATATATTTGAATCATATCATGCCATGATGTTTACATAGACAGCATGTATCTGAATTATGGCATGCCAACCCATTTTCTAAAGACATAATATAGTTATAACATCTCATCCTGTTCACACTTCACATAGTCATCATATTTTGAATTATGTCATTCTGTCCGTGAATTATATCATGCTATCATGTTCCCATCGACGGCATGTTTGTGATTTATGGCATGCCAACAACTTTAATAGACACATCGCATAGTTATATCATGTCATCCTGTTTACATAGTCATCATATTTTGAAGTATGTCATTCTATCATGTTTAGTTAGCCATCATACATGTGGAATTGTGTCGTGCTATCCTGTTTAATTAGCCATCATATATGTGAAATTATGTCCTACTATTCTGTTTGGTTAGACAACATAAATGTGAATTATTTCATGCCCTGTTTTCTTCCCTACTATCCATTACACATGTCTATCTTAAAATGTCTGTATATTCAATTACTTTTCTTGTTTATCAGGCATTTGAATTGGAGGGGGTGATGGCAGTATCTGTGGGAGTAAAAACACGGTCTTCAAAAAATATCATGCTACCTGTGGATGGAGATAGACCATAGTTGTACTTGCCCAAGAACCAGCCCCACCACACATAACCCAGACTCACGCAGATTGTACCCCATGTGATATGTCAAAAAATAAAAGAAAATGATGGAAATGTCAAAAAAATAAAAGAAAATAAGTTTCCCATGTGAAATGTGGTCTACTTGTTGGGAAAATTTACAAATACGAATTTCGACTTTATTTGCAAAATCTCTCTGGAATTTGTAAAATGGGCATAACTTTTGCATACGAACTCGGATTAAAAAGTTTTTTATATGAAAAATCATCTACTCGATACTGGAATGCTACCTGGTGAAGCAGATATCTTGCTGGTTACAGATAGCTCTTCAGAGGAGGATTCAGAGGCAGATGACCAGTCATACCCCTAAGGTGTATGCTCAAACTTGGCAGGGTTATATTACTCATATCATGCATATATTGTATTGCAATGCTTAGTTTCTACATCATATACACGATATTGAATGCCATCTCCTTAGTTGACACATCATATATGCGATTGCCCTCTGCTCACTTCCTTAGTATGTAAATCATATATTTGAATCATATCATGCCATGATGTTTACATAGACAGCATGTATCTGAATTATGGCATGCCAACCCATTTTCTAAAGACATAATATAGTTATATCATCTCATCCTGTTCACACTTCACATAGTCATCATATTTTGAATTATGTCATTCTGTCCGTGAATTATATCATGCTATCATGTTCCCATCGACGGTATGTTTGTGATTTATGGCATGCCAACAACTTTAATAGACACATCGCATAGTTATATCATGTCATCGTGTTTACATAGTCATCATATTTTGAAGTATGTCATTCTATCATGTTTAGTTTGCCATCATACATGTGGAATTGTGTCATGCTATCCTGTTTAATTAGCCATCATATATGTGAAATTATGTCCTGCTATTCCGTTTGGCTAGACCACATAAATGTGAATTATTTCATGCCTTGTTTTCTTCCCTACTATCCATTACACATGTCTATCTTAAAATGTCTGTATATTCAATTACTTTTCTTGTTTATCAGGCATTTGAATTGGAGGGGGTGATGGCAGTATCTGTGGGAGTAAAAACACGGTCTTCAAAAAATATCATGCTACCTGTGGATGGAGATAGACCATAGTTGTACTTGCCCAAGAACCAGCCCCACCACACATAACCCAGACTCACGCAGATTGTACCCCATGTGATATGTCAAAAAATAAAAGAAAATGATGGAAATGTCAAAAAAATAAAAGAAAATAAGTTTCCCATGTGATATGTGGTCTACTTGTTGGGAAAATTTACAAATACGAATTTCGACTTTATTTGCAAAATCTCTCTGGAATTTGTAAAATGGGCATAACTTTTGCATACGAACTCGGATTAAAAAGTTTTTTATATGAAAAATCATCTACTCGATACTGGAATGCTACCTGGTGAAGCAGATATCTTGCTGGTTACAGATAGCTCTTCAGAGGAGGATTCAGAGGCAGATGACCAGTCATACCCCTAAGGTGTATGCTCAAACTTGGCAGGGTTATATTACTCATATCATGCATATATTGTATTGCAATGCTTAGTTTCTACATCATATACACGATATTGAATGCCATCTCCTTAGTTGACACATCATATATGCGATTGCCCTCTGCTCACTTCCTTAGTATGTAAATCATATATTTGAATCATATCATGCCATGATGTTTACATAGACAGCATGTATCTGAATTATGGCATGCCAACCCATTTTCTAAAGACATAATATAGTTATATCATCTCATCCTGTTCACACTTCACATAGTCATCATATTTTGAATTATGTCATTCTGTCCGTGAATTATATCATGCTATCATGTTCCCATCGACGGTATGTTTGTGATTTATGGCATGCCAACAACTTTAATAGACACATCGCATAGTTATATCATGTCATCGTGTTTACATAGTCATCATATTTTGAAGTATGTCATTCTATCATGTTTAGTTAGCCATCATACATGTGGAAGTGTGTCATGCTATCCTGTTTAATTAGCCATCATATATTTGAAATTATGTCCTGCTATTCCGTTTGGCTAGACCACATAAATGTGAATTATTTCATGCCCTGTTTTCTTCCCTACTATCCATTACACATGTCTATCTTACAATGTCTGTACGTTCAATTACTTTCTTGTTTATCAGCCATTTCAATTGGAGGGGGTGATGGCAGTATCTATGGGAGTAAAAACACGGTCTTCAAAAAATATCGTGCTACCTGTCGATGGAGATAGACCACAGTTGTACTTGCCCAAGAACCAGCCCCACCACACATAACCCAGACTCATGCAGATTGTACCCCATGTGATATGTCAAAAAATAAAAGAAAATGATGGAAATGTCAAAAAATAAAAGAAAATAAGTTTCCCATGTGATATGTGGTCTACTTGTTGGAAAAATTTACAAATATGAATTTCGACTTTATTTGCAAAATCTCTCTGGAATTTGTAAAATGGGCATAACTTTTGCATACGAACTCGGATTAAAAAGATTTTTATATGAAAAATCATCTACTCGATAGTGGAATGCTACCTCGTGAAGCAGATATCTTGCTGGTTACAAATAGCTCTTCAGAGGAGGATTCAGAGGCAGATGACCAGTCCTATTATCCCCATGAGGTGTATGCTGAAACTTGGCAGGGTTATATTACTCATATCATGTATATATTGTATTGCAATGCTTAGTTTCTACATCATATACACGATATTGAATGCCATCTCCTTAGTTGACACATCATATATGCGATTGCCCTCTGTTCTCTTCCTTAGTATATAAATCATATATTTGAATTATATCATGCCATGATGTTTACATAGACAGCATGAATCTGAATTATGGCATGCCAACCCATTTTCTAAAGACATAATATAGTTATATCATCTCATCCTGTTCACACTTCACATAGTCATCATATTTTGAATTATGTCATTCTATCCGTGAATTATATCATGCTATCATGTTTCCATCGACGGTATGTTTGTGATTTATGGCATGCCAACAACTTTAATAGAAACATCTTATAGTTATATCATGTCATCGTGTTTACATAGTCATCATATTTTGAAGTATGTCATTCTATCATGTTTAGTTAGCCATCATACATGTGGAATTGTGTCATGCTATCCTGTTTAATTAGCCATCATATATGTGAAATTATGTCCTGCTATTCCGTTTGGCTAGACTACATAAATGTGAATTATTTCATGCCCTGTTTTCTTCCCTACTATCCATTACACATGTCTATCTTACAATGTCTGTACGTTCAATTACTTTTCTTGTTTATCAGCCATTTCAATTGGAGGGGGTGATGGCAGTTCTATGTGAGTAAAAACACGGTCTTCAAAAAATATCGTGCTACCTGTCGATGGAGATAGACCACAGTTGTACTTGCCCAAGAACCAGCCCCACCACACATAACCCAGACTCATGCAGATTGTACCCCATGTGATATGTCAAAAAATAAAAGAAAATGATGGAAATGTCAAAAAATAAAAGAAAATAAGTTTCCCATGTGATATGTGGTCTACTTGTTGGAAAAATTTACAAATATGAATTTCGACTTTATTTGCAAAATCTCTCTGGAATTTGTAAAATGGGCATAACTTTTGCATACGAACTCGGATTAAAAAGTTTTTTATATGAAAAATCATCTACTCGATAGTGGAATGCTACCTGGTGAAGCAGATATCTTGCTGGTTACAGATAGCTCTTCAGAGGAGGATTCAGAGGCAGATGACCAGTCCTATTATCCCCCTGAGGTGTATGCTGAAACTTGGCAGGGTTATATTACTCATATCATGCATATATTGTATTGCAATGCTTAGTTTCCACATCATATACACGATATTGAATGCCATCTCCTTAGTTGACACATCATATATGCGATTGCCCTCTGCTCTCTTCCTTAGTATATAAATCATATATTTGAATTATATCATGCAATGATCTTTACATAGACAACATGAATCTGAATTATGGCATGCCAACCCATTTTCTAAAGACATAATATAGTTATATCATCTCATCCTGTTCACACTTCACATAGTCATCATATTTTGAATTATGTCATTCTATCCGTGAATTATATCATGCTATCATGTTTCCATCGACGGTATGTTTGTGATTTATGGGATGCCAACAACTTTAATAGACACATCTTATAGTTATATCATGTCATCGTGTTTACATAGTCATCATATTTTGAAGTATGTCATTCTATCATGTTTAGTTAGCCATCATACATGTGGAATTGTGTCATGCTATCCTGTTTAATTAGCCATCATATATGTGAAATTATGTCCTGCTATTCCGTTTGGCTAGACAACATAAATGTGAATTATTTCATGCCCTGTTTCCTTCCCTACTATCAATTACACATGTCTATCTTACAATGTCTGTACATTCAATTACTTTTCTTGTTTATCAGCCATTTCAATTGGAGGGGGTGATGGCAGTATCTGTGGGAGTAAAAACACGGTCTTCAAAAAATATCATGCTACCTGTCGATGGAGATAGACCATAGTTGTACTTGCCCAAGAACCAGCCCCACCACACATAACCCAGACTCATGCAGATTGTACCCCATGTGATATGTCAAAAAATAAAAGAAAATGATGGAAATGTCAAAAAATAAAAGAAAATAAGTTTCCCATGTGATATGTGGTCTACTTGTTGGAAAAATTTACAAATATGAATTTCGACTTTATTTGCAAAATCTCTCTGGAATTTGTAAAATGGGCATAACTTTTGCATACGAACTCGGATTAAAAAGTTTTTTATATGAAAAATCATCTACTCGATAGTGGAATGCTACCTGGTGAAGCAGATATCTTGCTGGTTACAGATAGCTCTTCAGAGGAGGATTCAGAGGCAGATGACCAGTCCTATTATCCCCCTGAGGTGTATGCTGAAACTTGGCAGGGTTATATTACTCATATCATGCATATATTGTATTGCAATGCTTAGTTTCCACATCATATACACGATATTGAATGCCATCTCCTTAGTTGACACATCATATATGCGATTGCCCTCTGCTCTCTTCCTTAGTATATAAATCATATATTTGAATTATATCATGCAATGATCTTTACATAGACAGCATGAATCTGAATTATGGCATGCCAACCCATTTTCTAAAGACATAATATAGTTATATCATCTCATCCTGTTCACACTTCACATAGTCATCATATTTTGAATTATGTCATTCTATCCGTGAATTATATCATGCTATCATGTTTCCATCGACGGTATGTTTGTGATTTATGGGATGCCAACAACTTTAATAGACACATCTTATAGTTATATCATGTCATCGTGTTTACATAGTCATCATATTTTGAAGTATGTCATTCTATCATGTTTAGTTAGCCATCATACATGTGGAATTGTGTCATGCTATCCTGTTTAATTAGCCATCATATATGTGAAATTATGTCCTGCTATTCCGTTTGGCTAGACAACATAAATGTGAATTATTTCATGCCCTGTTTCCTTCCCTACTATCAATTACACATGTCTATCTTACAATGTCTGTACATTCAATTACTTTTCTTGTTTATCAGCCATTTCAATTGGAGGGGGTGATGGCAGTATCTGTGGGAGTAAAAACACGGTCTTCAAAAAATATCATGCTACCTGTCGATGGAGATAGACCATAGTTGTACTTGCCCAAGAACCAGCCCCACCACACATAACCCAGACTCATGCAGATTGTACCCCATGTGATATGTCAAAAAATAAAAGAAAATGATGGAAATGTCAAAAAAATAAAAGAAAATAAGTTTCCCATGTGATATGTGGTCTACTTGTTGGGAAAATTTACAAATATGAATTTCGACTTTATTTGCAAAATCTCTCTGGAATTTGTAAAATGGGCATAACTTTTGCATACGAACTCGGATTAAAAAGTTTTTTTATATGAAAAATCATCTACTCGATAGTGGAATGCTACCTGGTGAAGCAGATATCTTGCTGGTTACAGATAGCTCTTCAGAGGAGGATTCAGAGGCAGATGACCAGTCATCCCCCTAAGGTGTATGATCAAACTTGGCAGGGTTATATTAGTCATATCATGCATATATTGTATTGCAATGCTTAGTTTTTACATCATATACACGATATTGAATGCCATCTCCTTAGTTGACACATCATATATGCGATGGCCCTCTGCTCTCTTCCTTAGTATATAAATCATATATTTGAATTATATCATGCAATGATGTTTACATAGACAGCATGTATCTGAATTATGGCATGCCAACCCATTTTCTAAAGACATAATATAGTTATATCATCTCATCCCGTTCACACTTCACATAGTCATCATATTTTGAATTATGTCATTCTATCCGTGAATTATATCATGCTATCATGTTTCCATCATCGACATGTTTGTGATTTATGGCATGCCAACAACTTTAATAGACACATCGTATAGTTATATCATGTCATCCTGTTTACATAGTCATCGTATTTTGAAGTATGTCATTCTATCATGTTTAGTTAGCCACCATACATGTGGAATTGTGTCATGCTATCCTGTTTAATTAGCCAATCATATATGTGAAATTATGTCCTGCTATTCTGTTTGGCTAGACAACATAAATGTGAATTATTTCATGCCCTGTTTTCTTCCCTACTATCCATTACACATGTCTATCTTACAATGTCTGTACATTCAATTACTTTTCTTGTTTATCAGCCATTTCAATTGGAGGGGTTGATGGCACTATATGTGGGAGTAAAAACATGTAACATCCCAAATTTTCAATTTGGTATGTTATACATAGATCATCATTGCATATCATGTTTTATTGTATTTTGACAAAATCCTCGATAAATCCTAAGCAACTCAAGGACCCTCGGAGAGAGTTGGGGATTTTCTCGAATTTTCATATTGGATTTTTATCAAATTATAAAACGAGGATTTTGGTTTTAATTATTTTTCTCTCCGGAAAAATATTTTATTTTAAATACGAGAGGAGAAAATATGACTTCTCCAAAACAATTGAAATACTGGAGGAAAAATGTTAAAATAATTTATTGGAATTTATTTGAATTTTATTTGCAATTTTTATTGCATTAAAAATATTGCATGTTTTCAAAATATTTATTTTTATTTGAAAAAATGTTCACCCTATTCTAGATTTTCTAACTAGACGGGAAAATTTATTTTATATTTTTCTGATTTTTATTTATTTTTCTACGAATTTTTCCGCTGAACGAATTTAAAAAAAACCGCCCGCGCGCCGACTGGGCCAAAGGCCCAGCCGACGGCCCGCCTCGCGCCTCTCCTCTTCCCGCACGACGCTACCGTCGCCGTGTCCATGGCGGAAACGGGAAGCTCCGCCGCTCGGCTTGCCCCCTCCCCCAAGCTGCCGGACCCCCCTCCTTAAATACCCCCCCTCTCTTTCTCTCACCACCACCGCCGCCGGAGCTCTCACCGCCGAGCCCCGCCGCCGCCCGCAACACGCCTCGCCGCCGCCGCCGTAGCCCGCGCCGCCGCCGCCGGGAGGCGGAGCCCCCGCCTCGCCCGCGCCCCCCCGAGCCCCGCACCCCGCCGCCAAGCCCCGCGCCCGCCGGCGCCTCGCCGGAGCTCGTCCCCGAGGTACTGCCGCCGCCCGTTGACTTTGCCGGTTTTCGTTTAAAAAAAACCCTTCGTTAAAAAAAAACCCTAGATCGGTTTTTTTTCGGTTTTATTATTTTTCGAGTGTTCACCGAACCGTTCGTTTTTAACGAACGCGTTCGTCGGTTTTTCTCTGTTAACGAACGTCTGTTCTTTAACCGTTCGTCCGTTTTTCTTTTTCGTCGGATTTTTCTGCGATTTTCTCAGATTCGATTTCTGATCGAATCTTCGATTCTGTTTAACTTCTCGCTCGTTTATCAGAATCAGGTGATTCAAGCGCCTAGAGTTTCGTCTCGAAATTCTCTTTCCGTTTAACCTACTCAAACAAGTTTTTGCTACAGTAAAATTTGACCTAGATCCAGATTAGCAAACGAAATTTCTTTCTTTCACTGTTTGACTTTCGTTGCTTCTTTCGAGTTGATTCTTTTTGCAAACCGGAGTTCTTAAGTTGAACTTTCTGGTTGGATCTTTCATTCGAGTTTTACCTGTGCATTAGATGGGTACTGATTGTATGCTTGTTTGTTTGCGATAGAGTACCCGGAGTGTGCCGCTTGTTACTTCGAATCGCTAGGTTTTGCGGATCATTAGCAAGGCAAGTAACACTTTGATCATATACCTTCCATACCCAGTTTTATTGCATTAGATGTGTTTTCCTCAAACACTTGCATGATTAGGATCTAATTAAATTGTGGGTATTGAGAAGTAGTTGAGGTTGTACCTATTACCTGTTTATTTATCAAACCCTTGGGAGTTACTTCTATGTTGCTTTTATTATTGCCATGCTATGCTCGTAGACGTGGATTGGGTTTGAGTGAAATTCATGACAGATGTGAGATTGTTAATTAATGGTTTACTTAAGGTGGCAACTTAAACTCACATCTGGGTGGATTGAGGTACCTGGGTATTCCGGGATTGCCTGTTTTTCTTTTGGACCGCCACCCAGGTTCAAAGGGATCATGAGATTTTTCATGCTAGAAACTTCCGTGTGCAGCCGCAAGCTATTATGGGCTCTAGCATAGTTGACTAAGTTGTGTGAACTCTTACAGTGGTAGACTAGAAGATGTAGGGGAAAGTAGGTGTAACTGTCTACCCATACGTAAGGTGCAAACACTTCTGAAAGACTGTGTCTTGGTCATCCGTTACTCAAACACCATGTAGTGCGAGTAATCCCATGGAGGAGATCAAGTCTTGTGGGGAAAAGTGCACAAACCTCTGCAGAGTGTACAAACTAATCATGGTTAGCCGTGTCCCCGGTTATGGACAACTTGAGTATCTAGTACTTAGAATATCATGTGAATCTCAACACTATGTTACTTCTAATTAATTTTGTTGGGTTATTGATGAATTTTAATTGGGATTGAGATGCTGTCAACCATCTCAATGTTTCACAACCACCATGATCGTTAAATAAAATTTATTCCTTTGCAGTAGGATAAAATTGGCTTTTCGCAAAACTGTAACCATAGAGCTTTCCACCAGCCATATATGCATGTAGTATAGCATTGTTATTGTTCATTATTCTCTATGTGTTACATTGCCAGCATATTCTATGTGCTGACCCGTCTTCGGGCTGCAACGTTTCATGTTGCAGACTTTTTAGACGACGAGTAAGGTGCCTTAGGTCGTGGTCTTATACTCAGTGATGCCGCTGGGGTTGATGGACTCGCTTATCTTCCAAGTCTTCCGCTGTTATCGTTATTAGATGGCCTTAAGCCATGTTTATCATACTTAATCTCTTCGGAGATATTCGATGTAATAAGTGTGTGATTGCTACTCTGTTATAAATCCTCCATTTGTACTGTGCGTGTCAGCATTACTGATCCAGGGATGACACTGGTGCACAGCAGCGCAGGCCATTTGAGGTCTGGTCGCTACAAAGTTGGTATCAGAGCTCACACTGACTGTAGGACACGACCACTAAGCTTAAGCCCTAGAAAGCTTCTCTCTTCTCATTTCTGACCCCTCTCCACTTTCTACTCTTTTAGGAATGGCGAATGCAAGGAGCAAGTTCATGCAACCAGATGAAGACACGCCGTTTGGTCGACACTTGAAGGAAGTCACCAAGTACTTGAACATAGGAATACCAAGCATCACCGGAACCTACAACGCCACATTACCTAAAGAGGAGAGCTGGAAAATTCAAGTTATCATTCCAGGAAGGACGTTTGTGCCAATTACTGAACCCATAAGATTGGTTTTCGAAGCACCAACTTGGAGTTTAGGGAAGAGCATGGCCGCACACATCGCCATGGGACGCATTGGAGAAGTCTATTATCAGGAGCTTAAGGATACAATTTACCAGATTTGCGGACGCCGAGACGTGCAATGGGAGATGATCAAGACCAAGAAGGATGGATCAATTGCAGCTTTCATCCAGGAGCAGAACCAACATATTCGTCGCCAGGAGAACCAGATGTGCACGGAC
The DNA here is from genome assembly GCF_002575655.3 of Aegilops tauschii subsp. strangulata. Lineage (NCBI taxonomy): Eukaryota > Viridiplantae > Streptophyta > Magnoliopsida > Poales > Poaceae > Aegilops > Aegilops tauschii. The sequence continues at coordinate 403,294,315 of NC_053035.3, forward strand.
AAGGAAGAACTGAAGAAGGCATTAACCAAGATCAAGGAGCTCGAAGAAGAACTCAAGGCTACACGCGAAGATTATTTGGAGGAAATCAAAGCACTAGTAGGGAAGAATGACGACCTGGAGAAGAAGATTGGAGTATTCATGTGAAATCCAGTGCCAAAAGCAGAAGCCGACGAATGCACTTGTCCGGATAACTACATCATCATCGACGACACTGACTCGGAACCAAGTGAAGATGACTGGGTTGACGAAGCTGGAGCAGACATCATGGAGTCTTCAACGGATTAGAATTTTATTAGACCACCATATCAGTAGTAGTTTTCCCCCATTTAATAGTATAGTTCAAGCACTTTGTAACGCTAGCTAGATCGATTGTTTTGCCTTGTTGAATTGATTGAGTGATATTGATTGAATTTGTCTCATGAGCATATGGGTAGTGTTTTCTCTCTAGACCTCATTCTATTCTTAACTCTCATCTTTTCAAAACCTATCAGATGCCTCCGAGACGCGACACCGGATTTGTTTTCCCGCGAGAGATCACCCAGTTGATTCAGCAACAGAATGCCCTGATGCAAGTGTTAGTTCAGAACCAAGGCAACAACAACAACAACAACAACAACAACAACAACAACAACCCACCGCCACCACCACCAGTTGATCACTTAGCCCGTTTCTTGAGGCTGAACCCGCCGGTGTTTTCCAGTAGCACCGAGCCGATTGTTGCAGATTATTGGCTCCGCAAAGTTGGAAGGGAGTTGACCACTACAGGATGCACAGATGCGAAAAGAGTGCGTTTTGCCGCACATCAGCTTGATGGACCCGCAGCATCATGGTGGGAGAATTATACAGCCACGCACCCTATTGACACTGTCACATGGGACCAGTTTCAGCAAGCTTTCCGTACAGCTCATGTTTCAGCAGGAGCTATGGCTATGAAGAAGCGTGAGTTTCGCAACCTACGCCAAGGAGGACGCACCGTAGGCCAGTATGTGGAGGAATTCAGTAAGTTAGCACGTTATGTACCAGATGACGTTGCTACAGATGCTACCAAGCAGGAAAAGTTCTTGGAAGGACTGAATGATGAGCTGAGTATGCAGTTGATGGTAGCAACTTTCAACAACTACCAGGAGCTAGCATGCCAACAACTTTCATAGACACATCTTATAGTTATATCATGTCATCGTGTTTACATAGTCATCATATTTTGAAGTATGTCATTCTATCATGTTTAGTTAGCCATCATACATGTGGAATTGTGTCATGCTATCCTGTTTAATTAGCCATCATATATGTGAAATTATGTCCTGCTATTCCGTTTGGCTAGACAACATAAATGTGAATTATTTCATGCCCTGTTTTCTTCCCTACTATCCATTACACATGTCTATCTTACAATGTCTGTACATTCAATTACTTTGCTTGTTTATCAGCCATTTCAATTGGAGGGGGCGATGGCAGTATCTGTGGGAGTAAAAACATGGTCTTCAGAAAATATCGTGCGACCTGTCGATGGAGATAGACAACAGTTGTACTTGCCCAAGAACCAGCCCCACCACACATAACCCAGACTCATGCAGATTGTACCCCATGTGATATGTCAAAAAATAAAAGAAAATGATGGAAATGTCAAAAAAATAAAAGAAAATAAGTTTCCCATGTGATATGTGGTCTACTTGTTGGGAAAATTTACAAATATGAATTTCGACTTTATTTGCAAAATCTCTCTGGAATTTGTAAAATGGGCATAACTTTTGCATACGAACTCGGATTAAAAAGTTTTTTATATGAAAAATCATCTACTCAATAGTGGAATGCTACCTGGTGAAGCAGATATCTTGCTGGTTACAGATAGCTCTTCAGAGGAGGATTCAGAGGCAGATGACCAGTCATCCCCCTAAGGTGTATGCTCAAACTTGGCAGGGTTATATTAGTCATATCATGCATATATTGTATTGCAATGCTTAGTTTCTACATCATATACACGATATTGAATGCCATCTCCTTAGTTGACACATCATATATGCGATTGCCCTCTGCTCTCTTCCTTAGTATATAAATCATATATTTGAATTATATCATGCCATGATGTTTACATAGACAGCATGTATCTGAATTATGGCATGCCAACCCATTTTCTAAAGACATAATATAGTTATATCATCTCATCCTGTTCACACTTCACATAGTCATCATATTTTGAATTATGTCATTCTATCCGTGAATTATATCATGCTATCATGTTTCCATCGACGGTATGTTTGTGATTTATGGCATGCCAACAACTTTAATAGAAACATCTTATAGTTATATCATGTCATCGTGTTTACATAGTCATCATATTTTGAAGTATGTCATTCTATCATGTTTAGTTAGCCATCATACATGTGGAATTGTGTCATGCTATCCTGTTTAATTAGCCATCATATATGTGAAATTATGTCCTGCTATTCCGTTTGGCTAGACAACATAAATGTGAATTATTTCATGCCCTGTTTTCTTCCCTACTATCCATTACACATGTCTATCTTACAATGTCTGTACGTTCAATTACTTTTCTTGTTTATCAGCCATTTCAACTGGAGCTGGTGATGGCAGTATCTATGGGAGTAAAAACACGGTCTTCAAAAAATATCGTGCTACCTGTCGATGGAGATAGACCACAGTTGTACTTGCCCAAGAACCAGCCCCACCACACATAACCCAGACTCATGCAGATTGTACCCCATGTGATATGTCAAAAAATAAAAGAAAATGATGGAAATGTCAAAAAATAAAAGAAAATAAGTTTCCCATGTGATATGTGGTCTACTTGTTGGGAAAATTTACAAATATGAATTTCGACTTTATTTGCAAAATCTCTCTGGAATTTGTAAAATGGGCATAACTTTTGCATACGAACTCGGATTAAAATTTTTTTTATATGAAAAATCATCTACTCAATAGTGGAATGCTACCTGGTGAAGCAGATATCTTGCTGGTTACAGATAGCTCTTCAGAGGAGGATTCAGAGGCAGATGACCAGTCATCCCCCTAAGGTGTATGCTCAAACTTGGCAGGGTTATATTAGTCATATAATGCATATATTGTATTGCAATGCTTAGTTTTTACATCATATACACGATATTGAATGCCATCTCCTTAGTTGACACATCATATATGCGATTGCCCTCTGCTCTCTTTCTTAGTATATAAATCATATATTTGAATAATATCATGCAATGATGTTTACATCGACATCATGTATCTGAATTATGGCATGCCAACCCATTTTCTAAAGACATAATATAGTTATATCATCTCATCCTGTTCACACTTCACATAGTCATCATATTTTGAATTATGTCATTCTATCCGTGAATTATATCATGCTATCTTGTTTCCATCATCGACATGTTTGTGATTTATGGCATGCCAACAACTTTAATAGACACATCGTATAGTTATATCATGTCATCCTGTTTACATAGTCATCATATTTTGAAGTATGTCATCCTATCATGTTTAGTTAGCCACCATACATGTGGAATTATGTCATGCTATCCTGTCTAATTAGCCATCATATATGTGAAATTATGTCCTGCTATTCTGTTTGGCTAGACAACATAAATGTGAATTATTTCATGCCCTGTTTTCTTCCCTACTATCCATTACACATGTCTATCTTACAATGTCTGTACATTCAATTACTTTTCTTGTTTATTAGCCATTTCAATTGGAGGGGGTGATGGCAGTATATGTGGGAGTAAAAACACAGTCTTCAAAAAATATCATGCTACCTGTCGATGGAGATACACCACAGTTGTACTTGCCCAAGAACCAGCCCCACCGCACATAACCCAGACTCACGCAGATTGTACCCCATGTGATATGTCAAAAAATAAAAGAAAATGATGGAAATGTCAAAAAAACTAAAAGAAAATAAGTTTCCCATGTGATATGTGGTCTACTTGTTGGGAAAATTTACAAATATGAATTTCGACTTTATTTGCAAAATCTCTCTGGAATTTGTAAAATGGGCATAACTTTTGCATACGAACTCGGAATAAAAAGTTTTTTATATGAAAAATCATCTACTCGATAGTGGAATGCTACCTGGTGAAGCAGATATCTTGCTGGTTACAGATAGCTCTTCAGAGGAGGATTCAGAGGCAGATGACCAGTCCTATTATCCCCCTGATGTGTATGCTCAAACTTGGCAGGGTTATATTACTCATATCATGCATATATTGTATTGCAATGCTTAGTTTCTACATCATATACACGATATTGAATGCCATCTCCTTAGTTGGCACATCATATATGCGATTGCCCTCTGCTCTCTTCCTTAGTATATAAATCATATATTTGAATTATATCATGCCATGATGTTTACATAGACAGCATGTATCTGAATTATGGCATGCCAACCCATTTTCTAAAGACATAATATAGTTATCTCATCTCATCCTGTTCACACTTCACATAGTCATCATATTTTGAATTATGTCATTCTATCCGTGAATTATATCATGATATCATGTTTCCATCGACGGTATGTTTGTGATTTATGGCATGCCAACAACTTTAATAGAAACATCTTATAGTTATATCATGTCATCGTGTTTACATAGTCATCATATTTTGAAGTATGTCATTCTATCATGTTTAGTTAGCCATCATACATGTGGAATTGTGTCATGCTATCCTGTTTAATTAGCCATCATATATGTGAAATTATGTCCTGCTATTCCGTTTGGCTAGACAACATAAATGTGAATTATTTCATGCCCTGTTTTCTTCCCTACTATCCATTACACATGTCTATCTTACAATGTCTGTACGTTCAATTACTTTTCTTGTTTATCAGCCATTTCAATTGGAGGGGGTGATGGCAGTATCTATGGGAGTAAAAACACGGTCTTCAAAAAATATCGTGCTACCTGTCGATGGAGATTGACCACAGTTGTACTTGCCCAAGGACCAGCCCCACCACACATAACCCAGACTCATGCAGATTGTACCCCATGTGATATGTCAAAAAATAAAAGAAAATGATGGAAATGTCAAAAAATAAAAGAAAATAAGTTTCCCATGTGATATGTGGTCTACTTGTTGGGAAAATTTACAAATATGAATTTCGACTTTATTTGCAAAATCTCTCTGGAATTTGTAAAATGGGCATAACTTTTGCATACGAACTCGGATTAAAAAGTTTTTTATATGAAAAATCATCTACTCGATAGTGGAATGCTACCTGGTGAAGCAGATATCTTGCTGGTTACAGATGGCTCTTTAGAGGAGGATTCAGAGGCAGATGACCAGTCCTATTATCCCCCTGATGTGTATGCTCAAACTTGGCAGGGTTATATTACTCATATCATGCATATATTGTATTGCAATGCTTAGTTTCTACATCATATACACGATATTGAATGCCATCTCCTTAGTTGACACATCATATATGCGATTGCCCTCTGCTCTCTTCCTTAGTATATAAATCATATATTTGAATTATATCATGCCATGATGTTTACATAGACAGCATGTATCTGAATTATGGCATGCCAACCCATTTTCTAAAGACATAATATAGTTATATCATCTCATCCTGTTCACACTTCACATAGTCATCATATTTTGAATTATGTCATTCTATCCGTGAATTATATCATGCTATCATGTTTCCATCGACGGTATGTTTGTGATTTATGGCATGCTAACAACTTTAATAGACACATCTTATAGTTATATCATGTCATCGTGTTTACATAGTCATCATATTTTGAAGTATGTCATTCTATCATGTTTAGTTAGCCATCATACATGTGGAATTGTGTCATGCTATCCTGTTTAATTAGCCATCATATATGTGAAATTATGTCCTGCTATTCCGTTTGGCTAGACAACATAAATGTGAATTATTTCATGCCCTGTTTTCTTCCCTACTATCCATTACACATGTCTATCTTACAATGTCTGTACGTTCAATTACTTTTCTTGTTTATCAGCCATTTCAATTGGAGGGGGTGATGGCAGTATCTGTGGGAGTAAAAACACGGTCTTCAAAAAATATCATGCTACCTGTCGATGGAGATAGACCACAGTTGTACCTGCCCAAGAACCAGCCCCACCACACATAACCCAGACTCATGCAGATTTTACCCCATGTGATATGTCAAAAAATAAAAGAAAATGATGGAAATGTCAAAAAAATAAAAGAAAATAAGTTTCCCATGTGATATGTGGTCTACTTGTTGGGAAAATTTACAAATATGAATTTCGACTTTATTTGCAAAATCTCTCTGGAATTTGTAAAATGGGCATAACTTTTGCATACGAACTCGGATTAAAAAGTTTTTTATATGAAAAATCATCTACTCGATAGTGGAATGCTACCTGGTGAAGCAGATATCTTGCTGGTTACAGATAGCTCTTCAGAGGAGGATTCAGAGGCAGATGACCAGTCATCCCCCTAAGGTGTATGATCAAACTTGGCAGGGTTATATTAGTCATATCATGCATATATTGTATTGCAATGCTTAGTTTTTACATCATATACACGATATTGAATGCCATCTCCTTAGTTGACACATCATATATGCGATGGCCCTCTGCTCTCTTCCTTAGTATATAAATCATATATTTGAATTATATCATGCAATGATGTTTACATAGACAGCATGTATCTGAATTATGGCATGCCAACCCATTTTCTAAAGACATAATATAGTTATATCATCTCATCCCGTTCACACTTCACATAGTCATCATATTTTGAATTATGTCATTCTATCCGTGAATTATATCATGCTATCATGTTTCCATCATCGACATGTTTGTGATTTATGGCATGCCAACAACTTTAATAGACACATCGTATAGTTATATCATGTCATCCTGTTTACATAGTCATCGTATTTTGAAGTATGTCATTCTATCATGTTTAGTTAGCCACCATACATGTGGAATTGTGTCATGCTATCCTGTTTAATTAGCCAATCATATATGTGAAATTATGTCCTGCTATTCTGTTTGGCTAGACAACATAAATGTGAATTATTTCATGCCCTGTTTTCTTCCCTACTATCCATTACACATGTCTATCTTACAATGTCTGTACATTCAATTACTTTTCTTGTTTATCAGCCATTTCAATTGGAGGGGTTGATGGCACTATATGTGGGAGTAAAAACATGTAACATCCCAAATTTTCAATTTGGTATGTTATACATAGATCATCATTGCATATCATGTTTTATTGTATTTTGAAAAAATCCTCGATAAATCCTAAGCAACTCAAGGACCCTCGGAGAGAGTTGGGGATTTTCTCGAATTTTCATATTGGATTTTTATCAAATTATAAAACGAGGATTTTGGTTTTAATTATTTTTCTCTCCGGAAAAATATTTTATTTTAAATACGAGAGGAGAAAATATGACTTCTCCAAAACAATTGAAATACTGGAGGAAAAATGTTAAAATAAATTATTGGAATTTACTTGAATTTTATTTGCAATTTTTATTGCATTAAAAATATTGCATGTTTTCAAAATATTTATTTTTATTTGAAAAAATGTTCACCCTATTCTAGATTTTCTAACTAGACGGGAAAATTTATTTTATATTTTTCTGATTTTTATTTATTTTTCTACGAATTTTTCCGCTGAACGAATTTAAAAAAAACCGCCCGCGCGCCGACTGGGCCAAAGGCCCAGCCGACGGCCCGCCTCGCGCCTCTCCTCTTCCCGCACGACGCTACCGTCGCCGTGTCCATGGCGGAAACGGGAAGCTCCGCCGCTCGGCTTGCCCCCTCCCCCAACCTGCCGGACCCCCCCTCCTTAAATACCCCCCCTCTCTTTCTCTCACCACCACCGCCGCCGGAGCTCTCACCGCCGAGCCCCGCCGCCGCCCGCAACACGCCTCGCCGCCGCCGCCGTAGCCCGCGCCGCCGCCGCCGGGAGGCGGAGCCCCCGCCTCGCCCGCGCCCCCCCCGAGCCCCGCACCCCGCCGCCAAGCCCCGCGCCCGCCGGCGCCTCGCCGGAGCTCGTCCCCGAGGTACTGCCGCCGCCCGTTGACTTTGCCGGTTTTCGTTTAAAAAAAACCCTTCGTTAAAAAAAACCCTAGATCGGTTTTTTTCGGTTTTATTATTTTTCGAGTGTTCACCGAACCGTTCGTTTTTAACGAACGCGTTCGTCGGTTTTTCTCTGTTAACGAACGTCTGTTCTTTAACCGTTCGTCCGTTTTTCTTTTTCGTCGGATTTTTCTGCGATTTTCTCAGATTCGATTTCTGATCGAATCTTCGATTCTGTTTAACTTCTCGCTCGTTTATCAGAATCAGGTGATTCAAGCGCCTAGAGTTTCGTCTCGAAATTCTCTTTCCGTTTAACCTACTCAAACAAGTTTTTGCTACAGTAAAATTTGACCTAGATCCAGATTAGCAAACGAAATTTCTTTCTTTCACTGTTTGACTTTCGTTGCTTCTTTCGAGTTGATTCTTTTTGCAAACCGGAGTTCTTAAGTTGAACTTTCTGGTTGGATCTTTCATTCGAGTTTTACCTGTGCATTAGATGGGTACTGATTGTATGCTTGTTTGTTTGCGATAGAGTACCCGGAGTGTGCCGCTTGTTACTTCGAATCGCTAGGTTTTGCGGATCATTAGCAAGGCAAGTAACACTTTGATCATATACCTTCCATACCCAGTTTTATTGCATTAGATGTGTTTTCCTCAAACACTTGCATGATTAGGATCTAATTAAATTGTGGGTATTGGGAAGTAGTTGAGGTTGTACCTATTACCTGTTTATTTATCAAACCCTTGGGAGTTACTTCTATGTTGCTTTTATTATTGCCATGCTATGCTCGTAGACGTGGATTGGGTTTGAGTGAAATTCATGACAGATGTGAGATTGTTAATTAATGGTTTACTTAAGGTGGCAACTTAAACTCACATCTGGGTGGATTGAGGTACCTGGGTATTCCGGGATTGCCTGTTTTTCTTTTGGACCGCCACCCAGGTTCAAAGGGATCATGAGATTTTTCATGCTAGAAACTTCCGTGTGCAGCCGCAAGCTATTATGGGCTCTAGCATAGTTGACTAAGTTGTGTGAACTCTTACAGTGGTAGACTAGAAGATGTAGGGGAAAGTAGGTGTAACTGTCTACCCATACGTAAGGTGCAAACACTTCTGAAAGACTGTGTCTTGGTCATCCGTTACTCAAACACCATGTAGTGCGAGTAATCCCATGGAGGAGATCAAGTCTTGTGGGGAAAAGTGCACAAACCTCTGCAGAGTGTACAAACTAATCATGGTTAGCCGTGTCCCCGGTTATGGACAACTTGAGTATCTAGTACTTAGAATATCATGTGAATCTCAACACTATGTTACTTCTAATTAATTTTGTTGGGTTATTGATGAATTTTAATTGGGATTGAGATGCTGTCAACCATCTCAATGTTTCACAACCACCATGATCGTTAAATAAAATTTATTCCTTTGCAGTAGGATAAAATTGGCTTTTCGCAAAACTGTAACCATAGAGCTTTCCACCAGCCATATATGCATGTAGTATAGCATTGTTATTGTTCATTATTCTCTATGTGTTACATTGCCAGCATATTCTATGTGCTGACCCGTCTTCGGGCTGCAACGTTTCATGTTGCAGACTTTTCAGACGACGAGTAAGGTGCCTTAGGTCGTGGTCTTATACTCAGTGATGCCGCTGGGGTTGATGGACTCGCTTATCTTCCAAGTCTTCCGCTGTTATCGTTATTAGATGGCCTTAAGCCATGTTTATCATACTTAATCTCTTCGGAGATATTCGATGTAATAAGTGTGTGATTGCTACTCTGTTATAAATCCTCCATTTGTACTGTGCGTGTCAGCATTACTGATCCAGGGATGACACTGGTGCACAGCAGCGCAGGCCATTTGAGGTCTGGTCGCTACAAAGTTGGTATCAGAGCTCACACTAACTGTAGGACACGACCACTAAGCTTAAGCCCTAGAAAGCTTCTCTCTTCTCATTTCTGACCCCTCTCCACTTTCTACTCTTTTAGGAATGGCGAATGCAAGGAGCAAGTTCATGCAACCAGATGAAGACACGCCGTTTGGTCGACACTTGAAGGAAGTCACCAAGTACTTGAACATAGGAATACCAAGCATCACCGAAACCTACAACGCCACATTACCTAAAGAGGAGAGCTGGAAAATTCAAGTTATCATTCCAGGAAGGACGTTTGTGCCAATTACTGAACCCATAAGATTGGTTTTCGAAGCACCAACTTGGAGTTTAGGGAAGAGCATGGCCGCACACATCGCCATGGGACGCATTGGAGAAGTCTATTATCAGGAGCTTAAGGATACAATTTACCAGATTTGCGGACGCCGAGACGTGCAATGGGAGATGATCAAGACCAAGAAGGATGGATCAATTGCAGCTTTCATCCAGGAGCAGAACCAACATATTCGTCGCCAGGAGAACCAGATGTGCACGGACAAGGAAGAACTGAAGAAGGCATTAACCAAGATCAAGGAGCTCGAAGAAGAACTCAAGGCTACACGCGAAGATTATTTGGAGGAAATCAAAGCACTAGTAGGGAAGAATGACGACCTGGAGAAGAAGATTGGAGTATTCATGTGAAATCCAGTGCCAAAAGCAGAAGCCGACGAATGCACTTGTCCGGATAACTACATCATCATCGACGACACTGACTCGGAACCAAGTGAAGATGACTGGGTTGACGAAGCTGGAGCAGACATCATGGAGTCTTCAACGGATTAGAATTTTATTAGACCACCATATCAGTAGTAGTTTTCCCCCATTTAATAGTATAGTTCAAGCACTTTGTAACGCTAGCTAGATCGATTGTTTTGCCTTGTTGAATTGATTGAGTGATATTGATTGAATTTGTCTCATGAGCATATGGGTAGTGTTTTCTCTCTAGACCTCATTCTATTCTTAACTCTCATCTTTTCAAAACCTATCAGATGCCTCCGAGACGCGACACCGGATTTGTTTTCCCGCGAGAGATCACCCAGTTGATTCAGCAACAGAATGCCCTGATGCAAGTGTTAGTTCAGAACCAAGGCAACAACAACAACAACAACAACAACAACAACAACAACAACAACCCACCGCCATCACCACCAGTTGATCACTTAGCCCGTTTCTTGAGGCTGAACCCGCCGGTGTTTTCCAGTAGCACCGAGCCGATTGTTGCAGATTATTGGCTCCGCAAAGTTGGAAGGGAGTTGACCACTGCAGGATGCACAGATGCGAAAAGAGTGCGTTTTGCCGCACATCAGCTTGATGGACCCGCAGCATCATGGTGGGAGAATTATACAGCCACGCACCCTATTGACACTGTCACATGGGACAAGTTTCAGCAAGCTTTCCGTACAGCTTATGTTTCAGCAGGAGCTATGGCTATGAAGAAGCGTGAGTTTCGCAACCTACGCCAAGGAGGACGCACCGTAGGCCAGTATGTGGAGGAATTCAGTAAGTTAGCACGTTATGTACCAGATGACGTTGCTACAGATGCTACCAAGCAGGAAAAGTTCTTGGAAGGACTGAATGATGAGCTGAGTATGCAGTTGATGGTAGCAACTTTCAACAACTACCAGGAGCTAGCATGCCAACAACTTTCATAGACACATCTTATAGTTATATCATGTCATCGTGTTTACATAGTCATCATATTTTGAAGTATGTCATTCTATCATGTTTAGTTAGCCATCATACATGTGGAATTGTGTCATGCTATCCTGTTTAATTAGCCATCATATATGTGAAATTATGTCCTGCTATTCCGTTTGGCTAGACAACATAAATGTGAATTATTTCATGCCCTGTTTTCTTCCCTACTATCCATTACACATGTCTATCTTACAATGTCTGTACATTCAATTACTTTGCTTGTTTATCAGCCATTTCAATTGGAGGGGGCGATGGCAGTATCTGTGGGAGTAAAAACATGGTCTTCAGAAAATATCGTGCGACCTGTCGATGGAGATAGACCACAGTTGTACTTGCCCAAGAACCAGCCCCACCACACATAACCCAGACTCATGCAGATTGTACCCCATGTGATATGTCAAAAAATAAAAGAAAATGATGGAAATGTCAAAAAAATAAAAGAAAATAAGTTTCCCATGTGATATGTGGTCTACTTGTTGGGAAAATTTACAAATATGAATTTCGACTTTATTTGCAAAATCTCTCTGGAATTTGTAAAATGGGCATAACTTTTGCATACGAACTCGGATTAAAAAGTTTTTTATATGAAAAATCATCTACTCAATAGTGGAATGCTACCTGGTGAAGCAGATATCTTGCTGGTTACAGATAGCTCTTCAGAGGAGGATTCAGAGGCAGATGACCAGTCATCCCCCTAAGGTGTATGCTCAAACTTGGCAGGGTTATATTAGTCATATAATGCATATATTGTATTGCAATGCTTAGTTTTTACATCATATACACGATATTGAATGCCATCTCCTTAGTTGACACATCATATATGCGATTGCCCTCTGCTCTCTTTCTTAGTATATAAATCATATATTTGAATAATATCATGCAATGATGTTTACATAGACAGCATGTATCTGAATTATGGCATGCCAACCCATTTTCTAAAGACATAATATAGTTATATCATCTCATCCTGTTCACACTTCACATAGTCATCATATTTTGAATTATGTCATTCTATCCGTGAATTATATCATGCTATCATGTTTCCATCATCGACATGTTTGTGATTTATGGCATGCCAACAACTTTAATAGACACATCGTATAGTTATATCATGTCATCCTGTTTACATAGTCGTCATATTTTGAAGTATGTCATCCTATCATGTTTAGTTAGCCACCATACATGTGGAATTGTGTCATGCTATCCTGTCTAATTAGCCATCATATATGTGAAATTATGTCCTGCTATTCTGTTTGGCTAGACAACATAAATGTGAATTATTTCATGCCCTGTTTTCTTCCCTACTATCCATTACACATGTCTATCTTACAATGTCTGTACATTCAATTACTTTTCTTGTTTATTAGCCATTTCAATTGGAGGGGGTGATGGCAGTATATGTGGGAGTAAAAACACAGTCTTCAAAAAATATCATGCTACCTGTCGATGGAGATAGACCACAGTTGTACTTGCCCAAGAACCAGCCCCACCACACATAACCCAGACTCATGCAGATTGTACCCCATGTGATATGTCAAAAAATAAAAGAAAATGATGGAAATGTCAAAAAATAAAAGAAAATAAGTTTCCCATGTGATATGTGGTCTACTTGTTGGGAAAATTTACAAATATGAATTTCGACTTTATTTGCAAAATCTCTCTGGAATTTGTAAAATGGGCATAACTTTTGCATACGAACTCGGATTAAAAAGTTTTTTATATGAAAAATCATCTACTCGATAGTGGAATGCTACCTGGTGAAGCAGATATCTTGCTGGTTACAGATGGCTCTTTAGAGGAGGATTCAGAGGCAGATGACCAGTCCTATTATCCCCCTGATGTGTATGCTCAAACTTGGCAGGGTTATATTACTCATATCATGCATATATTGTATTGCAATGCTTAGTTTCTACATCATATACACGATCTTGAATGCCATCTCCTTAGTTGACACATCATATATGCGATTGCCCTCTGCTCTCTTCCTTAGTATATAAATCATATATTTGAATTATATCATGCCATGATGTTTACATAGACAGCATGTATCTGAATTATGGCATGCCAACCCATTTTCTAAAGACATAATATAGTTATATCATCTCATCCTGTTCACACTTCACATAGTCATCATATTTTGAATTATGTCATTCTATCCGTGAATAATATCATGCTATCATGTTTCCATCGACGGTATGTTTGTGATTTATGGCATGCTAACAACTTTAATAGAAACATCTTATAGTTATATCATGTCATCGTGTTTACATAGTCATCATATTTTGAAGTATGTCATTCTATCATGTTTAGTTAGCCATCATACATGTGGAATTGTGTCATGCTATCCTGTTTAATTAGCCATCATATATGTGAAATTATGTCCGGCTATTCCGTTTGGCTAGACAACATAAATGTGAATTATTTCATGCCCTGTTTTCTTCCCTACTATCCATTACACATGTCTATCTTACAATTTCTGTACGTTCAATTACTTTTCTTGTTTATCAGCCATTTCAATTGGAGGGGGTGATGGCAGTATCTATGGGAGTAAAAACACGGTCTTCAAAAAATATCGTGCTACCTGTCGATGGAGATAGACCACAGTTGTACTTGCCCAAGAACCAGCCCCACCACACATAACCCAGACTCATGCAGATTGTACCCCATGTGAGATGTCAAAAAATAAAAGAAAATGATGGAAATGTCAAAAAATAAAAGAAAATAAGTTTCCCATGTGATATGTGGTGTACTTGTTGGAAAAATTTACAAATATGAATTTCGACTTTATTTGCAAAATCTCTCTGGAATTTGTAAAATGGGCATAACTTTTGCATACGAACTCGGATTAAAAAGTTTTTTATATGAAAAATCATCTACTCGATACTGGAATGCTACCTGGTGAAGCAGATATCTTGCTGGTTACAGATAGCTCTTTAGAGGAGGATTCAGAGGCAGATGACCAGTCATCCCCCTAAGGTGTATGCTCAAACTTGGCAGGGTTATATTAGTCATATCATGCATATATTGTATTGCAATGCTTAGTTTCTACATCATATACACGATATTGAATGCCATCTCCTTAGTTGACACATCATATATGCGATTGCCCTCTGCTCTCTTCCTTAGTATATAAATCATATATTTGAATTATATCATGCCATGATGTTTACATAGACAGCATGTATCTGAATTATGGCATGCCAACCCATTTTCTAAAGACATAATATAGTTATATCATCTCATCCTGTTCACACTTCACATAGTCATCATATTTTGAATTATGTCATTCTATCCGTGAATTATATCATGCTATCATGTTTCCATCGACGGTATGTTTGTGATTTATGGCATGCTAACAACTTTAGAAACATCTTATAGTTATATCATGTCATCATGTTTACATAGTCATCATATTTTGAAGTATGTCATTCTATCATGTTTAGTTAGCCATCATACATGTGGAATTGTGTCATGCTATCCTGTTTAATTAGCCATCATATATGTGAAATTACGTCCTGCTATTCCGTTTGGCTAGACAACATAAATGTGAATTATTTCATGCCCTGTTTTCTTCCCTACTATCCATTACACATGTCTATCTTACAATGTCTGTACGTTCAATTACTTTTCTTGTTTATCAGCCATTTCAATTGGAGGGGGTGATGGCAGTATCTATGGGAGTAAAAACACGGTCTTCAAAAAATATTGTGCTACCTGTCGATGGAGATAGACCACAGTTGTACTTGCCCAAGAACCAGCCCCACCACACATAACCCAGACTCATGCAGATTGTACCCCATGTGATATGTCAAAAAATAAAAGAAAATGATGGAAATGTCAAAAAATAAAAGAAAATAAGTTTCCCATGTGATATGTGGTCTACTTGTTGGAAAAATTTACAAATATGAATTTTGACTTTATTTGCAAAATCTCTCTGGAATTTGTAAAATGGGCATAACTTTTGCATACGAACTCGGATTAAAAAGTTTTTTATATGAAAAATCATCTACTCGATACTGGAATGCTACCTGGTGAAGCAGATATCTTGCTGGTTACAGATAACTCTTTAGAGGAGGATTCAGAGGCAGATGACCAGTCATCCCCCTAAGGTGTATGCTCAAACTTGGCAGGGTTATATTAGTCATATCATGCATATATTGTATTGCAATGCTTAGTTTCTACATCATATACACGATATTGAATGCCATCTCCTTAGTTGACACATCATATATGCGATTGCCCTCTGCTCTCTTCCTTAGTATATAAATCATATATTTGAATTATATCATGCCATGATGTTTACATAGACAGCATGTATCTGAATTATGGCATGCCAACCCATTTTCTAAAGACATAATATAGTTATATCATCTCATCCTGTTCACACTTCACATAGTCATCATATTTTGAATTATGTCATTCTATCCGTGAATTATATCATGCTATCATGTTTCCATCGACGGTATGTTTGTGATTTATGGCATGCCAACAACTTTAATAGAAACATCTTATAGTTATATCATGTCATCGTGATTACATAGTCATCATATTTTGAAGTATGTCATTCTATCATGTTTAGTTAGCCATCATACATGTGGAATTGTGTCATGCTATCCTGTTTAATTAGCCATCATATATGTGAAATTATGTCCTGCTATTCCGTTTGGCTAGACAACATAAATGTGAATTATTTCATGCCCTGTTTTCTTCCCTACTATCCATTACACATGTCTATCTTACAATGTCTGTACGTTCAATTACTTTTCTTGTTTATCAGCCATTTCAACTGGAGCTGGTGATGGCAGTATCTATGGGAGTAAAAACACGGTCTTCAAAAAATATCGTGCTACCTGTCGATGGAGATAGACCATAGTTGTACTTGCCCAAGAACCAGCCCCACCACACATAACCCAGACTCATGCAGATTGTACCCCATGTGATATGTCAAAAAATAAAAGAAAATGATGGAAATGTCAAAAAATAAAAGAAAATAAGTTTCCCATGTGATATGTGGTCTACTTGTTGGGAAAATTTACAAATATGAATTTCGACTTTATTTGCAAAATCTCTCTGGAATTTGTAAAATGGGCATAACTTTTGCATACGAACTCGGATTAAAAATTTTTTTATATGAAAAATCATCTACTCAATAGTGGAATGCTACCTGGTGAAGCAGATATCTTGCTGGTTACAGATAGCTCTTCAGAGGAGGATTCAGAGGCAGATGACCAGTCATCCCCCTAAGGTGTATGCTCAAACTTGGCAGGGTTATATTAGTCATATAATGCATATATTGTATTGCAATGCTTAGTTTTTACATCATATACACGATATTGAATGCCATCTCCTTAGTTGACACATCATATATGCGATTGCCCTCTGCTCTCTTTCTTAGTATATAAATCATATATTTGAATAATATCATGCAATGATGTTTACATCGACATCATGTATCTGAATTATGGCATGCCAACCCATTTTCTAAAGACATAATATAGTTATATCATCTCATCCTGTTCACACTTCACATAGTCATCATATTTTGAATTATGTCATTCTATCCGTGAATTATATCATGCTATCTTGTTTCCATCATCGACATGTTTGTGATTTATGGCATGCCAACAACTTTAATAGACACATCGTATAGTTATATCATGTCATCCTGTTTACATAGTCATCATATTTTGAAGTATGTCATCCTATCATGTTTAGTTAGCCACCATACATGTGGAATTATGTCATGCTATCCTGTCTAATTAGCCATCATATATGTGAAATTATGTCCTGCTATTCTGTTTGGCCAGACAACATAAATGTGAATTATTTCATGCCCTGTTTTCTTCCCTACTATCCATTACACATGTCTATCTTACAATGTCTGTACATTCAATTACTTTTCTTGTTTATTAGCCATTTCAATTGGAGGGGGTGATGGCAGTATATGTGGGAGTAAAAACACAGTCTTCAAAAAATATCATGCTACCTGTCGATGGAGATAGACCACAGTTGTACTTGCCCAAGAACCAGCCCCACCACACATAACCCAGACTCATGCAGATTGTACCCCATGTGATATGTCAAAAAATAAAAGAAAATGATGGAAATGTCAAAAAATAAAAGAAAATAAGTTTCCCATGTGATATGTGGTCTACTTGTTGGGAAAATTTACAAATATGAATTTCATCTTTATTTGCAAAATCTCTCTGGAATTTGTAAAATGGGCATAACTTTTGCATACGAACTCGGATTAAAAAAATTTTTATATGAAAAATCATCTACTCAATAGTGGAATGCTACCTGGTGAAGCAGATATCTTGCTGGTTACAGATAGCTCTTCAGAGGAGGATTCAGAGGCAGATGACCAGTCATCCCCCTAAGGTGTATGCTCAAACTTGGCAGGGTTATATTAGTCATATAATGCATATATTGTATTGCAATGCTTAGTTTTTACATCATATACACGATATTGAATGCCATCTCCTTAGTTGACACATCATATATGCGATTGCCCTCTGCTCTCTTTCTTAGTATATAAATCATATATTTGAATAATATCATGCAATGATGTTTACATCGACATCATGTATCTGAATTATGGCATGCCAACCCATTTTCTAAAGACATAATATAGTTATATCATCTCATCCTGTTCACGCTTCACATAGTCATCATATTTTGAATTATGTCATTCTATCCGTGAATTATATCATGCTATCTTGTTTCCATCATCGACATGTTTGTGATTTATGGCATGCCAACAACTTTAATAGACACATCGTATAGTTATATCATGTCATCCTGTTTACATAGTCATCATATTTTGAAGTATGTCATCCTATCATGTTTAGTTAGCCACCATACATGTGGAATTATGTCATGCTATCCTGTCTAATTAGCCATCATATATGTGAAATTATGTCCTGCTATTCTGTTTGGCTAGACAACATAAATGTGAATTATTTCATGCCCTGTTTTCTTCCCTACTATCCATTACACATGTCTATCTTACAATGTCTGTACATTCAATTACTTTTCTTGTTTATTAGCCATTTCAATTGGAGGGGGTGATGGCAGTATATGTGGGAGTAAAAACACAGTCTTCAAAAAATATCATGCTACCTGTCGATGGAGATAGACCACAGTTGTACTTGCCCAAGAACCAGCCCCACCGCACATAACCCAGACTCACGCAGATTGTACCCCATGTGATATGTCAAAAAATAAAAGAAAATGATGGAAATGTCAAAAAAACTAAAAGAAAATAAGTTTCCCATGTGATATGTGGTCTACTTGTTGGGAAAATTTACAAATATGAATTTCGACTTTATTTGCAAAATCTCTCTGGAATTTGTAAAATGGGCATAACTTTTGCATACGAACTCGGAATAAAAAGTTTTTTATATGAAAAATCATGTACTCGATAGTGGAATGCTACCTGGTGAAGCAGATATCTTGCTGGTTACAGATAGCTCTTCAGAGGAGGATTCAGAGGCAGATGACCAGTCCTATTATCCCCCTGATGTGTATGCTCAAACTTGGCAGGGTTATATTACTCATATCATGCATATATTGTATTGCAATGCTTAGTTTCTACATCATATACACGATATTGAATGCCATCTCCTTAGTTGGCACATCATATATGCGATTGCCCTCTGCTCTCTTCCTTAGTATATAAATCATATATTTGAATTATATCATGCCATGATGTTTACATAGACAGCATGTATCTGAATTATGGCATGCAAACCCATTTTCTAAAGACATAATATAGTTATATCATCTCATCCTGTTCACACTTCACATAGTCATCATATTTTGAATTATGTCATTCTATCCGTGAATTATATCATGATATCATGTTTCCATCGACGGTATGTTTGTGATTTATGGCATGCCAACAACTTTAATAGAAACATCTTATAGTTATATCATGTCATCGTGTTTACATAGTCATCATATTTTGAAGTATGTCATTCTATCATGTTTAGTTAGCCATCATACATGTGGAATTGTGTCATGCTATCCTGTTTAATTAGCCATCATATATGTGAAATTATGTCCTGCTATTCCGTTTGGCTAGACAACATAAATGTGAATTATTTCATGCCCTGTTTTCTTCCCTACTATCCATTACACATGTCTATCTTACAATGTCTGTACGTTCAATTACTTTTCTTGTTTATCAGCCATTTCAATTGGAGGGGGTGATGGCAGTATCTATGGGAGTAAAAACACGGTCTTCAAAAAATATCGTGCTACCTGTCGATGGAGATTGACCACAGTTGTACTTGCCCAAGAACCAGCCCCACCACACATAACCCAGACTCATGCAGATTGTACCCCATGTGATATGTCAAAAAATAAAAGAAAATGATGGAAATGTCAAAAAATAAAAGAAAATAAGTTTCCCATGTGATATGTGGTCTACTTGTTGGGAAAATTTACAAATATGAATTTCTACTTTATTTGCAAAATCTCTCTGGAATTTGTAAAATGGGCATAACTTTTGCATACGAACTCGGATTAAAAAGTTTTTTATATGAAAAATCATCTACTCGATAGTGGAATGCTACCTGGTGAAGCAGATATCTTGCTGGTTACAGATAGCTCTTTAGAGGAGGATTCAGAGGCAGATGACCAGTCATCCCCCTAAGGTGTATGCTCAAACTTGGCAGGGTTATATTAGTCATATCATGCATATATTGTATTGCAATGCTTAGTTTCTACATCATATACACGATATTGAATGCCATCTCCTTAGTTGACACATCATATATGCGATTGCCCTCTGCTCTCTTCCTTAGTATATAAATCATATATTTGAATTATATCATGCCATGATGTTTACATAGACAGCATGTATCTGAATTATGGCATGCCAACCCATTTTCTAAAGACATAATATAGTTATATCATCTCATCCTGTTCACACTTCACATAGTCATCATATTTTGAATTATGTCATTCTATCCGTGAATTATATCATGCTATCATGTTTCCATCGACGGTATGTTTGTGATTTATGGCATGCCAACAACTTTAATAGAAACATCTTATAGTTATATCATGTCATCGTGTTTACATAGTCATCATATTTTGAAGTATGTCATTCTATCATGTTTAGTTAGCCATCATACATGTGGAATTGTGTCATGCTATCCTGTTTAATTAGCCATCATATATGTGAAATTATGTCCTGCTATTCCGTTTGGCTAGACAACATAAATGTGAATTATTTCATGCCCTGTTTTCTTCCCTACTATCCATTACACATGTCTATCTTACAATGTCTGTACGTTCAATTACTTTTCTTGTTTATCAGCCATTTCAATTGGAGGGGGTGATGGCAGTATCTATGGGAGTAAAAACACGGTCTTCAAAAAATATCGTGCTACCTGTCGATGGAGATAGACCACAGTTGTACTTGCCCAAGAACCAGCCCCACCACACATAACCCAGACTCATGCAGATTGTACCCCATGTGATATGTCAAAAAATAAAAGAAAATGATGGAAATGTCAAAAAATAAAAGAAAATAAGTTTCCCATGTGATATGTGGTCTACTTGTTGGAAAAATTTACAAATATGAATTTCGACTTTATTTGCAAAATCTCTCTGGAATTTGTAAAATGGGCATAACTTTTGCATACGAACTCGGATTAAAAAGTTTTTTATATGAAAAATCATCTACTCGATACTGGAATGCTACCTGGTGAAGCAGATATCTTGCTGGTTACAGATAGCTCTTTAGAGGAGGATTCAGAGGCAGATGACCAGTCATCCCCCTAAGGTGTATGCTCAAACATGGCAGGGTTATATTAGTCATATCATGCATATATTGTATTGCAATGCTTAGTTTCTACATCATATACACGATATTGAATGCCATCTCCTTAGTTGACACATCATATATGCGATTGCCCTCTGCTCTCTTCCTTAGTATATAAATCATATATTTGAATTATATCATGCCATGATGTTTACATAGACAGCATGTATCTGAATTATGGCATGCCAACCCATTTTCTAAAGACATAATATAGTTATATCATCTCATCCTGTTCACACTTCACATAGTCATCATATTTTGAATTATGTCATTCTATCCGTGAATTATATCATGCTATCATGTTTCCATCGACGGTATGTTTGTGATTTATGGCATGCCAACAACTTTAATAGAAACGTCTTATAGTTATATCATGTCATCGTGTTTACATAGTCATCATATTTTGAAGTATGTCATTCTATCATGTTTAGTTAGCCATCATACATGTGGAATTGTGTCATGCTATCCTGTTTAATTAGCCATCATATATGTGAAATTATGTCCTGCTATTCCGTTTGGCTAGACAACATAAATGTGAATTATTTCATGCCCTGTTTTCTTCCCTACTATCCATTACACATGTCTATCTTACAATGTCTGTACGTTCAATTACTTTTCTTGTTTATCAGCCATTTCAATTGGAGGGGGTGATGGCAGTATCTATGGGAGTAAAAACACGGTCTTCAAAAAATATCGTGCTACCTGTCGATGGAGATAGACCACAGTTGTACTTGCCCAAGAACCAGCCCCACCACACATAACCCAGACTCATGCAGATTGTACCCCATGTGATATGTCAAAAAATAAAAGAAAATGATGGAAATGTCAAAAAATAAAAGAAAATAAGTTTCCCATGTGATATGTGGTCTACTTGTTGGGAAAATTTACAAATATGAATTTCGACTTTATTTGCAAAATCTCTCTGGAATTTGTAAAATGGGCATAACTTTTGCATACGAACTCGGATTAAAAAGTTTTTTATATGAAAAATCATCTACTCGATAGTGGAATGCTACCTGGTGAAGCAGATATCTTGCTGGTTACAGATGGCTCTTTAGAGGAGGATTCAGAGGCAGATGACCAGTCCTATTATCCCCCTGATGTGTATGCTCAAACTTGGCAGGGTTATATTACTCATATCATGCATATATTGTATTGCAATGCTTAGTTTCTACATCATATACATGATATTGAATGCCATCTCCTTAGTTGACACATCATATATGCGATTGCCCTCTGCTCTCTTCCTTAGTATATAAATCATATATTTGAATTATATCATGCCATGATGTTTACATAGACAGCATGTATCTGAATTATGGCATGCCAACCCATTTTCTAAAGACATAATATAGTTATATCATCTCATCCTGTTCACACTTCACATAGTCATCATATTTTGAATTATGTCATTCTATCCGTGAATTATATCATGCTATCATGTTTCCATCGACGGTATGTTTGTGATTTATGGCATGCTAACAACTTTAATAGAAACATCTTATAGTTATATCATGTCATCGTGTTTACATAGTCATCATATTTTGAAGTATGTCATTCTATCATGTTTAGTTAGCCATCATACATGTGGAATTGTGTCATGCTATCCTGTTTAATTAGCCATCATATATGTGAAATTATGTCCTGCTATTCCGTTTGGCTAGACAACATAAATGTGAATTATTTCATGCCCTGTTTTCTTCCCTACTATCCATTACACATGTCTATCTTACAATGTCTGTACGTTCAATTACTTTTCTTGTTTATCAGCCATTTCAATTGGAGGGGGTGATGGCAGTATCTATGGGAGTAAAAACACGGTCTTCAAAAAATATCGTGCTACCTGTCGATGGAGATAGACCACAGTTGTACTTGCCCAAGAACCAGCCCCACCACACATAACCCAGACTCATGCAGATTGTACCCCATGTGATATGTCAAAAAATAAAAGAAAATGATAGAAATGTCAAAAAATAAAAGAAAATAAGTTTCCCATGTGATATGTGGTCTACTTGTTGGAAAAATTTACAAATATGAATTGCGACTTTATTTGCAAAATCTCTCTGGAATTTGTAAAATGGGCATAACTTTTGCATACGAACTCGGATTAAAAAGTTTTTTATATGAAAAATCATCTACTCGATACTGGAATGCTACCTGGTGAAGCAGATATCTTGCTGGTTACAGATAGCTCTTTAGAGGAGGATTCAGAGGCAGATGACCAGTCATCCCCCTAAGGTGTATGCTCAAACTTGGCAGGGTTATATTAGTCATATCATGCATATATTGTATTGCAATGCTTAGTTTCTACATCATATACACGATATTGAATGCCATCTCCTTAGTTGACACATCATATATGCGATTGCCCTCTGCTCTCTTCCTTAGTATATAAATCATATATTTGAACTATATCATGCAATGATCTTTACATAGACAACATGAATCTGAATTATGGCATGCCAACCCATTTTCTAAGGACATAATATAGAT
This sequence comes from Aegilops tauschii subsp. strangulata, assembly GCF_002575655.3. Taxonomy (NCBI): domain Eukaryota; kingdom Viridiplantae; phylum Streptophyta; class Magnoliopsida; order Poales; family Poaceae; genus Aegilops; species Aegilops tauschii. The sequence continues at coordinate 403,318,314 of NC_053035.3, forward strand.
ATATCATCTCATCCACTTCACACTTCACATAGTCATCATATTTTGAATTATGTCATTCTATCCGTGAATTATATCATGCTATCATGTTTCCATCGACGGTATGTTTGTGATTTATGGGATGCCAACAACTTTAATAGACACATCTTATAGTTATATCATGTCATCGTGTTTACATAGTCATCATATTTTGAAGTATGTCATTCTATCATGTTTAGTTAGCCATCATACATGTGGAATTGTGTCATGCTATCCTGTTTAATTAGCCATCATATATGTGAAATTATGTCCTGCTATTCCGTTTGGCTAGACAACATAAATGTGAATTATTTCATGCCCTGTTTTCTTCCCTACTATCCATTACACATGTCTATCTTACAATGTCTATACATTCAATTACTTTTCTTGTTTATCAGCCATTTCAATTGGAGGGGGTGATGGCAGTATCTGTGGGAGTAAAAACACGGTCTTCAAAAAATATCGTGCTACCTGTCGATGGAGATAGACCACAGTTGTACTTGCCCAAGAACCAGCCCCACCACACATAACCCAGACTCATGCAGATTGTACCCCATGTGATATGTCAAAAAATAAAAGAAAATGGTGGAAATGTCAAAAGAATAAAAGAAAATAAGTTTCCCATGTGATATGTGGTCTACTTGTTGGGAAAATTTACAAATATGAATTTCGACTTTATTTGCAAAATCTCTCTGGAATTTGTAAAATGGGCATAACTTTTGCATACGAACTCGGATTAAAAAGTTTTTTATATGAAAAATCATCTACTCGATAGTGGAATGCTACCTGGTGAAGCAGATATCTTGCTGGTTACAGATAGCTCTTTAGAGGAGGATTCAGAGGCAGATGACCAGTCATCCCCCTAAGGTGTATGCTCAAACTTGGCAGGGTTATATTAGTCATATCATGCATATATTGTATTGCAATGCTTAGTTTTTACATCATATACACGATATTGAATACCATCTCCTTAGTTGACACATCATATATGCGATTGCCCTCTGCTCTCTTCCTTAGTATATAAATCATATATTTGAATTATATCATGCAATGATGTTTACATAGACAGCATGTATCTGAATTATGGCATGCCAACCCATTTTCTAAAGATATAATATAGTTATATCATCTCATCCCGTTCACACTTCACATAGTCATCATATTTTGAATTATGTCATTCTATCCGTGAATTATATCATGCTATCATGTTTCCATCATCGACATGTTTGTGATATATGGCATGCCAACAACTTTAATAGACACATCGTATAGTTATATCATGTCATCCTGTTTACATAGTCATCGTATTTTGAAGTATGTCATTCTATCATGTTTAGTTAGCCACCATACATGTGGAATTGTGTCATGCTATCCTGTTTAATTAGCCAATCATATATGTGAAATTATGTCCTGCTATTCTGTTTGGCTAGACAACATAAATGTGAATTATTTCATGCCCTGTTTTCTTCCCTACTATCCATTACACATGTCTATCTCACAATGTCTGTACATTCAATTACATTTCTTGTTTATCAGCCATTTCAATTGGAGGGGGTGATGGCACTATCTGTGGGAGTAAAAACATGTAACATCCCAAATTTTTAATTTGGTATGTTATACATAGATCATCATTGCATATCCTGTTTTATTGCATTTTGACAAAATCCTTGATAAATCCTAAGGAACTCAAGGACCCTCGGAGAGAGTTGGGGATTTTCTCGAATTTTCATATTGGATTTTTATCAAATTATAAAACGAGGATTTTGGTTTTAATTATTTTTCTCTCCGGAAAAATATTTCACTTTAAATACGAGAGGAGAAAATATGACTTCTCCACAACAATTGAAATACTGGAGGAAAAATGTTAAAATCATTTATTGGAATTTATTTGAATTTTATTTGCAATTTTTATTGCATTAAAAATATTGCATGTTTTCAAAATATTTATTTTTATTTAAAAAATGTTCACCCTATTCTAGATTTTCTAACTAGACGGGGAAAATTTATTTTATATTTTTCTACGAATTTTTCCGCGGAACGAATTTAAAAAAAAAAACCGCCCGCGCGCCGACTTGGCCAAAGGCCCAGCCGACGGCCCGCCTCGCGCCTCTCCTCTTCCCGCACGACGCTGCCGTCGCCGTGTCCATGGCGGACACGGGAAGCTCCGCCGCTCAGCTTGCCCCCTCCTCCAAGCCGCCGGACCCCCCCCCCTCCTTAAATACCCCCCCTCTCTTTCTCTCACCACCACCGCCGCCGGAGCCCTCACCGCCGGCCGCAACACGCCTCGCCGCCGCCGCCGCCGGGAGGCGGAGCCCCCGCCTCGCCCGCGCCCCCCCGAGCCCCGCACCCCGCCGCCAAGCCCCGCGACCGCCGGAGCCTCGCCGGAGCTCGTCCCCGAGGTACTGCCACCGCCCGTTGACTTTGCCGGTTTTCGTTTAAAAAAAAACCCTTCGTTAAAAAAAAACCCTAGATCGGTGTTTTTTCGGTTTTATTATTTTTCGAGCGTTCACCGAACCGTTCATTTTTAACGAATGCGTTCGTCGGTTTTTCTCTGTTAACGAACGTCCGTTCTTTAACCATTCGTCCGTTTTTCTTTTTTGTCGGATTTTTCTGCGATTTTCTCACATTCGATTTCTGATCGAATCTTCGATTCTGTTTAACTTCTCGCTCGTTTATCGGAATCAGGTGATTCAAGCGCCTAGAGTTTCGTCTCGAAATTCTCTTTCCGTTTAACCTACTCAAACAAGTTTTGCTACAGTAAAATTTGACCTAGATCCAAATTAGCAAACGAAGTTTCTTTCTTTCACTGTTTGACATTCGTTGCTTCTTTCGAGTTGATTCTTTTTGCAAACCGGAGTTCTTAAGTTGAACTTTCTGGTTGGATCTTTCATTCGAGTTTTACCTGTGCATTAGATGAGTACTGATTGTATGCTTGTTTGTTTGCGATAGAGTACCCGGAGTGTGCCGCTTGTTACTTCGAATCGCTAGGTTTTGCGGATCATCAGCAAGGCAAGTAACACTTTGATCATATACCTTCCATACCCAGTTTTATTGCATTAGATCTGTTTTCCTCAAACACTTGCATGATTAGGATCTAATTAAATTGTGGGTATTGGGAAGTAGTTGAGGTAGTACCTATTACCTGTTTTCTTATCAAACCCTTGGGAGTTACTTCTACGTTGCTTTTATTATTGTCATGCTATGCTCGTAGACGTGGATTGGGTTTGAGTGAAATTCATGACAGATGTGAGATTGTTAATTAATGGTTTACTTAAGGTGGCAACTTAAACTCACATCTGGGTGGATTGAGGTACCTGGGTATTCCGGGATTGCCTGTTTTTCTTTTGGACCGCCACCCAGGTTCAAAGGGATCATGAGATTTTTCATGCTAGAAACTTCCGTGTGCAGCCACAAGCTATTATGGGCTCTAGCATAGTTGACTAAGTTGTGTGAACTCTTACAGTGGTAGACTAGCAGATGTAAGGGAAAGTAGGTGTAACTGTCTACCCATACGTAAGGTGCAAACACTTCTGAAAGACTGTGTCTTGGTCATCCGTTACTCAAACACCATGTAGTGCGAGTAATCCAACGGAGGAGATCAAGTCTTGTGGGGAAAAGTGCACAAACCTCTGCAGAGTGTACAAACTAATCATGGTTAGCCGTGTCCCCGGTTATGGACAACTTGAGTATCTAGTACTTGGATTATCATGTGAATCTCAACACTATGTTACTTCTAATTAATTTTGTTGGGTTATTGATGACTTTTAATTGGGATTGAGATGCTGTCAACCATCTCAATGTTTCACAACCACCATGATAGTTAAATAAAATTTATTCCTTTGCAGTAGGATAAAATTGGCTTTTCGCAAAACTGTAACCATAGAGCTTTCCACCAGCCATATATGCATGTAGTATAGCATTGTTATTGTTCATTATTCTCTATGTGTTACATTGCCAGCATATTCTATGTGTTGACCCGTCTTCGGGCTGCAACGTTTCATGTTGCAGACTTTTCAGACGACGAGTAAGGTGCCTTAGGTCGTGGTCTTATACTCAGTGATGCCGCTGGGGTTGATGGACTCGCTTATCTTCCAAGTCTTCCGCTGTTATCGTTATTAGATGGCCTTAAGCCATGTTTATCATACTTAATCTCTTCGGAGATATTCGATGTAATAAGTGTGTGATTGCTACTCTGTTATAAATCCTCCATTTGTACTGTGCGTGTCAGCATTACTGATCCAGGGATGACACTGGTGCACAGCAGCACAGGCCATTTGAGGTCTGGTCGCTACAAAGTTGGTATCAGAGCTCACGCTGACTGTAGGACACGACCACTAAGCTTAAGCCCTAGAAAGCTTCTCTCTTCTCATTTCTGACCCCTCTCCACTTTCTACTCTTTTAGGAATGGCGAATGCAAGGAGCAAGTTCATGCAACCAGATGAAGACACGCCGTTTGGTCGACACTTGAAGGAAGTCACCAAGTACTTGAACATAGGAATACCAAGCATCACCGGAACCTACAACGCCACATTACCTGAAGAGGAGAGCTGGAAAATTCAAGTTATCATTCCAGGAAGGACGTTTGTGCCAATTACTGAACCCATAAGATTGGTTTTCGAAGCACCAACTTGGAGTTTAGGGAAGAGCATGGCCGCACACATCGCCATGGGACGCATTGGAGAAGTCTATTACCAGGAGCTTAAGGATACAATTTACCAGATTTGCGGACGCCGAGACGCGCAATGGGAGATGATCAAGACCAAGAAGGATGGATCAATTGCAGCTTTCATCCAGGAGCAGAACCAACATATTCGTCGCCAGGAGAACCAGATGTGCACGGACAAGGAAGAACTGAAGAAGGCATTAACCAAGATCAAGGAGCTCCAAGAAGAACTCAAGGCTACACGCAAAGATTATTTGGAGGAAATCAACGCACTAGTAGGGAAGAATGATGACCTGGAGAAGAAGATTGGACTATTCATGGGAAATCCAGTGCCAAAAGCAGAAGCCGACGAATGCACTTGTCCGGATAACTACATCATCATCGACGACACCGACTCGGAACCAAGTGAAGATGACTGGGTTGACGAAGCTGGAGCAGACATCATGGAGTCTTCAATGGATTAGAATTTTATTAGACCACCATATCAGTAGTAGTTTTCCCCCATTTAATAGTATAGTTCAAGCACTTTGTAACGCTAGCTAGATCGATTGTTTTGCCTTGTTGAATTGATTGAGTGATATTGATTGAATTTGTCTCATGAGCATATGGGTAGTGTTTTCTCTCTAGACCTCATTCTATTCTTAACTCTCATCTTTTCAAAATCTATCAGATGCCTCCGAGACGCGACACCGGATTTGTTTTCTGGCCAGAGATCACCGAGTTGATTCAGCAACAGAATGCCCTGATGCAAGTGTTAGTTCAGAACCAAGGCAACAACAACAACAACAATAACCCACCGCCACCACCACCTGTTGATCACTTAGCCCGTTTCTTGAGGCTGAACCCGCCGGTGTTTTCCAGTAGCACCGAGCCGATTGTTGCAGATGATTGGCTCCGCAAAGTTGGAAGGGAGTTGAACACTGCAGGATGCACAGATGCGGAAAGAGTGCGTTTTGCCGCACATCAGCTTGATGGACCCGCAGCATCATGGTGGGAGAATTATACAGCCACGCACCCTATTGACACTGTCACATGGGACCAGTTTCAGCAAGCTTTCCGTACAGCTCATGTTTCAGCAGGAGCTATGGCTATGAAGAAGCGTGAGTTTCGCAACCTACGCCAAGGAGGACGCACCGTAGGCCAGTATGTGGAGGAATTCAGTAAGTTAGCAGGTTATGCACCAGATGACGTTGCTACAGATGCTGCCAAGCAGGAAAAGTTCTTGGAAGGACTGAATGATGAGCTGAGTATGCAGTTGATGGTAGCAACTTTCAACAACTACCAGGAGCTGGTAGATAGAGCTCTCATGATTGAAGGGAAGAAACAGCAGATTGAAAACCGTAAGAGGAAGTATGGACAAGGAAAGTATAACTCAGGAGCTCAGCAGAAGCCCCGTTTTACCCCGGAGCCGGGAGGACAGTTTCAGCATACCCATGGAGGAGGTAGTTCGCACAACCATAATGGCTCCAAGAATGGTAATGGGAATGGAGGAAGCAACGGACAGAACCGCACCAACCCATCTACCCCAGCCAAGAGGGACCTGAGCCAAGTCACTTGTTTTAAGTGCCAGAAGAATGGACATTATGCCAATGAATGTCCTGAAGCCCAAAATGGAAATGGCAATGGAAGCTCTGGGAAGAAGCCGAACCCGTTCAACAAAGGACACGTGAACCACGTGAGCGTGGAGGAGGTTGAAGCTCAGCCTGATGCAGTAATAGGTAAGTTTTTGGTTAAGTCATTTACTGCAACTGTTCTTTTCGATACTGGTGCATCGCATTCATACATATCAAGGGGATTCGTGAATAAGTTTAAGCTGTCCACCAAAGTTCTCAGAAACCCTATGTTAGTAACCTCGCCAGGAGAAGAGTATATGGCCACCCAAGGATGTTTTCAGATACCATTGGCCATTGGTAGGCATGTTTTCCCCTCAGACCTCATTGTTTTGGAATCACAAGGTTTGGATGTGAATTTGGGAATGGATTGGCTATCGTTGTATGGAGGAAACATCGATTGTGCCAGCAAGACGATTTTGCTTACCACCCCGGAAGGAAAAAGGATCAAGTATGTATCTCGACATATGCCGAAGAGGACTCAAGTAAATTCCTTATCAGGAGATGTACAGGAGGAAGTACCAGTGGTGAAGGATTATCCGGATGTATTTCCAGAAGAGTTGCCAGGCATGCCACCGGATAGAGACATTGAGTTCTTGATTGAACTTTTGCCAGGCACAGGGCCAATATCTAAGAGACCGTACAGGTTGCCCGCAAAGGATTTGGAGGAAATTAAGAAGCAGATCAAGGAGTTACTGGATAAAGGCTATATTCGCCCAAGTTCGTCACCTTGGGGATCACCAGTACTTCTAGTGGAGAAGAAAGATGGATCGTTGAGGATGGTTGTTGATTACCGAGGATTGAATGAAGTGACCATCAAAAACAAGTACCCACTGTCGATGATAAATGATTTGTTTGACCGCCTACAAGGAGTTAAAGTATTTTCCAAGATCGATCTACGATCAGGGTATCATCAGTTAAAGATTCGAGAGCAGGATATACCCAAGACAACTTTTACCACCAGATATGGATTGTATGAGTATACCGTTATGTCATTTGGACTGACTAACGCACCTGCCTATTTCATGAACCTGATGAACAAAGTGTTTATGGAGTTTTTGGATAAGTTTGTCGTGGTGTTCATTGATGATATTTTAATCTTTTCCAAGGATGAGGAAGAGCATGAGGAGCATTTGCGATTGGTACTTGAGAAGCTCAGAGAACACCAGTTATATGCCAAGTTCAGCAAATGTGAGTTTTGGTTGAAGGAAGTTGGATTCCTTGGACATGTTATTTCTGGAGAAGGAATAGCAGTAGACCCTGCCAAGGTTGACACAGTGACAAGTTGGGAATCACCCACGACAGTTGGAGAAATCCGGAGTTTTCTTGGACTTGCAGGATACTACCGGAGATTCATCGAGAATTTCTCAAGGATTGCTAAGCCCATGACTGAGCTATTGAAGAAGGACACCAAATTCAATTGGACTGAGGAATGTGAAGCTAGTTTCCAAGAGTTGAAGAAACGATTGGTTACCTCACCAGTGTTGATTCTGCCAGATCAACGCAAGGATTATGAAGTTTATTGCGACGCTTCTCGTCGAGGACTTGGAGCAGTGCTTATGCAGGAAGGAAGAGTTGTGTCGTATGCTTCACGACAACTTAAACCCCATGAGAAGAATTATGCTACGCATGATTTGGAATTAGCAGCCGTGGTGCATGCATTGAAGACATGGAGACATTTTCTCATCGGAAACCATTGTGAGGTGTACACGGATCACAAGAGTTTGAAGTACATTTTCACGCAGAAGGAGTTAAATCTCAGACAGAGGAGATGGTTGGAGCTCATTAAGGATTATGATATGAGATTGCATTATCACCCTGGAAAGGCTAACGTAGTAGCAGACGCGTTGAGCCGCAAGAGTCATGTCAACACCATCATGACAGGAGAGTTACCTCAGGAGTTAGCCGAGGACCTACGCGAGCTATGTTTGGAGATAGTCCCAAGAGGCTATTTAGCGACATTGGAGATTCAGTCTACCTTGATGGAAAGGATCAGAGAAAGCTCAGAAGACAGACAAGGAGATTGAAGAGATAAAGGAGAAGTTGAGCAAAGGAAAAGCCAAGGGATTTCGTGAGGATGAGCACAATACCTTATGGTTCGAAGACCGCGTATATGTGCCAAATGATCCGGAGATCAGGAAGTTGATTTTGCCGGAAGCCCATGATTCGCCGTACTCGATTCACCCAGGGAATACCAAGATGTATTTGGATTTGAAGAATACTTTCTGGTGGACCGGAATGAAGAAGGATATTGCAGAGTATGTAGCAGTTTGTGATGTATGTCAGAGAGTGAAGGCAGAGCATCAGAAGCCAGCAGGATTGCTACAGCCATTGCCGATACCCGAATGGAAGTGGGATAAAATAGGCATGGATTTTATCACGGGATTACCCAGGACTCGTTCAGGCTATGACTCAATATGGGTTGTAGTCGACCGATTGACGAAAGTGGCCCATTTCATTCCAGTGAAGACCACTTACACCAGTGCTAAGTTGGCAAAGATATACATGACCAGGATCGTATGTTTGCATGGAGTTCCGAGGACCATCGTATCAGACAGAGGAACCCAATTTACCTCGAACTTTTGGAAGCAGTTACACGAAACGTTGGGAACCAGGCTGGAATTCAGTACAGCATTTCACCCGCAGACAGATGGACAGACCGAGAGAGTCAACCAGATTTTGGAGGACATGTTGAGAGCATGTGCACTAGATTATGGATCTAGTTGGGACGACAATTTGCCATATGCGGAGTTTTCTTATAACAACAGTTATCAAACCAGTTTGAAGATGGCCCCTTTCGAAGCCTTGTACGGAAGGAGGTGTAGAACACCGTTGTTATGGGACGAAGTTGGAGACCGTCAGTTGTTTGGACCAGATTTGATTAAGGAGTCTGAACAGAAAGTGAGGTTGATTCGCGATAGGCTCAAAGTAGCCCAGTCCAGGCAGAAGAGTTATGCGGATTCTAAATGAAAGGAGACCGTTCACGAAGTCGGAGACAGAGTGTATCTTCGAGTATCACCCCTTCGAGGAGTGAAGCGTTTCGGAGTTAAGGGAAAGTTAGCGCCCCGTTTTTTCGGACCATACAGAGTTGTGGAACATATGGGAGAAGTTGCTTACAAGCTAGAATTGCCCGAAGGATTGTCTGGAGTACATGATGTATTTCACGTTTCGCAGTTGAAGAAATGCCACGCAGAGATGGCTGAGATACCGCTGAGAGATACTGTGCCACTGGAAGCGATTCAGCTGGAAAGTGATTTGACCTATGAGGAGAAACCAGTTAAGATTCTCGAGTATGCCAGCCGAGTTACCCGCAGCAAGGTTATCAAGTTTTGCAAAGTCCAGTGGAGTCACCACACGGAGGATGAAGCCACCTGGGAGCGAGAGGAAGATCTACGCAAAGACCACTCCCACCTGTTTTCTAGCCAACCCGAATCTCGAGGGCGAGATTCATCTTAAGGGGGGTAGGTTTGTAACATCCCAAATTTTCAATTTGGTATTTTATACATAGATCATCATTGCATATCATGTTTTATTGCATTTTGACAAAATCCTCGATAAATCCTAAGCAACTCAAGGACCCTCGGAGAGAGTTGGGGATTTTCTCGAATTTTCATATTGGATTTTTATCAAATTATAAAACGAGGATTTTGGTTTTAATTATTTTTCTCTCCGGAAAAATATTTCATTTTAAATACGAGAGGAGAAAATATGACTTCTCCAAAACAATTTAAATACTGGAGGAAAAATGTTAAAATCATTTATTGGAATTTTTTTGAATTTTATTTGCAATTTTTATTGCATTAAAAATATTGCATGTTTTCAAAATATTTATTTTTATTTAAAAAAATGTTCACCCTATTCTAGATTTCCTAACTAGACGGGGAAAATTTATTTTATATTTTTCTGATTTTTATTTAATTTTCTACGAATTTTTCCGCGGAACGAATAAAAAAAAAACCGCCCGCGCGCCGACTGGGCCAAAGGCCCAGCCGACGGCCCGCCTCGCGCCTCTCCTCTTCCCGCACGACGCCGCCGTCGCCGTGTCCATGGCGGACACGGGACGCTCCGCCGCTCGTCTTGCCCCCTCCCCCAAGCCGCCGGACCCCCCCCCCCCCCTCCTTAAATACCCCCCCTCTCTTTCTCTCACCACCACCACCGCCGGAGCTCTCACCGCCGAGCCCTGCCGCCGCCCGCAACACGCCTCGCCGCCGCCGCCGGGAGGCGGAGCCCCCGCCTCGCCCGCGCCCCCCCGAGCCCCGCACCCCGCCGCCAAGCCCCGCGCCCGCCGGCGCCTCGCCGGAGCTCGTCCCCGAGGTACTGCCGCCGCCCGTTGACTTTGCCGGTTTTCGTTTAAAAAAAACCCTTCGTTAAAAAAAACCCTAGATCGGTTTTTTTTCGGTTTTATTATTTTTCGAGCGTTCACCGAACCGTTCGTTTTTAACGAACGCGTTCGTCGGTTTTTCTCTGTTAACGAACGTCCGTTCTTTAACCGTTCGTCCGTTTTTCTTTTTCGTCGGATTTTTCTGCGATTTTCTCAGATTCGATTTCTGATCGAATCTTCGATTCTGTTTAACTTCTCGCTCGTTTATCGGAATCAGGTGATTCAAGCGCCTAGAGTTTCATCTCGAAATTCTCTTTCCGTTTAACCTACTCAAACAAGTTTTTGCTACAGTAAAATTTGACCTAGATCCAGATTAGCAAACGAAATTTCTTTCTTTCACTGTTTGACTTTCGTTGCTTCTTTCGAGTTGATTCTTTTTGCAAACCGGAGTTCTTAAGTTGAACTTTCTGGTTGGTTCTTTCATTCGAGTTTTACCTGTGCATTAGATGAGTACTGATTGTATGCTTGCTTGTTTGCGATAGAGTACCCAGAGTGTGCCGCTTGTTAATTCGAATCGCCAGGTTTTGCGGATCATCAGCAAGGCAAGTAACACTTTGATCATATACCTTCCATACCCAGTTTTATTGCATTAGATGTGTTTTCCTCAAACACTTGCATGATTAGGATCTAATTAAATTGTGGGTATTGGGAAGTAGTTGAGGTAGTACCTATTACCTGTTTTCTTATAAAACCCTTGGGAGTTACTTCTACGTTGCTTTTATTATTGCCATGCTATGCTCGTAGACGTGGATTGGGTTTGAGTGAAATTCATGACAGATGTGAGATTGTTAATTAATGGTTTACTTAAGGTGGCAACTTAAACTCACATCTGGGAGGATTGAGGTACCTGGGTATTCCGGGATTGCCTGTTTTTCTTTTGGACCGCCACCCAGGTTCAAAGGGATCATGAGATTTTTCATGCTGGAAACTTCCGTGTGCAGCCGCAAGCTATTATGGGCTCTAGCATAGTTGACTAAGTTGTGTGAACTCTTACAGTGGTAGACTAGCAGATGTAGGGGAAAGTAGGTGTAACTGTCTACCCATGCGTAAGGTGCAAACACTTCTGAAAGACTGTGTCTTGGTCATCCGTTACTCAAACACCATGTAGTGCGAGTAATCCCATGGAGGAGATCAAGTCTTGTGGGGAAAAGTGCACAAACCTCTGCAGAATGTACAAACTAATCATGGTTAGCCGTGTCCCCGGTTATGGACAACTTGAGTATCTAGTACTTGGATTATCATGTGAATCTCAACACTATGTTACTTCTAATTAATTTTGTTGGGTTATTGATGAATTTTAATTGGGATTGAGATGCTGTCAACCATCTCAATGTTTCACAACCACCATGATCGTTAAATAAAATTTATTCCTTTGCAGTAGGATAAAATTGGCTTTTCGCAAAACTGTAACCATAGAGCTTTCCACCAGCCATATATGCATGTAGTATAGCATTGTTATTGTTCATTATTCTCTATGTGTTACATTGCCAGCATATTCTATGTGCTGACCCGTCTTCGGGCTGCAACGTTTCATGTTGCAGACTTTTCAGACGACGAGTAAGGTGCCTTAGGTCGTGGTCTTATACTCAGTGATGCCGCTGGGGTTGATGGACTCGCTTATCTTCCAAGTCTTCCGCTGTTATCGTTATTAGATGGCCTTAAGCCATGTTTATCATACTTAATCTCTTCGGAGATATTCGATGTAATAAGTGTGTGATTGCTACTCTGTTATAAATCCTCCATTTGTACTGTGCGTGTCAGCATTACTGATCCAGGGATGACACTGGTGCACAGCAGCGCATGCCATTTGAGGTCTGGTCGCTACAAAGTTGGTATCAGAGCTCACACTGACTGTAGGACACGACCACTAAGCTTAAGCCCTAGAAAGCTTCTCTCTTCTCATTTCTGACCCCTCTCCACATTCTACTCTTTTAGGAATGGCGAATGCAAGGAGCAAGTTCATGCAACCAGATGAAGACACGCCGTTTGGTCGACACTTGAAGGAAGTCACCAAGTACTTGAACATAGGAATACCAAGCATCACCGGAACCTACAACGCCACATTACCTAAAGAGGAGAGCTGGAAAATTCAAGTTATCATTCCAGGAAGGACGTTTGTGCCAATTACTGAACCCATAAGATTGGTTTTCGAAGCACCAACTTGGAGTTTAGGGAAGAGCATGGCTGCACACATCGCCATGGGACGCATTGGAGAAGTCTATTATCAGGAGCTTAAGGATACAATTTACCAGATTTGCGGACGCCGAGACGCGCAATGGGAGATGATCAAGACCAAGAAGGATGGATCAATTGCAGCTTTCATCCAGGAGCAGAACCAACATATTCGTCGCCAGGAGAACCAGATGTGCACGGACAAGGAAGAACTGAAGAAGGCATTAACCAAGATCAAGGAGCTCGAAGAAGAACTCAAGGCTACACGCGAAGATTATTTGGAGGAAATCAAAGCACTAGTAGGGAAGAATGATGACCTGGAGAAGAAGATTGGAGTATTCATGGGAAATCCAGTGCCAAAAGCAGAAGCCGATGAATGCACTTGTCCGGATAACTACATCATCATCGACGACACTGGCTCGGAACCAAGTGAAGATGACTGGGTTGACGAAGCTGGAGCAGACATCATGGAGTCTTCAACGGATTAGAATTTTATTAGACCACCATATCAGTAGTAGTTTTCCCCCATTTAATAGTATAGTTCAAGCACTTTGTAACGCTAGCTAGATCGATTGTTTTGCCTTGTTGAATTGATTGAGTGATATTGATTGAATTTTTCTCATGAGCATATGGGTAGTGTTTTCTCTCTAGACCTCATTCTATTCTTAACTCTCATCTTTTCAAAACCTATCAGATGCCTCCGAGACGCGACACCGGATTTGTTTTCCCGCGAGAGATCACCCAGTTGATTCAGCAACAGAATGCCCTGATGCAAGTGTTAGTTCAGAACCAAGGCAACAACAACAACAACAACAACAACAACCCACCGCCACCACCAGCTGTTGATCACTTAGCCCGTTTCTTGAGGCTGAACCCGCCGGTGTTTTCCAGTAGCATCGAGCCGATTGTTGCAGATTATTGGCTCCGCAAAGTTGGAAGGGAGTTGACCACTGCAGGATGCACAGATGCGGAAAGAGTGCGTTTTGCCGCACATCAGCTTGATGGACCCGCAGCATCATGGTGGGAGAATTATACAGCCACGCACCCTATTGACACTGTCACATGGGACCAGTTTCAGCAAGCTTTCCGTACAGCTCATGTTTCAGCAGGAGCTATGGCTATGAAGAAGCATGAGTTTCGCAACCTACGCCAAGGAGGACGCACCGTAGGCCAGTATGTGGAGGAATTCAGTAAGTTAGCACGTTATGTACCAGGTGACGTTGCTACAGATGCTACCAAGCAGGAAAAGTTCTTGGAAGGACTGAATGATGAGCTGAGTATGCAGTTGATGGTAGCAACTTTCAACAACTACCAGGAGCTAGCATGCCAACAACTTTCATAGACACATCTTATAGTTATATCATGTCATCGTGTTTACATAGTCATCATATTTTGAAGTATGTCATTCTATCATGTTTAGTTAGCCATCATACATGTGGAATTGTGTCATGCTATCCTGTTTAATTAGCCATCATATATGTGAAATTATGTCCTGCTATTCCGTTTGGCTAGACAACATAAATGTGAATTATTTCATGCCCTGTTTTCTTCCCTACTATCCATTACACATGTCTATCTTACAATGTCTGTACATTCAATTACTTTGCTTGTTTATCAGCCATTTCAATTGGAGGGGGCGATGGCAGTATCTGTGGGAGTAAAAACATGGTCTTCAAAAAATATCGTGCGACCTGTCGATGGAGATAGACCACAGTTGTACTTGCCCAAGAACCAGCCCCACCACACATAACCCAGACTCATGCAGATTGTACCCCATGTGATATGTCAAAAAATAAAAGAAAATGATGGAAATGTCAAAAAAATAAAAGAAAATAAGTTTCCCATGTGATATGTGGTCTACTTGTTGGGAAAATTTACAAATATGAATTTCGACTTTATTTGCAAAATCTCTCTGGAATTTGTAAAATGGGCATAACTTTTGCGTACGAACTCGGATTAAAAAGTTTTTTATATGAAAAATCATCTACTCAATAGTGGAATGCTACCTGGTGAAGCAGATATCTTGTTGGTTACAGATAGCTCTTCAGAGGAGGATTCAGAGGCAGATGACCAGTCATCCCCCTAAGGTGTATGCTCAAAGTTGGCAGGGTTATATTAGTCATATAATGCATATATTGTATTGCAATGCTTAGTTTTTACATCATATACACGATATTGAATGCCATCTCCTTAGTTGACACATCATATATGCGATTGCCCTCTGCTCTCTTCCTTAGTATATAAATCATATATTTGAATAATATCATGCAATGATGTTTACATAGACAGCATGTATCTGAATTATGGCATGCCAACCCATTTTCTAAAGACATAATATAGTTATATCATCTCATCCTGTTCACACTTCACATAGTCATCATATTTTGAATTATGTCATTCTATCCGTGAATTATATCATGCTATCATGTTTCCATCATCGACATGTTTGTGATTTATGGCATGCCAACAACTTTAATAGACACATCGTATAGTTATATCATGTCATCCTGTTTACATAGTCATCATATTTTGAAGTATGTCATCCTATCATGTTTAGTTAGCCACCATACATGTGGAATTGTGTCATGCTATCCTGTCTAATTAGTCATCATATATGTGAAATTATGTCCTGCTATTCTGTTTGGCTAGACAACATAAATGTGAATTATTTCATGCCCTGTTTTCTTCCCTACTATCCATTACACATGTCTATCTTACAATGTCTGTACATTCAATTACTTTTCTTGTTTATTAGCCATTTCAATTGGAGGGGGTGATGGCAGTATATGTGGGAGTAAAAACACAGTCTTCAAAAAATATCGTGCTACCTGTCGATGGAGATAGACCACAGTTGTACTTGCCCAAGAACCAGCCCCACCGCACATAACCCAGACTCACGCAGATTGTACCCCATGTGATATGTCAAAAAATAAAAGAAAATGATGGAAATGTCAAAAAAACTAAAAGAAAATAAGTTTCCCATGTGATATGTGGTCTACTTGTTGGGAAAATTTACAAATATGAATTTCGACTTTATTTGCAAAATCTCTCTGGAATTTGTAAAATGGGCATAACTTTTGCATACGAACTCGGAATAAAAAGTTTTTTATATGAAAAATCATCTACTCGATAGTGGAATGCTACCTGGTGAAGCAGATATCTTGCTGGTTACAGATAGCTCTTCAGAGAAGGATTCAGAGGCAGATGACAAGTCCTATTATCCCCCTGATGTGTATGTTCAAACTTGGCAGGGTTATATTACTCATATCATGCATATATTGTATTGCAATGCTTAGTTTCTACATCATATACACGATATTGAATGCCATCTCCTTAGTTGACACATCATATATGCGATTGCCCTCTGCTCTCTTCCTTAGTATATAAATCATATATTTGAATTATATCATGCCATGATGTTTACATAGACAGCATGTATCTGAATTATGGCATGCCAACCCATTTTCTAAAGACATAATATAGTTATATCATCTCATCCTGTTCACACTTCACATAGTCATCATATTTTTAATTATGTCATTCTATCCGTGAATTATATCATGCTATCATGTTTCCATCGACGGTATGTTTGTGATTTATGGCATGCCAACAACTTTAATAGAAACATCTTATAGTTATATCATGTCATCGTGTTTACATAGTCATCATATTTTGAAGTATGTCATTCTATCATGTTTAGTTAGCCATCATACATGTGGAATTGTGTCATGCTATCCTGTTTAATTAGCCATCATATATGTGAAATTATGTCCTGCTATTCCGTTTGGCTAGACAACATAAATGTGAATTATTTCATGCCCTGTTTTCTTCCCTACTATCCATTACACATGTCTATCTTACAATGTCTGTACGTTCAATTACTTTTCTTGTTTATCAGCCATTTCAATTGGAGGGGGTGATGGCAGTATCTGTGGGAGTAAAAACATGGTCTTCAAAAAATATCGTGCGACCTGTCGATGGAGATAGACCACAGTTGTACTTGCCCAAGAACCAGCCCCACCACACATAACCCAGACTCATGCAGATTGTACCCCATGTGATATGTCAAAAAATAAAAGAAAATGATGGAAATGTCAAAAAAATAAAAGAAAATAAGTTTCCCATGTGATATGTGGTCTACTTGTTGGGAAAATTTACAAATATGAATTTCGACTTTATTTGCAAAATCTCTCTGGAATTTGTAAAATGGGCATAACTTTTGCGTACGAACTCGGATTAAAAAGTTTTTTATATGAAAAATCATCTACTCAATAGTGGAATGCTACCTGGTGAAGCAGATATCTTGTTGGTTACAGATAGCTCTTCAGAGGAGGATTCAGAGGCAGATGACCAGTCATCCCCCTAAGGTGTATGCTCAAAGTTGGCAGGGTTATATTAGTCATATAATGCATATATTGTATTGCAATGCTTAGTTTTTACATCATATACACGATATTGAATGCCATCTCCTTAGTTGACACATCATATATGCGATTGCCCTCTGCTCTCTTCCTTAGTATATAAATCATATATTTGAATAATATCATGCAATGATGTTTACATAGACAGCATGTATCTGAATTATGGCATGCCAACCCATTTTCTAAAGACATAATATAGTTATATCATCTCATCCTGTTCACACTTCACATAGTCATCATATTTTGAATTATGTCATTCTATCCGTGAATTATATCATGCTATCATGTTTCCATCATCGACATGTTTGTGATTTATGGCATGCCAACAACTTTAATAGACACATCGTATAGTTATATCATGTCATCCTGTTTACATAGTCATCATATTTTGAAGTATGTCATCCTATCATGTTTAGTTAGCCACCATACATGTGGAATTGTGTCATGCTATCCTGTCTAATTAGTCATCATATATGTGAAATTATGTCCTGCTATTCTGTTTGGCTAGACAACATAAATGTGAATTATTTCATGCCCTGTTTTCTTCCCTACTATCCATTACACATGTCTATCTTACAATGTCTGTACATTCAATTACTTTTCTTGTTTATTAGCCATTTCAATTGGAGGGGGTGATGGCAGTATATGTGGGAGTAAAAACACAGTCTTCAAAAAATATCGTGCTACCTGTCGATGGAGATAGACCACAGTTGTACTTGCCCAAGAACCAGCCCCACCGCACATAACCCAGACTCACGCAGATTGTACCCCATGTGATATGTCAAAAAATAAAAGAAAATGATGGAAATGTCAAAAAAACTAAAAGAAAATAAGTTTCCCATGTGATATGTGGTCTACTTGTTGGGAAAATTTACAAATATGAATTTCGACTTTATTTGCAAAATCTCTCTGGAATTTGTAAAATGGGCATAACTTTTGCATACGAACTCGGAATAAAAAGTTTTTTATATGAAAAATCATCTACTCGATAGTGGAATGCTACCTGGTGAAGCAGATATCTTGCTGGTTACAGATAGCTCTTCAGAGAAGGATTCAGAGGCAGATGACAAGTCCTATTATCCCCCTGATGTGTATGTTCAAACTTGGCAGGGTTATATTACTCATATCATGCATATATTGTATTGCAATGCTTAGTTTCTACATCATATACACGATATTGAATGCCATCTCCTTAGTTGACACATCATATATGCGATTGCCCTCTGCTCTCTTCCTTAGTATATAAATCATATATTTGAATTATATCATGCCATGATGTTTACATAGACAGCATGTATCTGAATTATGGCATGCCAACCCATTTTCTAAAGACATAATATAGTTATATCATCTCATCCTGTTCACACTTCACATAGTCATCATATTTTTAATTATGTCATTCTATCCGTGAATTATATCATGCTATCATGTTTCCATCGACGGTATGTTTGTGATTTATGGCATGCCAACAACTTTAATAGAAACATCTTATAGTTATATCATGTCATCGTGTTTACATAGTCATCATATTTTGAAGTATGTCATTCTATCATGTTTAGTTAGCCATCATACATGTGGAATTGTGTCATGCTATCCTGTTTAATTAGCCATCATATATGTGAAATTATGTCCTGCTATTCCGTTTGGCTAGACAACATAAATGTGAATTATTTCATGCCCTGTTTTCTTCCCTACTATCCATTACACATGTCTATCTTACAATGTCTGTACGTTCAATTACTTTTCTTGTTTATCAGCCATTTCAATTGGAGGGGGTGATGGCAGTATCTATGGGAGTAAAAACACGGTCTTCAAAACATATCGTGCTACCTGTCGATGGAGATAGACCACAGTTGTACTTGCCCAAGAACCAGCCCCACCACACATAACCCAGACTCACGCAGATTGTACCCCATGTGATATGTCAAAAAATAAAAGAAAATGATGGAAATGTCAAAAAAATTAAAAGAAAATAAGTTTCCCATGTGATATGTGGTCTACTTGTCGGGAAAATTTACAAATATGAATTTCGACTTTATTTGCAAAATCTCTCAGGAATTTGTAAAATGGGCATAACTTTTGCATACGAACTCGGATTAAAAAGTTTTTTATATGAAAAATCATCTACTCGATAGTGGAATGCTACCTGGTGAAGCAGATATCTTGCTGGTTACAGATGGCTCTTCAGAGGAGGATTCAGAAGCAGATGACCAGTCCTATTATCCCCCTGATGTGTATGCTCAAACTTGGCAGGGTTATATTACTCATATCATGCATATATTGTATTGCAATGCTTAATTTCTACATCATATACACGATACTGATCCAGGGATGACACTGGTGCACAGCAGCACAGGCCATTTGAGGTCTGGTCGCTACAAAACACAGTCTTGAAAAAATATCGTGCTACCTGTCGATGGAGATAGTCCACAGTTGTACTTGCCCAAGAACCAGCCCCACCACAAATAACCTAAACTCACGCAGATTGTACCCCATGTGATATGTAAAAAAATAAAAGAAAATGATGGAAATGTCAAAAAAATAAAAGAAAATAAGTTTCCCATGTGATATGTTGTCTACTTGTTGGGAAAATTTACAAATATGAATTTCTACTTTATTTGGAAAATCAATCTGGAATATGTAAAATGGGCATAACTTTTGCATACGAACTCGGATTAAAAAGTTTTTTATATGAACAATCATCTACTCGATTGTGGAATGCTACCTGGTGAAGCAGATATCTTGCTGGTTACTGATAGCTCTTCAGAGGAGGATTCAGAGGCAGATGACCAGTCCTATTATCCCCCTGAGGTGTATGCTCAAACTTGGCAGGGTTATATTACTCATATCATGCATATATTGTATTGCAATGCTTAGTTTTTATATCATATACACGAGATTGAATGCCATCTCCTTAGTTGACACATCATTTATGCGATTGCCCTCTGCTCACTTTCTTAGTATATAAATCATATATTTGAATTATATCATGCCATGATGTTTACATAGACAGCATGTATCTGAATTATGGCATGCCAACCCATTTTCTAAAGAAATAATATAGTTATATCATCTCATCCTGTTCACACTTCACATAGTCATCATATTTTGAATTATGTCATTCTATCCGTGAATTATATCATGTTATCATGTTTCCATCGACGGCATGTTTGTGATTTATGGCATGCCAACAACTTTAATAGACACATCGTATAGTTATATCTTGTCATCCTGTTTACATAGTCATCATATTTTGAAGTAGGTCATTCTATCATGTTTAGTTAGCCATCATACATGTGGAATTGTGTCATGCTATCCTATTTAATTAGCCATCATATATGTGAAATTATGTCCTGCTATTCTGTTTGTTTAGACAACATAAATGTGAATAATTTCATGCCCTGTTTTCTTCCCTACTATCCATTACACATGTCTATCTTACAATGTCTCTATATTCAATTAGTTTTCTTGTTTATCAGCCATTTCAATTGGAGGGGGTGATGGCAGTATCTGTGGGAGTAAAAACACGGTCTTCAAAAAATATCGTGCTACCTGTCGATGGAGATAGACCACAGTTGTACTTGCCCAAGAACCAGCCCCACCACACATAACCCAGACTCACGCAGATTGTACCCCATGTGATATGTCAAAAAATAAAAGAAAATGATGGAAATGTCAAAAAAATAAAAGAAAATAAGTTTCCCATGTGATATGTGGTCTACTTGTCGGGAAAATTTACAAATATGAAATTCGACTTTATTTGCAAAATCTCTCTGGAATTTGTAAAATGGGCATAAATTTTGCATACGAACTCGGATTAAAAAGTTTTTTATATGAAAAATCATCTACTCGATAGTGGAATGCTACCTGGTGAAGCAGATATCTTGCTGGTTACAGATAGCTCTTCAGAGGAGGATTCGGAGGCAGATGACCAGTCCTATTATCCCCCTGAGGTGTATGCTCAAACTTGGCAGGGTTATATTACTCATATCATGCATATATTGTATTGCAATGCTTAGTTTTTACATCATATACACGATATTTAATGCCATCTCCTTAGTTGACACATCATATATGCGATTGCCCTCTGCTCACTTACTTAGTATATAAATCATATATTTGAATTATATCATGCCATGATGTTTACATAGACAGCATGAATCTGAATTATGGCATGCCAACTCATTTTCTAAAGAAATAATATAGTTATATCATCTCATCCTGTTCACACTGCACATAGTCATTATATTTTGAATTATGTCATTCTATCCGTGAATTATATCATGCTATCATGTTTCCATCGATGGCATGTTTGTGATTTATGGCATGCCAACAACTTTAATAGACACATCGTATAGTTATATCATGTCATCCTGTTTACATAATCATCGTATTTTGAAGTATGTCATTCTATCATGTTTAGTTAGCCATCATACATGTGGAATTGTGTCATGCTATCCTGTTTAATTAGCCATCGTATATGTGAAATTATGTCCTGTTATTCTGTTTGGTTAGACAACATAAATGTGAATTATTTCATGCCTTGTTTTCTTCCCTACTATCCATTACACATGTCTATCTTACAATGTATGTATATTCAATTAATTTTCTTGTTTATCAGCCATTTCAATTGGAGGGGGTGATGGCAGTATCTGTGGGTGTAAAAACACGGTCTTCAAAAAATATCGTGCTACCTGTCGATGGAGATAGACCACAGTTGTACTTGCCCAAGAACCAGCCCCACCACACATAACCCAGACTCACGCTGATTGTACCCCATGTGATATGTCAAAAAATAAAAGGAAATGATGGAAATGTCAAAAAAATAAAAGAAAATAAGTTTCCCATGTGATATGTGGTCTACTTGTTGGGAAAATTTACAATTATGAATTTTGACTTTATTTACAAAATCTCTCTGGAATTTGTAAAATGGGCATAACTTTTGCATACGAACTCGGATTAAAAAGTTTTTAATATCAAAAATCATCTACTCAAAAAGTTACATCCGAATTTAACTTAGGGAACCCCGTTAAACATTTTCAAAATCCTAAAAAACCTAACAGAAAAAAAGTTATGGGGCTTTTGAAATCTAGATGGGAAAAAATGGAAAAAAATTCAAACTTACTAGTGGCGCACCATTTGCTAGGTGCGCCGCTAGTAACAGAAAAAAATTGGTTTCGTACTTTTTTTTGGGAAATGTTTTTCAAAAAATGATACGTAATATGACCGGGAAGTTTGAAATATTTTTCAAAATTTCATCATACTCATGAACATGAACAAAGTCCTAGACATCAACAAGGTTTAATAGGATTGATATGATAGATATATCAACAAGTGCCTGTTAAGTGAGGTGGTGCTGGGGTTGGGTAGAACTGCGAAGTTAAGCGTGCTCAGGCTGGAGTAGTGTGAGGATGGGTGACCTTGCGGGAAGTTTGATCATTTAGTGCGATTTAACTTGAGATTAAGCATATTGACCCGAGATTAAGCCATAGTGACCCGAGATTAAGAAAAAAATGAAAAAAAATTTGAAAAAAAAAATTCTGTAAAAAATTTGAAAAAAAATTGTTAGTAATGGCGCACTTCCATGTGGTGCGCCATTACTAAGTCAGATAGTAATGGCGCACCGTGTGTTATTCTAATGGCGCACTAGCAGGCCTTTTCCAAGTAGTGTGATGTTTGAAACCCATGCATGCATAAATATAACAGAGATCCGCGTGGTGCGGTTTGGAAATGAGCATGTTGTAATGTATACACATTGAACAAGGTCAGACTGGTTTGAATTTGAGATACCGATGGCAGACATCGTTTGGCCACATTGCATCCGTGCATGGTCACACTATTCTAATTGGAGATGATGGGTGGCTTTCGCATCACATGTCTATATCTATACCCCTATATATATATTATATTTTATATTTTTTATATAGTGTGCGCATAACTTTAACTTTGCGAGATGGTCGTTGGATGAGGCCAATCCGATGGTGCAGAGCTAGCAAATTTGAGCACTACTGGCCATTGGATATCATCTAGATTCCACCAGATTTTCCCACATGTACAATCTAGAAGACTCTATGGTTGAACTTAAGCATAATGCACAAACCTCAAAACACAAGCACTTCTTCTTTGTCCTAGAATCTTCTGTATCAGAATTGCCCAAATGTTTTTCTACATGATTTGTTTTTACTTTATGCCTTACAACGCACAATTCCATGAATCTTAAAATATATTAGCTTTCTTATAAAAAGTAGATGATTTTGAATGAAATGAACTATAAGAATTAAATGAACATCTACATCATGCATAGATGACTCAAAGCATACATGCTATAATGTCGTATTTATTCATAATTTGGTTGCCAAATCTCGTGCGTGCAATGCACCTGCACCTTACTAGTCTAAATGGTGTCCGTGTGTGTTGTGCATGTTAAACACATTGTACGTAGTATATCATACTAGTCTAAATTGTATTTTTTTCTTTTGGGTACACGTTAAGCTTGTTCTCCCGAAATTTCAAGCCGCGCCTTGTTATGCCAAAATTTCAATCTAGCGTCTCTGTCTATCGTGCTGCGAAACTCCCGCCTCTTCAACCCGCGCCTTGTTACCCCAAAATATTTAAGATAAATATTTGTCTCGTTGTGCTCCGACAAGTCCCTCCATCTCAACCCGCGCCTTGCTATTCCAAAATTACAACGCGCGCAAAAAATCCCACCTCCTGTGAAATCCGGACACGCGAAATGCCCGTGATACCCCTGAACCGAAAGAACCGCCTCAAATCGGTGGGGGTACTTTCATAACTTACCCCACATTTCGGACAAGCACGTCCTAAGCCGTGGTTCCCCACTCCCATCCCATCCGCCCACCCATTCGTACACCAAGGCCGGCAAAACCCGTGAAGCCCCACACCCTCCTCCGTCCGCCACCCAGCCGGAGCCTCTTCCCCGACGACGTCGTCCACAGCAACACCTCGACGTACCTCATCCACCGTACCGGATCAATATCCGTCGTCGATCTGGTCGTCCCGCCGGTTCAGCCACCTCGTCCTCCACCTCTAAGGAGCTGCCTCGACGTTCCCCTCGTCTTTCGTGCCACCTCCATTCCCACACCGCCATCTTCACATGCACCACCGGAAGAGCATCATCATCACTGTTTCCAAGGATGAAGCTGCGGCCTAATCGGCGCCACGAAAGAGGTTGTACACTAATCGCCGCATTTTCTCTTGATTCGATCTCACAGTGCTGCTGGCGCTCGGTCCTGAGCCAAGACGGCGCGGCTCCATCCATGGCGGTGTCGCCGGCCACTTCGTCCATGGAGTCGCTCCCTCGGCGGCGACGTCCACATCAGTAGGAGCTGCTGCTGCTTTAGCTCTCGCTCGCGCTGCTGCTCTGCTCTTGCTCTTGGTCCCCTGCCTGGTCTGCTCTTGCTCGCGCTATTGCTCTCGCTCTTGCTCTTGCTTGTGATGCTGCTCTGATTTAGCTACACTTCAGTCGACTGAATCGACTTTTGGGTCAGTCGATTTTCAGGGGGTGGGGGGCTCGCCGGAGTTAAGGAAGAACCAGCCGCAGCAGGGAGGAGGGCTCACCGGAGAGGTACCCCACGATCGATCTTAGGGTTCAGGGTGGGGGTGGTGGTCGCCGGCTGTGGTGGGGCGGTGGCGTGGGGATCGCCGGAGAAAAAGCTCGGCACGGGGGGGCCGACAGGGATGGCCGGGGTGGTGGCGGACCGGCTGTGGGGAGTGTTTTCGGGGCGGGCGGGGCCGAGCACCGCCGGCCGTGGGCTGCAGGGGGCGGCTTTTTGGCCTGTACTGGCTGGCGCCTCAGGGGGGTGGAGGTTGAAGATGAACTGCAGGCCCTTGATTTCGTATCCAACGGCTGCAAAATTGACTAACCAGAGATGAAAAAGTCAGTCGACTGACGTGTAGCCTCACCTCTAGTGCGTTCAGTTTCAACAGTAAAATTTAGTTTCGACAGCAAAAAATTCAGTTTCGACAGTTAAGTTCAGTTTCGACAGTAAAATTCAGTTTCGACAGTTAAGTTCAGAGATGCGCGGCTGATGTATACATCTAGCACTTTGTGGTTATGTATTTTACCTCATCTATTGGAGATGCTATTAGAATTCCACTCAGGTTAACGTTGTCTCTCTTGTCCTGCTTCAGCCTCGGCGTCGTACAACTCACGGCAGCTGCTCCAACGAAGAAACCCTCCATCACAGCGGAGCAGTACCTCGGGCTCCATCTCCAGATGCCTAAGATCTTCTTCCCCTCCTCCGACAGCCATGTCCGTCACAGCATCCTCACCGGCCAACCCAATCACGCTGAGATCGACATAGCTCCGCCAAAGAGGTTGTACACTTCTTGTAGTTTGACTTAATCTCACCATGCTTCTTTGCATCCTGTGATCTTCCAATTCTTGTGAACCAAACACCCAGATTGGCGGAAATCCTTTGTTTTTAAATTCTCTATTTTGCACGTGCATTCCTATCCTATTCATGTCTATTTCCGATCCCTGCATTGTTAGAATCCTCAAATTCAAACAAGCCCTTACACAATTACTTCTGTTACAGATATGTGTCAAAGAAAACCTTGTGTGGTTTGTCCTGCTCCTGCGGTGCTGTGTTCCACCCCAGCTCAGCTGCTCCAACGACGAAAGGGTTCACCACAGCAGGGATCCGCTCTCCAGATTGTCTTTCGCCGCCTCAGATCTTCTTCCCCACCGCCGGCAGCCACGACAACTGCATTACCATCATCAACTGAGCAGATGACCTTGAGGACTACACGGGTCCGCAAAAGAGGTCGCACTCTTCCGTGTTTGCTTACGTTATGCATTGCTTAATATGATGACATGCTACTTTATCGTCGTGTTCACATATTAGACTGCAACTCAGGTCCAAACTTATGCTGAAACTTGTGTTTTTAAATGGTTGTGGGGTACATATTGGGGCAGCAATCAGTACTATCTGTCTACTATCTGGTTAATCTTGGGTGTCTACTATGAGTTTCATGTTGGTTGAAACAAACATTAAAGGAGCCATTATCTGTATTTTTTAACTAAAGCTATTATCTGCCTGCTACCATTTGTTTTGGGTCTATTCACAGTTTGCTACCATCACTCTGGATCTGTGCATGCACTCCTACATAATCTCACTATGTTTTATTCCTATGCATGTCAGTTATTGTACACAATGGAACTGAACATGTAGAGCAAAAGAGACGAGCCTTGCGTGGCAATAAAATTTCATGCAGACATCGCTCCATGGTTGGCGCAAAGGCAGCCCCCCCTCCACCCATTTCGGATTGTAATCAAGAGGAAGATAACTGTTCTAAGGGGGATTCAGAAGAAGAAGACCGCTCCTATTTACCCCATGAGGTCTTCCCTCTAACTTGGCATCCTGATGTTGGTAAAATCATGCATATGGTGCCTTGCATTGCTTACTGTATACATCAAAGGTGTCATCTACTTAGTTTAGACAAGCTATGTGTCAATGCAATCTGTTTAGTTTATTTATCGTATATGTGAATCATGCAACGCCATCTTGTTTAGCCAGGCATCATATATGTGAATTTTGCAATGCCACCCTGGTTAGCCAGTCATCTTATATGTGAATTATATCATGAGATCATTTTTTTATTACGTGTTAAATTGTCAACAATTTTAGTACATTCAATAACTCTTCCTATGCATCAGCCATTCGGCACGGTCATGGAAAAATCTGGAGTGGAAACAAGGTCTTCAGAGCAGACAATGCTATCTGACGAAGTGCATGTCTTGCTGGGTAAAGATTGCTCCTCAGAGGAGGATTCAGAGACAGATGACCTGTCCTATTCCCCCCCCCCCCCGAGGTGCATGCTCTAACTTGGCAGGGTTATGTTGCTCATATCGTGCGTATGGTATCTTGCATTGCTATGTCATTTGCTTAGTTTAGACATGCTTTGTGTGAATGCCACCTGTTTAGTGTCTAATTACCATATATGTGAATTATGCAATACCATCTTGTTGCAAGACATTATATATGTGAATTATGCAATGCTATCTTGTTGCAAGGCATTATATATGTGAATTATGCAATGCCATGCTGTTTAGCCAAGCGTCATATATGTGAATTATATCATGCTGTCCTTTTTTTTGCATTTCTCATTGCTTTTGTCGACAATGTTTGTATATTCAACTGCTCTTCCTGTGCATCAGCCATTTGAATTGGTGATGGGGAAATCTGGAGTGAAAACAAGGTCTTCAGAGCAGACAATGCTACCTGGTGAAGCAGATATCTTGCTGGTTACAGATAACTCTTCAGAGGAGGATTCAGAGGCAGATGACCAGTCCTATTATCCCCCTGAGGTGTATGCTCAAACTTGGCAGGGTTATATTACTCATATCATGCATATGTTGTATTGCAATGCTTAGTTTTTACATCATATACACGATATTGAATGCCATCTCCTTAGTTGACACATCATATATGCGATTGCCCACTGCTCACTTCCTTAGTATGTAAATCATACATTTGAATTATATCATTCCATGATGTTTACATAGACAGCATGTATCTGAATTATGGCATGCCAACCAATTTTCTAAAGACATAATATAGTTATATCATCTCATACTGTTCACACTTCACATAGTCATCTTATTTTGAATTATGTCATTCTATCCGTGAATTATATCATGCTATCATGTTTCCATCGACGGCATGTTTGTGATTTATGGCATACCAACAACTTTAATAGACACATCATATAGTTATATCATGTCATCCTGTTTACATAGTCATCATAATTTGAAGTATGTCATTCTATCATGTTTAGTTAGCCATCATACATGTGGAATTGTGTCACGCTATCCTGTTTAATTAGCCATCATATATGTGAAATTATGTCCTGCTATTCTATTTGGTTACACAACATAAATGTGAATTATTTCATGCCCTGTTTTCTTCCCTACTATCCATTACACCTGTCTATCTTACAATGTCTGTATATTCAATTACTTTTCTTGTTTATCAGCCATTTAAATTGGAGGGGGTGATGGCAGTATCTGTGGGAGTAAAAACACGGTCTTTAAAAAAGATCGTGCTACCTGTCGATGGAGATAGACCACAGTTGTACTTGCCCAAGAACCAGCCCCACCACACATAACCTAGACTCACGCAGATTGTACCCCATGTGATATGTCAAAAAATAAAATAAAATGATGGAAATGTCAAAAAAAATAAAAGAAAATAAGTTTCCCATGTGATATGTGGTCTACTTGTTGGGAAAAATTACAAATATGAATTTCGACTTTATTTGCAAAATCTCTCTGGAAGTTGTAAAATGGGCATAACTTTTGCATACGAACTCGGATTAAAAAGTTTTTTATATGAAAAATCATCTACTCGATAGTTGAATGCTACCTGGCGAAGCAGATATCTTGTTGGTTACACATAGCTCTTCGGAGGAGGATTCAGAGGCAGATGACCAGCCCTATTATCCCCCTGAGGTGTATGCTCAAACATGGCAGGGTTATATTACTCATATCATGCATATGTTGTATTGCAATGCTTAGTTTTTACATCAAATACACGATATTGAATGCCATCTCCTTAGTTGGCACATCATATATGCGATTGCCCTCTGCTCACTTCTTAGTATATAAATCATATATTTGAATTATATCATGCCGTGATGTTTACATAGACATCATGTATCTGAATTATGGCATGCCAACCCATTTTCTAAAGACATAATATAGTTATATCATCTCATCCTGTTCACACTTCACATAGTCATCATATTTTGAATTATGTCATTCTATCCGTGAATTATATCATGCTATCATGATTCCATCGATGGCACGTTTGTGATTTATGCCATGCCAACAACTTTAATAGACACATCGTATAGTTATATCATGTCATCCTGTTTACATAGTCATCATATTTTGAAGTATGTCATTGTATCATGTTTAGTTACCATCATACAAGGGGAATTGTGTCATGCTATCCTGTTTAATTAGCCATCATATATGTCAAATTATGTCCTGCTATTCTGTTTGGTTAGACAACATAAATGTGAATTATTTCATGACCTGTTTTCTTCCCTACTATCCATTACACATGTCTATCTTACAATGTCTGTATATTCAATTACTTTTCTTTTTTATCAGCCATTTCAATTGGAGTGGGTGATGGCAGTATCTGTGGGAGTAAAAACACGGTCTTCAAAAAAGATCGTGCTACCTGTCGATGGAGATAGACCACAGTTGTAATTGCCCAAGAACCAGCCCCACCACACATAACCCAGACTCACGCAGGTTGTACCCCATGTGATATGTCAAAA
Organism: Aegilops tauschii subsp. strangulata; assembly: GCF_002575655.3. Lineage (NCBI taxonomy): Eukaryota > Viridiplantae > Streptophyta > Magnoliopsida > Poales > Poaceae > Aegilops > Aegilops tauschii. The sequence goes on from NC_053035.3 coordinate 403,347,888, forward strand.
AATAAAATAAAATGATGGAAATGTCAAAAAAATAAAAGAAAATAAGTTTCCCATGTGATATGTGGTCTACTTGTGGGGAAAAATTACAAATATGATTTTCGACTTTATTTGCAAAATCTCTCTGGAATTTGTAAAATGGGCATAACTTTTGCATACGAACTCGGATTAAAAAGTTTTTTATATGAAAAATCATCTACTCGATAGTTGAATGCTACCTGGCGAAGCAGATATCTTGTTGGTTAAACATAGCTCTTCGGAGGAGGATTCAGAGGCAGATGACCAGCCCTATTATCCCCCTGAGGTGTATGCTCAAACATGGCAGGGTTATATTACTCATATCATGCATATGTTGTATTGCAATGCTTAGTTTTTACATCATATACACGATATTGAATGCCATCTCCTTAGTTGGCACATCATATATGCGATTGCCCTCTACTCACTTCCTTAGTATATAAATCATATATTTGAATTATATCATGCCATGATGTTTACATAGACAGCATGTATCTGAATTATGGCATGCCAACCCATTTTCTAAAGACGAAATATAGTTATATCACCTCATCCTATTCACACTTCACATAGTTATCATATTTTGAACTATGTCATTCTATCCGTGAATTATATCATGCTATCATGTTTCCATCGACGGCATGTTTGTGATTTATGGCATGCCAACAACTTTAATAGACGCATCGTATAGTTATATCATGTCATCCTGTTTACATAGTCATCATATTTTGAAGTATGTCATTGTATCATGTTTAGTTACCATCATACATGTGGAATTGTGTCATGCTATCCTGTTTAATTAGCCATCATATATGTCAAATTATGTCCTGCTATTCTGTTTGGTTAGACAACATAAATGTGAATTATTTCATGCCCTGTTTTCTTCCCTACTATCCATTACACATGTCTATCTTACAATGTCTGTATATTCAATTACTTTTCTTTTTTATCAGCCATTTCAATTGGAGTGGGTGATGGCAGTATCTGTGGGAGTAAAAACACGGTCTTCAAAAAAGATCGTGCTACCTGTCGATGGAGATAGACCACAGTTGTAATTGCCCAAGAACCAGCCCCACCACACATAACCCAGACTCACGCAGGTTGTACCCCATGTGATATGTCAAAAAATAAAATAAAATGATGGAAATGTCAAAAAAATAAAAGAAAATAAGTTTCCCATGTGATATGTGGTCTACTTGTGGGGAAAAATTACAAATATGAATTTCGACTTTATTTGCAAAATCTCTCTGGAATTTGTAAAATGGGCATAACTTTTGCATACGAACTCGGATTAAAAAGTTTTTTATATGAAAAATCATCTACTCGATAGTTGAATGCTACCTGGCGAAGCAGATATCTTGTTCGTTAAACATAGCTCTTCGGAGGAGTATTCAGAGGCAGATGACCAGCCCTATTATCCCCCTGAGGTGTATGCTCAAACTTGGCAGGGTTATATTACTCATATCATGCATATGTTGTATTGCAATGCTTAGTTTTTACATCATATACACGATATTGAATGCCATCTCCTTAGTTGGCACATCATATATGCGATTGCCCTCTACTCACTTCCTTAGTATATAAATCATATATTTGAATTATATCATGCCATGATGTTTACATAGACAGCATGTATCTGAATTATGGCATGCCAACCCATTTTCTAAAGACGAAATATAGTTATATCATCTCATCCTGTTCACACTTCATATAGTTATCATATTTTGAACTATGTCATTCTATCCGTGAATTATATCATGCTATCAGGTTTCCATCGACGGCATGTTTGTGATTTATGGCATGCCAACAACTTTAATAGACGCATCGTATAGTTATATCATGTCATCCTGTTTACATAGTCATCATATTGAAGTATGTCATTGTATCATGTTTAGTTACCATCATACATGTGGAATTGTGTCATGCTATCCTGTTTAATTAGCCATCATATATGTCAAATTATGTCCTGCTATTCTGTTTGGTTAGACAACATAAATGTGAATTATTTCATGCCCTGTTTTCTTCCCTACTATCCATTACACATGTCTATCTTACAATGTTTGTATATTCAATTACTTTTCTTTTTTATCAGCCATTTCAATTGGAGTGGGTGATGGCAGTATCTGTGGGAGTAAAAACACGGTCTTCAAAAAAGATCGTGCTACCTGTCGATGGAGATAGACCACAGTTGTAATTGCCCAAGAACCAGCCCCACCACACATAACCCAGACTCACGCAGGTTGTACCCCATGTGATATGTCAAAAAATAAAATAAAATGATGGAAATGTCAAAAAAATAAAAGAAAATAAGTTTCCCATGTGATATGTGGTCTACTTGTGGGGAAAAATTACAAATATGAATTTCGACTTTATTTGCAAAATCTCTCTGGAATTTGTAAAATGGGCATAACTTTTGCATACGAACTCGGATTAAAAAGTTTTTTATATGAAAAATCATCTACTCGATAGTTGAATGCTACCTGGCGAAGCAGATATCTTGTTGGTTAAACATAGCTCTTTGGAGGATGATTCAGAGGCAGATGACCAGCCCTATTATCCCCCTGAGGTGTATGCTCAAACTTGGCAGGGTTATATTACTCATATCATGCATATGTTGTATTGCAATGCTTAGTTTTTACATCATATACACGATATTGAATGCCATCTCCTTAGTTGGCACATCATATATGCGATTGCCCTCTACTCACTTCCTTAGTATATAAATCATATATTTGAATTATATCATGCCATGATGTTTACATAGACAGCATGTATCTGAATTATGGCATGCCAACCCATTTTCTAAAGACGAAATATAGTTATATCATCTCATCCTGTTCACACTTCACATAGTTATCATATTTTGAACTATGTCATTCTATCCGTGAATTATATCATGCTATCATGTTTCCATCGACGGCATGTTTGTGATTTATGGCATGCCAACAACTTTAATAGACGCATCGTATAGTTATATCATGTCATCCTGTTTACATAGTCATCATATTTTGAAGTATGTCATTGTATCATGTTTAGTTACCATCATACATGTGGAATTGTGTCATGCTATCCTGTTTAATTAGCCATCATATATGTCAAATTATGTCCTGCTATTCTGTTTGGTTAGACAACATAAATGTGAATTATTTCATGCCCTGTTTTCTTCCCGACTATCCATTACACATGTCTATCTTACAATGTCTGTATATTCAATTACTTTTCTTTTTTATCAGCCATTTCAATTGGAGTGGGTGATGGCAGTATCTGTGGGAGTAAAAACACGGTGTTCAAAAAAGATCGTGCTACCTGTCGATGGAGATAGACCACAGTTGTAATTGCCCAAGAACCAGCCCCACCACACATAACCCAGACTCACGCAGGTTGTACCCCATGTGATATGTCAAAAAATAAAATAAAATGATGGAAATGTCAAAAAAATAAAAGAAAATAAGTTTCCCATGTGATATGTGGTCTACTTGTGGGGAAAAATTACAAATATGAATTTCGACTTTATTTGCAAAATCTCTCTGGAATTTGTAAAATGGGCATAACTTTTGCATATGAACTCGGATTAAAAAGTTTTTTATATGAAAAATCATCTACTCGATAGTTGAATGCTACCTGGCGAAGCAGATATCTTGTTGGTTAAACATAGCTCTTCGGAGGAGGATTCAGAGGCAGATGACCAGCCCTATAATCCCCCTGAGGTGTATGCTCAAACTTGGCAGGGTTATATTACTCATATCATGCATATGTTGTATTGCAATGCTTAGTTTTTACATCATATACACGATATTGAATGCCATCTCCTTAGTTGGCACATCATATATGCGATTGCCCTCTACTCACTTCCTTAGTATATAAATCATATATTTGAATTATATCATGCCATGATGTTTACATAGACAGCATGTATCTGAATTATGGCATGCCAAGCCATTTTCTAAAGACGAAATATAGTTATATCATCTCATCCTGTTCACACTTCACATAGTTATCATATTTTGAACTATGTCATTCTATTCGTGAATTATATCATGCTATCATGTTTCCATCGACGGCATGTTTGTGATTTATGGCATGCCAACAACTTTAATAGACGCATAGTATAGTTATATCATGTCATCCTGTTTACATAGTCATCATATTTTGAAGTATGTCATTGTATCATGTTTAGTTACCATCACACATGTGGAATTGTGTCATGCTATCCTGTTTAATTAGCCATCATATATGTCAAATTATGTCCTGCTATTCTGTTTGGTTAGACAACATAAATGTGAATTATTTCATGCCCTGTTTTCTTCCCTACTATCCATTACACATGTCTATCTTACAATGTCTGTATATTCAATTACTTTTCTTTTTTATCAGCCATTTCAATTGGAGTGGGTGAAGGCAGTATCTGTGGGAGTAAAAACACGGTCTTCAAAAAAGATCGTGCTACCTGTCGATGGAGATAGACCACAGTTGTAATTGCCCAAGAACCAGCCCCACCACACATAACCCAGACTCACGCAGGTTGTACCCCATGTGATATGTCAAAAAATAAAAGAAAATGATGGAAATGTCAAAAAATAAAAGAAAATAAGTTTCCCATGTGATATGTGGTCTCCTTGTTGGGAAAAATTACAAATATAATTTCGACTTTATTTGCAAAATCTCTCTGGAATTTGTAAAATGGGCATAACTTTTGCATACGAACTCGGATTAAAAAGTTTTTTATATGAAAAATCATCTACTCGATAGTTGAATGCTACCTGGCGAAGCAGATATCTTGCTGGTTACACATAGCTCTTCGGAGGAGGATTCAGAGGCAGATGACCAGTCCTATTATCCCCCTGAGGTGTATGCTCAAACTTGGCAGGGTTATATTACTCATATCATGCATTTGTTGTATTGCAATGCTTAGTTTTTACATCAAATACACGATATTGAATGCCATCACCTTAGTTGGCACATCATATATGCGATTGCCCTCTTCTCACTTCCTTAGTATGTAAATCATATATTTGAATTATATCATGCCATGATGTTTACATAGACAGCATGTATCTGAATTATGGCATGCCAACCCATTTTCTAAAGACATAATATAGTTATATCATCTCATCCTGTTCACACTTCACATAGTCATCATATTTTGAATTATGTCATTCTATCCGTGAATTATATCATGCTATCATGTTTCCATCGATGGCATGTTTGTGATTTATGGCATGCCAACAACTTTAATAGACACATCGTATAGTTATATCATGTCATCCTGTTTACATCGTCATCATATTTTGAAGTATGTCATTCTATCATGTTTAGCTAGCCATCATACATGTGGAATTGTGTCATGCTATCCTGTTTAATTAGCCATCATATATGTGAAATTATGTCCTGCTATTCTGTTTGGTTAGACAACATAAACGTGAATTATTTCATGCCCTGTTTTCTTCCCTACTATCCATTACACATGTCTATCTTACAATGTATGTATATTCAATTACTTTTCTTTTATCAGCCATTTCAATTGGAGGGGGTGATGGCAGTATCTGTGGGAGTAAAAACACTGTCTTCAAAAAAGATCGTGCTACCTGTCGATGGAGACAGACCACAGTTGTAACTGCCCAAGAACCAGCCCCACCACACATAACCCAGACTCACGCAGATTGTACCCCATGTGATATGTCAAAAAATAAAAGAAAATGATGGAAATGTCAAAAAAATAAAAGAAAATAAGTTTCCCATGTGATATGTGGTCTCCTTGTTGGGAAAATTTACAAATATGAATTTCGACTTTATTTGCTAAATCTCTTTGGAATTTGTAAAATGGGCATAACTTTTGCATCCGAACTCGGATTAAAAAGTTTTTTATATGAAAAATCATCTACTCGATAGTGGAATGCTACCTGGTGAAGCAGATATCTTGCTGGTTACAGATAGCTCTTCGGAGGAGGATTCAGAGGCAGATGACCAGTCCTATTATCCCCCTGAGGTGTATGCTCAAACTTGGTAGGGTTATATTACTCATATCATGCATATGTTGTATTGCAATGCTTAGTTTTTACATCATATACACGATATTGAATGCCATCTCCTTAGTTGACACATCATATATGCGATTGCCCTCTGCTCACTTCCTTAGTATATAAATCATATATTTGAATTATATCATGCCATGATGTTTACATAGACAGCATGTATCTGAATTATGGCATGCCAACCCATTTTCTAAAGACATAATATAGTTATATCATCTCATTCCGTTCACACTTCACATAGTCATCATATTTTGAATTATGTCATTCTATCCGTGAATTATATCGTGCTATCATGTTTATATCGATGGCATGTTTGTGATTTATGGCATGCCAACAACTTTAATAGACACATCGTATAGTTATATCATGTAATCCTGTTTACATCGTCATCATATTTCGAAGTATGTCATTCTATCATCTTTAGTTAGCCATCATACATGTGGAATTGTGTCATGCTATCCTGTTTAATTAGCCATCATATATGTGAAATTATGTCCTGCTATTCTGTTTGGTTAGACAACATAAACGTGAATTATTTCATGCCCTGTTTTCTTCCCTACTATCCATTACACATGTCTATCTTACAATGTCTGTATTCAATTACTTTTCTTTTTTATCAGCCATTTCAATTGGAGGGGGTGATGGCAGTATCTGTGGGAGTAAAAACACGGTCTTCAAAAAAGATCGTGCTACATGTCGATGGATACAGACCACAGTTGTAATTGCCCAAGAACCAGCCCCACCACACATAACCCAGACTCACGCAGATTGTACCCCATCTGATATGTCAAAAAATAAAAGAAAATGATGGAAATGTCAAAAAAATAAAAGAAAATAAGTTTCCCATGTGATATGTGGTCTCCTTGTTGGGAAAATTTACAAATATGAATTTCGACTTTATTTGCAAAATCTCTCTGGAATTTGTAAAATGGGCATAACTTTTGCATACGAACTCGGATTAAAAAGTTTTTATATGAAAAATCATCTACTCGATAGTGGAATGCTACCTGGTGAAGCAGATATCTTGCTGGTTACAGATAGCTCTTCGGAGGAGGATTCAGAGGCAGATGACCAGTCCTATTATCCCCCTGAGGTGTATGCTCAAACTTGGCAGGGTTATATTACTCATATCATGCATATGTTGTATTGCAATGCTTAGTTTTTACATCATATACACGATAATGAATGCCATCTCGTTAGTTGGCACATCATATATGCGATTGCCCTCTACTCACTTCCTTAGTATATAAATCATATATTTGAATTATATCATGCCATGATGTTTACATAGACAGCATGTATCTGAATTATGCCATGCCAAGCCATTTTCTAAAGACATAATATAGTTATATCATCTCATCCTGTTCACACTTCACATAGTCATCATATTTTGAATTATGTCATTCTATCCGTGAATTATATCATGCTATCATGTTTCCATCGACGGCATGTTTGTGATTTATGGCATGCCAACAACTTTAATAGACACATCGTATAGTTATATCATGTCATCCTGTTTACATAGTCATCATATTTTGAAGTATGTCATTCTATCATGTTTGGTTAGCCATCATACATGTGGAATTGTGCCATGCTATCATGTTTAATTAGCCATCATATATGTGAAATTATGTCCTGCTATTCTGTTTGGTTAGACAACATAAACGTGTATTATTTCATGCCCTGTTTTCTTCCCTACTATCCATTACACATGTCTTTCTTAGAATGTCTGTATATTCAATTACTTTTCTTTTTTATCAGCCATTTCAATTGGAGGGGGTGATGGCAGTATCTGTGGGAGTAAAAACACGGTCTTAAAAAAAGATCGTGCTACCTGTCGATGGAGATAGACCACAGTTGTAATTGCCCAAGAACCAGCCCCACCACACATAACCTAGACTCACGCAGATTGTACACCATGTGATATGTCAAAACATAAAACAAAATAATGGAAATGTCAAAAAAATAAAAGAAAACAAGTTTCCCATGTGATATGTGGTCTCCTTGTTGGGAAAATTTACAAATATGAATTTCGACTTTATTTGCAAAATCTCTCTGGAATTTGTAAAATGGGCATAACTTTTGCATAAGAAAACTCGGATTAAAAAAATTTATATGAAAAATCATCTACTCGATAGTGGAATGCTACCTGGTGAAGCAGATATCTCGCTGGTTACAGATAGCTCTTCGGAGGAGGATTCGGAGGCAGTTGACCAGTCCTATTATCCCCCTGAGGTGTATGCTCAAACTTGGTAGGGTTATATTACTCATATCATGCATATGTTGTATTGCAATGCTTAGTTTTTACATCATATACACGATATTGAATGCCATCTCCTTAGTTGACACATCATATATGCGATTGCCCTCTGCTCACTTCCTTAGTATATAAATCATATATTTGAATTATATCATGCCATGATGTTTACATAGACAGCATGTATCTGAATTATGGCATGCCAACCCATTTTCTAAAGACATAATATAGTTATATCATCTCATTCCGTTCACACTTCACATAGTCATCATATTTTGAATTATGTCATTCTATCCGTGAATTATATCGTGCTATCATGTTTATATCGATGGCATGTTTGTGATTTATGGCATGCCAACAACTTTAATAGACACATCGTATAGTTATATCATGTAATCCTGTTTACATCGTCATCATATTTCGAAGTATGTCATTCTATCATCTTTAGTTAGCCATCATACATGTGGAATTGTGTCATGCTATCCTGTTTAATTAGCCATCATATATGTGAAATTATGTCCTGCTATTCTGTTTGGTTAGAAAACATAAACGTGAATTATTTCATGCCCTGTTTTCTTCCCTACTATCCATTACACATGTCTATCTTACAATGTCTGTATTCAATTACTTTTCTTTTTTATCAGCCATTTCAATTGGAGGGGGTGATGGCAGTATCTGTGGGAGTAAAAACACGGTCTTCAAAAAAGATCGTGCTACATGTCGATGGATACAGACCACAGTTGTAATTGCCCAAGAACCAGCCCCACCACACATAACCCAGACTCACGCAGATTGTACCCCATCTGATATGTCAAAAAATAAAAGAAAATGATGGAAATGTCAAAAAAATAAAAGAAAATAAGTTTCCCATGTGATATGTGGTCTCCTTGTTGGGAAAATTTACAAATATGAATTTCGACTTTATTTGCAAAATCTCTCTGGAATTTGTAAAATGGGCATAACTTTTGCATACGAACTCGGATTAAAAAGTTTTTATATGAAAAATCATCTACTCGATAGTGGAATGCTACCTGGTGAAGCAGATATCTTGCTGGTTACAGATAGCTCTTCGGAGGAGGATTCAGAGGCAGATGACCAGTCCTATTATCCCCCTGAGGTGTATGCTCAAACTTGGCAGGGTTATATTACTCATATCATGCATATGTTGTATTGCAATGCTTAGTTTTTACATCATATACACGATAATGAATGCCATCTCGTTAGTTGGCACATCATATATGCGATTGCCCTCTACTCACTTCCTTAGTATATAAATCATATATTTGAATTATATCATGCCATGATGTTTACATAGACAGCATGTATCTGAATTATGCCATGCCAAGCCATTTTCTAAAGACATAATATAGTTATATCATCTCATCCTGTTCACACTTCACATAGTCATCATATTTTGAATTATGTCATTCTATCCGTGAATTATATCATGCTATCATGTTTCCATCGACGGCATGTTTGTGATTTATGGCATGCCAACAACTTTAATAGACACATCGTATAGTTATATCATGTCATCCTGTTTACATAGTCATCATATTTTGAAGTATGTCATTCTATCATGTTTGGTTAGCCATCATACATGTGGAATTGTGCCATGCTATCATGTTTAATTAGCCATCATATATGTGAAATTATGTCCTGCTATTCTGTTTGGTTAGACAACATAAACGTGTATTATTTCATGCCCTGTTTTCTTCCCTACTATCCATTACACATGTCTTTCTTAGAATGTCTGTATATTCAATTACTTTTCTTTTTTATCAGCCATTTCAATTGGAGGGGGTGATGGCAGTATCTGTGGGAGTAAAAACACGGTCTTAAAAAAAGATCGTGCTACCTGTCGATGGAGATAGACCACAGTTGTAATTGCCCAAGAACCAGCCCCACCACACATAACCTAGACTCACGCAGATTGTACACCATGTGATATGTCAAAACATAAAACAAAATAATGGAAATGTCAAAAAAATAAAAGAAAACAAGTTTCCCATGTGATATGTGGTCTCCTTGTTGGGAAAATTTACAAATATGAATTTCGACTTTATTTGCAAAATCTCTCTGGAATTTGTAAAATGGGCATAACTTTTGCATAAGAAAACTCGGATTAAAAAAAATTTATATGAAAAATCATCTACTCGATAGTGGAATGCTACCTGGTGAAGCAGATATCTCGCTGGTTACAGATAGCTCTTCGGAGGAGGATTCGGAGGCAGTTGACCAGTCCTATTATCCCCCTGAGGTGTATGCTCAAACTTGGCAGGGTTATATTACTCATATCATGCATATGTTGTATTGCGATGCTTAGTTTTTACATCATACACACGGTATTGAATGCCATCTCCTTAGTTGGCACATCATATATGCGATTGCCCTCTGCTCACTTCCTTAGTATCTAAATCATATATTTGAATTATATCATGCCATGATGTTTACATAGACAGCATGTATCTGAATTATGCCATGCCAACCCATTTTCTAAAGACATAATATAGTTATATCATCTCATCCTGTTCACACTTCACATAGTCATCATATTTTGAATTATGTCATTCTATCCGTGAATTATATCATGCTATCATGTTTCCATCGATGGCATGTTTGTGATTTATGGCATGCCAACAACTTTAATAGACACATCGTATAGTTATATCATGTCATCCTGTTTACATAGTCATCATATTTTGAAGTATGTCATTCTATCATGTTTGGTTAGCCATCATACATGTGGAATTGTTCCATGCTATCATGTTTAATTAGCCATCATATATGTGAAATTATGTCCTGCTATTATGTTTGGTTAGACAACATAAACGTGTATTATTTCATGCCCTGTTTTCCTCCCTACTATCCATTAGACATGTCTTTCTTAGAATGTCTGTATATTCAATTACTTTTCTTTTTTATCAGCCATTTCAATTGGAGGGGGTGATGGCAGTATCTGTGGGAGTAAAAACACGGTCTTAAAAAAAGATCGTGCTACCTGTCGATGGAGATAGACCACAGTTGTAATTGCCCAAGAACCAGCCCCACCACACATAACCCAGACTCACGCAGATTGTGTAACGACCCGACCCGAAATCGGTCAAGTCTCTGTGTAGCTGTACCATCCCAAGATCATGCTGGCACACACAGTACATTGATGCAAAGATTCAAAGTTCAATCACACCTGAATTTATTACACGATTCTCATATCGAGTCTTTATTACATCATAATAAATTCGGCCGAAGGCCAACTCATGAGAAATAAACTAAATAAAGCTGCGGAAGCGTAGACGAATAGCGAGTCCATCCGACTCCAAAGGGCAATCGCCAAGCGTGGATCGTAGCCTCACTCCTGGTCGGAAAACTCCTCTGCAACATAAGACGTTGCAGCCGTGTAGGTCAGCATTTTGAATGTGCCGGCAAGTCATGAAGAGAGAACAACAATAAAACTACTAATACTATATGCAATTTGGCTGTGGGGCTCTAAGTTTCATAGTTTTGCGAAAAAGCCGGTTTTTCCCTACAACAAGGACTTGTTTGCAATTACTACAAAATTGTTGGTAGTAATTGAGATGGTTCCGCCAACCAATGTCTCGTTCCCAATTATTAAATAACCCCCTCAATTAATTTATTAAGTTCAGTGTTGAGATATCCGAAATACTCCAATTCCAGAGGCTCATTTGTCCGTAACCGGGGACACGGCTAATCGATTAGGTTGTTACTCTGCAGAGGTTTGTGCACTTTACCCGCAAGAATCGTTCCCTCCTTTAAGTCTTCGCACTGCCTGGTGTTTGAAGACGGGACGAACGATACAGGGTCTTCCGAAGAGTTCCTCTGGGCCACTGCCGGTGCCCATCCAATCCTACCGTTCTTCTACATCTCATAGCACCGTCCGTCCAGAGTCACGCCTAGGGTCGACCAAGCCAGAGCCCATAATGGCTTGCGGCTGCACAGGTAAGCTTCCGGTCAATGGGGTATCCATCCGTCTCTTCGTGGCTGGGTGAAGCTTTCCGCAAGATGTCATGGCGCTTCTCCATGCATCCCGGCCAACCGCTGGTTTCTCCAGGGTGCCCGTCAACCGTCCTCCACCCAGTAGTGAATTTTGAAGTCCATCTTGAGCTTGATGTCATGGGGTTTTCATCATCTTGACTCTCGCATCTCCCTTATGACTCACTCAACCAACCGCGTCTACGAGCATAGCAAAATAAACTACATCGTCCCGGGCATTGGTAACAAGGGAGAAGGGTTCATCCTACCTCATGATACTACTCAAGAACATAACTTAACAAAATTCTCCTACTGCATGCATGGTGGGGAGGTATAACTCTAATGCAATAAAATCATAGGTATTGTAAAAACATGATCAAATGACTTGCCTGGCTGACGGTCTTCGAAAGCTAGCGACTCGTAATAGCAGGCTTCGCACTCCGGAAATTCTACCGAGTCAAACAATAGCACAAATAAGTATAGCACAATATAACATAACAGCAAGTTGAAGTAAAACACCCACGTACTTAAACCAAAACCAAGGAAAAACTCGGAGAAAACAAATCAAGGTTTTCATCATATCAAGCAACAACTGAGAAATAGTTTTACACAACTAAAACCTTTCTTAATAGAACCTAAGCATTGGTTTTGCTAACTAACAGAAGGAAAAACATCATACAAACTAGGAGCAAAAAGAATCACATCAAAAGCTATTATAGAACTCCTATTATGCCTAAAACAATGCTAGCAAAGAAAATAAAATAAAATTTTTATTCTACTGTAAATAAAAGTTCATCCTCTGTAGCTACAGAAACTAATCTAAAATAAACTATAACATAACAAAAATAAAATTATTTACTAACTAGAACAGTAGGAAAACAGTAGCTAGCTAAATAAACAAGAAAAACTTGATTTCGACATAAAACTAATTGTTTATTAAATCTAAAATACCAAAACAAGTTCCTACTACTAGGCATGGTCAAAACTAAGCAGTAGAAAAAGAATCACAAAAAAAAATCCTAACTCAATTTATGGCAGAAAAACTAATCTGTTTAAATCTAATATAAAACTATTTCTAATAATTTAAACATGGCTAAACATATTTTCTACAGAAACTACAACAAATTTGCAAACTCACAAAAAAAGAATTAACTAAAAATAATAAACCGACTAAAAGAAATAGCAAAAACAAAAACAGAACTATTCTGCTAAAAAACAGAAACTGAAAAAAAAACAACTAGCGCTGCTGGGCTATCTAACGCTCAGGCGTAATATAACCTAGAGGTGCCCGCGGCTAAACAGAAAACCGACCGGTTCGATCTGACAAAACAAACCGTAAGTAAAACCGATCTATTAAATGAAACCGTACCCCTTCGTTGTTTCTAATCTAGGCCATACATGCGAGATCCAACGGTGGAGGGGAGCTCGGGTTTACAGCGTCGGCGGCGACGAACGGAGACGACGGCGGCGGCTCGGGCGTTGGCGGTGCGGCGGCTCCGGTAGTCGGGGAGGTCGGTGAAGACGTCAGGCGAGTGCGGCGGCTCGAGGGGAGGTCGGGGGCGGCCTTGGTGGAGCTCGGGGACGTCGGAGTCGATCGGGGCGAGCTCGGGTGAGCTCCTGCTCCGGCGGGCGGCGGTCGAGCTCGGGAACGACGGCTTCGGGGCTCCCTGGGAGAAGAGAGGATGTCAGGGAGACGAGGAACGAACAGAGGGTTCGGGTGGTGTAGCTTGGAAGCAAGGGGGATGCTCACCGATGGCAGCAGCGGTGGCGAACCGAGGCGGCGGCGGCGAGATCCAAAGGAGGAGGTCGTGAGCTGTGGTGCGTTTCTGGCTTGGGTTTTTGGGGGGTTCGGGAGAGGAGAGCGAGGGGAACTTATAGGACATGGACTTGGACGAGGGGGCGACGCGGGATCGCGATCCCGAGAAGATCGCGGTGTCGGGCGCGCTCTGCGCGTGCTCCGGTGCGGCGTGCCGTGCGTGAGGGGAAAGAAGGAGGTGGGGCCAGCGCGTCAGTGAGAGAGAGAGAGGGAGAGGGGATCGGGCGACCGATCGGGAGAGGGTTCGGGCGTGCGGGCGCGCTAGGGCAGGCCGGCTCGGGCGTCGGTGGCCTGCGCCTGGCCCGCTGGTGGGCTGCGCTCGGCGCTGGCTGGGCCGGTTGGCCTGGCTGGCGCCTGGGGCTTTTTCTTTTTTTTTGAATTAGAGAGAAAGAAAAAAAATATAGAAAAATATATATTATTTTATATAGGACATATATATATCAAAATTCTCAGGGGAATTAATCCTACAACGTGGACATTTTTCAATGGTAAAACTCAAACTTAAAAAAAACAATTTTCTGGAAATCCCAAATAAAATTCAAATTTAAATTCAAACTTTTTGGCAATATTTTTCTTCTGACATTTTTGGAGTGTCATGTTTACTCCTCTCATACTTTTGCTCAAGTATTTGTCAGGCATTGTTTGAAATAAATTCAACTGCCAATTTGAATCCAAATTCCAACAAACTCAAAAGCCCCTGAAATAATTCAAATGTCACTCAATTCAAGCAATATGCATAGATGCTTAGCTACAATTGTAAAACATTCCAAATGGGAAATTTGGGATGTTACAAACCTACCCACCTTAAGATGAATCTCGCCCTCGAGATTCGGGTTGGCTAGCAAATAGGTGCGCGTGGTCTCGGCGGAGGTCTTCTTCTCGCTCCCAGGTGGCTTCCTCCTCGGAATGATGACTCCACAGAACCTTGCAAAACTTGATGATCTTGCTGTGGGTGACTCTGTTTGCAGTCTCGAGAATTCGGACGGGTTTCTCCTTATAAGTCAGGTCACTGTCGAGCTGTATGGCCTCTAGGGGCACTGTGTCTCTCAATGGAATTTCGGCCATCTCAGCATGGCATTTCTTCAGCTGAGAAACATGGAAGACATCGTGAACTCCGGACAATCCTTCCGGCAATTCCAGCTTGTAAGCGATTTCTCCACGACGTTCGAGGATTTTGTAGGGGCCAATGAACCTGGGTGCCAACTTTCCTTTAACACCAAACCTCTTGATTCCATGAAGTGGGGACACACGGAGATATGCTCGGTCTCCAACTTCATACGTTATCTCCTTGCGTTTACTGTCAGCATAACTCTTCTGTCTCGACTGTGCTATCTTGAGTCTATCTCGAATCAGCTTGACCTTCTCTTCGGAGTCTCTGATAAGATCGGGACCAAAAAGTTTTCGGTCTCCAACACCATCCCACAGCAATGGTGTTCTACACCTCCTTCCGTATAGAGCTTCGAAAGGGGCCATCTTCAGACTGGTCTGATAGCTGTTGTTGTACGAGAACTCTGCATATGGCAAGTTGTCATCCCAGCTAGACCCATAGTCTAGCGCACAGGCTCTCAACATGTCCTCCAAAATCTGGTTGACTCTCTCGGTCTGTCCATCTGTCTGCGGATGAAAAGCTGTACTGAACTCTAGCCTCGTTCCCAAAGTTTCATGCAACTGATTCCAAAACTTTGAGGTAAATTGTGTTCCTCTATCTGACACGATACTCCTCGGAACTCCATGCAGACATACGATCCTGGTCATGTATATCTTGGCTAACTTAGCGCTGGTATATGTGGTCTTCACGGGAATGAAATGAGCTACCTTGGTCAAGCGATCAACCACTACCCAGATAGAATCATAACCTGAACGGGTCCTCGGTAATCCTGTGATAAAATCCATTCCAAGTTTTTCCCATTTCCACTCGGGTATTGGCAAAGGTTGAAGTAACCCTGCCGGCTTCTGATGTTCCGCCTTTACTCGCTGACAAACATCGCATACTGCTACGTACTCGGCAATATCCTTCTTCATACCTGTCCACCAGAAACTTTCCTTCAAATCCAGGTACATCTTGGTGTTGCCTGGGTGAATCGAGTATGGTGAATCATGGGCCTCCTGAAGAATTAACTTCCTGACCTCTGGGTCATTAGGCACATAGATGCGATCCTCAAGCCATAAAGTTCCGTGCTCATCTTCACGAAAACCTTTCGCCTTTCCGTTACACATCTTTTCCTTTATCTCTGCAATTTCCTTGTCTGTCTTCTGGGCTTCACGGATTCTTTCAGTCAGAGTGGACTGTATATCCAAGGTGGCGACAAATCCTCTCGGTACTATCTCCAGTCGGAGCTCTCTGAGATCGTCGGCTAATTCCTGAGGTAATCCTCCAACTAGGAGGGTGTTCACATAACTTTTACGGCTCAAGGCATCTGCTACAACATTTGCCTTCCCTGGGTGATAATGCAATCTCATGTCATAGTCCTTGATCAATTCAAGCCATCTCCTCTGCCTGAGGTTCAATTCCTTCTGCGTGAAAATATACTTCAGGCTCTTATGATCCGTGTAAACATCACAACTGTTTCCGACGAGGAAATGTCTCCAGGTCTTGAGTGCGTGCACTACGGCTGCTAACTCCAAATCGTGTGTGGCATAATTCATCTCGTGAGGTCGTAGCTGTCTGGAGGTATAAGCTACAACTTTTCCTTCCTGCATGAGCACTCCTCCGAGTCCTTGACGAGAAGCGTCACAATATACCTGGTAATCCTTGTGTATGTCCGGCAAAATTAGCACTGGGGCTGTAACCAGACGTTTCTTCAGCTCCTGAAAACTGGCTTCACAATCCTCGGTCCAAATGTACTTGGCTTCCTTCTTCAACAGCTCAGTCATGGGCTTGGCAATCTTGGAGAAATTCTCAATAAACCTCCGATAATATCCTGCGAGTCCGAGAAAACTGCGGATCT
Source organism: Aegilops tauschii subsp. strangulata (assembly GCF_002575655.3). Classification (NCBI taxonomy): domain Eukaryota; kingdom Viridiplantae; phylum Streptophyta; class Magnoliopsida; order Poales; family Poaceae; genus Aegilops; species Aegilops tauschii. The sequence goes on from NC_053035.3 coordinate 403,364,946, forward strand.
CCTTGACTGAGGTGGGGGACTGCCAGTTGGTGACCGATTCGACCTTGGTGGGGTCGACTGCTATTCCTTCTCCTGAAATAACATGTCCGAGGAATCCGACTTCCTTTAGCCAAAATTCACATTTGCTGAACTTGGCATATAACTGATGTTCCCGGAGTTTCTCCAGAACTAGACGCAGATGTTCCTTATGCTCTTCCTCGCTCTTGGAGAAAACCAATATGTCATCGATGAACACCACGACAAACTTGTCCAGATATTCCATAAATACCTTGTTCATCATGCTCATGAAATACGCAGGGGCATTAGTTAATCCGAATGACATGACGGTATACTCATATAAACCATACCTGGTGGTGAAAGCTCTTTTGGGTATATCCTGTTCACGAATCTTCAACTGATGATACCCTGATCGAAGATCGATCTTGGAGAATACCTTGGCTCCAACTAGTTGATCAAATAAATCATTAATCATCGGCAGAGGGTACTTGTTCTTGATGGTCACATCGTTCAATGAACGATAATCCACAACCATTCTAAGGGTTCCATCCTTCTTCTCTACCAAAAGAACTGGGGCTCCCCAAGGTGACGAGCTTGGGCGAATATATCCTTTCTCCAATAGTTCCTTAATTTGCTTCTTGATCTCTTCCAAATCATTCGGGGGCATCCGATAGGGTCTCTTGGATATTGGGGCTGTGCCGGGCAATAACTCAATCAAAAACTCAATGTCTCTGTCCGGTGGCATTCCTGGTAATTCCTCTGGAAACACATCGAGAAAATCATGCACTACGGGCACTTCCTCCAGAACAACACCCGTGAGGGAATTCACCCGATTCTTCATCGGTGTGCGTCTGGATACATACTTGACCCTTTTCTGCTTCGGGGTGGTGAGCAAAATCGTCTTGCGAGCACAGTCGATGTTTCCTTCAAACTTGGTCAACCAATCCATGCCTAGAATTACATCCAAACTCTGGGATTCCAATACTATGAGGTCTGCGGGAAAATCATGGTTTCCGATGCTGAGGGTCGAATGACAGCCTAAGCCTGCCGTCATCTCTCCTCCTGGGGAAGTGACCTGAAGCGGGGTTCTAAGGGTTCTAGTGGGCAACCCGTACTTTTCCACAACTACCCTTGATATGAATGAATGCGTTGCACCGGAATCAAAGAGTACCAATACTGGATGTGAATTTAATAAAAACTTACCAACCACAGTGTCTGGCTAATCATAGACGTCCTCCACGTCAAGATGATTCACCTGAGCACGAGAAAAAGGGTTGGGCTTCTTTGCTGAGCTTCCATTGCCGTTGCCGTTTCCATTCCTCTGCTTGGCCTCCGGACAATCGGTGGCATAGTGTCCTGTCTTCTGGCACTTGAAACAGGTGATATGACTCAGATCCTTCTGAGCCGGAGCAGGACGGTGCTGGTTGCCATTGCCTCCATTGCCTGACTTGGAGTTGTTGTCGTGGTTGCGATTGTTCCCATTCCCTCCATGGTTATGTCCTCCATGATTATGTCCTCCATGGGTGTGATGGGTATGTCCTCCTGAGTATGGGGTATAGCGGGGCTTCTGCTGAGCTCCGGAGTTGTACTTTCCCTGGCCATATTTCCGCTTGCGGCTATCAATCTGCTGCTGCTTGCCTTCAAGTATGGTGGCCTTGTCTACCAGCTCCTGGTAGTTGTTGAAGGTAGCCACCATTAGCTGCATTCCTAGCTCATCATTGAGTCCCTCGAGAAACTTCTCTTGCTTTGCGGCATCTGTGGCCACATCATCTGGGGCATAGCGAGATAATTTGCTGAACTCATCCACGTACTGCCCCACAGTACGGTTCCCCTGGCGTAAGTTGCGGAACTCACGCTTCTTCAGACTCATGGCTCCAGCTGAGACATGAGCGGTGCGGAAGGCCTGCTGGAACTCAGCCCATGTCACGGTGGCGGCCGGATAAGTGGCGGTGTAGTTCTCCCACCAAGAAGCTGCAGGTCCATCAAGCTGATGTGCGGCAAAGCGCACCTTCTCTGCATCTGTGCATCCAGCAGTGGCTAACTCCCTTCCGACCTTGCGGAGCCAATCGTCAGCCACAATTGGCTCAGTGCTGCTAGAGAACACTGGCGGATTCAGCCTTAGGAAGCGTGTCAAGTTGTCAACAGGGGGTGGTGGCGGTGGATTGTTGTTGTTGTTGTTATTCTGGTTCTGGATGAGCATCTGCATCAGGGCATTCTGCTGCTGGATCAGCTGGGTGAGCTCCGGCGGAAAGTTGAAACCGGGGTCACGTCTCGGAGGCATCTCGTGTTTTGGAGTGGATGAGAAATTAGAATAGAACAAGGGTCTAATGAGAAAATAGCACTACCCATATGAATGCACAATCATAATCACACCAATCATTTATTCATTCATCTCAAACAAGGTTCAATCTGGGATTACAAAAAAAATCTCACGACTAATCGAAAATAACAGCCTAACTGATCGACGAAAAAAAATAAAGTAACATGGCGGTCGACTAAATGTCTTCATCAATTATTCTTGCGTCCTCCGGTGCGGCGTCCTCTGGTGCGGCGTCTCCTCTTGCGGCTTCCTTCGGTGGAGCTCTCTTCATAATCCTGATCATTGCTTACGAGAGGTCCATCATCTCCACTCGGAAAAAGGTCTTCTCCCAGGTCTATCTTCTCCTCCAGTGTGGCGATATATTTATCCCGGACCTCGATTCTCTCCATAAAATCCTTGACTTCTTCTTCATGCTCAAGGAAGTCCGCGCGTGCTTTCTCTTCCAGTTCCAGTTCACGGAACAACAACCTCCTGTGTACCTTCGAGTTTCGGCGCGTCTGGATTTCCCGGTTCCTGATGAGACTCTCCAAGTCTTGGACATATGAAAGAATGGAGTCGTCCTCTACGGTACGGATGATATCTCCATTCCTAGCTCTGCGAGAAATCATGGCGAGGTCTGATGGGTCGAGCTCGGCCCTGTACTCTTCTCGAAGATGTCCAAGTGCATGATAAATCTCCATGCCTCTTCCGAGGATCCAAGTGAAATCGGTAAACTCAAAGTCAATGGGCTCTGAATGTCCTCCGAAGGTCCTCCCTGGAATGTGCACCATAATCCTGTAGCGGGTATCCGTCGGAAGTGCATTGATAGGCTTCCCGGTGATTGAGGGCAGGGCAATCTTCAGCTTCTTCACGATCTGAACCAGCTTCTTGCCGAGAAGCATCGTCTCATCTGGCTGGCAAAACTCCGGTAGCAGAACTGGGGTGAACTCGGCGGCCATCTAGAATGTTGAAAATCGGAGAGAAGTCAGAAATGAACAGGGGAGAATTACGGAATGATAAGGACATAAAATAAAATAGTCTCTTCCTATGGCTTTCCGATCCTAGGGGTTACGTCCTACGGTCAGCGTGTGCTCTGAATACCATCTCTGTAACGACCCGACCCGAAATCGGTCAAGTCTCTGTGTAGCTGTACCATCCCAAGATCATGCTGGCACACACAGTACATTGATGCAAAGATTCAAAGTTCAATCACACCTGAATTTATTACACGATTCTCATATCGAGTCTTTATTACATCATAATAAATTCGGCCGAAGGCCAACTCATGAGAAATAAACTAAATAAAGCTGCGGAAGCGTAGACGAATAGCGAGTCCATCCGACTCCAAAGGGCAATCGCCAAGCGTGGATCGTAGCCTCACTCCTGGTCGGAAAACTCCTCTGCAACATGAGACGTTGCAGCCGTGTAGGTCAGCATTTTGAATGTGCCGGCAAGTCATGAAGAGAGAACAACAATAAAACTACTAATACTATATGCAATTTGGCTGTGGGGCTCTAAGTTTCATAGTTTTGCGAAAAAGCCGGTTTTTCCCTACAACAAGGACTTGTTTGCAATTACTACAAAATTGTTGGTAGTAATTGAGATGGTTCCGCCAACCAATGTCTCGTTCCCAATTATTAAATAACCCCCTCAATTAATTTATTAAGTTCAGTGTTGAGATATCCGAAATACTCCAATTCCAGAGGCTCATTTGTCCGTAACCGGGGACACGGCTAATCGATTAGGTTGTTACTCTGCAGAGGTTTGTGCACTTTACCCGCAAGAATCGTTCCCTCCTTTAAGTCTTCGCACTGCCTGGTGTTTGAAGACGGGACGAACGATACAGGGTCTTCCGAAGAGTTCCTCTGGGCCACTGCCGGTGCCCATCCAATCCTACCGTTCTTCTACATCTCATAGCACCGTCCGTCCAGAGTCACGCCTAGGATCGACCAAGCCAGAGCCCATAATGGCTTGCGGCTGCACAGGTAAGCTTCCGGTCAATGGGGTATCCATCCGTCTCTTCGTGGCTGGGTGAAGCTTTCCGCAAGATGTCATGGCGCTTCTCCATGCATCCCGGCCAACCGCTGGTTTCTCCAGGGTGCCCGTCAACCGTCCTCCACCCAGTAGTGAATTTTGAAGTCCATCTTGAGCTTGATGTCATGGGGTTTTCATCATCTTGACTCTCGCATCTCCCTTATGACTCACTCAACCAACCGCGTCTACGAGCATAGCAAAATAAACTACATCGTCCCGGGCATTGGTAACAAGGGAGAAGGGTTCATCCTACCTCATGATACTACTCAAGAACATAACTTAACAAAATTCTCCTACTGCATGCATGGTGGGGAGGTATAACTCTAATGCAATAAAATCATAGGTATTGTAAAAACATGATCAAATGACTTGCCTGGCTGACGGTCTTCGAAAGCTAGCGACTCGTAATAGCAGGCTTCGCACTCCGGAAATTCTACCGAGTCAAACAATAGCACAAATAAGTATAGCACAATATAACATAACAGCAAGTTGAAGTAAAACACCCACGTACTTAAACCAAAACCAAGGAAAAACTCGGAGAAAACAAATCAAGGTTTTCATCATATCAAGCAACAACTAAGAAATAGTTTTACACAACTAAAACCTTTCTTAATAGAACCTAAGCATTGGTTTTGCTAACTAACAGAAGGAAAAACATCATACAAACTAGGAGCAAAAAGAATCACATCAAAAGCTATTATAGAACTCCTATTATGCCTAAAACAATGCTAGCAAAGAAAATAAAATAAAATTTTTATTCTACTGTAAATAAAAGTTCATCCTCTGTAGCTACAGAAACTAATCTAAAATAAACTATAACATAACAAAAATAAAATTATTTACTAACTAGAACAGTAGGAAAACAGTAGCTAGCTAAATAAACAAGAAAAACTTGATTTCGACATAAAACTAATTGTTTATTAAATCTAAAATACCAAAACAAGTTCCTACTACTAGGCATGGTCAAAACTAAGCAGTAGAAAAAGAATCACAAAAAAAAATCCTAACTCAATTTATGGCAGAAAAACTAATCTGTTTAAATCTAATATAAAACTATTTCTAATAATTTAAACATGGCTAAACATATTTTCTACAGAAACTACAACAAATTTGCAAACTCACAAAAAAAGAATTAACTAAAAATAATAAACCGACTAAAAGAAATAGCAAAAACAAAAACAGAACTATTCTGCTAAAAAACAGAAACTGAAAAAAAAACAACTAGCGCTGCTGGGCTATCTAACGCTCAGGCGTAATATAACCTAGAGGTGCCCGCGGCTAAACAGAAAACCGACCGGTTCGATCTGACAAAACAAACCGTAAGTAAAACCGATCTATTAAATAAAACCGTACCCCTTCGTTGTTTCTAATCTAGGCCATACATGCGAGATCCAACGGTGGAGGGGAGCTCGGGTTTACAGCGTCGGCGGCGACGAACGGAGACGACGGCGGCGGCTCGGGCGTTGGCGGTGCGGCGGCTCCGGTAGTCGGGGAGGTCGGCGAAGACGTCAGGCGAGTGCGGCGGCTCGAGGGGAGGTCGGGGGCGGCCTTGGTGGAGCTCGGGGACGTCGGAGTCGATCGGGGCGAGCTCGGGTGAGCTCCTGCTCCGGCGGGCGGCGGTCGAGCTCGGGGACGACGGCTTCGGGGCTCCCTGGGAGAAGAGAGGATGTCAGGGAGACGAGGAACGAACAGAGGGTTCGGGTGGTGTAGCTTGGAAGCAAGGGGGATGCTCACCGATGGCAGCAGCGGTGGCGAACCGAGGTGGCGGCGGCGAGATCCAAAGGAGGAGGGCGTGAGCTGTGGTGCATTTCTGGCTTGGGTTTTTGGGGGGTTCGGGAGAGGAGAGCGAGGGGAACTTATAGGACATGGACTTGGACGAGGGGGCGACGCGGGATCGCGATCCCGAGAAGATCGCGGTGTCGGGCGCGCTCTGCGCGTGCTCCGGTGCGGCGTGCCGTGCGTGAGGGGAAAGAAGGAGGTGGGGCCAGCGCGTCAGTGAGAGAGAGAGAGGGAGAGGGGATCGGGCGACCGATCGGGAGAGGGTTCGGGCGTGCGGGCGCGCTAGGGCAGGCCGGCTCGGGCGTCGGTGGCCTGCGCCTGGCCCGCTGGTGGGCTGCGCTCGGCGCTGGCTGGGCCGGTTGGCCTGGCTGGCGCCTGGGGCTTTTTCTTTTTTTTTTGAATTAGAGAGAAAGAAAAAAAATATAGAAAAATATATATTATTTTTATATAGGACATATATATATCAAAATTCTCAGGGGAATTAATCCTACAACGTGGACATTTTTCAATGGTAAAACTCAAACTTAAAAAAACAATTTTCTGGAAATCCCAAATAAAATTCAAATTTAAATTCAAACTTTTTGGCAATATTTTTCTTCTGACATTTTTGGAGTGTCATGTTTACTCCTCTCATACTTTTGCTCAAGTATTTGTCAGGCATTGTTTGAAATAAATTCAACTGCCAATTTGAATCCAAATTCCAACAAACTCAAAAGCCCCTGAAATAATTCAAATGTCACTCAATTCAAGCAATATGCATAGATGCTTAGCTACAATTGTAAAACATTCCAAATGGGAAATTTGGGATGTTACAGATTGTACCCCATGTGATATGTCAAAAACTAAAAGAAAATGATGGAATTGTCAAAAAAAATAAAAGAAAATAAGTTTCCCATGTGATATGTGGTCTCCTTGTTGGGAAAATTTACAAATATGAATTTCGACTTTATTTGCAAAATCTCTCTGGAATTTGTAAAATGGGCATAACTTTTGCATACGAACTCGCATTAAAAAGTTTTTTATATGAAAAATCATCTACTCGATAGTGGAATGCTACCTGATGAAGCAGATATCTTGCTGGTTACAGATAGCTCTTCGGAGGAGGATTCAGAGGTTGATGACCAGTCCTATTATCCCCCTGGGGTGTATGCTCAAACTTGGCAGGGTTATATTACTCATATCATGCATATGTTGTATTGCAATGCTTAGTTTTTACATCATATACACGATATTGAATTCCATCTCCTTAGTTGGCACATCATATATGCGATTGCCCTCTGCTCACTTCCTTAGTATATAAATCATATATTTGAATTATATCATGCCATGATGTTTACATAGACAGCATGTATCTGAATTATGGCATGCCAACCCATTTTCTAAAGACATAATATAGTTATATCATCTCATCATGTTCACACTTCACATAGTCATCACATTTTGAATTATGTCATTCTATCCGTGAATTATATCATGCTATCATGTTTCCATCGACGGCATGTTTGTGATTTATGGCATGCCAACAACTTTATTAGACACATCGTATAGTTATATCATGTCATCTTGTTTACATAGTCATCATATTTTGAAGTATGTCATTCTATCATGTTTAGTTAGCCATCATACATGTGGAATTGTGTCATGCTATCCTGTTTAATTAGCCATCATATATGTGAAATCATGTCCTGCTATTCTGTTTGGTTAGACAACATAAATGTGAATTATTCCATGCCCTGTTTTCTTCCCTACTATCCATTACACATGTCTATATTACAATGTCTGTATATTCAATTACTTTTCTTTTTTATCAGCCATTTCAATTGCAGGGGGTGATGGCAGTATCTGTGGGAGTAAAAACACGGTCTTCAAAAAAGATCGTGCTACCTGTCGATGGAGATAGACCACAGTTGTAATTGCCCAAGAACCAGCCCCACCACACATAACCCAGACTCACGCAGATTGTACCCCATGTGATATGTCAAAAAATAAAAGAAAATAATGGAAATGTCAAAAAAATAAAAGAAAATAAGTTTCCCATGTGATATGTGGTCTCCTTGTTGGGAAAATTTACAAATATGAATTTCGACTTTATTTGCAAAATCTCTCTCGAATTTGTAAAATGGGCATAACTTTTGCATACGAACTCGGATTAAAAAAATTATATGAAAAATCATCTACTCGATAGTGGAATGCTACCTGGTGAAGCAGATATCTTGCTGGTTACAAATAGCTCTTCGGAGGAGGATTCGGAGGCAGATGACCAGTCCTATTATCCCCCTGATGTGTATGCTCAAACTTGGCAGGGTTATATTACTCATATCATGCATATGTTGTATTGCAATGCTTAGTTTTTACATCATATACACGATATTGAATGCCATCTCCTTAGTTGGCACATCATATATGCGATTGCCCTCTACTCACTTCCTTAGTATATAAATCATATATTTGAATTATATCATGCCATGATGTTTACATAGACAGCATGTATCTGAATTATGGCATGCCAACCCATTTTGTAAAGACATAATATAGTTATATCATCTCATCCTGTTCACACTTCACATAGTCATCACATTTTGAATTATGTCATTCTATCCATGAATTATATCATGCTATCATGTTTCCATCGACGACATGTTTGTGATTTATGGCATGCCAACAACTTTAATAGACACATCATATAGTTATATCATGTCATCCTGTTTACATAGTCATCATATTTTGAAGTATGCCATTCTATCATGTTTAGTTAGCCATCATACATGTGGAATTGTGTCATGCTATCCTTTTTACTTAGCCATCATATATGTGAAATCATGTCCTGCTATTCTATTTGGTTAGACAACATAAATGTGAATTATTCCATGCCCTGTTTTCTTCCCTACTATCCATTACACATGTCTATCTTACAATGTCTGTATATTCAATTAATTTTCTTTTTTATCAGCCATTTCAATTGCAGGGGGTGATGGCAGTATCTGTGGGAGTAAAAACACGGTCTTCAAAAAAGATCATGCTACCGGTCGATGGAGATAGACCACAGTTGTAATTGACGAAGAACCAGCCCCACCACACATAACCCAGACTCACGCAGATTGTACCCCATGTGATATGTCAAAAAATAAAAGAAAATGATGGAAATGTCAAAAAAATAAAAGAAAATAAGTTTCCCATGTGATATGTGGTCTCCTTGTTGGGAAAATTTACAAATATGAATTTCAACTTTATTTGCAAAATCTCTCTGGAATTTGTAAAATGGGCATAACTTTTGCATACGAACTCGGATTAAAAAGTGTTTTATATGAAAAATCATCTACTTGATAGTGGAATGCTACCTGGTGAAGCAGATATCTTGCTGGTTACAGATAGCTCTTCGGTGGAGGATTCAGAGGCAGATGACCAGTCCTATTATCCCCCTCAGGTGTATGCTCAAACTTGGCAGGGTTATATTACTCATATCATGCATATGTTGTATTGCAATGCTTAGTTTTTACATCATATACACGATATTGAATGCCATCTCCTTAGTTGGCACATCATATATGCGATTGCCCTCTGCTCACTTCCTTAGTATATAAATCATATATTTGAATTATATCATGCCATGATGTTTACATAGACAGCATGTATCTGAATTATGGCATGCCAACCCATTTTCTAAAGACATAACATAGTTATATCATCTCATCCTGTTCACACTTCACATAGTCATCACATTTTGAATTATGTCATTCTATCCGTGAATTATATCATGCTATCATGTTTCCATCGACGGCATGTTTGTGATTTATGGCATGCCAACAACTTTAATAGACACATCGTATAGTTATATCATGTCATCCTGTTTACATAGTCATCATATTTTGAAGTATGTCATTCTATCTTGTTTAGTTAGCCATCATACATGTGGAATTGTGTCATGCTATCCTGTTTAATTAGCCATCATATATGTGAAATTATGTCCTGCTATTCTGCTTGGTTAGACAACATAAATGTGAATTATTCCATGCCCTGTTTTCTTCCCTACTATCCATTACACATGTCTATCTTACAATGTCTGTATATTCAATTACTTCTCTTTTTTATCAGCCATTTCCATTGGAGGGGGTGATGGCAGTATCTGTGGGAGTAAAAACACGGTCTTCAAACAAGATCGTGCTCCCTGTCGATGGAGATAGACCATAGTTGTAATTGCCCAAGAACCAGCCCCACCACACATAACCCAGACTCACGCAGATTGTACCCCATGTGATATGTCAAAAAATAAAAGAAAATGATGGAAATGTCAAAAAAAAAGAAAATAAAGTTTACCATGTGATATGTGGTCTCCTTGTTGGGTAAATTTACAAATATGAATTTCGACTCTATTTGCAAAATCTCTCTGGAATTTGTAAAATGGGCATAACTTTTGCATACGAACTCGGATTAAAAAGTTTTTAGTATGAAAAATCATCTACTCGATAGTGGAATGCTACCTGGTGAAGCAGATATCTTCCTGGTTACAGATAGCTCTTCGGAGGAGCATTCAGAGGCAGATGACCAGTCCTATTATCCCCCTGGGGTGTATGCTCAAACTTGGCAGGGTTATATTACTCATATCATGCATATGTTGTATTGCAATGCTTAGTTTTTACATCATATACACGATATTGAATGCCATCTCCTTAGTTGGCACATCATATATGTGATTGCCCTCTGCTCACTTCCTTAGTATATAAATCACATATTTGAATTATATCATGCCATGATGTTTACATAGACAGCATGTATCTGAATTATGCCATGCCAACCAATTTTCTAAAGACATAATATAGTTATATCATCTCATCCTGTTCACACTTCACATATTCATCATATTTTGAATTATGTCATTCTATCCGTGAATTATATCATGCTATCATGTTTCCATCGATGGCATGTTTGTGATTTATAGCATGCCAACAACTTTAATAGACACATCGTATAGTTATATCATGTCATCCTGTTTACATAGTCATCATATTTTGAAGTATGTCATTCTATCATGTTTAGTTAGCCATCATACATGTGGGATTGTGTCATGCTATCCTGTTTAATTAGCCATCATATATGTGAAATTATGTCCTGCCATTCTGTTTGGTTAGACAACATAAACGTGAATTATTTCATGCCATGTTTTCTTCCCTACTATCCATTACACATGTCTATCTTACAGTGTCTGTATATTCAATTACTTTTCTCTTTTCTCAGCCATTTCAATTGGAGGGGGTGATGGCAGTATCTGTGGGAGTAAAAACACGGTCTTCAAAAAAGATCGTGCTACCTGTCGATGGAGATAGACCACAGTTGTAATTGCCCATGAACCAGCACCACCACACATAACCCAGACTCACGCAGATTGTACCCCATGTGATATGTCAAAAAATAAAAGAAAATGCTGGAAATTTCAAAAAAATAAAAGAAAATAAGTTTCCCATGTGATATGTGGTCTCCTTGTTGGGAAAATTTACAAATATGAATTTCGACTTTATTTGCAAAATCTCTCTGGAATTTGTAAAATGGGCATAACTTTTGCATACGAACTCGGATTAAAAAGTTTTTTATATGAAAAATCATCTACTCGATAGTGGAATTCTACCTGGTGAAGCAGATATCTTGCTGGTTACAGATAGCTCTTCGGAGGAGGATTCAGAGGCAGATGACCAGTCCTATTATCCCCCTGAGGTGTATGCTCAAACTTGGCAGGGTTATATTACTCATATCATGCATATGTTGTATTGCAATGCTTAGTTTTTACATCATATACACGATATTGAATGCCATCTCCTTAGTTGGCACATCATATATGCGATTGCCCTCTGCTCACTTCCTTAGTATATAAATCATATATTTGAATTATATCATGCCATGATGTTTACATAGACAGCATGTATCTGAATTATGGCATGCCAACCCATTTTCTACAGACATAGTATAGTTATATCATCTCATCCTGTTCACACTTCACATAGTCATCATATTTTGAATTATGTCATTCTATCCGTGAATTATATGATGCTATCATGTTTCCATCCACGGCATGTTTGTGATTTATGGCATGCCAACAACTTTAATAGACACATCGTATAGTTATATCATGTCATCCTGTTTACATAGTCATCATATTTTGAAGTATGTCATTCTATCATGTTTAGTTAGCCATCAGTCATGTGGAATTGTGTCATGCTATCCTGTTTAATAAGCCATCATATATGTGAAATTATGTCCTCCCATTCTGTTTGGTTAGACAACATAAATGTGAATTATTCCATGCCCTGCTTTCTTCCCTACTATCCATTACAGATGTCTATCTTACAATGTCTGTATATTCAATTACTTTTCTTTTTTATCAGCCATTTCAATCGGAGGGGGTGATGGCAGTATCTGTGGGAGTAAAAACACGGTCTTCAAAAAAGATCGTGCTACCTGTCGATGGAGATAGACCATAGTTGTAATTGCCCAAGAACCAGCCCCACCACACATAACCCAGACTCACGCAGATTGTACCCCATGTGATAAGTCAAAAAACAAAAGAAAATGATGGAAATGTCAAAAAAAAAAGAAAATAAGTTTACCATGTGATATGTGGTCTCCTTGCTGGGAAAATTTACAGATATGCATTTCGACTTTATTGGCAAAATCTCTCTGGGATTTGTAAAATGGGCATAACTTTTGCATACGAACTCGGATTAAAAAGTTTTTTATATGAAAAATCATCTACTCGATAGTGGAATGCTACCTGGTGAAGCAGATATCTTGCTAGTTACAGATAGCTCTTCGGAGGAGGATTCAGAGGCAGATGACCAGTCCTATTATCCCCCTGAGGTGTATGCTCGAACTTGGCAGGGTTATATTACTCATATCATGCATATGTTGTATTCAATGCTTAGTTTTTACATCATATACACAATATTGAATGCCATCTCCTTAGTTGGCACATCAAATATGCGATTGCCCTCTGCTCACTTCCTTAGTATATAAATCATATATTTGAGTTATATCATGCCATGATGTTTACATAGACAGCATGTATCGGAATTATGGCATTCCAACCCATTTTCTAAAGACATAATATAGTTATATCATCTCATCCTGTTCACACTTCACATATTCATCATATTTTGAATTATGTCATTCTATCTGTGAATTGTATCATGCAACCATGTTTCCATCGACGGCATGTTTGTGATTTATGGCGTGCCAACAACTTTAATAGACACATCATATAGTTATATCATGTCATCCTGTTTACATAGTCATCATATTTTGAAGTATGTCATTCTATCATGTTTAGTTAGCCATCATACATGTGGAATTGTGTCATGCTATCCTGTTTAATTAGCCATCATATATGTGAAATTATGTCCTGCTATTCTGTTTGGTTAGACAACATAAATGTTAATTATTTCATGCCCTGTTTTCTTCCCTACTATCCATTACACATGTCTATCTTACAATGTCTGTATATTCAATTACTTTTCTTTTTTACTAGCCATTTCAATTGGAGGGGGTGATGGCAGTATCTGTGGGAGTAAAAACACGGTCTTCAAAAAATATCGTGCTACCTGTCGATGGAGATAGACCATAGTTGTAATTGCCCAAGAACCAGCCCCACCACACATAACCCAGACTCACGCAGATTGTACCCCATGTGATATGTCAAAAAATAAAAGAAAATGTTGGATATGTCAAAAAAATAAAAGAAAACAAGTTTCCCATTTGATATGTGGTCTCCTTGTTGGGAAAATTTACAAATATGAATTTCGACTTTATTTGCAAAATCTCTCTGGAATTTGTAAAATGGGCATAACTTTTGCATACGAACTCAGATTAAAAAGGTTTTTATATGAAAAATCATCTACTCGAAAAGTTACGTCCGAATTTAACTGGGGGAACCCCGTTAAACATTTTCAAAATCCTAAAAAACCTAACGGAAAAAGTTACGGGGCTTTTAAGATCTAGAAGGGAAAAATGGAAAAAATTTCAAACTTACTAGTGGCGCACCATTTGCTAGATGCGCCACTAGTAACAAAAAAAATTGGTTTCGTACTTTTTTTTGGAATTTTTTTCAAAAAATGATACGTAATATGACCGGGAAGTTTGAAATATTTTTCAAAATTTCATCATACTCATGAACATGAACAAAGTCCTAGACATCAACAAGGTTTAATAGGATTGATATGATAGATATATCAACAAGTACGTGTTAAGTGAGGTGGTGCTGGGGTTGGATAGAACTGCGAAGTTAAGCGTGCTCGGGCTGGAGTAGTGTAAGGATGGGTGATCTTCCGGGAAGTTTGATCACTTAGTGCGATTTGACTTGATATTAAGCATATTGACCCGAGATTAAGCCATAGTGACCCGAGATTAAGAAAAAAATGAAAAAAAATTCTGAAAAAAATTTGAAAAAAAATTGTTAGTAATGGCGCACTTCCATGTAGTGCGCCATTACTAAGTCAGATAGTAATGGCGCACCGTGTGATATACTAATGGCGCACTCCCTGGTGCGCCATTAGTATCTGGTATACTAATGGCGCACCAGGGGTGCGCCATTAGTATTAAATTCTAATGCCGTGATGCTAGTGGCGCACCTGTAGTGCGCCATTAGTAGCCAAAACAGGTGTGCCACTAGCAGGCCTTTTCCAAGTAGTGTGATGTTTGAAACCCATGCATGCGTAAATATAACGGAGATCTGCGCGGTGCGGTTTGGAAACGAGCATGTTGTAATGTATACACATTGAACAAGGTCAGACTGGTTTGAATTTGAGATACCGATGGCAGACATCGTTTGGCCACATTGCATCCGTGCATGGTCACACTATTCTAATTGGAGATGATGGGTGGCTTTCGCATCACATATCTATATCTATACCCCTATATATATTATATTTTATATTTTTTATATAGTGTGCGGATAACTTTAACTTTGAAAGATGGTCGTTGGATGAGGCCAATCCGATGGTGCAGAGCTGGCAAATTTGAGCACTACTGGCCATTGGATATCATCTAGATTCCATCAGATTTTCCCACATGTACAATCTAGAAGACTCTATGGTTGAACTTAAGCATAATGCACAAACCTCAAAACACAAGCACTTCTTCTTTGTTCTAGAATCTTCCGTATTAGAATTGCCCAAATGTTTTTCTACATGATTTGTTTTTACTTTATGCCTTACAACGCACAATTCCATGAATCTTAAAATAGATTAGCTTTCTTATAAAAACTAGATGATTTTGAATGAAATGAACTATAAGAATTAAATGAACATCTACATCATGCATATATGACTCAAAGCATACATGCTATAATGTGGTATTTATACATAATTTGGTTGCCAAATCTCGTGCGTGCAATGCACGTGCACCTTACCAGTCTAAATGGTGTCCGTGTGTGTTGTGCATGTTAAACACATTGTATGTAGTATATCATACTAGTCTAAATTGTCTTTTTATCTTTTCGGTACATGTTAAGCTTGTTCTCCCAAAATTTCAAGCCGCGCCTTGTTATGCCGAAATTTTAATCTAGCGTCTCTGTCTATCGTGCTGCGAAACTCCCGCCTCTTCAACCCGCGCCTTGTTACCCCAAAATATTTAAGATAAATCTTTGTCTTGTTGTGCTCCGACAACTCCCTCCATCTCAACCCGCGCCTTGCTATTCCAAAATTACAACGCGCGCGAAAACTCCCACCTCCAGTGAAATCCCGACACGCGAAATGCCCGTGATACCCCTGAACCGAAAGAACCGCCTCAAATCGGTGGGGGTACTTTCACAACTTACCCCACATTTCGGAGAAGCGCGTCCCTAAGCCATGGTTCCCCACTCCCATCCCATCCGCCCACCCGTTCGTACACCGAGGCCGGCAAAACCGGCGAAGCCCCACACCCTCCTCCGTCCGCCACCCAGCCGGAGCCTCTTCCCCGACGACGTCGAACACAGCAACACCTCGACGTACCTCATCCACCGTACCGGATGAGGATCCGTTGTTGATCTGGTCGTCGAGCCGGTTCAGCCACCCCGTCCTCCACCTCTAAGGAGTTGCCTCGACGTTACCCTCGTATTTCGCGCCACCTCCATTCCCACACCGCCGTCTTCACCTGCACCACCGGAAGAGCATCATCATCACTGTTTCCTCGGATGAAGCTGCGGCCTAATCGGCGCCACCAAAGAGGTTGTACACTAATCGCCGCATTTTCTCTTGATTCGATCTCACAGTGCTGCTGGCGCTCGGTCCTGAGCCGACACGGCGCGGCTCCATCCATGGCGGCGTCGCCGGCCACTTCGTCCACGGCGTCGCTCCCTCGGCGGCGACGTCCACATCACTAGGAGCTGCTGCTGCTGCTTTAGCTCTCGCTCGCGCTGCTGCTCTGCTATTGCTCTTGGTCCCCTGCCTGGTCTGCTCTTGCTCGCGCTGTTGCGCTTGCTTGTGATGCTGCTCCGATTTAGCTACACTTCAGTCGACTGAATCGACTTTTGGGTCAGTCGATTTTCAGGGTGGGGGGCTCGCCGGAGTTAAGGAAGAACCAGCCGTAGCGGGGAGGGGGGCTCGCCGGAGAGGTGCCCCACTATCGATCTTAGGTTTCAGGGTGGGGGCGATGGTCGCCGGCTGTGGTGGGGCGGTGGCATGGGGATCGCCAGAGATAAAGCTCGGCACGGGGGGGCCTACAGGGATGGCCGGGGCGGCGGCGGACCGGCTGTGGGGAGTGTTTTCGGGGCGGGCGGGGCCGCGCACCGCCGGCCGCGGGCTGCGGGGGGCAGCTTTGTGGCCTATACTGGCTGGCGCCTCAGGGGGGTGGAGGTTGAAGATGAACTGCAGGCCCTTGATTTCATATCCAACGGCTGCAAAATCCACTAACCAGAGATGAAAAAGTCAGTCGACTGACGTGTAGCCTCAGCTCTAGTGCATTGAGTTTGACAGTAAAATTCAGTTTCGACAGCAAAAAATTCAGTTTCAACAGTTAAGTTCAGTTTCGACAGTTAAATTCAGTTTCGACAGTTAAGTTCAGAGATGAGCGGCTGATGTATACATCTAGCACTTTGTGGTTATGTATTTTACCTCATCTATTGGAGATGCTATTAGAATTCCACTCAGGTTAACGTTGTCTCTCTTGTCCTGCTTCAGCCTCGGCGTCGTAGAACTCACGGGAGCTGCTCCAACGAAGAAACCCTCCATCACAGCGGAGCAGTACCTCGAGCTCCATCTCCAGATGCCTAAGATCTTCTTCCCCTCCTCCGACAGCCATGTCAGTCAGAGCATCCTCACCAGCCAACCCAATCACGCTGAGATCGACATGGCTTCGCCAAAGAGGTTGTACACTTCTTGTGGTTTGACTTAATCTCACCATGCTTCTTTGCATCCTGTGATCTTCCAATTCTTGTGAACCAAACACCCAGATTGGCAGAAATCCTGTATTTTTAAATTCTCTATTTTGCACGTGCATTCCTATCCTATTCATGTCTATTTCCTATCCCTGCATTGTTAGAATCCTCAAATTCAAACAAGCCCTTACACAATTACTTCTGTTACAGATATGTGTCAAAGAAAACCTTGTGTGGTTTGTCCTGCTCCTGCGGTGCTGTGTTCCACCCCAGCTCAACTGCTCCAACAACGGAAGGGTTCACCACAGCAGGGATCCGCTCTCCAGACTGTCTTTCGCCGCCACAGATCTTCTTCCCCACTGCCGGCAGCCACGACAACTGCATTACCATCATCAACTGAGCAGATGACCTTGAGGACTACACGGGTCCGCAAGAGAGGTTGCACTCTTCCGTGTCTGCTTACGTTACGCATTGCTTAATATGATGACATGCTACTTTATCGTCGTGTTCACCTATTAGACTGCAACTCAGGTCCAAACTTATGCTGAAACTTGTGTTTTTAAATGGTTGTGGGGTACATATTGGGGCAGCAATCAGTACTATCTGTCTACTATCTGGTTAATCTCGGGTGTCTACTATGAGTTTCATGTTGGGTGCAAACAAACATTAAAGGAGCCATTATCTGTATTTTTTAACTAAAGCTATTATCTGCCTGCTATCATTAGTTTTGGGTCTATTCACAGTTTGCTACCATCACTCTGGATTTGTGCATGCTCTCCTTACATAATCTCACTATGTTTTATTCCTATGCATCTCAGTTATTGTACACAATGGAACTGAACATGTAGAGCAAAAGAGACAAGCCTTGCGTGGCAATAAAATTTCATGCAGACATCGCTCCATGGTGGGCGCAAAGGTAGCCCCCCTCCACCCATTTCGGATCGTAATCTAGAGGAAGATAACTGTTCTGAGTGGGATTCAGAAGAAGAAGACCACTCCTATTTACCCCATGAGGTCTTCGCTCTAACTTGGCATGCTGATGTTGGTAAAATCATGCATATGGTGCCTTGCATTGCTTACTGTATACATGAAAGATGTCATCTACTTAGTTTAGACAAGCTTTGTGTCAATGCCATCTGTCTAGTTTATTTATCGTATATGTGAATCATGCAGCGCCATCTTGTTTAGCCAGGCATCATATATGTGAATTTTGCAATGCCACCCTGGTTAGCCAGTCATCTTATATGTGAATTATATCATGACATCATTTTTTATTACGTGTTAAATTTGTCAACAATTTTAGTACATTCAATAACTCTTCTTGTGCATCAGCCATTCGGCACGGTCATGGAAAAATCTGGAGTGGAAACAAGGTCTTCAGAGCAGACAATGCTATCTGACGAAGCGCATGTCTTGCTGGTTACAGATAGCTCCTCAGAGGAGGATTCAGAGACAGATGACCAGTCCTATTCCCCCCCCCCCGAGGTGCATGCTCTAACTTGGCAAGGTTATGTTGCCCATATCGTGCGTATGGTATCTTGCATTGCTATGTCATTTGCTTAGTTTATACATGCTTTGTGTGAATGCCACCTGTTTAGTGTCTAATTACCATATATGTGAATTATGCAATGCCATCTTGTTGCAAGACATTATATATGTGAATTATCCAATGCTATCTTGTTGCAAGGCATTATATATGTGAATTATGCAATGCCATGCTGTTTAGCCAAGCGTCATATATGTGAATTATATCATGCCGTCCTTTTTTTGTATTTCTCATTGCTTTTGTCGACAATGTTTGTATATTCAACTGCTCTTCCTGTGCATCAGCCATTTGAATTGGTGATGGAGAAATCTGGAGTGAAAACAAGGTCTTCAGAGCAGACAATGCTACCTGGTGAAGCAGATATCTTGCTGGTTACAGATAGCTCTTCAGAGGAGGATTCAGAGGCAGATGACCAGTCCTATTATCCCCTTGAGGTGTATGCTCAAACTTGGCAGGGTTATATTACTCATATCATGCATATGTTGTATTGCAATGCTTAGTTTTTACATCATATACACGATATTGAATGCCATCTCCTTAGTTGACACATCATATATGCGATTGCCCTCTGCTCACTTCCTTAGTATATAAATCATATATTTGAATTATATCATGCCATGATGTTTACATAGACAGCATGTATCTGAATTATGCCATGCCAACCCATTTTCTAAAGACATAATATAGTTATATCATCTCATCCTGTTCACACTTCACATAGTCATCATATTTTGAATTATGTCATTCTATCCGTGAATTATATCATGCTATCATGTTTCCATCGACGGCATGTTTGTGATTTATGGCATGCCAACAACTTTAATAGACACATCGTATAGTTATATCATGTCATCCTGTTTTTACATGGTGATCATATTTTGAAGTATGTCATTCTATCATGTTTAGTTAACCCAGACTCACGCAGATTATACCCCTACCCAGTTGGACAGAGAACCAGCTACACCCCTTCTAACCCCAACCCCAGCAGATAGTAACCCAGTTCACGTTGACACAGCACCGTCTCCACCACAAATCACCCAAACACGAGCAGTTAGTAAGGCAACTGCAGTGTCCAAAGCACGAGGACTACCACTCCGAACCCCAAGTCAACGCTTAGAGCAGAAGAAGAATTGTTCTCAGGTCAGGTTCCATAGCTATGGTTCATACTACTTTGCTCATGCATCACTGTATTTACTCATACCAACTAATTTCAAATTTGAAGGATGCAATTGAAACTCCAATGGCGCAACAGGTATGTTTTTAAACCTGTTTCTTTAACGTGTTTGCTGTTGTAACTTGCTCTATGTTGATTTCAGTTTCAATTGAATAAACAGTTATATTCTCATGCCACGCACCTTACAAGTGTTGTTATTGTTGTGTAGTTTCCCACACTTATATTGTGTCTAAACTGCTTTGTCTTAAATAGATATGATTCGAACGGTATCTATCTTGATTTGGCAACATAAACTAGAATTATATAGACCATACAGTGACCATACTACATAGATATATCTTTGTTTCATGCTGTTATCCTGTCCACCTTACTACTGAATTGGTTTACCAAAATGAGTTTCATATACTACATTGTAAACCTGTGATGTGTTTGTTTGTTTCTCTTTTAGAATGCGGATAAAATATTGGAGAAGAGTACCCCGTTATGCAATGGTACAGGAAGTAATGCAGATAAGGTTCAAGATAGTGAGACATCCCTGTTGGTCTCCAAGAAAGCTGATGAGAACTATATTGAAGACACCGAGACAACCCCAAAGTCCTGTCTTGATGTAGTGTTCGAGTTACTGGCTACTACTGTTGGCACCAGGTCTTCGAACTCGCTGCCTGAATCAGTTCGGCTTCTTGAGTCTCAACTTCAAGTTGAAAGACATCGATCGGATGTTATGAGACAGGAAGCCGAAGGACTGAGGAAGTCCCTGTAGAATTCAGATGCGTACTTTCTGGTGCAACAACAAGTGCTGGAGGATTTAACGCCAAACAAGAGAAAGTTAATAAGCTTTCTAAGCATCTTGCCAGCTTTATGGGTACCCAGGATATTGTTTCTTGAGCTCTTCTGAAGTGGTTTCAGTTCTGGACTTGTTTTGCTGCGGCGTTTATATGCTGCTTTGTTCCCTATATTTGCACTGGTGGCGAACTTTGATGCCCAGTGGATGTAATATGTGTAATAGCCGTGATAGCCTAGCGTAAGTTGCTTGCCTGTTTATTTCCTTATTGCCTTGTTTATTTGTTTTCTTGTAGTCAGTGCAGTTCTTTTTCCGCGGTTTGCTACTGGCCGCAATAACCTATTTTTTTAAAACTAGGCCACATTAACCATGTGCTACATATTTACTGTAGTTAACATGGGCCACGTACGGGCCGTAGAAACAATGGGCCTTCTAAGGGCCGTAGAAACAATGGGCCTTCTACGGGGCGTAGAAACCATGGGCGTTATACGGGTCGTTGACACAATGGGCCTTCTACGGGCCGTATGATCGGTTGGCCAAACATGGGCCAATAACAGACCACATTATGGCCGTAAATGGGCTAGAGTTGAAATCGTCCGTCCATGGGCCGACCATAACGGGTCGTCGTTAATCGCCTGTATTTGATGACGCTACGAAAACGACCCAACGTATTAACGGGCCACAAACGGGCCGACTGTAACTACGGGCTGAATTTGGCCCACAAGCAAAAAATGATGGTAACGGGCTGAAAGTAAACGAATGTTGGAAATGAGCCCAAGAATAAATGGGCCCTGAGAAGGCCGAAAGATAACATGGGCTGGAAACGGCCCAACGAAATAATGGGCCGTTAATGGGTATAAAGTGATACACTGTTCATTACGGGACAGTTTTACCACGGGCCATTAATGGGCCGAGGGTTACTAAGGGCCTCATATGGGCCGAAAGACGGCATGGCCCATACATGGGCCGGAAGTTAAAACGGGCTGGAATTATATTGGGCGGCCCAGATGATGCTACTGGGCCTAATTCGGATAGGCCGTAAACGGGCCCTGGGTTAGCGGGCTGTAATTGGGCTATATGCGAACGGGCTGTTAACAGGCTTGCCGTGGGCCGGTCCGCCACCTTTTGACCAAGTCAAACGGGCCGGCCTTTTCACAGGAATGGGCCTCTGTTGGGCCGTGCCACATGTCGACGTATCATAGGCGCTTTGGGTCCAATGAGTGGATGACATGTGTCCCAACGGCGAGCCGACACGTGTTCCCTCCAGCCAATGATGATTTTACATGTGGAAAATCCCCGTTGGTCGGGGCTGTTATGTGACACCCAAACTTTTTATTTGGATTTTTCAAAAAAGATTTTTTTTGACTTGAGGGAGGTGATTTAATTTTTCTTCAAAAGAACCTCCCTTTCAAATATTTTTTTATGGCAAGAGTTTTATTTGGATTCACCCAGGATTTGCTTTTGGTCTTGGAGGTTCTTGCTTTTTATTTGGACCCAAGACAAAATACTTTTCACTTGAGAAAAATGCCTTTTGAAAATCTCTTTGAAATTTCACTATGGCTTTTGGAATGATCCTTTACCACTTTCAACAATTCCCTCTTGCCATGGCCTTAGTGCAAATCCACTCTCCTAAACCTTCTCTCATCTTTGGATCATGTTTTGCATCAAATCCAGCAAGTTGAACCCCTCCATATAATTATTTCCCTTTATTTCTTATCAAAAACAATTTCTGCCTTCTATCTTGACCTTTGGAGGTTTACAAAGGAACTACTCTTTCTGCTGTGATTTTTGCCCCCAAACCAATTCCCCTTCCTAGTCCTTTGAACCCTCAACCAAGATCCACGAAGATCCACTGGTCTTCAGTTCAAATTTTTCAAACTATACTTGCTGCAAGTTTGGACCAGATTTGTCAAATTTGGTGAAATTCATTCAAATCTTTCTCCAAAAATTCCAAGTAAAATCAGGCAGCCTCTGGGTGCTTTGAGTGGTCACCTCACCAAGTCCCAGCCGCAGGAAAAATTTTCTCATTGCCAAATCATTCTGTCGAACACCTGCAGTGCATTGTCAAAATCAAGTTCAGAAAAGTTCAGAGAACATTTCAGTGCTACTGTCGTTTTCTTCAGAACTTGTTGTCGATCTCGACAGTGCCCCGATGTCGCCTTGCTCCCCGTCCCCTCCCCCTTGTCCCTGCACCGCACGAACGCCTGGAGCCTTGCAGACGTCGGCGGCGAGCAGGAAGAGGTGCGCCGCCCCGTGACCGACGCCAGCGGCGGCTTTGCGGCCGCCAGAGGGAGGCGCGGCACAGACGGCGCCACCCAGCGCCGCCCAAACCACCGGAGCTCGCCGCATGGCCTTCCACTCTCGTCGTGAACCGCAGGGCGCGGAGCGCGCTCTCTGCCGCCGTCGTGCCCGTGCGGCCACCCCCACCGTGGACCGACGCCATTACGCCAAGACCAACCGAGATTTGCGGGGGAACGGCACCAATACACCTCACTGATGCTGCCTGGCCACCTAAACCACCTGCTCATCCACGACGTCGCCGTAATGGCTCGCCGGAGATTCTCCGTTCACGGCCACCCCCTCGATCCGCCTATAAATAGAGGCCCCGAGCTTCAACTCGAACCCACACCACCTCTGCACTCCACCAAGACCCCGCCTAGCCACTGGAAGAGCCCCGAGGAGGTCTCCTTCCTCAACTCCGGCCGCCGCGACCCGCCACGGGATCCAGCTCGATTCGCTCCCGTGCGTGCACCTCTGCCTCCCATCTCTTGCCAGTAGCTTCGCTATGCGTCCACTCTTCTGACCCGCGCTTCAATTCGAGGTTTGCAGCTCACCACCGGAGTTCCCCACCATCACCCGAGCCGCCGTCCGCCGGAGAAAGTGTCGCCGTCGACGTGGTGCTCTCCGACGGTCGAGTCCACCACCCACCAACGCGGAAGGACACGCTGAAGCTCTTGGTACCCTCCGATCCTCCTGACACGCCGTGGTTCGACGCCGGCGTCCACCGCAGTCTTCGGGCGTCGGCGAGCTTTTTTAAACCTGACATGTGGACCCCCATGTCAGCCTCTGTTCTATTCTCCCTCTAACCGTTTTCTGTTGGCGCCTTCGGGAAAAATACGTTTTCCCTCCTTAGCTAGCGCATTTCTTTCCGAAGCGTTTTCTGGTTTCTCAGTTTAAACCCTGGAACTTTTCTCTTTCATTACAAATGAGTCCCTGGACAGAAACCTTTATAACCTTTTAATAAAAAGGGATTTTTGAGTGATTCTTTTTATGACAGTCTTAAAATTTTGTCTAGTTTTTTATGGGATTTATTTGGAAATTTTTTGGAGAGGTTTCTGTGCACGCGTTGGTTTTCACGTTAGTGCCCGTTTTCGTTATGCCGTAGGTTCCGGAAGAGGTGACGGAGCCGCGAACTTCGCCGAGCTAGACTCCGACTTCTCCGAACCAGGCAAGCATGTTTGAACCTTTGATATGATAGGTGTTTTACATGTTTGCGTGAAAGCTTGTGCGTGGCATATGAGTGTCGGCGAGTACCTCGTTGCTTGTGAGGCAACTACCCGCATGTTCCAAAGTTGCGATGATCTCTGATGAGAGATGGCCTAATCATGTGGTGACATGAAGGGCAGCAAGGTGGTACTGTTGTAGCAGACCAGCCTTGCGTCAGCCGACAATTTCCGACGTTAACGTGGACGGAGTCACGTTATCGTTCTTTTCCCTTCCGTGTTACCACATGTTTCTTTGCCAAGATGCGGTTTAGTAAGTTGGTAACCTCTTTCCGTGTACACACCAAACGGAGGGGCCGGGATGATGGTTCCTTGGCCCAGGATTAAAGCCAGTCATCCGGTCAGGGGGCATGGGTGTTTCCGGTTGGGACCGAGAGGGGGGGCACCCCCTTAGAGCGCGCGTATAGAAATTTGATCCCATGCTACGCGAGGTTGTAGCCTCCCCGTCTCAAGGTTTTTCTTGAACGTTGCCGAGGGTGATCCCTGGCTTCGGAATGTTGAATGGGTGTGTACTGGTTAGACGCGTTTCTTCCAAAACACCGTAAATGGAACTAGTCCCCGTGACTACTGAAATCCGTTGGCTGTGGTTAAGTACAAACTCTGCAGAGTCAAATCCTTCCAAGTCATCGTATCCATGATCAAGTAGGGTAATCGGTACATCTATATCTATCCTCGTGGAAACATATTCCCGGTGAACGAGCTTAAGTGGTTAACCCAATTTAATTGTTATTCCTGCGGATGGACAAACCTTATTTTTGTTTCATTTTGGTGATAATTTATGTTCTCGAGCTACTGTATTATTGAGCTACAATATAAGCCCTTTATGCGATGTCGCTCGGACGTTCGACTGTGGCATGTTTTGTATATTACTTGCAATATAAGCCCTTTATGTGATGTCGCTCAGACGTCCGACTGTGGCATGCACTGCCTTTATTTTCTGTTATAAGCCCTTTGTGTGGTGTCGCCCCGACGCCCGACTGTGGCATTATTATTCTGGCAGTTTCCTCTCGAGGAGTCATTCAGACCCTCGTTTGGCACCAGTATTACTGTTCTTGCAGTTTCCTCTCGAGGAGTCATTCAGACCCTCGTTTGGCACCAGTATTACTAATTTTGCAGTTTCCTCTCGAGGAGTCATTCAGACCCTCATTTGGCACCAGTATTACTATTCTTGCAGTTTCCTCTCGAGGAGTCATTCAGACCCTCGTTTGGCACCCAGTATTTATTATCTCTATGTCTGAACGCACTGGTTAACTTGTTCTTATGCTTCATGTTTACATTTGTTATATCTTATGTCCGAACTGTCTTGCGAGTACTTTCATAGTACTCACCTGGCTTGTTGATTTGGCCAGATATTGACGAAGGCGATCTCTTGGATGAAGAGTTTGATAGCGCGTCCGACGGCTAGAGGAGTCCCAGTCAGTCCTGCGCGATCCCGGATATTGGTCACTTGTATTATATACGCTTCTGCCACCCGCAATAAGTCTCCTCGAGCCTCACTCCGACGCTCGAAGAGCTGTAGTCTTCAGGAGTCATATCACTCGCTTCGCGGTGATATTTCCACCACCGTTATTATCGTGAGTTAGTAGTTATGCCACCCTATCCGCCGTCTTGTTTTATCGGCGTGCATGTAATAAGTTGTTGAGCAGTCCCTGCTCAACCTTGTATTATATTCAGTACTCCTGGTATTTTTCCTTCTGTGACCAAGATATTGTCTATCAGTGAGAAGGAATTCTTCTTTACTGGTCCGTAAAAGGGATCGGTCTCTCAATAATTATTTTATTGAAAAACCGGTCGTGACATGTTAACGGGCTATCGGATCCAAAACCGGACCCGATAGCTTAACGGTGTTCCGTTACGGTGGATGCCACGTGTCGGTCACCCTTCACGAAAGCACTTCTGTGACGCGCGATTTATCGTCATGGAAGTGGACACTTCCGTGATGATAATTTTGGTAATGTCATGGAACACTTCTACGACAGCACAGGTATGACTATCTTGATTCTGTCATAAAATTGTCATGGATGTAGATGCATGACAGACAACGTGACCTACTGTGACAAACAAGTATCACCACGGAAGTGTATTTTTTTGTAGTGTGAGATGCGGCTCGGTTGAACCCTGTTATGCCGATGCAGACGCGCAGCTCACCACCCTCGCCTGTGTGGGGAGCAACGCCAGGTGGGTGGCGGTCGCTGTGTATTGCTCTTGCTTCCTGAAGCTCCTGAGATACCTTGGTGATGAACTCCTGAGCACCGTGAAACACGCCTCCAAGTGGGGCCCGAGCGCCTCCCTCGTGACGTTAGCGAGGTCTGAGGCCCTCCAGAAGAGAGCCCCTGAGCCCTGCCCGAGGAGGGCACCGGACGCACCTTCCTATGCGATAGAGGGAGGCGCCCCAGGTGCGGGCGCTGATCCTGACGAGGTGCCACTCGCGGTGCTGCCCTCCTGAGGTCCGGCACGGAGTTGCTTCTTCTTCTTCTTGGGGACGATCTCCGAAGGGTATCGAGCTGCATTGTGGCCGGGGTCTTGTATTGACGCTGCTTGGAAGGCGCGCTCGAGGGAGCACACCGCATCTCTTTATTTGCAGGGGACTGTGATGATCCCGCCACTTCCTGGTATCTTGAGGACATTGTAGCCGTGGTGCATCATGGCCATGAACTTGGCCATGGCCAGATACCCGAGGATGGCATTGTATGGCAGACGGATGTGGGCGATGTCAAAGTCGATGAGCTCGGTGCGATAGTTGTTGCGCTGTCCGAAGGTGACTAGGAGGGGGACCTGACCGATCGGCGTGGTGGAGCCGTCGGTCACTCCTGAGAAAGGCTTGGTGGGCTGAAGCTGATCACACGGCACTTGGACGCTCTCGAACATCTCGACGGACAGGACGTTGAGCCCTGCGCCGCCGTTGATGAGGGTCTTGGTGACTTGCACGTTGCTGATGACGGGTGAACAAAGCATCGGGAGGACGCCGGCAGTAGCCGCGCACTTGAGCTGGTCCGCTGAGCTGAATGTGATGGCGCACTGGGACCACCTGAGCGGGCGCGTGGCCTCGAGCTTAGGGAGGACTGCGTTCACCTCGCGAGGAAACTGCTTGAAGATACACTGTGAGGCTGGGGCTTGAGCTCCGCCGAAGAAGCCCCCAGGCCACTCGTCTTGGTGGTGGTCGTCATTCCTTCTTGGCAGTGGCAGTAGTGGAGGAAGACCGGCATTGCCCTAAGGACGATCCTCACGAGGCTGATCCCTCCAGGCGCCCTCGCGAGGCTGATCCTGCCAGTGGTCCTCACGAGGCCGGTCACGCCACTCCTGGTGCAGGCCACGGTAATCCCAGCGTCCGCCACCACGTCCTCCTCCTCGGCCGTAGCCTCGGTCGTTTCGCTCGGGGCGTCGACCGAAGCGTCCTTCTCGAATGGCTCTGAGCTCTTGACCGTCGCTGATGTTGTGGCTATGCAGGTTATGAAAGGCGCAGAACGGTCGGCTGCTCTTGGATGACTCGGGCTGGTCCCTGCCGCGCTTTGTGTCCGGCTCCGCCGTGAGCACGGCTGCTCCCTTGTGCTTCACGTCTTTGGCCTTGGCTTTCTTCTCCTCCGGGTCCGCAGCCGGGAGCTCAGGGAGAGAGAGGCGCCCCTCCTCAGCTCTTGCGCACTTGGTCGCTAGGTTAAACAACTCCAGAGATGTGCATAGCTCCTCATGGATGGCGAGCTCCTCCTTCATCTTGACATCGCGGACGCCATCGGAAAACGCAGAGATGATGGCCTCGTCCATCACCTTGGGGATCTTGAGGCGAACGTTGTTGAAGAGCTGGATGTACTTCTGGAGGGTCTCTCCTGGTTGTTGCTTGACGCGGCGGAGGTCACCCGCAGCCGGTGGGCGGTCGCGAGTGCCCTGGAAGTTGGCGAGGAAACGATCGCGCATTTTGTCCCAGGAGGAGATCGAGCCTGGAGGAAGATTCAGGAGCCAGGAGCGGGCACCATCATTGAGAGCCATGCGAAACCAGTTCGCCATGACTTTCTCGTCACTGTTGGCTGCCTCGATGGTCAGCTCGTAGAGCTGCAAGAACTCCACGGGGTCGGGGGTGCCGTCGTAGCGAGGTGGCAGATCCGGCTTGAACTTGCCCCGCCAACCGACGCTACGCAGCTCAGGGGTGAATGCGCGGAAGCCTGCCGTCGTCACCGGGACTCTGCGCTAGTGGAGAACTTGACCTTGATGCGGTCTGTGCACCGCCGCCATGGGCGGCACGCGGTTTTGTCGTGGCGGCACAGGGAGCGCAGGGGCATTTTCTCGTGGCCGAGGGACTTCTTGGCAGCTTCTTTCTTCCTACGCGGGCGCCGGACGCGGTAGGTTGTGCCGTGGGGCTGCGCGCCTGGGCGCCAAGACTCTGTCTTGGGGCGGAGGTGGTGGAGGCACTTCGCGGGCCACGCCGCCCGCGGCTAGCAGAGGGCGAGGTGGTGAGAGGGACGGTGCAGGGGAGCCCCCTGCGGTGCTGAAAAGCTCGGCGATGCGGTCGACCAGTCCTCATAGACATCGTCGATTGGGCGGTAGCACAGGAGCTCGCGCGCCATGCATAGAGAAGCCTACGCGTCCACAGGAGCGCGACGAGCATGGGATGAGGAACCGGCTGGGGTCAGCGATGGAGTGGCAGTGTGGCCGTCCCGCCGCACCGAGGGATGCAGAGAGGAGGCTTGCTGCTCGTTCCCCGCCGGGCCGGTGGCGGCGTTGGCGGCAGGCGACGGAGAACGATGGGGAGGCCCGCCGATGGAAGCCGTCTGAGCAACGCGGGTGGTGAGGGCAGCCCACCGCTCAGCGCGAGCGCGGTGAGCGTCCGACATGGAGACGATGGAGCAACGAGACGCGGAGCGACGGAAGGGAAGCTTTAGCACACCCCTACCTGGCGCGCCAAATGTCGGGTCACGGGTTCTGGCAAAACCCTCAAGGTTCGAACACTGGGGTGCGCGCAAAGATCTCCCCCTACCGATCCACGTCCTAACTCAGCTAAGATCTTACAAACTAACTCGACGAACTCGCAACACAAAGTACACAAGATTTATGCTGGTTCGGGCCACCGTTGTGGTGTAATACCCTACTCCTGTGTGGTGGTGGTGGATTGCCTCTCGGGCTGAGGATGAACAGTACAGGGGGAAGAACAGCCTCCCGAGGAGAGGTGTTCTTGTGCTTGGTGGATGTGATTGTGGGGATGAACTAGTTCTAGTCTAAGATGAGGTCAACCCCCGCTACGATGGTGGCTAGTCCTCTTTATAGTGGCCTTGGTCCTCTTCCCAAATATTGAGCGGGAAGGGAGCCCACAACGGCCAATTTGAAGGGGGTCAGCTAGTATAAGCTATCCTGATAAAAGCAGTCTTCGCCTGCCAAAGGCTCTAGTGGTGACGCCATCTTGGGCTCCACGGTGACCTCTGTCTTGCCGTCCTTCTGGTCTTGGTCTTGTTGCACTGATATGGAAACCTTTGCTTGATGCCTCGGTACTCCGCGCCTGCGCCTGCTTCCTTAGCATCGAAGAGGAAACAAGGACACTGTGCGCGCTGGCGCCCGCCTGGCCTTGGTCGTCATGGCTCATGTCACTAGAACCTCGTGAGGTTTGCCTGGCCTTGAACTCTCCGCCCCTTGCGAGCCAACCTGGT
Source organism: Aegilops tauschii subsp. strangulata (assembly GCF_002575655.3). Taxonomy (NCBI): domain Eukaryota; kingdom Viridiplantae; phylum Streptophyta; class Magnoliopsida; order Poales; family Poaceae; genus Aegilops; species Aegilops tauschii. Next base: position 403,395,027 of record NC_053035.3, read on the forward strand.
GAGGCCGCTCCTGAGGAGGTCTTGTGTCGCCTGCCTCGCGAGGTTTGGCTCCTCGCGAGGGTCTTGAGTCTTTGCTGGCGAAGATGGGCCATACGGGCCTGCTCGCAGAGCCACGCCATGGGCCGCAGGCAGGCAAGTCTAGGGACCCCCGTTCCGAGAACGCCAACAATAGAATATGTATTGAGTATAGCCAAATTCGATTGGTGTCACATGCATAACAATACAAAATTGTACCCATAGCAAATGAAAATCAAATTGCAGAACTAAACCAAACAGTTAATAGACAGCAGACCAAATGAACCAAAATAGTTAACTGAGCACGACATTGCGGAATAGAAACACGTTCTAGAAGATAAGACAGTTAACAAAACAAAGAATGCTTGAGAACAGTACTATGAAATGTAGCAATTGTTGGACCAAAGTGTTAGTTGAACATTACATTTTAGAGGACCAAACTTTTAACTGAACATCAGATTGCATATTAACATTACACAGGACAAATCACTAGAAGGCACTGGCGGTGGCCTCGAGAAAACAACAGGAACTGTATTTTAAAGTAGACAACCGCGTGGCGGTGTCAACGGTGGCCTCGAAGACGAGGTGCTCCTCCAAGATCTGGCGGTCGACACGCGTGGCAGCCATAGCGACCTCGTGCATGCATGCGGCCACATGCTACTGAGCTCCACATTATACTACGTGCAAAATGGCTATGTGTGCGCTTAATTGGAGGAGGGGGGCAGTGATTTCGGTGGAATGTGTCGCGCCGTCGGTCGGGGCATGTGGGACGGGAATGGAGGAGGATGGTGTGGGTGGGGTATGGATTACCTGACCATATCGACGAGGCCGTGCAGCAAGAAGAAGGGTCGGCGGCGAGGAGGCCGCACAACAAGAAGAAGGGTCGATGGCGAGGAGGCGGCGCTACAAGAAGAAGGGTCGCCGGCGAGGAGGCGGCACTGCAAGAAGAAGGGTAGCCGGCGAGGAGGCGGCACTGCAAGAAGAAGGGTCGCTAGTGAGGAGGCTGAGCTGCCAGTAAGCAGCAGTGAAGGTTTGAACTTGGAAAGCAAGGAGGAACAGTGGAAATGTGGCTTTTGGTGGGAGGGAGGGGGCGGGGAGATAGATATTTCCGTGGTGGCAAGTAAATTTCGCTCGGTGTCGCGAGAAACTGGCGCTTAAGTGTGGTTCAAGCGGGGGCGGTGGACTGTAGACGACGAAGCTTCCTGCGTAAGCCAGACAAGACGGTGCGCTAAGATATTTTATATCGCACCCCACATGATTCTTTCTAGTAAACTGTTTGTGGTATACCTGATTTTTTCATTATGTTTTGAAAGACAAAATGGTGTTACTGAGGGAAAGGGTGGTGTTTGAATAGCTAGAACATTTACGTATAGTGAACATGCAACTAGTACATGAGTGTCGTGTTTAAATTTGGAATTATTCCGGGTTCGTTTGGCATTTGTATGCATTAGTTGAGTTTCTGGGCATTTAATGTGCATAATTCAAATTTGAACTACAAGCACATGCTCCAATGCACCAAAGTTTGTTGAAAAATCACATGTGTGTCTTTGGGTGAATTTCTAGGTCCAATGCAAGAAATGGGAATGAAATTCAAACATGTGGGCGTCGTGGTTCGGCCGGAAAGATTGAGAAACTTGGTTTTTTTAATTCTTGTAAGTCCAAAACACGCCTGAAAATAATGAAACTTGGCATGGTGTCATGACATGGCACCAACATGCTGCTATAATTTTTTGGCCGAATTGGGAGAAGCTTTGCTGTAAGCTTCTTGCAAACCGGAGCTTCCCTCAAGAAGGTTTGTGGTTCCGAGTGGGAACGTGTCACCTCTGTGTGTGAAACGACATACGTACACTGCCTTCTCCCACCTTAATTTTTTTACACAGGCAGATTAGACCAAATAGAAGTATCGTGCTAAATTTTGGAATTATTCCGGGTTCGTTTGGCCTTTTTTATACATTAATTGAGTTTTTGTGCATTTAATGTGCATAATTCAAATATGAACTACAAGCACATGCTCCAGTGCACCAAAGTTGGTTGAAAAATCACATGTGTGTACTTGGGTGAATTTCTAGGTCCCATGCAAGAAATGAGAATGAAATTCAAACATCTGGGCGTCGTGGCTCGGCCAGAAAGATTCAGAAACTTAGTTTTTTAATTCCTGTAAATCGAAAACACGCCTGAAAATCATGAAACTTGGCATGGTGTATGACATGGCACCAACATGCTGTGGAAATTTTTCTGACCGAATTGGGACAAGCTTTTGTGTAAGCTTCTTGCAAACCAGAGCTTCCCTCAACAAGGCTCGTGGTTCCGAGAGGGAACGTGTCACCTCCGTGTGTGAAACGACATATGTACACTGCCTTCTCCTGCCTTAATTTTTTTACACAGGCAGATTAGACCAAATAGAAGTATCGTGCTAAATTTTGGAATTATTCCGGGTTCATTTGGCCTTTTTATACATTAATTGAGTTTCTGCACATTTAATGTGCATAATACAAATTTGAACTACAAGCACATGCTCCAGTGCACCAAAGTTGGTTGAAAAATCACATGTGTGTCCTTGGGTGAATTTCTAGGTCTCATGCAAGAAATGGGAATGAAATTCAAACATCTGGGCGTTGTGGCTCGGCCGGAAAGATTGAGAAACCTGATTTTTTAATTCCTGTAAATCCAAAACATGCCTGAAAATCATGAAACTTGGCATGGTGTCATGACATGGCACGAACATGTTGCGGTAATTTTCTTGGCCGAATTGGGACAAGCTTTGGTGTAAGCTTCTTGCAAACCGGAGCCTCCCTCAAGAAGCTCGTGGTTCCGAGAGGGAACGTGTCACCTCCGTGTGCGAAACGACATACGTATACTGCCTTCTCCCGCCTTAATTTTTTACACAGGCAGATTAGACCAAAAATAAGTATCGTGCTAAATTTCGGAATTATTCCGGGTTCGTTTGGCCTTTTTATACTTTAATTGAGTTTCTGTGCATTTAATGTGCATAATTCAAATTTGAACTACAAGCACATCCTCCAGTGCACCAAAGTTGGTTGAAAAATCACATGTGTGTCCTTGGGTGAATTTCTAGGTCCCATGCAAGAAATGGAAATGAAATTCAAACATATGGGCGTCGTGGCTCAGCCGAAAAGATTGAGAAACTTGGTTTTTTAATTCTTGTAAATCCAAAACACGCCTGAAAATCATGAAACTTGGCATGGTGTCATGACATGGCACCAACTTGCTGTGGTATTTTTTTGGCCGAATTGGCACAAGCTTTGGTGTAAGCTTCTTGCAAACCAGAGCTTCCCTCAAGAAGGCTCGTGGTTCCGAGAGGGAAAGTGTCACCTCCGTGTGTGAAACGACATACGTAGACTGCCTTCTCCCCCTTAATTTTTCACACAGTCAGAGTAGGCCAAATAGAAGTATCGCGCTAAATTTTGGAATTATTCTGGGTTCATTTGGCCTTTTTTATACATGAATTGAGTTTCTTCACATTTAATGTGCATAATTCAAATTTGAACTGCAAGCACATGCTCCAGTGCACCAAAGTTGGTTGAAAACTCACATGTGTGTCCTTGGGTGAATTTCTAGGTCCCATGCAATAAATGGGAATGAAATTCAAACATCTGGGTGTCGTGGCTCGGACGGAAAGATTGAGAAACTTGGTTTTCTAATTCCTGTAAATCCAAAACACGCCTGAAAATCATGAAACTTGGCATGGTGTCTTGACATGGCACCAACATGATGTGGTAATTTTTCTGTCCGATTTGCAAAGGTGCACACATTAATAATCGACAAAGTCATTTTGGAACAAGTGTTGTCACGTTACAAATCGGAAACACAAGTATTATTGAAACCATGGGCGTTCTACTTACCAATTACGTGCCGCCACGCGTCCCCTTTTTTATTGGCTAGGAGGTGCCGTGTGGGGTAGCTATTTGAGTACGGGAGGCGTGCGATCAGACCCCTGCACGTGATCATCGGGAGGAGAGCCGTTTGACCTCTACCTGCCGCGCACCTCCCTCCCAACGTCTCCATTAATGGCGCCCAAGCCCCTGTTCTACGGCGTGCCTATATGTCTCACTGGACTAAGATTTAGGAGAGAAAAATGAAAATCTGAAAAGAAAGTTTTGCACAGTTCTTGATGTAAGATCCGACGGACCTATATAGCATCGACTACGAGTTATAGCAAGCATGATGAATATAAGGACGATGACACTGGATAATAGTTGTCTTAAATATTTAGGAACATAATTAAAATCCCCGCAAAAAAGGAACATAATTTAAAAAAGCCACATGCGACAACACCCAAAATACAAAAGGCAAAAGAAGAAGGAAGACAATGATCTGGCTCTCGCTGATCTCTAATTTCTTCATGCATTGCTGCAGGCCGCAGGAACTAGTCTCCGCGGCGAGCGGCGATGAGCACTTTCTTGTCCTCAAGATGCTGCTTGAGAGCATCCACCGATTCCTCCACCAGCCATCTCCGCTTGATGCCCGGCATGGCATTCTTGTCCATAAGTTTCTCGATGATGACACCACTCCTCTTCAACAAGGCAGTGGTCTCCTCCTGCTGCTCCAAACTTCCGACGATCTTCGCCCTCAGCAGGCCGCGCTCGGCACGGAGCTTCGCATTGCTCTCATTTAGTTGCCGGATGACGCCGGCAAAAGAGGCTTTCATGTTGTCCTGCAACCTCGCCCAGCAGGATATCTGACCCATCTGGCTATGGACGATCAGATGCATGCACCTGTAAGAGTCCTTGCCTACCCGCAAGACATTTTCCCAGGCTGCCACGGTGCGCGAGGACATCTCTGCTGCATTCGCGGTGCGGCGGGACATCTCTTCTGCTTCCACGGCGCGGCCGAACCAGTCTACCGCATCGATGATGCGGCGAGACCTGCTTGCTGCTTCGGCGGTGCGGCGGGACCTCTCTGCTGCTATGGCCGCACGGCGGGACATGCCGGCTGCATTCGTGGCGAGGCGGGACATCTCTCGTGCTTCCGCTTCCATTCTCACATCTCCCTGGTGGCAATCTCTCGACCCAGAACTCACGCTGGCCATGGCTCACGCAAGGGAACGATGATGAATGACTTGTTTGTTTTTGTGGATGAAGAGTTGAGGAGGAATGTGTAGTCATCTTGGAGTAGTAGTATTTATAACCGAGTACTAATACGCTCCTAAGTGGGAAATTGTTTAGGTTTTGATCGGTATGAACAGGTTTGCAATTTGGAATGTGACATGACGCATGCTCAAAATTTACTGACGGTTATAAGTGCGGCACTATTCCCGGAGGGCGTAACGTGGGCACGTATGCCTTCTCGGCCGCGTACGTGGCGTTTGCACCATTGGGTGCACCGCAATAGGCAATGCCTGCACACGTCTTGTTCCAACAACCGTGCCCGCTCGTTATTACCATCACGCACGCTTCTTTTAATTAGAATGTGTGTGCCCGTCTAGCGCACACACGTTGATCTATCTAACTGTTTCAGTTTGTTGTGGCTAATAGCAAACAGTTCATCCGTGTGAAGTGTATGCCATCCATCGCAGACACTTTGATCTGGCTGACCCGTTTCTATTATGTTGCCTAATCGCAAACAGTTAATCCTTCTGAAGCGTATGCCCTCAATCGCACACACCATTATCTAGCTGCTCGTTTCTATTTTTCCTCCTCATCACAAACAGTTCATCTGAGTGAACCGAATGCTGTATATCGCACATGCCTTCATCTGGCTACCCATTTCTTTTGTTCCGCCTCATCGCAAATAGGTCATTGAACTGAACCGTATGCCTTGCATCGCACACGCAACTAAAATCTGAACCGTGTTTGATGGCACTGCCATTGCAAACGTTTTGCACCTTTTTTGACAGTTCTTTTACACCACCGTTTGCGATTATTGCATCGCACACAGTTTCATCGAAGGGTCTCTAATCGTAGTGTTGCGTTAGCAGCATCCTGTAGTAGTGGGCCCTCCGTTTGGAAGGAGCACCTTTATCCACTGCCTTGCTAATTTCCTTCCGCTTTGTGGATTTTTAATTGTCAAGTAAAACCGATAAGAAAAAGCAATAAAATTCACTCTTCAGAACTCATTCGTGCATGATACTGACAATCACTACTCTGATGTAAGGCAAACACATGATACCAGGATGGAATATGTACGAAAAATAGGACGACATGGCATATTCACAACTATTTGTGTAAACTAAGTAGAAGCCATTTCAACAAATAAGAAGCAATGCAAGATAGACACGACATGAAAGATGCAACCAACATGGCTCTGCCAAGTTAAAAGCATCCCATCATAAAGGGCGTATCAACAGATTAGAAGTAGCGCATGCTATAAATCATATGAAAGATGCAACTAATATCTGCATATACTAAAGGTGTCTCGTCATATTGACTGATGCGGGATACAAAAAAATAGTTTTATGTAAGGACATGCTTAATAGACAGATGTACTATGTACTAAAAACAGGAAGGCATGTCACATTAACAGGTATAATGTATAAACTAAGCAGAATAGCACATGCAATTTAACCAGATTGGAAGAATTACAATCTAGACACCATATGCAACATGCAACCACATATCACGCTGCCAAGTTAGAGCAAGCAACTATGATGCTGGTGTAGGGGAAATGCGGTCATCAACTACAAAGCTACGTTCACTATCTTCATCTAGCCTTGCTGTTTCTTGAGAATCATGTGGGGAGGCTGACACAACATTCTTTAAAAGAGCATATTTTCTCACAGTAACCCACTGACGTGACTATCTCATCATAAGTGATTGATGAGGGATACACAAGAACATTAGTTTGATGTAAGAACATGGTTAATAGACAGATGTACTAGCTAGTATGCACCAAAAAGAGGAAGGCATGTTATATTCAAAGGTATAACCTGTAAGCTAAGCAGATGCAATTTAACCAAATTGGAAGTAATAAGAGCTAGACACTATATGCAACATGTGACCACATATGACACCGCGAAGTTAAAGAACGCACCTACGATGGTGGTTCATGGCGAGCGAGATCATCAACTCCGTAGCTACGCTTACCGTCTCCATCTATTGAACATGCAACTTTTAAAGCGCTGAAACGTGTCGTGCTTGCCAACAAAGAAAACAGGAGCGACTTCTCTCTTTTATTACATGCTTCTGTCAAGGCAGAGTCTGAAATACCCATGCATAAAAAAAACAATAGTGAGAGTATGGGTGAAGTGTCTGCAGAACTAGTGCACTGTAAAAGTACCACATAGCAGGTGGCTGAAAAATAAATGACAGGAGACATATGATAGCACTACAACATTGCATGGCAAACAAAATTAGATTCTACTCCGTATGATTTGTAATATATGAGCGCAGGGATGGCTGGGAAATGCAGGTACTCCTCCAGCACACCACAACATGTAATCTATCAAAATAACAGTCGATTGAAAATAAATAGGTCATTCAATTTTTTATGAACCGTCCGATCTACAAGGAACGGGTAGATGGCCTTCGTCTCCCTCCCGCCAGTCATTGTTGACGATCTTTCTCGAACCGCCAGGGTCCACCGGCCCAGACCTCTGCCTCCACTGCCCCGCCCTCCTCTCGACCTCACACCACCGCCGTGCTTGGCAGCGCCCCCCGGCCATCCCTTTAAGCTCGGCCGACCTCCGGATCGGGCGCCAGCAGCTCCTAGGCCCCACACACCCCTAAGATAAACACCGAGGCGCTGCTTCCCCGGCATAATAGGCGGACTAACGCCTGTTACGCTGGGGAATGCTTCCTTTAATTGGGAATCAAATGACCAGGAATTGAAATCCAGGGTGGCGACGGACCTCTTGCTAAGGTGAAATAGTATATGAGGAGAAACCTTGTGCATCACGAGTTACTAGGAACATCCACTGGTACAACGAGGTGCTATACAAATGGTTTTTAACCCCTTTCGACGACGGCATTTGGAACCGTCACCAAGTGAGTGTGGGCGATAGGGGGTCCTTCCCACACGACCTAGAAACCGTCGGGGATATGCCCTCCTGGCACACACGCTCGGCAAAATGAGGTCGTGTGCGACTAGCGAGCGATCAAATACAGTTATACATATAGTAGTGCTAAAAAATACAATAATACAGCCGAAATCATTTCCGGTCGTAAGTACATCCCACACAGTCAGTCCTCGCTAAAAGTTTCCATTCGTATATACATCCCACACAGTCGCTCCAAGGAAAACGTTTCCGTTGGCAGGTACATCACACACAATTTTCCCCGTTAAATCGTTTGTGATAGCATTGCCATTGCACATAATATTAACAATTTTATCGTTTGCGTTATTGAATGCATCAAACACCGTGCGTAAAAGAAACTGTGTGGCAAAGGCTGTCCATCACACACAGTTTTTATGTGGTAAATGTTTGCGCAAGGTGGCCTAACGCAAACAGTTTTCAAGAGAATGTCGTGTGTGATCGTTCATTGATCCAACACGGTTTATTCCTAGAAACTGTGTGCATTGCCTGAGGTCATCGCCCACGGTGTTTTCTCAATAATCGTTTACAATAGAAAAAGGCAATTAGTAGGCTAATTGGCCATTAGCAGGCTAATTTCCCTATTATTAATAATCTATTTATTAATCTAATTGACAGTCATATTGAGCAAATAATATATTTCTTTTCCATATTAAGGAAGCAGGATTTCATAATTTAAATACGTCAGAGTACAACATGATATAGCTTCAACACTCAGCTACCCCATTAGACAACTGCACCAGCACCAAGTTTCACATGCAACATCTAGAACCTTTCGAAATTAGCATCATAGATGGTACATAGACAGATGCATCTCATCTGGAAAACGGCTGAAGCGGAAGGCGAATATTGTGCCTTCTTTGATGTTCAAGGTCTTTGCAACTTTAGGCCAGTGCCTGTGGATGATTGACCGCCCATCCTTCGTCCTCTTCAGGAACACTTCAATATTGAACCGTGGGTGTTGTACGAAAACCTTCCTCACCTCCTGACCATAGAGGTGTTTGAGAGGTAATCATCAGTGAACTGCTTTGGAAGGGCCTGAAAACAAGGATGTGCATAAATATCTTCTCTATATTGGAAATGGGGCAAAGGAATAAAAAGAGGCAAGGTATAATAGTTAGTACCATCTTGTAGTTAACTGATGTCTTCTTCATTGTGTAGACAAAGATCTTGTTGTTTTTTGTCGCTAATTTCTTTATCCTAACAATGTTTCTTGGTTTCTTGACTTGATTGATATTGATGGACAACTCATTTCCCCATATGCAAAAAGGGTCGAACAGTGGGTCAAAACCTCTGACAATAGGACCTACATGTGCAAGACCAAATTGTTAAAAACCTAAATATTAGAATGGTTCCTGCAATTGCACAATAATGTGTTATTAGACAACAGACCATGCACATGCTAACCTCGATTGTAAACCTCAGTGCTTCCCATTGTTTCCCTGCAACACATATAAGGAAGTTAGTCATTAGGTTAACTAAAGGTTCTCCTGCTATCAGTAAAATATGTTGATGAAAAATAAGCACATTGCAGATTCATCAAATTAATTCAAGCCACATGGAAAACACATTTATCCAAACCAAGCATGATTAAGAAATAGGAAATATAGCACTTGTATATGTTTCTCATGTATTAAGTGCAGCCAAATTCGATTTATTCCTCACGTGCACAACAATACAAAATCAAATCTGTGTCCTTGGGTGCATGCTTAGGTCCATGCAAGAAATGAGAATGAATTTCAAACACCCTGCCACTGTCGCTTAGCCGCAAACGTTGAGATACCTGGTTTTTAAGTTCTAGTAAATCCAAAACTCGTTTGAAATTCATGAAACTTGGCATGCTATCATGGAGCGGCATCAACATGCTGTGGTAAATTTTTTGTCCCATTTGGGGCAGGTTTGGGCATAAGCTTCTCACAAACCAGAGCTTCTCACAACAAGCCAGATGGTTTCGGTAGGGAACGTGCCACCTTTGGTGACAAAATGATATCCGTTGCCTCTTATTGCTTTCATAAAATTTCTAGTGTCAACATAGAACAACAGGACTGTTGTGTTAAATTTTGGAGTTTTTCGGGGTTTCTTTGGATATTTTTATATATTAACTGGGTTTTCTAGGCATTTTACGTGTACAATTCGAATTTAAACTACATGCACATGCTCCAGTGCATATAAATTGGTTCAAAAATCAAATTTGTGTCGTTGGGTGCATGCTTAGGTCCCATGCAAGAAATGGGAATGAATTTCAAACACGCTGCGACCATCCTCGGCCGCAAACATTGAGATACCTTGTTTTTAAATTCTAGTAAATCCAAAACTCGTCTACAATCCATGAAACTTTGCATGCTATCATGGAGCAGCATCAGCATGCCGTGGTAAATTTTTTGTCCCATTTGGGGCAGGTTTGGGCATAAGCTTCTCACAAACCAGAGCTTCTCACAACAAGCCTGAAGGTTTGGGTAGGGAACGTGCCACCTTTGGGGACGAAATGATATCCATTGCCTCTTTTTGCTTTCTTTGGACATTTTTATACATTAACTGGGTTTTCTAGGCATTTCATGTCCATAATTCAGATTTGAACTACATGCACAAGCTCGAGTGCATATAAATTGGTTGAAAAATCAAATCCGTGTCCTTCGGGGCATTCTTAGGTCCCATGCAAGAAATGGGAATGAATTTCAAACACCAGGGCACTGTTGATTGCCGGTAAAACATTGAGATACCTGGTTTTTAAATTCTAGTAAATCCAAAACTCGTCTGAAATTTATGAAACTTGGCATGCTATCATGGAGCAGCATCAACATGTCGTGGTAAATTTTTTGTCCCATTTGGGGTAGATTTGGGCATAAGCTTCTCACAAACCAGAGCTTCTCACAACAAGCCTGATGTTTTCGGTAGGGACTGTTTCACCTTTGTGGACGAAACGATATCCGTTGCCTCTTCTTGATTTAAATTTTTTCTCTAGTGTCAACATAGAACAACATGAGTGTAGTGTTAAATTTTGGAATTTTTCAGGGTTCGTTTGGACATTTTTATACATTAATTGATTTTTCAATGCTTTTATGTGCATAATTCAAATTTGAACTACATGCACATGCTCCAGGGCATATAAATTGGTTGAAAAATCAAATCTGTGTCCTTGGGTGCATGCTTAGGTCCCATGCAAGAAACAGGAATAAATTTCAAACACCAGGGCACTATTGATTGCCGGCAAAATGTTGAGATACTTTGTTTTCAAATTCTAGTAAATCCAAAACTCGTCTGAAATTCATGAAACTTGGCATGCTATCATGGAATTCGCAGTGTGACTGAATGAAAGATAGGGTTTGAACGAACTTGCTTTTTTTCTATTAATGTACAGACTTATTAAACGATTTTCTTTTGAAAATAACCTCAATGGTTTTTGAATATAAAACTACTCATCGCAAACGTTTTAGTTAGAACACCCGCATGCAAACCGACAGCTTCCCCAGGAAGCCAAGGGAAAATGTGCCGAGCAGGATTTGTGCAGCTCTTGATCGCAAACGTTTTAGATAGAACACCCGTATGCAAAGTGAGAGCTATGGTCTTCCCCCTTAAGTCAAGGAAAATTTGCAGCGTAGGATTTGTGCATCCCTTCAACGCAAACGGTTGTTCTGGTTGACCTGTGTGCAACCACGTACAAACAATTTGGTAAGATTTGCATCTGTCAAATTGGGTATGTTGCCATTTGTCAAACTGGAAAGATTGACATTTGTTGATCTAGTAACATTGCCATTTGTCATCCTTGTAACACTGTGGTTTGTCAAAATATGTAGTTAAAATTCACTAGCACTATCTATTTTTTGCAACTAAAATTCAGTAATTAAGCATAGATTTCATTCATAGATTAAGCAGTCGTTCTTTATACAAATAGTTCAACTCAACAGCTGAACCGACCAAACTTTTCCCCAATTGTTGCCAACCACGTACTGAAATAGCTAGCTCAACTATATATACTAGCTAATTTTAAGTATGTTGTACAGTTCCACCACATCTATAGTCAGATGAACTGAACAAAATAGCCCCTAAATACTACTACTACGGAGGGGCTTTGTACTACTTCTGGCAGCCTCTCCTCTGTCGAGCGCACTCAGTAAGAGGCAGAGGAGGAGGAGCCTACCGACGAGCTGGACAAGTGCAATATGGTGCCTGCCGCTGCTGCAGCTTCATCGATGCTCACCTCGAACGTCCTCTACCGCTCCAGAAGACCCCTCTCAAAGCGGTGGTTCTCCTCATAGATCTTCTTATTCCTCGGCTCTAAGGTGGCATGTGCCACGGCCATGGGGGCGGTAAGGCTCTTTGCATGCTCGACGAGGCGCTCCTCCTCCTCCCGCTGGAACTCGGTGTAGCGCGCAAGGTCGCTGACGCAAATGCGGGGCCTCCACCTCCGCCTCCCGCCTTCGGGCGGCGGTGGCGGAGCGGGTGATGACCCTAGCGGTCAATGGTGGGCTGACGGCCATGGTGGCCGATGATGGGGTGGCGGCCACGACCACCACCTCCCGCCTTCTGGCCACGGTGGTGGAGCGGGTGATGGCTGGCAGTGGGGTGGCGGCCGCGACGGCCACCACCCGCCTTCGGGCCGCGGCAGCGGAGCGGGCGATGGCCCTGGCTTTCGACGATGGTGTTGTCGCAACGGTGGCCGGCAATAGCTGCCGACGGGCAGCAGCGGCGGAGCGTGTGGTGGGTGTTCCGCGCACACCCAAAAGGGATGCCACGCGCACTTTACTACACCGGGGACTGTACCGTCGCCGCGGTGTAGCCTCCCAGTTGGAGCTGTCCTCTCGTGACGGCGGAGTGGCTGAGCATTGACGACAGACCAGTGGCATTGGCGATTGTGGGAGAAGCAGACGAGATAAGCTACAGGGAGGCAGGGGAAAATGCGATGTAGGACTCGCCGACCATGAGGGTTTATATAGAAGGACGGTAAGCATTGGGATTTTGGGGGATTTCACCGAGTCGGGCGGGAAGCTTGCGCAGGAACCTACGAGGTTGCGCGGGAACGGGCTCACCGATGATTCATTGGCGCCACTTCGAGCCACCGTTTGGCCAAAAGAACGCCCCCGCGTGCTGCGCAGGCTTGCGCAATAAGCCATCTGCGGCAGCGGGGTGACATGACGTGCTAGAGGAGGACGAAAGGCCACATACACATACGGTTAATACAAAAAAACGTTTGCGGTCTAATTACCTACTATACCCCCATCCTGTTTTATAAGTAGGATTTAACTAATAAAATACGAATGCATGTCGCCAAAGATTATATAGTTGGATTCATATATGAACATAGTTTCCAATTATATAATTTTTATAACATCCATTAATTAACATTTGTTGGTTAAATTTAAAGGCAAAGTATGGCACAGAATATAAATGGGACTATAGACCAAGACGGAGGTAGTAGCACATGGCCGCTCTCTACGCAGTGACGCAACTGTCCGCCGGCTTGTAGGCGACCATTTTCTGCGTGTTCAACCGCTCTATGCGTGTGGTTGCTTGCGGTTGAGGCGGCCGCAGCGCGTTATGCTCTCGCGTACCTCCGGGTGCTCTTCACTTGTCCCTCCACGCGCACTGCCAATGTTTGGGGCCTGCGCACGGTCACACACGTTCGTTTGCATGCGGTTGCGCCGGGCGCGGCGCGACCAATGCAGTCACCCGCTACAAAAACTGCCATGCGGACACGCGGAAATATGCCCTACAGGCAATAATAAAGTTGTTACTTTATATTTCCTTATATCATGATAAATGTTTATTATTCATGCTAGAGTTGTATTAACCAGAAACTTGATACATGTGTGGATACATCGACAAAACACCGTGTCCCTAGTAAGCCTCTACTAGACTAGATCATTAGTCAAAGATGGTTAAGTTTCCTAACCATGGACATGTGTTGTCATTTGATGAACGGGATCACATCATTAGGAGAATGATGTGATGCACAAGACCCATTCGTTAGCATAGGATATTGATCGTTCAGTTTTATTGCTACTGGTTTCTTCATGTCAAATACATATTCCTTCGACTATGAGATTATGCAACTCCCGGATACCGGAGGAATACCAGAGAGGTGTCTCGGTCATGTCTACATAGTTCTCGAACCCGTAGGGTCCGCATGCTCAATGTTCGATGACGAGTTTTTATTATATGAGTTATGTGATTTGGTGACCGAATGTTGTTCGGAGTCCCGGATGAGATCACGGATATGTCGAGGAGTTTCGAAATGGTTGAGAGGTAAAGATTGATATATAGGACAATGGTATTCGGACACAGAAACACTACTAGGAAAAGGGCTATAGATGGAATGGCCACTAATGGCGCACCAGACATGTGGTGCGCCATTGCTATGTAGCAGTGGCGCACCATGTGCTAGTGCGCCATTAGTGTGAAAGACACTAATGGCGCACCAGACACACGGTGCGCCATTAGTAACAATTTTTTTTATTTTTCCAAATATACTAATGGCGCACCAGGGCACAGTGCGCCATTACTAGTTCTAACTAGTAATGGCGCACCAGCCACATAGTGCGCCACTACTATATTTTTTTTTGCAAAACTACTAATGGCGCACCAGGGAACAGTGCGCCATTACTAGTTTAAGCTAGTAATGGCGCACTGTTCCACGGTGCGCCATTAGTGTATATTTCATGGACACTTGATCTCGATCCCCCTCCATCTTGATCGCTATCCCACCTCGCCAGATCCAATCCCCCTCGCCACCGAGCACCCCCCGCACCCTCTACCCCGCTCCACCGGCCGCCGCCACCGACCCCCCACACCCTCCCCCGCTCCACCGCCGCCGACGACCCACCGCACCCTTCCCTGCTCCACCGCCGCCGATGACCCACCGCACCCTCCCCCGCTCCACCGCCGCCGACGACCCACCGCACCCTAGCTCCCCTGCTCCACCGCTGCCGACGACCCACCGCACCCTCCCCGGCCCGCTCCACCGCCGCCAACGACCCCCCGCACCCTCCCTAGCCCGCTCCACCGTCACAAATGAATGCAACTAAAATTGCAAAAAAAAACAAATTTGATTATATTTTCAAATAACAAATTTGATGATATTTTCAAATATTAAATTTGATGATATTTTTTCATATTCATAAATATTTTCAAATAACAAATTTGATGATATTTTAAAAAAAATTATTACTGTTTTTGTAAAAAATTATTACTATTTCATATTCATATTCATTTTCTAAAAAATTATTACATGCAACAAATAATAATAAAAAAATGGCGCACCAGTGGTGCGCCATTAGTAAAAAATACTAGTGGCGTGGTACTAGTGGCGCACCAGTAGTGCGCCATTAGTAGGCAAAACTGGTGCGCCACTAGTAGGCCTTTTCCTAGTAGTGGAAGTGTTTCGGGATGCACCGGGTAATTATCGGGTCACCACAAGGGGTTCCGGGCACCCCCGACAAAAGATATTGGCCTTATGGGCCAACAGGGGAAACACACCAGCCACAAAGGGGCTGGAGCGCCCCCCATATGGGCTGGACAAATTGGAGAAGGGAAGGGGAAGGAGGAAAGGAAAAAGGGAATAGGATTCCCCCTTCACCCTCTTCCCTTCCTACTCCGAATAGGAATAGGAAAGGGAAGAGGCCGAATTGGGAGTACCCCAAGTAGGATTCCTCCTACTTGGGGCGCCCCCTTAGCTGCCTCCCCTCCCCTCCAACCTATACATATATATATATATATAGGCTAGAACACACACCAACAATTGTTAGCCGTGTACGGCGCCCCCTCCACGGTTTGTGCCTCCGGTCATATCTTCGTAGTGCATATGTGAAGCCCTCCGTGGATCACTTCACCATCACCGTCACCACGCCGTCGTGCTGACGGAACTCTACCTCGACACTTCGCTGGATCAAGAGTTCGAGGGATTTCATCGAGCTGAACATGTGCAGAACTCGGAGGTGCCATATGTTCGGTGCTTGATAGGTCGGTACAAGAAGAAGTTTGTCGGACACGGGTTCCGGCAAAACCCTCAAGGTTCGAACACTGGGGTGCGTGCGAAGATATCCCCCTACCGATCCACATCCTAACTCAGCTAAGATCTTACGAACAAACTCGACGAACTCGCAACACAAAGGACACAAGATTTATACTGGTTCAGGCCACCGTTGTGGTGTAATATCCTACTCCAGTGTGGTGGTGGTGGATTGCCTCTCGGGCTGAGGATGAACAGTATAGGGGGAAGAACAGCCTCCTGAGGAGAGGTGTTCTTGTGCTTGGCGGATGTGATTGTGGGGATGAACTAGTTCTAGTCTAAGATGAGGTCGCCCCCCGCTAAGGTGGTGGCTAGTCCTATTTATATTAGCCTTGGTCCTCTTCCCAAATATTGAGCGGGAAGGGATCCCACAACGGCCAATTTGAAGGGGGACAGCTAGTACAAGTTATTCTGACAAAAGCAGTCTTCGCCTGCCAAAGGCTCTGGTGGTGACGCCGTCTTGGGCTCCACGGTGACCTCCTTCTTGCCGTCCTTTTGTTCTTGGTCTTCTTGCACTGATATGGAAACCTTTGCTTGATGCCTTGGTACCCCGCGCCTGCGCCTGCTTCCTTAGCATAGAAGAGGAAACAAGGACACTGTGCGCGCTGGCGCCCGCCTGGCGTTCGTCGTCATGGCTCACGTCGCTAGAACCTCGCGAGGTTTGCCTGACCTTGAACTCTCCGCCCCTCGCGAGCCAGCCTGGTGAGGCTGCTCCCGAGGAGGTCTTGTGTCGCCCGCCTCGCGAGGCTTGGCCCCTCGCGAGGGTCTTGAGTATTTGCTGGTGAAGATGGGTCGTACGGGCCCGCTCGCAGAGCCACGCCGTGGGCCGCAGGCAGGCAAGTCTGGGGACCCCCATTCCGAGAACGCCGACAGTAGCCCTCGGGCCCAAGGCGCGCTCGGGCTTGGCTTCGAGGCGAAGCCAAGGGTCAAGGGCGAAGGGCCGTGGGCCTGAATAGAATGCGGCCTGGGTCGACACATGGCGGTTGATTGGACGTGGGCATCTCCGCTTCCCCACGCTGCCTCGGCAACTGCCCGACTTGACAAGTTCCTGCGACATGCAAGGAAAACCATCATTACCTGTGATCGTGGGGGTGCTGGTTGGCCTTCTCCTGGTATAAATGGGAGGGGGGCGGAGCCCCCATCGCCCATCTCTTCTTTGCCTATCCTGCTTCTTCTCCTTCCTAGCTCCACCCCTTGCTTGTGTAGACATGGCGCCGATCCGGAGGTTCTCGGCCGCAGAGAAGGGCAAGGCTCCCCTCACTTAGCCCGAGCTGCTCCCGCCGAAGAAGAGGAGGTCCCATCGCCGCGAGATGGTAGTGAGGCCGGTGGTGTCGCCCTTGTATACTTGCGCCGATGGTTCCGGAGGGAGGGGTGACGAGCATCGTCGCCCGTGCCAGGGCCGTGGCCGCCGTCACCCCGGGGGTCCACGCAATGGACTCCTCGTGTGAGGTCGTGATATGGGCGGCGATGCCCCTGAGCACCTGGATTCGCCTCCCGCAGTTATTCGCCGCCGAGATGCCGCCGAGGGGCCTTCGTGAGCTTTGGCAGCAACATGCCGACTGTGACGCCCAAGTGACTGGAGCGGAGATTGGAGCCATTGCCTCCGAGAAGAACTTTATGACCCATGGCTGGGGCGAGATTGCCCGAGTCTGCCACGCGGAGGGTGCCCTCGCGATCCACTTCCAGTACAACGGCACCTCTGTGTTGTTCTTCAAGGTCTTCGACGAGGAAGGCCGCCGCCTAGAGTGCTGTCCTGAAGGAGGTCACCAGGATGACGCTGCGGTGGGCGCTGGGCCCGCCGCAGGCCTCGCCTGCAACTCCTCCAGCGACAGCGGCGACTCCTAGTGGTCCAGCAAATCTCCCAAGCTTTACGAGACTCCGGAGACGAGCGACGACAGCTACATGCCCCCAAGTTCTCGCCGAGCCCGGAGCAAGGCCGCGACGTCCACCCGCCGTCGTCGCTGATCTGGATGGGGTTGGCGCCGGCCTCACATGGCCCACTGTTGATGATGGCGTCGGCGACATCTGGTGCGCGTAGATAGAACTCCTAGGAATTCCTTCCATTTTGTTCCCTGCGAGGAATCAAGAAATGAACCCCGTGGGGGCGTGTAAAGCGTTTGTAATGCCATTTGTCAATATAGCCCTTATTATGAAGATTTGTGCGCGCATATCCTGCCGAGGCTCGGCCTCCCCTTTCCAATCCCGCGGCAGCTTGGTGCTCTATGCTGACATGTCCCGGTCCCCAGGCGGCTGCAGCTGTCGCTGGAATGCCAGGTCACGTGCCGTGGTCAAGGCTAGGAGGTGAGCGGCCCGAGGTCTAGTAAGAGCTCCTGAGGCGCGATGCTCAAGTGGTCCCCTTTAGCGCGCAAGCAGCTATCCTAGGATGGGAAAGGAAGAAAACGTTGCTGCACCAGGGCAGCGAAGCGAGTGAGCGAGGGTCTCGTGCCGTAGCGAATGGTGGATCCAGAGCGAGAACTTATCTTGGCTGTCCGAAGTTAGCTCTTCGAGTCGTGCCGGACTCATGCGTCGGCCACTGTAGTGTAGCTTGGTCAGGCCCGTGCGAGCCTCTCCCCCCCTCTTCTATGTGTTCTCCTGGGTGCTCTGTGTTCTCAGATCGCGGCCCTCGAGCGAGCTCCACTGCCGCTGGTATGCCAGGTCGTGATGCCGTGGTCAAGGCCAGGGGGTGAGGGCTGGAGAGCCAGTAAGAGCTCCTGAGACGCGATGCTCAGGAGCCCCCCTTTAACACGCAAGCGAATCGCACAAGGGAAGAGGGAGAGTCCGCGGTACCGCCCGCTGTTGTGATTGCTGGTTCGCCTCTGGTGCGTGAGAGGGGACTCCCTACTGCGGAGAGCCCCCGGGGCGTGCACAGCCCCGCCCTGACACGTGGCTTGCACGGCAGGGCTAGACGAGGTGTGTCTGGGCACTCGTGAGCCAGTGCAGGACTCACGAGGCACTACCTCAAGGCGGGTTGCGCCTGGTCTTGGTTCTTGTTTGCTGTCTTGGTCCTGCGAGGTGGTTAGACAACCTGCGCCGAGCGAATCTCCTGAGGTTATCGCTTGAGAAGGCCAAGCACCAACGACCCCAGGAGGTGATGTGAACGGGGTCGGCCCGCCAGACAGAGCTCGGCCGTTGGATTTATCGACGCTGCAGGGACGGGCCCGAGCACAGATGCCGTGCCTAATCCTCTGACGCGAAGGGTCCTGAAGAAAGATGACCGGCGCGCGGCTCCCACAATGGGCGACAATCAAGCAGGTGATAGTCATAGATAGATTAAGCATGAAAGGCAACCTAGCTCAGGTAAATGCATAATGATACGGGCCCCCAGCAAGGTAAGCTAAAGACATAAACAAGGAAAGATAAATGCCACAGTGACGGACCCAAGCGGCATGGGAATAATGCAGCCCCCTTTGCGCTCCCAGCTAAATGAACTTGGAAAATATCACCCGGTTCCGTTGATGAAGGGGTGTTGAGGTAGCTGAAGATACGCGGCGAAGGGGTTGCCCCTCACGAGCCACCAGGGCCTTGAGCCTCGGGAGGCTCTGGGGGTCCCGGCGGTTCCTTGAGGACCGTCTCCATCTCCGCCAGGACTGCGTGGTGCCTGGCCTCCTGACCTGCCATGGCGCTCCGCAGGTTGCGCTGGAAGGCAGCGACCACGCTCAGCAGGCCGAACGGTGTGAACGAAGATGTGAGGTGGACCTTCGCAGCGCCCGACACGCGAAGGCCAGAAGCGCTCCTGAGATGCGGCTCGGTTGAGCCCTGGTATGTCCATGCAGATGCGCAGCTCACCACCCTCGCCTGGGTGGGGAGCAGCGCCAGGTGGGCGATCGTCGCCGTGTATTGCTCTTGCTTCCTAAAGCTCCTCAGATACCTTGGTGATGAACTCCTGAGCACCGGGCGCTCCTTGCCCAGTGTCCTCCTGAAGGAAACGTACCGTGAAACACGCCTCCAAGTGATGCCCGAGCGCCTCCCTCGTGACGTTGGCGAGGTCTGAGGCCCTCCAGAAGAGAGCCCCCGAGCCCTGCCCGAGGAGGGCGCTGGGCGCGCCTTCCTATGCGATAGAGCGAGGCGCCCCAGGTGCGGGCGCTGATCCTGACGAGGTGCCACTTGCGGTGGTGCCCTCCTGAGGTCCGGCACGGAGTTGCTGCTTCTTCTTCTTGGGGATGACCTCTAGAGGGTATCGAGCTGCATTGTGTCTGGGGTCTTCGATTGACACTGCTTGGAAGGCGCGCTCGAGGGAGCACACCGCATCTCTTTCTTCGCAGAGGACTGTGATGATCCCGCTGCTTCCTGTCATCTTGAGGACGTTGTAGCCGTGGTGCATCACAGCCATAAACATGGCCAGGGCCGGATACCCGAGGATGGCATTGTATGGTAGACGGATGTGGGCGACGTCGAAGCCGATGAGCTCGGTGCGGTAGTTGTTGCGTTGTCCGAAGGTGACTAGGAGGGGGACCTGAGCAATCGACGTGGTGGAGCCGTCGGTCACTCCTGAGAAAGGCTTGGTGGGCTGAAGCTGATCATACGGCACTTGGAGGCTGTCGAACATCTCGACGGATAGGACGTTGAGCCCTGCGCCGCCGTTGATGAGGGTCTTGGTGACTTGCACGTTGCTGATGACGGGTGAACAAAGCATCGGGAGGATGCCGGCAGTAGCCGCGCACTTGAACTGGTCCGCTGAGCTTGGTGGTGGTCGTCATTCCTTCTTGGCGGTGGCCGTAGTGGACGAAGACCGGCGTTGCCCTGAGGATGACCCTCATGAGGCTGATCCCTCCAGGCACCCTCGCGAGGCTGATCCTGCCAGTGGTCCTCACGAGGCCGGTCGCGCCACTCCTGGCGCAGGCCACAGTCATCCCAGTGTCCGCCACCATGCCCCCCTCCTCGGCCGTAGCCCCGGTCCTTGCGCTCGGGGCATCGACCAAAGCATCCTTCTCGAATGGCTCTGAGCTCTTGACAGTCGCTAGTGTTGTGGCTATGTAGGTTATGGAAGGCGCAGAACAGTCGACTGCTCTTTTGGATGACTCGGGTTGGTCCCTGCCGCGCTTTGTGTCCGGGTCCGCCGCGAGCATGGCTGCTCCCTTGCGCGTCATGTCTTTACCCTTGACTTTCTTCTCCTCCGGGTCCGCAGCCGGGAGCTCGAGGAGGGAGAGGCACCCCTCCTCAGCTCTTGCGCACTTGGTCGCCAGGTTGAACAGCTCCAGAGATGTGCACAGCTCCTTGTGGATGGCGAGCTCCTTCTTCATCTTGACGTCGCGAACGCCATCGGAAAACGCAGAGATGATGGCCTCGTCCGTCACCTTGGGGATCTTCAGGCGAACGTTGTTGAAGCGCTGGATGTACTTCTGGAGGGTCTCTCCTGGTTGTTGCTTGATGCGGCGCAGGTCACCCGCGGGCGGTGGGCGGTCGCGAGTGCCCTGGAAGTTGGCGACGATACGGTCGCGCATCTCGTCCCAGGAGGAGATCGAGCCTGGAGGCAGATTTAGGAACCAGTTCGCCATGCTCAGCTCGTAGAGCTGTAGGAACTCCGCGGGGTCGGGGGCGCCGTCGTAGCGAGGTGGCAGATCCGGCTTGAACTTGCCTGGCCAAGCTACGCTACGCAACTCAGGGGTGAAGGCGCAGCACCCTGCCGTGGTCACCGGGACTCTGCACTGGTGGAGAACATGACCTTGATGGGGTCCGCGCACTGCCGGCGCGAGCGCCATGCGGTTTTGTCGTGGCGGCGCAGGGAGCGCGGGGGCGTTTTCTCGTGGCCGAGGGACTTCTTGGCAGGTTCTTTCTTCCTGCGCGGGCGCCGGATGCGGCAGGTCGCGCCGTGGGGCCGCGCGCCTGGGCGCCAACACTACAAAAAAATGCACTTCCGTGATGATACGTGTTTGTCACAGTAGGTCGCATTTTTTTTCATGCATGTACATCCATGACAATTTTATGACAGAATCAGGATAGTCATACCTGTGCTGTCGTAGAAGTGTTCCATGACATTACCAAAATTATCATCACGGAAGTGTCCTCTTCCATGACGATAAATCGTGCATCACAGAAGTGCTTTCGTCAAGGATGACCGACACGTGGCATCCACCGTAACGGAACACCGTTAAGCTATCGGGTTCGGTTTTGGATCCGATAACCCGCTAACAGCCCCAACCAATGGGGATTTTCCACGTGTAAAAGCATCATTGGCTGGAGGAAACACATGTCGGCTCACCGTTAGGACAGATGTCATCCACTCATTGGACAGAAGGCGCCTATGATACATCGACACGTGGCACGGCCAACAGAGGCCCATTCCTGTGAAAGGGCCGGCCCGTTTGACTTGGTCAAAAGGTGGCGGGCCAGCCCATGGAAAGCCTGTTAACGGCATGTTTGCATATAGCCCATTTACAGCCCGCTAACCCAGGGCCCATGACGACTTATCCGAATTAGGCCCAGTAGCGTCATCTGGGCCGTCCAATATGATTCCAGCCCATTTTAAGTTCCGGCCCATGTATGGCCAATGACATCTTTCGGCCAAGATAAGGCCCTTTGTAACTCTTGGCCCATTAACGGCCCGTGGTGAAACTGGCCCGTAATGAACAGTGTATCACTTTATACCCATTAACGGCCATTAATCCATTGGGCCATTTGCAACCCATGTTATCTTTCAGCCTTCTCAGGGCCCATTTATTCTTGGGCTCATTTCCAGCATTCGGTTACTTACGGCCTGTTACTGCCATTTTCTGCTTGTGAACCAAATTCAGCCCGTGGTTACAGTCGGCCCGTTTGTGGCCCATTAATATGTTGGTCCCGATCCCTTTTCCAAATACCTAGTTTGTACTCCTTGAGGATCTGCAATCACCCTCTTCCTTTTAGACATCTATTACAAAAGAACAACATTTGACTAGAAAAACATAGTATGACGACACATGGAATAGGTACAGAAAATGGATAGGTATGGCATATACTCATATATGATGCTTAAACTAAACAGATGGTGTAACAAAGTAGAAGTAATGCAAGAGGTCAGATGCAAAATATGTGCGACCAATACAACCTTGCCAAGTTAGAGCATGCACCTTGATGGGTGAATAAGATAGGCCATCCTCCAACATGTCAAGTTTGTTTGCCAGTGGATCGTTCTGCAATATTCCTCTCATGTGCCCATTCTCATATTCATTTTGATAATGTTCAATACCTAACATACATGAAAACATAAAAACAAGTGAGATTATCTTTGTAATGCAGAAGTGATTCTAATCCAGTACTTCCTCCCTATAAGCCCCTTTGTGCTATCTCTGCAATTCTTCTAAGAGGTGCCATGCATGCTGTAATTTGGTGTGTGCATTAATATAATGTGGCCTAATACTCAAAATATGAGAGCTCCAGAAGTGATGATACTTCGCAGATGACAGCTTCAACATATAGTAAAGAAGAACAAGTCGACCTGACTTGACAGATTCAAAATATACTAAGGGAGAATAACTCGACCTGACCAGTCGACCGCAAGAGAAGAGGATCATCTTAAAGAAGAGCAGAAGAGCAAGTAGATTAAAGATATTACAAGTCTTTCTATACAATGTCGGTTGGCCACCCATGATGAAACAGAGCGCATACAGAAATACTATTTCTTCCGGTCTCTCCATATGTGGCTCACATGCATTTCGAAACTAAAGTAGGAACATTTAGCTGACCAATTAAACATCTCTCAGTTTTACTAATATCTGCATAATATCATATTTGAATTTGTACAAGTAAGCTTGTTTAGCTCGATGGGTGGAGCAGTGCTATTACGACACGAACCACGTAGGCTAATCGTGGTCATCATAAAATGGGGAAACCGTAAGCATGATGAGTATAGTGTTGATCGTGGCAGTGGGATGGAAGATCTGAAGCTGCAAACCGCGCAAATGGTAGTTATCAACCGATATTTTCTTTGAAATAACAACTAAGATTTGGTATGAACAAGAAAGTACAGTCAACAAGTGACAAAGAAATGCAATTCTCATGTCTCTCTATATGTCGCGACATGCATTTGGAAACTCAAGTGGGAGCTTTAGCTAACCAATTAAATGTGTCTGTTAACTAATATTAGTATCATATCACAATCATATTTGAACAACTAAGCTTGAATTTTGAGTGTTGTGTTCTTTAGCTTGAAGGGTGGAGTAATGCTAGTATGACAGAAAGCACCTATGCAGATCATAGTAGAGTAGATAAAAGGGGAAAACCCTAAGCATCAAGAGTAAAATCAGGAAAGTGGAACTAGCTAGACCAGTGGGTGGCGCACATGCTTTTCGAAGCGAATATAGGAACATTAGGTGACCAATTAAACGTTCTCTGTTTTAGTAATATGAGCACCATATCATATTCGTATTTCAACACGTAAGCTTTGGAATTATGAGTGGCATGTTGTTTCGCTTGATGTGTTGAGGTCTTGAGGAGCAGTGCTAGCACGACACGAAGCAGGGAAGCACCTACGATGATGGTAGTGAATATAAAGGGGGAAACCATAAGCTTTACAAGTATAGTGACTGTGACATGGCGGATCTGAAGGTGCAAACCAGACAAAGCTACTTCGCAACCAATGTTTGCATTCAACTAGCCACTACGATTTGCTACGGACAAGAAAAGTACAGTAAACAATTTAAGATCTATTTTCCGGGTGAGATCAATAACTTAAGCACAAATGGAAGAGTACCACCTCTCTTGTGACGCCGTGTAGGCCCCTGCTGATATGTTGAGGGTGTTGCGGGTGCGATGGCTGTCGGTGGCGGGGAAGAAGACTTTAGATGGCAGACGGCCGGGTTGGGGGATAAATCCTGTTGCCGTGGATGAGGCTGTCGTAGGGGCGGCAACGGCAACGTGGACGACGGCGCCGATGAAGCGAGACGACGCGATGAAAGGATCCTGGTCCGGCGCCGTGGATGAGAGACGTCCATCTCTTGCAGTGGACGACAGGGTAGGGGTAGCGGCTCCAGCAAGGTGGAGGATGGGGTGGCAGACGGAGGAGGCTAGCCGCAGTGGGGAGGTTGTCGTGGCGCCGACGGTGTATGAATGGGGAAATGGAGTGGGAGGGGGGATCTCAAACGTTGGGACGCGCTTGTCTGGAATGTGGGAAAGTTACGAACTTATCCCCCGTTTAAAATTTCGGACATCCCATCGGTTGGGGATAGGACGGTAATCTCACATCTCCCAAATATTTGCCGGTAACGATTTTGGGCGAGGAGAGGGTGTTTTGCTGCCCACGGTTGGCGCCCACGGTGTATGAACGGGGCTGACAGGTAGGGTGGTTGTGTCACTTCTGAGGGAAGTTACACATCTGCCCCTATTTAAAATATTAGCTTACATCGATTTTGGACGAGGAGAGTTTGTTTTGCCGCCCACCGTGGATGAATGGGGAAATGGAGGGAGAGACACATGTCTTTCGGACGAGCTTGAATCAAATGTGTTTTGCCGCCCACGTTTGGCGCCCACCGTGTCTGAATGGGCTCAGAGGCCGTCGTGTCACTTCTGATTGAAGTTACTAGTCTATCCCTATCAACAGCAGTGTAAATCCGGTTGATAAGGATGTCAAGTGTCAGGGGTAGACAGTACTATCTCGCAAACACTTGCTTCGGGCAGCCCACAAATGATTGTGGGTTTATAGCCGCTTCGTTGAAAACTTGGGAGAATTAGCATTCACGTTTGCCCTGGGCCCTGGCAACTAAATCCAAATCCAACTTTTATTTGATTACGAATATCCATAGATAATTCTACGTTTTGTTATTTATTTCTTCAAAACCACAACAAAGATTTATTCCACCTTTATATATGATTATTATTTAGAAATGTCATGATCTTCGAATTCAGTAGGTTGGATACACTTTGAGTCAAACAGTTATTTCATCCAATACAATATGCTCACACGAAAAAGAGTTCACCTTATGTCAATCATACAAGTACTGAGGATTACCTCGCCTAAAAAATTCAGATCATTACAACACATGGACAATATAGGGGGTCTTACAACATAATCCATTCAGAGACATGACACAACATGCAAGTACAATAATCTAATGAAAATTTCAACTGGTATCTAAAGAAGAACTGGGATAACCCTGGGCTTCAGATAGCGGAAGCAGCAGGACCTCCTCCATCTTCAAATGCAACATTCTTACTTACTCCAATTCTTGGGTTGCTTGCATAATGCGTGCAGCTAATTGCATAATTTCCAGCTTCAAGATCGAGATTACCTCATTCATGGCAGCCACACCATCTCTTTCTGCCTCTAGTAGAGCCTCAAGAACTATAATATCTGTGCTCAGACTGCTCTCCGGTGGTGTTGCCTCTGAACTGCTACCATCTGGTAACATGGATGGCGCACTGCTTCCACAAATAGATTCTGGGATTGTACATTGTGTCCTAGTGTGAACGGCATCCTGAAAGGTTTTCGATGGACATAAGCAAGAGATAGTTATCGCATGATCCACGCAGTAAGCTTACATGGTAAACGACATACGAATTATTGCCGAGCATGGCAAGCTATATTGAAATGGTTCAAAGCAGCATCAGCCGAAAGGAAATTAAAATGGTAGGATGAAACTAGGGATGTAAGTGGCAAATAAACGACATCTGCCAGTCCCATCTAGTTAGTTTTTCCTAGCTCCCTGGTTCATTTTCCTCAAAAAACAAAAACTATTTTGAACTATCATACCACTAGTGGACTTTAATTGGGATTAAACGGGACCTAGTTGACATCCCTAGTTGAAAGGGAGTGTACCACCGCTATATTTAAGTTGCCAAGGCATCTAAGCAGTTGAAATAATTTGAGAAAGCACTTAACAGTGTGGCCTCATATAAACTACGAAGACAGTCTTGTGATGAAGTTCAAAGGAAAAGTTAAGGACTCAAATGAACTATGCATGCATTTCTTTACGATAGTATAGCAGGCACTACTGACATATTGGCAAACTCAGGTATAGCGTAACAAGTAACAAACAAGCATTTGAATCAAGCAATACAGCAAAGCAGAGAACTGAAATATTTGTTATTCTGTAGGATTACAGGTTGAGGGCACAAGCCAAGAAAGCAGCCCACACGCATTACATTTCGCATGTACTAAAACACACTGGCTTACCATATGTTGCTGTGAAGCCTCGCTGCTGTTGCAATGTTCTTTGAAGATATCGTCAGCATCCCGTGGTTGCAAATCTACTTGTTTTAGTTTATTCTGCACCCTCTATTTAGGTAAAATTAATTTTAATCGCATGCACTGGTTCGAATTGATCAACAATGGTTCATCTAAACTAATGAAAGAAGGGTGTGTGCATACACAACAATATATCTGCTACCCTCTATTTTTATGCTTGTTCGAGGTGCCAGCCCCAAAAGAACAAATATTTTGCTTGATAGGGTTGGCAGCTCCATAATTAATAGAAGCATCCAATTAGTCATGCAACTTGGGAAGATCAAGAACACACAAAAAAGTAATGAACAGAGGCTCGTAGCAGTGATGTAATAGCTAGCATCAGAAAATGTAGGGTAAAACGAACAAAAACCAGCGGAACCACATGCTAGTTTGTTGATGTGTAATTAAGCATAGAGAACATGAAGCAGTCTGATGGAACCAACAAGTGGCATCAGAATAACACCATTATCATAAATATAGCATGCAAGAAGTAAAATAGTAGGCAGTGATATCTAGGAAGTACAGTAATAATACTTAGGACAAAACTAAAGCATATTAACTATATGTGCACTGGTATGTAATTTAGCACATGTAACATGTTCACTGCTAGAAGTATGGCCCTACAGGTGCAAGCAGAATAACGCGTCTCATGAAAACTGAATGATGCCCTGAAGAAATTCAAAGGTGCAGTGCCTATGCTAAGAAAGTTAACGTAGGCGCCGGCCGTTGGATAATAGTACCTGATTCTCGGCGGCGTATGTGTATCGTTGGCAAACTTGATAGCTAAGGATCGTCGATGGTGCTCGTGTTGCGGTTGAGTTTGGGCCGGCTGTCGCCGTCGCTGAAGCGGCTCCGGTGCTACGGTTGCGGCACCTGTCGACATACAAGAAAGCTCATCTGTGGTAAGTGAACAGTTGCACAATAAAGAGAAAAAACGAAGGAGTACAGATCGAAATAACCTGATGAGGCTGCGGCGTCAGTAAAGCAGGGCCGGTGGAGTTGAATATGGCGTCCGTGGAGCGGGTCCGGTGCAGTGGACGAAGGCTTCGGCGGGCGCAATGTACAGTGCTTTCGGTGAGGCGGATCTATTGCGGCGGACGAGGGCTTGTATGAAGGGCCAGCGAAGGGACAGACGAGGGAGTCAGTGAAGGGCCTACACTATGGTGGACGACGGCGCTGATACGTCTCCAACGTATCTATAATTTTTGATTGTTCCATGCTATATTATATTCTATTTTTGACATTATTGGACTTTATTATACACTTTTATATTATTTTTGGGACTAACCAATTAACCGGAGGCCCACCGCAGAATTGCTGTTTTTTGCCTATTTCAGAGTTTCGCAGAAAAAGAATATCAACCGGAGTCCAAACGGAATGAAACCTTCGGGATCGTGATTTTTGGAACGAACGTGATCCAGAGGACTTGGACCCTACGTCAAGACATCAACTAGGAGGCCACGAGGTAGGGGGCGCGCCTACCCCCCTGGGCGCGCCCTCCACCCTCGTGGGCCCCCTGTTGCTCCACCGACGTACTTCTTCCTCCTATATATACCTACGTACCCCCAAACTACCAGACACAGAGCCAAAAACCTAATTCGACTGCCGCAACCTTCTGTACCCGTGAGATCCCATCTTGGGGCCTGTTCCGGAGCTCCGCCGGAGGGGGCATCGATCGCAGAGGGCTTCTACATCAACACCATAGCCTCTCCGATGATGTGTGAGTAGTTTACCTCAGACCTTCGGGTTCATAGTTATTATCTAGATGGCTTCTTCTCTCTTTTTGGATCTCAATACAATGTTCTCCCCCTCTCTCATGGAGATCTATTCGATGTAATCTTCTTTTGCGGTGTGTTTGTTGAGACCGATGAATTGTGGGTTTATGATCAAGTTTATCTATGAACAATATTTGAATCTTCTCTGAATTCTTTTATGTATGATTGGTTATCTTTGCAAGTCTCTTCAAATTATCAGTTCGGTTTGGCCTACTAGATTGATCTTTCTTGCAATGGGAGAACTGCTTAGCTTTGGGTTCAATCTTGCGGTGTCCTTTCCCAGTGACAGTAGGGGCAACAAGGCACGTATTGTATTGTTGCCATTGAGGATAACAAGATGGGGTTTATATCATATTGCATGAATTTATCCCTCTACATCATGTCATCTTGCTTAAAGCGTTACTCTGTTCTTATGAACTTAATACTCTAGATGCATGCTGGATAGCGGTCGATGTGTGGAGTAATAGTAGTAGATGCAGGCAGGAGTCGGTCTACTTGCCACGGACGTGATGCCTATATACATGATCATACCTAGATATTCTCATAACTATGCTCAATTCTGTCAATTGCTCAACAGTAATTTGTTCACCCAAGGTAAATACTTATGCTCTTGAGAGAAGCCACTAGTGAAACCTATGGCCCCCGGGTCTATTTTCCATCATATTAATCTCCCGACAACAAGCTATTTCTGGCGCCGTTTTTATTTTGTTTACTTTTACTTTGCATCTTTATCATAAAAATACCAAAAATATTATCTTATCATATCTATCAGATCTCACTCTCGTAAGTGACCGTGAAGGGATTGACAACCCCTTATCGCGTTGGTTGCGAGGATTTATTTGTTTGTGTAGGTGCGAGGGACTCGTGCGTGGCCTCCTACTGGATTGATACCTTGGTTCTCAAAACTGAGGGAAATACTTACGCTACTTTGCTGCATCACCCTTTCCTCTTCAAGGGAAAACCAACGAAGTGCTCAAGAGGTAGCAAGAAGGATTTCTGGCGCCGTTGCCGGGAAGTCTACGCAAAAGTCAACATACCAACTACCCATCACAAACCCTTATCTACCGCATTACATTATTTGCCATTTGCCTCTCGTTTTCCTCTCCCCCACTTCACCCTTGTCGTTTTATTTGCCCTCTCTTTTCCGTTTGCGTCTTTTTGCCCGTCTCTTGTTTGCTCGTGTGTTGGATTGCTTGCTTGTCACGATTGCTCAAGATAATACTAAATTGTGTGACTTCACCAATACCAAAAACAATGATTTCCTTAGCACTCCAATTGCTCCTCTTACCGATACTGAATCTTGTGAAATCAATGATGCTTCGTTGAATCTTGTCATGAAAGATCAGTTCGCCGGCTTCCTAGTGAAGATGCCGCTACCCATCTAAATAGCTTCATTGATTTGTGTGATATGCAAAAGAAGAAAGATGTGGATAATGATATTGTTAAATTGAAGCTATTCCCTTTTTCGCTTAGAGATCATGCTAAAGCTGTGTTTTCTTCTTTGCCTAAAAATAGTATTGATTTTTGGAATAAGTGCAAAGATGCTTTTATCTCTAAATATTTTCCTCCCGCTAAGGTCATCTCTCTTAGAAACGATATTATGAATTTTAAGCAACTTGATCATGAACATGTTGCACAAGCTTGGGAGAGGATGAAATTGATGATACATAATTGTCCTACACATGGTTTGAATTTGTGGATGATTATACAAAAATTTTATGCCGGATTGAATTTTGCTTCTAGAAATCTTTTAGATTCGGCCGTGGGAGGCACTTTTATGGAAATCACTTTAGGAGAAGCTATTAAACTCCTAGATAATATTATGGTTAATTATTCTCAATGGCACACTGAAAGATCTACTAATAAAAAAGTGCATGCGATAGAAGAAATTAATGTTTTCAGTGGAAAGATGGATGAACTTGTGAAATTATTTACTACTAAGAGTGTTTCTTCTGATCCTAATGATATGCCTTTGTCTACTTTGATTGAGAATAATAATGAATCTATGGATGTGAATTTTGTTGGTAGGAATAATTTTGGTAACAACGCATATAGAGGAAACTTTAATCCTAGGCCTTATCCTAGTAATTCCTCTAATAATTATGGTAATTCCTACAACAATTCTTATGGAAATTTTAATAAGATGCCTTCTGAATTTGAGACTAGTGTTAAGAAATTTACGAATTCGCAAAAGAATTTCAATGCTTTGCTTGATGAAAAATTGCTTAAAGTTGATGAATTGGCTAGGAACGTTGATAGAATTTCTCTTGATGTTGATTCTTTGAAACTTAGATCAATTCCACACAAGCATGATATCAATGAGTCTCTCAAAGCCATGAGAATTTCCATTGATGAGTGCAAAGAAAGAACCGCTAGGATGCGTGCTAAGAAAGATTGCTTTGTAAAAGCGTGTTCTTCTAATTTTTATGAAAACAAAGATGAAGATCTAAAAGTTATTGATGTGTCCCCAATTAAATCTTTGTTTTGCAATATGAATCTTGATAATATGGGACTGAATATGATCCACCTTTACCTAGAAGGCGTTCAAAAAATTTGAAGTTTTTAGATCTTGATGCTAAAATTGATAAAAGTGGGATTGAAGAGATCAAAACATTAGATATTAATGAACCCACTATTTTGGATTTCAAGGAATTTAATTATGATAATTTCTCTTTGATAGATTGTATTTCCTTGTTGCAATCCGTGCTAAATTCTCCTCATACTTATAGTCAAAATAGAGCCTTTACCAAACATATCGTTGATGCTTTGATGCAATCCTATGAAGAAAAACTTGAGTTGGAAGTTTCTATCCCTAGAAAACTCTATGATGAGTGGGAACCTACTATTAAAATTAAAATTAAAGATCATGAATGCTATGCTTTGTGTGATTTGGGTGCTAGTGTTTCCACAATTCCAAAGACTTTCTGCGATTTGTTAGGTTTCCGTGATTTTGATGATTGCTCTTTAAACTTGCACCTTGCGGATTCCACCATTAAGAAACCTATGGGAAGAATTAATGATGTTCTTATTGTTGCAAATAGGAACTATGTGCCCGTAGATTTTATTGTTCTTGATATAGATTGCAATCCTTCATGTCCAATTATTCTTGGTAGACCTTTCCTTAGAATGATTGGTGCAATTATTGATATGAAGGAAGGAAATATTAGATTCCAATTTCCGTTAAGGAAAGGCATGGAACACTTTCCTAGAAAGAAAATAAAATTACCATATGAATCTATCATGAGAGCCACTTATGGATTGCCTACCAAAGATGGCAATACCTAGATCTATCCTTGCTTTTATGCCTAGCTAGGGGCGTTAAACGATAGTGCTTGTTGGGATGCAACCCAATTTTATTTTTAGTTTTTTGCTTGTTGCTACTGTTTAGGAATAAATCTTTGATCTAGCCTCTGGTTAGATGTGTTTTTATGTTTTAATTAGTGTTTGTGCCAAGTTAAACCTATATGATCTTCTTGGATGATAGTTATTTGATATTGCTGAAAATTCCAGAAACATTCTGTTCACGAAAATAATTGTTAAAAATCACCAGGACGTGATAAAATATTTATTCCAATTTCTGCTGACCAATAAACAAATTTTCTAGGTCTTCCTATTTTGGCTGAAGTTTTGGAGTTCCAGAAGTTTGCGTTAGTTACAGATTACTACAGACTGTTCTGTTTTTGACAGATTCTGTTTTTCGTGTGTTGTTTGCTTATTTTGATGAATCTATGGCTAGTAAAATAGTTTATAAACCATATAGAAGTTGGAATACAGTAGGTTTAACACCAATATAAATAAACAATGAGTTCATTACAGTACCTTGAAGTGGTGTTTTGTTTTCTTTCGCTAACGGAGCTCATGAGATTTTCTGTTAAGTTTTGTGTTGTGAAGTTTTCAAGTTTTGGGTGAAAGATTTGATGGATTATGGAACAAGGAGTGGCAAGAGCCTAAGCTTGGGGATTCCCATGGCACCCCAAGATAATCTAAGGACACGTAAAGCCAAATCTTGGGGATGCCCCGGAAGGCATCCCCTCTTTCGTCTACTTCCATCTGTAACTTTACTTGGAGCTATATTTTTATTCACCACATGATATGTGTTTCGCTTGGAGCGTCTAGTAATTTTTGAGTCTTTGATTTTTAGTTTACCACAATCATCTTTGTTGTACACACCTTTTGAGAGAGAGACACATGATTCGGAAATTATGAGAATACTCTATGTGCTTCACTTATATCTTTTGAGCTATATAGTTTTTGCTCTAGTACTTCACTTATATCTTTTAGAGCACGGTGATGGTTTTGTTTTATAGAAACTATTATTCTCTCATGCTTCACTTATATTATTTTGAGAGTCTTAAATATCATGGTAATTTGCTTAAAAAATCCTAATATGCTAGGTATTCAAGACTAGTAAAAACTTTCTTATGAGTGTATTGAATACTAAGAGAAGTTTGATGCTTGATAATTGTTTTGAGATATGAAGATGGTGATATTAGAGTCATGCTAGTTGATTAGTTTTGAATTTGAGGAATACTTGTGTTAAAGTTTGTGATTCCCATAGCATGCACGTATGGTGAACCGTTATGTGATGAAGTCGGAGCATGATTTATTTATTGATTGTCTTCCTTATGAGTGGCGGTCGGGGACGAGCGATGGTCTTTTCCTACCAATCTATCCCCCTAGGAGCATGCGCGTAATACTTTGCTTTGATAACTGGTATATTTTTGCAATAAGTATATGAGTTCTTTATGACTAATGTTGATTCCATGGATCTTACACACTTTTTCTCCTTCCACCATTGCTAGCCTCTCTAATACCGCGCACTTTTCGCCGGTATCATACACCCACCATATACCTTCCTCAAAACAGCCACCATGCCTACCTATCATGGCATTTCCATAGCCATTCCGAGATATATTGCCATGCAACATACCACCATTTCGTTTATTACGACACGCTCCATCATTTTCATATTGCTTCGCATGATCATGTAGTTGACATTGTATTTGTGGCAAAGCCACCGTTCATAATTCTTTCATACATGTCACTCTTGGTTCATTGCATATCCCGGTACACTGCCGGAGGCATTCACATAGAGTCATATTTTGTTCTAAGTACTGAGTTGTAATTGTTGAGTTGTAAGTAAATAAAAGTGTGATGATTATCATTTTTAGAGCATTGTCCCAAGTGAGGAAAGGACGATGGAGACTATGATTCCCCCACAAGTCGGGATGAGACTCCGGACGAAATATATATAAAAAAGAGGCCATAAAAGAAGAAGAAGAAAAGGCCCAAAAAAATGAGTGAAAAAGAGAGAAGGGACAATGCTACTATCCTTTTACCACACTTGTGCTTCAAAGTAGCACCATGATCTTCATGATAGAGTCTCTTATGATATCACTTTCATATACTAGTGGGAAATTTTTCATTATAGAACTTGGCTTGTATATTGCAATGATGGGCTTCTTCAAAATGCCCTAGGTCTTCGTGAGCAAGCGAGTTGGATGCACACCCACTTAGTTTCATTTGTTGAGCTTTCATATACTTATAGCTCTAGTGCATCTGTTGCATGGCAATCCCTACTCACTCACATTGATATCTATTAATGGGCATCTCCATAGCCCGTTGATACGCCTAGTTGATGTGAGACTATCTTCTCCTTTTTATCTTCTCCACAACCACCATTCTATTCCACATATAGTGATATGTCCATGGCTCACGCTCATGTATTGCGTGAAGATTGAAAAAGTTTGAGAACCTCAAAATTATGAAGATAGAGCATAGCCAGACTACATGATTTTGTAGGGATAACTTTCTTTGGCCATGTTATTTTGAGAAGACATAATTGCTTAGTTAGTATGCTTGAAGTATTATTATTTTTATGTCAATATTAAACTTTTGTTTTGAATCTTTCGGATCTGAATATTCATACCACAATTAAGAAGAAGTACATTCAAATTATGCCTAGTAGCATTCCACATCAAAAATTCTGTTTTTATCATTTACCTACTCGAGGACGAGCAGGAATTAGGCTCGGGGATGCTTGATACGTCTCCAACGTATCTATAATTTTTTATTGTCCATGCTATATTATATTCGATTTTGGACATTATTGTGCTTTATTATACACTTTTATATTATTTTTGGAACTAACCTATTAACCTGAGGCCCAGCCCAGAATTGCTGTTTTTTGCCTATTTCAGAGTTTCGCAGAAAAAGAATATCAAACGAAGTCCAAACGGAATGAAACCTTCGGGAACGTGATTTTCGGAACGAACGTGATCCAGAGGACTTGGACCCTACGTCAAGACATCAACCAGGAGGCCACGA
The DNA here is from genome assembly GCF_002575655.3 of Aegilops tauschii subsp. strangulata. Classification (NCBI taxonomy): domain Eukaryota; kingdom Viridiplantae; phylum Streptophyta; class Magnoliopsida; order Poales; family Poaceae; genus Aegilops; species Aegilops tauschii. Next base: position 403,430,276 of record NC_053035.3, read on the forward strand.
GCTAGGGGCGCGCCTACCCCCCTGGGCGCGCCCTCCACCCTCGTGGGCCCCCTGTTGCTCCATGGACGTACTTCTTCCTCCTATATATACCTACGTACCCCCAAACTACCAGACACGGATCCAAAAACCTAGTTCCACCACCGCAACCTTCTATACCCGTGAGATCCCATCTTGGGGCCTGTTCCAGAGCTCCGCCGGAGGGGGCATCGATCACGGAGGGCTTCTACATGAACACCATAGCCTCTCCGATGATGTGTGAGTAGTTTACCTCAGACCTTCGGGTCCATAGTTATTAGCTAGATGGCTTCTTCTCTCTTTTTGGATCTCAATACAATGTTCTTCCCCTCTCTTGTGGAGATCTATTCGATGTAATCTTCTTTTGCGGTGTGTTTGTTGAGATTGATGAATTGTGGGTTGATGATCAAGTTTATCTATGAACAATATTTGAATCTTCTCTGAATTCTTTTATGTATGATTGGTTATCTTTGCAAGTCTCTTCGAATTATCAGTTTGGTTTGGCCTACTAGATTGATCTTTCTTGCAATGGGAGAAGTGCTTAGCTTTGGGTTCAATCTTGCGGTGTCCTTTCCCAGTGACAGTAGTTGCAGCAAGGCACGTACTGTATTGTTGCCATCGAGGATAACAAGATGGGCTTTATATCATATTGCATGAATTTATCCCTCTACATCATGTCATCTTGCTTAAAGCGTTACTCTGTTCTTATGAACTTAATACTCTAGATGCATGCTGGACAACGGTCGATGTGTGGAGTAATAGTAGTAGATGCAGGCAGGAGTCGGTCTACTTGCCTCGGACGTGATGCCTATATACATGATCATACCTAGATATTCTCATAACTATGCTCAATTCGATCAATTGCTCAACAGTAATTTGTTCACCCACCGTAAATACTTATGCTCTTGAGAGAAGCCACTAGTGAAAACTATGGCCCCCGGGTCTATTTTCCATCATATTAATCTCCCGACAACAAGCTATTTCTGGCGCTGTTTTTATTTTGCTTACTTTTACTTTGCATCTTTATCATAAAAATACCAAAAATATTATCTTATCATATCTATCAGATCTCACTCTCGTAAGTGACCATGAAGGGATTGACAACCCCTTATCGCGTTGGTTGCGAGGATTTATTTGTTTGTGTAGGTGCGAGGGACTCGTGCGTGGCCTCCTACTAGATTGATTCCTTGGTTCTCAAAACTGAGGGAAATACTTACGCTACTTTGCTGCATAACCCTTTCCTCTTCAAGGGAAAACCAACGCAGTGCTCAAGAGGTAGCAGGCGCCAGTTAAGCAGATCCGGTGCGGTGGACCGTGATGGCGGTAAAGGAGATCTGGAGCGGTGTACAAGCCAGTTGCTGAAGCGGCTCCGGTGAAGTGGTGAGTTGGCAGTAGGGGGTTCCAAGGTCCGGAAGGTAGATCCGTCGGGGTGTGAGGTCCACCGCTGCGGAGGAGGACTAGATTCGGCGGCTTGCCGTGGTTAGGGGGGGCAGGTCGGGGAGGGGAAGGTGAGGGGCTCTCGGGAAGAATGTTGGGGGAAAAGAGGGGAAAGCAATGGAGTTACCAAAGCAGCCCTTTTCCGTTCATGTGGCAGGGGTAAAACAGGAATATCGTAGGGTAAAACTTTCGAGTGTGAGATATTTCGATGTGAGCGGGAAGTTTGAAAGCTTTTGGTGCCTGAAATTATATTCTGCTCTTGTACGGCAGACCATGATATCATGGCCGAGATTTTGTTTGTTTTGCACGCAAAAAAAGTGCAAGTTTTGAAAATCAATGTCTCCAACTCGAAACTTAGATTGTCCATTCAATTCAAATATGGATCATTGAGCTACTACAAGCAAATACCATCATATGGTCCAATTCAAATGAAATTCCAAATGTGTTTATCCTAAATATGATGACAAAAGCAAAAATGTGTATGTGTATGAATAAAGTGGATGATTATAAAGTTTGAACATGCCTGTATGTGTATATCTCTAGGTTTGATATATGAATTTGAAATCACGAAATCCCGGCTTAAAAATGTACATCCGTTTAAATGAATTACAAAAGCTAATGATGGAGTCGAATTCCAAAATTCCAATCTTAGGTTTGTAATTCTGGTACATCAAAGTATATCACGCATGTTCAAAAGTATCGTTATCTCATAGTCCAAAATGTGAAACAAATTGATCAACCTTGAGTGCACACACTATTGACCATGTATATCTCAATTACGCTAAAGTACCTCAAATATAGACACCTCACTCTTTATCCGAAGCAACCCCCCCCCCCCCTCATCGCCCCCCACACACACACGGAGAAGTCGTTCTATCCCCCAAACACCAACACACGACCACATTAACACCCCTCTCTCTTCTAAAGTCCGGACCCAATATAGGTCTCTATCACTTTATCTCTTGGGCATGCACACATCTCTTCCCCCACTCTATAGCAAGGTCTCCCGGCATCTCTCGTTCCCAAGCACACGCACTATGTAGAGTGTATCTTTCCCATACACACAAAACGTCGCCCCCAAATGTCTATCTCCCTAGTTATGTGGTTCTCGCACACTCACCTCACACACCACCCCCACTGCAAAACAAGCACACTTTGTCTCCTTGTGCACCACTCTCCTCTTTCTATCTCTCCCGTATGCGGACCTGCCCCAGCTCCTCCCTGTATACATATATGTCGTGACTCTTTCCATAGATCCCTAATGTATCATCGTTCTCGATCTCGCACATTGTTCTCTACACCATCTATTCTAGATCTCTCATGAAGTCCCTATCACACACACGATGACTCGCTTCCGTTGCGTCTCTGTACATAGGCCAATTTCAAACAACATCAACATTGTCTCCCTATCTATACGCCATTTATGGACACAAATGCCCCCTCTCTCGCCCCTCTCTTCCTCTCTCTCTCTCCGTCGCTAGCTCTCTCTCTCGCTCGCTCTCACACCCCTCTCCCACACACAATTGATGTCTCTTCCAAATAGTCTGCTCCCCCCGCCCGCACCCATGTTATCCCGCTACTACACGTGTCACACCATTCCCCCTTCCCTTATACTAGGTTTACATCATTAGTGGTCTCTCTACTCCACATACACACACTCCCTCTCACACACAAACGCGCGCACAAACACACACAGACACGCACAAACACCCATTAATCTGGATCCTCATCTCTCCCCATGTCCGCATGTGTATCTCGCACACTCACTCTCTAATTATGTATATGTGTCTCCACGTTACACAACACAAAGCCCCATGTACATGTCTCTCTCTATCCTCCACACACATAGACACAAAGAATCTGATATCATTGCCTCAGTCTCTAGACATATCACACACGCACTCTCTCTCTCTCTCACAAACACGCTCAACAAGGGTTTCCCCGTGAATAACTTACCGTCTATTCATCAACAGTCGTGGCAGTACGGCGAACACGAGACATGAAAAAGAATAAATCTACACGTGCTTAGACCACCTAGTATGACTACTAGGACTACAGCAAGCCAAAAAGCACGCCGCCGTCACCCCCTCCTTACCGGCGACGGGAAAACCTTTGTTTTACACAGTCGAGAAGTCATTGTGCTAAGGCCTCACATGCTAAGGCGTTGAATAGAATGTAGATGCTAGTTTACGGAAACAAGTATCGATAGTACGTTTGTATCTCCATACTTATATTTCTTCTCTTATAAAAAACGAGTTGGTGATGATGGCACGCGTGCCATCTTGCAATATAGACCGTCCGATCTATATCTGACTGATGGAAATTAAATTAAAAGATACCCGCACCCCTCTCCACATTTGCAGACAAGGCCTTCCCTCATTGATCCTTATCTCCAACAACCTCATTGTTGAGCAATTAAGAAAGGAAGCCTCTCGAACAAACTGGCCTGGTGGCCGCTGCCGGCGTCATCAATCCCCATGCCTCCGCTCAGTCCGACCACCAATCACCACCACGCTTACTCCTCTTCACCTTATCTCCTATTTCTCGAGATATCATTAGTTTTTACACATGGGATTACTCCCGCATGGGTCAATCACAACGAGTGTTTTTATGAAAAAATGCATCTTGATGTTCCGTGCAATGCACGGATCTTGCTAGTACTCCTACAGAAGACTAAGTTGGTGATGATGGTGTGTCTGCCATCCGTCGTTTGTGACCAATAGATCTACATCTAACGACTGTGAGGTAAGTTGTTGCCTTTTCTCACAAACACCCCACTTGTCTACCAATTTGCGTAAAAACCCATAATTAGTATCTTAAAACCAACCACATCCCTCCCTGACCTCACCAAAATAGCCCAAGGAATATATTCTAATTGAAACATAATATATCTCTAGTGATATATGTATATCAAAATTAGAGTGTTTTGTATCAAGTTTGTAAATAAGTATTATTCTAATTATGATTCGTTGCAACGCACATGAACATTGCTACTATTTCCAACCATGCAATTTTTTCCCTAGTATTCCATAGTTTCGAGTTTTCCATCAAGATATTAGTCACTCATGGTTGATATTTACTTTCAATCATGTACACATATGCACTATGTAACTATCCTTGCTTATTGGGTTCCAAACTTAACTTTCACTCCTACTTACAATATGTAGAGTATTTAACAAAAGACTACCACTTTCAACCAGCCCTAGGAAGAATCTATTGTACAAAAAATAGCAAAAACATACCCAAAATTTCTTAATCCACGCCAAAACTACTACCTACCGATTAGGTTAGTTTAAACCCATTTATGACAGGGTTGGCCCACACGTCCCTGCTGACGAGGCAGCTTAAACCAACACATTTTGTTTGACCGTTGACACGAGGGACCCACATCTGACCTTCTATCTTGTTATTCCCCCTCAAATCATTATTTTTCCTGAACATTACTTCCAACAGTACTGATGCGTGTTCGTTGGTGGCGCCAGTGATGAGCGAGTTTGCCGCCGCTCCACCGGATGGGCCGGACGCCGCGCTGGCCTCCGCACGGGTTGGCAGGCTGGCCCGTGCGTGACTCACGAGCGAGCAAGCCACCGCACTGGCCTTCGCTCGAGCCAGATGGCGGGCCTTAGCGCGGCGCGCGCGAGCAAGCCGCCGCGCCAATCTAGCTAGCAAACCTTGTAGAAAAGCAGCTGGACGGAGCTATCTTGGCTAGCTAGTGGCCGCGAGCGCCGGACAGAGCTGGCATCCGGGCTGCCGCAAGATGGACTCCGCACCGCCGGCGGTTTTGACCTCGCCTTCTGCCGGCGGCGGTAGCTGCGTCCCATGGCCGAGGATGACTAGGTGGATGGGCCGGAGGTAGGAGGTCACTCGGGGATTTTTGTGCAGACTGACATGTAGGTCCCACGAGTCATAACGCCCGGTCGAATAGAAGGCGTTCACTTAATGGGTGACATGGGCCCTGTTTGGATACTCTAAGTCAGAGATTAGATTCTAACCCTGAACTAACTCTAACCAAAGTGGTGTTTGGATGGCAGGGTTAGATTGACAACAAATGTATCCAAACAGGGCCATGGGTTGAAACGTGCCTATATCGGCACTTTGTAGAGTAGTCGTTTCTTGGTAGGGCTGGTTGGCAAGAGCATGTACAATGGTTGATAAGATAGTCTTATCTTAAGTCTGCCACGTATGCAAGTGGTAGTAGTTTCTTGGCATTATTAGTGGTTTCTTGCATTATTAGGGGTTTCTTGTAAGGCTACTCATAGTGGGGAGTATCATATGCTAGTAACATGCGTATGATACTAGTGTATGATACTACCTCCATAGTGCATAGTATCATATACTAGTATCTACCTATGTTATTGCCATATTTATTGCCATGCATGACACAAAGTAGCATAGCATTTAACATGATACAGTATCTACCTATGTTACTCTAACACTCTCTCTCTTCTTTAATTATGTGCCACATAAGCATGTTTGCTAGTCCCAAGTGATGTTACCACTTATGTTAACCGCACTATGGCCAGCCTAAGGAACAATGTACTACTAGCGACAAAAGGCGATTCTAGGTTGCGTTGTACTCCAACGAATACTACTACTGGTCGCGGGAGTGTATACCTCGTTTTGTGGGTTCGATCCCGGCAAAAACACACGGCGACCTTTTTTTAAAATAGTAACTTCGCTGCGAGCCAATATTTTACATGGGTAGTTTGAGTTTTGAAGTCAAACCGACGTGCGACACCACAATCTGGGTGCACTAGATAGCCTAGCCACGTGAACGGGTTTTCCTTCCCAGCATCTCGTGGCTCGCGTGCTCGCCCTAGCCGCACCTCGCTTGCAGCTTCCTCATCCGCTAGTAGCATATTTAAAGTACCGCCTTCCAATTAAGCCCGAGGAGCCGGAAAAGCCCGATGGGGCATTGGGAACTGTGCAATATGGCTCTGTACGTAAAGTGCTCTACTACTACTCTGTAGCTTGTGGCGTTGCACGCATGGACTTCACTCCATTATCGCTCTACAATAAAAGAAATTCCTCTTGACGTGTTTTTTTTGAAACGGAGGCAAAAGCTTTGCTTCATCTCATTCATAAAGAAGGAACTACTAACAAAGTTCGACGAGATCCATTACACCTCCACAAATGCAAGCGAAAAGCCTAGTCTTACTGTATCAAATAACTCAAATGTTCTGCCCCCGCAGTAACCGTCGCTGATAAACAGGCTGCTAGTGTGTGCGTGAGAGGAGTGGCTGAGTAGGCCAGCTACATGAGAGGAGCGGCTGAATAGAGCACCGAGATTACCCACTAGGCCACTACGCAGGTGTACTTTCCCTGCATTGATAGTACAGCGATGGTTCTAGAGAACAGTAGTACCCTCCACTTCCAATTGTAGCTCCTTGGCCCTGAGAATCAAGAGTTCAAAACTGGTGCACTATACTAGAAGTACAGTACATAGCACTAGTAGTACCCTTGCACTACTAGTTGAGAAAGTAGTACTAGTACTGCTACAGTACGAGTACGTACTCCTCCGTCACGTAATGTAACACGTTTTTTGACACTAGTTGGCGTGTACAAAAAATAGCAAAAACATACCCAAAATTTCTTAATCCACGCCAAAAATTACTAGCTAGTGCCAAAAATTTCTTACTAGTGTTATTATTTAGAGTATAATGCAATCCCATAACGTCCCATAATGCTAGTACTAGTAGTGAATAATAGCCTCACCCCTTCGCTTACTATGCTCTACAGTTGGAAGGGACGAGGCCCTGCGGTTACTACGCTCTTATCTCGTCCTCGCCAGTGCCCCTCCCCCTCGAAGAGAAGGCAGTTCGTCGCTGATCCCATGGATTCGCCAGGCGGTTCTCCTCCTCGTCGGGGCTGGGAGACCTTAGACGATGATCCTTTGGGAGAAATCGCACGCCGCTCCAACATCCTCACCGCCGCAAGACTCGGTGCTTCCTGCACCAACTATTTCAAGACGGTGCTTAAAATGGCTTGGGAAAAGGCCATGCTTGTTGGTCTTCCATGCGTCCTCGAGGAGAAGGTTCTTCTATGGGACAATCCTTTGAACAGTCCACCGCTCCCAGGCCATGGTTGCACATTGACTCCGCTAGAGTTGCCGATGTTGAGAGGTAGTCGGATTTTGTCCGATGAGCAGGTCAGTAATGTAGTTTGATCATGTAGTACTTAGTTATTCCATTTCCATCCCGTAATTTCTCCGTTGTCCACTGTCTTATATATAGGTCTGGGTCGGTGCCAACGAAGATTGGCTTGCATACCTTTGGCCGGATATCACCATCATTTTGCACAACATCAACACCAGTGCGGCCGTTCCGGTAGATCCCTTCTCCACCATTGGGATCGGCCTTCCGGACTGGCTGGGCTTGAATACGTATGATGATACCTACATGAGATTGAAGAAGATAGCAATTGCGGACCACTGACAAAGCGATGCGGCTACGACAATTACTATCTCATCACGGTGTTCGACATAAGGATTGCCATCAATGCAAGAGGCAGTAACGGCAGAGGTTGGCGCATGTTGGCCATAGTAGATTTGTACCCCTACACGTTCGAAGACGCCGTGCGCCATCTAGGTCGCATCTTTGCGGTGACAAGCGAGGGGACTTCTTTCATCTGGTTGCCATCCTACGGTACGGGAGATTACAAACAGAATGCACAAACCATCATTTGCATCCCTAACGGTACTCCATTATTTTGTAGGGACCAGTCATCCCGCGATCAAAATAAGATCGCCGATCCTCGATGTGCATTCGCATCAACGATTCGGTCTAACCTGGAACCTTGTAGCTGACGTTGGCATATTGGGATCAACTATCTTAGCAGTCATTACCCATGGTACCACTGATGTGCAACATGGTCACACAATCTACCACGATCGGACCGTCACCATCTACCCAGGTATTCCATTTTTTTAACCCTCTCGCCTTCTCTTTCATTGTTGTACTAGTACTCTACTTACGTACTAGTAGGAGTACTTTTTACCTTGGAGGACGTGTATAGCTAGCTAGGCCCTTGAAGACTTGAACCCACTAGCTGCCACCATTTTTGTTTTTCCATGTCTTACTATCTCATCCATGTAGCCAACAGTGGCTATATATAATAAGCCGGTTATTTTACTTCCTCTATACTGGAGTAGTACTATTTGCTGCACAGTATTACTGACCGCCATATTTGAGCACAACATTATTATGCATGGACGTTGACTATGTACGTCACCATGTGTCCAGATCTGAGATGCCGCGTGTACCAGATGAACGGCACCGAGCTCACCCCCCGTGATGCTACGTGGGTGCCGAGGAACACTCTTGGAGAGTACTTGCTTTTCATTGGGGACAGCTACCCCATTGTGAAGCGGATGCCACCTTCCGTGCACGACACGGAAGGCCTGCTGTTCATGAAGCATGGTTGTGTCTTCAGTGCGCACCGCCGGATGAACGACATGCTGGGACACGATCCCTGATTTATGCCGCTTCAGCTTGGATGAGTCTCCATCGTCTGGAACCGGAATAGAAAGCTATGACAATGATTCCCGTTGCCCACCGCTATGGATCGTGCCATCCATGAAGAACACCTGGGACTGGAACCTAGAGGAGGACATGTAGCCCATCTATAACGTGTAAGTGGAGTGCGGTAAATTGTGAACGGTAGCACTGTGAATATATGTAGACTAGTCGTGCACAAATTTATCACATGAATTGGAGATGAACTTGTGTGGCATACTGGCATTTGTCCTTTAGAATTTATTACTAGTAAATGTGTTATGTGTACGTGCAACTTGTGTGGTTGTTGCACGGGCTCCAACACGCTCTTTGAGAAAAAAAGGTGGCATAGCTTTGGATATACGTGACGTGGCGGCATCATACAGTAGCATCGTTTGCTATAGTTGTAGTACGGTCCTACTAGGACGACAACTCCTATAAAACCTTGCGCTTGGCTCTTTGCCTCTTCGGGAGGTTCAACAGTTCATACTCGTGTGAACCTTGCACTTGGCTCTTCGCCTCTTCGGAAGGTCCAACAATGATGATACTACAGTAAACATTATGCTTCTGGCAATCTGACACCGGTTGAACTGCTGCACGCCCACCGTGAGGGCGAGGGGGAGGGAGAGGGAGAGGGCGCTATAGTCAAAACCCTCTCCTCGTCCTGCGAACCACCGCGCGCGTGGGCGAGGGAGAGGCGTAGTAAGCAAGCTTCTTCTCGTTCGGCGAGTTGACGGGACACATCAAAGCAGTACTAGTACTAGTCCATATTGCGTCCTTTCCGGTTAATATGGCTTAATTTGAAACGAGAAAAATACACTTGCGGTCAACGTATGTAACAATACGCTCTTTACGGTCACTATATTTAGTTTTGCGGTGACTATACGATCACTAGCTCATCGTAGAGCACCGTATTGCACCCTACTGACCGGCCACATAGTCGACGTGGCACTTTGTTGACTGGTTAAATTGTGACCTCGTTTCTGGGTCCCACCTGTCAGTTGGCAGAGCAAAGAAATCAGCTAAAAAACAAAGAGTGTAGTACATCTACACTTCCAATGCATTTAGCCTTTAATCTAAATCGATATTGATTGACTAATGCACCAACTTGTGCTCTAGGTATAGGCTACATGTCTATCCTTAATTACAGCATACAACGACCTTCATTTAATCTTCTTCACTCAATGGTCGCATGCACACATAAGTCTGCTTCTTTTGGGCGTTAATTATGCCCTGGTCAATGTGTAAATCTCTAAATCTACAGTCTTTCACGGACGTAGGGAGTAGGTTGAGCAGTTGAGCGTGAGCGTGTGTGTTGTGTCGTGTGCTGTGTGCCGCATGGGTGCGTGAGTGTTGCGTGCGTCCATGTGTACGTGTGAGTATTGCATGTTGCATGCATGCATGCATGGGGCTTACTCCCTCCCATTGACATGTTCATATTTCAAGCTTCCTCTGTTCCTCCCATATGGTGATACTCCCTCTGTTCCCAAATACGGAGTAAAATCCTCCCTCTGTTCCCAAATACGGAGTATTTGTCTTTCTAGAGATTTCAACAAGTGATACGTACGGAGCAAAATGAGTGAAGTGAGCGTAGAGGCATAGGGATAATGTAGAAAGGAAGTCTTGGCAATCCATTATTCCCCATATCGGTCATAGAGAACTATTCAACAAGTCTTCGCAGTGAAGTGACAATACACATTGCAGTAGATGGGACACTTAATTAATAAGCTGAACCAGCATGTTGGTGTTACTAAATCAACCTTACCCAGTACTGCCATCATGTTTGCTAGTAGAGCACGCTTCTGTCCTCCATTAACTGACATATGGGCCCTCTTGTGGTAGACCCACATGTCATCAGTGTAACTATTTACACTCCGAAGGACGGTATATCCTGGTAGTAGTAGTAGAATTGTGATTTAATGCACTTTCTTCCCCGTCTTCCACTCTTCTTCCTCCTCTCTTCCCCATTGTCGGCCGCACACCATTTCCCCCCGCTCACAGCTCGCCCGCCCGCGCTATCTTCCTTGGTAGCTCGCGCGTACCATATCCCCCCGCTCACTGCTCGGCCACGCGAGGAGAAGCTTTCTTTGCTCGCCCGCCCGAATCCACTTCCCCGCTGGCTCGCAGGCACCGAAAACCCCAATGGCAGAACCGACTGACACGGAGAGCCACGATTGGAATTCCCTCCCCGATGTTCTCTTGGAGCAGATGTGTAATCGTATGGACCTACTCGGGACCGTCCGTCTGGCCGCATGCTCGGTGTCTTTGTACCGTCTACTCGTCTGCAACCGGTCGGCTCTTTTGAAGACACCCTGCTTGCTGATGCCCGATCCTCGCAGGTGGCCCAGACACCGACTTGACGATCCTACGGAGGTTGCCGTGGTGCCCCTCGACATGCTACCACTACCCGTCCACCTGTCCTTCATGCGCGGCCACTACTAGGCGGGCATGAAAGCCAACTGGATCGTCCTCATCCACCAATCTGGTAGTCCGTGGCATCTCGTGGATATCTACACCCAGCGAGAGATCACCCTTCCATCTTTGGATACCGCCGCCATCGAGCCTCGCGGCCCGCCGTACACTCCTGCCTACTACGCACGAGACGCGTCGAGCTTTTTTGCTCGACCTCTGTTTGCTGAAGGTTGTAATCCATGAAGTGCCCACACCATCAGAAGACTACATGGATTACAAGCTCATTGTCGTGTTCAACATGGGATTAGTCTATCTGGGATCCGGTCGCCATACATGGTTATGGCTCATCGTCGATCCTCTTTACCCAACACTTCTGTCTGATGCTATAGTGCATGATGGCATCGTTTATGCGGTCGATGCACAGATTGGCTGCCTATACTGGTGGAATCTATCATCGTGTAATTGTTCTATCTCATCCCATCTTTACCTTAAGAATACGACCGCCTGTTCATTGTTACAATTTAGAATATATAGTATTTCTATAACCACATCATTGCTATATGTTCCTCTCATTTCCTAGATTTTTATGACCACACATGTTATTGTTAGAGTTGATATGAGAACAATTGGTATCTAATGATTGTTAGAATAGATATTATGAGTATAACCTCATGATCGCTATATGTTAATCTCATTTCCAGGATTTTTGTAACAACGCATGTTATTGCTAAGAGTTGATATGATAACTGTTGTAAGTGCTATGGTAGAATATGAGTAGGCCCTGTCATATCTGTTTTCCTCTCATTGTTACATGATGTTTGAACCATGATATATTGCTAGAATATGAAAGCCATTGGCTTATTTTTTTAACTTGGGGTATGATTATGACCACGGCATTGCAATTCTCTGTCTATGATATCTGTCATTGTTATAATAATCTTAATTCCACACATACTCTGAACATGATTGTTTATTTTTGTCCTTTTGGTCTCCAATTTGAATTGTTGCAGCAGGCGCAAATGCGCTGGCCTTCATGATTCCAGGACCTGGAATCATACCAGCCGATGGGTGGTAGTTTATCGCTCGTTCAGCTGACTGTGGTCATTTGATGCTCATTTGCATGTACCAAATTGACCAGACCATTTCATCAAACCACAAGCAGTACAATGCCTGGGGCGTTCATGACATTGATGGCTATGGCTACTTCGTGTTCGAGAAAGATCCCAGCTCCGTTGGGCCAGGCGTATTCAACTGGACCCGGGTTTACAGCCTCGGCAACCACTCCATGTTCCTCGGGCTCAATTATCCGATCATCCAACCAATCATCGATCATATCACCAGCGATGATTACCGTGCTATGGAACTTCCATTCTCCAGGGGGACTATGTTTACCCATCATACCATGGGTTTCATGAATCACCATATCCAGAGATTCGTCGACACAGCTTGTTGCCAGATAATCTTCAGTGTGTGAAATGCATCAAGCTTCCAAGCGATGGATGGATTTTGCAAACCCGACATGCGGCGATGTGGTTCATGCCAACAGCAAATATGCACAACTTTATTTGTACTGATATGTATACTGAGCCATGTATTCTGCTGCTGTAGAACGACCCTCTTTTGTTGGATATTATGTATTGTTGTTAGTTTGAAGCACTCCTCTAGTTTGAAGGATAGATACCTTTCTGGGATCAAGTGCATCCTAACTCACCTGCGCAGGATGTACTGATAATGATGATGAAGATGTTGTGCAGTATATATATATATATATATATCACTTAGGCTTCAAGTGCGTACTTGTTAGTTAAACCTATGGTTAAAATGTGACACTAAATACGACTAGTAAGTAGTACAATAGCAGTACTAGTATACGTCAGTCCAATTATTCGTCATGTCCACACATTGAATTGACGTGACAACATGCTGCGCGTGAGGTGACACAAGAATCCCGGCGGCGTGTTCGGCTATTCTGGACTTCAGATTTGGTGTACCACTTATCTGTCGAAATCTTTCATCATTCACTTAAAACAGTCGATTGATCATACATTGAGTACCATATAACTAGAATTAACCCATGCAAGTCGAAGAAGGATTGGCCGGTGCTGCCGGCTGGCGTCAAGTTCGATCCCACGGATCAGGAGCTGATCGAGCACCTTGAGGCCTAAGCAAGCATTTCTTCCAGCGCAATTCCAGGGCGTTCAAAAGGGACACGTGGACGCGTCGCAAGATATAGTCGGAGTGCAGCATGCACACGATGTGGCACAACACAGGCAATACCTTGCCGGTGATTGTCAACGGCCAGCAGACCGACAGCAAAAAGGTTCTGGTGCTGCACACCAACAAGAACTTCGACCAGCAGAGCTCCAACTGGGTGATGCACCAGTACCACCTCGGGGACCTGGAGCAAGAGAAGGAGCGGGAGCTAGTCCTCTGCTAGATTTTCTACCAGACGAACACTAGGGCCAGGACTAAAAAGATTATAAGTTAGTTTGGTATTGGTACTTGTACTACCTTGTCGTCTCCAAGTTGGTATTGTAGTTAACGATCTTTTGGTATGAACTTGGCATTTGCTTCCAATCATCATGCCGAGGGTCGACGTGGATATAAAGATGAATCATTTGTTTCGAAACGAATTTTCAGGCACCTGATTTTTATTTTATGGGTGGCATAAGCACCTGCCGTTCGAATTCCCAGTTCTCCATTTTTTTTTGAAACAAGTGCATGCTCTTATTATCACGATGAGAAAACAATATCCCTGCTGCATCCCAATTATAAGTCTGTACTTGCAGAATTCTCTTGTTACTGAGCACGTATATTGTTTTTTCAGGTCGAGCAAGTTTCAACTGGGCTGTAGACTGCCCAGGCTTGATTTTGTTTTTAACAGGCGCAGCCCATGACGACAACGGGGCACAAAGATCCAGCAGGTATCTACTGGCCTCTGGCCCACCAGCATTAGTTATATTTTGTCTTACAACATCCGTAGGCACTTTTTTTACTGAAACAAACACACAGCCAAGTTCTATTTTCCTCTTGAAACGCATGTCCTACATCCTACCTATAGTTTTACTAGTTCATATACACGTATCATTATATTGAAAATACATAAAATTCACTTTTCATATTTACATCCTTATTTTTGTTGTTGTATTCCCTCCCAGCGCTGATTTTTATACCACTGGTTTTCCCTTAAACCAACTCAATTGTTCCACGTCTTATTTGCTTACAAAAACAAAACGATTTTTTTGGCAAATCAATAAGTTCTTAAAAAAATGTTTATCCTCTCAGGATTACAAAAGTTCAGAATCCACCAAAATATGCAAAATAAGGTTGAACTTTTTGACCGTGGTCCTGGGCAGAAAATGGGCTGTAATAAATTACTTAAGAATTAGCAAATGGGCTGCAATTTTAAAAAAATAGCAAATGGGCTCTATGTTGTCTGCCACAGATTTGGAGGCCGACTTGTGGGCCTACTAAGTCCATGCGTACACAAGGTTTATCAAAAAAGAAACTTATTCAACAATCGACTCTACGAGCGTCAGACCGTTAGATGTTAATCTAACGGCAATCGTGCTTCTTCAGTCTCTGATCTTCCTGCCCCAGCCGCCCAAACCAGCGCCATCGGAACTGCCTGCTCCCGCCTCCCGTGGCCGGCTGTGCTGCCGGGCAGGCCTCACGGCCCCATCATATACTCGCATCCCTGGCCTATCTATCCCTCTACTCACCCACACCTCCTGTTATTTTCCGGCGACGGCAGCCGAACCAGTCAACCCTCGTACTCTCCACCGCATGGGCAGCGACTGTCATGTCTTCCCCGGCTCCGTGTCGTTCCCTTCGTAGGCCTCGCCGTCGTCCACCGCCCTCGTGCTCTCAGCGCGGTGTGGTCAACGTGGTCAACGAACGACATCCATCAGAAGTGGACTGTACGTGGAGAGGCTGACAGCTGGGCCACCGCCGCACACAAGGACATGCGTCCTTATTATGCGCAAAATAATGATTCCTCCACGTGACATCTGGGACCCACCGGAAGGGCCTCTGACAGGTCGGACCCACCAACTATATCTTCGCACGCAAGGAAGTCCCTCCTTATTGCGCAAAAAAAAATGAATCCCCCCTGCCAGCTGGGACCCACCAAAGTGGGAGGCTGACTTGTGGGCCTACTAAGTTGACGGGGACGGAGGGCTTTGTCAAGTTAGTCAATATGAACGATTCTATCTCTAGTGACCGTATGATGTCCATCCAACGGCCTTAGTGCTTCTTCAACCTCTCGTCTTCTTGCTCCAGCCTCCCAAAGCAGCGCCGGTCGTGCTGCCTGCTCCTGCCTCCTGTGGCCGGCTGTGCTGCCGCGGAGGCCTCACCGCCCCCATACTACTCCCACCGCTGGCCAGGCCATCCCTCCACTCACCCACACCCCCTGTTATTCTGCGGCGACGGCAGCCTCACACCGCAGCCGAACCAGTGAACCCTCGTACTCCTCTCCGCATGGGCATCCACTGTCGCGTCTTCCCCGGCTCCGCGTCGTCCCCTTCCTAGGCCTCGCCGTCATCCACCGCCTTGGTGCTCTTGGCGCGGCATGGTCAATGTGGTCAAGAACCAACTTCCATCGGAAGAGTACTGTACGTGGAGTGGCTGACAGCTGGGTCCATGGCCACAGCCCAGTTTTTTTGTGATTTGCCAAGTAAGTCGCTTTGTCAGGCATGTTGGGCTGCAAATCTTTCAAGACGAGGAGAGCTTCATTCGGCTGGCCGAGAAAATGGCCTATCAGTAATGAGAAATGGGTTGTACATTTTTAAAACACATCAAACCAGCAATTAGTTTCAAATTTCTTTTTTTCATTTCGAGATTTTAAATTGCATTGATTTTTATGCGTGGACAATTTGTTGGATTTTATATTGATATACATTTATTTTTAAAATCAGTTTGACTGTGACTCGAAATTTCGGGATTAAAAACAGTTCGGACCGCACCGAAATATGCAAAATTTCGTATAATTTTTTAACCGTGGCCACAATATGGGCTGTAATGCTAACAAAAATAATATGGGCTCCGAAAAAACCTTAAGAATTAGCAAATGGGCTGTAAATTATTAGAAATAATGGCAGATGGGTTGTATGATGTTTTCCACATATTTGAGGCTTTCCTAAAAAAAGGTTGACGCACAAGCAGTGACTGTTGGATGTCCATCCAACGGTCGTCGTGCTTCTTCAATCTCTGCTCTGCCTGCTCCAGCCGCTCAAACAAGCGCCGGCGGGACTGCCTGCTCCCTCCTCCCCACGGCCGGCTGTGCTACCGCGCAGGCCTCACCGCCCCACCGTACTCCCATCGCTGGCCTAGCCATCCCTAAACTCACCCACACCTGCTGTTATTCTCTGGCGACGGCAGACGAACCAGTAAACCCTCGTACAGTCGTACTCCCCTCCGCGTGGGAAACAACTGCCGAGTCTTCCCTGCCTCCGTGTCATTCCCTTCCTAGGCCTCGCCCTCGTCCACCGCCCTGGTGCTCTCGGCACGGCCTGGTCAACGTGGTCAACGACCGACATGCATCTGAAGTGGACTGTATGTGGAGAGGCTGACAGCTGGGTCCACGGCCGCACGCAAGGAAATGCCTCCTTATTACGCGCAAAATAATGATTTCTCCACCTGACATCTGGAACCCACCGAAAGGGCCTCTGTATTTCGCGAAAAAAAGTTACCGCCGCTGACAGCTTGAACCCACTAGCTATATCTTCGCACGCAAGGAAGTGCCTCCTTATTACGCACAAAAAAATGAATACTCCCCCTACTAGCTGGGAACCAGTATAGTGGCAGGCTGACTTGTGGGCCTACTAAGTTGACGGGGACGGAGGGCTTTGTCAACTTAGTCAATATGCATGTTCTAGCTCCACTGACCGTACGATGTGCATCCAACGGTCGTAGTGCTTCTTCAACCTCTGGTCTTCTTGCTCTAGCCGCCCAAACAGGCAGCGGTCGTGCCCCGTGCTCCTGCCTCCCGTGGCCGGCTGCGATGCGGCGGAGGCCTCACCGCCCCCTACTACTCCCACCGCTGGCAGGCCATCCCTCTACTCACCCACACCCCCTATTATTCTGCAGCGACGGCAACCACACACCCAAGCGAACCAGTGAACCCTCATACTCCTCTACACGTGGGCATCCACTGCCGCGTGTTCCCTGGCTCCGCGTCGTCCCCTTCCTAGGCCTCGCTGTCGTCTACCGCCCTGGTGCTATCGGCGTGGCGTGGTCAACGTGGTCAAGGAACGACTTCCATTGGACGTGGATTGTACGTGTAGAGGCTGACAGCTGGGTCCACTGCCGCAGCAACGAAGTGCCTCCTTATTACGCGCAAAATAAATATTCCTCTACCTGACAGCGGGGACCCACCGGACGGGCTACCGTATTCCGCAAAAAAAATGTTTCCCCCTTACTGCTGGGACCCACCAGCTACATCTTCGCATACAAGGAAGTGCGTCCGGGCAAAAAAATTGATTCGCCCCCCTGATTGCTGGGACCCACCAGCTACATCTTTGCACGCAAGGAAGTGCCTGACAGTCGGGACCCACCTAGTCAAAGCGTATGTAGCGTTGTCATTCTGGTCGCGAACGTGTACGTACATACTGGTCGATGTAGAGGCGCGCACGTGACGTAGTAGAGGCGCGCACGTAGCATGTGCACGTACGTACAGCGGCCAGGGTGCAAGAAAGTAAATACGTCCACGTACATACATACAGGCGGGGTCTTGATTGCCTACTCGCGCGTATGTACGGCCAGGGCTCGTGTACATGGCTGCATCGGAACGGAGAAACAACGTCGTCGTCGTGTTCATGGGGAGCCAACCAGCTGCGTCGGAACGGAATGTGTCGTCGTGTTCATCGGGAGGGCTTGGACGGAACAACCGATGGAAACGAGGCCTGGCGTACCGCAGAACGGAGGAAACGTCCTTGTGTTCGACCAGCCATGTTCGAAACGGGATCTTGTTCATCGGGAGGGGTCTGGTGTACCGCAAAACGGAGGAAACGGACCTCCTACGGTCGAAACGGGGGTCCTGTTGATCGGGAGGGGTGTGGCGTACCGCAAAACAGAGGAAACGGACTTGTGTTGGAGTGCTACGATCGAAACGGGGGTCCTGTTCATCGGGAGGGGTGCGGCGTACCACAAAACGGGACTCCACGGGATACTGTTCATCTCCACCATCGACCCCCTCCAGCCTCCACGGGCTACTGTTCATCCACCGTCGACCTCCTCCAGGCTCCACCTGCGACTGTTCATCCACGAGATCCTATTCATCTAGCCTCCACCGCGCACTACTCCACCGGCTACTGTTCAACCAGCCCTCTCCATGGGCTCCTGTTCAACCACCCCTCCACGGGCTACTGTTCATCCAGCCCTCCACCGTCTACTGTTCATCCTGCCCTCCACGGGGTGGTCCTGTTCATCCTGCCCCCCACGGGGAACTGTTCATCCAGCCCCAACCGGCTCGATCAATCGGGGTCTTGTTCATCCAGAGGCAACACCACGGGGTCCCGTTCATCCACCCCCACCGGGAACTGTTCATCCAACCCCCCCCCCCCGCCCCGCAACGCTCACTGTTCATCCAGAGGCAACATCGATCGGCTTCAGTTAGCAGCAGTAGCGAAGGAATCGCTCGATCGGGTTCAGTTAACAGCCATCGATTGATCGCTCAGATTCAGTAACGCGTAGCCTGCAGTGCAATCGCTCGGGTTCAGTTAGAGCCCAACGCCTCGCTCGGGTTCAGTTAGGGCCCAACGCCTCGCACCCACGCGCATGCGTGTACAAGAGAAACGCGCATCGCTCGGCCCTGACCACCCACCGTAACCGGGAACACCCCGATATTTTCCTCGCCCTCGCTTCTACCACGGTTTTTTCCGTCATGGACGGCCCAAAGAATGTCATGCAGCTGCATCTCCGGCCCGCCTAGGACGAAAAGCCCATTTTCTGTCATGTTTTTTCTCATAGAAGTAGGACCCCACCACATCTATGATGATACCGGGTTTTGTCACAATTATCGTCATAGAATTGTCATAAGTATGACCGAATTTTTTTTCGTTCAGCCCAAAATGTCACGGATGTGTCTTTTTTTGTTGTGCAAGACTCCGTCTTGGGGCAGAGGTGGTGGAGGCACTTCGCGGGCCACGCCGCCCGCGGCTGGCGGAGGGCGAGGTGGTGAGAGGGACGGTGCAGGGGAGCCCCCTGCAGCGCTGACAAGCTCGGCGATGCGGTCGAGCCAGTCCTCGTAGAGGTCGTCCATTGGGCGGTAGCGCAGGAGCTCGCGCGCCATGCACAGAGCCGCCTGCGCGTCCACAGGAGCGCGACGAGCATGGGATGAGGAACTGGCCGGGGTCAGCGACGGAGTGGCGGTGCGGCCATCCCGCCGCACCGAGGGGGGCAGCAAGGATGCTTGCTGCTTGTTCCCTGCCGGGCCGGTGGCGGCGTAGGCGGCAGGCGACGGAGAACAACGGGGCGGCCCGCCGATGGGAGCCGTCTGAGCAATGCGGGCGGCGAGGGCAGCCCGGCGCTCAGCGCGAGTGCGGCGAGCGTCCGACATGGAGACGATGGAGCAACGAGACGCGGAGCGGTGGAAGGGAAGCTTCGGCACACCCCTACCTGGCGCGCCAAATGTCGGATCACGGGTTTCGGCAAAACCCTCAAGGTTCGAACACTAGGGTGCGTGCGAAGATATCCCCCTACCGATTCACGTCCTAACTCAGCTAAGATCTTACGAACAAACTCGACGAACTCGCAACACAAACGACACAAGATTTATACTGGTTCAGGCCACCATTGTGGTGTAATATCCTACTCCAGTGTGGTGGTGGTGGATTGCCTCTCGGGCTGAGGATGAACAGTATAGGGGGAAGAACAGCCTCCTGAGGAAAGGTGTTCTTGTGCTTGGCGGATGTGATTGTGGGGATGAACTAGTTCTAGTCTAAGATGAGGTCACCCCCCGCTACGGTGGTGGCTTGTTCTATTTATAGTGGCCTTGGTCCTCTTCCCAAATATTGAGTGGGAAGGGATCCCACATGGCCAATTTGAAGGGGGACAGGTAGTACAAGTTATTCTGACAAAAGCAGTCTTCGCCTACCAAAGGCTCTGGTGGTGACGCCGTCTTGGGCTCCACGGTGACCTCCGTCTTTCCGTCCTTCTAGTCTTGGTCTTCTTGCACTGATATGGAAACCTTTTCTTGATGCCTCGGTACTCCGCGCCTGCGCCTACTTCCTTAGCACCGAAGAGGAAACAAGGACACTGTGCGTGCTGGCGCCCGCCTGGCCTTGGTTGTCAAGGCTCACGTCACTAGAACCTCGCGAGGTTTGCCTGGCCTTGAACTCTCCACCCCTCGCGAGCCAGCCTGGTGAGGCCGCTCTTGAGGAGGTCTTGTGTCACCCGCCTCGCGAGGCTTGGCCCCTCGCGAGGGTCTTGAGTCTTTGCTGGTGAAGATCGGCCGTACGGGCCCGCACGCAGAGTCACGCTGTGGGCCGCAGGCAGGCAAGTCTGGGGACCCCCGTTCCTAGAACGCCAACAAAGTTCAACTACATCAACCGCGTTAATAAACGCTTTGGCTTTCGGTCTATGACGGTACATGGACACACTCTTCCCCTCTCATTGCTATGCATCTCCTAGATAGATCTTGCGTGAGCGTAGGAATTTTTTTAAGATTGCATGCTACATTCCCCAACAGTGGCATCCGAGCCAGGTCTATGCGTAGATGATATGCATGAGTAGAACACAAAGAGTTGTGGGCGGTGATAGTCATAATGCTTACCACCAACGTGTTATTTTGATTCGGGGGTATTGTTGGATGAAGCGGCCCAGACCAACGTTACATGACCATGTTCATGAGACTGGTTCCACCGACTGAAATGCAACTTGTTTTGCATAAAGGTGGATGGCGGGTGTCTGTTTCTCCAACTTTAGTTGAATTTCATTTGACTACGGCCGGTCCTTGTTGAAGGTTAAAACAGCAAACTTGACGAAACACCGTTGTGGTTTTGATGCGTAGGTAAGAACGGTTCTTACTATAAGCCCATAGTAGCCACGTAAAACTTGCAATAACAAAGTAGAGGACGTCTAACTTGTTTTTGCAGGGCATGTTGGGATGTGATATGGTCAAGACATGATGCGATATATGTTATTGTATGAGATGATAACGTTTTGTAAAAGTTATCGGCAACTGGCAGGAGCCTTATGGTTGTCGCTTTATTGTATGAAATGCAAATGCCATGTAATTGCTTTACTTTATCACTATGTGTTAGCGATAGTTGTAGAAGCAATAGTTGGCAAGACGACCATGACGCTACAATGGAGATCAAAGTGTCAAGCCGGTGACGATGGAGATCATGACAGTGCTTTGGAGATGGAGATCAAAGGCACAAGATCATGATGGCCATATCATGTCACATATTTTGATTGCATGTGATGTTTATCTTTTATGCATCTTATTTTGCTTAGTACGGCGGTAGCATTATAAGATGATCCCTCACTAAATTTCAAGGTAGAAGTGTCGATGTCAAAACTGGTGGATCTCGGGTAGGGGGTCCCGAACTGTGCATCTAGGATCGATGGTAACACGAGACGGGGGACATGATGTTTACCCAGGTTCGGGCCCTCTCTACGGAGGTAATACCCTACTTCCTGCTTGATTGATCTTGATGAATATGAGTATTACAAGAGTTGATCTACCACGAGAACGTAATGGCTAAACCCTAGAAGTCTAGCCTATGTGGGTATGGTAATGAGTATATGTATATGTCCTTTCCGGACTATCCCCTTCGGTTTATATAGACACCGAGGGGATCTAGGGTTTACATGGAGTCGGTTACATAAGAAGGAATCTTCGGTCGCCAAGCTTGCCTTCCACGCCAAGTAGAGTCCAATCCAAACACAATGCAGTCTTCGGCCTTCATGTCTTCACAGCCCATCAGTCCGGCCCATGGATAACAGGCCGGATGCCCGAGGACCCCTTAGTCGAGGACTCCCTCGGTAGCCCCTGAACCCGACTTTCAATGACGAGGAGTCCGGCGAGCTGATTGTCTTCGGCATTGTAAGGCGGGTTCCCCTTTCTCCGAACTCCAAGATAGTCTTCGGATGCAAATGATCGTATCCTGACCTGTTACGCACACCATACACAACCGCCGAGAGAATATAATATTTGCATGAATCTAATTTGTTGACAGCTTTTTTCCAACATGACATCGCGTCTCTCCAGTTATAATTTCGAATCGTTTTTCGTTTGCTGCTCCAAGTCTTGAGACGTGGTTGCCATTGGCACGTCTAGTCAAAGCAGAGACCGTGTCCCTTATCGCGAGATTCTCATCAATGTGGGCATGGGTAAGCCAACCGTGTCGTTTGTACAGCCCTTGGGAATAGGCAAGTTTTTAGGACGAGTGGGGAGGCGCTTGATATTCACGGCCTTTATAAGGGGATAAGGACACTCTCCCTTTACCCACACCCTTCTTCATCTTCAGTCCTTCCATCCTCGAGCTCTAGCGCCCAAGCTTTCAGCTTCTCCTCGTTCGAGAAGGCACTCCAATCATGTCCGGATCCGGAGCTAGAGGCAAGAGGATGGCCTCCTCCGTTAAGAAGAAGGACATCATGGAGCTCTGGGAGGCCGGCTATCTAGCCAAGGAGATTGCTCACCGACTCCCGGCAAAATGGCAAATCGTCCCTACCCCCGAGCCCCATGAGAGGGTTGTGTTTCTCACACACTTCTTCTGTGGGCTGGGATTCCCTCTTCATCCATTTGTCCGTGGATTGATGTTTTACTATGGGTTGGACTTCCACGATCTGGCCCCCAACTTTATCCTCAATATCTCCGCATTCATAGTTGTGTGCGAAGCCTTTCTCCGCATCCCACCTCACTTTGGCCTATGGCTGAAGACTTTTAAGGTAAAGCCAAAGGTGGTGCGCGGCCAACAGGCCGAGTGTGGAGGTGCCATGGTGGGCAAGATGCCCAATACCACTTGGCTCGAAGGCTCCTTTGTAGAGATGGTGAAGGGATGGCAATCGGGGTGGTTCTATATCACCGAGCCGTGTGACGCCAACTGGGCGGCGGCTCCCAAATTCCGATCCGGAGTCCCGATGCGGCTTTCCTCCTGGCAAGAGAAGGGCCTGACCTGAGGATCTTTGGAAGAGATCACGGGGCTCCAAACGTGCCTCCAGAATATGATAACCCGGAAGATCAAGCTCGTTGATGTGATCCAGGTCATGCTTGTACGCCGGATCCCTCCATGTCAGCGCCGGACCTGTTATTTGTGGGAGTTCGATTCGGCCGAACACCAGACGCTGCTCAGGCTTTTCGGCACGACGCACGAAGATATCTGGAAGGTGCTCTTTAAGGGCAGCGAGACACCGCCACCCTTGACCAAAGATCACGGGCTCAACTTTAAGCGTCAGGCCAATTCGGTAAGCCATCAAGGTATAGTCTTTAAGGACACACTTCGAGGAAGGATACTAAGCATTCTTATCAATTTCTTTTTCAGGCCTGGGTCGACCTAGCGGGACAGATTAATAGTCCGGCTCCGCTGCCCGAAGACGAAGAAACCCCACTCCTTATGGAGATGCTATTTCCGGCGCCTTACGACGTGCCGGAGAAGAAGGATAAAACCATGGCCAAGGGGACCAAGAGTGGGCTTCGCCGAAGGAGTACCTTGGTCATCTCGTCTGACGATGAGACAGACCCCTCATCCGCCGACGAGGAGGGAGGCGACTCCCCTCCTGCGAGAGGAAGGGAGAAAAGGGAGGCCTCCACGAGTTTGGAGGCGGAGGCGCCCAAGAGGGGGAGAGGCTCCCTCGTGGATAACTCCGTGTGGGATGTTGATAGCAGTCTGGAGCGACCTCACCGGACCAAGCCTCGGGCCGCCTCGTGAGTACCAGAATCAAAAACATCTGGCCTTCTCGGTTTGTAATGTTGATACATCTTAAACCTTGTCATTGCAGTCCGGCACGCGATGGCTCCCCGGATCCTCGACAGAGTATTCGCTGGACTCGAATGAGATGGCTAGCATGTCTCCGCCACCTGCTCATTCCATCTCACCCAAGGGTGATGATGAGGTGGTGTCCAAAAAGACTTTCCCAGGCCGGGGGGAGATTCCGGAGACCATCGGGGCGACGTCCCAGGATAACTCTTCAGCCGCCGGACATACGGGGGAAAAAGTCCCCAAGGGGACTGGTGACGGGGCTCGAGTTCCCTTCGGGCCTCAGCCGGATATCATTCCGGAGATCTACATGGCTCCGGGGTCCAGCGAAGGGCATTCCCCTCAAGGAGGGAATGTGCCTGTTCCACCGGTGACCTCTGTCCAACCAGAGGCGCCGGATAATCTGTTGGAGGCGCTACGAGGCGCCTCTATCATGGATGAGCATCGTGTCCTTATGGACACGGTAATAGAGAAGGTTCAGTTTGTCAAAAGCGGACTGACCGAAGCCTGCACCAGCCTTCTAATGGGCTTTGAGGTGAGTAATGTGATTGTAGGAAAAATATCACCGTATAGATAGTAGCCCCTGATGCTCTGTTTGGTGTTCGGGATGAAAAGCCAAACAGAGGATCGAGAATAAATATTGCAGGAGTTTAACATGAGTTGGCTATGTGAATAAGCAGGTATCGCTGCAGGCTACCACTTCTCGTGTTGCGGAAGTTTCCGGACTGAAGCGGAAACTGGAGCGGGCCGAGGAGGAGCTCGGCCTCGTGAAGAAGCAGCTATAAGATAGCCAAGGTATGCAGTAACCTGTGGGTACAATTCGAAAAAATGAGTAGTCCAGCCAGACTAAAGTGTCATAAACTATATTAGTGGCCACGACCGAGGTGGCGGCCCTTAAGAAGGCGCTAGCCAAGGCCGAGGACAAAGCGGCCAAGGAACACACCTCACGTGAGGAGCATAAGGCCCGGGTTGGCGAGGCGCAGCAACAGCTCTAGGGCGCGATAGAGAGGTTTGAGTCCTTTGAGCGCGATTGTAAGGTGCAAGAGTACGAATTGGCGAAGGCCCGCCAGAGCGCGCAGGATGCACGAGCCGAAGCCCAGAGCGCCCTCCAGGAAATTCAGGCGGCCAAGAAGATTACGGCGGGTAAATCTTTCACCATGCGTAGCAAGTGTGTAGAAAAAACGTTCCGTGTACTTATCCTGAATTTGGATTTTCCAGGGGCATTTACAGATCCGCCGCACAGTGTGTCAAATGCTGCCGAGCATTATAGAGCTGAAGAAGGGATGTCTACGGAGAAGCTATTCTGGTCCCAATATCTGGGATCCGAACATCCAGTGCCCTTCAGCGACCAGCTAAAGCAGTTGGTCGAGCTGCATAAGTTGGCAGAGCTAGCCATGAAGGACCTGATAGTCCGACTGTGGCCTGCCGATCCTATACCTAGCAGCTACTTCGGGCTTGTGCAGCGGCTTGTGAGTGCCTGTCCGCGGCTTGAAGCCGTGAAGCGGTTGGTCTATATTGAAGGTGCGCGTATGGCCTTTGCCCGCGTTAAGACGCATTGGGCGAAGCTGGATGCCAAGAAGCTAATGACCGAGGGGCCGCCGGAGGGCAAGGAGCATCGTCGGCCCGAGCACTATTTTGATGGTGTCCTGGAGGGGTCCCGCCTTGTGGGGGAGCAATGTTCGAAGGATATCATATTCCCATGAGAACATGTGTATTACCTTGCCCTATAATATGGAACAATGAAGTTATGTATTATAATGCTTATGATTTAAATTTACCTCCTGTGAGGCCATTTATTAACTCTGAGGGTTGACCAGTCGTTTGCTTTTGCCCCCACGTAGATAGTATGGGGTGTTCGGGATAAATCTAAACACTCTTTACTCCACATTCTGGTCCTTAAAGGAGGTGTGTAGCGCAACGAACAAGGCAATCAAACTATGCGGCCTTTACCACCCTCACTTAGCCATAGGAGTTTGACAATTAAGAAATTTGGTGAAGCCCCTGGTATTCGGAAGACCGAACTAGGGGAGCTTTGCACGCCTAATCGGGGGAACCGATTCTTCGCAAGAAGGAGAAAAGAATCTCTAACGATTTGGAACCTCTCGAACAGCTGACCGGCTCTTGCCGCATCATGACTGTCAGTTTTCGGCTTTCTCTACTGAGGTGCTTGTCCGGAAGAACCGGGACACAATCGCAGTAGTTCTCCCTTTACTACCTTAGCCGATATAGCGGAACATAAGGTAGCAAGCACAGGAGCCGGGCGACCCAACTATTGACCAAAGACATGATTCGGAGCCGATGCATATAATGCTATAAGTTCGGGGTGCCGAACTATACTATAAAAGTGTTTGGACTTTTTATTGTCGTAGTGTTGGGTGTAATGAAGCCCTTGGCATAGTAATACGTACCATGGTGTACATGTGCAGTGAGTAATTAATACCGAGGTGAGTAAACGGAAAAATGAAATAATAAGCTAACGCTACCGTGTATTCACCATTGTGATGTAACTAGTACGCCAAGGCCTACTTTGTACTAGTAGTGCGATAAGCAAGTAGGGCTATTTAACATGCCGCAACCAAGGGCGAGCTACGTGCGGGTATGAAAAGCAAGTATGGCAATCGTTTAGTAGAGACCACCTGGGGATTCCCTTGTAAGCCAGAGCTCCTTGCCCCCTTGGTGTGTTCTTACAAGCGGGTTGTCCGCATAGACCTCCAAAAGAGAAGAAAACCCGTAAAAAAGAAAAAGTAAAAGCGTGCGAATCCCAGTGTCGGTGGAGCCGTACGGTGGATCGCGAACGAGTTATGCTTCCGTCAATTCCCATGGGGTTTTGAGTGCGTAGTTTATGTACGCGCGGTATTAGTGCCATTGCCTCATCGGGGCTGGGACGGAGGTCAAATTGCTAATTCGGCTCTTGACGAGCTGAGCTGTCCTGCTGTAGTGTGGTCTGGACCCTCTTGATGATGTTCAAGGGCTCGGCAGCCGGATTATAATGCTGCTTGAGAAGGCCGCTCTGTACTTCTGCTACTAGGACGGCAGTGTGCTCCTCTGTACGGAGGGAGCGTTCCGTGTTTCCATTTACTGTAATGATGCCACGTGGGCCGGGCATCTTGAGCTTGAGATAAGCGTAATGTGGCACCACATTGAATCTGGCGAATGTGGTTCGTCCGAGCAGGGCATGATAGCCGCTGCGAAATGGGACGATATCGAAGATTAGTTCTTCGCTTCGGAAGTTATCAGAGGAACCGAGTACTACCTCCAGCGTTATTGAGCCATACAACGGGCCTCTACGCCTGGTATGACTCCTTTAAAGGTAGTCTTCGTGGGCTTGACCCGTGAGGGGTCGATGCTCATTTTACGTACTGAATCCTGATAGAGCAGGTTGAGGCTGCTACTACCGTCCATTAGGACTCGTGTCAAGTGAAATCCGTCGATGATTGGGTCGAGGACCAGTGCGGCTGAACCGCCGTGGCGAATGCTGGTTGGATGATCTCGGTGGTCAAAGGTGATCGGAAATGACAACCACGAATGGAATTTCGGGGCGACTGGCTCTAACGCATAGTCGTCCTTAAGTGCACACTTGCGCTCCCTTTTGGGGATGTGTGTAGCGTATATTATGTTCACCGTTTTGACTTGAGGGGGAAATTTCTTTTGCTCCTCAGTGTTCGGTTGCCGGGGCTCCTCGTCATCGTCCTCGCTCTATGATTCTCCTTCCTTGTTTCTGCTGTTGACCTTGCTGGCTTGTTTAAAGACCCGGCAATCTCTGTAGTATGGTTGGCCGGTTTGTCTGGGGTGCCATGTATCTGGCAAGGACGATCGAGTATGCGGTCCAAGCTGGATGGTCCTCCGCTGCTCCTTTTATAGGGCTTCTTTCACTGGCCGGACTTGGAGCCACTGAATCCGGCGTGAACTGTAGTGTCATCAGTGTTATCACCATTGCTTCAGCGTTTGTGTCTGTTGCGCCGGAGCTTGCCGGTGCTGTTTTTGGCCTCAGAGGGGCATGTTTCGTTGGCTGTGTTTGTACTGCGAGCCAGCCAACTATCCTCTCCCGCGCAAAAGCGGGTCATAAGTGCCGTGAGGGCTGCCATGGATCTCGGCTTTTCCTGGCCGAGGTGGCGGGCAAGCCATTCGTCCCGGATGCTATGCTTAAAGGCCGCTAGGGCTTCAGCGTCCGGACAGTCGACGATCTGGTTCTTTTTGGTTAGGAATCTAGTCCAGAATTTTCTGGCTGATTCTCCAGATTGTTGAACTATGTGGCTTAAGTCATTGGCATCGGGTGGCCGGACATATGTACCCTGGAAGTTGTCGAGGAAGGCCTCTTCCAAGTCCTCCCAGCTGCCGATGGAGTTCTTAGGCAGACTATTTAGCCAGTGTTGAGCTGGTCCTTTGAGCTTTAATGGGAGGTATTTGATGGCATGGAGGTCATCTCCTCGGGCCATGTGTATGTGAAGAATAAAATCTTCGATCCACACTGCGGGGTCGGTTGTTCCATCGTATGATTCAATATTGACAGGCTTGAACCCCTCGGGGATTTCCTGATCCAGTACCTCGTCTGTAAAGCAGACAGGGTGTGCGGCGCCTCTATAGCGGGCCGCGTCACGGCGTATCTCGGACGACGTCCGTCTGTGGTTATCAGCCCGGGTGTGATTAAGTTTGTCACGTCCGAATAGGTAGCTGTCATCCCGAGTATGGAAACGTCCTCGCGATCCGTATATAGATCTGTTGTGTCCTGCTCTATTGTCCAATTCCTGCCGAAGATTGTATGTATGGTCCCGAGCTAGTCTGTCCCTGTTTTTGCGAGGCGGTGGGGCGGGCTGCTGTTCGGCCTGAGTTGCCGCTTTATCCCGACCGCGGGGTGGCCATTCAGCCGCCCTGTCCCAACCACATGGTGGTCGGTCCGCATTACGCGAGAGACATATGTGCTCCGGCGTCTCCTCATCGAATTGAGGTGGCAGTCTGCATTTCGGGTAACTCTTGGCTGGGCGGTTGAGGCCGTATTCCTCGGTTGTCTGGACATCAGTCCATCTGTCGACGAGCAGGTTTTGTTCAGCTTGAAGCTGCCGTTGTTTCTTTTTCAGGCTCCTTGCAGTGGCTAGAGCTGAAGCTTAAAGCGCTCCTGCTCGAGAGGATCCTCAGGCACGATGAAGTCTTTGTTGCCAAGGCTTGTCTCCTCCTCGGAGGGTGGACGGTAACTATCATCCTCCGAGTCATCTTCTATGGCTTGTTCGTCAGGGTTGTCTTGCCTGCTGTCGTGTTCCTGTTCGGATGTTGCCCTGACAGGGTCTTCATTGTTTTCGGCGTCACCCGGAGTACTATTTTCTCCGGTGACAGTGTTGCCGTCCTTTGAGCGGCGGGGCTTTTGGGACGGCGTTTGGGCCGCCGGTGCTTGGACTGTGTCTCGGAGGTTTTATTCGCATCTGGTTCTTCTTTGTTGGCGCCAGATCTTTTAGGTGTGTCAACCATGTACACGTCGTACGAAGAGGTAGCCGTCCAACGTCCAGTGAATGGTTGGCCTTGCTCCTTGTCGGCATCGTCGTCCATACCGTCGATGTCTTCGGAGCCATAGTCAAGCACGTCAGTTAATTCATCGACGGTGGCTATGAAGTGGGTGGCGGGTGGGAAGCAAAATTCCTCATCATCCGTCTCTAGCTCAAACCGGACATAGTTCGGCTGTGAGTCCTTCTCCGAGGAAAAATTCTTTAAAGATTTTAGCACGTCACCCAAAGGCGAGTGCTGGAAAACGTTAGCGGCCTGAATTCGAAGATCGATAACCGATCTAGCTCGGTGTCCGCGGGCATACGCAGTCCGGAACTTATAGCCGGAGACGAGTCCAAAGTTCCGTTAAAGCGAATATTGCAGGGCGTTGAGTCCATGTGCGGCTCCAACGCCGCGGACTCTGCGGCCTAGGATGGCTCGATCTGCTTCGGCTCTAAGGTCGTTGGAACCACAGGAACCATCTCCTGGGTGTGATCCGATGACAGATTTAAGTCACGTTCATCGGGATGAGGGGGAGCGATCACCGCAGGCTCACCTCCCTCGAAGATCAAGTCTCCACAGATATCCGCGATGTAGTTCAAGCTTCCGAATCCGACCTGATGGCCAGGGGCGTAGGTGTCGATCTGCTCCAGATGGCTAAGCGAGTTGGCCCGCAGTACGAAGCCGCCAAACAAGAAGATCTGTCCGGGGAGGAAGGTTCCTCCTTGGACAGTGTCATTATTGACGATTGAAGGGGCCATCAAACCTTTTGTCGAATGGCATAGTGGAACTCTCAATGAAAACACCAATGTCGGTGTCAAAACCGGCGGATCTCGGGTAGGGGGTCCCAAACTATGCGTCTAGGATCGATGGTAACAGGAGACGGGGGACCCGATGTTTACCCAGGTTCGGGCCCTCTCTACGGAGGTAATACCCTATTTCCTGCTTGATTGATCTTGATGAATATGAGTATTACAAGAGTTGATCTACCACGAGATCGTAATGGCTAAACCCGAGAAGTCTAGCCTATGTGGGTATGGTAATGAGTATATGTATCTGTCCTTTCCGGACTATCCCCTTCGGTTTATAGACACCGAGGGGATCTAGGGTTTACATGGAGTCGGTTACATAAGAAGGAATCTTTGGTCGCCAAGCTTGCCTTCCACGCCAAGTAGAGTCCAATCCAAACACGGTGCAGTCTTCGGCCTTCATGTCTTCACAGCCCATCAGTCCGGCCCATGGATAACAGGCCGGACGCCTGAGGACCCCTTAGTCCAGGACTCCCTCAACAAGTGTTCTCCCTGAGTATGCACCACTACTATAGTTCGTCGTGCCGAGACACCACGTGATGATCGAGTGTGATAAGCTCTACGTTCACATACAACGGGTGCAAGACAGTTTTGCACATGTGGAATACTCGAGTTAAACTTGACAAGCCTAGCATGTACAGACATGGCGTCGGAACACTGGACACCGAAAGGTTGAACGTGAATCGTATAGTAGATATGGTCAACATAGAGATGTTCACCATTGAAGACTACTCCATCTCACGTGATGATCTGACATGGTTTAGTATATTTGGATCACGTGATCATTTAGATGACTCAAGGGATGTCTATGTAAGTGGGAGTTCTTAACTAATATGATTAATTGAACTTTAATGTACCATGAACTTAGTTCTGATAGTATTTGCAAATTATGTTGTAGATCAATAGCTCGCGTTGTAGCTCCCCTATTTTTTTATATGCTCCTAGAGAAAACTAAGTTGAAAGATGATAGTAGCAATGATGCGGACCGGGTCCGTGATCTGAGGTTTATCCTCATTGTGGCACAGAAGAATTATGTCCTTAATGCACCGCTAGGTGACATACCTATTGCAGGAGCAGATGCAGATGTTATGAACACTTGTCAAGCTCGATATGATGACTACTTGATAGTTCAGTGCACCATGCTTTATGGCTTAGAACCGGGACTTCAAAAACATTTTGAACGCCACGGAGCATATGAGATGTTCCAAGAGCTGAAATTGGTATTTCAGACTCATGCCCGTGTCGGGAGGTATGAGCCCTCTAACAAATACTTTGCCTAGAAGATGGAGGAGAATAGCTTAGCTAGTGAGCATGTGCTCAGAATGTCTGGGCACTACAATCGCTTGAATCAACTGGGAGTTAATCTTCTAGATAAGATAGTGATTGACAATTCTCTAGTCACTATCACCAAGCTACTAGAACTTCGTGATGAACTATAATGTGGAAGGGATAACGGAAAAGATTCCCGAGCTCTTCACGATGCTGAAATCATCGAAGGTAGAAATCAATAAAGAGCATCAAGTGTTGATGGTTAACAAGACCACTAGTTTCAAGGAAAAGGGCAAAGGAAAAGAAAGGGAACTTCAAGAAGAATGGCAAGCAAGTTGCCACTCCCATGAGCAAACCCAAAGCTAGACCCAAGCCTGAAACTGAGTGCTTCTACTGCAAAGAAAATGGTCACTGGAAGCGGAAGTTCCCCAAATACTTGGCGCATAAGAAGGATGGCAAAGTGAACAAAGGTATATTTGATATACAGATCATTGATGTGTACTTTACTAGTGTTCGTAGCAACCCGTGGGTATTTGATACCAGTTAAGATGCTAAGATTAGTAACTTGAAACGGGAGTTGCAGAATGAACAGAGACTAGTTAAAGATGAAGTGATGATGTGTGTTGGAAATGGTTGCAAGATTGATATGATCATCATCGCGCACTCCCTATACTTTTGAAATTAGTGTTGAACCTAAATAAATATTATTTGGTGTTTGCGTTGAGCATGAATATGATTTGATCATTTTTATTGCAATACGGTTATTCATTTATGTCAGAGAATAATTGTTGTTCTGTTTACATGAATAAAACCTTCTATGGTCATACACCCAATGTAAATGGTTTATTGAATCTCGTAGTGATACACATATTCATAATATTGATGCCAAAAGATGGAAAGTTGATAATGATAGTGCAACATACTAGTGGCACTGCCATTTAGGTCATATTGGTGTAAAGCGCATGAAGAAACTCCATGCAGATCGACTTTTCATTTAATATGAATAATTTAATATGAATCATTTGATGCTTGCGAACCATGCCTCATGAGCAAGATGACTAAAACTCCGTTCTCCGGAACAACGGAGCGAGCCACGGACTTTTTTTCAAAATAATACATACCGATGTATGCAGTCCGATGAGTGTTGAGGCTCGCGGCGGGTGTCATTATTTTCTAATGTTCACAGATGATTTGAGCAGATATGGGTATATCTACTTAATGAAACACAAGTCCGAAACATTTGAAAAGTTCAAAGAATTTCAGAGTGAAGTGGAGAATCTTCGTAACAAGAAAATAAAGTTTCTACGATCTGATCGCGGAGGCAAATATTTCAGTTACGAGTTTGGCCTTCATTTAAAACAATGTGGAATAGTTTCGCAACTCATGCCACCTGGAACACCACAGCGTAATGGTGTGTCTAAACGTCATAATCATACTTTATTGGATATGGTGCGAACTATGATGTCTCTTACTGATTTACCACTATCATTTTGGGGTTATGCATTAGAGGCATCTGCATTCACGTTAAATAGGGCACCATCTAAATTCGTTGAGACGACACTACATGAACAGTGGTTTGGCAAGAAATCTGAGCTGTCATTTCTTAAAGTTTGGGGTTATGATGCTTATGTAAAAGAGCTACAGCCCGACAAGCTCGAATCGAAATCGGAGAAGTGCGTCTTCATAGGATACCCAAAAGAAACTATTGGGTACACCTTCTATCACAGATCCGAAGGCAAGATCTTTGTTGCTAAGAATGGATCCTTTCTAGAGAAGGAGTTTCTCTCGAAACAAGTGAGTGGGAGGAAAGTAGAACTTGATGAGGTAATTGTACCTTCTCTCGAATTGGAACGTAGCTCATCACAAAAAACCGTTCCCGTGATGCCTACAACAAACTAGAGAGGAAGCTAATGATAATGATCATGAAACTTCAGATCAAGTTACTACCGAACCTCATAGGCCAACCAGAGCACGATCCGCACCAGAGTGGGACGTTAATCTAGTTCTGGAAGTCATGTTACTAGACCATGACGAACCTGCGAACTATGAGGACGCGATGATGAGCCTAGATTCCGATAAATAGCTTGAGGCCATGAAATCTGAGATAGGATCTATGTATGAGAACAAAGTGTGGACTTTGGTGGACTTGCCCGATGATCAGCAAGCCATTGAGAATAAATGGATCTTCAAGAGGAAGACAGATGCTGATGGTAGTGTTACTATCTATAAAGCTCGACTTGTCTCAAAAGGTTTTCGACAAGTTCAAGGTGTTGACTACGATGAATTTTTCTCACTCGTAGCGATGCTTAAGTCTGTCCGAATCATGTTAGCAATGGCCACAGTTTATGAAATTTGGGAAATGGATGTCAAATTGCATTCCTTCATGAATTTCTTAAAGAAGAATTGTATATGATGCAACCAAAAGGTTTTGTTGAGCCTAAAGGTGCTATCAAAGTGTGCAAACTCTAGCGATCCATCTATGGACTGGTGCAAGAATATCGGAGTTGGAATATACACTTTGGTAAGGTGATCAAAGCATATGGTTTTATACAGACTTATGGTGAAGCCTGTATTTAAAAGAAAGTGAGTGGGAGCTCTGTAGCATTTCTGATGGTATATGTGGATGACATATTGTTGATCGGAAATGAGATAGAACTTCTGGATAGCATAAAAGGATACTTGAATAAGAATTTTTCAATGAAATACCTCAGTGAAGCTACTTATATATTGGGCGTCAAGATCTATAGGTATAAATCGAGACGCTTAATAGAACTTTCACAAAGCACATACCTTGACAAGATTTTCTAGAAGTTCAAAATGGATCAGTCAAGGAAAGGGTTCTCACCTGTGTTGCAAGGTGTGAAGTTGAGTAAGACTCAAAGCCCGACCACGATAGAAGATACAGAGAGGATGAAAGTCATTCCCTATGCCTCAGCCATAGGTTCTATAAAGTATGCCATGCTGTGTACCAGACATATGTGTACCTTGCCATGAGTTGGCAAGGGGGTACAATAGTGATCCAGGAGTAGATCACTGGACAGCGGTCAAAATTATCCTTAGTTACCTAAGATGACTAAGGAAATGTTTGTCGGTTATGGAGGTGACAAAGAGTTCATCGTAAAGAGTTTCATCGATGCAAGCTTTGACACTAATCCTGATGACTCTAAGTCTCAATCTAGATACGCATTGAAAGTGGGAGCAATTAGCTAGAGTAGCTCCATGCAGAGCATTTGTTGACATAGAAATTTACAAAATACATATGGATCTGAATATGGCAGACCCGTTGACTAAACCTCTCTCACAAGCAAAACATGATCACATCTTAGTACTCTTTGAGTGTTAATCACATGGTGATGTAAACTAGATTATTGACTCTAGTGAACCCTTTGGGTGTTGGTCACATGGCGATGTGAACTATGGGCGTTAATCACATGGCGATGTGAACTATTGGTGTTAATCACGTGGCGATGTGAACTAGATTATTGACTCTAGTGCAAGTGGGAGACTGAAGGAAATATGCCCTAGAGGCAATAATAAAGTTGTTATTTTATATTTCCTTATATCACGATAAATGTTTATTATTCATGCTAGAGTTTTATTAACCGGAAACTTGATACATGTGTGGATACATAGACAAAACACCGTGTCCCTAGTAAGCCTCTACTAGACTAGCTCGTTAATCAAAGATGGTTAAGTTTCCTAACCATGGACATGTGTTGTCATTTGATGAATGGGATCACATCATTAAGAGAATGATGTGATGGACAAGACCCATCTGTTAGGTTAGCATATTGATCGTTCAGTTTTATTGCTACTGCTTTCTTCATGTCAAATACATATTCCTTCGACTATGAGATTATGCAACTCCCGGATACCGGAGGAATACCTTGTGTGCTATCAAACGTCACAACATAACTGGGTGATTATAAAGATGCTCTACAGGTATCTTCGAAGGTGTTTATTTGGTTGGCATAGATTGAGATTAGGATTTGTCACTCCGAGTATCGGAGAGGTATCTCTGGGCCCTCTCGGTAATGCACATCATAATAACCCTTGCAAGCAATGTCACAAATGAGTTAGTTGCGGGATGATGCATTACATAATGAGTAAAGAGACTTGTCGGTAACGAGATTGAACTAGGTATGAAGACACCGACGATCGAATCTCGGGCAAGTAACATACCGCTGACAAAGGGAATAATGTATGTTGTCATTATGGTACGACCGATAAAGAACTTCGTAGAATATGTGGGAACCAATATGAGCATCCAGGTTCCGTTGTTGGTTATTTACCAGAGAGGTGTCTCGGTCATGTCTACATAGTTCTCGAACCCATAGGGTCCGCACGCTTAACGTTCGATGACGATTTTGTATTATATGAGTTATGTGATTTGGTGACCGAATGTTGTTCGGACTCCCGGATAAGATCACGGACATAACGAGGTGTCTTCAAATGGTCGAGAGGTAAAGATTGATATATAGGACAATGGTATTCGGACACCATAAGTTTTCGGGATGCACCGGGTACTTATCGGGTCACCGGAAGGGGTTCTAGGCACCCCCGAGAAAAGATATGGGCCTTATGGGCCAAGAGGGGAAACACACAAGCCACACAAAGGGGCTGGTGCGCCCCCCATATGGGTTGGCCAAATTGGAGAAGGAAAGGGGAAGGAGGAAAGGAAAAGGGGAATAGGATTCCCCCTTCCCCCTCTTCCCTTCCTACTCCGAATAGGAATAGGAAAGGCAGGAGGCCAAATTGGGAGATCCTACTTGGGGCGTGCCCTTGGCTGCCTCTCCTCCCCTCCAATCTATATATGAAGGGGGGACCACTAGAACACACACCAACAATTGTTTGCCGTGTGCGGCGGCCCCCTCCATAGTTTACGCCTCCGGTCATATCTTCGTAGTGCTTATGCGAAGCCCTGTGTGGATCACTTCACCATCACTGCCACCACACCGTTGTGCTGACGGAACTCTCCCCCGACACTTTGCTGGATCAAGCGTTCAATGGATGTCATCGAGCTGAACGTGTGCAAAACTTGGAGGTGTCGTACGTTCAATTCTTGATCGGTCAGAACGAGAAGAAGTTCGACTACATCAACCGCGTTAACAAACGCTTCCGCTTTCGGTCTACGAGGGAATGTGGACACACTCTCCCCCTCTCGTTGCTATGCATCTCCTAGTTAGATCTTCCGTGAGCGTAAGAATTTTTTTTAAATTGCATGCTGCGTTCCCCAACAGATCCCTTGCGTCACATGACACAATAAGCACACCCACGACGACACATACAGAGAGGACATCCAGCGGTTCCAATGGCGCTCCCCGTGGCTCCAATGACGCTCCTAGTGGCCGCTGACGACAACAGCGGGCAGTTCAGCACGCATCACATAGTGAATACCCACGTG
This sequence comes from Aegilops tauschii subsp. strangulata, assembly GCF_002575655.3. Lineage (NCBI taxonomy): Eukaryota > Viridiplantae > Streptophyta > Magnoliopsida > Poales > Poaceae > Aegilops > Aegilops tauschii. The sequence continues at coordinate 403,467,510 of NC_053035.3, forward strand.
AGGGGGAAGGCTGTAACGCCCATGATGCGGCTATATCTCCCACGTGTCGAGGCACGACTTAGAGGCATAACCGCATAGTGCTTTTGTCGCAAGAAGGGTCATCTTCACACAATCCCATGTAATGAACAATAATGGGATAAAGAGTTGGCTTACAATCGCCACTTCACACAATACATAAATATAATCCATACATCATCCAAAATACACACATAGACCGACTACGGTCAAGATTCAAATGAAAAATAAGATAACCCCAAATGCTAGATCCCCGATCGTCCCAACTGGGCTCCACTACTGATCATCAGGAAAAGACACATAGTAACTACCACGTTCCTCATCGAACTCCCACATGAGGTCGATCTCATCAACTGCACTGGCATCGTCGGCACCTGCAACTGTTTTGGTAGAATCTGTGAGTCACGAAGACTCAGCAATCTCACACCCGCGAGATCAAGACTATTTAAGCTTATAGGAAAAGAATGGTGTAATGAGGTGGAGCGGCAGCAGGCACTAAGCATATATGGTGGCTAACATACGCAAATGAGAGCGATAAGAGAAGCAACGGAACGGTCGTCATCTAGCAATGACCAAGAAGTGATCCTGAACTCCTACTTACGTCATTCATAACTCAAAACCGTGTTCACTTCCCGGACTCCGCCGAGAAGAGACCATCACGGCTACACACACGGTTGATGTGTTTTAATTAAGTCAAGTGACAAGTTCTCTACAACCGGACATTAACAAATTCCCATCTGCCTCATAACCGTGGGCACGGCTTTCGAAAGATAATACCCTGCAGGGGTGTCCCAACTTAGCCCATCATAAGCTCTCACGGCCAACGAAGGATAAACCTTCTCCCAGGAAGACCCGATCAGTCTCGGAATCCCGGTTTACAAGACATTTCGACAATGGTAAAACAAGACAAGCAAAGCCGCCCGAATATGCCAACAAATCCCGATAGGAGCTGCACATATCTCGTTCTCAGGGCACACCTGATGAACACTACGTACAACTAAAACCAATCCTCGAGTTTCCCCAAGGTGGCGCTGCAAGTGGCTCTAGTTTGGACCAGCACTCAGAGGAACACTGGCCCGGGGGTTAAAATAAAGATGACCCTCGGGCTCGCGAAAACCCGGGGGAAAAGGCTTAGGTGGCAAATGGTAAAACCAAGCTTGGGCCTTGCTGGAGGAGTTTTATTCAAGGCGAACTGTCAAGGGGGTCCCATAAATCACCCAACCGCGTAAGGAACGCAAACTCAAGGAACATAATACCGGTAAGAAAGAAACTAGGGCGGCAAGAGTGGAAAAAAACACCAGGCATAAGGCCGAGCCTTCCACCCTTTACCAAATATATAGATGCATTAATATAATAAGAGATATTGTGATATCCCAACACATCCATGTTCCAACATGGAACCAACGTCAACTTCACCTGCAACTAGCAACGCTATAAGAAGGGCTGAGCAAAAGCGGTAACTTAGCCAAACAACGGTTTGCTAGGAAAAGATGGTTAGAGGCTGTCATGGCAATATGGGAGGCATGATATAGCAAGTGGTAGGTAGCGCAACATGGCAATAGAACGAACAACTAGCAAAGCAAAGATAGAAGTGATTTCGAGGGTATGGTCATCTTGCCTGCAAGGTTCTCAGAGTTGTCGAAAGCTTGATCCTCGTAAGCGTACTCAACAGGTTCCTCGTTCACGAACTCGTCTCCCAGCTCTACCCAAGACAAGAACACAAGCAACGGAACGACAATCAATCACGGGAGTATGCACAAGCAACATGATGCAATACATGAATGATATGCAAGATATGATATGCGATGCATATGCGTGCTCCGGAAGGAAAATGATGAACAACGTAGTAACTTGGCAAACCAAGCATGCCACTGGAAAGATGAGATGATTTCGGTCGAAATTGATATAAAGATCACCGGAAACGGATGCACGGTTTGCAAATGGCAAGCAAAACAAAAATGACGCGAATCTGCGATTAACAGCATGATAGCACTTAAAATGCAACAAGTAACAATGCTACAGCACTCCAACATAGCGGGAGGCAGGCGCGGCGCGGCGGTGGGGCAGGCGCGGCGCGGGAGGCAGGCGGCGGCGGCTGCGGGCTCGCGCGGGCCCGCGGCGGTGGGGCACGAGGTGGGAGGCGCGAAGGCGACGTGGCGGCGGCTGATTCGTCGGGGCGGCGGCGCGATCCGTCTGGCGGCGACTAGACGTGTCCAGCGGCGGCAGGGAAGAATGCTAGGGTTTGATCTGCGAACGTTTTCAAGAGGGGATGCATATATATAGCTAGAGGGAGCTAGGAGAGTCCAAATGAGGTGCGGTTTTCGCCCACACGATCGTGATCGAACGACCTGGAGCATGGAAGAGAGTTTGGTGGGTTTTGGGCTGTTTAGAGAGGGGGTTTTTCTGCAACACAGAGAAGGCATCTACGGTTACCCGGTTAACCGTTGGAGTACCAAACGACCTCCAAATGGAACAAAACTTGACTGGTGGGCTACCGGTGGTATACCAAGGCCACTTGACAAGCCTCGGTCCATTCCGAGAACGTTTGACACCCGCTCACGAAAAGAAAACAAGAGGGGTGCACCGGAGGAGATGGGAGCGCCGGATTGCAAAACAGACAACGGGGAAAATGCTCGGATGCATGAGACGAACACGTATGCAAATGCAATGCACATGATGACATGGTATGAGATGCATGACATGAACAAAATGCAAAACGACAAACAAAACCCGACCACGAAGGGATATCATAACACATAGCCGAAACTGGCAAGAGTTGGAGTTACAAATATGGAAAGTTACATCCGGGGTGTTACAACACTCCACCACTACGAGAGGATCTCGTCCAGAGATCTAGGACTGAAAGAACTCCGGATATTTGGAACGGAGATGGTCCTCGCGTTCCCAGGTGGCTTCTCGGTCGGAATTGTGCGACCACTTCACTTTCAGGAATTTGATTGACTTGTTGCGAGTCTTGCGCTCAGTTTCTTCAAGAATAGCAACGGGGTGCTCATGATAAGACAGATCTTCTTGGAGGTCAATCTCTTCGAAGTTGATGGTGCGCTTAGGCGTCTTGAAGCACTTGCGAAGCTGTGACACGTGGAACACATCGTGCACGTTCGCGAAGTTGGAAGGAAGCTCAAGTTGATAGGCGAGGTCGCCTCTTTTGCCAATGATCTTGAAAGGACCCACGTATCTAGGGGCAAGCTTCCCTTTGATACCGAAGCGACGAGTGCCTTTCATTGGAGAGACGCGGAGGTAGACATGGTCTCCAATCTCGAAAGCCACATCACGGTGCTTACTATCATAGTAACTCTACTGGCGTGATTACGCGGCTTTGAGATTATCACGGATGACTTTACACATTTATTCAGCTTCAGTGATTAAGTCATTGCCAAGAAGTTGGCGTTCACCAGTCTCTGACCAATTGAGAGGAGTATGGCACTTTCTGCCATAGAGAATCTCGAATGGGGCCTTGCCCGAACTTGCTTGGAAGCTGTTGTTGTAGGAGAATTCGGCATATGGAAGACAATCTTCCCATTTCATGCCAAAGGAAATGACACAAGCCCTGAGCATATCTTCAAGAATTTGATTGACTCGCTCGACTTGGCCACTAGTTTGAGGATGGAAAGCTGTGCTGAAGCGAATGTTGGTACCCATAGCCTTCTGGAAGGAGTCCCAGAACTTAGAGGTGCAGATGCTTCCACGATCTGAAGAAATCAATTGTGGAATGTCGTGCAAGGAGACAATTCTGGAGGTGTATAGCTCTACCAACTGAGCTACTGTGATGGATTCTTTGATTGGAAGGAAATGAGCCACTTTAGAAAGCTTGTCAATGACAACAAAGATAGCATCATTTCCGCGCTTGGACTTGGGAAAACCAGTCACGAAGTCCATTTCGATATGATCAAACTTCCACTCTTGGATAGCAAGAGGTTGGAGGAGACCAGCTGGTCGTTGGTGTTCTGCTTTCACTCTTTGACAGACATCACATTCATTCACGAATTGAGCGATTTCTCGCTTCATTCAAGTCCACCAGTACGACTGCTTGAGGTCAAGGTACATCTTCGTACTTCCAGGATGAATGGACAGAAGAGAATTGTGCGCCTCGTTCATAATGACTTTCCTTAGATCACCTTTACGAACCACAATCCGGTCCTCGAAGAATAAAGTGTCTCTATCATCAATGCGATAGCACTTGTATTTGGAAAGACCATTGTCGATACCACGTTTCACCTTCTTCACCATGGCATCAAGAAGTTGTGCCTCACGAATTTGATCTTCCAAAGTAGGAGAGACTATGAGGTTGGCAAGAAAGCCTTGAGGAACAACTTGGAGATTCAGCTTGCACAAAGCTTCACAAAGATCCGGTTGGAATGGCTTGAGGATTAAGCTGTTGCAATAAGCCTTCCTGCTCAAAGCATCTGCAATGACATTGGCTTTGCCTGGAGTATATTCAATACTCGGATTGTACTCTTGAATCATTTCGACCCATCGAGTCTGCCTGAGGTTGAGGTTGGGCTGAGTGAAGATGTACTTGAGACTCTTGTGATCGGTGAAAATGTCCACTTGTCTTCCCAACAAGAGATGTCTCCACGTTATTAATGCATGGACAACTGCCGCCAACTCAAGATCGTGAGTGGGGTAGTTCTTTTCATTGGGCTTCAACTGACGAGAGGTATAGGCCACAACTTTCTTCTCTTGCATTAACACAGCACCGAGACCTTGGAGAGAAGCATCACAGAAAACTTCAAAAGGCTTGGATTCGTCAGGAGGAGTTAAGACAGGAGCTGTGACTAGTTTCTCTTTGAGAGTGTTGAAAGCAACGTCACACTCAGGAGACCAGACAAACTTCACATGCTTCTGGAGGAGGTTGGAAAAAGGCTTTGCAATCTTAGAGAAATTCTCAACGAATCTTCGGCAATAGCTTGCAAGACCAAGAAAACTGCGGAGCTGCTTGACATTCTGAGGAGGTTCCCAATTCACAATTGCGGACACCTTCTCGGGTTTAACAGCGATGCCCTTGGCAGAGATGATGTGACCAAGGTAAAGAACTTCATCGAGCCTAAACTCACATTTGGAGAACTTCGCATAGAATTGATACTCTCTGAGCTTGTCGAGCACCAATCGCAAATGTTTGGCATGGTCCTTCTTATTCTTGGAGAAGACCAAGATATCATCGAGATACACCAGAACGAATTCATTGGTATAGGGGTTGAAGATGAAATTCATCATCCGAGAGAATGTTGGAGGAGCATTGACAAGACCGAAAGACATGACAGTATATTCATAAGAACCAAATATTGTTCTAAATGCTGTCTTGGGAATATCTTCTTCACGAATGCGAATCTGATGATAACCCATACGAAGGTCAAGCTTGGAGAATACTTTAGCACCTTTGAGTTGCTCGAATAGCTCATTGATGTTGGGAAGTGGATACTTGTTCTTGATAGTCTTCTTGTTTAATGGATGGTAGTCGACACAAAGTCGGTCCGTGCCATCCTTCTTCTGGACAAAAAGAACACCACAACCCCATGGAGATGAACTCGGTCTGATCAAACCCAGACGCTCTTGTTCATCGAGCTGTTTCTTCAATTCCTTCAGCTCCTTCGGTCCAAGCTTGTATGGACGCTTGCAAACGGGTTCAGTGCCAGGCTCAAGATCGATAACGAACTCAACTGGACGGTGAGGAGGCATACCCGGAAGCTCTTCTGGAAAGATATCTTGGTACTCACAAACGACTGGAATTTGAGAGATGGCATTCAATTCGCCCTTCTCATTGAGAGAAAACAACCGAATGGTTTCATCACGAGCGGCATAAATAATCACATCCTCAGAAGAGTGTGTCAATTGAATTTCCCTGGCAGCACAATCAAGTTGAGCCTTGTGCTTAGAAAGCCAGTCGACCCCGAGAATAAGATCAATATCCGAGTCACCAAGAACAACTAGAGAAGACAGAAATTTATAGTTTCCCATCTTGATGGAAACATCCGGGACACAATTATTAGATGTCATTTGCTTGCCCGGAGACACAACCTTCAACGGGATAGGAATCTTTTCCGTCACAAACTCATGCTTGGCAACAAAAGGTCTTGAAATGAAAGAAAGAGATGCACTAGTATCAAAAAGAACTTTTGCAGGAATATCATTAACTGAGAGATTACCCATTATCACATCAGTAGATTCCTCTGCTTGAGCTGCATTCATCATGTTCACCTTTGCAGACTTTGGATTATGCTTGACCACTGCATTGCTGGAAGATCTGACAGGAGGAGGAGGCGGAAGGCGCCTTTGGTTGAAGCACTTGTTAGCATAGTGACCTTTCTGCTGACACTTGTTGCAAGTCACCTCTGAGAGTGGACGATGATAAGGAGCATTGGACTTTGGTGCTTGATTCTGAGACTTGTTCTGATAGCCAGGGTTGGAAGAGTGGGAAGATCCATGGCCACGTTTGTTCTTCTGCTGGTAAGGCTGACGAAACAGAGGAGGAGGAGGCAACCAGAACTTCTGTAGCTTATCTGCCACAAGTGATGAAGAAGAAGACTGAACTGCGTCCCTGACTCTCTTCTTCGAAGCCTCACACTTGAGCGGAGCAGCCTCTTGCTTCAGTGCCATATTAAAGAATTGATCAAACTGAGTCGGCTCAACCAGAACGAGAGCTAACTGCAGATCCTCTCTAAGGCCACCTCTTATGTGATAGATCATGCTCTTTTCATCAGGAACGTCTTGTTTAGCGAAGCGAGCAAGTTTCTGAAACTGGATGTTGAATTTATACACAGACATGTTGCCTTGCTTGAGATTGCGGAACTCCTCACGCTTGCTCTCAACAACACTTTGTGGAATGTGGTGCGCTTTGAAGTCCCGACAGAAGTCAGTCCAAGTGATCACACGACCTCCTCTAGAATCTTTGTATAGTTGATACCAATCAGCAGCTTGGTCCTTGAGCTGAAAAGAAGCAAACTTGACATAGTCCTCAGGCCTGACATAGCTACATTCAAAATGCTTGTTGATGTCCACGAGCCAATCATCGGCATCCGTGGCCTCGGCACAGTAGCTGAAAGACTTGGGCTGATTTGCGAGAAACTAGTTGAGAGTAGCAAAGTGAGGCTGATTGTTGCCTTGACCTTGATTTCCTTGATTGCCTTGCCCTTGGGTGCGTTCTTGCAATAGTTGCAGAATCATCTGAGCATTGGCGTCGGTGGCTGCCATGATAGCTTGCCATGCCTCCGGAGGCGGAGGTGGTGGTGGAGGGTTCGCCTGCTCCCATCATTGCGTTCCGGATTCTGACGCGTTGGCGGAGCCATCCTGAAGAGGGTGACATCCGTTAGCATCTTGATAGATAAATAGACAAGTAGAATCAACGGATAGAAATTTCAACATATAGTCTTCACAATAAACATTCGAACGAGGATGAACGAATGAATTCCGTAGTAAATCAACACACTTCCATTAAGTTCAGAAGCCGCTTGAAAAAGATATGGAATCAACATTTGATCTCGAAGCAACTCGAATGCCACAAATGAAAACAAAACAAAGTATTGGCTTGCAGAATAAGCCAGAAAAAACATATGATAGAGATTTCGTCCGAAGTTTTCGTGGTGGGGCCCACACGGGCTCGATCGTACAGCACCATCATGTACAAGGCTGTGCACATGACATACGAAGCGTCCCCGAGTCGGCATAGCCAAGGACTCATTAAGACACTACGAGACCATTGTAAAACCAACCGTGGAAAGACGGACCACTAGACGTCGAACCCCAATCTCATATCATGCGTCTGTCGGAAAGATATCCTAAGAGCTACTAGAATTCCCACTTATAAACTCCCGAAACGTTCTGGTTATGCAATCTGGTGTTGGGGATACAGGGGACACAAAATATATCACCCAAACTAGCAATCCCTAGATCCAGCTGTATCCATCCGTCAACACATAACCAAGAAACCTTCGGAAATCGTTTACCTCAACCTTCGAAAAACATCCGTTATACGAGTTATGGCAATACTCCCGAACTCCCGCCCCAGTACTGGGTGGCGTCGAGGTGATCTCACCAACAACTGCATAAAAGAGATTTCGATGTCGGCGAAACTCAGGTATTCCAGAACTACAACGATAAAATTGTGACGACAACACCTCGGAGCTCAACTCCCCGGGACACTGCCACAACCCCTAAATGTCAGGAGGCACCAAGAACAATGTTCTCGTCACAAAACCATCGGAACGATTCCAAGATACCCGCGTGATCCTAAAAAAAATTTAGTGAAATTTGAGGAGAGAAGAGTCAAAACTTCTACGTCAGGAGACCTCACCAGAGCGACGAAGGGACTGAGGAGTAAAAAGAATCCTACTCTCCGATATATATAATACTAAGACTCAAAACATTTTTGTTATAGACTCAACAACGCCAGCGATTTGATCAAGCAGGGGGCTCCTAAGTCGGGGATGGCTCTGATTACCAACTTGTAACGCCCATGATGCGGCTATATCTCCCACGTGTCGAGGCACGATTTAGAGGCATAACCACATAGTGGTTTTGTCGCAAGAAGGGTCATCTTCACACAATCCCATGTAATGAACAAGAATGGGATAAAGAGTTGGCTTACAATCGCCACTTCACACAATACATAAATATAATCCATGCATCATCCAAAATACACACATAGACCGACTACGGTCAAGATTCAAATGAAAAATAAGATAACCCCCAAATGCTAGATCCCCGATCGTCCCAACTGGGCTCCACTACTGATCATCAGGAAAAGACACATAGTAACGACCACGTTCCTCATCGGACTCCCACTTGAGGTCGATCTCATCAACTGCACTGGCATCGTCGGCACCTGCAACTGTTTTGGTAGAATCTGTGAGTCACGAGGACTCAGCAATCTCACACCCGCGAGATCAAGACTATTTAAGCTTATAGGAAAAGAATGGTGTAATGAGGTGGAGCGGCAGCAGGAACTAAGCATATATGGTGGCTAACATACGCAAATGAGAGCGAGAAGAGAAGCAACAGAACGGTCGTCATCTAGCAATGACCAAGAAGTGATCCTGAACTCCTACTTACGTCATTCATAACTCAAAACCGTGTTCACTTCCCGGACTCCGCCGAGAAGAGACCATCACGGCTACACACACGGTTGATGTGTTTTAATTAAGTCAAGTGACAAGTTCTCTACAACCGAACATTAACAAATTCCCATCTGCCTCATAACCACGGGCACGGCTTTCGAAAGATAATACCCTGCAGGGGTGTCCCAACTTAGCCCATCATAAGCTCTCACGGTCAACGAAGGATAAACCTTCTCCCAGGAAGACCCGATCAGTCTCGGAATCCCGGTTTACAAGACATTTCGACAATGGTAAAACAAGACCAGCAAAGCCGCCCGAATGTGCCGACAAATCCTGATAGGAGCTGCACATATATCGTTCTCAGGGCACACCGGATAAACACTACGTACAACTAAAACCAATCCTCGAGTTTCCCCAAGGTGGCACTGCAAGTGGCTCTAGTATGGACCAGCACTCACAGGAACAGTGGCCCGGGGGTTAAAATAAAGATGACCCTCGGGCTCGCGAAAACCCGGGGGGAAATGCTTAGGTGGCAAATGGTAACACCATGGTTGGGCCTTGCTGGAGGAGTTTTATTCAAGGCGAACTGTCAAGGGGGTCCCATAAATCACCCAACCGCGTAAGGAACGCAAACTCAAGGAACATAATACCGGTAAGAAAGAAACTAGGGCGGCAAGAGTGGAACAAAACACCAGGCATAAGGCCGAGCCTTCCACCCTTTACCAAATATATAGATGCATTAATATAATAAGAGATATTGTGATATCCCAACACATCCATGTTCCAACATGGAACCAACTTCAACTTCACCTGCAACTAGCAACGCTATAAGAAGGGCTGAGCAAAAGCGGTAACTTAGCCAAACAACGGTTTGCTAGGAAAAGATGGTTAGAGGCTGTCATGGCAATATGGGAGGCATGATATAGCAAGTGGTAGGTAGCGCAGCATGGCAATAGAACGAACAACTAGCAAAGCAAAGATAGAAGTGATTTCGAGGGTATGGTCATCTTGCCTGCAAGGTTCTCAGAGTTGTCGAAAGCTTGATCCTCGTAAGCGTACTCAACAGGTTCCTCATTCATGAACTCGTCTCCCGGCTCTACCCAAGACAAGAACACAAGCAACGGAATGACAATCAATCATGGGAGTATGCACAAGCAACATGATGCAATACATGAATGATATGCAAGATATGATATGCGGTGCATATGCGTGCTCCGGAAGGAAAATGATGAACAAGCCAGTAACTTGGCAAACCAAGCATGCCACTGGAAAGATGAGATGATTTCGGTCGAAATCGATATAAAGATCACCAGAAACGGTTTGCAAATGGCAAGCAAAACAAGAATGACGCGAATCTGCGATTAACAGCATGATAGCACTTAAAATGCAACAAGTAACAATGCTACAGCACTCCAACATAGCAACAAAGCATATGGCAGTAATCTACAGGAGATTCTTGACAAAAGATGAACACTGAGCTACGGCTAGATCACAACATAACAGGTTCAAACAAGCATGGCAAAAGTGCAAAAAATATCAGGTTCACAGACTTCGTGAAATTACTGGACATGGCAGAAAACAGTATCAGGTAGCAATGTTCAGAGCACGAAATCAACATGCTACAGGACCTTAACATGGTAAAACAAGGCATGGAAGTATTCTACTAAATTACTATGACAAAAATCCCTTACGACCATAAGCCAAAAAGGACCAGAAGATATGATTGCAACCATGTAAACATAGCAATTTTCGTTAACAGGTTTCAGACTTAGCAGAAAACAGAGCATGGCAGAAACAATAATATGAAGGCATCTTGATGAGCTTGATGCACTCACCACAAAGCAATGCATGACAACACAAGCATACCTACAGCAAGATGGCATGTTTACGAAGCTATCCATGGCAAGAGAAAGTACATAGCGTGTATGAAACAACTACAACAAGCTTGGCAAAATTGAATAACACGTAAACAATCTGCCAGAAATATTTTATAGCAAAACTAGAGCAAGATTGGGTCATGCTATGGTACTCCATAATTGCAAACAAGGGCAGGAATGGATCAATTACAACAATAGATACAAAACATCCTTACTGAATACCACCAAAATATGCATGGACCTCTCTGTAGCATCAAGTTTACATGGCAACAAAATAACAGCAGACAAATTAATAAGTCCCTGAAATCAGAAACATTACGGAGCCTAGTTTGCATGCTTGTGCTAGTCACCACAGAGATCACAAAAATACATGGCATACACCCCTGGAAAGATGGCATGGCATACAACAAAACACGTGTAGAGCTCATGCCCATAAGATGCACAGATTAAATGCAACAAAAATAACAAATCACCAAGTTCTGCTAAGTACCAACAGATAACAGCAACTAGCACTTTTGTACCAGAGATTTGGGCATCAAGATGGACTCTAATTTATATGGTGCAATGGAACAAAATGTAGAGCATCACGAGGCGAACATTTCAATATATTACACGCGCGAAACGGAGCTATATGCAGAGAGTTATGATGCGTTAAACAGGTGCACATGCTGTAAAAATAAATGACTTGGGAGTATTTCGGGGGTCTCGGGTCAACCTTAGGTTTGACCAGATCTGGATCAGGTCGAGGGAGTTCGGGGCTCGCCATGGCCCTCGCCGGAGCTGCTGCCCACGGTGGCCGGCGTGGCGACGGGAGGAGGTGGAGGAGAGGGCGAGGAGCGGCGGGGCAGGCGCGGCGACGGCCGACGGGCTCCGGTGGGCGCGAGCCCGCGGGAACGGCGGCCGGGCGGCGGCGCGGCGAGGCGGCGGGGCAGGCGCGGCGCGGGCGCGGCGGCGCGGCGAGGCGGCAGGTCAGGCCCGCGCGGGAGGCAGGCGGCGGCGGCTGCGGGCCCGCGCGGGCCCGCGGTGGGCCTGGCGGGCCGCGGCGGCGGGGCGCGAGGTGGGAGGTGCGAAGGCGACGTGGCGGCGGCTGATTCGTCGGGGCGGCGGCGCGATCCGTCCGGCGGCGGCGGGGAAAAATGCTAGGGTTTGATCTACGAACGTTTTCGGGAGGGGATGCATATATATAGCTAGAGGGAGCTAGGAGAGTCCAAATGAGGTGCGGTTTTCGCCCACACGATCATGATCGAAGGATCTAGAGCATGGAAGAGAGTTTGGTGGGTTTTGGGCTGTTTAGAGAGGGGGTTTTGCTGCAACACACAGAAGGCATCTGCGGTTACCCGGTTAACCGTTGGAGTACCAAACAACCTCCAAATGGAACGAAACTTGACCGGTGGGCTACCGGTGGTATACCAAGGCCACTTGACAAGCCTCGGTCCATTCCGAGAACGTTTGAAACCCGCTCACGAAAAGAAAACAAGAGGGGTGCACCGGAGGAGATGGGAGCGCCGGATTGCAAAACGGACAACGGGGAAAATGCTCGGATGCATGAGACGAACACGTATGCAAATGCAATGCACATGATGGCATGGTATGAGATGCATGACATGAAAAAAAATGCAAAACGACAAACAAAACCCGACCACGAAGGGAATATCATAACACATAGCCGAAACTGGCAAGAGTTGCAGTTACAAATATGGAAAGTTACATCCGGGGTGTTACAAAGGCCCTCTCGGTGGTGTACATGAACGATCCGGTCTCGGTGGAGAGCTCCATCCAAACTATGGAGCAGTTCCTTGCTGAGGACAAGTACCAAGTGGTCGGCTTCAACCTCGAGTACACCATCGGTCGTGCCGGACACGATCAGAAGGTTGTCGTCACCCAGTTGTGCATGTGACATGACGTCCTTGTCTACCACTGCCACATGGACACAAGGCCTTGCGAGCGTTTCTCCAGGTTTATCAATAGCTCCGACTACAGTTTCACTACGGGGGACACCACCAACGATCTAAAAGCGCTCAAGGTTTCGGGCTTGAAATGCCTGAACCTTGTCAACATCCAGCACCACTACAAGGTCTAGGGCAGCGACAATAATAAATTGAACTCCTTGTTTGACCTTGCCTCAGGCATCATTGCCCCTACTACATGAAGATGAAGGATGCGAGCAAGAAGGACAATATCGCGTAGCACAGTGTTTGGCATGAGAGACTGGATGAACAACACGTCAAGTACGCGGCCAAGGACGCATACACAAGCTACGAGATGTACATGCAGATTGTTGACATGAGGAAGTGTCTTGTTCCTGCCCCAGGCGAGGGATCGAGCCACATAGAAGTGAAGGCAGCGTCACAAGAAGTAGATGACTAGACGATCATTTCTCCTAGTTTAGAATGCATGCAATTTATTGAGGTGTGTGTGAATGATCTGTATACTCACTTATGTAATTAGATGTTTATTTCAGCTATATATATACATATTATGCTTCTGTAGACAGAGCAAATCACACGGCTTATTAGCAGCAATCGTCTGTGTTATTATTGGTCTTCACACACATTTTTTATTACAGACATGTTTGCCGCGTATGCTACCTCTTGAACATGTGTTGGTTTTCGCTTGAAGAGGAAAGTGTGATTCAACAAAGTAGCATAAGTATTTCCCTCAGTTTTTGATTACCAAGGTATCAATCCAGTAGGAGACAACGCACAAGTCACCTAGTACATGCACAAACAATCAAGAACCTTGTAACCAACGCGATAAAGGGGTTGTTAATCCCTTCACGGTCACTCGCAAAAGTGAGATCTAATAAAGATAGTAAGGTAAATATTTTTGATACTTTTGTTGTATAGTTAAATTGGAAAGTATAGATTGCAAAATAGTAAACGAGATTCGATGTAAATAAAAGAGAGGCAATATAATAAGAAAGAGACCCGGGGGCCATAGGTTTCACTAGTGGCTTCTCTCAAGATAGCATGTATTACGGTGGGTGAACAAATTACTGCCGAGCAATTGATAGAAAAGTGCATAGTTATGAAGATATCTAAGGCAATGATCATGAATATAGGCATCATGTCCGTGTCAAGTAGATCGAAACGATTCTGCATCTACTACTATTACTCCACACATCGACCGCTATCTAACATGCATCTGGAGTATTAAGTTCATAAGAACAGAGTAACGCCTTAAGCAAGATGACATGATGTAGAGGGATAAAATCAGGCAATATGATATAAACCCCATCTTTTAATCCTCAACGGCAACAATACAATACGTGCCTTGCTGCCCCTACTGTCACTGGGAAAGGACACCAAAAGATTGAACCCAAAGCTAAGCACTTCTCCCGTTGCAAGAAAGATCAATCTAGTAGGCCAAACTAAACCGATAATTCCAAGAGACTTGCAAAGACATCAAGTCATGCATATAATAATTCAGAGAAGAACCAAATAATATTCATAGATAATCTTGTTCATAAACCCACGATTCATCGGATCTTGGCAAACACACCGCAAAAGAGTATTACATCGAGTAGATCTCCAAGAACATCGAGGAGAACTTTGTATTGAGAATCAAAGAGAGAGAAGCAGCCATCTAGCTAATAACTATGGACCCGAAGGTCTGTGGTAAACTACTCACGCTTCATTGGAGAGGTTATGGTGTTGATGTAGAAGCCCTCCGCGATCGATTCCCCCTCCGGCATATCGCCGGAAAAGGCCCAAGCTGGGATCTCACGGGTATAGAAGGTTGCGGCGGTGGAAAAGTGGTTTCGTGGCTCTCTGTGATCGATCTAGGGTATAAGAGTATATATAGGCGAAAGAAGTACGTTGGTGGAGCTACGTGGGGCCCATGAGGGTGGAGGGGCGCCTACCACCCCTAAGCGCGCCCTCCTGCCTCGTGGCCGCCTCGTGGAGTTCCAGACTTCAACTCCAAGTCTTCTGGTTTGCTTTCGGTCTAAGAAAGATCATCGTGAAGGTTCAATTGCGCTTGGTATTCCTTTTCTGCGAAACTCTAAAATAGGCAAAAAAACATACTGGCACTGGGCCTCCGGTTAATAGGTTAGTCCCAAAAATAATATAAAAGAGCATATTAAAGCCCATTAAACATCCAAAACAGATAATATAATAGCATGGAACAATAAAAAATTATAGGTATGTTGGAGACGTATCAAGCATCCCCAAGCTTAATTCCTGCTCGTCCTCGAGTAGGTAAATGATAAAAACAGAATTTTTGATGTGGAATGCTACCTAACATAATTATCAATGTAATTTGTGTTATTGTGGCATGAATGTTCAGATCCGAAAGATTCAAGACAAAAGTTTAATATTGACATAAAAATAATAATACTTCAAGCATACTAAGAAAGTAACCATGTCTTCTCAAAATAACATGGCCAAAGAAAGTTCATCCCTACAAAATCATATATTCGAATAGAACTGACAGCCTTTGCATTTGTCGACTATATCTTTAGCCATCTCATTTGCACGCGGCCAGTAGAACCCTACTTGGTATGCTTTGGCCACTATGGTCCGAGAGGACGCATGGTGAGGATAGGTCCCCGAGTGGATTTCATTTAGCATCATTCGACCTTCTTTCGGAGAAATGCTGCACTGAGCAACTCCGGTTACACTTTCTCTGTAAAGTTGTCCACTTATTACAGTGAAGGCTTTGGATCGACGGACGATCTGGCGGGCCTCATCTTCATCTTCTGGGAGCTCCTTCCTGAGCAGGTATGCAATATACGGCACCGTCCAGTCGGGGGTGATCACCAAAACCTCCATGATTAGGTCGACCACTGTCGGGACTTCAATCTTAGCCGGATTGGTTGAGCTTATCGGTTGCGGGAGCTCCTCTGTAAAAGGATCTTCTTGAACTGACGGGGTGTGGAGACGCTCCAAGAACACATTGCTGGGGATAGGTTTTCGAGTGGAACCTATCTTTGCCAAATCATCAGCAGCTTGATTCTTGATTCGAGGTATGTGGTGGAGCTCTAACCCCTCAAACTTCTTCTCCAGCTTTCTTACTGTGTTGCAATAACCAGTCATAGTTGGGCTCCTGATATCCCATTCTTTCATCACTTGATTGACCACTAAATCTGAGTCGCCGTAAACCATCAAGCATCGGACGCCGAGTGAGATGGCCATACGCAACTCATATAGGAGTGCCTCATATTCAGCTTCATTGTTGGAAGAATCAAAGTGAATTTGAAGAACGTAACTGAGCTTGTCAACTCTTGGGGATACCAGAACCACTCCAGCACCAGAACCACTCCAGCACCAGAACCATTCAATATTTTGGACCCATCGAAGAACATAGTCCAATGCTCCGAGTGAATCTGAGTCGACAGCTACTGCTCAATCCACTCGGCGAGGAAATCAACTATTGCTTGAGACTTGATTGCCTTCTTTGCCTAGAACTTGATATCCAAAGGAAGGAGTTCAATCGCCCACTTGGCCACTCGACCGGTTGCATCCCGATTGTTAAGAATTTCTGACAATGGAGCATCACTGACAACCGAGACCTAGTGGTCTGCGAAGTAATGTGCAACTTTCTTTGTGGTCAAATAAATCCTGTAGACCACCTTCTGGTAATGTGGATACCCTTGCTTGGACGGGGTCAAGACTTCAGAAATATAATGCACTGGGCGTCGGACCTTGTAGGCTTTACCTTCTTCTTCCCGCTCGACTGTGAGCACTATGATGACTGACAACCTATCCAGTGGCCGCAATGTATAATAGTAGAGGCTCTTTGCTGATTGGGGCAGCAAGCACCGGCTGGGTGGAAAGCAGGGCTTTGAGCTCTACAAACGCTGCTTCGGCTTCAGGAGTCCACTCAAACTTGTCAGACTTCTTCATCAGTCGGTAAAGAGGTAATGCCTTTTCACCGAGACGAGAAATGAATCGGCTCAACGCAGCCAAACAACAAGTAAGCTTTTGAACGTCATGCACACGCATAGGGCTCTTCATTCGGAGAACTGCTCCAACCTTTTCTGGATTTGCGTCGATCCCTCGTTCGGAAACGAGATAACCGAGTAACTTTCCGCCCGGGACTCCGAATGTGCATTTGAAGGATTGAGCTTGATATCATATCTTCTTAAGTTAGCGAAGGTTTCAGCGAGGTCAGTCAATAGGTCGGAACCCTTGCGTGACTTGACCACGATTTCATCCATGTATGCTTCAACGTTCCGACTGATTTGAGTGAGCAGGCACTTCTGAATCATGGGCATAAACGTGGCGCTAGCATTCTTGATGCCAAAAGGCATGGTAACATAGCAAAAACACCCGAATGGAGTGATGAAGGCTGTTTTTATTTCGTCGGGTCCATACAGTCGGATCTGATGGTACCCAAAATAGGCACCCAAAAAGGGCAAGCACTCACACCCTACAGTCGAGTCAACAATCTGGTCGATGCGGGGGAGAGGGAAATGATCTTTCGGGTAGGCCCGATTGACGTGCTTGAAATCGATACACATATGAAGTGAATCATCTTTCTTGGGGACCATGACAACATTGGCGAGTCACTCGGAGTGGTATATCTCGCGGATGATCTCAGCTGCCAGAAGCCGAGCCACTTCCTCGCCAATTGCCTTCCTTTTCTCCATGGCGGACCGACAAAGATGCTCTTTGACAGGTTCTACTTTTGGGTCGACGCGCAAACGGTGCTCAGCCAGTCCCCTGGCTACACCCGGCATGTTAGATGGTTTCCATTGAAGATGTCCCAGTTCTCATGGAGGAACTTGATGAGCGCTTCTTCCTATTTGCCGTCGAGTGTTGTTGAGATGTGGGTCGGAGCAGCATTGGCATCAGTCGGGTGAATATGGACATGCTTTGTTTCACCGGCCGACTGAAATGCAGACTCTGAAGCAGGCTTCTTGGCTCGCAATAAATTACGCAGATCTGCATTCTTGTTGTATTCTTCCATTTCTACTGCTGCCATTTGCTCATCAGCAATCTTTGAGCCCTTCTGGAGGCACTCTTCTGCTCTTTGCCGATTCCCTGTGACCGTGATCACACCTCTTGGCCCGGGCATCTTTAGCTTGAGGTACACGTAACACGGTTGAGCCATGAAACGAGCATATGCAGGCCGACCCAGAATTGCATGATAGGCACTGTGGAAATCCACCTCCTCAAATGTCAACTTTTCTTTCCGGTAATTCTTTAAATCACCGAAAACCACATCAAGAGTGATCTGACCAAGTCAATCGACTTTCTTTCCTGGGATGACTCCGTGGAATATCATGTTGCTCTCCCTAAGCTTGGACATCAGAATGCCCATCCCTTGGAGGGTCTCAGCATACAGAATGTTCAGACCACTGCCACCATCCATCAGAACCTTGGTCAGTCGGGTGCCCCCAACGACCGGGTCGACCACCAGCGCTTGCCTCCCGGGGGTAGCAACTTGCGCCGACTGATCGGACTGGTCGAATGTAATGGGAGTCTTCGACCACTTTAAATATGTCGTAGTTGCCGGAGCAACCATGTTCACTTCTCTATTGATAACCTTCAGTCGACTTTTTCTCTCGATGTCAGCAAAAATCACTAGAGTAGCATTGACATTAGGATAACCTTCATCCTCCTCTTCATCCTCCTCCTTATCAGATTCCTTCTCCTTTTCACTGGGCTGACCCTCTTGGAAGCTCTGAATCAGGAGTTGACACTGCCGCGTGGTATGCTTGGGCAGAATCAAGTTACCCTCTGCATCTGTTTTGGTGTGTATGTGGCATGGCAAATCAAGAACATCATTTCCTGCTTGATCTTTCACTTTCTTGGGAATCCGTGGCACCTTAGGTTTTCCTTTCAACTTCCCCTGATTCACAACTGCGCCTTTAGTAGGACCCACAGTTTCAGCTTTGCGCTTCTGCTTCTAACTGGAATTTCCTCCTGCAGTGTCCTGGGCGACTGATTTGTTCTTGCCACTGTGGAGTCAGTCTTCCTCTTTGTTGTTAGCGTACCGAGTGGCTATTTCCATCATTCGGGCCAAGGCCATGTCTCCAGTTCAACCAAACTTCAGGTTGAGCTCTCTGTATCGAACGCCCTCCTTGAAGGCACAAATTGCTTGGTGCTGTGACACATTTTCCACTGTATGATGAAGAGTGGTCCATCTCTGAATGTAATCTCTCAGAGTCTCATTCGGTTTCTGGATGCAATGATGTAACTCAGTCATCCCAACAGGTCGCTTGCAAGTGCCCTCGAACGTTTTCATAAACACTCGGGCCAACTCTTCCCAACTGAAAACACTTCCAGGGGCCAACTGATTCAACCAAGCTCTGACCGAACCCTCAAGCATCAGGGGGAGGTGCTTCATGGCTACATCATCGTTGCCGCCCCCAATCTGCACTGCCACTCGGTAATCCTCCGGCCAAGTATCGGTCTTTGATTCACCGGTGAACTTGCTCACGCCCGTCGCCAACCTGAAGTTGGGCGGGATCTGTGCAGCTCAGATGGCTCTGTTGAAACACTCAGGACCGGAAATATGCAATCGGCTTCCACTCGGGTGGTGAACATCTTGTCCCTCTCTGTGCGCCCGACCTCAGTCGACTAAATTTTGTACGAGAAGAGATCTCTCATCAAACCCAGGTTCTCTTGGGTCGGGGCTCTCCGCTCATCACCATACGGGCGCCTGTCATCATACCGCCGGGGCACATACGAACCGCCCGTCGGGGGAGGCGTTGGCACTCGATGGTGGTCATCACGGTTGAATCGATGATCATATTGTCCCCAGCCCCAATCCAGGTGCAGATCATGGCGGTGCCCATGATCCTCACGCCGCGGAGGCGATCTTGGACTATGAGCCGACTGAACTGTGTCTGCGACCACAGATCTGCTATGAATCATGTTCTCCCGCTGCCCGGAGCAGTGCACGGATCTGCAGCAAACCTCTCCAAGCCTCTAAACGGGATGGCTGAATTGACTCTGCTATACAGGTTGCTGCTGCAAGATTCTGGATCGGTGTACGATATACCTGAGGTTCTGGCAGAAACAATTTCCAATGTCATCGACTGGATTCAAGGATCTGACGACGAGCGGGCTTGTCGAGTGAATGTTGGAGATTCTCCAGTCACGCACGCTCTGCCAAGGTGGCTAGGCACGCGGCCTCCAAGGCCCAAGCCTCGGAGGTTTCCCCAATGATGGGAGTGTGGAGTGCCTCCACGTTGCGACGATGCAGCTCGTCCCTCTGCTCCGAAGTGAGGGCTTCAGGATGATATTCGTCGTGACCATGCGACGGGCTGCCTCCGCCATCGCCACCACCACTGCGACGAAATCTAGGAGGGCTGCGCGGTGTGTCGACCATGAGGACCCGTGGGGTCCTTGCTCCCGCACTCGGAAAGAGTCTCCGCAGAACCAGTCGGCAGGTCGAATAGTCAGTAGAGAGATTCGTCAGGCTCAATTGCCGCGACTTGAGGGGTGGCCGACTGGCAGGCCAACACATGCTTCACACAATGTTGAAGCCGCGATCGTCCAGATCTTTTACGATGGTGTACAGCTAGAAGGGAGGACGACACGGGAGCCGACTGATACTGGGTCAAAGGCTGCCACAAGAGGACGCCGAGGGCACTCGCACGGAAGTGTGCCGCCCCGCGGATGGGAAGGGCCTCGACATGGAGAGTGGCCTCTTGGAGCCAGGCGGAGTCGTCGGTGATGAAAACGAGTGCTCCGAGGCGGATCTCGCGGCTCAAAGCCAAACCACCGCCAAAAACCATGTTGATGGAGATCGGAAAAATTGCAACCTCACCGGAAGTCACTAAGACACCTGCCACACGGTGGGCGCCAACTATCGTGGGAGAAAGTTTGATAGTAGAATAGGGGGTACGTAGGAGGAGGCAAGATCCTAGCTATGGTGAAGTTGTGCATGCAAGATGTACGAGTTCAGGCCCTTCTTAGAGGAAGTAACAACCCTACGTCTCGGTGCCCGGAGGCTTGGTCGACTAGATTATGCGTGAGAGTTATAGGGGGTGCGAACCCTTGTGCCTGAGGAGGGGGTGGCTTATATAGAGTGTGCCAGACCTCTGCAACCCTTAGTTACACATGGTTAAATGTACATTAGGACCGAGCATTACTAGTAACACTAGATATAAAGAGACATAAATGGCCTTTAACACTACGGAATGACACTACAAAAAAGACGCATCCGTGATGATATGTGTTTGTCACAGTAGGTCACATTTTCTATCATGCATGTACATCCATGATGATTTTATGACAGAATCAAGATAGTCATACCTGTGTTGTGGTAGAAGTGCTCCATGACATTACCAAAATTATCATCACGGAAGTGTCCACTTCCATGACGATAAATCGCGCGTCATGGAAGTGCTTTCGTCAAGGGTGACCGGCACGTGGCATCCACCGTAACGGGTCACCGTTAAGCTATCGGGTCCGGTTTTGGATCCAATAACCCGCTAACAGCCTGAACCAATGAGGATTTTCCACGTGTAAAATTCTCATTGGCCGGAGGAAACACGTGTTGGCTCACCCTTGGGACAGATGTCATCAATTCACTGGACAGGAGGCGCCTATGATACATCGACACGTGGCACGGCCCAACAGAAGCCCATTCCGGTGAAAAGGCCGGCCCGTTTGACTTGGTAAAAAGGTAACGGGCCGGCCCACGGAAAGCTTGTTAACGGCATGTTTGTATATAGCCCATTTACGGCCCGCTAACTCACGCTCCGTTACGGCCTATCGGAATTAAGCCCAATAGCTTCATCTGGGCCATCCAATATGATTCCAGCCCATTGTAACTTCCGGCCCATGTATGGCCCATGATGTCTTTCGGCCTATACGAGGCCATTTGTAACTCTTGGCCCATTAATGGCCCGTGGTGAATCTGGCCCGCAATGAACAGTGTACCCCTTTATACCCATTAACGGCCCATTATTCCATTGGGCCGTTTCCAACCCGTGTTATCTTTCGGCCTTCTCAGGGCCCATTTATTCTTGGGCTCATTTCCAGCATTTGGTTACTTACGGCTCGTTATTGGCCTTTTCTGCTTGTAGGCCAAATTCAGCCCGCGGTTACAATCGGCCCGTCTGCGGCCCGTTAATCCGTTGGGTCATTTTGAGAGTGTTATCAAATACGGCCGATTAACGACGGCCCGTTATTGTCGGCCGATGAACGGACGATTCCAAATCTAGCCCGTTTACGACCCATAATGCGGTCTATTATTGGCCCATGTTTGGCCTATCGATCATACGGCACGTAGAAGGACCATTGATGCTACGGCCCGTAGAAGGCCCATTGTTTCTACGACCCTTAGAAGGCCCATTGTTTCTACGGCCCGTAGGAGGCCCATGGTTATTATGGCCTAGTTTTAAAAAATAGGTTATTGCGGCCACTAGCAAACCGCGGAAAAAGAACTGCACTGACTACAAGCAAACAAATAAACAAGACAACAAGGAAATAAATAAGCAAGCAACTTACGCTAGGCTATCATGGCTATTACACACATTACATCCACTGGGCATCAAAGTTCGCCACCAGTGCAAATATAGGGAACAAAGCAGCATATCATATACAGTAGTTGTCAAAGTTGGCGACCAGTACAAATAAATTCCGCAGCAAAAGAAGTCCAGAACTGAAACCACTTCAGAAGAGCTCAAGAAATAATATCCTGGGTACCCATAATGCTTGCAAGATGCTTAGCAAGATTATTAACTTTCTCTTGTTTGGCGCTTAAATCCCCCAGCACTTGCTATTGCACCAGAAAGTATGCATCTGAATTCTGCAGGGACTTCCTCAGTCCTTCGGCTTCCCGTCGCATAACATCTGATCGATGTGTTTCAACCTGAAGTTGAGACTCAAGAAGCCGAACTGATTTAGGCAGCGAGTTTTAAGAGCTGGTGCCAGCAGTATTAGCCAGTAACTCGAACACTACATCAAGACAGGACTTTGGGGTTGTCTCAGTGTCTTCAATATAGTTTTTATCAGCTTTCTTGGAGACCAACAGGGATGTCTCACTATCTTGAACCTTATCTGCATTACTTCCTTTGCCATTGCATAAAGGGGTACTCTTGTCAAATATTTTATCCGCGTTCTAAAAGAGAAACAAACAAACACATCATAGGTTTACAATGTAGTATATGAAAGTCATTTTGGTAAACCAGTTCAGTAGTAAGGTGGACAGGATAACAACATGAAACAAACATATATCTATGTAGTATGGTCACTGTATGGTCTATATCATTCTAGTTTATGTTGAATAATCAAGATAGATATAGTTCGACTCATGTCTATTTAAGACAAAGCACCATAGAAAAAATATAAGTGTGGGAAACTACACAGCAATAACAACACTTGTAATGTGCATGGCGTGAGAACATAATTGTTTATTCAATTGAAACTAAAATCAACATAGAGCAAGTTACAACAGCAAACACGTTAAAGAAACAAGTTTAAAACATACCTGTTGCGCCATTAGAGTTTCAATTGCATCCTTCAAATTTGAAATTAGTTGGTATACAGTGACGCAAGAGCAAAGTAGTATGAACCATAGCTACGGAAACTGACCTGAGAACAATTCTTCTTCTGCTTTAAGCGCTGACTTGGGGTTCGGAGTGGTGGTCCTCGGGCTTTGGGCATGCAGTTGCCTTACTAACTGCTCGTGTTCGGGTGCTCTGTGGTGGAGACAGTGCTGTGTCAACTGGAACTGGGTTACTATCTGCTGGGGTTGGGGTTAGAAGGGGTGTAGCTGGTTCTCTGTCCAACTGGGTAGGGGTACAATCTGCGTGAGTCTGGGTTATGTGTGGTGGGGATGGTTCTTGGGCAAGTACAACCGTGGTTCTATCTCTATCGACAGGTAGCACGATCTTTTCTGAAGACCGTGTTTTTACTCCCACAGATACTGCCATCACCCCCTCCAATTGAAATGGCTGATAAATAAGAAAAGTAATTGAATGTACAGACATTGTAAGATAGATAGGTGCAATGGATAGTAGGGAATAAAACAGGGCATGAAATAATTCACATTTATGTTGTCTAACCAAACAGAATAGCAGGACATAATTTCACATATATGATGGCTAATTAAACAGGATAGCATGACACAGTTTCACATGTATGATGGCTAACTAAACATGATAGAATGGCATACTTCAAAATATCATGACTATGTAAACATGATGACATGATATAACTATACGATGTGTCTATTAAATAGTTGGCATGCCATAAATCACAAACATGCCGTCGATGGAAACATGATGGCATGATATAATTCACAGATAGAATGACATAATTCAAAATACGATGACTGTGTAAATAGGATGAGATGATATAACTATATTATGTCTTTAGAAAATGGGTTGGCATGCCATAATTCAGATATATGCTGTCTATGTAAACATCTTGCCATGATATAATTCAAATATATGATTTATATACTAAGCAAGTGAGCAGAGGGCAATCGCATATATGATGTGTCAACTAAGGAGATGGCATTCAATATTTTGTATATGATGTAAAAACCAAGCATTGCAATACAACATATGCATGATATGAGTAATATAACCCTGCCAAGTTTGAGCATACACCGCAGGGGGATAATAGGACTGGTCATCTGCCTCTAAATCCTCCTATGAAGAGCTATCTTCAACCAGCAAGATATCTTCTTTAGCAAGTAGCATTGTCTACTCTGAAGACATTGTTTTCACTCCAGATTTCTCCATCACCAATTCAAATGGCTGATGCACAGGAAGAGCAGTTGAATATACAAACATTGTCGACAAAAGCAATGAGAAATACAAAAAAAGGACGGCATGATATAATTCACATATATGACGCTTGTCTAAACAGCATGGCATTGCATAATTCACATATATAATGCCTTGCAACAAGATAGCATTGCATAATTCACATATATAATGTCTTGCAACAAGATGGCATTGCATAATTCACATGTATGGTAATTAGACACTAAACAGATGGCATTCACACAAAGCATGTCTAAACTAAGCAAATGACATAGCAATGCAAGATACCATACGCACGATATTAGCAACATAACCCTGCCAAGTTAGAGCATGCACCTCGGGGGGGAATAGGACTGGTCATCTGTCTCTGAATCCTCCTTTGAGGAGCTATCTGTAACCAGCAAGACATGCGCTTCGTCAGATAGCATTGTCTGCTCTGAAGACCTTGTTTCCACTTCAGATTTTTCCATGACCGTGTCGAATAACTGATGCACAGGAAGAGTAATTTAATGTACTAAAATTGTTGACAAATTTATCACGTTATAAAAGAATGATGGAATGATATAATTCACATATAAGATGACTGGCTAACTAGGGCGTGGCAATGCAAAATTCACATATATGATGCCTGGCTAAACAAGATGGCATTGCATGATTAACATATACGATAAAGAAACTAAACAGATGGCATTGACACAAAGCATGTCTAAACTAAGGAGATGCCATATTTGATGTATACAGTAAGCAATGCAAGGCACCATATGCATGATATTACCAACGTCAGCATGCCAAGTTAGAGCGAAGACCTCAGGGGGTAAATAGGACTGGTCTTCTCCTTCTGAATCCCCCTTAGAACAGTTATCTTCCTCTTTATTACGATCCGAAATGGGTGGAGGGGGGCTGCCTTTGCGCCCACCATGGACCGACGTCTGCATGAAATTTTATTGCCACGCAAGGCTCGTCTCTTTTGCTCTACATGTTCAGTTCCATTGTGTACAATAACTGACATGCATAGGAATAAAACATAGTGAGATTATTTAAGAAGTGCATGCACAAATCCAGAGTGATGGTAGAAAACTGTGGATAGACCCAAAACCAATGATAGCAGGCTGATAATAGCTTTAGTTAAAAATATAGAAAATGGCACCTTTAAAGTTTGTTTGCACCCAACATGAAACTCATAGTAGACACCCGAGATTAACCAGATAGTACTGATTGCTGCCCTAATATGTACCCCACAACCATTTAAAAACTCAAGTTTCAGCATTAGTTTGGACCTGACTCGGAGTCTAATAGGTGAACACGACGATAAAGTAGCATGTCATCATATTAAGCGATGCATAACGTATGCAGACACGGAAGAGTGTGACCTCTCTTGCAGACCCATGTAGTCCTCAAGGTCATCTGCTCAGTTGATGATGCTAATGCAGTTGTCGTGGCTGCCGACGGCGGGGAAGAAGATCTGAGGCGGTGAAAGACAGTCTGGAGAGCGGATCCCTGCTGTTGTGAACCCTTCCGTCGTTGGAGCAACTGAGTTGGGGTGGAACACAGCGCAACAGGAGCAGGACAAACCACACAAGGTTTTCTTTGACACATATTTGTAAGAGAAGTAATTGTGTAAGGGCTGGTTTGAATTTGAGGATTCTAACAATGCAGGGATAGGAAATAGACAGGAATATGATAGGAATGCACTTGCAAAATAGAGAATTTAAAATCACAGGATTTGTGCCAATCTGGGTGTTTGATTCACAAGAATTGGAAGATCACATGATGCAAAGAAGCATGGTGAGATTAAGTCAAACCACAAGAAAATGTACGGTTATAATGCTATTATGCTACTATCTCTTAGTCTTGTGCTTCATGAATAGGAATTTGAAGAGGAGGACAAGTGGAAAATTAAAATTCCTATGATTTTTCTTTCAAGGAGACACTAAAGGAACAAATCCTATAGTTTTCCTTTGCTCCATTCCTTTGAACCAAATTCATGAATAGTAGTACCATAGGAAACTTTCCAATTCCTATGTTTTTCTTTCACTTTTCCTTTCAACCACTTGCGATTCTAGTAGGCGGGCTAGAGCAAGGAAAAAACCTACAGTCAAAAAATGTTTTTTGTGCAGATTCTAGTAGGTGGGAGTTTTCGCGCGCGTTGTAATTTTGGAATAGCAAGGCGCGGGTTGAGATGGAGGGAGTTGTCGGAGCACAACGAGACAAAGATTTATCTAAAATATTTCGGGGTAACAAGGCGCGGGTTGAAGAGGCGGGAGTTTCGCAACACGATAGACAGAGACGCTAGCTTGAAATTTCGGCATAGCAAGGCGCGGCTTGAAATTTCGGGAGAACAAGCTTAACGTGTACCCAAATAAAAGACAATTCGCACCTCATCGCTAGAGAGAGCCATGTCCCGTTTTACTATATTACTAGAAATGCATTCAAATACAACAAAAAAACTAAAAAAATCAGGACAACAAACATAACGTGTACAGTACCAAAACAATTTGCACTTCCCTCAACAATAAAAAAACAATGTGCGTTGTCTAGCATGTGGACTAAATTTGAGTACATTTTCCCTGTTGGAATGGGATTGTACTCGGGTTAGTTATACAACCATCTAAATATTATCTTCACAACACATGACATGAATATAGGGGAAGTAAATTCCTATATAAATACGAACTACATGTACATACGATCTCAAATTCAAATATATGTATCCATTTTATGTTGAATTCAAATCATAGTACATGTATGCTCTAGCTAGATGTTTGGAATCTAAACCATGTATGATATACTACGTATAATGTGTTTAACAAGCACAACACACACACAAAAACACCATTTAGACTAGTAAGGTACATGTGCATTGCACGCATGAGATTTGGCAACCAAATTATGAATAAATACCACATTATAGCATGTAAGCTTTGAGTCATATATGCATGATGTAGATGTTCGTTTAATTCTTATAGTTCATTTCATTCAAAACCATCTAGTTTTTATAAGAAAGCTAATCTATTTTAAGATTCATGGAATTGTGCGTTGTAAGGCATAAAGTAAAAACAAATAATGGCAAATCATGTAGAAAAAAATTTGGCAATTCTGATACGGAAGATTCTAGAACAAAGAAGAAGTGCTTGTGTTTTGAGGTTTGTGCATTATGCTTAAGTTCAACCATGGAGTCTTCTAGATTGTACATGTGGCAAAATCTGGTGGAATCTAGATGATATCCAACGGCCAGTGGTGCTCAAATTTGCCATCTCTGCACCATCAGATTGGCCTCATCCAACGACCATCTTTCAAAGTTAAAGTTATCCGCACACTATATAAAAAATAAAAAATATAATATATATAGGGGTATAGATATAGATATGTGATGCGAAAGCCACCCATCATCTCTAATTAGAATACTGTGTCCATGCACGGATGCAATGTGGCCAAACGATGTCTTCCATCGATATCTCAAATTCAAATCAGTCTGACCTTGTTCAATGTGTATACAGTACAACATGCTCGTTTCCAAACCACACCGCGCATATCTCAGTTATATTCATGCATGCATGGGTTTCCAACATCATGATCTCTTATTCAAATATTTGAATTCAACTTTACATTGATTATGACCTCACCTAGTCTTTTACACCCACACAGTCGTCTTCTCTTTTATAATTGTACCACTAACTTTCTCCTGTGCATGCATGCACACACAATACCCGTCGGCATTATCCATCGCACACATGCAATCTTTTTCTTCAGGTCGGTGTCCCATGCATGCACACACACACACACCTCCCCCTCTCCGTCATATCGGGCATTCTTTATCTCTCACGTGCATGCGCAACGATCGATCTTCCTCTATGTGTGTGTATATATAGCTAGGTCGTTCACAGTTTCCCACACAAACCGATCAATCTATATATCTAGTGAGGTCTCACCCTCTTTCCCACATCCACATAGATCAATCTGTACCTCTCTATATAGGATTACATAGCTAATACACACACATTAATTATATATCCAACGTCCCCCTCTCATCATCCATGCCTTCCGCTTCATCTCTCAGACGCGCGCACAGTGGCGAAGACAGGGACAGCAAGGGCCCTCCCCCCTAACATCACTATATATCGAGTCTAATATGAATGTGATCATTAGACAATTTCTGGTAAAATGGTTTAAGTTGATGAATTGGCCGTCCTCGTAAAGGATTAGCAATGCTTGGCCCCCTAGCTCATTTATTTTTCATGGCTCCGCCACTGCGCGCAATAGCACACATTCTCGCCCCCTCTCTTTAAATATTGATCTCGCACTTGTGCACTCCTTCATAGTCTCCCTCCACTTGGCCCCTCGCACCATCTACTAGCCCCCCACCGGATTTTGCCACATGTACAAACTAGCAGACTCCATGGGTGAACTTAAGCATAATGCACAAACCTGAAAACACAAGTGCTTCTCCTTTGTTCTAGAATCTTCCGTATCATAACTGCCCAAACTTTTTTCTAGTTGAATTGCCATTATTTGCTTTTACTTTATGCTTTACAACGCACACTTCCATGAATCATAAAATAGATTGAGGGCTTCTTTGATTCAAAGGATTCTCAAAGGAATTTTGAAGGATTCTAATCCTTAGGAATTTTCCCTATCTTGGTTGTTTGATTCATAGGATTGTAAACCATAGGAATTTCTCCATAGGATTTATTTGCACTAGATTTCATAAGAAACATCCCATCCACTCAAACCTCTTTGAAAGAATCCTGCATTTTTTTATGCACAATCAAACACTCGTACAATCCTGTAGAATTCAAGACGACATTCCACTCTAATCCCATGTTTTTCCTATTCCCGTGTTTTGGAAATCCTACGAATCAAAGAGGCGCTAGCTTTTTTATAAAAACTAATTTATTTTGAATGAGATGAACTATAAGAATTAAACGAAGGTCTACATCAGGCATATATGACTCAGAGCTTACATGCTATAGTGTGGTATTTATTCATAATTTCGATGCCAAATCTGATGCGTACAATGCACGTGTACCTTACTAGTACTTTGAGTATGTGCAAAAAGCGTAAATTAGAATTCCAATGGCACGCTACACAGTGTCTCTCTTAAAGTTCATGAAGCCACGTGGCACATGTGGAGGCGTTTTCACGACCTCCTTGTGTGGATTGATCATAGTGATGTGCTACTTGTTCCAGAAGAATGTGCTCGTCCACTCTAAGCCACACTGGCGGTACATGCACGAAGCAAAGATGTGCACACACGCCACGCACGCACTCATTCCCTCGCAGGCACACGAGGGTACACGGGTGTAACGCCCCGAGACCGATGCGCCAGGTGTCTCCCAATTATTCGCCGTCATTGCCACGTCTTTCTGCTTGCGTGTTGCATTTTTCCATGTCATCATGTGCATTGCATCATCATTTTTCAAAACTTGCATCCGTCCGGGTTCCCCCAGTTCTCTCCGTTGTCCGTTCTGAGCCCAGGCACACTCGCACGCGCCCGCGGCACGTCCGATATAGTATTTTCTAAGTGGCCGGAAAATGTTCTCAGAATGGGTTGAAAGTTGGCATGTGGTGTTGTTATGTTGTCTGTAGGCCGCCTGCCAAGTTTCATTGCATTCGAAGTCCGTTTGACACCCCGACGGATAACTATAGCGGCAGTATAGCCGGTCTATCGTCGGATGTTTTTGGTCTCCGGAAACAGTTGCCGGGCTGCACTCCTTCCCTCTCGTCTTAGCCCAACCTTCTCTTCACAGCCCACCTAGGCCTGCTTAACCCCCCTCTCAATCGGATCCGTCGGATCGCGATCGAAGGCTCCGAAAACCCCTCCTAACCCCGAAACCCTAGCATATTTGCTATATATGGGCACCCCTAGTCCATTTGGCAACCTAGACCCCTTCCCCTACCTCCTGCCGCAGCCTCCACCCTCCTCCTCGCATTCCGCGCCGGCCAACCCCATCGCCGCCACTTGGCAGCGCCGCCACGCGTGCCCTTCCAGCCTCCCCACCGCGCGGGCCCGCGGAGCCCGGATCCGGCCCACCCTGTCCCGGATCGGGCCGCACCTCCGCCGCCAGCGGCGGATCCCCTGCGTCGCCGTCCTGAACCGCCGCCTCCTCCCGTGCCCGAGCCAGTCGCGCCTCATCCCGCGCTTTGCCTCCTCGCCGACGCTGCTGCCAAGGCCCAAGCGGAGGCTGCAGCTGCAGAAGCAGCGGGGGAGGTCTTGATGGTCACCCCTCTGCGCGTTGCGGTGCCGGGTTCCATGGAGCCCTCGCCAGAAGGAGCCAGGGCTGGGAAGAGACAACGACGTCATCATCCTGGAGAGGGCGCCGGTGCCGACCCCGCCGACTGGGGCGGCTCAAGGCGGCCGGCCTGATCAGCCGCCTACATAGTCGGCGGGGGGCGAGCCGGCCGTGAGGACTGAGATGGCGGTCCAGATGCCGCCGAGCCGGCGCGAGGGGAAGGCCGCGTCGGGGCCACAGAAGGCTGCGTCGGAGCCACAGCCGGCCGTGGGCTCCAGCTCGTCGGCCCAGGATGCGGAGGCGGCCAGCGCAACCTCAGGGTGGACGCCAGGCGGAGGGACGGCCGTGATGAACGTGGCTGCGCAGGACGTCCGGACCCGGCTCCAGGGCCAAGCCGCGGCGCTGAGGCAGTTCACCGATGAGTTTCTCATGACACGGGCGGCCATCCGGGTTAGTCTTCCCATCTAGCTTCTCTTGATCTTGATTTCTTCCGTGGGGGCGCGTCAGCGCACCCACTGGGTGTAGTCCCCGAGTTCCGAGTCGGCTACTGAGCAGGCGGCTTGGAACTTCTTGGAGGATTTGTCTTTGCTATTTTTGTTCTTACTCCGATCTTCTGTCTATCTTGCAGGACTACCACAATCTTCGTGCGGCCGCCTTCAACTCCCAGGCTCGGGAGCTGACCCAGAAGACCGCCGACCTTACTGAGAGCCGAGGTACGCGCTTAGTTCTTTGTCTCATGTGGGGGCGCGTCAGCGCATCCACTGGGTATAGTCCCCGAGATTCGGGCCGACTGCTGAGCAGTTGGATCGGATCTTCCTTGACGACTTCTTCTTACTGTTCTTTCTTCTTCTGCCGTCTCTGCAGCGGCCAACGCCAGTCTGAGGGCACAGCTGGGGGAGTCCCAGACTGCCCTTCGTGCCAAGGACGCCGAGTTCGCCGCCTTGGTGCAGGAACGCGACCGCCTGGCCAAGAAGTTAGCCGACTAGGAGGAAGGCCATAAGGCGGCTCTGAAGGCTGCGCAGGACCGCGAAGCCACTCTCCAGGCCGAGTACGAGACGGAGGCGGCTGGCTGGGCTGAGGCCAGGCAGACTCTGATCTCTGGCTATGGCCAGATCAAAGATCTGGTTGACGGTAAGCCGCCTACCTCTTCGTCCTGTCTTGCCATCTGCCACTTTGGCTTGTTTTCTGATTTTGGTGTTCTTTTCTTCCTTTCTTCTTCTTTCTTGCGCAGAGTATTTCCCTGGCTATTCTACTGCTGCCAACCAGTCCATCGAGGCCCGTCATCAAGCGCGAAGGCAGGCTGGCTTTGAAATCTCGCCAACCGCCGGCCGCTCGCTGGAGGAACATCTTCTGGCGATCCAGGCCCGCATCCAGCCGGCTCACCGACTGCTCCGCCGGCTTCAGCGAGCCGGGGCGCAAGTCTTGGCCGCCCTCTGGCCCGGCCAAGTGGTTCCTCGCACCCCCAGTCGGACTGCCGACTGGCTGGAGGTGGCAGTCAGCCGCTTCGAAGCTTGGAAGGCCTCGGGGCTAGCTCCGGTGCCAGGCGGGCGCTGGAGTTCGTCGAGGCCTGAGCCTGGACCAGCTGGCTACCTGGCGGCAGCAAGCCGACACGGAGCTGGAGCCGGCGCGGCCGGCCATCATCCGGCGGGCTTCGGCAATCGCCGACTACACCGACACCAGCATCTTCGCCCCCGAGGTGGACGACAACGGTGTCGCCCAGCCGGAGGAGTGGTTCGGTCTGAACCCGGCGGACGGCGAAGACTCGGCGGAGGAGATCGACTCCAGCGACGAGGGTAAAGAAGAGGAGGAGGAGGGTGTAGACGCCGAGCTGGCTGGTGGAGCAGCCGGCCAGCCTCAGCCTGACCGCACCTCCAGCACTACATCGTGCGCGAGTGCGTCGCCTGCCGTAGGTGGTGATCAGGCCGGGACCCGCTAGGCGGCCACTCCTTCAGCTGTCGAGGCCGCCTTCACCGACCAGCTTGCCCTCCGCGCAGCGCCTTAGTTTGCCGTCTTTTGTTTTCCTGTCTTGTTACTTTTGGAACAATGTTTGGTTAAGTCTGCACAATTCCACCCACTGGGTGTATTCGAACTTATGTCTGTTGCCAGCCTGTTGGGGGCTTTATGTGTATATATAACTTATGCATTTGGCCTTTCCTTGTACTTTTGCTTTTTATCCTTCGGCTGTTTCCTTTGCCGCCCTCCTTTGGTTGCCGCCTCCCCAGTCCAACAGTTGCTCTGCAATCTGTAGCTGGAGGAGTGCTTGGCCAATTGGGGGGGGGAGTACTTTAGCTTTGCTGGACTAAAGCTAAGTATTGAGGAAGCCGGCCAGCCGGCTGTTTTGACAGCCGGCAGGCATGTTTGGAGGCCGTCTCTTTGCTATATAGGTTCGTTGCTCCTTAGCCATTTTTCATGTGGGCATCCTTTCTGCCTTGCCTCTTGCTAGTCGGACAGTCGGTTCTTCGAGCTGTGACTTTCAACAAGAGAGGACTCGGGAGCCGGCACACTACTTTTCTGACTTTAGGTAGAACTTTCAATATAGCTCAAGGCGGCCAGTCCCCGGGCCGACCAGTCGAGCCCGGTGCCAGACAAGAATTCAAATGTAATAATACATTCATGGATATGACACTTGTCATTCATAGATAAACAAAGGCAGTCCCCGAGTACTGTTCGGGGGGCCTGTTGGTTTGTACTTAATACAAAAGGGGTAGCATGATTCATACTGCTTTCAACTGTAAAATCGTCTCAGGAGGTTTGCGTTCCATGGACGGTCCGACTCCTTGCCGGAGTCGTCTCTCTTGCGTGCTCTTGGTTTTTGTGCGTCGATCAAGTAGTAGGAGTCGTTGCCGAGTGCCTTGCTGACGACGAAGGGGTCTTCCCAAGGGGCCGACAGCTTGTGCTGGCCGGCTGTTCGCTGGATCAGCCGGAGCACAAGGTCGCCCTCTTGGAAGGATCTTGGCTTGACCTTGCGGTTGTAGTAGCGACGCAGCCCTTGCTGGTAGATGGCGGACCGGCTGAGTGCTAACAGCCGGCCTTCTTCTAGTAGGTCGACGCCGTCTTCTCTTGCTTCCTTGGCCTCCTCCTCCGTGTACATGGTGATCCGAGGCGAGTCGAACTCGATGTCTGTTGGGATGACAGCCTCGGCACCGTACACGAGGAAGAATGGAGTGAAGCCGGTTGACTTGTTGGGTGTAGTGCGCAGACTCCAAAGGACAGCCGGCAGCTCATCGAGCCAGCAGCCGGCCGATCGCTCCAGTGGTACAACTAGTCGAGGCTTGATGCCGGAGAGGATGAGTCCATTTGCTCGTTCGACCCGGCCGTTTGACTGCG
Organism: Aegilops tauschii subsp. strangulata; assembly: GCF_002575655.3. Lineage (NCBI taxonomy): Eukaryota > Viridiplantae > Streptophyta > Magnoliopsida > Poales > Poaceae > Aegilops > Aegilops tauschii. The sequence continues at coordinate 403,501,708 of NC_053035.3, forward strand.
GGCGGGCAACAGACGCTAGGTCCAGTCGGATGCCCTGCGTCGCGCAGAAACGTGCCAGTGCTCCCTTGGCGAAGTTCGCGCCATTGTCGGTGATGATGCTGTGCGGCACGCTGTACCGAGTGGTGATGTCGGTGATGAATGTCACGGCACGGCCCGTTCAGCTTCTTAATCGGCTTTGCTTCGATCCACTTTGTGAACTTGTCCATAGCGACCAGTAGATGTGTCAAGCCGCCGCGGGCTGTCTTGAAAGGGCCCACCATGTCCAGTCCCCAGACGGCAAAAGGCCAAGTGAGGGGAATGGTCTTGAGTTCAGAAGCCGGTAGGTGTTGCTTGGAACTAAAAACTTGACATCCTCTGCAGCTCTTGACTATTTCGTTAGCATCCTCCAGGGCAGTCGGCCAGAAGAAACCGTGGCGGAAAGCCTTGGCCACAAGTGATCTTGAGGCTGCGTGGTGGCCGCATTCGCCTTGGTGGATGTCTTTGAGGATTGCCACTCCTTTTTCTGGCTCGACACAACGCTGGAAGACTCCATTGACGCTGCGCTTCACAAGCTCTCTGTTGATTATTGTGTATGCTGCGGCTCATCGTTGCACTAGTCTTGCTAAGATCTCATCGGCCGGTAGCTCTCTGCTGACTAGGAACTTGAGGATGGGCTGGGCCCATGACGGAGCTGTGACTTCTTCTTCTGTTAATGTGGCCACCATGACTCGGGTGGGTGGGTTGGGTGGCGTTGAATTGGAGTCGGCCACCACGTCTTGTGTCGTAGCAGTCCCCGGGCCGACTGCTGCAATCCCCGAGCCGGGTTCTGAAGTCCCCGGGCCGGGTGCGACTACGGCAGTCCCCGGGCCAGTTGTCGAAGTCCCCGTGCCGCCTGCGGGATTTCTCCAGCCGGATCCGGCTATGTCTGGCGCAGGCGGTACGAAGATGGAATCCGACTCTGGAGACGGCTTGATGGACGGCTTGAGGAGGCGCTGGAGGGAGACGCCAGTCGGTATGGCTTGTCGGGTGGAGCCGATCCGTGCTAGGGTATCTGCTTGGTCGTTGTCGGCCCTTGGCACGTGAAGGAACTCGCACCCCTCGAAGTATCCGCTGATCTGCTGGACGAGGAATCGATAGCTCGCCATGTTCGCGTCCTTGGCGTCCCAGTCGCCAGACGATTGCTGGACCACCAAGTCTGAGTCGCCGTAGCACAGGATCCGGCGTATGCCGAGTTCTTTGGCTAGCCGGAGCCCATGTACGAGCGCCTCGTACTCGGCCACGTTGTTGGAGGCGGCAAAGTGGATCTGCAGCGTGTACTTGAGCTTGTCGCCTTTGGGAGAGGTGAGGACGATGCCGGCTCCCAAGCCGGTGCGCATCTTGGACCCGTCAAAGTGCATCCGCCAATGGGTAGAGTAGGGAGCCGGCGGTAGGTACTGGGTCTCGGCCCAGTCGACGAGGAAGTCGGCCAATGCTTGCGACTTGATGGCGGTGCAGGGTTGATAGAAGATTGTGTAGGGTGCCAATGCAATGGCCCATTTGGCCACCCGGCCGGATGCATCCCGGCTGCCTATGATCTCGGCGAGCGGGGCAGTGCACACGACCGTGATGGGGTGCTCTTGGAAGTAGGGCTTCAGTTTCTTGGCAGCGAAGTACACCCCATAGCACATTTTCTGGTAGTGCGGGTAGTTTTGCTTAGAGCTGGATAGCACTTCGCTGAGATAGTACACCGGCCTCTGGACTAGCTGGGCTCGGCCTTCCTCCGGGCGCTGGACCACAACAATAGTACTGACGACTCGGCTAGTCGCGGCGATGTAGAGGAGCATGGGCTCCTTCTCAGTCGGTGCAGCCAGGACAGGCGGAGTAGTCAGCATTTTCTTCAACTCATGGAAGGCTTGGTCGGCTTGATCATTCCACTCAAAGTGAGTGGACTTCTTCATGAGTCGGTACAGGGGGAGAGCCTTCTCTCCTAGTCGGCTGATAAAACGATTCAGGGAGGCTAAACAGCCAGTGAACTTCTGCACATCTCGCAGCTTGGTGGGAATCTCCATCCTCTCGATGGCCTTGATCTTGACGGGGTTGCATTCGATGCCGCGCTCGGAGACCAGGAAGCCCAGCAGCTGGCCGGCTGGCACTCCGAACACGCACTTCTCAGGATTGAGCTTGATTTGGAATCGGCGCAAGTTGGCGAATGTTTCTTTCAGGTCTTCCAGCAAGGTATCGCACTTCTCTGTCTTCACCACAATGTCGTCTACATAGACGTGGGCATTTCTGCCGAGTTGTTTCAAGAGGCATTTCTGCATGCAACGCTGAAAAGTGGCACCGGCATTTCTCAAGCCGAATGTCATTGTCAGGTAGCAGAAAGCTCCAAAGGGTGTGATGAAGGCAGTCTTCAGCTGGTCAGCCGGGTCCAACTTGATCTGATGGTACACTGAGTACGCATCCAAAAAACTTAACAGCTCGCATCCGGCTGTGGAGTCTATTACTTGGTCAATCCGTGGCAGAGCAAACGGATCCTTTGGGCAGGCCTTGTTCAAACTGGTGTAGTCTATACACATACGCCACTTGTTATTCTTCTTGAGAACCAGAACTGGGTTGGCAAGCCATTCTGGAAAGAATACTTCCATGATAAAGCCAGCGGCAAGGAGCCGGGCTATCTCTTCTCCCACAATTCTTCGCTTCTCTTCGGACAGTCGGCGGAGGGGTTGCTTGACCGGCTTCGCATCAGCTCGGACATGTAATTTGTGCTCGGCGAAATCCTTCGGGACACCCGGCATGTCCTTTGGGGACCATGCAAAGATGTCTCGATTCTCACGGAGGAAGTCGACGAGCTCGCCTTCCTGTTTACTGACCAAGTTCGCCCCAATGACGGCGAACCTCTCCGGGTTCTCCGGGTCCAGAGGTATCTTCTTTGTCTCTTTGGCAGGCTGGAAGGAGCCCTGCGCATCACAATCCTGGGGGTTGGGGGACAGGGCCGGCTGCTTGCCGGCCATGGCCACAACCCGTTCCAACATCTTCTTCTCTTCTGCCACCACGAGGGACTCGGCCAGCCGGCTACTGGCCATGGCGCACTCGATGGACTTCTTGTAGTCGCCGGCTACCGTGATGATCCCCTTCGAGCTCGGCATCTTCATCTTCAGGTAGGCGTAGTGGGGCACATCCATGAACTTGGCCAAAGCAGGTCGGCCAAGCAGTGCATGATAGGGGCTCTCCAAATCCACTACCTCGAACCATATTGCTTTTCGGCGGAAATCATCTTTGTCTCCGAAGAGAACATCCATTTTGATCTTTCCTATTGGGGAGCAAGACAGGCCGGGGACGATACCATGGAAGATGGTGCGGCTCGGCATGAGCTGCTTTGCTTTGATGTTCAGCTTCTCCATGGTATCGCGGTACGGTATGTTGATACTGCTTCCGCCGTCTATCAGGACGCGGGAAAATCTGGCAGCTCGCCTCTCCGTCGCGAGGGTGACGTCCAAGACCATTGCATAGGAGCCAGGCGAAGGCATCACCTCTGGGTGGTCAGCCTGGCTCCAGCTGATCGGCTTCTCTGACCAGTGCATGAACTCGGGGGTGCTGGAGGCGACTGCATTCACTTCTTGATGCTGTCGGCGTCGGCTGTGCTTGTCGTCGGCTTGACTGGTGAAGACGACGTAGGCGGCATGCTCTTCGGGGAATTCGTCTTGGATGGCGCCGACTGCCGGCCGAGCCGCCGGCTGCTGGGGGGCTGGAGGCGGCGGGCCGGGAGGCGGAGGCGGCAGCATCCCTTCGCCCTTGGTGATGCGGGTGAGCCAATGGCATTTCCGGGTTGTGTGGTTGGACGGCTTCGCGCCGCTGTGGAACTTGCAGGGGGCATCAAGAGCCTGTTCGTAGGAGAAGGCCGGCTGCCAAGGCGGCCGGCCGCCCTTCTTCTTGGGAGCGGGCCGTTCTTCGGGCTGCTCATCTTCAACGGTGGCCACCTGCCGACTGGAGGAAGTCGGCATGGGGGCCTAGCGCTTGTGGTCGTTCTGGTAGGGGCGCCGATTAGGGTCGCCAGCCGGCGTCTTGGGAGCCGGAGCAATCACCTTCCCCGAGGCGTCTACTCGGAGCTCGGTCTTCATCGAGGAGTCGGCAGTGGCGTACTTGTCGGCGATGACTAGTAACTCGTCGAGGGTAGCCGGCTCGTCGCAGAGGAGTCGGTGCTTGAGGAGGGTGCCCTCTCGGCACCCGGCGGTGAAGTACTCGATGGCCTGGACCTCGTGCACCCCCTCGCAGGAGTTGCGGAGCTCGGCCCATCGCGTGAGGTAGTCGCGGGTTGACTCGTTGGGCCCTTGGACGCAGAGGGAGAGCTGGCGAGGCTTGGGAGGCCGCTTGTAGGTGCTGGTGAAGTTGTGGACGAAGACTTCTGTGAAGTCCAGCCAACTGTTGATGCTGTGGGGATTGAGGCTGTTGAGCCATGTACGTGTCGTGCCTTGCATCATGAGGGGAACGTACTTCACGGCGACGCGCCGGTTGCCGTTGGCTATGCTGACGGTCGTGGAGTAGTCGATGAGCCAATCTTCTGGCTTCACTGAGCCGTTGTACTTGGGCGTGTCTCGGGGGAGCGAGAACCCTTTGGGGAAGGGCTCGTCGCGGATGTGGGGGCCAAAGCATGGCGGGCCGACATCGTCTTCTTCTTCTAACGCCAGGGATCGAGCAAGGCGGTCGATCCGGTGGCGGGCGTTGTTCTCGCCGACTCCTTCTCGGCGGTCGAGTCGGTCGCCAAGAGTCGGGTGTGTGACAGGCGGCGGAGTGAGGCGTCTTTTTCTTCGAGGCGGGGGAGGAGGCAGATTTCCTTGGTGCTCTACTGCTCGAGGGCGGCCCTCCGCGTCGCGCTCGATGGTGATGCGAGTCCGGCTGCGGCTGGCAGCCGGCTCCTTGTCTTTCTTCTGGCGTGTGCCGCTCGCAGTCGGCGAGCGGGACGTCGCGGCGTGCTCCCGGCGCGGGGGATGGCTATCAGCACGAGCGCCGGCTTCGTGCCGTTCTGCAGCCGCGTCGATCAGCTGCTGGATCCGTCTTGTCATGTAGGGGAGCTCGTCGGCTCCCAGCCCATTGAGCTCTTCTGCGGCCGCCTGGGCGGCTCGCAAATTCTCGAGCGGGGTGGCGTAGACGGGGTGATCTGCCCCCAGCATGCTGGCGACGGCCGCGCCGCGCTTCTGGACGAGGCCGGCTCGGCTCGGGCCGCTGGGCGGCGGCGTACCAAAGGCGGCGCGGTCGACTTCGCGCTGGTGGGCCTCGGTGAGGCGTCTCATGGAGGCTATCTTCTGGCCCTCCGCGATGAGGGCGAGGCGGCGTGCCTCCAGGGTCTCGGCGTCGGCATCGGCCGGGATGGGGACGGAGAGGTCGTGCATTGCCACTTGCAGGGCGTCGTGGGCGTTCTCGCCCGAGTTGCCGTACATGATTTCTGGTGTTTTCTTGGTTATGTGTTGACGGATGGATACAGTTGGAGCATAGGGCTTGTTAAATGTGTGATATATATTGTGCCTCCCTATATCCCCTACACCAGATTGCATAACTAGAAAGTTTCGGGAGTTTATAAGTGGGAATTCAAGTAGCTCCTAGGATATCTTTCAGACAGATGCATGATATGAGAATGGGGTTCGACGTCTAGTGGTCCGCCTATCCACGGTTGGTTTTACAGCTCATTGTGTCTTAAAGAGTCCTTGGCTATGCTGACTCGGGGACACTTCGTATGTCATGTGCGCTGCCTTGTACATGATGGTGTTGTACGATCGAGCCCGTGTGGGCCCCACCACGAAAATTTCGGACGAAATCTCTACCATATGTTTGTTCCGACTTAGTCTGCAAGCCAATCCTTTGTTTTGTTTTGATTTGTGGTATTTGAGTTGCCTCAATGTCAGGTGTTGATTCCATACCTTTCCGAAGTGGTATTCTCATATTTCGATGTGAATGCAAATCCTTTCAATCATCAAGTTTGCCATCTCAATGTCTTCTCAACCAGCGTGCTTCTCTTCAAGTTAAACCGATCCCTTCAACATTTGCAAGTTAAATTATCACTTCTTTTCAATGGTGTTTGTTTTATCCGTCCCCAAGTTGTCTTTGTTTTTCCCGCCCTCCCACCCTTTTTTCTTCAAGGACTAAGATTTCTTAATCAAGTATCCTTTTATTGATGGGAAGCCTCTCCATTCTTTTCCGTCAATGTTCTTATCCGGTGATTCTCAGGAAGATACTAAGAAAGCTTCAAGTTTATCATTCTTCATTCTCGTATTATTTTCCGGGGGATTCAATTCAAGTTTTCGGTGTTGATCATACCCCTTTTTCCTTATTTCAAATGCTTTCTCATTCCGGTGCACCAATTAATTATTCACCTCAAGCTATTCATTTGTTCTGGAGTGCTGAAGATATCTCGAAAGATTCATGATTCAATTCTTAATCCGTTCAACCTATTTCGAGATTGTTATATCATTCAAGCCAGTTAATTCAACCGGTGCAATCTCTCTTTTCAAGCAATCTTTTCAACAGTGTTTCTTTTGAGTGGGCCCTAACCCACAGGTCTTTTCCCAGGATCTTACCTGACTCTTCTATTTTCCCAGAGTTATTCTCAAATTCTTTTGAAGTTTGACGTAAGAATGATTTTCATCAGTCAGATGCTTCTCCAAGATCGATTTCAATTATCTTCACTAGTCATCAACCCGTGCGTCTGCACGGGCTACCCATTTATGCTAGAATGCATTTATTAACATTCTATTATATTATTGTGTGCGGATATTAGCATGACTAAAAACCAATAAATAAGCAAACATATGGGAACAACTTCATGAAATGACCTGCAACAATACATTTGGTACCATGTGGTCCAAAGGCATTTATTTTAATAAAGGCTTTGATTTATATTTATGTTTATTATTTATGAAGTTGAAAAATATTATTTCTATGGATAAGTTAGGTCTCCGGTGAACTCAATTAGCAAATATATATACTGAGGATATTAGTGAATATTACCATTTTTTTCTTCACCTTTAATTATTTAACGGGAGGCCAAATATTGCGTGCTTCCAGAATTCATGATTGAAAACCTTGTGACACTAATGTATCATGCATCATATATTGTACAAACCCCAAATGACTTCTTGGCTTTAGTGTCTAGGAATCACAATTTCAAGTTTTAGGAAGTCTAAATGTACATGTATATGTGTGCAGACATATATGTAAGGTTTCAGAAATACTTTGTTGTAAGTTCCGTAGATAGAAAAATATGTGAATCTTCAATGGATATACACATTCAAGCGGTGACATCTCAAGTGATAACCATAGACCCTTTAGTGCAATGTGTGCCTAATTCACATTTCTATTTGCATCGTTATAATTATTTTTAATGATTGATTGCATTGTTTCACTGATGATAAATCGGGCAAAATCCCCATTATTTGATGCATGCGACCAAGAAAGTATTGGGCGTCGTCATTTCACTTTCTGCTTAAATAAGAACCATGCATGTGGCCAAACAAAATTATAATATACAAATGGAGTATCAAGTAGTACCCTATTACATTTACTGTTCACATAGGGGTTTAAGGTCAGAAACGACACTCAACATAGACTATAATCTAGGTAGGCTGGCAGTGCGAATGTTGGCGCAAACCAAGAAAATATTATAAATTATCTGACATGATTTTGTGAAATCTTGGAAGTTGATATGTAAAAACTAATGTCTAGGCATCAGTGTCCCTTAGTGCTCATAGCCGAAATAATTAGACATGTACGTACCATGGAAGTGTATAATCGGAGATTCAGAGACAGAGTCTGAAGAAACACATATACATCTGATCTTTCTATATAGGAAAAAACAACTTGTTTTGGCAGTTGTTTCAATTGTCGAAGTCAGGCACGCGGCCATACTATAGAAAATATGCTAATGTCTTCTTGATGAGAGACGATATGTAACAAATCAGTTCATCAGATTTTGTGATGGGTTCACTTGGTTTCAGAATAAAGCGGAAGTTAAAGGATCCAATAATACTTTCCTGCTGGTTAGGGGCAACTATGTAAGATGGATCAACGTGCGAACAGTCTGATTCGAAAAAAAACTCGCGAGCAGTCCGCCGTAATCCTTCGACTCAGGAGCCTTGCCTAGGACAGCATCCGCTGAGCTGCTTCAAACAACCGTCGTCCCATCACCTCCGCGATTTTGCCAAATAAGAAAATCAAGATTCAACAAAGCTATATTGCTATACTATTTACTATATATTATCATCCTAGCATGTGAATCTGATATCAGAAAAGGTAGAATTTACCCGTGTCAAAACGCTGAGAAGCACTATAAAGAGCTAGGCGTATCACTAACATGCAAAGCCAAAGAGTAATGATGCCTGTGCAGCTCAAGTACTACTTGAAGCTAACTCTGTGCCAATAGTTTTAAATCTAACTACCTGATCTAACAACTAAAAGGGGTAGAATTTTAGTATATTAATACATAAGCAAAATTAAATCTCTAAGCCTATGACCTCTATGTAATAGCAAGATAACTAATTAGATATATACCATCAAGTTAATCGGATATTTTTTATATGGTTTTGCTAAAACTCATTCGAATGAGAAATAGATTGGTCTCATTCACTTTTCCAACCGTCGGATCCAGCTGCGCCGCGATTCATGTTTGTCAACGTGGAGAGCTTCGTAGCGACGTGTGCGCGCCCATTTGGTGTTCGGCTCGCGACCCGGCTCCCTTTTTTTGTGTTTGCAGTCCGGCCCGGACTGTTTTTGACGCAAAAGCCCAGGCCTGCTTAGAATAGGATCTGCTAGTTTTTTATGAGCAAATCTTGTTGCCGACGGAGTGGCTTCAATTTTTTCTGAAATCGTGGCTGCTGCACATTGCTCCAATATATCAGCTGCCTCCAGTACTGTAGTGTCATGCCCTTTCTTTGGTTTTTTTGTTATGGGAATGCAGACCTTAACTTTTTTATTGATTTTTTTTTGTTTTCTTCTACAACACATTTTTGTGTAATACCTTTTCCTTGTTCTAATTCATCCCAAGGTCATGTTTTTGTGTTTTCCCCGTATATGTAGGATGGTGTGCCCAATCTGCCATTCGCATTGTGCGAGCGATAACGAGCAGAGTTTTCACATTGTTATCCGTGATGACTCTGAAGCTTCAGCGGTAATCTTTTTTCTTCTTTTCTTAATTGTTTTTTTCTTGCCGTCATTTTATTAACATGAAAGCATTTTTTTCTTATTTTGATATTTTTCATGTTTTCCTTTTTCTTTTTTTTTGTTTTGTCAACAAAACATTCCATGCACTGCAAGGAATAAGTTTAAGCAGGTGTCTGGGTTGAACTTTAAGGTGGTCGGCAACGGTGTTTTTTTCTTCCCGTCATTTTATTAACATGAAAGCATTTTTTTCTTTTTTGATATTTTTCATGTTTTTCCTTTTTCCTTTTTTTTTTGATTTGTCAACAGAACATTCCATGCACTGCAAGGAATAAGTTTAAGCAGGTGTCTGGGTTGAACTTTAAGGTGGTCGGCGACGGCGTTTTTTTTCTTAGTTTTTTGTTAGTACAACCCTCCCCCTGAGTGTAACTGCATTAGCAGACCCAAGCGTAACCGGGCGTCGGGGGAGGGTTTGTCGGCGTCGATGAAAATTGGTTTCCATTTTTTTGTTAGGTTTTTTTGTTGTAGTCTCAATTGCCCCAACCCAAGCGCAATCGCAACTATGCACACCCAAGCCCAAATGGGTGGAGGGTTGTCGGCGTCGATGAAATCGGTTTCCATTTTCTTTTTGTTAGGGTTTTTTGTTGTTGTAGTTGCAACCGCCCCAACCCGAGCGCAATCACGACTCAGTACACACAAGCGCAACCGGGGGTCGGGGAGGAGGGTTGTCGACGCCGATGAAATCGATCCATTTTTTATTTATTGTTAGGTTTTTTTCTTTGTAGTTGCAACCGCCCCGACCCGAGCGCAATCGCAACTTAGCACACCCAAGCGCAATTGCAAGACATATAACGTGACTGCAACCGGGGGTCGGGGCGGAGGGCTGTCGTCATCGATGGGATCGGTTCCATTTTTTTTGTTTAGGAGTTTTTTTGTTTGTAGTTGCAACCGCCCCAACCCGAGCGCAATCGCAAGTCAGCCAACCCAAGCGCAACTGCAAGACATATAACATGACCGCAACCAGGGGTCGGGGCGGAGGGTTGTCGGCGCCGATAAAATCGGTTCCATTTTTTATTTATTGTTTGTTTTTTCTTTGTAGTTGCAACCGCCCCCACCCGAGCGCAATCGCAACTTAGCACACCCAAGCGCAATTGCAAGACATATAACGTGACCGCAACCGGGGGTCGGGGCGGAGGGCTCGGCATCGATGGGATCGGTTCCATCTTTTTTTGTTTAGGAGTTTTTTTGTTTGTAGTTGCAACCGCCCCAACCCGAGTGCGATCGCAAGTCAGCACACCCAAGCACAATTCCAAGACATATAACGTGACCGCAACCAGGGGTCGGGGCGGAGGGCTGTCGGCGCTGATGAAATCAGTTCCATTTTTTATGTATTATTAGTTTTTTCTTTGTAGTTGCAACAGCCCTGACCCGAGCGCAATCGCAACTTAGCACACCCAACCGCAATTGCAAGACATATAACGTGACCGCAATCGGGGGTCGGGGCGGAGGGCTGTCGGCATCCATGGGATCGGTTCCATTTTTTTGTTTAGGAGTTTTTTTGTTTGTAGTTGCAACCGCCCCAACCTGAGCGCAATCGCAAGTCAGCACACCCAAGCGCAGTTGCAAGACATATAACGTGACCGCAACCAGTGGTCGGGGCGGAGGGTTGTCGGCGTCGATGAGATCGGTTCCATTTTTCTTTTGTTTTAGGGAGTTTTTTTGTTTGTAATTGCAGCCGCCCCAACCCGAGCGCAATCGCAAGTCAGCACACCCAAGCGCAATTGCAAGACATATAACATGACCGCAACCGGGGGTCGGGGCGGAGGGTTTTGTCGGCGCCGATGAAATCGGTTCCATTTTTTATTATTGTTAGATTTTTTCTTTGTAGTTGCAACCGCCCCGACCCGAGCGCAATCGCAGCTCAGCACACCCAAGCGCAATTGAAAGACATATAACGTGAACGCAATCGGGGATCAGGGCGGAAGGCTGTCGGCGCCAATGAAATCGGTTCCATTTTTTCTTTTTTTTTTGGGATTCTTTTTTGTTTCTAGTTGCAACCGCCCCAACCCAAGCGCAATCACAACTATACACACCCAAGTGCAATTGCAAGACATATAACGTGACCGCAACTGGGGGTCGGGGCGGGGAGGGGTCTCGGCACCGATGAAATCGGTTCCATTTTTTCTTTTGTTTGGGGTTCTTTTTGTTTGTTGTTGCAACCGCCCCAACCCGAGCGCAATCGCAACTCAACACACCCAAGCGCAACCGGGGGTCGGGGCGGAGGGCTGTCGGCGCCGATGCAATTGGTTCCATTTTTTCTTTTGTTCTGGGATTCTTTTTGTTTGTAGTTGCAACCACAACAACCCGAGCGTAATCTCAACTCAACACACCCAAGCGCAATTGCAAGAAATATAACGTGACCGCAACCGGGGGTTGGGGCGGAGGGCTGTTGGCGCCGTTGAAATCGGTTCCATTTTTCTTTTTGATTAGGATTTTTTCTTAGTAGTTGCAACGCCCCAACCCGACCGCAATCGCAACTCAGCACACCCAAGCGCAATTGCAAGACATATAACGTGACCGCAACTAGGGGTCGGAGCGGAGGGTTGCCGGCACCGATGAGATCGGTTCCATTTTTTCTTTTGTTTGGGGTTCTTTTTGTTTGTTGTTGCAACCACCCCAACCCGAGCGCAATCGCAACTCAACACACCCAAGCCCAACCAGGGGTCGGGGCGGAGGGCTGTCGGCGCCGATGAAATTGGTTCCATTTTTCTTTTGTTCTGGGATTCTTTTTGTTTGTAGTTGCAACGGCACCAACCCGAGCACAATCTCAACTCAACACACCCAAGCGCAATTGCAAGAAATATAATGTGACCCCAACCGGGGGTTGGGGCGGAGGGCTGCCGGCGCCGTTGAAATCGGTTCCATTTTTCTTTTTGATTAGGATTTTTTTTCTTAGTAGTTGCAATGCCCCAACCCAACCTCAATCGCAACTCAGCTCACCCAAGCGCAACTGCAAGACATATAACGTGACCGCAACCAGGGGACAGGGCGGAGGGTTGTTGGTGTCGATGAGATCGGTTCTATTTTTCTTTTGTTTTAGGGAGTTTTTTTGTTTGTAATTGCAACCGCTCCAACCCGAGTGCAATCGCAAGTCAGCACACCCAAGCGCAATTGCAAGACATATAACGTGACTGCAATCGGGGGTCGGGGCGGAGGGTTTGTCGGCGCAGATGAGATCGGTTCTATTTTTTCTTTTGTTTTAGGAAGTTTTTTTGTTTGTAATTGCAACCGCCCCAACCCGAGCGCAATCGCAAGTCAGCACACCCAAGCGCAACTGCAAGACATATAATGTGACCGCAACCGGGGGTCGGGGCGGAGGGTTTTGTCGGCGCCGATGAAATCGGTTCCATTTTTTCTTATTGTTAGTTTTTTTCTTTGTAGTTGCAACCGCCCCGACCCGAGCGCAATCGCAACTCAGCACACCCAAGCGCAATTGCAAGACATATAACGTGAACACAATCGGGGATCAGGGCGGAAGGCTGTCGGCGCCAATGAAATTGGTTCCATTTTTTCTTTTGTTTGGGATTCTTTTTTGTTGCTAGTTGCAACCGCCCCAACCCAAGCGCAATCGCAACTCAACACACCCAAGTGCAATTGCAAGACATATAACGTGACCGCAACCGGGGGTCGGGGCGGGGAGGGCTGTCGGCACCGATGAAATCGGTTCCATTTTTTGTTTTGTTTTGGGTTCTTTTTGTTTGTTGTTGCAACCGCCCCAACCCGAGCGCAATCGCAACTCAACACACCCAAGCGCAACCGGGGGTCGGGGCTGAGGGTTGTTGGCGCCGATGAAATTGGTTTCATTTTTTCTTTTGTTCTGGGATTCTTTTTGTTTGTAGTTGCAACCGCCCCAACCCGAACGCAATCTCAACTCAACACACCCAAGCGCAATTGCAAGAAATATAACGTGACCGCAACCGGGGGTTGGGGCGGAGGGCTGTCGGCGCCGTTGAAATCGGTTCCATTTTTCTTTTTGATTAGGATTTTTTTCTTAGTAGTTGCAACGCCCCAACCCGACCGCAATCGCAACTGAGCACACCCAAGGGCAACCGGGGGTCGGGGCGGAAGGCTGTCGGCGCCGATGAAATCGGTTCCATTTTTTCTTTTGTTTGGGATTCTTTTTTGTTTCTAGTTGCAACCGCCCCAACCCAAGCGCAATCGCAACTCAACAAACCCAAGCGCAATTGCAAGACATATAACGTGACTGCAACCAGGGGTGGGGGCGGAGGAATGTCGGCGCCGATGAAATCAATTCCATTTTTCTTTGCTAGGGTTCGTTTATTTATAGTTGCAATCGCCCTAACCCAAGCGCAATCACAACTCAACACACCCAAGCGCAACCGGGGGTCGGGGCGAAAGGCTATCGGCGCCGATGAAATCGGTTCCATTTTTTAACTTCTTGTTAGGTTTTTTGTTGTAGTTGCAACTGCCCCAACCTAAGTGCAATCGCAACTCAACACACCCAAGCGTAACCAGGTGTCGGGGCGGAAGGCTGTCGGCGCCGATAAAATCGGTTCCATTTTTGTAATTTTTTTGTTAGTTTTTTTTTGTTGTAGTTGCAACCTCCCAAACCCGAGCGTAATCAGAACTCAGAACACCCAAGCGCAACCCGGGGTCAGGACGGTTGTCGGTGATGATGGGAATCATGGCCCAATCTTCAGCGCAATCTCAAACTCAACACACCCAAGCGTAACCGCGGAACATCTATTTGCGACCATGACCGAGGGTCTGGGCGGACGGATATCGGCGCCGATGAAATCAGTTCTGTTTTTTAGGAATTCTTTGTTTTGTAGTTGCAATCGCCGCAATTCGAGCGCAACCGCAACTCAACACAACCAGGTGCACCTGCAAGACGTATAATGTGACCACATCCGGGGGGTCAAGGTCAGTGTTTGTCAGTGACGGCGAAAACTTTGTTTAATCATTTTGTACAGGTCGTCTGTTGTTTTTAGAGTTTTTTAGATGGTTGTTTGTAGTCATTATTTTTTTCATATATCATAGTTATATATTTTTTTCACACACATATGTAATCATTTTCTAAGGATGAAAATAGTAATAAAGCCACTAGTTCTTGTATATCCTTCTTCCTTTTTCTTTATCCTAAAGTCTATGGCAGGTGGCCCCTCCTTTAACGTATCTTTTCCAAAGAGTCGTCCTCATTTTTGGTGGGTGTTGTTACTGTTTCAAATCAGATAGAAGCAGAGGAAGACAGGGGAGGGACGACAGAAGGTCTAGCACGGGAGCCCGCTCGTCCAAGGTTGCTGCGGCCGGAGTCGCTGGCGTCGAGATGCCCGCCGGCGAGGGCAAGGATCCAGGGTCGTCACGCGCAGAGGAGCAGGTTCCTTCCTACCCCCCGACCCCCTCCTCCCCAGCCCCCCGCCGCCGTACCAAATCCCGCCCGCAGCTGTGTGCCGAGGTCAAATCCCTCTGTCTATAACCTCAGATTCGCCTCTAGGGTTCACGAATTTTGTGGTTACAGTGACAATCATGTACTGAGAGATTTGAATCGCAACAGAGATTTGCCAAAATAGCAGGAGGCCCAGGGGATTTGTGACGCCCGGGTAATTTTGCTACAGTAATCCCACGTTAACGATGCCACGTCTCTCGGTTATTGTTGCTAATCCCGCGTTAGTTCGAAACTGATTCAAATTCAAATTTCAAGATCAAGCAAACAATAAAAGTTTTTAAATATTAAAACTGAAATGTTCAATAAATAGTAGATAAGTCAAAGGCTATGATAAAATTGTAAACAACATTATTGAAATTTGATGAGTGACTTAACCAACCTCAAACAGTGCCTGAAAGCATTATTTGATAACTTTTTTATTATTACAAAATAAATGTGAAATGATATTTACCCCAAACTAGTTTTTGGTGGTAGGATATCTTGTGCTATGATTTGTGGGCCAGCTCTCATATTTTACAAAACTCATTTGGTGCCCAAACAATTAGCCAAAACTAAAACAGAAAAAGGAAAAAGAATAAAAACAGAAAAGCAAAACTAACAAAGATTAAAAAAGAAAAGAAAAGCAAACCCCCACTGGGCCATCCGGCCCAACTGGCAGTCAGGCCAACCTGCTGGCCTAGCCGGCCACCCCCACTCCCCATATCCCCCATCCCCGAAACACTAACCCACTACCACCACGCACTTCCCCCCCACTCCCCCGATCCAGATCGGGATCGGGGCGACCACGACCCCGCCGGCGCCCCGGTGCCCGCTGCCATCCCCGGACCTCCCGCGCCTCTCCCTTGTGGGATCAACCGCGCCGCTCGACCCTCCCTGCGACCCATCGCCGGACGCCATCGCCGCGGTCCTCTCCGTCACCGGCGCTCCCCGTCATCGTCCCCGGAGGCCACCTCGCCGGCCTGCCTCCACTCCGTCTACGTCGTCTCCGACCTCCGCCCCGCGCACACTGCCCATTCCCTACGGACCCGCGGTGAGGCCCTCGGCCTCTTCTTCTCTCCCCACTCTTTGCCTCACCGTTTATGCGACGCGCCCGCGCACCCGTCGCCGTGTTCGCCTGGCCCAGTGCTCGCGCTCACCGCGACCTCGCCCCGCCCGGCATGCCTCTGCACGCGCACCAGGCCGTGCCCCTACCTCGCGCGCACCTTGCGGGCTACCCCCCCTTTGCCCTGACCCCGTCGTGCCCGCCCGCGCCCATGGCCGCGCCGCACC
Source organism: Aegilops tauschii subsp. strangulata (assembly GCF_002575655.3). NCBI lineage: Eukaryota > Viridiplantae > Streptophyta > Magnoliopsida > Poales > Poaceae > Aegilops > Aegilops tauschii. Next base: position 403,517,546 of record NC_053035.3, read on the forward strand.
TGGCCTTGGCCTCATGCGGCCAAGCGCCGACCATGCCCAGCCCCTCACCGATGGCCCCAGGCCACCGCCCCCCTGCACCGGCGCCCATCTGCGCCCGGTCGGCCCTCCTCTGGGTCGGGCGCCTGCAGCGCCCAACACCCGCTAACCGCGTGCCCGCTAAGGGACCCCTGGCCCAATGACAGCCGGGGGCCATCCCCTGGAACATTTTTTAAGAAAAATAATATATAAAAAATTAATTATTTAATAATAAATAAATAATAAGTTAACTAATTAATTAAATATTAACTTAATCAATGACGTTTAATTAGCCTAATCATTTAGCTGAGTTAATTAACCATGTATAACTAACCTAAGACAATGACGAACGGGACCCACATGTTAGTTTGACTCAGTCAACACCCCTGTTGACTGCTGATGTCATGCTGACATCAGGCTGATGCAATAATGCTAATTTTCAAATTAATTTAATAATAATAATTTAGGAAATGAAATAAAACTTTGAAAATTAATATAAAATAAACCGTAGCTTGGATGAAAAAACTTTGTACATGAAAGTTGCTCAGAACGACGAGACGAATCCGGATACGCAGCCCGTTCATCCGCAACGCATCCCTAGCATAGCGAACCTACAACATTTCACCTCCGGTTCATCTGTCCGAAAACGCGAAACACCGGGGATACTTTCCCGGATGTTTTTCCCCTCCGCCGGTACCACATACTGTCGCGTTAGGGCACACCCAGCACCGCTCATTGTCATGTCATGCATCGTCACGCTTATGTTTGCCTTATATTTATTGTTTCTTCCCCCTCTTCTCTCCGGTAGACTACGAGACCGACGCTGCTGCTACCCTGTTTGACTGCGGAGTTGACGACCCCTCCTTCTTGCCAGAGCAACCAGGCAAGCCCCCCCTTTGATCACCAGATATCGCCTATTCTTCTCTATACTTCTTGCATTAGAAGACTGTAGCATGTTACTGCTTTCGGTTAATCCTATTCTGCTGCATAGCCTGTCATTGTTGCTACAGTTGTTACCCTTACCTGCTATCCTACTGCTTAGTATAGGATGCTAGTGTTCCATCAGTGGCCCTACACTCTTGTCCGTCTGCCATGCTATACTATTGGGCCGTGATCACTTCGGGAGGTGATCACGGGCATATGCTACATACTTTATACTGTTACATTACTTATGATACTTTTCGGAGATGGGGGCTGAAGGGGCAGGTGGCTCCATCCCGGTAAAGGTGGGCCTAGGTTCTCGACGGCCCCCGACTGTTACTTTGTGGCGGAGCGACAGGGGAGCCCTTGAGACCACCTAGGAGAGAGGTGGGCCTGGCCCTGGTCGGCGTTCGCGGATACTTAACACGCTTAACGAGTTCTTGGTATTTGATCTGAGTCTGGCCATTTGGCCTATACGCACTAACCAACTACGCGGGAACAGTTATGGGCACTCGACGTCGTGGTATCAGCCGAAGCCTTCTTGACGTCAGCGACTGAGCGGCGCGCGCCGGATTGGACTGGAACGCCTGGTAGGCTAGGTCTGCTTCCGGTCGCGTTCGCAACGTGCAGGTGTGCAATGGGCGAGGGGCCCAGACCCCTACACCATAGGATTTATACCGGCGTGCTGACCTCTCTATTGTGTGGGCTGTGACGTGTTGATCTTCCGAGGCCGGGCATGACCCAGGAAAGTGTGTCCGGCCAAATGGGATCGAGCGTGTTGGGTTATGTGGTGCACCCCTGCAGGGAAGTTTATCTATTCGAATAGCCGTGTCCCTCGGTAAAAGGACGACCCGGAGTTGTACCTTGACCTTATGACAACTAGAACCAGATACTTAACAAAACACACCCTTCCAAGTGCTAGATACAACCCAGTGATCGCTCTCTAACAGGGCGACGTGGAGGGGTTCGCCGGGTACGTTTATGCTATGCGATGCTACTTGGTGAACTTATCATCTACTCTCTTCTACATGCTGCAAGATGGAGGTGGCCTGAAGCGTAGTCTTCGACAGGATTAGCTATCCCCCTCTCATTCTGGCATTCTGTAGTTCAGTCCACCGATATGGCCCTTTACACATATACCCATGCATATGTAGTGTAGCTCCTTGCTTGCGAGTATTTTGGATGAGTACTCACTGTTGCTTTTCTACCTCTTTTCCCCCTTTCCCTTCTTCCTGGTTGTCGCACCAGATGCCGGAGCCCAGGAGCCAGACGCCACCGTCGACGATGACTCCTACTACACCGGAGGTGCCTACTACTACGTGCAGCCCACTAACGACGACTAGGAGTAGTTAGGAGGATCCCAGGCAGGAGGCCTGCGCCTCTTTCGATCTGTTTCCCAGTTTGTGCTAGCCTTCTTAAGGCAAACTTGTTTAACTTATGTCTGTACTCATATATTGTTGCTTCCGCTGACTCGTCTATGATCGAGCACTTGTATTCGAGCCGTCGAGGCCCCTGGCTTGTATTATGATGCTTGTATGACTTATTTATGTTGTAGAGTTGTGTTGTGATATCTTCCCGTGAGTTCCTGATCTTGATCATACACAATTGCGTGCATGATTAGTGTACGATTGAATCGGGGGCGTCACAAGTTGGTATCAGAGCCGATTGCCTGTAGGAATCCCCCTTCCATACTCCTTGGCCGAAGTCGAGTCTAGACATTGCAAAACTTTTACTAACATGGTTGTGCAGCCCATGGGCCCACGTCGCCATTGGGTGGTATTAGGATCTTTTACTCCTCGATCTTACTCCGAGATTCTCAACTCTCTTCTATTCGGGTTAAACGATTTTTATTAAAATCTAACTTTAGGTTCTCGAAAATACTTTCTCCCGGAGAGCCCCTTCAGTCCAGATGATCGCCGGCTGCACCAGAAGATTTCGAAGATACTCTCCAATATTCTCTCGAGACCTTGTGCCCGTTGCTTTAGCAATTCCCTTCCACCGAAATATCCCTATGGATAAATACTTACACCTGTCATGCTTACTTTTATTCCCAGTCGATCTTGTTATTACAAGATACCCCGAGAATATTTTGTGCCTACTGCCTTGCAGTTTTTTCCACCTGAATACCCCTAAGAATAATTTCTCGCACTTCCGAGTATCCGCTCATCCCCAGTTGTTCAGGTGTTTCACAAAAGTCTTTGAAATACTATTCAATCCTCCAAAAATCCTTAGTAGCTTTATTGCTCTGCAAATACTTGTCTACTTGCATCATGGATGTTTCCCATATATCTGGTAATATTCATTAGTCTCCGTTGACACCGTCATTTTGATCCTGTTGATTCAACATGATTGCGAATGCACGCAAGCATCGGTTGATCCTTTTAAATTATCTATCCGGCTCAGATGTCATTTTGAACATGAGCTGGTTCTCAACCAATCCAATTGTCGTCGATTGTACCCCTAAGACTATTCAACTTATCCATCCCTAATCAGAACATTGCTTCGGATCCCTTGATTTGAAAATCATAATTCCTTTGCATTTGAGCTCTGGATTAGTCTGTTGTTTCTATAATCCAATGCCTTTGCATTGTTAATTCCTTCTGATTGAGTACCGATACTCACATCAGATTCCTTGTGGTCCGCGAGACCAATTGCTTGGTTATTATCCGACGGTGTCCTTCATATCCAATAACCTTGTCAGTTCTTCCCCTGATATATAATGCCTTTTGTAAATTGTATCCTCTGTTTTTGTTAACCATGCTCTGCATTCAAGCTTGAGTTATTTTACTCCTGAAGTTTGTGGTATATGTTCCTAAGAGGCCCCGATGGGTTGGACATATGCCTTTTTCTAACCTGTGTGAACCCGGAAACTACTACGGGTCATACTCTACTAGTGTTATGTCAGATAAAATTTCAACACCACAACTTCGTTGAAGACGAGAAGTGAATGAAAGGTTGTGCATTAAAGAAGTGGGAGTCGACCTTGAACTTTGTGTTCATGCCCATGGACCTGATGTGGAACTTATCATGGATGCTTCTTGCAAAATATTTAATCCTTTGGGCAATTCTTCCGGTGTCATTAAATTGGATCCCTTGCAGCTATGGTTCCGACAATATTGTTCTTCTTTGATCACATTTCTCGGGCAAGTTTAAGCATTTGTCTTCTACGGATCAATACCCCACTCCAACCTCTACTTTGATCTGTCATCGAGTATTACCCCCCTGGTATCTCGATAATATCACAGAACCATATTACTTCTTATGAGTTCTTCTTCAAGTATTATTTCTCATCAATTCCAATTTTCCCCGGGTTCTGAGTTGTTAGACACTCAGGGACACCGATAGTGAATCGAGTCTGTAACCTGATTCATTAACTCTAAGTAATTTTCGTTGCTTATGAGCTTAATAATCCTTCAAGTCATTCCTAGCCTGATTGTCTATTCCTTATCGTGCTAAATTTTAACTATGCTACCTGGTCCTTCTTCCCGGAGCACCATTTTTGATGATGAGCTAAGCTTACGTCGATCTTCCTCATCATATCATTTCGCCTTGAACAACAAGCTTGATTTCAAGTTTGTGTCGTACCCATGGTTCCAATAACCTTTCGCTTCATCATTCCTTTGACTTGATGTCGTCGCTAATTGATTACATCTTCTTGAAATCTCTCGAAAAATGTGTCGTGGTCACCATCAACCTTATAAGCTTGTCCTGGCTATCAATCGGATTCATGAAGAGAAATACCAGCCTTCCCTCGAACACAAACTTGTTCGTATTTTGTGTTGTACCTTGAGTTCCTTGCTACCCAGCATTGTTCTTCTTTACCTTGAAATATTGCCACCTTTTATGTCAAGAATGTCGTGGGAAATTTCACCACCTCTTAAGAACTCTTGCTATGGTGATACCTTTCACCATCACCATTCTTTCTTGGGTCCTCGTGTTGGTTCCAACCGGGGTACCAACAAGTGAGTGGTGCTGTTTGGATTCTACCCTTCTAGCAACCCTATTGCTTTGAAGTTAATGGTCGGCCGTTCATCCTTAGACTATTGATTATTAAATCACCATTCCGACGTTGGTCGTGCAACGCAGCCCATAATTCGGGTGCACCTTTCAACCAATGTTTAATTGTGTATGTTTTCCCCGAGCATACATCATTATACCATTTGATCTCACAAATGTTATCCCCTTGTTCACATAGTTGTGGGAATCCATCCTTTGTTAATCTCGATGAATTGTCGCTGATTCCATCAGTCACCTCCTCATCCTCTCGTTGGTTTACTGATGAACTCTTGTTTCGGAACTCGCTTCCATAGTTCATTTCCCGAGAATCTTACAATGTCATCTCGTCAAATTGTGCCGCACCTTTTCTTCTCAGGCATCCTAAGTCTGAGGTATCGTGACACCAATCAGATCTGAATCTCGGTCAGATATGATGGTTGGAACATATTTCCAAGAGTTATAATGTTGGTCTTTATATGACCCGGTAAGGTTATGTCATGCCTAGCACACCTGGCCCGAGGACCTATTGTTATAGTTTCCTTTTAGCAAGCTTAGCGATTCTTCAATGAGGAAATCGTAAGACATACTTTACAAGTTGTTCCTGATGGATCCCTTGTGTATCGAAAGTCCGACCTTTGCTTGAAGACCATGTCAATGCAATCTCGAAGCATGTATGTGGTACTCCTATCATCAATAGGAACATTTGAAGCATAATGCTAAGTTTTCTTTATCAATTATCCAAACACCGTTGTATGGGTAATATCATGAAATTCCTCCCCCCCCTTACCTCAATGGTTTTCTACTTTCTATCCTGTCATGGATATCATGCTCCGCTTGTCCTTGGGAAGGATATACCCCTGAAATATGTGTGTATACACATTTTCCTTTCCATTGTTCTGTTTAAAACTGATAATCACTTTTCCTTTCCGTTGTTTTGTTTAACCCTTCTTGTGATCTATATTACATAAGCAGTAATACTTCCCTGCTTATGTAAACACCTAGGTGTACAATCGTGTCGATAAGATCGTGTTACTATTGTTGATGATATTCCGGTAACCATCGATGGACGAGAACTTTGCCTATTGGTCCACCTCGTTCAACGAGCAGGAGAATGGTTCTCTTCGTCCCTCGCCCTTGGTACCGATGTTGTTGCCGACATAACTGACAGGCTATCCTCCGGCATGCCTTGCTTACATGATCGTGCAAATCGTCACTGCCTTCCTACTTTTAATCCACATACTGGGCCCATAACCCATAGTTCCACTGGATCGAAACCTGACTCCTGTACACCCTCTGTTCTCAAGGTTGTTCCTCGCATGTGGCCTCGTATGAAATTCAAGAGCCACTTTCCGAGAGATCATCAATTCTGTTATCAGACACAGTACTTATTCTCGTTGCCATGAAACCCTTTCACCTTCTGAATAGGCATCGAACGATTGCCTGGCCGCTTGAAACTCCTTATTGTACCTTATTACTTTCCTCTCAAAATTTTCTAAGTTTCAATACGAGAGTTAGTTTCCGCCTCCTTCCCCGATGTTATCTACCAGATAGTCAACCTTGCCGAGGTCCGTTCTCCCGCAATGCTCCCCCTTTATTCTTTCGTAAGTGCGATGAAGACCCTCAAGAAAGGATGCCGACTTCTCCATGATGACCTGAAGCAAATAAATGAAGACGTCAATGTAATGGATCGACCTCTTCGAGAAGAGCAACCAAGATCGAGAAGGTCCGTTAGAATTTCGTAACTAGACCTCCCCCCCCCCTTCTCTACCTCTTAAATCTCGGGACGAGATTTCTTGTACTGGAGGAGAATTGTGACGCCCGGGTAATTTGGCTACAGTAATCCCACGTTAACGATGCCACGTCTCTCAGTTATTGTTGCTAATCCCGCGTTAGTCCGAAACCGATTCAAATTCAAATTTCAAGATCAAGCAAATAATAAAAGTTATCAAATATTAAAACTAAAATGTTCAATAAATAGTAGATAAGTCAAAGGCTATGATAAAATTGTAAACAACATTATTGAAATTTGATGAGTGACTTAAACAACCTCAAACAGTGCCTGAAAGCATTATTTAATAACCTTTTTATTATTACAAAATAAATGTGAAATGATATTTACCCCAAACTACTTTTTTGGTGGTAGGATATCTTGTGCTGTGATTTGTGGGCTAGCTCTCATATTTTAAAAAACTCATTTGGTGCCCAAACAATTAGCCAAAACTAAAACAGGAAAAGGGAAAAGAATAAAAACAGAAAAGCAAAACTAACAAAGATAAAAAAAGGAAAAGAAAAGCAAACCCCCACTGGGCCATCCGGCCCAGCTAGCAGTCTGGCCAGCCCACTGGCCTAGCCGGCCACCCCCACTCCCCATATCCCCCATCCCCGAAACCCTAACCCACTACCACCACGCACTTCCCCCCCCCCCACCACTCGCTCTCTCCCCCACTCCCCCGATCCAGATCGGGATCGGGGCAACCACGCCCCCGCCCCCGATGACCCCACCGGCGCCCCGGTGCCCGCTACCATCCCCGGACCTCCCGCGCCTCTCCCTCGTGGGATCAACCGCGCCGCTCGACCCTCCCTGCGACCCATCGCCAGATGCCATCGCCGCGGTCCTCTCCGTCGCTGGCGCTTCCCGTCATCGTCGCCAGAGGCCACCTCGCCGGCCTGCCTCCACTCCGTCCGCGTCGCCTCCGACCTCCGCCCCGCGCACACTGCCCATTCCCTACGGACCCGTGGTGAGGCCCTCGGCCTCTTCTTCTCTCCCCACTCGTGGCCTCACCGTTTGCGCGACGCGCCCGCGCACCCGTCGCCGTGTTCGCCTGGCCCAGTGCTCGCGCTCACCGTGACCTCGCCCCGCCCGGCGTGCCTCTGCACGCGCACCAGGCCGCGCCCCTACCTCGCGCGCTCCCTGCGGGCTGCCCCCCCTGCCCTGACCCCGCCGTGCCCGCCCGCGCCCATGGCCGCGCTGCGCCTGGCCTTGGCCTCATGCGGCCAAGCGCCGAACGCGCCCAGCCCCTCACCGATGGCCCCAGGCCACCGGCCCCCTGCACCGGTGCCCATCTGCGTCCGCTCGGCCCTCCTCTGGGTCGGGCGCCCGTAGCGCCCAACGCTCGCTAATCGCGTGCCCGCTAAGGGACCCCTGGCCCAATGACAGCCGGGGCCCATCCCCTAGAACATTTTTTTAAGAAAAATAATATATAAAAAATTAATTATTTAATAATAAATCAATAATAAGTTAACTAATTAATTAAATATTAACTTAATCAATGACGTTTAATTAGCCTAATAATTTAGCTAAGTTAATTAACCATGTGTTAACTAACCTGAGACAATGACGAACGGGACCCACAAGTTAGTTTGACTTAGTCAACACCCCTGTTGACTGTTGACGTCATGCTGACGTCAGGCTGATGCAATAATGCTAATTTTCGAATGAATTTAATAATAATAATTTAGGAAATGAAATAAAACTTTGAAAATTAATATAAAATAAACCGTAGCTCGGATGAAAAACGTTGTACATGAAAGTTGCTCACAACGACGAGACGAATCCGGATACGCAGCCCGTTCGTCCGCAACGCATCCCTAGCATAGCGAACCTACAATATTTCACCTCCGGTTCATCTGTCCGAAAACGCGAAACACCGGGGATACTTTCCCGGATGTTTTTCCCCTCCGCCGGTACCACCTACTGCCGCGTTAGGGCACACCCAGCACCGCTCATTGTCATGTCATGCATCGTCACGCTTATGTTTGCATTATATTTATTGTTTCTTCCCCCTCTTCTCTCCGGTAGACTACAAGACCGACGCTGCTGCTACCCTGTTCGACTGCGGAGTTGACGACCCCTCCTTCTTGCCAGAGCAACCAGGCAAGCCCCCCCTTTGATCAGCAGATATCGCCTATTCTTCTCTATACTGCTTGCATTAGAAGAGTGTAGCATGTTACTGCTTTCGGTTAATCCTATTCTGCTGCATAGCCTGTCATTGTTGCTACAGTTGTTACCCTTACCTGCTATCCTACTGCTTAGTATAGGATGCTAGTGTTCCATCAGTGGCCCTACACTCTTGTCCGTCTGCCATGCTATACTATTGGGCCGTGATCACTTCAGGAGGTGATCACGGGCATACGCTACATACTTTATACTGTTACATTACTTATGATACTGTTCGGAGATGGGAGCTGAACGGGCAGGTGGCTCCATCACGGTAGAGGTGGGCCTGGGTTCCCGACGGCCCCCGACTGTTACTTTGTGGCGGAGCGACAGGGCAGGTTGAGACCTCCTAGGAGAGAGTTGGGCCTGGCCCTGGTCGGCGTTCGCGGATACTTAACACGCTTAACGAGTTCTTGGTATTTGATCTGAGTCTGGCCATTTGGCCTATACGCACTAACCAACTACGCGGGAACAGTTATGGGCACTCGACGTCATGGTATCAGCCGAAGCCTTCTTGACGTCAGCGACTGAGCAGCGCGCCGGATTGGACTCGAATGCCTGCTAGGCTAGGTCTGCTTCCGGCCGCGTTTGCAACATGCAGGTGTGCAATGGGCGATGGGCCCAGACCCCTGCGCCATAGGATTTAGACCGGCATGCTGACCTCTCTGTTGTGCCTAGGTGGGGCTGCGACGTGTTGATCGTCCGAGGCCGGGCATGACCCAGGAAACTGTGTCCGGCCAAATGGGATCGAGCGTGTTGGGTTATGTGGTGCACCCCTACAGGGAAGTTTATCTATTGGAATAGCCGTGTCCCTCGGTAAAAGGACGACCCGGAGTTGTACCTTGACCTTATGACAACTAGAACCGGATACTTAATAAAACACACCCTTCCATGTGCCAGATACAACCCGGTGATCGCTCTCTAACAGGGCGACGAGGAGGGGATCGCCGGGTAGGTTTATGCTATGCGATGCTACTTGGTGAACTTATCATCTACTCTCTTCTACATGCTGCAAGATGGCGGTGGCCTGAAGCATAGTCTTCGACAGGATTAGCTACCCCCCTCTTATTCTAGCATTCTGCAGTTCAGTCCACCGATATGGCCCTTTACACATATACCCATGCATATGTAGTGTAGCTCCTCGCTTGCGAGTATTTTGGATGAGTACTCACGGTTGCTTTTCTCCCTCTTTTCCCCCTTTCCCTTCTACCTGGTTGTCGGAACCAGATGCCGGAGCCCAGGAGCCAGACGCCACCGTCGACGACGACTCTTACTACCTCGGAGGTGCCTACTACTACGTGCAGCCCACTGACAACGACCAGGAGTAGTTAGGAGGATCCTAGGCAGGAGACCTGCGCCTCTTTCGATTTGTTTCCCAGTTTGTGCTAGCCTTCTTAAGGAAAACTTGTTTAACTTATGTCTGTACTCAGATATTGTTGCTTCCGCTGACTCGTCTATGATCGAGCACTTGTATTCGAGCCCTCGAGGCCCCTGGCTTGTATTATGATGCTTGTATGACTTATTTATGTTGTAGAGTTGTGTTGTGATATCTTCCCGTGAGTCCCTGATCTTGATCGTACACAATTGCGTGCATGATTAGTGTACGATTGAATCGGGGGCGTCACAGGATTATTCTGTGTTCTGCGTAGGGGGCGTGGTTGTGTGTTAGGTAGCAAAATCCCCACTGTTAATCCACAGGTTCACTTTCGTCTACAGGAGATTTTGATTTTTTTTCTTGTTCAAACCAGGCATAGCTAGATGCGCCTACTATGTAGTCAATCGATATGGGTATTTTTTGGTTTTCCAGTTTTGGTTCTGTGAGTACAGAGCATTTGAAAGTCATGCAGAAGGACACACACTTTGCTGCATATGTGTGTTCAACAGCTTGGGAAACTCAGTAACCTTTTTCTCTCACTCCATGGGATGTACAGAGTCAGATGAACAGTCCATTTTGGAACTATAACCTAGTTGGGGCGGTCTTCCTCTTGACAAAATAAGAGAGATAATTTGTGGTAGTTCAACAAAGTTTGTATGCTGTTCGTCAGTATTTACGCCCAGTTTTTATCCGTTGAATGTTCATGGCTACAGGGGATGTGCACAAAATCTTCAGCAGTAGTTATTGTTTGTTTCTGTATTTTTGTACCCTAATCATCATTTTCCTATGCAAAAGGATACATGCTTTTTTTTCTGAATTCAGCTTTGAGGCAGAGGTTAGATTCACAGGAGGCAAGCCCAAAATCACTAGAAGGTCCTGTGTTTTTTTTTGGGTTTTGTCAGTAACTGAATGTAAGCTAGTTTTTTGGACACTGATCAAAATAGAAGAGTACGTGTGGAGCCTGCGGGATGCGTCGATGTAACGGGAATAATTTGATGGTTACGCTCACGTCAGTGTTACTAGTAGCCGGTAGTAATAGATGAACTGAGCAACTGTGTTTTCTAGCATTATGGCACACTCACAGACCAGCTGTGTTTTTTTATATATATGTAGCCTAATCATCCTTTTTCTTTTTTTGTTATTTTTTTGTGTTGGTAAAACACATGATCAGGATGTTAAAGGAGATGATGAAGAGAATAAGGGAGGCATTGATCAACCCGAGGGCCCAACAGTTGATAAAGAGAAGAATGACACAACTGCAAGTCAGATCTTGAAGATTGACGAAGATACAGTGGATGTCGAAAGCGAACAGTACCACGGGAATGATGACCTAACTGAAACCGATGTGTCCAACGACCTACTTTGTGCTGGAGTAAAAAATTTGGTGAAGTCATCCCCCCTCCTCCACCCCCTGCATTTCTTCAGCTTCTCTTTTTTTTGTACATTCAAAGTACCTCTTATATATATATATATATATATATATATATATATATATATATATATATATATATATATATATATTTGTTTTGTTTTTACTCATAATGATTTTTTGTTCTTATTTTATCACAATATCAGATTGCGAAGAGCTTTAAAAGGAAGCAAAGACGGACCATTGTACGAAAGGGGAGCATAAAGGTAGACTTTAGTTATCCTTGTCACGCATAATTCATTTTTCATGCATGTAATCATTACTACGTCACATACTACTTCAATTTTATTCATTTATAACTCTTTTTTTTTTGTTTGGGTGAAACTTTTTAATTTCCCCCTTTTGATGTACACAGAGACCAAGACTAACTGAAGCGACTTCACATGATGATTTTGGCGATGCAGTATGTAAAGCATATAGTAGGTGCAGCATACCATATTTCTCCGAGGTCGCGAGTAGCATTTGCAAGAGCAAGAACAAAGTGGACTTAGTCAGGTCTACTGGTTTTGGTTACATGCTGGAGTTAGATGATTGTCTTGTGCCTAGGCCGTTTGCTCAGTGGATAGCAGACAAGGTCATTGTTGACGATGAAGCAATTTTCATCAACAAGAAGCGCATACCACTGAATGCACTGGGTGTTCTGCATGTTTTTGGCATTCCGGCAGGGGACATCAACATTAGCATGGTCGACGATGCAGGGAAGTCAGAGTTCCTTGCATTTTTCGGGCTCACAGAAGTGCCCACAATAAAGTTTTTTGGCAACAAGATTATTGAAGGAGAAGATTTGTCTGACGAGCAGCTCATTCGATGTTTCATGATTGTTGCCCTGTCAACCGTGTTGTGCCCAACTTCAAACACTAAACCAAGCACCAAGTACATGGGATCACTAATAGATGTCAGTAAAATCAGAGACCTAAATTGGTGCAAGTTCACTCACATGTGGCTGTTGCAAGCTATTAGGAAGTATCAAAAAGAGAAGACGAAGCAAAACCGCTTGACACTGACACTAGGAGGGTGCATATACCAACTAGCGGTACATTTTCTTTCTTTTTCACCTTCTTTTTCTATTTATAGTTTTTGTGTCTTCCTTTTTCCTTTCTTTTCCTTTTTTCATCAAAACAAGTTGACATCTGTTATTCTTTTTTTCTTTTTCCAAGGTCCGCTTCCTTGACTTCACAGACTTTGGAGCAATACAAGTACCATCAATCATGCCAAGGATATGTGTATGGAAAGGCAGTCTTGTCAAAAATTTCAGTGATATGCTCATAGACCAAAATGGCATGTACAGACCAAGTAAAGTAAGTTTTTCTCATATATACTTATTTCTATCTTTGTTTGTATTCTCTGTTTCTAATGTAACGACAGAGAACAAAATAGCAGATATTCTGTTGGGCCAGGGTCAATTTAAGAGAATTTTAATTTCTTTTACTTTGGTCTTTTTTCACACATGTAGATAAAAGATGAATCTGAAACATGCTATGCTCAAGAGTCATTCAGTTGGGCCAGCACGACAAAGAACTCAAACTTAAGGGCTGCTATTGACAGAACAGTGGGGAATTCTCTTCCCGAGGAGGTTCCCCCCTAATCTTACTTTTCTATTTTTATTTTTCTGCATGCATTTATGATTTATTTTTTCATTTCATCGTTTTCTCACTTTTTTGTTTCTTCACATGTATCAGGTGAAAGAAGAGATATACACATCATTCTAGTTTTACATGAAAGATGAAAACGTAAGCACTTGCATGAAAGCAAAGAATTTGCTTTTAAAGACCCTAGAATTAGTGACACCAAGAAATGGCGATTCAGAGAAAACTTTGAAACTTGAGTCATCCGAGAAGAGCCATAATACAGTGAGCAATCAACACTGTAAAAGTAAACTCAGATGGAGATTATGAAGAAGATGAGGGTAAATATCCTATTGTTTGCAAAAGAGAACCCCGTTTTTTACAACCATGTGTTTAAAGCACTGTTATTTGTTTTTTAATTCTATTTCGACAGGCCTTCTACTCATTTACTTTTTTCTCTTTTTTATTTTCTATAATTATGCTCCCTTTTGTAGGAACGACTCTACTTCGAAGGACTAAGAGGGTGAAACAAATCAGCGAACAATCACCTGCTTCAATTGAAACTGAAAGAATGAGCCATGAGCAAGAAGTATTCCAAGGAAAGAGTGATGAAGGGGTTGATGTTATTGGGAGCTCAAAGTTAGAAGATGCATATGTAAGTTCATGAATCTTTTTACTGTACTTTTTTTAGGATATATTCCCATGTTCTTTTTCCCTTTTTATTGTCCGTTTTTAAAACTCTTGCTACTTACCTCCCACATTTTTTCAGAATCAAATGGACAAGGGTAATGAAGAATTTCAAGAACACAACAACAAGGACACAATAACCACACAAGAAGAAATTCAAGATCAAGTGAACACAAGCAAAGATGATACAGAGGCAGTGAAAGCACCCCAAGAAGTGAGCATCGAAGATGGACTAGGAAGAGAAAACAAGGTTACAGTGCAGGACAAGGTGCTAGAAGTGAAGATCAATGAAACAAGAGCAGAGAGCACGACAAGTTTTGAGTACTTACTTCTACCAGACAACACTGCTCTGTTTCCTCAGATTCAGAGCAAAGAAGCTGGAAAAGGAATGCATCAAGTTTTTTCGGTTTCATGAGCCAGAAGACATCCAGTAATGAACATATCTCCCAAGTAAGAAGTTTTAACTAGCTACTTGTTACTTAACATCTTTCTTTTTCTTTTTACTACTTTTGTTATTTTTTAACATCCCATGCTCCTTGTTATTTTTTTCTTGACAGCAAAAAGACGACACCAACGTGATCAACCAGCAACAGAAGGGGTCCTGCAGCAAAATAGATTTCGACATAAATGTCACATTAGCTGCAGGTACCTTTATCTTTTTTGATGATCCTTTTTCCTTCGCACCATTTTTCTGGTTCAAAACTGAAGAAACCAGCAACAACTATTCATTTTGGTTTCATTTTTTTGGAACTGATGATCATCATTTGCTTCTCAAATCTAGATGAGGATGACGCAAATGACCATGAAGCAGACAAGCATGTCATAGATAATGCTGTAGGAAACGAAGACGAATCCTGGGCTCATTACTTGGATAAAGCAAGGCAAAAGTACTTCTTCTATGATGATGACACACCAACTTGTCGTATACTCGAAGATATGGATGACTGCGGGAATGAAATAACTGAGCCTGAGCTATGGCGTCTTGTGCACATGACAACAAAGGAATATAATGAAAAAATCGAGGTGCGCAAAACGTAGGAAAGGAGCCTCATCAAATCAAAATATATGCCCCCATGTGTTATATGTTACTAGTGTAGACACTTTATGTCTTTAACTCGTTTTCTTTGGTGCGTCAATAATCAGAATGCAAAGAAAATCATTGTTCACCAGACATTGAAAGAAAGAGAATCAGGCAACTACCATCAAGAGCAAGAGATCAAGAGCTGCGAGGTTTCATCTTCTTTTTTCCTTTTCAATATTTTTTATTTAATCACTTTTTTTAGAAAAATATAATTTTCTGCCTTGTTGGTTTCAAACAACACCTTCATCCCCTGTCCTTTTTGTGTCAACAGTTTTCTATACATTGCGCGCAAAAGCAACAAAGTGTTGGACAAAGATGCACTTCACCACGTCCACTGACCGCAATAACACCAGACGGAGGAATAATTAACCTGGTTTTTTTTTCTCTGCATTTTGCTGCTGAGCAGTTTCTGTTTTCTTATGAAATGTTTCTCATTTTTTTTATTCATGGTCTTTGATTTTCTCTTGTTTTCTAAAATGATACAGACATCACCAAACACAAGCATTCGAAATGAGTGGAACGAGCCGCATACATGCTATTCTCCTAGGAATAGGAACACAACTTACAAGACAACGACTACCACACCCTCACGCACCAAAGTACATTTTTCTTTTTTTTTTTCTTTTTTCTCCCCATTTTTTTTTGGATTTTTTTCTACATTAACAGTTTTCCTAGGCACATTTCTTTGATTTTCTCATATTTCTTTCTTTTTTCGTTCTTTGATACAGCATTTTTTCTCAGAAGCCACAATGACAGGGAGAATTCTGTTCCCAGAAAGAGCTAACATTGAGTGCAATTTAGATGGGACAGAGGATAACCCTATAACATTCTTGGATCATAACAGTGTAAGTATTTTTCTTCTTCTTTGTGTTGTTTTTCCTAAAAGCTGAAGTCCAAAAGAAAATATCCCAGAATGTCTATAGTTTCATACTTATTTTTTTTTATTTGTTGAATTTTAGCAGGCATCACCAGAGGTCCAAATCCTTAGTCAAAGTCCTTTCAAACAGTCCTGCAGCAACTTAGTTGATAGATCAGATGATCACTATAACACCAGACTCTTCTTAGGGAGTACAAGCAGCTCTAGGGGCAAAGAAAATATACCACCTAAAAGGGTAATACAACCAAGCAAATTTTTGTGCTCGCCTTATGACCAAGACAGGGGGGCCATCATGGAATACGAGCTTCATCTATATCAGAACATCTTACTCCTAAGCGAGAATAATTACTACAAAGGGTTAGGACACTTTTTTCCCTCCTAGACCACCGACTTTTTGTTGAGTTGTTCGTGTGTGTTTTTATTTTTTCTTCCTTGTTTTTGTGCATCTGAAGTGTATATAGCAGTTCCCCCCTTGCACTGACATTTTTTCTGTGGACAAATCATGAAAATGCAGGGACTACTAGGCAATTGAGATTGATAAATGCAGAGTGTCATTGGAACAACTAGGCAATTCATTCAAACCATGAAGGTGGGTGGAGTCATATGTCATCAATGCATACTGTCGAAATTATTCAGAGATAACCACCCCAGAACATCCCAGAGGCACTACTTTTTCCACACGGCGGCAGTGAGTTCCAATACAATCTTGTTTTGATGTTTGTTTATCTCTCACTTTTTTCAGTTGAAACTTTAATTTTATCTTTCTTTTCTTTTTGTTTGTTTGTAATAGGAGTACTTTTTGGAGAAGTGGAGGACTGAAGTGGGGAGACTATCTTTCAAAGATAAAGTTCTAAGGAGCTTCCACGGAGCAGGGAAAGCAAGACGACTAGAGCTGAGCAATGAAGTAATGTCTCAAGCCAGTTTTTGCTCACCAAAACACTTTTGAAGTCATTGAATTATGGTTTCTTGAATTCCATCTACATTTTCATTTTTTCATTTTTGTTCGTTCTAGTTGTTCTTTCCTACTCTTCATGCGGATCATTGGTTCATATTCCTTGACTCAAAGTACGCAGAAAACAGCGAGTACCACACGAACATCAAGAACATGATGGTTATGCATCCTTCCTTTTTAAAGAAAATCAAGAGAATTTTATCTTCTTCTTTCTTCCCCCAAGATTTCGTTGTCTTATTATAGGATTTTTTCCAGATAACAAACATTATCAAAGCGTGGTGTGATGCTAACCTGAGAAACATGGGGTTCAATCAATATCAAACAGCATATCCAGTATTACCGAAACAAGTAGGGAGGTAAATCATAAACAACTTTTTCCAATACCATTTTTTCATATGAAATGTCAGCTATATTTTTATTCCCTCTAATGTTTTTGAATTGATTTTCCTCATCTGTTGCTTTTTCTTTTTTCTCACCCCCCCCCCCCCCCTGAAACAGCGATGATTGTGGAATTTTCACAATAAAAAAGATGCAAAATTATCGAGCAAGGAACCCGTTGCAGACAGTATTCCAATCAAAAGATGTTCCAGATGCGCGCGTGAGACTTGCTGTTGATCTACTATTCAGCACTCACAACGAAATAGATGAAGCAAAGACACTTGTCAAGGACTTGTGATACAGAACTGTATATCTTTTCCCCTATTTTTCCCATCTGTCATGTTTTTTTGCGTTTGCAACTATAAACAAATATCCTTTTTCTTGTCTCTCATTTTAAGGTTTCTAACTAGTTCATTATTTTGCACATCCTCACATGGGCAAGCAGGTCAATCCACTAGAATATTTCGGTCATACATGGAGGAACAATACCAGAACGTTCTTCAGCAAGATGATCAAAAACAATCACAAAGGTTAACGAGACGACAAAATGTCCAGTGTACATGGAGGAACGATACAATTTTTTTCTCTTTTTTTTCCTTTTCTTAGTTGAAAGCGAATCCAAAATGTAAAGCAATGCGTGTATTTTGACCTTAAGGATATTTTTACCGTCATATGCATAGTTGTAGAAACTGGTCATTAACCAGAAAACAATCCCATGTGTATAATGTTGCTTTCAGATCAATATCAAACATCGGTTCTTAAGCGTTTTTATGATTATTTTTTATTTTTTCAAGTTTGATTTTTCTCCCCCGCCCAGACATTAACCAGAAATTGTTTTTTCGTGTTTTTTCTCCTCTTGTTTCTATCACTTCTCCTCCTTTCTTTTGTGCAGGTTTTCAAAATTCTTACTGGACAGAAGATAGCTAAACAGCACAAGCAGAAAAGTGGATCAAGAACCTTAAGTAACCAACTGGGGTAAGGTAAGTGTCGCTACCCCCACGGGAAACATTTTTTCCCTGATTTTTTTCACAGTACAAATAAAAGATAGAAACATCGGCATTTTTCTTAAAAACAGTAGCAAAAGTGCTATCATCCATGAACCATCATATAGTTCTTTTCTTTGGTTTCTGTTCGTTGGCAGAACGAAGACCACACTTGGCTCATTTTTACATTTTTTCAGTGCTTGCGGGGACAATCAAAAAACCAGCCAATGCCTTCTTGAACTTGTAGCACCCAGTTTCTCAGTTTCCTTTTCTCGCCTTCTTGCTCGGTTTTGCATGAGCTGGCTGCTTCTCTATAGATGTCCTAGCAGAGGATGTAAAATTTTTAGGGCATAAACAATTCATCAAAATCAGATCATATGAAGTACAAGTCCATTTTTTATGCTGAAAATTACTTGCTAACACTCAAAAGAAAAAGTTTTTTTGCTGGGAAACCTGAGACATGTTTGCGGCTGACTTTTCCTTTCAGAGCCAAATTGACATCTTCAGTACTTGCAGTACAAGAACTTTTATAATGATCAGGCTTCCCACAGCGACTGCATGTGACTTTCTGTTTAGATGCTAAACTTTCCATGAAAGTTTTGTAACATCCTTTTTGTGGACGCCCTTTTGACACTGCAACATCAGGATCTTGAAGTTTGTCTCCATACCCGTCAGGATGCGGTGCTGCATCAGTCTCTGTTGTGTCCTTGTCAACATTTGCTTGTTGCGCTTCTGCAAGTTCATCCTCTTTAGTCATCTCATCCAACCTTTGTTGCACCCTTTCACATTCTGCTACAACATACAGATATTTTCTGTTTGTTGATGCACCGTCCGGGGCCATCTCATTGAGCCTGTTGGATAGCAGGGTATACCTTAAGTGTTGACTTCCAGCAGTTAGTTCCAAAGGAACATTGAAACGGATGTCCCGTATGTCCTTTGTATTTTTTGGCCTCCACCTGTCTATGTAATATTTTTCTGGCAGCACAGACATGTTGAGATGAGAAAGGACTCTCAAGACATGGCAACCCACAATGCCATCTTTTGAAATTTCCCACAGATACAACTGAACAACTGTTGCTGCAACTTCACAATCACAACAAATCTTCGCGTTCTGAAATCCTTTTCAGCTAGCATTGGTGTCTTATAGACTTCATATTTCACATTTCTCTCAACCTCTTCAACATGCAAATTCAGCACAAACTTTATCTGTCTTTGGAATCTGTAAAATATCTTTCTGTTGTACATTTTTGCAGCTTGTATCTCAAGCTCACTTCGTGCCCAGAATGTCGGCGAAGTTGTTCTTGTGATAGAGTCTTGCTCCCTCTCCTTATCTTGTATGGTTTCTGAAATCTTCTGGTACTCTTGGAGGAAGTTGATCACATTGTGAGTTGACAATGTTGTCCTTGAAAATGGCGTTGGTGCCTTCACTACGCGCAGTAGAGTGAATGAAGGGGAAGAAGTCCGTCTTGAAATACACAGGGACAAACCTTTTCCTTTTCTTCCACATGATTTGGAAATACTTCACATGCCCAATGTTGTATTTCTGGATCATCTCTGTCCACAATTGCTCAAACTCAGCCACCGTCAGAGAGTTGTGAATGATGTCACTGAAATCATCATGCAGTGTTTTATTTGTTGCAAAAGTCCTAGTACATTTTTCCTCAGCCTTCTTTTTAATATGAAACAAACAACGCATGTGGCAGATATGCGAGAAAACTAAAGGGATAGCTGTCTTCATTCCAGCATCCTCGTCTGTTATGATTGTGGACGGAGATTTCCCACCCATGCAATGCAAGAATGTCTCAAACAACCATTGAAAGGTGTCAGCTATTTCATTCTCTATGATAGAGCAAGCAAACAAACAGTTCTGGCCATGTCCCGTGACACCAACAAAGGGAGCAAATGGGAGGTTGTATCTGTTTGTCTTGAATGTTGTGTCGAAGCTGAGGCAGTCTCCGTATAGCTCGTACATTTTCCTAGAATACCCGTCAGCCCATAAAATGCACAAAGCTTTACTTGCGTCATCAGAGACTTTAGTTGTTTTGAACGCATAGTAAAATTGTGGATCTTCAGCTTGTCTCTTCCTGAAATATGTGAGCACCTGCATCATGTCATTTTGATTGCTCTCCTTGCCAATGGCTGTTCTAACATTGCTTACATGCTTTTTGGTGTAAGGAGTGTTCCCGCCTCTCAAGTAACTTAGGATTGCTATTATTTGTCTTGTTGGTAGCTTCACAGCATTGAAAGTTCGGATTAGGAGTTTCTCCTCCTCTGTCATGTAGTTATGAGAACGAAGGTATTTCACTTATGTGTGAGGACTCAAATCATGGTTGTGTTGTAGGTTTATGGTTGTTATCACCCACTTCTCATCCTTCTTGGTGACAATGAGCTGAGCTTTACACCCTGTTATTGCAATGGTGTTTGCTTTTTTCTTCCTTGCGTTGCGATAGGGCTCTTGTCCTGTCTTCGGTTGCCTTGTGTTACGTCGTTTCTTCTTCCTATTCTCTTTTTCTTCTTCATCAATTACTCTTCCTGACCTATTGCATTTGAAAGTTACCCGAGTTGCTGCACTGCCTCCTTGTTTCTTGCCACAATAGCGAGATGCTTTAATCACAGAAAAACCAGCAATTGAGGCATACTCATTGTAAAAGGTGTAAGCTGCATCATCCGTATCAAAGACCATGTCCACATGGGGTACGTGATGGCTGCGCACTTCTTGGCTAGCACTCTGAGCAGCTTCTATACTGTCATTTTCAAGGAAAATCAGTATATCTTCCTGTGTTAATTGTTCAACTTCGTCAGCTGCACCACTGTTTTCTTGTTGTCCAGCAGTTACAACAGTCATGTTAGAGCTTCTTTGCAACAACGTTGGAGGCAGATCATCCTCAGAATCACTGTCACAAGGATTATCAGTTGAATCTATCAAGCAGTTTTTGTTTCCTCCATCCATCTCCATATCTCTGTCCCAGTTCAAATCATTCAAGCTTTCTGTAAAATGGTTGTCAACAAAAGGTTCCACCTCTTCTTCATGTTGTGTATAAAGTTGAGACAAACACTGATATGCAGAACGAGCATCAGGTCGGGCTGTATCTTCGGATGATCTCCCATATCGCCCAGTTATCATGTACATATCATTCTGCAGTTTTTTCCAGAAAAACAAAGAACAAACAGAGAATTTTCCATAGTTCTACCCAACAGGCACACAATTTTTGTTCGTGCGACACAGATAGAAGTTTAAGCACCAAAAAACGTACCTCAGTATGGACTAGGTGATCTTCTTGCGATTGGGAGGATCCGTATCTAGCCCCCTGGAAAAATAAAAACATCATTCAGTTACTTTTTTCTCAAATTTTTACTACTGACAACAGCAATTTATTCTTTTGTGCATGTACATATCGTTGAAAGAGTACATTTTATTACTATACATTTTTTGGGATTCTATGTTAAAAGAATACATTTTACTACTATACATCAACATATATGACAAGTCTGTTAGGGGGTGGGGGTGGATGGCCAAATAACCTCTTGTTCAGCAGCAAGGAGCAGCTGCATGTATGATATGGGGGCATCATGCACCATGGTCCCTACCTGCATATTCATTCATTTTTTATGAAAAATATGAGCAAAGTCATGGTGCCTTTTCCCCCTTCTATTGGTCACGACCGCATTTTTTTCGCAAAATACTTACAGGGTGTTGGAGTGGTGGAGACATTTGAGTGGACTTGCCCTTTGAAGTGTCTCCCCTCATGTTTGTATGAAAGCTCACCTGCGCACGACAGTGTTTTCAGACTATTTAAAGACAATTTTTTTGACAAGGTGGAAATACCTCTGTGCTATCAACATTATTGTAGCTACAAAAGAGACATGTATGCATTATATTGTTTTGGTCATTCCCATGCATTGTATTGTCATCAGCAGCAACATACACTGGGTGTTGCATCCAGGGGTATGCATGATATGGCATTTGATTCAGAGAAGCAGAACTTAACCATTGTTGTTGCTGGCTT
Source organism: Aegilops tauschii subsp. strangulata (assembly GCF_002575655.3). NCBI lineage: Eukaryota > Viridiplantae > Streptophyta > Magnoliopsida > Poales > Poaceae > Aegilops > Aegilops tauschii. The sequence continues at coordinate 403,539,749 of NC_053035.3, forward strand.
ATATGGGTGCCCTACATGTTGTAGTTTCAGAGACTCTTTTTTAGGCAAAGCAAAGTGCAAAATTCATTTTTAGTTTGATAACAATCATCACTTTTCTGTTTTTTCAGGACACTAACCTGAGAACCATGAAGATAAGCTCCATATGCATCAAATATAGCTGCAAGCAAGGCTAAAGTTGTCATGTATGGACATTTCTGTTCACAACTTTTTTTCTGTAAGAAACAACCCTTGTCTATTTTGTTCACAATGAAAATCAATTCTTTTTCCCTATTTTTCTAAGTCCTGAATGTTCTACTCGATTTCCTGTGTAGGGATCAACACAAAGCAGAATTAGATCTGGGGGGAGGAGGAGGAACATACCCTGGTGAGTGTTGTCTGCTCCTGGACCTCTCCATGCATCCATGAGCAGCTTCCCCTGTATTTCTTCTCTCTCCTCCAACTTTTTCAGAGTTCTTCAGAGTTTTCTGCTGTTTTTGAGCAAATTGAGTGAGTTCATCTCCTCAATTTTGATTGAGTAGAGGGGAAAGGTTGGGGGTGGCGGCGTGGAGGGTTGGGGAGGGGGAAGAAGAGGGACGAGGGATGTGTCTTTGGGGGGTTGGGGGGCTGGGTTTACCCTAGGGACATGGGAGATCACCTGGGAAGAAAAAGTGATCCAGAAAAGCAGAGCAGCTTTCTCTCTTTGTCTGTATCCGGCTCTTATGTTTTCTCGTGACAACCCAAAACAAACAACCCAAAAAGGCCCACAACACAAAGACCCACAACCAACAACAAGGAGAAGTTTTCAACCCAATTGTGCGGGGGAGAGAAGAGCCTGGCTCGGTCTGCCAGGTGATCGGGCTGCGACAAATAACGTGCAACGTCATCACCCCCGTCATTCGACTGAGACCATTTTATTTCTCATTCGAATGAGTTCCAGGCGCTCCCTTATTATGTGCTGCTAGTGGAGGCGATGCACAACACCCCATTGCAATGCGTCCTCATCTCATGGCACACAAAGGAGTCACGAGGACTGCTTATGGGTTCACATGGGTACTGTCATCTGTGATGAATTCAAGTATGGAGAATACAACAGGGGTCGTGGCACCACCAGTCTGCTGCAGTTTCTTCACCCGGCCTAGCCTACTTGAAACTGCCGTCGGTACAGCTGTCCAACCGCATCAACCATCATTAGATGATTCAGTAATTGGCCTAGTTAAAACATATATCCTCGGACGCGTGGTTAGATCAGAACCTGAAATATGAGTAGATTAAAGACCTGAACAAAAGATATTGGGGAGATGCAAGATTGAACATCGACCTTTTTTACCTGATCGATGGCGCCTTCAACGTAGCAGGTGTTGCCACTCCTACCTCATCGGTTATGGGGTCTTAATTCTCCTCTCTTCTGATTCCAACGACGCCATGCATGCCACTTACAACCTGTGTGCCGCTAGTGTGGCATATAGGCCATCGATTGTCCTAATGTTCGCTTCGATTCAGCATCTCTTCTGCTCTCTTTGAGGTGAAAATTTCCTATGATCTGTAATCCTGAAAAGTAGGATCTTGAATCTCAGGTTGGCACTACAGCGTGGATGCAGCCGAGGTTCACAGCGACATGGATAGGAGATGGGCATGCCGGAGTAGCAAAGAGGCGGCCACATGAGGAATCCAGAGCTGTGGGGGGGATTTTTTTTCTCAGCAGCTGGCGCGAGAGTTCGTGTGAGAGAGCTATTGAGGGCATGGACATGGCAAGGTACTTCTTCCGCCTAATAGTCTATCCCCACGTCATGATACAAAGGAGATATTCTTTTCATCATTTAACTAAGAAGAGATCAATACGTAGAGATCTTCCTTTTTAACCGAGAGAAGAGACCTTCTTTCGTGGGAATATAGGAAACCAAACTGTGACTCGTAACCATCCAGGACTCCCGAACTTTCCATAGATATGATTATGCCGATTTTTTCATAATCTTGGACGCACAATTAAAATCCAATCATTCTCAATTTTTTTTTAAATCCAACGGTTATTATAGTTAGTTTTCTAGGATTAACGTGGAGGCTCCGATGATGCTTCCAATTAGTAAATATAAGATTGTTGGCTCAACCTGTTCGCTTTTCATTCTCCCAGAGTATTTCAACAATTTTTGGTGGTGTTTCTCGTCATGACTCTCAACATTTTAAGACCGAAGAAGAGTTTCTCTTAAATCTTGGTCCATTCTCTTGAAGATTCATGGTTCTAGCTTCATAACATCCTCTCAAATTGTTCCGATCATCAGGAATTCTTGTCACCCATTCGGAGCAATCCAGGAGTCTTTTCAGCTTGATTCTCCGAAGCCCTTCATCTCAGAATTATTCATTCTCAGCATTCATCTCTCTTTCCCCAATCTTACCGGTGCATCATTCAAGTATTCTCTAATGAGCTCGTGATCTCTACGTTCAATTGTATCTAAATTCTCTCAAGTATCTTCGCTCTTTTCTAATTCTTCCCGGCGAGTCGTTCTCTTTTCTTCAATTGTTTTCAATTCTTACGACGGTTTGTTCAAGTTTCCTCTTCCTATGTACTCATATTAATTTATTCGTTGTTTCAATCCTACCGGTGGTTCATTGAAGACCTTCTCAAGTTTACGCTATATCTCTCTTAATCCTTTTTATGAGAATAAGTTGTATGCAATCCGTTGCTTGTCATCAATTTAAATTGGTGAAGGATACGCATAACATAATTCTTATTATTGTTTCATCCAAGTGATCTAGTTTTTCTCTTTCCAGAGTTGTTCATCATGTCACATTTCTCGGTTCGAGATGCTTCATCGTTTCTTTTCTGGAGTTCCAAGTTTTCCGCATTATCTCGTCGCGAAGCTCCATCGAAATCATCGCAAGGTTTCACCTTGTGTTGTCAACTTCTCTTTCTTTTTTTCATCCTTTTCTTACCGGAGTTCTTCATGGAGGCTCTACATGGTGGTTCGTCAAGGATTCTTTTATTTTTTCAATTGTTCTTCAAGATTTCTCTCGAAGTTATGATCTGTCAAACTATACTCAAAATTTAAACAGGGTGCTCAAAACATGTTTTGTCTTGAGGAGTTCAAGCATTCTTCATCTTACATTCAAGTGCATTTCTTTCTACCTTATCTTCTGAGGTGGTGCTATGTCATTATTGACAATTTCCCTTCGTGTTTCAAGTTGTCAAGAAAGAGATAGTTAAACCCATCAATTTCTTCGAGCATGAGCTCTTCTCAATCCATCAATCTCTTCGTTGGAGTTATCATGGGTTATATTTCACCTAAAGCCTTCCCTAAGGAATGTTGCTCTTTGTGGTGATTATCTATGATCCAAGTTTTTCTCCTTATCACCTCGGGGGAATAAGCTTTCTATCTTTTCTAGCTCTCAATCAAATCTTTTTCCCGTGAGTGGCAGGTTGTCACCTCATAATTTTGAGATGTTTTCCATAAGCCCACAACAAGCTTATCCTTTCGTTGTTGATAATCCAACAACTCCGTTCTAGCATTTCTGGTAAGCGTGCTCTTCCAAGATCTTGTTTCCCTCTGTTCATTCCACTCCATTCTTTCATTTCTTCTGGAGGCATTGTGATGTTGCTCTCTTCGTCCCATCATCTTGTTTTGCCAAGATCACGTTCTTTCCTTTGCTTATCCATTCAACAGGAGTGTCGTGCCTGATGTAGCTATGTACCTAGGGTAGGGTCATAGGCCTGACCTAAACACCCTCCCCTAGGACATCACCCTAAAACCAGAAGCATTCAAGGGATAGCATCATCCACACGGCCAGAAGCATTCCACTCGGGGAACCCGAAAACACTCGACCGCAAGAATTTTCACTTGACAAACAGAAGATCTAAAGTCACTCTACACAGCAATGGTCGGGCGTTTACTCCATAGACTTAATAATCATTTATGTCGCTTTATTACTGGCGTTACCTGTAACGCCATCTCTTTATGTACCTTAAACCCCTTGTAACATGGGCTGGCTGGGGTCTAGGCGCACTCTATATAAGCCACCCCCCTCCACTGGCACAAGGGTTCGCACCCCCTGTAACACACACACACACACACACACACACACACGCATAATCCAGTCGACTGCCTCTGGGCACCGAGACGTAGGGCTATTACTTCCTCCGCAAAGGGCCTGAACTCGTAAAATTTGTATGTACAACTTCTCCATAGCTAGGATCTTGCCTCTACATACCTACCCCCCATTCTACTGTCAGTCTTAGATCCACGACAGTTGGCGCCCACCGTGGGGCCGGTGTCTTAGCGACTTTTTGGCAAAGTTGCGATTTTTCTGATTCCCATCATCATGGTTTCTGGTGGTGGATTGGCCGAGGGCCGCGAGATCCGTCTCGGCGCGCTCGTCTTCGTGGTCGACGACTCCGCCTAGCTTCATGAAGCTCCCCTCGACGTCGACGCGCTCCCCGTCCGCGGGGCGACACACTTTCGCGCGTGCATCCGCGGCGTCCTTCTCCGGCAGCCGTCGACCCAATATCGATCGACTCCTGTCGTGTCCTTGCTCCCCGCTGTTCGCCGGCGCAAACAATCCGGTCGGTCGCGACTGCAGCGGTGGGTGAGACACGCGGTGGCCCGTCAGTCGGCCACCCCACAACTCGCGGCAATCGAGACCGATGAAACTCTCTACGGCCTGTTCGACTGGCTCCGTCGAGACCGCATCCGAGTGCGATAGCAGCGATCCTGCGGCTGAAGTCTTGATGGTCAACGGACCACGTAGTCCTCCTGGCTTCCCCCGTGACGATGGCGGTGGTGGTGGTGGCGATCCGTCACGCGTTCACGAGGAGTACCGCCCCGAGCCTCTTTCTTCACAACAGAGAGAAGATCTTCACTGCCGCAACATGGATGTGCTTCACACGCCCATCGGTGGGGAAACATCCGAGGCTCGGGCCTTGGAGGAGGCGCGCCTGGCCAATTTGGCTGAGCGCACTCGGCTGGAGAACCTTCAGCGTGCACTCGACGAGCGTGCACGGCAATGGATCCTCGAGTCCAGTCGACGACAACTTTTTCCGCCTCAAGCTCAGGTATACCGCACTCCGATTCAAAATCTCATAGCTGCAGCCCGCATAGCAGAGTCAATTCAGCCTTCCCAGTCGGAGGCTGGCAGAGGTTTGATGCAGATCCGGGCCTTACTCCGGGCAGCAGGAGAGCAGAACACAGCAGTATCTCAGTCGCGGAATAGGATTCATAGCAGATCTGTGATGGCGGATATACTTCAGTCGGCCCACAGCCCAAGATCGCATCCGCAGCGTGAGGGACGTGGACATCGGCAGGATCAATACAGAAATCGCGAGCAGTATGATCACCGACTCGGTCGCGATGACCGTCGTCGAGTACCCACACCTCCTCCGAGGAGTGGATCATATGTGCCTCGACAGTATGATGACAGACGCCCTCACAGCGGCGAGCGAAGGGTACCAGTCGACCCAAGAGAGCTAGGCTTTGATGCGAGATCTATTCTCGTACAAGGTTTGGTCGACAGGAATAGAGCACACAGAGAGGGTCTTGACGGAGATCACCCGATTGGCAGCAGGGTGCATGTTTCAGGTCCAGAGTGTTTCAGCAGAGCCATCTGGGCTGCAGTGATTCCTCCCAACTTTAGGTTGGCGACTGGAGTCAGCAAGTTCACTACTGAGTCTAAGCCTGATACTTGGCTTGAGGACTACCGAGTGGCGGTACAGATCAGTGGTGGCAATGATGAAGTGGCCATGAAGCATCTTCCTCTGATGTTGGAAGGATCAGCCAGAGCGTGGTTGACTCAGTTAGCACCAAGCAGTATATCCAGCTGGGAAGAACTTGCCCGAGTATTTGTCAATACTTTTGAGTGTACTTGCAAGCAGCCAGCAGGATTAACGGAATTGCAGCACTGCATGCAAAAACCGAGTGAGACTCTGAGAGATTACATTCAGAGGTGGACTACTCTGCACCACACAGTGGAAAATGTGTCCCACCATCAAGCAGTCTGCGCTTTCAAGGAAGGCGTCAAAAATCGAGAGCTGGTCCTGAAATTTGGTCGGACAGGAGATATGTCTCTGACTCGGATAATGGAAATAGCAACTCGGTATGCTAACGGAGAAGAAGAGGATCGACTCCGTAGTGGTAAGAGCAAACCATTCGGTCAGGACACTGGCGGAGGCACTTCCAATCGGAAACAGAAGTGCAAGGCCAAGCCAGCTGCTCCTGGTGAAGCTTTAGTTGAGGCTCAAGGGAAGTTCAAGGGTAAGCCCAAAGGACCCTGGACCCCCAAGAAAGTGAAAGATCAAGCCGGAAATGATGTGTTGGATTTACCATGCCACATTCACACCAAGAAGGATGAAGAGGGTAATCTGATTTATCCTAAACATACCACTCGACAGTGTCGAGTTTTGATCCAGCAGTTAAGAGAAAAGCAACCCAATGAGAAGGAAAAGGAGTTGGACAAGGAAGAAGATGATGATGGTTTTCCCAATGTCAATTCCACTTTGATGCTTTTTGCTGATGTTGAGAGCAAAAGTCAACTGAAAGTGATCAACAGAGAAGTGAATATGGTTGCTCCGGTGACACCCAGTTATTTGAAGTGGTCTCAGACTGCCATCACGTTCGACTAGTCTGATCACCCAGCGCGTATAGCCACCCCTGGGAGGCAAGCGTTGGTAGTCGACCCAGTTGTTGAAGGTACTTGACTGACCAAAGTGCTGATGGATGGTGGTAGCGGCTTGAATATCCTTTATGCTGAAACCTTGAAGGGAATGGGCATTCCGATGTCCAAACTTAGTGAAAGAAATATGAGTTTCCATGGCGTTATCCCTGGAAAGAAAGCCGAATCACTCGGTCAGATCGCCCTTGACGTGGTTTTCGGTGATTCCAAGAATTACCACAAGGAAAAGTTGACATTTGAAGTAGTGGATTTATAGAGTGCTTATCATGCTATTCTGGGTAGGCCTGCTTACGCACGTTTTATGGCTCGGCCATGTTATGTGTACCTCAAACTGAAGATGCCTGGTCCCAGAGGAGTGATCACAATCACTGGCAATCGGCAGAAAGCAGAAGAGTGCTTCTAGAAGGGCTCGAAAATCGCCGATGCACAAATGGCAGCAGTCAAAATGCAAGAATACCGGAAGAATGCAGACCCGAGTGATTTGTTGCGAGCTAAGAAGTCTGCCACAGATTCTGCATTTCAGTCATCCGGTGAAACGAAGCCGATTCATATTCACCCGACCGATCCTAATGCTGCTCCTACTCATATCTCAACATCACTCGACGGCAAATAGGAAGAAGTGCTCATCCAGTTCCTCCGTGAGAACTGGGATATCTTTGCATGGAAACCTTCTGACATGCCGGGTGTACCCAGGGGACTGGCTGAGCACCGTTTGTGAGTTGACCCGAAAGTGAAACCAGTCAAGGAACATCTTCGACGGTCCGCCATACAGAAGAGAAAATCAATTGGCGAGGAAGTGGCTCGGCTCCTGGCAGCTGAGTTTATCCGAGAAATTTACCACTCCGAGTAGCTCGCCAATGTTGTCATGGTCCCCAAAAAGGACGACTCACTTCGTATGTGCATTGAGTTCAAGCATATCAATCGGGCCTGCCCGAAAGATCATTTTCCTCTCCCCCGTATTGACCAAATTGTCGACTCGACAGCGGGGTGTGAGCGTTTGTCTTTTCTGGACGCCTACTCCGGGTATCATCAGATCCGACTGTATGGACCCAATGAGATAAAAACAGCTTTCATCACTCCATTCGGTTGCTTTTGTTATGTCACCATGCCATTCGGTCTCAAGAACGCTGGTGCCACGGTTATGAGGATGATTCAGAAGTGTCTGCTCACCCAAATCAGTCGGAATGTGGAAGCATACATGGATGACATTGTTGTCAAGTCGCGTAAAAGTTCCGACCTGCTGGCTGACCTTGCTGAAACCTTTGCCAACCTGAGAAGGTATGATATCAAGCTTAATCCATCAAAGTGCACATTCGGAGTTCCTGGTGGAAAGTTACTCGGTTTCCTTGTTTCTGAACGAGGGATCGATGCGAACCCAGAGAAAGTTGGTGCCATACTTCGGATGAAGCGCCCTGTGCGTGTGCATGATGTTCAGAAGCTTACTGGTTGTTTGGCCGCCCTGAGTCGATTCATCTCTCGCCTCGGTGAAAAGGCATTGCCTCTTTACTGACTGATGAAGAAATCTGATAAGTTCGAGTGGACTCTAGAAGCTGACGCACCGTTTGCAGAGCTCAAAGCCCTGCTTTCCACCCAGCCGGTGCGCGCTGCCCCATTCATCAAAGAGCCTTTACTGCTTTATATTGGAGCCACTGGACAAGTTGTCAGTATAGTAGTCACGGTCGAGCAGGAAGAAGAAGAAAACGCCTATAAAGTTTAGCGCCCAGTGTACTATGTTTCTGAAGTCTTGACTCCATCCAAGCAAAGATATCCACATTATCAGAAGCTTTTGTATGGAATTTACATGACCACGAAGAAGGTTGCGCATTATTTATCTGATCACTCCATTACAGTCGTCATCGATGCACCATTGTCAGAAATTCTGAACAACAGAGATGCAACTGGACGAGTGGCAAAATGGGCGATTGAACTCCTTCCATTAGATATCAAGTTTGAGGCAAAGAAAGCTATCAAGTCCCAAGCAATAGCAGATTTCCTCGCCGAGTGGGATGAGCAGCAACTACCGACTCAGGTTCACTCGGGGCATTGGACCATGTTCTTTGATGGATCCAAGATGTTGAATGGTTCAGGTGCTGGGGTGGTACTGGTATCCCCCCGAGACAAACTCAGTTACGTTCCACAGATTCATTTTGATTCCTCCAACAATGAGGCTGAATACGAAGCACTTCTGTACGGGTTGCGTATGGCCATTTCACTCCGCGTCCAACGCCTAATGGTCTATGGCGACTCAGATTTGGTGGTTAATCAAGTAATGAAGGAATGGGACATCAGAAGCCCAGCTATGACTGGCTATTGCAATGCGATGATTTGGCAAAGATAGGTTCCAAGAGAGAGACCATTCCCAGTAATTTGATTTTGGAACATATTCATACACCTTCACTTCAGGAAGATCCTTTCACGGAAGAGCCCCCACAACCTAAGAGTGCCACTGGTCCGACTGAAGTTGAAGTTCCAGCCGTGGTCGACTTGGTCATGGAGGTTTTGGTCATCACTCCCGACTGGACAGTGCCGTACATTGCATACATTCTTAGGAAGGAACTCCCAGAGGATTAAGAAGAGGCTCGACAGATCGTCCGTCGATCCAAAGCCTTTACTGTGATAAGAGGACAGTTGTTCAGAGAAAGTGTAAATGGAGTATGCCAGAAATGCATAACACCAGAAGAAGGTTGAGTGATCCTCAACAACATCCACTCGGGGACCTGTGGTCACTATGCGTCCTCTCGGACCATTGTGGACAAAGCATACCGAGCGGGATTTATTGGCCACGAGCAAATGAAATGGCGAAGAAAATAGTCGACAAATGTGAAGGTTGCCAGTTTTACACCAACATGTCTCACAAGCCTGCATCAGCCCTGAAGACCATTCCGCTCATCTGGCCCTTTGCTGTCTGGGGGTTAGATATGGTTGGACCTCTGAGGACTGGTAGGAGTGGCTTCAGTCATGTACTCGTGGCAATCGACAAGTTCACCAAATGGATTGAAGCCAAGCCTATCAAAATCCTTGAAGCCAGTACTGCGGTCAGCTTCATCACAGAGTTAACATTCAGATATGGTGTTCCGCACAACATCATCACTGATAATGGGTCGAACTTCGATTCTGATGAGTTTAGAGCCTTCTGCGCTTCCCAAGGTACTCAAGTCGACTATGCTTCAGTCGCCCATCCCTAGTCGAATGGACAAGCTGAAAGAGCAAACGGATTGATCCTCAAAGGACTGAAACCCCGATTGATGCGTGATCTCAAGCATGCAGCAGGCACCTGGGTCGACGAACTTCCATCAGTACTTTGGGGATTGAGGACAACTCCTAATCGCTTGACTGGTCGAACTCCATTCTTCTTGGTCTATGGGGCTGAGGTTGTACTTCCGAGTGATTTGCTTCACAACGCACCCCGAGTCAAGCTTTTCTCAGAAGAAGAAGCAGAACAGGCTCAGCAAGATGCAGTTGATCTCCTAGAAGAGGAAAGAGAGATGGCCCTGATCCGGTCAACACTACAAAAAAAGACACATACGTGACATTTTGGGCTGAACGAATTTTTTTCCTGTCATACATATGACACTTCTATGACGATAATTGTGACAAAACCCGGTATCATCATAGATGTGGTGGGCTCCTACTTCTATGACAAAAAATCATGACAGAAAATGGGCTTTTCGTCCTGGGCGGGCCGGAGACGCAGCTGCATGACATTCTTTGGGCCGTCCATGACGGAAAAAACCGTGGTAGAAGTGAGGGGGAGGAAAATTTCGGGGAGTTCCCGGTTATGGTGGGAGGTCGGGGGCCGAGCGATGCGCGTTTCTCTCGTACACGTACGCGCGTGTGTGCGAGGCGTTAGCTCTAACTGAACCCGAGCGAGGCGTTGGGCTCTAACTAAACCCGAGCGATTGCACTGCAGGCTACGCGTTACTAAACCCGAGCGATCGATCTATGGCTGTTAACTGAACCCGATCGAGCGATTCCTTCACTACAGCTGCTAACTGAAGCCGATCGATTGAATGAACAGTGAGCGTTGCGGGGGGGGGGGGGGTTGGATGAACAATGAGCGGTGGCGTTGCCTCTGGATGAACAGGACCCCGTGGTGTGGTGGAGGGCTGGATGAACAGTAGACGGTGGAGGGGTTCTCGTGGAGGGGTGGTTGAACAGGACCCCGTGGTGTGGAGGGCTGGGTGAACAGTAGACGGTGGAGGGGTGCCAGTGGAGGGGTGGTTGAATAATAGCCGGTGGAGTAGCGCGCGGTGGAGGCTGGATGAACAGGAGCCCGTGGAGGCTAGAGGAGGTCGACGGTAGCCCGTGGAGGCTCGAGGAGGTTGACGGTGGAGATGAACAGTATCCCGTGGAGTCCCGTTTTGCGGTACGCCACACCCCTCCCGATGAACAGGACCCCCGTTTTGACCGTAGGAGGTCCGTTTCGTCCGTTTTGCGGTACGCCACACCCCTCCCGATCAACAGGACCCCCGTTTCGACCGTGGAGGTCCGTTTTGTGGTACGCCACACCCCTCCCGATCAACATGACCCCCGTTTCGACCGTAGGAGGTCCGTTTCGTCCGTTTTGCGGTACGCGACACCCCTCCCGATCAACAGGACCCCCGTTTCGACCATAGGAGGTCCGTTTCCTCCGTTTTGCAGTAGGCCACACCCCTCCCGATCAACAGGACCCTGTTCCGAACGTAGGAGGTCCGTTTCCTCTGTTCTGCGGTACGCCAGGCCTCATTTCCATCGCCTGTTCCATCCAAACCCTCCCGATGAACACGACCACGCATTCCGTTCCGACCCAGCCGGTTGGCTCCCACGCGTTCCGTTGCCTCCCGATGAACACGACACATTCCGTTGCCTCCCGATGAACACGACACATTCCGTTGCCTCCCCATGAACATGACGCATTCCGTTGCCTCCCCATGAACACGACGCATTCCGTTGCCTCCCCATGAACATGACAATGACGCCGTTTCTCCGTTCCGACCCAGCCATGTACACAAGCCCTGGCCGTACGTATACGCGAGTAGGCGTTCGAGACCCTGCCCGTATGTACACATACGTGGCCGTATTTTCTTTCCTGCACCCTGGCCGCTGTACGTACGTGTACATGCTACGTGCGCGCCTCTACTACGACACGTGCGTGCCTCTACTACAACACGTGCGCGCCTCTACATCGACCAGTATGTACGTACACGTTCACGACCAGAATGACAATGCTACGTACGCTTCGACCAGGTGGGTCCCAACTGTCAGGCACTTCCTTGCCTGCGAAGATGTAGCTGGTGGGTCCCAGCAGTCAGGGGGGCGAATCGTTCTGTTTTTTTGGGCCCGGACGCACTTCCTTGCGTGTGAAGGTGTAGCTGCTGGGTCCCAGCAGTCAGGGGGCGGATCATTTTTTTGCCCGGCCGCACTTCCTTGCGTGCGAAGGTGTAGCTAGTGGGTCCCAGCAGTCGGGGGGCGAATCGTTTTTTTTCGGACGCACTTCCTTGCTTGCGAAGATGTAGCTGGTGGGTCCCAGCAGTAAGGGGGGCGAATCGTTATTTTTTTCCGGATGCACTTCCTTACGTGCGAAGATGTAGCTCGTGGGTCCCAGCAGTCAGGGGGCGAATCATTTTTTTTCGCGAAATACGGTGGCCCGTCCGGTGGGTCCTCGCTGTCAGGTGGAGGAATAATTATTTTGCGCGTAATAAGGAGGCACTTCCTTGCGGCTGCCGTGGACCCAGCTGTCAGCCTCTCCACGTACTGTCCACGTCCGATGGAAGTCATTCCTTGACCACGTTGACCACGCCACGCCGAGAGCACCAGGGCGGTGGACGACGGCGAGGCCTTGGAAGGGGACAACACAGAGCCGGGGAAGACGCGGCAGTGGATGCACACGCGGAGAGGAGTACGAGGGTTCACTAGTTCGGCTGCGCTGCCGTCGCCGCAGAATAACAGGGGGTGTGGGTGAGTGGAGGGATGGCCTGGCCAGCGGTGGGAGTAGTAGGGAGCGGTGAGGCCTCCGCGGCAGCACAGCCGGCCACGGGAGGCAGGAGCAGGCGGCACGACCGGTGCTGCTTTGGGCGGCTGGAGCAAGAAGACCAGAGGTTGAAGAAGCCCGACGGCCGTTGGATGGACATCGTACGGTCACTTCAGCTAGAATCGTTTATATTGACTAAGTTGACAAAGCCCTTGGTACGTCAACTTCGTAGGCCCACAGGTCAGCTTTCGAAATGGTGCGCCCCAGATGTTAGGGGGAGGAATCATTTTTTGGGCGGGTGAAGCTAGAATATCCGAGATTGAAGAAGAAGCACGGTATCCGTTGGATGGACATCCAACAGCCACTATACTGTGTGGCCATCCAATAACCGTGTGTTGACTATAAGTTGACAAAGCCTTGCATACGCGTCAACTCTTTTTTTTTAGGGGACGCGTCAACTTAGTAAGGCCAGAAGTGTGTGGCATAGAACATATAGCCCATTTGAGATTTGTAAGAATGTGTAGCCCATTTTTGAATTATAATGGAATTTACTACAGCTCATTTACAGTTTGTTAAATGTACAACCCATTTCAACCAACCGTTCAAAACAGAATTCAATAAAATTTCCCACATTTTGATGGGATCCGAAATATTTTTATCCCGAAATTTCTAGTCAGATTAAATACAATTTCAATATAAATTTATATTACGTAAAAATCCAACGAAACATTGCGCTCGCAACAATTAATGAAATTAAAATTTTTCAATATCCAAAAATAATATTTTATAAAGTAATCACGTGTTTGGTGCATTTTTTTATAGTTACTGCCCAGTTTTTATAATTACATCCCATTTATTATTTCTTAAAGCCCATTTTCTTGTTAAGCCTAATGCATCCCTCCTAGGAAAGGTTTGCAGCCCAGCGGGGCGGAGAATAACAACTTGACCTTGCCTGGGTATTCCTAAAAAAAGTATAGCTGGCTAGCCATTTTCAGCTTGAAAAAAATTAATATCTAGGCTGGATATCTGGCTTGGGCTAGACGGGCCACAACCCGCCCAGTTAATACCTGCAGCGATGTTTTCGTTGTTGTTCAGAGGAGAAAAATTAATATCTGGGCTAAACATCAAAAAACTCTACAGTGCTCACACCTCAAAAACACAAATACTGCTTGAGCTGCTTGGTCCCAGCTGTCGGCCGCTTCTTGTGCAATTCTCTCGTTTATTGACTACTACATAGGTTGACAATGGTGTGGGACCGTGATGTCAGGAAACCAGGAGGAAGCAAAATAAATTATAGTTATATATATATATATATATAATAAGGAGGCACTTGCGTACGTGAGGCTATGGACCTGGTGTGTCCCCATTGTCATCCTCTCCAAGTAAAGTCATCTCCTCGCCCGCGCGCGCTTTCTGCCCGAAACAGTCAGCGCCGCCCGCCCCGCTTCCCGGTGCAGATGATTGCTCCGCCCTCAAATGACACAAGTGCCGTCCGTGCGTCCATCTGCCGCCCACATTAATGATACACGGTTGCCAAGGCGGCTACTCCGGCGCCACATGTCCGTCCCTCCGCCCGCCCACCATTGCTATATAAACTGCTGCGCCAGCCATAGCCGCAGTCATCCGCATCCGTTCCCTTTCTCCTATCCACACCACTACTGCCCACCATGGCTTCCTCGCGCTCCAGCGCTCTTCGGGATGGGCGGATGACGGACCACAAGGAGATGGCAGCCATTGCTGCCGACCGGCTGGCCGGCAGGCAGCCGGAGGACGACGACGTCCCAATGGAGAACATGGTAGTCGACGATCCGGCGCCAACCCCCTCCTCCGTGCCATCCTCACCGGTGCATTGCACCATGACCATCGGCGAGGCCCGTGCCCAATATATGGACAGGGTGAGGCAGATGCGGGAGGAGCAGTTCCGGGAGGCGCAGACCGACGCCGCCTACAACCACCATCTCCTCCAGGAGCACCTGCAGGAGCAGGAGGCGCTGCTCCACTCGTACCGCTCCGCCCGCAAGGGCCGCCTCGAGCGCTGGCGGTATCGCATGCGGGTGGCGGAGGCTGGGGCCGCCTACAAAGAGGCTAGCAAAGAGGGCGATGAAGAGGGCGAGGCGCTGTTTGGCGAGACCGAGGACGAGGCGGAGGACAATGCCGGCTCCGACGAGTCCCCGCTGCGCTGGCGTCGACGAGGCCCTGCTCCGCCGAGGCCCCGCGGCGCCAACAACGAGGCAGAGGACACCGCCGGCTCCGCCGAGGCCCCGCCCCGCCAACAACGAGGCAGAGGACATCACCGGCTCAGCCGAGGCCCCACGCTGCCGGCAACGTGGGGGAGGATTTCCACCGCTCCGGTGAGGGACCGCCCGCCGGCAACGAGACAGAGGACATCGCCGGCTCCGCCGAGGCCCCGCCCCGCTGCCAACGAGGCCGCCCCACACAGAACGAGGAAGAGTAGAACACGGTAGGTCGCCGCCGCTCGGGTCCAAGTAAGGCCACCACTGCTACCCTCCGGTTGAAGCCAAGCTAGGCGGGTTGACCATTGACGGCCGGTTAACTTCTTGGCGGCAACGTGCACTCGGAGAGCTGCGCTGGAGAAGAACACTGCTTCTACTTAACTGCTGGTGCAGTTGGCTGACTGACACATGGGCCCAACAGGCCACATGTCAGTTACGCAACTGCACCTGCAGTTAAGTCACTGAAGCTTCTGTTTGGCTCAGCGGGACACAGGTGGGTAGCTTCGGTTAATTAATTATACCTCCAGCGCACCCCTTTTTAGTTGAAGAATGTATGAAATGTAATGAAATCTGACATGTTTATATGAAATCCGACCGTGTTTGAATGAATTTAATTCGATTAGTTCGAATTCCTGTATCACTGGCATTGGATGAACATGCAAAAAAATACGTACTAGCATTATTCCCGGGGTGATCACCTCGTGTACAGCAGTTTCACATGTACTCCCTCCGGTCCTTTCTAGTCTGCATACAAGTTTTGTCTGCAGTCAAATTATCTCTACTTTGACCAATCTTATACAAAAAAGTATGCACTTTCACAATGTGCGAAGTAAAAAGGAACAGAAGGAGTACAAAGAGTTTGAGCAGCTTTTTAGCGTTTCTGTATATTGCAATCAAACACACAGGCCTGGCAATTCATAGAGAACATTCAAAACAATCGATGATTATGCATCTCAGTGACTCACATGTCAGAGGCAATATTTACTTCACAACTAAAGAATAAAGAAAAAATGGATCGACGCTGCTGACAGCAAAGGGCGTCCCATTCAAAAATATCAAACGCATTTCTTGCTAAAATCAATGAGCAAAATTTGACAAGGTTGTCCCATTCCAAAATATCAAATGCCTACGATTGTGGAATGGGCAGGGTTTGCCATTAGTTCGGACATTGACATGGCACCTCGTGCTAAATAAACAAGCTGTTCTTTTTGTGCAGTTCCACCAAAATCAACCAAATTCGCGCGTAGCTTGTATGATTTCGCCCTTATATGTTGCAACGCCTTGAACTTATCGGCACCTCCTTTCTTGTGGTGGAAATGAATGATTCGATGTATTCATCAACATTTTGTGCAGTTCCCATTGAAATCAAGCTGAGCACCCCTGTTTGCACAAATACAAAAAAGTGATTAGTATAAAGCAAACTGTACTATGAATTGACAGTTTCAACAGGCACATACATGGTCCATGTTGAGCACACTTTTAGAAAAATGGAACTCACCAGAAAGAATCCTAGAACAACATTGTACTCGCGCATCACAGCAAAAAAGTGGAGATTTGTCAGTCCTTCTGAGCTGAAGTTAGTTTGGTCTTGTGGGGACTAATGTAACCATCCTTCAACTGCTCCTTCTGATGAGAAGATAGACAGGGCTTCTTCATCCTGGCATAATCGGAACTAGTCACTTCACGTACTCCATATTCTTCTTCAGAGGAAGATGATCCTGTTGTGCAAAGACAAGAGGACTACTAAATGCTAGCATTCTTGTTTGCTCGAAAAAAAGGAAAGGAAATATTTAAAACAGCACAGATGAAGCACTTCTCAAGGACAATACCACTTTTTCATGACAGTATCTAAACAGTAGCACAACACCAATAGAGATGACAAAGCTCAATCATATGGATGAAATCAGTGGGCGAGTACCAGCCATAGCAATAAATTAAGATGCAAAACTATATCATTACTTGTGTCATCACAGTTCCAGTGCTTCATTACAGCACCGGGAGTTGATTTTTGTTTTTCTTTCGCTTGTTCTTCCCCTTCATCACTTCGTTCAATAACAGATAAGCTTCGCCTTCACTATAAGATTTGGCATGTCAATTAGGGAGTTAAAGTATAGTACTAAACTTAATTTTCTGATGAAAGTGGCAAAATACATGCCAGCAGTTGTGAAATATCCTTATCTTACCTCAATGGGATATTACGGTGCACATACAAATTGGAAGTCTTGTCTCCATTTGTGCAGTTCACTAAAATCAAGCAACATTATCGTACAAGTAGCACAACATATGAAAGCACACTGCAGAATCATGTGAAAGAAGGCTAGTACTGACCTCTCATGATGCGGAATTCAAACAACTCACAAGAAGAAGATCTGAACCAAATTCGCCTTAACGGATAGGACGTAAGATCTCCTCTTGTGCAGTTCCACTAAGATCAAGCAATCAAGCAACGTTGTCGGTGTGACATTTTGGTTGACCTGTACAAAACACTCTTAAAACAAAGTGATTTGTGCAGTGCAACAAAAGGTCACAATGGCAACGAGGTGAAGTAGATAACCCTGTTTACACAGTGGTGCAAAGGAAACAATTAGTGGTCAATAATGGCGGATGACACGGAAGCCAACAAAAAGAAGCGTCTACCTTATCTAAATGGGAAAGAAAGCAAGACAGTAGAATTTCTCAAACGGTGGCATTGATTAATATTAACATAGAGATTATATTAACAATAAAATTCATTAAACATGTAATTTGCTTTTAACTGTGGCATTGCATCAATTTTCCAGCGGCATTATTAGAGGATGTTTTGGTGTAGGGACTAAAAAAACTCCGTGTCAGTTCCATGTAAACCAAAGAGGAGTCTCTTTTAGGGACTTTTAGGGACTAAAATTGGGCAGGAGGGACTTTTAGGGACTAAAATTGGGCATTTGGGACTAAAGAAAGAAGACCCCGAGGGAGTCTTTTTGGGACTTTTTCCAACAGTTGCCTCTGCCACGCATCGCACCTTGTCTCTATTAGTTCATTACTAGGGGTAACATGGTCTTTTAGCATGTCATTTAATAACCTCTAGTCCATGTTTAGTCCCTGGAACCAAGTAGGTAGGGACTAGGGAGTTTTTAACCAAACAGGGCCTTAGATTAACAAAGGCTAATGAGTTGCACGGGACAATGGACGCACCAGCACCATGTGCATCTACCGATGTACTGTGGTCATCCACAGTCTGTTGCAACAAAGAACAAACAACCAAGGAGCATATTTGTGTTGGTCCTAGTTTTGTTATCTTTAGACACCTTTCCCTATGTGAGTGCAGCAAATCTAGTCCTGCTCAAACTCTACAGCCTTGTCCCTTCCATTCCTTTTTGAACTAGTACTTTCGCCCCTTCCTTTCCCCTTTGAACCACGTCCTAGATTTATGCGATACAACTTTCCCCACTACTTTCCCCCATTCCTTTCCTCTTTGAACCACGTCCTAGATTCATGCTATACAACTTTCCCCCTTCATTTCCTCTTTGAACCACGTCCTAGATTCATGCTATATACAACTTTTCCCACTACTTTTCCCACTCCTTTGGTCTTTGAACCACGTCCTAGATTCATGGTATACATGTAGCTAGAGCAATGCATGTGGAGTAAGTAAATTATACCTTAAGGTTCTTTGAGCGTCGTTCGGTGGGTGACGGGACGGCGGCGAAGAAGAAGGGGTCGAAGGCCCTCCCGCGCCGCCGCTGGGTGGAAAGTGAACAGCTGCGCCGGTAGTCCCTCGCCGATGGCGACAGCGTTAAGCCTCCTTCCCTTCCCGGCGGACGGATCCTGCCGGCTCTTTGAGCAGCAGTGAGGGGAGAGAGAGGCCAACGAAGTCTTGTTTAGATCTGGAGAGGGCGAGAGAGTGTGAAGAGAGCAACTACAAGCGCTGAGGCTCCAGCATGTATATATATACTGGAGAGAGAGTGTGAAGCGTGCAAACCCTAGAAAACATTTTGACCAGTCAAAGAATCCTCCTGGCACAAATTATGCTCAAGTGTAGTTATCGAACCTGAGACCTCAAGTTTGATGAGCGAACAGGCTAACTAGCTACACAACCCCCCCGTTATGTTCAACGAGAGGGAAATAACCTTTTATACATTCCTGCATTCATGTGACAAGCATGCCGTGTTTTTTTGTGTGTGGGGGGGGTCATTGGGATTTCAATCATAATCGTGTCATGTGGCTTTGGTGGTAAGACTATCCACAGTGGTGCAGAAATAATGCAGCCTTAGTCACCTTACCTCTCTCCACGTAGTACGTTGGGTCCCACCAGTCAGAGGGTGAAACAAACAAATTAATTAGAAAAATTAAAAGCGCCAGCGATGTATCTTACCTCGCACATCTCGCTACTGCTCGGGAACTGTCGTGGAATTGTCACGGCAGATGTCCTCGTGCAAGGACTTAGTCGTGGAGCCATCGCAGCTAGGAAGCTTAAAGGGGTTAAGCGGGACAAGGAACGCGAGGATTATACTGGTTTGGCCCGTTACGGTGAAGGTAAAAGCCTACGTCCAGTTGAGGTGGTATTACTTAGGGTTTCGATGACCAGGGAGCTTAATCGCTATGCCTGGCTATCGATCTGTTGTCTCTCGTCCTGAACCGCCACCGGGTCGTCCCTTTATATAGAGAGGTTGACGCCCAGCGGCTCTCAGAGTCCCGGCCGGCTTATAACAGTATCCGGCTCGGACTCTTAACTACTCTTGCCTTACATTACAAGTCTTGCCATAAGGCGGTTTATCACTACGGGGCTTAAGCCGCCTCCGGGTCTTAAGCCCATTATTGATCCGCCATCCTCAAGCTTGGTACTGGGCTTCACGTGATGATCCTTATGACGTAACCCGACCCCTCCTGGGCGGGTGACTCTGATGGTTATATCCTCAACATTAGGCCCCAGATTGATTTGAACCAGTTCATGTCAATCTTCAACCCCCTTAAGAAAAAAAATCTCCGGCTTCCGATTGTGCGAAGGTTATAACCCGCCGTGACGTCATCTTCTGGATTCTTGGTAACCCGCCGTGACGTCATCTTCCATTAAATCCATTTTTTATTCTGTCATATCCCAACGGATCTTATCTTTAATGACCATCCCGAAAATCGAGGCGTTTCTGCGGCAAGATAATCACGTCTTCGGCCTCCTCGTTTCTCGCGCCCATTTACCAGCCGACCCTTATAAATAGGCCCGGCCCATGGGTCTTCGTCACTCTTCTCCTCCATCGTCTTCCTCCTCTGACGCCCGAGAGCTCGAGCTCCGCCGCCGCCGCCGCCGCCGCGCCCCTTGTCTTTCTCAACCTCGGCCGCTACATCACCCTGAACTGGTCCAGAGAAACGGCGGCCACCTCCGCGTCTCATCAGCGCCAGTAAGTTCTTGCCATTCCGTACAGTAGATTTGCATTAGAGTTTTGTCGTTCTTCCCCTGTTCTTCGCAGTTCATCCCGAGTTCTTCACAGTTCTTCCACCGCGACCTCGTTTGATCCGGAAAGTAGGATAGAACTCCTGCGGTAGTGGTTTCGCACCCATTTCTAGTACTAGCAGATCCCTCTTGCTTGCAAAAAGATCTCATTAGAGCTTGTGAACTTCTCTGTGCCAGTTTTTAGGTCTAGAAAATTTTTCCTTTCTAGATGACCGTTTGATCCAAAATAATCACTGCGATCTGTGAAACCTGTTTGTGCCACACTTAGTCAAAAATTGCATCTGTTAGCTATGGCGGCTCATATCTCCAGTTTAAAAGAGGCCATGCTCCGTGAAATTTCCGGCTCATTCATAGAGTTTTAAACAACTTGAATTACTTATGATATCCACAGCGGCTTAGATAACCCGACACAATTAGCCATATATCATTAGGCCCCTTCATAAGCCGCCATCTTGAATACTGAGCCGAAATCTTCCTCCGGCTTATATTTGAACCGGACATTTTCTTTTGTCATAGGCTTTCGTCTTTCACAATGCCGCCCAAGGCTCCCAA
The DNA here is from genome assembly GCF_002575655.3 of Aegilops tauschii subsp. strangulata. Lineage (NCBI taxonomy): Eukaryota > Viridiplantae > Streptophyta > Magnoliopsida > Poales > Poaceae > Aegilops > Aegilops tauschii. The sequence goes on from NC_053035.3 coordinate 403,560,543, forward strand.
GGCACCCATTACGTGCAACTGGGTGAGATCCAACGTTACCGATGATACCTTAGATGATTTCGTGAAGACGGGTTACCTGCCTAAGAAGGAGGTCATGTCTTATCGTGCCCCTGACCCGTCCGAGGAGAGACCTCAACCAAGAGATGGAGAGGTTGTGATATTTGCTGATCACATGAGCCGGGGTTTTGCACCTCCTGGCTCAAAATTCTTCAGAGATGTTCTGCACTTTTTCGATTGGCGACCTCAAGACATTGGACCCAATTCCGTGTCAAACATCTGTAACTTTCAAGTGTTCTGTGAAGTATACCTTGGAGAAGAGCCCAGCCTACTGCTCTTTAGGGAACTGTTTTTTCTGAACCGCCAGAACGAGTGTGCCAACGGGCCTAGCTTGGAACTTGGCGGAATTTCAATCCAACGACGGAGGGATTGCCTCTTTCCTTATGCTGAGCCGCGAAGCCACCCAAAGGACTGGAACCAGACATGGTTCTATTGCCTGGATACTTCTCCGGCTGATGAAAACCCTCTGCCCGGCTTTCGCGCCCTGTGTCTGGAGTCAAATCACCCTCTGCCAGACAAATTATCTCAAGCTGAACGTCAACCACTTATCCCCACCATCAACAAGATTAAAGCTCTTCTGGGAAACGGCCTTAACGGCGTTGATCTGGTCCGGGTCTGGATTGTCTGGCGGGTGATCCCTCTAAGCCGCCGCCCCGGCTTAATGTGTGATTATACGGGCCGGAAGGATGATCCTCTGCGGCACAGCCCCAACGACTTACCTGAAGACGTCGTTGACGACATGACCAAGTCCCTTCTGAACGAGAGCTTAGCAGACTGCGGGAGGACAGGCTTAAGTCCCTTCTGCAAAGCTAACCCGGCTCCGGCGGTAAGTTACTGATCTGAGCACCTTACTTTCCATTTTAACCATTTTCGTCCTAACTTCAAGAAACCGTTGTTGTATTCTTCAGGCTGATGATAAGTTCTGGAAGGTCAGGTATGACCATGAGGCTGCTAAAAAAGCCAGGAAAGTTAAAAAAGCCGCCAGGACAGCCGCTCCCCGCAAGAAGGGGAGTAAACCTAGCGCCTCAGAACTGCTTCAGATGGATGAAACCTCCGAGTGAGAGGTAGCCCTTGATTCTTATGCTCTTCTTTTGTTTTGTTCTTAACCACCTTATTGACACTGATTAACAGCAGGAAGACACCGGAGCGAGTAACCCGGTGATTGAAGAGGTAACTATACTTTCCTCCGACTCGGAGCCCTTGCCAAGGCTGAAAGTCCGAAGAGTAACCCGGAAAGTAAGATTTTCCCATCCTTTAGCTTATCAAGATCCTCAATTTCTTTTGAAGCAACAGATTCATGAGAGCCGGCGGCAAACCCGGGCCAACAAGGACGCAAACCTCTCCTCCGGCTTACCTGAAGCATCAAGGAAGCGCCGGACCGAGGTTATGTCCAACTTATATCCTTTTCATCCTTTGGCGGGCATCACTCGTCAACCACTCAACTCTTCTGATTCAAACTATCAGGAAACTTTACCTTCCTCCGGTGACTCCATGCAATCTAACTTGCCGGCTTTCAAGACTGCACCCGGGTAATGATGATCATCTTATTTTGTTCTTATCTTACTCATGTTTTTGCACTAACATTTTGACTTTCAGCGCACAAGCAAAACTCAGCAAGAGGGCCAAGAAAAGTCACCCGGTCGAAGAACCGGTCTTGACTGAACCCAACGCTTCTGCTTCTGAGCTGCTGTCTGCACCAGCTCCAGAAACCACTGCTCCAACTGAACAACAAGCCATGGAGGGTTCTGACAACCCGGAGATCCCCAGCTCAGCTCAACCGGCTGATGACCCGGATGTGGTGATTACCCGGACCGAATATATTGAGCCGGGAAGACCACTGTGCTGGCCAGATGCTCTGCTAAAGAAGAACTGCTGGAGCGCCACAGGGCCAGACTGGTTATCACTGACTATGCTAACTTGAGCATTGGAGACATTGTTTCTGGTTATATTGGTCAAGTGCACAATAGCCGGGACCTGGAGATTGACATGGTGAAGCAGATACAGCAAAAATCTGAGGTACAACTGTCTTGCTTACTCCATATTCATCCTTACCATGCATGCCCCCAAGTCTATTACTTATGATAGAATATGTTGTAGACTTAATTCCGGCTTACCTTCATGAACCGACACTATAAATAGAATCTTTCAGCATACATTAGCCCCCAAGTGCCAAGTGTCTTTGCTTGCGAAGTGCTTGGGACTTTAATGTTGCATGATAACCACTGAAACTGTAACCCGGAATTTGTACAGGCTGCCTGCAAGAAATTTGAATCAGAAATCTCTGAGCTGAAGAACCGCCTGAAGACCCAGGAAACTGAGACCCAGAAGGCAAATGCCAAATTTGAGTTCAGTGTCTCTGCACAAGAAAAACTGAAGAATAAATTTGAAACAGAAAGAAAAGCCTGGGCCGATGAGAAGACTGCCTTGCTCAGCCGGGCCGAACAAGCGGAGGCGGCTCTTACTGAAAGAACCGCCGAACTCTCCGGCTTCCGCAATCTTCGGTAAGTTATGCAATCTTCGGTAAGTTACGCTGTAGCTTTTAATAAGTTTACATCATGCATGTCTCATAAGCCCCATCATTGCCATCACCTTACCTGCCTTTGTTATACAGGTCCCAGAAGCTCCAACCTTAACCAGAACATGCTGACCAAGCTGAAGGCTGTGTACACCTTGGTGGAGCAACTCTACACCGGGTCACAACGTGCTTTAGCCGTTGTGGCCCTGTCCAATGAGGTTCCCACTCACCTGGTAGACGTACTCAGGCGGCTTGCCGTTCTTCCTCAACGTTTCCAAGAGCTAAGACGGGCTTCTGCAAGAGCCGGAGCTATAACTGCTCTGAGCCGGGCCAAGGCGTTTCTCCCGGAGCTAGACCCGGCCGATATCGCTCTTGGATACCCCAGCCTGAAGGAAGACGGCACCCCCTTTGACCAGAAAGACTTCTCCGCCTGTGTGAAGAGCGTGCGCCCGGTGGCTACCTTGATTGGGAATGACATAGATCTTACCAAGTATCAGCCGGGCTATGACGCGGAAAATCAGAGGATCCCAACTCCACGCTACGAAGCAGTCAGCCTGATCCCGCCGACTCGTAAGCATACCTTCGCCCCAGAAGTTGACCCGGCCGGGTTAATTGATGATGAGGCTCAATTTGAAGCTTTGAGCGGCATTGACTGGAAATCATCAACCTTCCAGGTCATGGAAACAGCCGGAGGAGCGGAGAGGGATGAGCCGGGAGCTTCAACCCAACAAGCACCTTGATTTCTTAGGCGGCTCATGGTTACACCATAAAACAATGCCTCACCTTTTGGACTCGGGGAGTCCTGTAATAGAGTAGGACAAACACTTAATTTGTTGTGCCATCGTGCACGTGTAGAGTGCTTAACTCCGTTGAAGCTGCTCCTTTATATTCCTCCGGGTTATGTTCGATCATCTACTTTCCTTAAGTTAAAGAGCTGTCTTTAATTGTCCTGCATAGAAAACAAATCACAAGTCTCTGGGCGGCTTACCGCACTGAGAGTCATATATTTTACATATAACCCGGAATATGAACCAAAGCCATCAAAGACCGGCTCTTAATTATATCCTCGAGGTAACCATAATAGCATACTTGCAAGCCTTCAAGTATACTTCCGGTTTATGTAACCCAAATAATGAGGTTGAGAACTCAACTCCGGTTCACCAGCAGCGATAATGCTTATTGTGTGCTATCAACATTAGGGGCTTCTGATTCGAATACGACCAGAGAACCGTCCCAAAGGGGTTAAGCTAAGATTCGAATGCGATCATATAGCCCCCAGTGGCTTTGGCGTTGCCGATCAAGAGGGTACCGACAGCTATGTTCTCTTTGGTTCGAATACGACCTATGTTTGAACAGGAAGCCCCCAAATGACCTTGAAAGTTGTTTAACGACGCTGATTCGAATACGATCCACGTCGGTTCCCAAAGGGGGTTGAGCTATGATTCAAATATGATCAAGAAAAACTCCCCAATGAGCTCGGCAATTTGCCAATCAAGTGGGTATCGACAACTATGTTCTCTTTGGTTCGAATACGACCTATGTTGGAACATGAAGCCCCCAAGTGATCATATTGTTAACGGCTAGATTCGAATACGATCATAAGCCGGATCATCCTCCAAGTGACAATGTAATGTTGTAATAGAAATAAAAATAACACATTTGCCTTTGGAGGAGAAAAGAACAGTGGTCCTGCTTTATTATTTATCATAATATATACATGTCTATAGAAATATGTACATTATGAGAGCCGGTGGCTCAAGTGTAATAAGGCTGAAGCTGAGCTATGTTCCACGGCCAACGGGTCTCTTCCTCTGACTTACGTGAATCTTTGTGCTCCCGAATATCGATAAGGTAGTATGACCCGTTGTGCAAGTTCTTGCTGACCACAAAGGGCCCTTCCCAAGGCGGGGATAACTTGTGTGCATCTGTTTGATCTTGGAGGAACCGAAGCACCAGATCACCTTCCTGGAAGACTCTGGACTTAACCCGGCGGCTGTGATAGCGGCGCAGGTCTTGCTGGTAAATCGCCGAGCGAGCCGCTGCCACATCATGCTGCTCATCCAACAAGTCAAGAGCATCTTGGCGCGCCCGCTCATTATCCGCCTCAACATAAGCCGCCACTCGAGGCGAGTCATGACGGATGTCGCTAGGGAGGACCGCCTCCGCTCCATAAACCATGAAGAAAGGCGTGTAACCCGTAGACCTGTTAGGAGTAGTATTGATGTTCCATAACACGGAGGGTAACTCCTCCACCCAACAACCCGGCGTCCGTTGCAAAGGGACCAAAAGCCGGGGCTTGATGCCTTTCAAGATTTCCTGATTGGCTCTCTCAGCTTGACCATTGGACTGAGGGTGAGCCACTGATGAAACATCAAGCCGAATATGCTCTCGTTGACAAAACTCCTGCATGGCGCCTTTAGAAAGATTGGTACCATTGTCAGTTATAATGCTATGTGGAAAACCAAAGCGAAATATCACCCTCTTCATGAACTGAACCGCTGTGGCTGCATCACACTTACTAACTGGCTCTGCTTCAACCCACTTTGTGAACTTGTCGACCGCCACCAAGAGGTGGGTCTTCTTATCCTTGGATCTTTTAAAAGGCCCAACCATATCAAGCCCCCAGACCGCGAACGGCCAAGTAATTGGAATCATCCTCAATTCTTGAGCCGTCACATGAGCCCGTCGCGAGAACCTCTGGCAACGATCACATTTACTGACCAAATCCTCTGCATCAGCATGAGCCATCAGCCAATAAAAACCATGACGAAATGCCTTGGCCTCAAGGGATTTTGAGCCGGCATGATGGCCACAATCCCCCTCGTGAATTTCACATAAAATCTCTTGACCCTCCTCAGGTGAAACACAATGCTGGAAAGTTCCAATGACACTGCGACAATGTAGCTCGCCATTGATAATTATCATTGACTTGGACCGCCGGGTTATTTGTCTGGCCAAAGTTTCATCCTCAGGCAATTCTCCCCGGGTCATGTAAGCCAAGTATGGTACTGTCCAGTCTGGGGTAATGCGGAGAGCCGCTACCAACTGCGCCTCCGGGTCAGGAACAGCCAAGTCTTCCTCTGTAGGCAACCTAACAGAAGTGTTATGCAAAATGTCCAAGAAAGTATTAGGCGGCACCGGCTTTCGCTGAGAGCCCAGCCGGCTTAATGCATCAGCCGCCTCGTTCTTCCTGCGATCGATGTGCTCTACTTGGTAACCCTGAAAATGTCCAGCAATGGCATCAACTTCGCGGCGATAAGCCGCCATGAGAGGGTCCTTGGAATCCCACTTGCCTGACACTTGTTGGGCCACTAAATCTGAGTCGCCAAAGCACCTTACCCGGCTCAAGCTCATCTCCTTAGCCATTCGAAGACCATGGAGCAAGGCCTCGTACTCAGCCGCATTGTTAGTACAAGGAAACATCAAGCATAGCACATAGCAAAACTTGTCACCTCGAGGGGAAGTTAATACAACTCCATCCCGTGAGCCCTCCAATTGCCTAGACCCGTCGAAGTGAATAGTCCAGTATGTATTATCCGGTTTCTCTACAGGCACCTGCAGCTCTATCCAATCGTTGATGAAATCCACCATTACTTGAGATTTGATAGTAGTGCGTGGCACGTATTTCAGACCATGAGGCCCAAGTTCTATATCCCACTTAGCCACTCTTCCTGTGGCTTCTCCGTTTTGGATGATATCTCCTAGGGGAGCAGAACTAACCACAGTGATAGGGTGACCCTGGAAATAATGCTTAAGCTTCCGGCTTGCCATGAATACCCCATAAACAAGCTTCTGCAATTGTGGATACCGTTGTTTGGACTCAATGAGTACTTCGCTGACGTAGTAAACCGGCCGCTGAACTGGATACTCCCTACCCTCTTCCTTACGCTCCACCACCACAGCCACACTGACGGCCCGTGTGTTAGCGGCTACATACAGCAATAAGGGCTCCTTGTCAACAGGAGCAGCAAGGACTGGGGGCTCAGCCAGTTGTCTCTTCAAATCCTCAAAAGCAACATTAGCAGCATCATTCCAGATAAAGTCATCTGTTTTCTTCATCAACTGGTACAGTGGCATGGCCTTTTCACCCAAACGGCTTATAAACCGGCTCAAAGCAGCGATGCGGCCCGCCAAACGCTGGACGTCGTTTATGCACGCCGGCTTAGCCAGAGAGGTGATTGCCTTGATCTTTTCTGGGTTAGCTTCAATGCCTCTGTGAGAAACCAGAAAACCCAAGAGCTTGCCTGCGGGAACACCAAAAACACACTTGGCCGGGTTAAGCATCATCTTGTAGACCCGGAGATTATCAAAGGTTTCTCTAAGATCATCTACCAGGGTCTCCTTCTCCCTGGATTTAACCATGATATCATCCACATAGGCATGAACATTGTGCCCAATCTGGTTATGAAGACAATTCTGCACACAACGCTGGTAAGTCGCCTATGCACTCTTGAGCCCAAAAGGCATAGACACATAACAGAAGGCTCCAAAGGGAGTAATGAACGCCGTCTTCTCCTCGTCCTTAACTGCCATTTTAATCTGATGGTATCCAGAATAAGCGTCCAAAAAACTTAAGTGCTCACAGCCCGCCGTAGCATCAATAATTTGATCAATACGGGGGAGAGCAAAAGGATCAGCTGGACAAGCTTTGTTTAAGTCCGTGTAGCCCACACACATCCGCCAGGTGCCGTTCTTCTTGAGCACGAGCACCGGGTTAGCTAACCATTATGGGGTGAAAAACTTCAACAATAAACCCGGCCGCCAAGAGCCGGGTCACCTCCTCACCAATGGCTTTCCGCCTCTCCTCATTAAACCGCCAAAGGAATTGCCTGACCGGCTTAAATTTCGGATCAATATGGAGAGTGTGCTCAGTGAGTTCTCTAGGTACACCTGGCATGTCAGAAGTTCTCCATGCAAAAATGTCCCTGTTCTCATGGATGAACTCGTTGAGCGCGCCTTCCTATTTCTGATCCAGATTGGCACTGATGCTGAACTGCTGGGATGAGTCACCTGGAACAAAGTCAACAAGTTTAGTCTCATCAGCTGACTTCAATTTCATTGCCGGCTCATGCTCCGTGGTTGGCTTTTTCAAAGACGTCATATCTGCCGGGTCAACATTGTCCTTGTAAAACTTCAACTCCTCTGTTGCACAAACAGATTCAGCGTAAGCCGCGTCACCTTCCTCACACTCCAAGGCTATCTTTCGGCTGCCATTGTCACGACCGGTTTTTCAATAAAATATTTATTGAGAGACCAATCCCTTTTACGGACCAGTAAATAAGAATTCCTTCCCACTAGTAGACAATATCTTGGTCACAGAAGAAAATACCAGGAGTACTGAATATAATACAAGGTTGAGCGGAGTCTGCTCCACGATTTATTACACGAACGCCGATAAAACATAACGGCGGATTGGGTGGCATAACTACTAACTCACGATAACAACGGTGGTGGAAATACCACCGCGAAGTGGGTGATATGACTCCTGAAAACTATAGCTCTTCGAGCGTCGGAGTGAGGCTCGAGGAGACTTATTGCGGGTGGCGGAAGCGTATATAATACAAGTGACCAATATCCAGGATCGCACGGGACTGACTGGAACTCCTCTAGGCGTCAGACGCACTATCAAACTCTTCATCCAAGAGATCGCCTTCGTCCACATCTGGCCAAATCAACAAGCCAGGTGAGTACTATGAAAGTACTCGCAAGACAGTTCGGACGTAAGATATAACAAATGTAAACATGAAGCGATTGAACAGATTAACAAGTGCATTCCGACATAGAGACAATAATGCATGGGGAATAAAAGAGAAGTCGGGCGGTAGTCCTCCCGAAATCCCAAATTAAATACTGGGTGCCAAACGAGGGTCTGAATGACTCCTCGAGAGGAAAATGCAAGAATAACAATGCCGCAGTCAGGCGTCAGGGCGACACCACATAAAGGGCTTATAATAGAAAATAAAAGATAGTGCGTGCCACAGTCGGACGTCTGAGCGACATCGCAGAAAGGGCTTATATCAAAAGTAAATAACCAACATGCCACAGTCGGACGTCTGAGCGACATCACATAAAGGGCTTATACGAAAGTAAATAACAAACATGCCACAGTCGGACGTCTGAGCGACATCACATAAAGGGCTTATACGAAAGTAAATAACAAACATGCCACAGTCGGACGTCTGAGCGACATCACGAAAAGGGCTAATACAAAAGTAAATAACAAACATGCCACAGTCGGACATTTGAGCGACATCACGAAAAGGGCTTCATAACTGAACATCTTAGTAGCTCAAGAATTTAAATCATATCCAGGGAATAATCAGGCATGAGATAAACAACAGGGTTAGTCCATCCACAGGAGTAACGTTCAGCCCAGTTTACTACTCATGCTCGCTTACCGGAAAGAAGAATAAACCACGAGGGCTTGACATAGATAAGGATACACTGATCACTGTGAATACTTGACCATGGATACGATGACTCGGAAGGATTTGACTCTGCAGAGTTTGTACTTTAACCACAGCCAACGGAATTCTGTAGTCACGGGGACTAGTTCCGTTTACGGTGTTTTGGAAGAAACACATCTAACCAGTACACACCCATTCAACATTCCGAAGCCAGGAATCACCCTCGGCAACGTTCAAGAAAAACCTTGAGACGGGGAGGCTACAACCTCACGTAGCATGGGATCAAATTTATATACGCGCGCTCTAAGGGGTGCCCCCCTCTCGGTCCCAACCGGAAACACCCATGCCCCCTGACCGGATGACTGGCTTTAATCCAGGGCCATGGAACCCTCATCCAGGCCCCTCTATTTGGTGTGTACACGGAAAGAGGTTACCAACTTACTAAACCGCATTCTGGCAGAAAACATGTGGTAGCACGGAAGGGGGAAGAACGATAACGTGACTCCGTCCACGTTAACGTCGGAATTTATCGGATGACGTAAGGCTGGCATGCTACAACAGTACCACCCTACTGCCCTTCATGTCAACACATGACTAGGCCATCTCTCATCAGAGATCACAGTAACTTTGGAACACACGGGTAGTTGCCTCACATGCAACGAGATACTCACCGATACTCATATGCCATGCACAACCTTTCACGCAAACATGCAAAACACCTATCATATCAAAGGTTCAAACATGCTTGCTTGGTTCGGAGAAGTCGGAGTCTAGCTCGGCGAAGTTCGCGGCTCCGTCACCTCTCCCGGAACCTATGGTATAGCGAAAAATGCACACTAACGTGAAAACCAATGCGTGCATAAAAGTTGTTCCAATTTTTTTTCAAATAAATCCCATAAAAAACCAAAATTTTAAGACTGTCAGAAAAAGAATCACTCAAAAATCACTTTTTATTAAAAAGTTATAAGGGTTTCTGTCCAGGGACTCATCTGTAATGAAACAGAAAAGTTCTAGGGGTTTAACTGAGAAAACAGAAAACGGTTCGAATAGAAACGCGCCAGCCCGCAGAGAAAACGTACTCTGCCCGAAGGCGCCAACAGAAAACGCTTCGGGGGTGAAAGAAGAGTGGCTGACATGGGGGGTCCACATGTCAGGTTTGAAAAACCTCGCCGGCGCCCGAAGGCTGCGGTGGTCGCCGGCGTCGAACCACGGCGAGTCAGGGAGATCGGAGTGTACCAAGAGTATTAGCGTGTCCTTCCGCGTCGGTGGGTGGTGGACTTGGGCGTCGGGGAGCACCACGTCGACGGCGACACTTTCTCCGGCGGACGGCGGCTCGGGCGATGGTGGGGAACTGCGGTGGTGTGCTGCAAACTTCGAATTGAAGCGTGGGTCAGAAGGAGGGATGAACTAGAGAGCTTCTGGCAGGAGATGGGAGGCAGAGGTGCACGCACGGGAGCGAATCGAGCTGGATCCCGTGGCGGGTCGCGGCGGCCGGAGTTGAGGAAGGAGACTTCCTCGGGGCTCTTCCAGTGGCTAGGCGGGGTCTTGGTGGAGTGTAGAGGTGGTGTGGGTACTAGCTGGAGCTCGGGGCCTCTATTTATAGGCGGCTCGAGGGGGTGGCCGTGAACGGAGAATCTCCGGCGAGCAATTACGGCGAGGCAGTGGATTGGCAGGGGTATTAGGTGGCCAGGCAGCATCAGTGGGAGTTACTGGTCCCGTTTCACCGCTAAACTCACTACTAGGAAAAGGCCTACTAATGGCGCACCTAATTTGTCCATTAATGGCGCATTAGTGGTGCGCCATTAGTGCCACGCCATTAGTATATTTTACTAATGGCGCACCACTGTTGCGCCATTAGTATCTGGTATAGTAATGGCGCACCCCAGATGCGCCATTAGTATATACAACAGTGCGCCATTAGTATGCCTCCCAGGGGGCCATGTATAGCGCACGGTGCGCCATTAGTATCTGGTATACTAATGGCGCACCACATAGAGGTGCGCCATTAGTAACAATTTTTTTTCAAAAAAAAATTTTCAATTTTTTTTAAATTTTTTTCAAATTTTGTCAATTTATTTTTCAATTTTTGTCAAATTTGTTTTTGTTTTTTTCTTAATCTCGGGTCACTATGGCTTAATCTTGGGTCAATATGCTTAATCTCAAGTCAAATCGCACTAAGTGGTCAAACTTCCCGGAAGGTCACCCATCCTCACACTACTCCAGCCCGAGCACGCTTAACTTCGCAGTTCTATCCAACCCCAGCACCACCTCACTTAACAGCCACTTGTTGATATATCTATCATATCAATCCTATTAAACCTTGTTGATGTCTAGGACTTTGTTCATATTCATGAGTATGATGAAATTTTGAAAAATATTTGAAACTTCCCTGTCATATTACGAATCATTTAAAAAAATCCAAAAGAAATTCAAAACAAATATTTTTTTCTGTTACTAGTGGCGCACCTAGCAACCGGTGCGCCACTAGTAAGTTTGAAATTTTTTGAATTTTTTTGCCTCTAGATCTTGAAAGCCCCATATCCCCTTGTTAAATTCGGATGTAACTTTTCGAGTAGATGATTTTTCATATAAAAAACTTTTTCATCCGAGTTCGTATGCAAAAGTTATGCCCATTTTAAGAAATTCCAGGGAGATTTTGCAAATAAAGTCGAAATTCATATTTGTTAATTTTCCCAACAACTAGACCACATATCACATGGGAAACTTATTTTATTTTATTTTTTTGACATTTCCATCATTTTCTTTTATTTTTTTTAAACTGAAAAGGCGGTCCGGGGGGTGCATTCGGTGGAATGGGCCAAGTTACTAATGGCGCACCGTGGGGGTGGTGCGCCATTAGTAGTTCACCTAGTAATGGCGCACCACCCCAACCGTGCGCCATTAGTAGTTTTTCAAAAAAAAAAAATTGAAACAAACAAAATTTGTAACAAAATTACTAATGGCGCACCTGTGAGTGGTGCGCCACTAGTAGTTCAACTAGTAATGGCGCACCGTGGGAGTGGTGCGCCATTAGTAGTTGAATTACTAATGGCGCACCACTCACAGGTGCGCCATTAGTAGTTTAAAAAATAAAAATAAAAAAAATTTGGAATTTTTTTTTGAAACATAATTACTAATGGCGCACCGTGGGATGGTGCGCCATTACTAGTTGAACTACTAATGGCGCACCATCCCACGGTGCGCCATTAGTAGTTTTGCAAAAATTAAAAAAAAATTTTTTTACTAATGGCGCACCGTGGATGTGGTGCGCCATTAGTATTTTCACACTAATGGCCCACCGACACATGGTGCGCCATTAGTATTTAGTAATGGCGCACCACATGTACAGTGCGCCATTAGTGGCCATTCCATCTATAGCCCTTTTCCTAGTAGTGACTCGGTCGGGCATGGCGTAATGGCGCCGGTCCTCGTCGGGGTCGCCGTACTGGCACGACGGCGGCAGAGAGCGCGCTCCGCGCCCAGCGGTTCACGACGAGGGTGGCAGCGCGCACTGGGGAGTGGAAGGCCACGCGGCGACCTCCGGTGGATTGGGCGGCGCCGGACGGTGCCGTCTGCGCTGCGCCACTCTTCTGACGGCCGCAAAGCCGCCGCTGGCGTCGGTCACGGGGCGGCGCACCTTCTGCTGCTCATCGCCGACGTCCGCAAGCTTCCAGGTGCTCGTGCGGCGCAGAGGACAAGGGGGAGGGGACAGGGAACGCGGCGATGCCGGGGCACTGGTGTGATCGACAACAGACACTGAAGAAACGACAGTGGTTCAGACACTGTTAACTGAATTTGACTGAACCTTATATTGATAGTGCTCTGAAGGTGTTCGATGAAATGATTAGGTATGAAGAATATTTTTCCTGGAGCTGGGGCTTGGTGAGGTGACCACTCAATGCACCCAGAGGCTGCCTGATTTTACTCAGAATTTTTTGGAGAAGGATTTGAATGAATTTCATCAAATTTGGCAAATCTGGTCCAAACTTGCAGCAAGTCTAGTTTGAAAAATTTGAACTGGAGACCAGTGGATCTTCATCGATCTTGGTTGAGGGTTCAAAGGACTAGGAAGGGAAAAAGGTTTGGGGGCAAGAATCAAAGCAGAAGGAGTAGTTCCTTTGTAAACCTCCAAGGATCAAGATATAAGGCAGAAATTGTTTTTGATAAGAGATAAAAGAAAATAAATATATGGGGAGGTTCAACTTGCTAGATTTGAAGTAAAACATGATCCAAAGATGAGGAAAGGTTTATGAGAGTGGATTTGCACTAAGGTCATGGCAAGAGAGATTTGTTGAATGTGGGAAAAGATCATTCCAAAAGCTATAGGGCATTTTCAAAGAAATTTCCAAAAGACATTTTTCCCAAGTGAAAAGCATTTTGACTTGAGTCCAAAATAAAGAGCAAGAACCTCCAAGACCAAAAACAAGTCTTGGGTGAATCCAAATAAAACTCTTGCCAAAGAAAAAAAAATTTTGAAAGGGAGGGTTCTTTTGAAGAAAAATTTTAAATCACCTCCCTCAAGTCAAGTAAAAATTTTGAAAAATGAAAATGAAATTTTGGGTGTCACAACACCTACCCCCTTAGGAAAAATCTCGTCCTCGAGATTTCAGCTGATCCTTGAATAGATGTGGATACTCTGCCTGGAGAAAATCTTCCCTTTCCCATGTAGCTTCGTCCTCAGTGTGGTTGCTCCACTGAACTCTGAATAATTTTGTCGTTTTCTGACGGGTCCTCCGTTCAGACTCTTCCAGTATCTTTACTGGCCTCTCTCTGTAGGTGAGGTCTGGTTGTATATCAATGCTTTCATGAGATAGATGCTTCTCCGGGTTACTTACACATTTTCTCAATTGTGAGACATGGAACACGTCATGGACGTCTGACAGCTCGTTGGGTAAGTCTAGTTTGTAGGCCACTGCGCCTCTTCGTGCCTCTATACAGAATGGTCCGATAAATCTCGAAGCTAGCTTCCCCTTAATTTTGAACCGTTGCAGGCCCCTCATAGGAGACACTCGTAGGTATACAGAATCACCGGGTTCAAAGCTGACCTCACGATGTTTTTGATCATAGTAGCTCTTTTGTCGGCTTTGCGCTGTCTTGAGTCTGTCCCTGATCTGCTTAACTTTCTCCTCGGCCTCTTTAAGCATGTCTGGGCCGAAGATACGGCTGTCACCTGTTTCTGACCAATTCAGTGGGGTACGACACCTCCGTCCGTACAATTGTGACACCCAAGTTTTTATTTGGATTGTTCAAAAGATTTTTTTTATTTGACTTGAGGGGAGTGATTTAAATTTTTCTTCAAGAGAACTCTCCCCCTCAAATATTTTTCTTTATGGCAAAAGTTTTATTTGGACCCACCCAAGATCTGTCTTTGGTCTTGGAGGTTCTTGCTTTTCATTTGGACTCAAGACAAAATGTTTTATGTCTTTCATTTGGGAAAATAACTTTTGAAAATCTTTTTGAAAATGCACTATGGCTTTTGGAAAATCCTTTGCCACTTTCCACAATTCTTTCTTGCCATGGCCTTAGTGCAAATGCTCTCTCCTAACTCCTCCCTCACCTTTGGATCATGATCTGCATCAAATCCAGCAAGTTGATCCTCCCCATGTGATCATTTCCATATAAATTCTATTCAAATAATTTCCTGCCTCCTTTTCTAGCACTTGGGGATTTACAAAGGAACTCCACTTTCTGTCTTGATTTTTGCCACCAAACCTTTTTCCCCTCCTAGTCCTTTGAACCCTCAACCTAGAACCATGAAGATCCACTGGTCTTCAGTTCAAAATTTTCAAACTACACCTGCTGCAAGTTTGGACCAGATTTGTCAAATTTGGTGAAATTCATTTAAAACTCTCTCCAAAAATTCCAAGAAAAATCATGCAGCCTCTCGGTGCATTGAGTGGTCATCTCACCAAGTTACAGCTCCAGAAAAATTCATCTCATTGCAAAATCCTTCGGTCGAACACCTGCAGTGCACTGTCTATGTCAAGTTCAGAAAGTTCAGAGTTTCAGTCAGTGGCTTGCTGTCGTTTTCTTCAGAGAAGGACGTCGATCTCGCTAGTGCCACCGCGTCGCCTTGCTCCTCGTCCCCTCCCCCTTGTTCCTGCACCGCACGAACGCCTGGCGCCTTGCGGGGGTCGGCGACGAGCAGCAGAAGGTGCGTCGCCCCGTGACCGACGCCGGCGGCGGCTTTGCGGACGCCAGCGGGACACACGGCGCCGACGACGCCACCTAGCGCCGCCCAAACCACCGGAGCTCGCCGCGTGGCTTTCCACTCCCCCGAACGCGCTCCCGCTCTTGTCGTGAATCGCAGGGCGCGGAGCGCTCTCTCTGCCGCCGTTGAGCCCATGCGGTCACCTCACCGTGGACCGACGCCATTACGCCGAGACCAGCTCCGTTTAGCTGTGGAACGACTCCAGTAACCTCCACTGATGCTGCCTGGCCGCTCAAACCACCTGCCAATCCACTGCTCCACCGTAATCGCTCGCCGGAGATTCTCCGTTCACGGCCACCCCGTCGATCTGCCTATAAATGGAGGCCCCGAGCTTCAACTCGAGCACCCACCATCCCTACACTTCCCCTAGAGCACGCCTAGTCACTAGAAGAGCCCCGAGGAGGTCTCCTTCTTCGACTCCCGCCGCCGCGACCCGCCACGGGATCCAGCCCGATTCGCCCCCATGTGTGCTCCTCCGCCTCCATTCTCTTGCCAGTAGCTTCACCATGCATCCCTCGTTCTGACCCGCGCCTCAATTTGTAGCTTGCAGCCCTCCACCGGAGTTCCCCATCCTCACCCGAGCCGCCGTCCGCCGGAGATAGTGTCGCCGTCGACGTGGTGCTCCCCGTTGGACGAGTCCACCACCCACCGACGCGGAAGAAGACGCTGAAGCTCTTGGTACCCTCCGTTTCTCCTAACTCGCCGTGGTTCGACGCCGGCGTCCACCGCAGTCTTCGGGCGCCGGCGAGCTTTTTAAACCTGACAGGTGGACCCCGCCTGTCAGCCTCTATTCTTTTCTCCTCCGAACCGTTTTCTGTTGACGCCTTCGGGCAAATACGCTTTCTCCCTTGCGCTTGCGCATTCCCAACCGAAGCGTTTTCTGTTTTCTCAGTTAAAACCCTGGAACTTTTCTGTTTCATTACAGAAAGGTCCCTGGACAGAAACCTTTATAACTTTTTAATAAAAAGGTATTTTTGGGTGATTCTTTTTCTGACAATCTTCAAATTTTGCTTAGTTTTTTATGGGATTTATTTGAAAAATATTTGGCCAAGTTTCTGTGCATGTGTTGGTTTTCACGTTAGTATCCGTTTCGTGATTGCCGTAGGTTCCGGGAGAGGTGACGGAGCCGCGAACTTCGCCGATCTAGACTCCGACTTCTCCGAACCAGGCAAGCATGTTTTGAACATTTGATATGACAGGTGTTTTGCATGTTTGCGTGAAAGTTAGTGCGTGGCATATGAGTGTCGGTAAATACCTCGTTGCTTGTAAGGCAACTACCCGGTTGTTCCAAAGTTGTGATGATCTCTGATGAGAGATGTCCTAATCATGTGGTGACATGAAGGGCAGCAAGGTGATACTGTTGTAGCATGCCAGCCTTGCGTCATCCGACTTTCTCCGACGTTAACGTGGTTGGAGCCGCGTTACCGTTCCTTTCCCCTTCCGTGCTACCACATGTCTCATTGCCAGGATGCGGTTTAGTAAGTTGGTAACCTCTTTCCGTGTACACACCAAACAGAGAGGCCGGGATGATGGTACCTTGGCCCAGGATTAAAGCCAGTCATCCGCTCAGGGGGCATGGGTGTTTCCGGTTGGGACCGAGAGGGGGGGGCACCCCCTTAAAGCGCGCGTATAGAAATTTGATCCCATGCTGCGTGAGGTTGTAGCCTCCCCGTCTCAAGGTTTTTCTTGAATGTTGCCGAGGGTGATCCCTGGCTTCGGATGGTTGAATAGGGTGTGTACTGGTTAGACGTGTTTCTTCCAAAACACCGTAGACGGAACTAGTCCCCGTGACTACTGAAATCCGTTGGCTGTGGTTAAGTACAAACTCTGCAGAGTCAATTCTTTCCAAATCATCGTATCCATGATCAAGTACTGAAAACATTATGTCCATATCTATCCGCGTGGAAAACTTGTTCCCGGTGAACAAGCTCAAGTGGTAATCCAGATTTATTGCTATT
Organism: Aegilops tauschii subsp. strangulata; assembly: GCF_002575655.3. Lineage (NCBI taxonomy): Eukaryota > Viridiplantae > Streptophyta > Magnoliopsida > Poales > Poaceae > Aegilops > Aegilops tauschii. Next base: position 403,577,691 of record NC_053035.3, read on the forward strand.
CCTGTGAATGTACTAACTTTATATTTGTTTCATGCTCGTGATAAATTATGTTCCCAAATTGTTGTATTATTGAGCTGTGTTATAAGCCCTTTATGTGACGTCGCGCAGACGTCTGACTGTGGCGTGTTTTTGTTTCTTACATTAAATATAAGCCCTTTATGTGATGTTGCTCAGACGTTCGACTGTGGCATGCACCGTCCTTATTTTCTGTTATAAGCCCTTTATGTGGTGTCGCCTCGACGCCCGACTGTGGCATTATATTCTGCATTTTCCGCTCGAGGAGTCTTTCAGACACTCGCTTGGCACCAGTATTATTATTCCGCATTTTCCGCTCGAGGAGTCTTTCAGACACTCGTTTGGCACCAGTATTATTATCCCGCATTTTTCCGCTCGAGGAGTCTTTCAGACACTCGTTTGGCACCAGTATTATTATCCCGCATTTTTCGCTCGAGGAGTCTTTCAGACACTCGTTTGGCACCAGCATTATTATTCCGCAGTTTCCGCTCGAGGAGTCTTTCAGACACTCGCTTGGCACCAGTATTACTATTCTGCAGTTTCCGCTCGAGGCGTCATTCAGACCCTCGCTTGGCACCCAGCATTTACTACCTCTATGTCTGGATCGTACTGGTTAACTTATTCATGTACTTCATGTTCGCATTTGTTATATCTTATGTCCGAACTGTCTTGCGAGTACTTTCATAGTACTCACCTGGCTTGTTGATTTGGCTAGATGTTGACGAAGGCGATCTCTTGGATGAAGAGTTTGATAGCGCGCCCGATGCCTAGAGGAGTCCCAGTCAGTCCTGCGCGATCCCGGATATTGGTCACTTGTATTGTTTACGCTTCCGCCACCCGCAATAAGTCTTCTCGAGCCTCACTCCGACGCTCGAAGAGCTGTAGTCTTCTGAAATCATATCACTCGCTTCGCGGTGATATGTCCACCACCGTTATTATCGTGAGTCAGTAGTTTTCCACCCTATCCGCCGTATTGTTTATCGGCGGGCATGTAATAAATTGTTGGGCAGTCTCTGCTCAACCTTGTATTATATTTAGTACTCCTGGTTTTTTTCTTCTGTGACCAAGATGTTGTCTACCAGTGAGAAGGAATTCTTCTTCGCTGGTCCGTAAAATTGATTGGTCTCTCAATAATTATTTTATTGAAAAACCGGTCGTGACAAGCTTGGTATCAGAGCCAGGCTGACTGTAGGAAGCCACTAGGTGTGATCGCTAATCGGTTATTAGCATCTCTTGTGCGTTTTCAGCATTTTGCAATTGTAGCTATTTTCTGTTGGTCATCATAAATTTATGACATGACTACTCAGAATTTTTGCCTACTTTTGTAGATTGCTAGCAGCAGCTGTGAGAATCGAGTGTTCACCAACGTGCCCGAGGGGTTTGTCAAGCTCCTCGTCTCCATCACCAAGCTCGCGATCGGGCCAGCAGCTCGCCCGGAGTTTACACTCTATCAGCACAAGCTCAGTGACGACGTGTCTATGCACCAAGCCGTGGTGCAGTTCAGGGGAGGACGATCTGCTGCTCGCCACTTCTGTTTTACGGGAAGGGCCATGCCTACAGAGAGGCATGCCATGCAGATGGCTGCCCGCGAGGCGATAGCTCGCCTTCGGGACATCCTTCCTACGATGAAGACTCGTCGCTACCGCTACCTCCCATGCCATGTGCCGTACACCAGCCACTATGCGTTTGCCTGCCATCGGGGAGAAAGAGATGAAGCCATCGAGATGGTTGTGGAGTATCTCAAGGCTCTGGAGGAGCCTTTCGACAACCTCGTAGATGATCTTGTGGCTGCCCGCATGGACTTAGTCCGGGGCGGTCCTGCCAGCAGGAAGGAGCTTCTCCACACGGCGCCGCCTCTGACATTCGTCTCGTCTTCAGCCTCTTATGCAAAGGCCGTTTTGGCCACTGCTCGCCGTCTGCCTACCACTGAGGAGTTCGACCGAGTCATCGCTCCTACTCCAGTCAGAGCCGCACCGCCTGCCGCACACGCTCTACCACCAGTCGCCCACGCACCATCACCGCAGCGCAGCGTCGCGCGCCAGGAGCCAGCTAGAGAGGAGGTGGAGGTTGACTCTCCTGGACCGCTGAGCCTTGCCATCGGCAAGGGGAAGGAGATCTTCACCATCTCCGACTGAGAGCACCGAGTAGCCGCGTGTTATGTCTGCTTGTATGATGTGCTGTTTTATCTGTACGCTAGTTTGTTTGGTGTGTTTGCTACCTTCCGAAGTAGTACGCTAGTTTTAATAACATGTCAGGATGTGTACGCGCATCCTATGTGCTGTATCATGTGGTTGCTTTTCGCATGTAAGTTTTATGTTAAGCACTTCTTCTCCATGAAAAATCATTTGTGTTTCTTTGAAAACCTTGAACCATTTTAATTGTTGCCCTTGCAAGATTTTTTTTTTGGGCTACACAGTTTCTCATGGGTTTTGCAAATAATACCCCAGACTGGAAAAATGTCTCGCCCATGGACTCGCTCCATGTCCAATCAGCCAGAAGAGGTTTACGGGACACAGACCAGCAACAATTTCACTCAGGGTCAGTCCAGCCAACAAGACAGCGAAGCAGCACTGTCTCAAGTATGCCGTCTCTTCGAGCAAAGTCAGCAACAACACCAAGAGATGATGAACCATGTCATCAACATGGGAAACCACCGTGAACACTATCAACCACATTCCAAGTTATCCGAGTTACAGAAGACTCGCCCCTCAACTTTTGCTCACACCGATAGGCCGCTGGAAGCCGATGATTGGCTTCATGAGATTGAAAGGAAACTAATTATTGCTCAGTGCTCAGATCATGAGAAGGTGCTTTATGCACCACACTACCTTACTGGAGCAGCCGCAGCATGGTGGGAAAACTTCCTACACATGCATCCCAGGGAACACAACATCACCTGGGAAGAGTTCAAGGAAGGCTTCCGTGGGGCACACATCCCCAGGAGCATCTTAAAGATCAAGAAGAGAGAGTTTGATGACCTGAAGCAAAGAGGCATGTCAATGACAGAGTACAATGGTCAGTTCACCCAGCTGTCTCGTTATGCCTACGACGAGCACATGACAGAAAGCAAGAAGATGGAAAAATTCCTGGACGGCCTGGCACCAGCGCTAAGATGCCAACTGATTGTACACACCTTTCCAGATTTTAAGACGCTGGTGGGCAAGGCCATCACCTTGGAAAATGAGCGCCGTAGTCTGGAAGATATCCGTAAGCGAAAAAGGGACAAGATGACTCTTGCCCGCAGCAACCGAGGCAAGACTGAGGTCCCAAGGACAGACGCAAGGAGGTCCACGACTACCGAGCCAAGGCCCGTCGGACAGTTTCATGCCAGGGACAAGGAGTTCACATACCGTCCAGGGGTCACCTGCTATGCTTGTGGTCAGCAAGGGCATTATGCTAAACAGTGCCCGAAGCCAAGAGACTCGGCACCCAAGCCGAACAATGGTGGAAACAATCCCGCCCCCAAGCGCAACAACTTCAATCCCAACAACAACCACAGGGAGGGTCACCTGAACCATGTGACCAGGGAAGATGCGCAGAATGCCCCAGACATCATGCTCGGTACGTTCCCTGTCAACACAGTACCTGCCACGGTTTTGTTTGATTCTGGAGCTTCCCATTCGTTCGTTTCGAAGAGTTTTGTTTCGCAACATGGTTTTCCGATACTCCCCTTGGAAAAGTCTATGATCATCAAGTCCCCCGGAAATAAGCAAATCGCCGAAGGTTACTGCCAAGGAGTGGTCATTGAGTTCGAGGGACTACAATTCCACGCGAATCTCATCGTGTTGGAAAGTAAAGGACTGGATGTCATTTTAGGGATGGACTGCTTGACCACCAACAAAGGATTCATCGACTGTTTCAATCGGACAGTGATTCTCACACATCATCACGCCAAGACAATAAGAGTCTCCGCTCAAGAAAGGCCACGATCACAGAAACCAAAATTGAACAAAATGGACATTGCAGGACTGAGAAAAGTTCCAGTGGTATGCGAGTTCCCTGATGTGTTCCCGGAAGAACTACCAGGCATGCCACCAGACCGAGAGATAGAATTCAGCATTGAACTAGCACCTGGCACCGCTCGCATTTATAAGAAGCCGTATAGAATGGCACCCTCGGAATTGGTGGAGTTGAAGAAGCAGATAAAGGAATTATTGGACAAGGGGTTTATACGAGCCAGCTCCTCACCATGGGGTTTGCCTGTGTTGTTCGCCAAGAAGAAGGATGGGACACTGAGACTGTGCATAGACTATTTGGCTGGAGTAGCCCTGCTGGCTTTTGATGCTCGGCCTTGATGCGCTGACATGAATCGCAACAAGCAATAAATGTGGCTATATCCCTTTTCATACCGTGCCACCAAAATCTTTCCTGAATGTCTTTGTACATTTTGGTTCCTCCAGGATGGATCGAGTATGGAGCGGTGTGGCTTTCGGTTAGGATTTGTTGCTTGAGTTCCTCAATGTTAGGTACGCAAAGTCTGTCTCCGTATCATAATATTCCTTCATTTTCTGTGACGAACTCTGAAGTCTTACCCAAGTTCATTTTCTTCTTTATTCCTTCGATGCTGGGATGTCCCTGTTGAGCCTTCTTAATTTGTTCCACTAGGGTGGGTTGTATTTCCAGGTTTGATACGGTGCCCTCAGAGACTAACACCATGTTGAGCCTAGCGAACTCTTGCTGAAACTCAGGCCTCAAGTTTTGCGGACCGTCGTTTGTCCGGGCTGGGGTTTCGACTAAGGGCATCAGCCACTACATTTGCTTTTCCTGGATGGTAGTGAATGCCGACATCATAGTCCTTGACCAATTCCAACCAGCATCGTTGGCGTAAATTTAGCTCTGGTTGTGTGAAAATATATTTAAGGCTCTTATGGTCCGTATATATTTCACAGCGATTTCCCAACAGAAAGTGCCTCCACTCCTTGAGTGCATGTATGACTGCTGCTAGCTCCAAGTCATGTGTTGGGTAATTTTCCTCTTGTTTTCGCAGCTGCCTGGAGGCATACGCGACAACTTTGCCATCCTGCATTAGTACACATCCGAGGCCCTTTCGGGACGCGTCACAATATACTTCAAAACTCTTGTGTATGTCTGGCACGGTTAATACCGGTGCGGTTGTTAGCTTCTTCTTAAGCTCTTGGAAGCTTCTCTCGCATGCTTCCGTCCATACAAACTTCTTGTCTTTCTTGAGCAACTGGGTCATTGGTTTCGACACAATGGAGAATCCTTCAATAAATCTTCTGTAATATCCGGCCATTCCCAGGAAACTCCGCACATCTGTCACATTGGCGGGTGGCTTCCAGTCAAGTATGGCTTTGACTTTTTCTGGGTCTACGGCCACGCCTTCTTGGTTTAATATGTGGCATAGGAAACCAACTTGCCTTAGCCAAAATTCACACTTGCTAAATTTGGCGTATAACTAATGTTTCCTTAATTCTCCCAAAACAATTCTGAGATGCTCAGCATGCTCTTCTGGTGTCCTTGAATATACCAGAATATCGTCGATGAACACCACAACAAATTTGTCCATGAATTTCATGAACACTTTGTTCATGAGGTGGACGAAATATGCGGGGGCGTTTGTTAGACCAAAAGGCATCACTGTGAACTCATATAATCCGTATCTGGAGGTGAATGCTTTTTTAGGGATATCTTTCGTCGGCACTTTCAATTGATGATACCCCGATCTCAAGTCGATTTTTGAGAACACCTTGGCTTGTGCGAGCTGGTCAAACAAATCATTTATCCGTGGCATCGGATATTTGTTTTTGATGGTGACCATATTGAGAGCTCGATAGTCTATACACAGTCTCAGTGTCCCATCCTTTTTCTTAGCGAATAATACTGGCGAACCCCATGGTGAGGAGATGGCTCGAATAAATCCTTTCTCCAATAATTCCTTTATCTGCTTCTTCAACTCCACCAATTCTGAGGGTGCCATTCTATAAGGTTTCTTATAGATGGGAGCGGTGCCAGGCGCTAGTTCGATGCTGAATTCTATCTCTCGGTCTGGTGGCATGCCTGGTAGTTCTTCAGGAAATACGTCAGGAAACTCGCATACCACTGGAACTCTTCTCAGTTCTGAAATGTCTACTTTGTTCAGCTTTGGTCGCTGTGACCGTGGCCTTTCTTGAGCTGTAACCTTTACTGTCTTGTCGCGATGGTGTGTGAGAATCACAATCTGATTGAAACAGTCAATGAATCCTTTGTTGGTGGTCAACCAGTCCATCCCTAAAATGACATCCAGTCCTTTATTTTCCAACACGATGAGATTAGCTTGAAACTGTAGTCCTTCAAACTCAATGATCACTCTTTGGCAGTAACTTTGAGCGATTTGCTTATTTCCGGGGGACTTGATGATCATAGATTTTTCCAAGGGAAGTATTTGAAAACCATGTTGCAAAACAAAACTCTTCAAAACGAACGAATGGGAAGCTCCAGAATCAAACAAAACCATGGCAGGTACTGTGTTGATAGGGAACGTATCGAGCACGATGTCTGGGGCACTCTGCGCTTCTTCCCTGGTCACATGCTTTAGGTGACCCTTCCTATGGTTGTTGTTGGGATTGAAATTGTTGCGCTTGGGGGCTGGATTGTTTCCACCATTGTTCGGCTTGGGGGCCGAGTTCCTCGGTTTTGGGCATTGTTTAGCATATATAGTGCCCTTCTTCACCACAAGCATAGCATGTGACCCTTGGATGATATGTGAAGTCCTTGTCCCTGGAATGAAATTGTCTGGTTGGCGTTACAGCAGTAGTTGTGGATTTCCTTGCTTCAGTCCTCTGAACATCTGTCTTGCTTCGGTTGTTGCGAGCGAGGGTCGTCTTATCCCTTTTTCGCTTATGGATCTCTTCCAGACTACGGCGCTCATTCTCCAAGGTAATGGCCTTGTCAACCAGAGTTTTAAAATCCGGGAAAGTGTGTACAACCAGTTGGCATTTTAGTGCCGGTGCCAGACCGTCCAAGAACTTTTCCATCCTCTTGTTCTCTGTCATGTGCTCGTCGTAGGCATAACGAGATAGCTGGGTAAACTGACCGTTGTATTCGGTCACTGATATGCCTCTTTGCTTTAGGTCATCAAATTCTCTCTTCTTGATTTTTATGATGCTCCTGGGGATGTGTGCCCCACGAAAGCCTTCCTTGAATTCTTCCCAGGTGATGTTGTGTTCACTGGGATGCATGTGTAAAAAGTTCTCCCACCATGCTGCAGCTGCTCCAGTAAGGTAGTGTGGTGCATAAAGCACCTTCTCATTATCTGAGCACTGAGCAATAATCAGCTTCCTCTCGATATCACGAAGCCAGTCATCGGCTTCCAGCGGCCTATCAGTGTGAGCAAAAGTTGAAGGGCGAGTCTTCTGTAACTCAGATAACTTGGAATGTGGTTGATAGGGTTCACGGTGGTTTCCCATATTGATGACGTGATTCATCATCTCTTGGTGCTGTTGCGGGCTTTGTTCGAAGAGACGACATACTTGAGACAGGGCTGCTTCGCTGTCCTGTTGACTGGACTGTCCCTGAGTGAAGTTGTTGCTAGTCTGTGTCCCATAAACTTCTTCAGGCTGATTGGGCATGGAACGAGTCCACGGACGAGACATTTTATCAGTCTGGGGTATTATTTTGCAAAACTCATGAGAAGAACTGTGTGGCACAAGGAAAATCTTGCAAAGGCAACAATTTAAAAGACCTCAAGATTTTTCAAGAAAACATAAACAATTTCGTACGGAGAAGAACTGCTTAGCATATATCTTACACGCGAAAAGCAAACACACGATACAACACTCAGGATGTGCGTACACATTCCTGACATGTTATTTAGACTAGCACACTCCTCCGGAAAGCAGCGAACACACTAATACAAACTAGCGTATAGATAAAACACACCATACAAGCAGACATAACGCGTGACTACTCGGCGCTCTCAGTCGGAGATGGTGACGATGTCCTTTCCCTTGCCGAGGGCAAGACTCAGTGGTGCAGGAGATTCAACCTCCACCTCCTCTCTAGCTGGCTCCTGGCGCGTAACACTACGCTGCGGTGATGGCACGGGGGCGACAGGCGGTAGTGCGGGTGCGGCAGGCGGTGCAGCTCTGACTGAAGTAGGAGCGATGACTCTGTCTAACTCCTCAGTGGTAGGCAGACGGCGAGCAGTGGCCAAAATGGCCGGTGCATAAGAGGCTGAAGACAAGACGAATGTCAGAGGCGGTGCCGTGAGGAGAAGCTCCTTCCTGCTGGTAGGACCGCCCCGGACTAAGTCCATGTGGGCAGCCACAAGATCATCCACGAGGTTGTCGAAGGATTCCACCAGAGGCTTGAGGTACTCCACGACCATCTCGATGGCTTCATCTCGCTCTCCCCGATGGCAGGCAAATGCATAGTGACAGGTATATGGCACATGGCATGGGAGGTAGCGGTAGCGACGAGTCTTCATCATAGGAAGGATGTCCCGAAGACGGGCTATCGCCTCACGGGCAGCCATCTGCATGGCATGCCTCTCCGTAGGCATGGCCCTTCCCACAAAACGGAAGTGGCGAGATGCAGAACGTCCTCCCTTGAATTGCACCACAGCTTGGTGCATAGACACGTCGTCACTGAGCTTGTGCTGGTAAAGCGTGAACTCCGGACGAGTTGCTGGCCCGATTGCGAGCTTGGTGATGGAGACAAGGAGTTTGACAAACCCCTCGGGCACGTTCGTGAACACTCGAGTCTCGCAGTTGCTGCCAGCCATCTACAAAAGTAGGCAAAAATTCAGAGTAGTCATGTCATAAATTTATGATGACTAACAGAAAATAGCTACAATTGCAAAATGTTGAAAAAGCACAAAAGACGCTAATAACCGATTAGCGATCGCACCTAGTGGCTTCCTACAGTCAGCCTGGCTCTGATACCAAGCTTGTCACGACCAGTTTTTCAATAAAATATTTATTGAGAGACCAATCCCTTTTACGGACCAGTAAAGAAGAATTCCTTCTCACTAGTAGACAATATCTTGGCCACAGAAGAAAATACCAGGAGTACTGAATATAATACAAGGTTGAGCGGAGACTGCTCAACGATTTATTACACGAACGCCGATAAAACATAACGGCGGATTGGGTGGCATAACTACTAACTCACGATAACAACGGTGGTGGAAATACCACCGCGAAGTGGGTGATATGACTCCTGAAAACTACAGCTCTTCGAGCGTCGGAGTGAGGCTCGAGGAGACTTATTGCGGGTGGCGGAAGCGTATACAATACAAGTGACCAATATCCAGGATCGCACGGGACTGACTGGAACTCCTCTAGGCGTCAGACGCACTATCAAACTCTTCATCCAAGAGATCGCCTTCGTCCACATCTAGCCAAATCAACAAGCCAGGTGAGTACTATGAAAGTACTCGCAAGACAGTTCGGACGTAAGATATAACAAATGTAAACATGAAGCGATTGAACAGATTAACAAGTGCATTCCGACATAGAGACAATAATGCATGGGGAATAAAAGAGAAGTCGGGCGGTAGTCCTCCCGAAATCCCAAATTAAATACTGGGTGCCAAACGAGGGTCTGAATGACTCCTCGAGAGGAAAATGCAAGAATAACAATGCCGCAGTCGGGCGTCAGGGCGACACCACATAAAGGGCTTATAATAGAAAATAAAAGATAGTGCGTGCCACAGTCGGACGTCTGAGCGACATCGCAGAAAGGGCTTATATCAAAAGTAAATAACCAACATGCCACAGTCGGACGTCTGAGCGACATCACATAAAGGGCTTATACGAAAGTAAATAACAAACATGCCACAGTCGGACGTCTGAGCTACATCACATAAAGGCTTATACGAAAGTAAATAACAAACATGCCACAGTCGGACGTCTGAGCGACATCACGAAAAGGGCTAATACAAAAGTAAATAACAAACATGCCACAGTCGGACGTTTGAGCGACATCACGAAAAGGGCTTCATAACTTAACATCTTAGTAGCTCAAGAATTTAAATCATATCCAGGGAATAATCAGGCATGAGATAAACAACAGGGTTAGTCCATCCACAGGAGTAATGTTCAGCCCAGTTTACTACTCATGCTCGCTTACCGGAAAGAAGAATAAACCACGAGGGCTTGACGTAGATAAGGATACACTGATCACTGTGAATACTTGACCATGGATACGATGACTCGGAAGGATTTGACTCTGCAGAGTTTGTACTTTAACCACAGCCAACGGATTTCTATAGTCACGGGGACTAGTTCCGTTTACGGTGTTTTGGAAGAAACACATCTAACCAGTACACACATATTCAACATTCCGACGCCAGGAATCACCCTCGGCAACGTTCAAGAAAAACCTTGAGACGGGGAGGCTACAACCTCACGTAGCATGGGATCAAATTTATATACGCGCGCTCTAAGGGGTGCCCCCCTCTCGGTCCCAACCGGAAACACCCATGCCCCCTGACCGGATGACTGGCTTTAATCCAGGGCCATGGAGCCCTCATCCCAGCCCCTCTATTTGGTGTGTACACGGAAAGAGGTTACCAACTTACTAAACCGCATTCTGGCAGAAAACATGTGGTAGCATGGAAGGGGGAAGAACGATAACGTGACTCCGTCCACGTTAACGTCGGAATTTATCGGATGACGTAAGGCTGGCTTGCTACAACAGTACCACCCTACTGCCCTTCATGTCACCACATGACTAGGCCATCTCTCATCAGAGATCACAGTAACTTTGGAACACACGGGTAGTTTCCTCACATGCAACGAGATACTCACCGATACTCATATGCCATGCACAACCTTTCACGCAAACATGCAAAACACCTATCATATCAAAGGTTCAAACATGCTTGCGTGGTTTGGAGAAGTCGGAGTCTAGCTCGGCGAAGTTCGCGGCTCCGTCACCTCTCCCGGAACCTATGGTATAGCGAAAAATGCACACTAACGTGAAAACCAATGCGTGCATAAAAGTTGTTCCAAATTTTTTTCAAATATATCCCATAAAAAACTAGACAAAATTTCCAGACTGTCAGAAAAAGAATCACTCAAAAATCACTTCTTATTAAAATGTTATAAGGGTTTCTGTCCAGGTACTCATCTGTAATGAAACAGAAAAGTTCCAGGGGTTTAACTGAGAAAATAGAAAACGGTTCGAATAGAAACGCGCCAGCCCGCAGAGAAAACGTACTCTGCCCGAAGAGAGGCTGACGTGGGGGGTCCGCATGTCAGGTTTGAAAAACCTCGCCGGCGCCCGAAGGCTGCGGTGGTCGCCGGCGTCGAACCACGGTGAGTCAGGGAGATCGGAGTGTACCAAGAGTATCAGCGTGTCCTTCCGCGTCGGTGGGTGGTGGACTTGGGCGTCGGGGAGCACCACGTCGACGGCGACACTTTCTCCGACGGACGGCGGCTCGGGCGATGGTGGGGAACTCCGGTGGTGTGCTGCAAACTTCGAATTGAAGCGCGGGTCAGAAGGAGGGATGCACTAGAGAGCTTCTGGCAGGAGATGGGAGGCAGAGGTGCACGCACGGTAGTGAATCGAGCTGGATCCCGTGGCGGGTCGCGGCGGCCGGAGTTGAGGAAGGAGACTTCCTCGGGGCTCTTCCAGTGGCTAGGCGGGGTCTTGGTGGAGTGTAGAGGTGGTGTGGGTACTAGCTGGAGCTCGGGGCCTCTATTTATAGGCGGCTCGAGGGGGTGGCCGTGAACGGAGAATCTCCGGCGAGCAATTACGGCGAGGCAGTGGATTGGCAGGGGTATTAGGTGGCCAGGCAGCATCAGTGGGAGTTACTGGTCCCGTTTCACTGCTAATACCGGTCGGGCATGGCGTGATGGCGCCGGTCCTCGTCGGGGTCGCCGTACTGGCACGACGGCGGCAGAGAGCGCGCTCCGCGCCGAGCGGTTCACTACGAGGGTGGCAGCGCGCACTGGGGAGTGGAAGGCCACGCGGCGAGCTCCGGTGGATTGGGCGGCGCCGGACGGCGCCGTCTGCGCTGCGCCACTCTTCTGACGGCCGCAAAGCCGTCGCTGGCGTCGGTCACGGGGCGGCGCACCTTCTGCTGCTCGTCGCCGACGTTCGCAAGCTTCGGGGTGCTCATGCGGCGCAGAGGACAAGGGGGAGGGGACAGGGAACGCGGCGACGCCGGGGCACTGGTGTGATCGACAACAGACACCGAAGAAACGACAGTGGTTCAGACACTGTTAACTGAATTTGACTGAACCTGATATTGACAGTGCTCTGAAGGTGTTCGATGAAATGATTAGGTATGAAGAATATTTTTCCTGGAGCTGGGGCTTGGTGAGGTGACCACTCAATGCACCGAGAGGCTGCCTGATTTTACTCAGAATTTTTTGGAGAAGGATTTGAATGAATTTCATCAAATTTGGCAAATCTGGTCCAAACTTGCAGCAAGTCTAGTTTGAAAAATTTGAACTGGAGACCAGTGGATCTTCGTGGATCTTGGTTGAGGGTTCAAAGTACTAGGAAGGGAAAAAGGTTTGGGGGCAAGAATCAAAGCAGAAGGAGTAGTTCCTTTGTAAACCTCCAAGGATCAAGATATAAGGCAGAAATTGTTTTTGATAAGATATAAAAGAAAATAAATATATGGGGAGGTTCAACTTGCTGGATTTGAAGTAAAACATGATCCAAAGATGAGGAAAGGTTTATGAGAGTGGATTTGCACTAAGGTCATGGCAAGAGAGATTTGTTGAAAGTGGGAAAAGATCATTCCAAAAGCTATAGGGCATTTTCAAAGAAATTTCCAAAAGACATTTTTCCCAAGTGAAAAGCCTTTTGGCTTGAGTCCAAAATAAAAAGCAAGAACCTCCAAGACCAAAAACAAGTCTTGGGTGAATCCAAATAAAACTCTTGCCAAAGAAATTTTTTTTAAAGGGAGGGTTCTTTTGAAGAAAATTTTTAAATCACATCCCTCAAGTCAAGTAAAATTTTTGAAAAATCCAAATGAAATTTTGGGTGTCACAGCCATGAACCGTAATGGTCCCATTGTGACCCGGCATCTTGAGCTGCAAATACATGTAACACGGCCGTGCCATGAACTTGGCGTAAGCCGGCCGCCCAAATAAAGCATGATACGGACTTCTTATCTTAACCACCTCAAAGGTTAATTTTTCCGCCCTGTAGTTGTACTCATCTCCAAAGGCCACTTCCAGCTCGATCTTACCGACTGGATATGCCGACTTGCCGGGCACCACGCCATGGAAAATAGTATTGGACTGGCTGAGGTTTTTATCAGTCAAACCCATACGACAGAAGGTCTCATAATAGAGGATATTGATGCTGCTGCCTCCGTCCATGAGCACTTTGGTGAATTTATATCCCCCAACCTGAGCAGCCACCACCAAGGCCAGGTGACCCGGATTATCAACCCGGGGAGGATGATCTTCCCTACTCCACACAATAGGCTGCTCTGACCACCTTAAATAGAGTGGAACCGCCGGCTCAACAGCATGCACAACCCTTTTATGGAGCTTCTGCTCTCGCTTGCACAGACTGGTAGTAAACACATGGTACTGCCCGCCATTGAGCTGCTTTGGATTGGTCTGGTATCCCCCCTGCTGTTGCTGCTGATGACCCTGGCTGGACTGCTGATTAAAGCCCCCTTGAACATTCTGAGAATTGGAATTTGAACCGCCGCCCGGGCCATGAAAGCCGCCGGCGCCTGAACCGCCGCCCGGGCCACTGTTGCCATTGAAAGCATTGGTATTTTTAAAGGCCTTCATGATTGCACAGTCCTTCCACAGATGAGTGGCCGGCCTTTCCCTAGAGCCATGCCTTGGACAAGGCTCATTCAGCAATTGTTCAAGCATCGGGCCTGACCCGCCGGCTCGGGGAGGTGGTCTCCCCTTGCGCCGGTGGTTGTTACCCTGTGAACTGGCGTTGGCCACAAATTCCATACTGCCATCAGCCTTACGCTTGTTACCTCCCTGGTTCGCGGGGTTATGCTGGGGGCCCTTGCCATTGCCATTCCGTTTTCCCTTCCCTGTCCTTTCATCATCCGATGCGGGATCCTTGGTACTATCAGAGTCGGCGTACTTGACCAGAGCCGCCATCAGCGTACCCATATCATTGCAATTGCGCTTGAGCCGCCCGAGCTTCATCTTCCGGGGCGTAAAACGACAATTCTGCTCTAACATTAAGACTGCAGAGCCGGCATCCATCTTATCAGATGAATGTATTATCTCCTTGACCCGGCGAACCCAATGGGTTGTAGACTCACCCTCCAGCTGCTTACAGTTAGTCAAATCCACAATTGACATAGACTGCCTACAGGTATCTTTGAAGTTTTGGATGAACCGGGCTTTTAACTCAGCCCAAGACCCGATAGAGTTCGGTGGCAGTCCTTTCAACCAAGTGCGGGCAGTCCCATCTAACATCACGGTGAAGTACTTGGCCATTGCCGCTTCGCTGACCTCCAGCAACTCCATAGCCATCTCGTAACCCTCGATCCATGCTCCGGGTTGTAAATCAGCCGTGTAATTAGGTACCTTCCTAGGCCCCTTGAAATCCTTGGGCAGACGTTCATTACGGAGAGCCGGCACCAGACAAGGAACACCTCCGGTCCTCGTAGGTGTACCCGCATCGATGAAAGCCGGAGGATAAGCCAGGAGTGGCTGGTAAGCTGTCAACTGAGCTGCCTGCTCCGCCTCTTGCCGTGCTCTGTCTTGGTCTACCGCGTTAAAGGCTCCATTATGGACCAGGCCGTGGCCAGGAGGCAAGTCACGGCGTCGGACATTGCTTGAGCCGGTCGCTGAGACCATGTACCTCCTATAACTCGGGCTCCGGCCTGGACGAGGCGTTGAATGACTCCTGTCCCGGCTATAAGAATATGCCTCCTATTGCGCCAGAGCCGTCTGAAGGAGTTCTCTGACCCGGCGGGTTTCGACCGCCATTGGAGTGTCGCCATCGATTGGGAGAGCCGCTAGTCGCGCCGCCGCAGCGACCATGTTTTCCAACGGGTTGGCATAGTGACCCGGTGGTATTGGCACGTACTGAGGCAGGGTAGTGTTCACCCGGGGAGGCCCCATCACTTGGGGCTGAATTGGCGTTCCAGCCCCGGGCGCCATGATCTCTGGCGGGTTACTGGGCCCTACACCAGGCGTGTTGAAGAGGTTTCGAGGATCATAAACCGGAGGGAGTCGAGATTGAGCCTTTTGATGCCTTCTTCTCATGACCTCATTGGACGCGTTCTGATGCATCGTGAGCCGGAAAGATTGCGCCTGAATCAGCTGAGTCTGGGCATCGAGAGCCGCTCTCTCTGCAGCCATCCTGATCCCTTCCGCTGCCAGATCCTCCTTGGCTTTTGCTAGATCCAACCTTAACTGTGCCACCTCCGCGTCATGCTGAGCTTGATCCGCCGGCGCGACCGTAGCGGTTAGCAGGGCCGTCATCTTGTCTGTGAGATCCATCAGCACCTGAGCCGGCGAGGGCACATGGCTTCCTGCCCCGGCGGTGGGGTTTTGAACAGGTTGTGCGCCAGCCTTGAAGATTCCAACCCGGCTCGGTGGCTCAAAGGGGTCCGGAATACTGTCGCCATCGGAACAACCCCTGAGCCTGCCATCTTGAAGTTGGTATAACGAGTCGGTCTCCTCTGTGGATGACTCGTCGTCAGAGCGGGCGGCCGTCTCCTCGCCAGATCCAGATCCTTCAGAGAGTCCTCCATGGACGCATCCCACGAAAGTATGCTTCAAGGCAGGCAGAGTGCGGGCAGGTCGTGCACGTTGAGCCGTCTCGATGAGACCGACGAAGAGGTTCGGCACAAGGCCCGGCTCACCAATCTTGCCAATAAAGACATGGATTCCGCCGAAGGGGAACCGGTACCCGTACTCAATTGAGCCGGCGTCGGGGCCCCAGTTTGCATCGTCGATGTAGAGCTTGCCGCGACGACGCTTGGTCATCCGGCCCACAGCGTATCCCTTGAGCCCTTCGAAGCTGCCCTTCAAGAACTGAAATCCACCGTGCGTTGGCCCCACGGTGGGCACCAACTGTCGTGGAATTGTCACGACAGATGTCCTCGTGCATGGACTTAATCGTGGAGCCATCGCAGCTAGGAAGCTTAAAGGGGTTAAGCGGGACAAGGAACGCGAGGATTATACTGATTCGGCCCCTTATGGTGAAGGTAAAAGCCTACGTCCAGTTGAGGTGGTAATACTTAGGGTTTGGATGACCAGGGAGCTTAATCGCTATGCCTGGCTATCGATCTGTTGTCTCTCGTCCTGAACCCCCGCCGGATCGTCCCTTTATATAGAGAGGTTGACGCCCAGCGGCTCTCAGAGTCCCGGCCGGCTTATAACAGTATCCGGCTCAGACTCTTAACTACTCTTTCCTTACATTTCAAGTCTTGCCATAAGGCGGTTTATCACTACGAGGCTTAAGTCGCCTCCGGGTCTTAAGCCCATTATCGATCCGCCATCCTCAAGCTTGGTACTGGGCTTCACGTGATGATCCTTATGACGTAACCCGACCCCTCCTGGGCGGGTGACTCTGATGGTTATATCCTCAACAGGAACACTGTCCAATTGATCCCTCTGTTCGCTCACATACTATTTTAAGTGAATCCTTATTATAACATGCACACAAATTTTGGGCACTTGTATTCGACTTAAGTCAGTGTGCCACTGTATCTCGTATACTTACTACTCCCTCCGTCTAGGTGTAATAAGTCACATTAGAAGGTGCAACGGGACCAAGGTGCGTGCGTGTGCGTGTGCGTGTGTGTGTGTGTGTGTGTGTTTAACAACATGTGTGTGTTAGAGAGAGCGACATATCGACCTACTCCTACAGAGAGATGTTGTGTAGTGTACGATTTTAGCCACGAGAGTCGGTGCATCCTGTCGTTTCCGGGCGTGTCCGGGCGTGTCTGGTGGGGACATGCGGACAGCTGCCACGCCCGCTCCTGACCAGCCTGGCCCACCCAAAGCCCCTCCATCGCCCGCGCACGCTTCCCGCCCGAAACGGTCAGCGCCTCTCCAAAGAATCGGTTCCGCATTCATGCCCGGGCAGAGCGGACGCGACCTCTCACTGGCGCAAGAGTGATGGTTGCTTCGTCAGTCCAACTTACTGCTGGGTCTATGTGATTTGACAACTCATTGGTCTTTATTACTGAGGTGGTAGGACTGCTGGATGTCCCACGCTTTCGGCGAAAGGAGGTACTACTACTTGATTACAATTTTCTCCATTCTTACAGCAGAGGCATGCAAGAGCAGTGAAAACACGCAGGCTCAGTGATTACATGGCCCACCTAACACTATCACCATGCGACACCTAACTCTTTACATAGTACTCCCTCCGTTCCTAAATATTACTAGATGAGTCCCCGCGCGTTGCCGCGGCAACGGTATATCTCTCTGCGCAAAATTATCGATTTCATAGAACTAAAAAAACTCTATAACCGCATGACAAACGTGGTAGCCAAACTAAATAAACTCACATCATCATTTAGATCATCCCACGTAAGGAAAAAAGATCAGCCAACTCCTACTGCATAATGGGATTATATTTTTCTTTTTGACATGTTAATGGGACTTAAAAGCTCACTTACATGCATGCTACCGGTGCATGCTTGCACGCAGACATGTTGATGTGATTTAAAACCCACTCACATGTATGTGCCACGGTATTTCTGCATGCTTGCATGTGGCTTAGTGCGGAGCCTCTCAACGTCTAGATCAGACGGCTATTATGGACTGATTTACTTCATCTAACAGCTACATCCATTTTGATGATGTGGCTCAAGGAGAGGATAGAGAATTCCTAGTAGTGGGGGCTAGCTATTACTAGTAGATAAGTCTTTGTAGAGATTCCACTACATACGGAACAAAATCAATGAATCTACAGTTAAAATGCATCTATATACATCCCCATGTGGTTCATGGTGAAATCTCTTCAAAGTCTTATATTTAGGACCGGAGGAAGTACTAGTATAGTACGTATTGTAATTTATCAGCGAGATAAATTTGTACAATGCCATGAAGCTTCCAGCTTCTGTTCCATGTATCTTGCGTCCAAGGTTGCCCGTTGCAACATTTCATCAAATACAAAGGAGACTAACATGCATGCTATTGCATCTCAATGATTGACAGATCATAGCAAATATGTACTCCCTCCGTTCCAAAATAAGTGTCTCAACTTTGTGCAAACTTTAGTACAAAGTTGTACTACTACTAAAGTTGACACTTATTTTGGAACAGAGGCAGCTAAAGAAAAAAACGATCCATGCAGTCCCTAGCCCTTGAAACGTGAACCCTGACCAGGCTTCAATTTGCTGGCAACGTTCGAGCTTCCTAATAAATGAAGTTTCCAACCTTTTGACCATCGGATCATTTTGTGCGGTTTCACCAAAATCGAGATGAGCATCCCTGTGGCAAAGAAATTGAAGAAGCGTGATTAGAATAAGATTACTGGGACTAGTTGATGAGACATAAACTCATCACAAATACAGTACGTAGAAGCCAGTAGAGGTATGTGCGGGGCAAAGAAGTAGAGAAATATCCACAGGGAGTGATGTGGGCAGCTGGAGCAGTGGTGCAAGCCGGCTGTAAAGGGAGTTGTACCTGAGGGACGCAGCTCAACCTTGAGGAGGGCGGCGGGAGGCGGCAACTGCCCACGTCGCGGCAGTGAGCAAAGGACGAAGGCAACCTCACCGGCTTTGTGAGAGAGAACGGCGGGGACCCCTGATCGGGACGTGCCGACAGTGGGTTTTCGCTGTCGGCGACGGCCACCGCATCTACACTAAGCATCCACCCCTTCCCCAAGAGGACGTGATCCGCCGGGATGTTAGAGATGTGGCCACAGTCGTTTTGTGCGAGAGAGTGTGAAGAGAGCAACCCCAGCAAGCAACCGTGTAGGCTGGCCCGTCCTGACTATGTATATAGTGGAGCGGTTTCCTTTTCTCTCCATATGAACCTATCATATTGCGTACGTGTCACTGAAGAAAAAAATACTTTATTTATAAATGACGCGGCACCTACTACTCGTTCTCCTATAGCCTTGCGCTTGGCATCTCCAAAATATTAACCTTGTGATTGGCTCTTCGCCTCTTCGGGAAGTCGAGCAATAATGGTAGTGCAGTATATATCGTTCTGGCTATATGAGACCGAATGAATTGCTGCACGTCCACCACGTGGGCGAGGGTCGAGGGGCGAGGGAGAGTGCTACATACGGAGCAAAATGAGTGAATCTACACTCTAAAATATGTCTATATACATCAGTGTTTGGAGTATGTACTAGTAGTTCATATTGAAATCTACTAAAGGACATATATATTCCAAACAATATGCTATAATCTCTATAACCAAGGTAGTAGGGACGAGCAGTAAACGGAGGGAGTAGTAAATTTGTCTCCTCGTCCTGCGAGCCACCGCGCGCATGGGCGAGGGAGCAGGCGTAAGGCGGAGCAAGCTTCACCTCATCCTGCGAGCCACCGCGCCCGTGGGCGGGGGAGACGGTGTACTAAGCAAGCTTCTCCTTGTTCTGCGAGTTGACGGGACACATCAAAAGTACTCTAGTGAATAGAGCCTTGCCTCTAAGGTAGGCCCCACATGGTTTGCCTCTTTTTTTAACATATCACGTCAATTTGCAATTTGTTTGTTCACCCGTGGTAGACGATCCTCCCTCCACCAAGTGGACAACCAATACACGTGCCAAATTACCACATGGGCTGCCTTTTTCGTACAGAAATGAGCTCCACCGTGTACCCGCGCGGGTGTGGTTGGGAAAGAGACGGGAGTACGTGCGTTGTGCATGCACCTCTTCTCTTCGTGCACGTCCCCCACCTACGTGGGTGTGTGTGAGAGATACAAACCGCGTTCGTGAGTGTTTTTTGTTTTGGGGTGGGGGTTGATTTCGTGAATTATTTGTGGGAATATGTGTCGATGACATCTCAAACAAAATTTTGCACACAATGTGTGTGAAATTGAGGCCTATCCATATCATACATAGAGGGTCGGGTAATCCATGAGAAGAGAGGGAGCGGTCATAGCTATCGATAGAGTCGAGGAGAGGATCAAGTGGGTGGGTGCGAGATTGATGAAGAGAGCCATCGAAATTGTGTGTGTGTGCAAGTCAAAGATATAGGGCGACTGGCCTACGGGAACGTTAGAGGGCACATGTCAAGTTTGTGTGTGGCAGGGAGACATGACTAGAGCGCTCGATGTATCAGTGTGTGTGTGGGGGGGAGGGGGTGGGGGAGGGGTAGGCAGAGGCCTAACTATAGAGGTAGAACGACTCGTATATGTGTTGAGAAGGAGAGACCCAGTTATGTCTTGAGGGAGATCGGTCGACATCCATACATAACTGAAGGACGGGAAATATGATGGGACAGGGAGAGAGACGAGAGAGAGAGGGAGGGAGAGGGAGGGAGAGGGGTAGAGTGCTGGATGGGTGATGGAGTTGCTTCTCGAAGATGGTGGGAGAGGCCTACTAGACAAACTGAGGATGGAACTGCAATGTTATCAATAAGAGTGGGGATGTGTTCCTGTGTGTGCCTGTGCGTGATAGATCTGTCGGGACGCATCCATGGATGATGAAGAGGAACCATGTGTTTGGTAAGCAAACCTAACTAGATCGGTAGATCAATTGTTGTTTGTCGGATGAAGGGAGAGACACAACTAATGAGGTAGATCGATTGACGTGTGGGTAAAAACGAGTTATAAGGACCTAGCTAGCTATATGTATAATGAGAGATCGGTCGGTGTACGTCCATTTGTTAGAGGCAAATAAGTCCCAGCGAGACGGATAGACAGAGAGAATGGAGCTAGGAGGTGGTGCGAGAGGCCCAACTACTAGCTAGATAGGGGGAGGAGTGTGCGGTTGTGAGATCGATGAAAAGAGGGGCGAGAGTTTACACGTGTGTCTGACCGTATGAGAGACACGAGGCAAGGACACATAAATGAGGAGATTGAAGGTGTGTGTGTATGTTGTAGGCAGGCATCGCTGGAGAGGTTTATCGATCGGTGTGTGTCGGAAAGAAGTTGTGGAGACTCTGGGAGAACGACCTAAAGAAAAAAATGAATGTGCCCGGTGGATAGAATGCCGAGGGAGGGGGAGGGCGAGGAGAGCGTGTGCATGCATGAGAGAAAGTTAGTGGTAGCTACAAAGGTTAGAGGATTGTGTGGGTGTAAGAGACCAACAAAGATCATAATTTGATATGAAAGTGGATTCATATATTTGAATAGGAGATCATAGTGTTTTAAACATTGCATGCATGAATATAGCGGTGATACACGTGCTATGCACATGTTATACCATAATGTGATAATGCATGGCGTTTGCAACTCATAGCTAAATGCAGAACAATCTAAACCATACTATACATCAAACAATCTCACATTTTATTTGAATTTGTGATAATGTGTGGCGTTTGCAGCTTACAACTAAATATCGAACAATCTAATTAATACTATATATCGAACATTCTCACATTTTATTTGAATTTGTGGTAATGTGTGGTGTTTGCAGCTCACATCTAAATACTTGCAGGCGTAGGGGGCGGGGCACCATACATAATGTGATGAACACATTATACATATGAGACATGGTTTAGATTATGAAGATCTAGCTAGAGCTAGAAATGTAATGTGATTTGAAATAAAAATAAAGTGGATTCAAAAAATCTAGTTCGAGTTCATATAGTACACATAGTTCATATGTAACTCGAGACTAATCATGTGGTGTGCTGTGAAGATAATACACAAACGATGGTTTAACTTGACAACAATGATGATTATAGACCTTATTAAAACAAAGGAACGAATTCACATGCTTTGACTTCACAACAATCATTACTGTAGATCTTATTCAAATAGAGAAACGAATTCAAATTTAGTTCATATTGAAGCGGTAGTATATACGTTTGGAATGCACTAAAACGTTCATTTGAGTAGTAGGTTGCATGCATTATACACGTAGCGAAATATTTTAATTGAACATAACATGAATTCAAAGTTTTGAATGACATTTTTAGTGCGCATTGATTTGGTACAGTACATGTTAGGCTTGTCCGGAAACTTCAACCCGCGCCTTGTTAGCCCGAAATATTTAAGATATATCTTTGTCTCGTTGTGCTCCGACAACTCCCTCCATCTCAACCCACGCCTTGCTATTCCGAAATTACAACACGCGCGAAAACTCCCACCTCCTGTGAAATCCCGACACGCAAAATGCCCGTGGTACTCCTGAACCGAAAGAACCGCCTCAAATCGGTGGGGGTACTTTCGTAACTTACCCCACATTTCGGACAAGCGCGTCTCTAAGCCATGGTTCCCCACTACCATCCCATCCGCCCACCCATTCGTACACCGAGGCCGCGAAAACCCGCGACGAAACCCCACACCCTGCTCCGTCCGCCACCCAGCCGGAGCCTCTTCCCCGACGATGTCGTCCACAGCAACACCTCGATGTCCCTCATCCACCGTACCGGATGAGGACCCGTCGTCAATCTCATCGTCCCGCCGGTTCAGCCACCCCGTCCTCCACCTCCAAGGAGCTGCCCCGATGTTCCCCTCGTCTTTCGCGCCACCTCCATTCCCACACCGCCGTCTTCACCTGCACCACCGGAAGAGCATCATCATCACCGTTTCCTCGGATGAAGCTGCGGCCTAATCGGCGCCACCAAAGAGGTTGTACACTAATCGCCGCATTTTCTTCTTGATTCGATCTCACGGTGCTGCCGGTGCTCGGTCCCGAGCCGACACGGCGCGACTCCATCCACGGCGGCGTCGCCGGCCACTTCCTCCATGGCGTTGCTCCCTCGGCGGTGACGTCCACATCAGTAGGAGCTGCTGCTGCTTTAGCTCTCGCTCGCGCTGCTGCTCTGCTCTTGCTCTCGGTCCCCTGCCTGGTCTGCTCTTGCTTGCGATGCTGCTCTGATTTAGCTACACTTCAGTCGACTGAATCGACTTTTGGGTTAGTCGATTTTCAGGGGGGGGCTCGCCGGGGTGAAGGAAGAACCAGCCGCAGCAGGGAGGGGGGCTCGCCGGAGAGGTACCCCACCATCTATCTTAGGGTTCAGGATGGGGGCGGTGGTCGCCGACGTTGGCGGGGCGGTGGCGTGGGGATCGCCGGAGAAAAAGCTCGGCACAGGGGGCCTAGAGGGATGGCCGGGGCGGCGGCGGACCGGCGGTGGGGAGTGTTTTCGGGGTGGGCGGGGCGGCGCACCACCGGCCGCGGGCGGCGGGGGGCTGCTGTTTGGCCGGTGGTGGCTGGCGGCTCAGGGGGGTGGAGGTTGAAGATGAACCGCAGGCCCTTGATTTCGTATCCAACGGCTGCAAAATCGACTGACCAGAGATGAAAAAGTCAGTCGACCGACGTGTAGCCTCACCTTGCTAGTGCGTTCAGTTTCGACAGCAAAATTCAGTTTCGACAGCAAAATTTAGTTTGGACAGTTACGTTTAGTTTCGACAGTTAAGTTCTGTTTCGATAGTTAAGTTCAGTTTCGACAGTTAAGTTCAGAGATGAGCGGTTGATGTATTTTACATCTAGCACTTTGTGGTTATGTATTTTACGTCATGTATTGGAGATGCTATTAGAATTCCACTCAGGTTAACGTTGTTCGTTGTCTCTCTTGTCCTGCTTCAGCCTCAGCGTCGTACAACTCACCGGAGCTGCTCCAACGACGAAACCCACCATCACAGCGGAGAAGTACCTCGGGCTCCATCTCCAGACGCCTAAGATCTTCTTCCCCTCCTCCGACAGCAATGTCAGCCGGAGCATCCTCACCGACCAACCCAATCACGCTGAGATCGACATGGCTTCGCCAAAGAGGTTGTACACTTGTTGCATCTCTTTTTTATTCTACATGTTATATATATATTGTCTACTGAGCACACGGATTTGTTCCTTTAGTGTCTCCTTGAAAGAAAAAACGTAGGAATTTTAATTTTCACTTGTCCTCCTTCTCAAATTCCTATTCATGAAGCACAAGACTAAGAGATAGTAACATAATAGCATTATAACCGTACATTTTCTCGTGGTTTGACTTAATCTCACCATGCTTCTTTGCATCCTGTGATCTTCCAAATGTTGTGAATCAAACACCCAGATTGGCAGAAATCCTGTGTTTTTAAGTTCTCTGTTTTGCACGTGCATTCCTATCCTATTCCTGTCTATTTCCTATCCCTGCATTGTTGGAATCCTCCAATTCAAACGAGCCCTTACAGAATTACTTCTCTTACAGATAGTTGTCAAAGAAAACCTTGTGTGGTTTGTCCCCCTCCTGCTGCGCCGTCGTCCACCCCAGCTCAGCTGCTCCAATGATAGAAGGGTCCAGCACAGTAGGGATCCGGCCACCAGACTGTCTTTCGCCGCCTCAGATCTTCTTCCCCGCGGCTGGCAGCCATGAAAACTGCATTACCATCATCAACCGAGCAGATGACCTCGAGGACTACACGGGTCCGCAAGAGAGGTCGCACTCTTTCGTGTCTGCTTACGTTATGCATCGCTTAATATTACATGCTACTTTATCGTCCAGTTCACCTATTAGACTCTGAGTCAGCTCCAAACTAATGGTGAAACTTGAGTTTTTAAATGGTTGTGGGGTACATATCGGGGCCGCTATCAATAGTATCTATCTACTATCTGGTTAATCTCTGGTGTCTACTATGAGTTTCATGTTGGGTGGGAAACAAACAGTAAAGAAGCCACTATCTGTATTTTTTAATTGAAGCCATTATCTGCCTGCTATTATTGGTTTTGGGTCTATCCACAGGTTGCTACCATCACTCTGGATTTCTACATGCACTCCTTACATAATCTCACTCTGTTTTATTCCTATGCATGACAGTTATTGTAAACAATGGAACTGAACATGTAGAGCAAAAGAGACGAGCCTTGCGTGGCAATAAAATTTCATGCAGACGTTGCTCCATGGTAGGCGCAAAGCCAGCCCCCCTCCATGCATTTCGGATTGTAATCGAGAGGAAGATATCTGTTCTGAGGGGGATTCAGAAGGAGAAGACAACTCCTATTTACCCCCTGAGGTCTTCGCTCTAACTTGGCATGTTGATGTTGGTTATATCATGCATATGGTGTCTTGCATTGCTTACTTTATACATCAAATATGTCATCTGCTTAGTTTAGACATCCTTTGTGTGAATGCCATCTGTTTAATTTATTCATCATTTATGTGAATTATGCAACGCCATCTTGTTTAGCTAGGCATCATATATGTGAATTTTGCAATGCCATCCTGCTTAGCCAGTCATCTTATATGTAAATTATATCAGGCCATCCTTTTTTTCGTTACATATTACATTTGTCAACAATGTTAGTACATTCAACTGCTCTTCGTGTGCATCAGCCATTTGACACGGTGATGGCAAACTCTGGAGTGAAAACAAGGTCTTCAGAGCAGACTATGCTATCTGACGAAGCGCATATCTCGCTGGTTACGGATAGCTCCGCAGAGGAGGATTCAGAGACAGATGACCAGTCCTATCCCCCCCCCCAGAGGTGTATGCTCTAACTTGGCAGGGTTATGTTGCTCATCTCGTGCGTATGTTGTCTCGCATTGCTATGTCATTTGATTAGTTTAGACATGCTTTGTATGAATGCCACATGTTCAGTGTCTAATTACCATATATGTGAATTATGCATTGCCATCTTGTTGCAAGACATTATATATGTGAATTATACAATGCTATCTTGTTGCAAAGGCATTAGATATGTGAATTATGCAATGCCATGCTGTTTAGCCAATCATCATGTATGTGAATTATATCATGTTATCATTTTTTTGTATTATGTGTTCCATTTGTCGACAGCGTTTGTATATTCAACTACTCTTCCTGTGCATTAGCCATTTGAAGCGGTGATGGAAGTATCTGGAGTGAAAACAAGGTATTCAGAGCAGACAATGCTACCTGCTGAAGCAATCATCTTGCTGGTTATAGAGAGCTCCTCAGAGGAGGATTCAGAGACTGATGACCAGTCCTATTTCCCCCCTGAGGTCTATGCTCAAACTTGGCAGGGTTATATTACCCATGTCATGCATGTTGTCTTGCATTGCTTAGTTTTTACATCATATATGGATTGCCATCTGCTTACTTGCTTACTATATAAATCATATATTTGAATTATATCATGCCATCATGTTTACATAGTACATACACATCATCTATCTGAATTATGGCATGGCAACCCATTTAATAAAGACATCATATAGTTATATCATCTCATCCTGTTTAGTGTTTACAGTCATCATATTTTGAATTATGGCATTCTATCCGTGAATGTGTGTGAATTATGGCATGCCAACCTATTTAATAAACACATTATATAGTTATGTCATGTCATCCTGTTTACATAGTCTCATATTTTGAACTATGTCTTTCCATCTTTTTTAGTTAGCCATCATAATGTGAAATTGTGTCATGCTATCCTGTTTAGTTAGCCATCATATATGTGAAATTGTGTCATGCTATCCTGTTTGGTTAGACAACATAAATATGAATTATTTCATGCCCTATTTTATTCCCCACTATCCATTGCTCCTGTCTATCATACAATGTCTATACTTTCAATTACTTTTCTTGTTTATCAGCCCTTTGAATTGGAGAGCGTGATGGCAGTATCTAAGGGAGTAACAACACGGTCTTCAGAAAAGAAAGTGCTACCAGTTGAGGCAGATAGAACCACGGTTGTACTTGCCCAAGGACCAGATCCACCACACATAACCCAGACTCTCGCAGATTGTACCCCTACCCAGTTGGACAGAGAACCAGCTACACCCCTTCTAACCCCAACCCCGGCAGATAGTAACCCAGTTCCAGTTGACACAGCACCGTCTCCACCACAGAGCACCCAAACACGAGCATTTAGTAAGGGAACCGCAGTGCCCAAAGCACGGGGACCACCACTCCGAATCCCAACTCAACGCTTAAAGGAGAAGAAGATTTGTTCTCAGGTCAGGTTCAGTAGCTATGGTTCATACTCCTTTGCTCTTGCATTACTGTATTTACTCATACCAACTATTTTCAAATTTGAAGGATGGAATTGAAACTCCAATGGCGCAACAGGTATGTTTTAAACCTGTTTCGTTAACTGGTTTGCAGTTGTAACCCGCTTTATGTTGATTTCAGTTTCAATTGAATAAACAGTTATGTTCTCATGTCATGCACATTACAAGTGTTGTTATTTCTCTATAGTTACCCACACTTATATTCTGTCTATTCTGCTTTGTCTTGAACAAATATTATTTGAACTGTGTCTCTATCTTGATTTGGCAACAAAAACTAGAATGATGTAGACAATAAAGTGACCATGGTACATAGATATATGTTTGTTTCATGCTGTTATCCTGTCCACTTTACTACTGAACTCATTTACCAAAATGAGTTTCATATACAACATGGTAAACATGTGATGTGTCTGCTTGTTTCTCTTTTAGAATGCAGACAAAATATTAGAGAACAGTACCGCGTTATCCAATGGTAAAGGAAGTAATGTAAATAAGGTTCAAGATAGTGAGACATCCCTGTTGGTCTCCAAGAAAGCTGATAAAACTATCTTGACGACAGTGAGGGAACCCAAAAGTCCTGTCTTGATGTAGTGTTCGAGTTACTGGCCACTACTGCTGGCACAAGCTCTTCGAACTCGCTGCCTGAATCAGTTCGTCTTCTTGAGTCTCAACTTCAAGTTGAAAGACATCGATCAGATGTGCTGCGACAGGAAGCTGAAGGACTGAGGAAGTCCCTGCAGAATTCAGATGCATATTTTCTGGTGCAACAGCAAGCGCTGGAGGATTTAAGCGCCAAACAAGAGAAAGTTAATAAGCTTGCTAAGCATCTTGCCAGCATTATGGGTACCCAGGATATTGTTTCTTGAGATCTTCTGAAGTGGTTTCAGTTCTGGATTTGTTTTGCTACGGCGTCTATTTGCGCTGGTCGCCAACTTTGACAACCAGTGTATATGATATGCTCCTTTGTTCTCTATATTTGCACTGGTGGCGAACTTTGATGCCCAGTGGATGTAATATGTGTAATAGCCGTGATAGCCTAGCGTTAGTTGCTTTCTTATTTATTTCATTGTTGTCTTGTTTATTTGTTTGCTTGTAGTCATTGCAGTTCTTTTTCCGTGGTTAGCTAGTGGCTGCAATAACCTATTTTTTAAAACTAGGCCACAATAACCATGGGCTAATATTTACCGTAGTGACACTGGGCCTCCTACTGGCCGTAGAAACAGTGGGCCTTCTACGGCCCGTAGAAACAATGGGCCTTCTACGGGCCGTAGAAACAATGGGCCTTCTGCGGGCCGTGTCATCAATGGGCCTTACTACGGGCCGTATGATCGATTGGCCAAACATGGGCCAAACAGACCGCATTATGGCCGTAAATGGGCTAGAGTTGGAATCGTCCGTTCATGGGCCGACCATAATGGGCCATCGTTAATAGGTCGTATTTGGTGATGCTATGAAAATGGCCCAACAGACTAACGGTCCACAAACGGGCCGACTGTAACGACGGGCTGAATTTGGCCCACAAGCAGAAAATGACAGTACCGGGCCGTAAGTAACCGAATGCTGCAAATGAGCCCAAGAATAAATGGGCCCTCAGAAGGCCGAAAGTTAACTTGGGCTGGAAACGGCCCAACGGAATAACGGGCCGTTAATGGGTATAAAGTGATACACTGTTCATTACGGGCCAGTTTGAACACGGGCCATTAATGGGTGTAAAGTAATACACTGTTCATTATGGGCTAGTTTCAGCACGGGCCGCTAATGGGCCAAGAGTTACAAAGGGCCTCATATGGGCCGAAAGACGTCATGGGCTATACATGGGCCAGAAGTGAAAACAGGCTGGAATCATATTGGATGGCCCAGATGACGCTACTGGGCCTAATTCGGATAGGGCGTAATGGGCCTTGCGTTAGCGGGCTGTAAATGGGCTATATGAGAACAGGCCGTTAACAGGCTTTCCATGGCCTGGCCCGCCAGCTTTTGACCAAGTCAAACGGGCCGGCCTTTTCACAGGAGTGGGCCATTGTTGGGCCATGCCATGTGTCGACGTATCATAGGCGCCTTCTGTCCAGTGAGTGGATGACATCTGTCCCAACAATGAGCCGAGACGCGTTTCCGCTAGACAATGATGATTTTACACGTGGAAAATCCCCATTGGTCGGGGCTGTTAACGGGTTATCGGATCCAAAACCCGACCCGATAGCTTAACGGCGTTCCGTTATGGTGGATGCCACGTGTCAGTCACCCTTGACGAAAGCACTTCTATGACGCGCGATTTATCATCATGGAAGTGGACACTTTCGTGATGATAATTTTGGTAATGTCATGGAACACTTCTACGATAGCACAGGTATGACTATCTTGATTCTGTCATAAATTTGTCATGGATGTACATGCAGTAAAAAAATCGCGACCTACTGTGACAAACACGTATCATCACGGAAGTGTATTTTTTTTGTAGTGGGACCATTTATCAGCAAGACATGCGTCGATTCCACGCCAGAAACGTGAGGGGTCGGGCATTTCAAGATGGAGACTTGGTTCTTCGAGTGTATCAGCAGAAACCACACAAGCTCGCTCCTGCTTGGGAAGTCCCCTTCATTGTCACCAGAGTGCTCCACAATGGAGCATACCACTTATACAATGTCAAGCACAAGAAATACGAGCCACGTGCTTGGAATGCGGAGCTGCTCCGCCCCTTTTACACTTAAGCGTTCAGACTGTTGAGATGTAATAAGAAATACCTTCCAGTTTGATTATCAAAGACATAGTTTTTACAGTCTCATAAATGATTGTTGTTCCTTTTTTATATGCCCTAAATCTCCCACTCGGAGGCTTAGCTGCGAATCCGTTTCACCTAAGTTTGAAAAATCCTACCGAGTGGTGAGCAAACCTCCCACTCGGAGGCTTAGCTGCGAATCTGTTTCGCCTAAGT
Organism: Aegilops tauschii subsp. strangulata; assembly: GCF_002575655.3. Lineage (NCBI taxonomy): Eukaryota > Viridiplantae > Streptophyta > Magnoliopsida > Poales > Poaceae > Aegilops > Aegilops tauschii. The sequence continues at coordinate 403,607,579 of NC_053035.3, forward strand.
TTGAAAAATCCTACCGAGTGGTGAGCAAACCTCTCACTCGAGGGCTTAGCTGCAGTCCAGTACTCGCCTAAGTTTGAAAAAATCCTACCGAGTGGTGAGCAACACTCCCACTCGGGGGCTTAGCTGCAGTTCAAATACTCGCCTAAGTTTAAAAAATCCTACCGAGTGGTGAGCAACCCTCCCACCCGAGGGCTTAGCTGCAGTTCAAATACTCGTCTAACTTTAAAAAAAATCATACCGAGTGGTGAGCAACCCTCCCACTCGGAGGCTTAGCTGCAGTTCAATACTCGCCTAAGTTTAATAAATCCTACCGAGTGGTGAGAAACCCTCCCACTCGGGGGCTTAGTTGCAGTTCAAATACTCGCCTAAGTTTAAAAAATCCTACCGAGTGGTGAGCAACCCTCCCACTCGGAGGCTTAGCTGCAGTTCAATACTCGCCTAAGTTCAAAAAATCCTATTGAGTGGTGAGCAACCCTCCCACTCGGGGACTTAGCTGCAGTCCAGTACTCGCCTAAGTCTTAAGGCTCGCCCCGTCCTTACCCGTAAGGGCGGCGAGGTGCAGGTCGACAATGATCTGCCCTTGGAGCTTCGCCACAAATACAACGTCCGCTCCATCCTTACACGTAAGGACGGCAAGGTGTAGGTCGACCACGATCTGCCCTCGGAGCTTTGCCACAAATACAACATCTGCTCCATCCTTATCCGTAAGGATGGCAAGATGCAGGTCGACCACAATCTGCTCATGATTCACTCGACTGAGCTGCGCCACAAAGTCAATAGCAACTCAAAATGCAAGAAACAAGTCATGCGCAAAGAGTCAAAAGATTCAAAAGCAGATTCAAAAACAACCAAAGTTCAAATAAAATCCTAAGGTTCCAGAGCACGGGTTAAAGTACTCGGGCATCAGGCCCGAAGGAGTTTAACGGATACAAAATCACTCGGCATTCCGAGGCAAATTTAAGGCGAGGCACAAAGTTTGTTCACTCTGCAGGAGGAGGGCTTGCAGGCTCGACGAACTCGTCCAGGTCAATCCCGTTAGCAATCTGAGTGGCAGCAGCAATGAAGGTTTCCATGAATGATCAGCAGTCGTGCATATTGGTATTGGCAACTTTGATCGCTGCCAGCTTATCTTCTCGGGCTTCCTTGAAGTGGACACGAACCAGGGACAGAGCCACGTGAGCACCACATCGAGCAGAAGACTTCTTCCATTCTTGCACTCGGCCAGGGAGCTCATTGAGTAGAGTCATCAGAGACTCGAGATCATTTTGAAGTGTCACCCTTGGTGAGAGTGTTGTATCGATACGCGACACAGCCACCTTCAGGCGAGCAAGGTAGCTCGTAACACTGGCAACACGGGATTCCAGTCGAAGCACGTTCATAGCAGCATCATCACCGACGGGAGAAAGGACAGTGTCCAGACCTGTCTCGACCCGCCCAGTCTCTTCTTCAAAGTTTTGACAGAATTCTACAAACCCAAAGAAATAATGAGTCGACGAATGCCTGATGAATCGATGACAGTTAAAGAGTCGAACAAAGGGAAATACCTTCAAGCATAAGGAACAGCTTTTGGCAAGTGCCCCCAGATAAGCCTCTAGGTCATTTCTCTTACGAGAAATGCCTTGAATCTTCTCGTTCAAAGCAACTTTGTCCTTCTTCAGACGGCTCGCTTCTTTGTTGGCCTCGGTGAGAGATGCCTTTAGCTTGGCATTGTCTTCGTCCAGTGCTCCGACTGAAGCCAGCTTCTCGTCAGCAAGCGCGGTCTTTTCCTTAGCCTCCTTCTCCGCAGCTGCAAGGTCAAGATCCTTTTGCGCCAAGGCTTGCTTCACTTTTTCTGAAGAATGTGCACTCGGGTCAAGAAAAGGAACGAAGAGATAATTCGAGAGATGGTCAAGATAAACAGTCGACAGGTCGTTACCTTCCGTACCAGCTACTTCGTCTCGAGCCTTTTTCAAATTTTGACTGGCTAATTCCAAATCAAGGATGAGTTACCTCTGCTTTTCCTCGAATTCGGCAAACTTGGAGATAAGCTCATAGGATTTCTACAGTCGGCAAAAGATACATCAATGAACAAGATCAAGGATCATTCGCTTCCGAGTGAATAGAACTCTAAGACTACTACAGAATCAAACATTCTACAGTAGTCTCGGGGACTACACCCAGTGGGTGCACTTATTATGCCCCCACTGGTTTCTACTCGACATGGCCTGCCCAGACTGAGTAAAAAAAAGAGAGAAAGACATACTCAGACCCCAACTGACTGCCAGCAGTCGACTGCGGTCTCGGGGACTACACCCAGTGGGTGCACTTAGCGTGCCCACACTGGTCCTGATTCCACTCGACATGGTTCGCCCTGACCGAGTGAAAGAGAGAAACAATAAAGACATTTTTTATCAAGACCTTCGCCGAATCACACATTTGACGGTGATCTCGGGGACTACACCCAGTGGATGCACTATGCGTGCCCCCACTAAACCAGAACTACAACCAACACAACTGGGAAAGTTACTCGTCATAAATTCAAACACCCAGTGGGTTTGCAGATGCGAAGTGCAGAATAACAGGAAGTTGCACGGAGAAAAGTTTTCAGGTAGCATATCCTAATAGAACAAGCAAGAAGATAAGAGTTCAGTCGGAAGCCAACTTACCTGGACATTGGCTCGAAGGGCCGCACTGGCGTCATAAGCAGCTTGACTATTTTCGTGCACCACCTTCACTCGCTCCATCATTATGCCAGCTTGGCGAATGGCTTCTGCGGCGGCGTTGGCCTGGCTTTCTGGGGTTGACGGTGCAGTCGCGGCAACTTGAAGTTCCGAGACATGAGGCTGGATAGTTGAAGCAAACACTGCTGCAGTCGACGATGTGGGGCGTTCACTTGATACTGGAGCAGTGAAAGTAACAGAAGCCCGAGTCACATCTTCAGGCTGTTGGGTCACTAGTTTGGCCACCGGCACTGATTGGGACGTCTTGCCAGTTGATGCCTTCTTACTCCTCCGAGGCCTCAGCGCCACGTCGTCGTCGTCATCCAGAAGATCAATGACATGAGGAGGAGCTGCAAAGAAGAGTTAGTTGTTAGAATTCAGTCGGTCAACAAAATGGCTGAGAAAGCAAAGGCAAGTTTGCAAAAATCATACCCAGGTTAGAAGTGACCGTGTCTTCTACGCCTTTGTCATCATCCCTGTAGGCAGAAGTCCTAGAAGTGGCAGCTCTGCAAGTTTCAAGATTCAATCGGACAAATGACAAGGAGAGTCGACAGCATAAATCCTCGATCGAAAAGTGAAGACAAGACACTGACGCCGAAGGGACGGGGAAGTCAATCTTGATCTTGGGCAGGGCCTTCCGAGGTTTTGGTTATATAATCTTTTGCTTCTTCGGGGCCTTCTTAGTCAGCACAGGGGAAGAGGTCCGAGTGCGCTTGGAAGTTTTCCCGGTCGACCTAGCTACTTCTCCACGGACACTCGCCGGGTCGTGCTTATGTTTGGAACGCTTTTTAGTGCGAGGCGGTGACGCAACTTCCTCACCGTTGCTCGAGTCCGCGCTTTCCTCCTCCTCTCCCCCTCCGTCAGATTGCCAATCCATGCTTTCACCTCCACTCACTCCCCCTTCCGGGTCCTGCTCCTGTTCTCCGTTGGGCATCGAGTACATCTCAATGAGAGCCTGAAAGACAACAAGTGGAACAAATGTCAGTCGATTGGCAAAAAGCAATCACATGATAGATCAAAAAACACCCGGAAGATAGAATTGGACCTTGTCTGGTTCATATGAGTTGTCGAGTGGAGGGATTCCCCTGGACCCCCTGGGGTTATCTTTATTGCCAGTGATGCCCCTCAACCACTGCTCCACCGTATCCTCGTCGACTTCTTCTGTGTGGATCCGAGTGGTATCTTCGAGGCCTGAATACATCCACCTCGGATGGTTGCGAGCTTGAAGTGGCTGAATGCGTCATCTGAGGAAGACCTCCAACAGATGCATGCCAGTCACACCATCACGAACGAGCTGGACCACTCGCTCAACCAGCACTGTCACCTCCTCTTTCTCCTCTAGAGCCACTTTCAAGGCAGAGGGCTTCTCGACTCGAGCCATGGAAAAGGGGGGAAGTCCAGTCGACTGGCCTGAAGTAGGCTGGTCTTTGCAGTAGAAACAGGTCGACTACCAACCTCTGACTGACTCAGGAAGAATCATGGCTAGGAAAGTACTTTTTCCTCTCATCTGGATCCCAAGACCCCCGCACATCTGGATCACGTGTGTCCTCTCATCACTCGGATTGGCCTTTTTGACCAACCGAGATCGACAGGTGAAAATGTGTTTGAAGAGGCCCAGTGTGGTCGACAACCCAGGAAATTCTCACACATGGACACGAATGTAGCGAGGTACACGATAGTATTGGGGGAAAAGTGATGAAGTTGTGCTCCAAAGAAGTTCAAGACACCTCGGAAGAAAGGGTGAGGAGGCAAAGAAAAACCACAGTCGACATGGGTGGCGAGGAGCACACACTCACCCTCCCGCGGCCGAGGCTCGGTCTCATCCTCCAGGAGCCGCGCTAACTTGTGGGGAATCAGACCCCCCTCAACTAGATCATCGATGTTGTCCTGCCGGATCATCGACCGAATCCAATCTCCTTGGATCCAGCCGCACGGCAGGATGGATCTCGACGAGGATCCGCCCCGGCTGGTCTTCTTCCCCTTTGCCTTCGCCGTCGCCTTCTTCGCGTGCTCCAAGGCCGATGTCTTCTCCTTCCCCATTACAGTGAACGGAGCTCGAGCGGACCGGCAGCGCTGAGAGCAGAGGTGGACGCGGTGGAGAAGCAGAGAAGAAAGAGAGAGAGAATGGGGCGCACTGTGCAAAAACCCCAATCCGGCACCTTATATGGGGCCATTTCCGAGTGGCCGACTTGCGGGCCCGGGCGATCCTGTCAAATCCTGCAACAGTCGCGCGCGCGATACATGGCGAAAAAGGTGGCACAGGGATCGAGGTGGCCCTGCCTAATCGATCCCGATAACTGCGGCCTCCTCCACCCCGCGCGCTTCCCAAAATTCGAATCCCGCTAGATCCGCGAGCAGCAGAGCAACCTGTCAGACGGAAGATTTTTTTCGTATCAACACCCGAAGCTTTTCAGTAGAAGTTCACTCGACAAACTAAGAATGGATCAAGGTGACTGAAAAAGAAGTTGAAGTCATCATGATTGTTCATTTGATCTCAGCAAGACGCTTCCGAAGCGCGAAAGTTGTGTCGGAGGTATTCTCAACTCCTTCTCCACTCGAACCCTGAACCATTCGGGGGCTAATGATGTAGCTATGTACCTAGGGTAGGGTCATAGGCCTGACCTAAACACCCTCCCCTAGGACATCACCCTAAAACCAGAAGCATTCAAGGGATAGCATCATCCACACGGCCAGAAGCATTCAGCTCGGGGAACCGGAAGACACTCGACCGCAAGAATTATCAGTCGACAGACAGAAGATCTAAAGTCACTCTACACAGCAACGGTCGGGCGTTTACTCCATAGACTTAATAATCATTTTTGTCGCTTTATTACTGGCGTTACCTATAACGCCATCTCTTTATGTACCTTAAACCCCTTGTAACATGTGCTGGCTGGGGTCTGGGCGCACTCTATATAAGCCACCCCCCTCCACTGGCACAAGGGTTAGCACCGCCTATAACACACACGCATAATCCAGTCGACTGCCTCTGGGCACCGAGACGTAGGGCTATTACTTGCTCCGCGAAGGGCCTGAACTCGTAAAATTTGTGTGTACAACTTCTCCATAGCTAGGATCTTGCCTCTACATACCTACCCCCCATTCTACTGTCAGTCTTAGATCCACGACAGTGCCCTCTTTTCAAGTTCTCTCATCTTATCAAGTTTTGCCTCCCATCTCAACCGTTGTGTTGTCTGAAATCTTTCTTACCCCTTGTGGCATTCTTTTAATTGTTTTGGAGGTAGTGTGTTGTTGATTTCGTCAAGAATCATTCAATCTTCCCAAGTTCATGTTTCTAATTCCTTCCAATTTCAGTTGGAGTGTTGTCCAAATTATATCATTCTTATTCCTTCTCTATCTTGTTTTAACCAGAGTGTTTTGTCTATCATTCCTCTTCTAACCGGAGTCTCATCGAAGTGCTTTCATTTTGCCAAGTTCATATTCTATGCCTTCCATTTCCAACCAGAGTGTTGTCATAATTGATCTTTATTGTTCCTTGTACATCTCGTTTCAACTGGAGTTCTTGCATGTACTTCTTGTCCATTGCATCCTTTTTCTTATGTCTTTCAACCCACAAGGTTCTAGTAATGTTTCTTGTTCCTCTTTTTCTAACGGAGTGTTTTCAACTTTGTTCATCTTTGTTGTATTCTTTCTTTCAATTTGTTCAACCTTGCAAGGTTCTTTGGTTTCACTCATTTGTCAAAGAAGCAACTTAGTTTTACTTATTCTCTTCCTATTCCGTTTCTCCCCGTGCCATCCTTAGATCTCCGGACGAGATCCTCTTGTAGTGGTGGAGTGTTGTACTGCCCCGAGACCGATGCGCCAGGTGTCTCCCAGTTATTCGCCATCGTTGCCACGTCTTTCTGCTTGCGTGTTGCATTTTGCCATGTCAGCATGTGCATTGCATCATCATGTTTTCAAAACGTGCATCCGTACGGGTTCCCCCAGTTCTCTCCGTTGTCCGTTCTGAGCCCAGGCACACTCGCACGCGCCCGCGGCACGTCCGATATAGTATTTTATGAGTGGCCGGAAAATTTTCTCGGAATGGGTTGAAAGTTGGCATGCGGTGTTGTTATGTTGTCTGTAGGCCGCCTGCCAAGTTTCATCACACTCGGAGTACGTTTGACGCCCCCACCAATAACTATAGCGGCAGTATAGCCGGTTTATCGTCGGACGTTTTCGGTCTCCGGAAACAGTTGCCGGGCTGCACTCCTTCCCTCTCCTCTTAGCCCAACCTTCTCTTCACAGCCCACCTAGTGCTACTTAACCCCCCTCAAGATCGGATCCGTCGGATCGCGATCGTAGGCTCCGAAAACCCCTCCTAACCCCCAAACCCTAGCACATTTACTATATATGGGCACCCCTAGTCCATTTTGGGCAACCTAGACCCCTTCCCCTACCTCCTGCCACATCCTCCAGCATCCTGCTCGCATTCCGTGCCGGTAAAACCCCTCCCCGCCACTTGGCAGCGCTGCCACGCGTGCCCTTCAAGCATCCCCACCGCGCGGGCCCGGGTCGGGCCGCACCTCTGCCGCCAGCCGTGGATCCCCGCGCCGCCGTCCTGAACTGCCGCCTCCTCCCGTGCCTGAGCCAGGCGCGCCTCGTCCCGCGCTTCGCCTCCTCGCTAGCCCCGTCGCCCCGCGCCTCGTCCCCGCCGTAGGAGCTCTGTCGCCGGCCTCCGACGACTGGACCTCGCCGGAGCACCCTAGGGATCCAGCCGCCTCAATGACCCGGAGCTTCCCATGGGAGCTCGCGCCGGACCTCGCTGCTCCGAGCTCGCCGTCGGTTCCTCTCGCCGGATCTGGGAGCCCCGGCTGGTTCTAGCTCTTCCTAACCTCGCCGACCCTCTCCGCGCCGCCCCTCGCCGGTGTTTGTCGCGGCAGTCGCCGCCCCTGCATCCTGCTTGAGTGGGTGCTCGAGGAGACGACGAACCGCCCCACTCGTCCACTTGGGCCATCGGGTGGGCCCCAGCCACCCGCGGCCTGGCCCAGCCTGCTGCGTCTAGCCTACCCCGACCCACCACCGACCTGGGCCTCAGCCCATGGTGAGGCCACCCCCAGCGCCTCTTTTCCCTTCTGTTGTGCTAGGAGTTTAGGCCCAGCATGTTTTTTGGGTCCCTGACGATTTTATCAATTATCCAGAGAAACTTGTTTTACAGTTTAGTCCCTCTACTTGATGCATATAATAACTCATGAACCATGCATCATATGTAAAACTTTACACTTGAAAACTACTTAGAATTGTGTCTAGTTTCATAATTTGCAACTATTAGCCATGTTTAAAATGTTTTAAATATGTTGTTTGATTAAATTTGCTCATATGCCATGTTAAAATGTTTTATTTCATAACTAATTAACTGTAGCTCGGACTTAAATAAACTTGATATGTAAATGGGGTGGAAAAATGCATAGTTTAACATGGTGCACTCATCTTGCATGTTTAACAACTCTAAAATATGGTTTAGGGCAGAACAGTACCAAATCCATAAATTGCATATGAGGATTTTCTGGAATTGTTGTTTGTTGTTCCGGCCTCATTTAAACTTGCCTAAATAGTTAGTTTACTTATGCTTCACCTCTTGCCATGTTTAATAACATTTAATATTGCTAGGTACATAAACGGGAGAGAATTAAATAAGTCATGTGGTGTTTCGTCAATATGCAACTGCTTGCATATTGAGCTCCACTTAACTTGTAGTTTTGTTTGTGCACTTTGCCATGCCATGCATATTTAAACCGGACATGCATCATACTTGGTTGTGCATCATGCCATGTTTATGCTTGTGTGTTTACCATGTTGTTTTCTTCTTTCCTGTGTTGCTTCTTCTTGATAGTTCCGGTAACGTTGCGTTTGTGAGGGTCCGTTCGACTACGTCCGTTTGTCTTCTTCATGAACTCGTACTTCTTCCTTGCAGGATTTCAGGCAAGATAACCATACCCTCGATATCACTTCTATCTTTGCTTGCTAGTTGTTCGTTCTATCGCTATGTCGCGCTACCTACCACTTGTTTATCATGCCTCCCGTATTGCCATGTCAAGCCTCTAACCCACCTTCCTAGCAAACCGTTGTTTGGCTATGTTACCGCTTTTGCTCAGCCCCTCTTATTGCGTTGTTACTTGCAGGTGAAGTTGAAGTTTGTTCCATGTTGGAACATGGATATGTTGGGATATCACATTATCTCTTAGTTAATTTATGCACTTGCCGCCCTAGTTTCCATCATACCGGTGTTATGTTCCTTGAATTTGCGTTCCACGCGGTTGGGGTTATGGGACCCCTTGACAGTTTGCTTTGAATAGAACTCCTCCAGCAAGGCCCAACCTTGGTTTTAACATTTGCCACCTATACCTTTTCCCTTGGGAGTCATGCTCTCGAGGGTCATCTTTATTTTAACCCCCCGGGGCAGTGCTCCTCCGAGTGTTGGTCCAAAACAGAGCCACTTGCGGTGCCGCCCCTAGGCAACTTGGGGTATCTTCGATTGCCGTACGTAGTGTTCATCCATTGTGCCCTAAGGACGAGATATGTGCAGCTCCTATCAGGATTTGTCGGCACATTCGGGCGGTCTTGCTGGTCTTGCTTTACCATTGTTTGTCGAAATGTCTTGTAACCAGGATTCCGAGTCTGATCGGGTCGTTCCAGGAGAAGGAATATCCTTCGTTGATCATGAGAGCTTGTGATGGGCTAAGTTGGGACACCCCTGCAGGGTATAAACTTTCGAGAGCCGTGCCCACGATTATGTGGCAGATGGGAATTTGTTAATATCCAGTTGTAGAGAACTTGACACTTGACTTAATTAAAATGAATCAACCGCGTGTGTAGCCGTGATGCTCTCTTTTCGGCGGAGTCCGGGAAGTGAACACGGTTTTTGGTTATGTTTGAACGTAAGTAGCTTCAGGATCACTTGTACCTTCACGACAGTTGCGTAGCTTCTCACCTTACTCTTATTTGCGCATGTTAGCCACCATATTTTTCTTAGCGCTTCCCGCAACTCCACCTCATTACCTTATCCTACCAATAAGCTTAAATAGTCTTGATCTCGCGGGTGTGAGATTGCTGAGTCCTCGTGACTCACGGATACTTCCAAAACATTTGCAGGTGCCGATGATACCAGTGCAGGTGACGCAACCGAACTCAAGTGGGAGTTCAACGAGGACCTTGGTCATTACTGTGTTTCATTTCCTGATTGTCAGTAGTGGAGCCCAGTTGGGACGATCGGGGATCTAGCATTTGGGGTTGTCTTCTTTTATTTTGGTTCCGTAGTCGGACCTTGATTGTATTCTGGATGATGTATGTTTAACTTGTTATTTGTGTGAAGTGGCGATTGTAAGCCAACTCTTTATCCCTTTCTTATTCAGTACATGGGATTGTGTGAAGATTACCCCTCTTGCGACAAAACCACCATTCGGTCATGCCTCTAAGTCATCCCTCGACACGTGGGAGATATAGCCGCATCGTGGGCGTTACAATGGGGGGACGCATTTTTGTACGAAGATCCACCCCATGTGATAATTTGACGTATGTAAATTCCTTCACTTCATTGATGGTCAATTAATATAGTGCATGCAAATTGAGAGGACGTGAGGGCGGAAGAGAGACATTACTACTCCACTGCGCGCATGCGAGTAGTTAAATCATGGGTTACTAGTACTTCCACTAGTCTCCTTCGTATTTTGTGCCAATTTTTGACCATATTTGTAAGTAACATAATATTTATGCATGTCATAAAAAATGGCACAAAAAAGGGGGCCAATAAACCAGGATGCAGGCAACATGATTAATTTTTGCCAGGGCTACTGTTGGTGGCCTTTGTATTTAAATATGGACGGAGTGGAGTAGTACTATCTTTATCTTAGCCTCGTAGGGCTCTCCTAGCGCCTAGGCTCGCCTCCCCGCCTCGCCCACTGGATCCCGCCATGGATAATCCCTTAGATCCCAGGATCCTGTGAGCAGCCCTGCCGCTGCAGCCCGCAGCACTGCCGCCTTTGAGCGAAACCCACATGTGTTTTAGAGGGGATCCATTGCTTTGGAATCACAGATCATTGGTGCCGGAGGACATGCCAGGGCGGCATTTCAGATGGTGGGCAGCAAGGGCAAATTGGATCGAGGAAGCGTCACATCGATTGGAGAGAAGTTCCAAGGAGCTGCGCCTGGCGCAGCACAAGGCGGAGGTGCAAGTCGATCTCAGGGGAGAGATGCTGAGGGATGTCAGCATCTGGCAGCGTTGTGTTGATTTCGAGCTAGGGCTAATGGCAGAGATCATATTCACGGAGTCGACTGTGGAGGAAAGAACGCGCATGCCTGCGCAATGCCATGAGCAGCCGGTGCAACTGTTCAAATGGGCAGTAGGAGAAGCCAAATCCCGGGACCAGTTGTTGCGGTGCCGCCGGGCATGCATCGTAGGCTAGGTGAGCTGCCCTCCTTCCCCGCTAGCGATGCAGTGACCTAGTCGGTTGCTGCTGCAGTGAACTTGTAACGCCATGTCGGTTTGCAACCTTGACAATCACTCCATCTATATGTATTGTATTCCTGTCAAAATACTTGGTCGTTTGGAAAAAGATGGTAATTGATTTATCACTATTTTTAGAATGCTTGGTCATGACAATCAACCGAAGCCACAACCAGAAGTCTCCGTCGCGTAATACTTTACGGTCGGTCGCACCAACAGACTGTCGGTCGGACCCGCGTCTCACCGAAGGGACATGCATCGGGTTGTTCTGACATGTACGACCAGTTACATCACTGACTTGTGCGACCGCATTTGAGCAGTGTAGTACTCTCTCTATCTCAGTTTACATGTCTTGCACGTGTACCTAGGTCGTTAATTTGACCAACTTAATAAGAGGCATACATTACGAAAAATATATCATTACAAACTTTAAATATTCTTTTTTTAATGATATACTTTTTATGTTAAACAATTTATTTTATATAAGTTACATTGACGACCTAGATACACGTGCAAGCCTTGTAAACTGAGATGGAGGGAGTACTTGAAATTTATGTTCCACTAAACTCATCGGGAGCCGTTTCGGGCCTTGAAACCAAAACCATCAATTAATCTTTACCTTGTTCCCATCACATCCCAAAGTACTAGTGCTACAATTAAGTGCAAGCCTGCTCACACCTACTAGTACGTACCAAAACTAAACGTGTTCCCACTATGCAAGTTTTAGTACTAGTGCTAATAGTACTTAGGTTATAAAAAGGGGAACTACCTAACCGAAAATTACTCTAACTTCCTCCTCATAAGTCCTTCTTCTTCGTCCGTCCTTGCCATGGCTGGTGTGCAGAGCTCTAGGTCGAGAACTACTCGTAGCAAGGGAGCGGCAACCAAGGCTGTGGAAAAAAGAGGGCTCGCCGCCACGCAGAGACCTCGAAAGATCTCTCACGGACAGGCGATGGCTCCCAGGAGCGCCCTAGCCGCGGAGGCGAACATGCCGAGCTGGCGGTGCTGGAGTCATTATCCCTCGATGGCATGCATGATCAGCTCAATAAGCACCTCAATAAGCAGAAGGAGTTCATGCACGGCTTGGTGGAGCTGCTAAAGGAGATCCTTGACGACATGCCCGCTGAGCTCAATGAGCAGGGGGAATTGACCGCCGGCTTGGTGATGCTGCTGAAGAAGAGCATTGCCTCGGAGAAGAAGGCGACCAGCGAAATCATGCAACCTCAAGAGGACAAGGCGAAGCTCTACCACGACCTCGACCCACTGAAGGAGGAGAATGCCGGCTGGAAGAAGCTGCATGAGAATAGTAGTTCCTCGATGAAGATGCTGCAGGCCCTCGTCATGGAACAGAAGGAGGAGTTGGCGAAGCTCCGCATCAAGCACCCGACTGCTGTCAAGGTATGTAATGCGGCTGTGGAACAGATGATGAAGGCTCGCGTCGAGAAATCCCGCGTCATGGACAGAATGAAGAAGATGGCGGAGGAGACGCGCAAGGATATGGAGGTGGTGGAGGCGATGAAGAAGCAGTTACGACTCCGCGGCCAGCAACCCTTCATGTAATAGAGAGCAGTGCCCCATACTTGTGTGTGCGTCTTCCTTCTTTTTTGGGGTGATAATCTTCCTTCTTCTTTTTCTCCTGTGTTTCTTCTTTTGCTTCGGGTGTTTTGCCGCACGTGTCACGTTCTCTGCAAGGCATGAATAGAACAATGCAAACAATGAGATGACTAGCAAATTGGATCATTTTTTATCACCATATGGCACTGGGCTGTCGTGTTTCATGCTCCTCCGTCGTACTACTCCAGTGGAAAACTTGAGTATACCGCACGGTTCTTTGCTCCGCCTCAGGTCGTCGGCACATTTATACGAGCAGTCAAATCACAAGGCCCCGCCTTCCAACAGTAATGAGCCATCAAATCACAAAGGCCCTCGCCTCTCTTGAAACCGACCAAGCTAGACTACCCCGCCCTCTAGCCTTTTTAAAAAATGTATACTTTTGTACAGTAGTAGTATCGATGGATTGCGCCATGGAGAAAAACTAACAAGATGAAATTAAAGAAAAAAGGTGATACATATAGAGAGCGCTCGTCACCAAATTATGCATATAATACTATTAAAAAAGCTAGTACATGCTTAACTTGGGTGCTAAATTATATTAAAGAAATTAGCATACCTATTTAATTCTTGGGTTCTTATTATTTATGCCACTAGTTGTGTATCACTACTCAGTTTTGCCATTAGAAGTTACAACTACTCAAAAATGCCATCGATCCATGAGATGCCTGCTCAAAAATACAATTAGATATCTCAAAAATGCCATCGTTAAGATAGATGTTTGCTCAAAAATGACATTAGACATTATTATTTTCACGTCAAACCCGTTGACCATGTTATATGACAAAAATAAGCCGATTCTCACAACGATAAGTGTGGCCCCGCTTGTCAGGACTAACCAAGCAAAAAAATTATAGGAAAATAAGAACGCTGTTGGGATCAAGTAGCCCCACACTTTATTTTACTGTAGTGAGATAAAGGGAGAGCTGGCATGTTGGTCCATCGGTATTTATGTCATTATAACATGGCCAAAGAGATATGAGTCACAATAATGGTGTCCAGCACAACACACCCCTCAAAAAAAACTAAGCACCGTGAAATTCTTTGACAACTAAACTGCTGGCTATATGATGTTGGCCATATATATTATACGTATATAATGTGAAGAAATGAGTGGTAGTACTATACCAACTAAAAGATGAACTGTAAGAAATACTAGTATGTACGTACTAAAGAGTTAAAGTAACGAGAAGGAACATAACATAGTTCTGCTGGGGGCTCAGCACAACATACCCCACAAATAAAACTAAGCACACCTGAAATTAAACTAAGAAACTAATCCGGTAGACACTGCATTGGAACCACCATGAGCAACGACACTGCCACCTTACTCGGACTCCTCGTCCACATGCTCGACTTCGTCCTTGTCCCTCTTCCTTTTGGCCGATACTTCTTTGCTTGAACCGCACACTTGGGTCTTGCTCTTCGTCCAACCATTGTAGATATTGAAACAAAGGTAGCCATCCATTGCAGCGTAGCGGATGTGGTCTATATCTAGTACACTCCACTCCCATGCATGATGAAACTTGAACAGAGGTTTCTTCAGTGTACCGTACGATGGATAAACCATGGCTCCTGCCAGGGTCAGCATTGAAGGCTGATCACAGGAGGGCACCAGCCCTTTCTTCTGGAGGTCGAAGGGGTTGCCTACAACGAGGCCTATCCATTCCAGGACATCCTTGTCGTTCCTAGAGTCTACAGTAACAAATTTGACTCAGCCGTCCTTGAGGAAGTTCTTAAAATCCTGGCACTCAACGTCAGCATGGCATATGTGGTAGACCAAGCATAAGTCATGCACACAAACCTGGATCACGGCAGACTTCTTATTCTCTGCCTCCTTTAGAGTCTTCTCACTTTGCAGGACTATGTGGTACTCAACATCTAGCCCAGCGACCCAATCATCCTTTGAGTTTTTGAATATGCGTCTGAAGCGAGCAAGGCATCCTTTCACCGCCGCGGAAGAACGGGTGTAGATGACGTCGAACTCATCGCCGGTGATGGTTCTATCCTTGTACTCACTGTCGATCATGGAGATTTGGGACACCATGGATTTTGGGGGAGGGTTAGGATTAGTGTAACTGCCGTAATGTGAAAGGACGGGACGACTAGGAGTGAACTGCCGTAATGTTAAAGGACGTCCTAGGACGAGTAGGAGCGAACTGCCAGCGGTTTTTGTAAAAATGTTGAGTGGGGCGTGCGAACGGCAGGGTAGTGGCTTTCCTGGTGGATAAATGGATTCATGCACAGTACTATGGGGGCCCAATTAGATGTCATGTCTACTCGACACCCAATTAAATAGCTTTGGATGTCATGTCAAGCATCGGGAAAATTACAGGTGACACGAAGCTTTCCATTCTCCCATTATACGGGCTTCCGAGAGCCCTTGGATCTGAGATCGAACGGTTGCATGGCGTGATTCTAGACCGATGCACTAGTAGAAAACATGGCTTTGGTTCGGCCAGAAAAGAGCATTAATCCCGGTTGCATTACGAACCGGGACTAATGTGAGCATTAGTCCCGGTTCGAGCGGCTAGGGCACCGTACAGGCATTAGTCCCGGTTGGTGCCACGAACCGGGACTAAAGGGTGTGATGCCCATTAGTACCGGTTCATGGCACCAACCGGTACTAAAGTTTAGACCTTTAGTCTCGGTTCGAGCCACCAACAGGTACTAATGGGGTTTGAGGCATTAGTACCGGTTTTGTGGCACGAACCGGTATTAAGGTCCCATTTTCAAACTTTAGCCCCCCCCTGTGGATCGCCTTTTCAGTTTTGTAAAAAGCAAAAGAAAATGATAAAATCTTCAAAAATTAAAATCCTTCCAGATTTAGTTATGTTACTACATGTACTTGTTAGGAAAAATTAAAAACTTAAATTTGGACATGTTTTGCAAAAAGTGTAATGAAAATGTAAAACGGCTATAACTTTTGCATAAGATGTCATAAAAAAACGTATAATATATCAAAATGTTCAGCACGAAAATCCGCATCTGATTTTGACTGCCTACGGCTTGTTTGCAAACTTTTAGAATCCTCAAATTCTAAAAGGAAAAAGTTATGCTCAAATTTCAGTTTTTTTGAATTTTTGTTAAATCTGGTCAAACTATGGTCAAACTACTTATTCAAGAAGTATTAGTGTTACTAAATAATTATTCAGGAATATTAGTGTTACTAAATAATTATTTCATTTTTTTGAATTTTGGTCAAATCTGGTCAAATTGTGGTCAAACAATGGTCAAACTAATTATTCAAGAAATATTAGTGTTACTAAATAATTATTTCAGTTTTTTTGAATTTTGTCAAATCTGGTCAAACTGTGGTCAAACTATGATCAAACTATGGTCAAACTACTTATTCAAGAAATATTAGTGTTACTAAATAATTATTGTTTTTTAGAACAATAGTTTCAAACTCAAACAGTGAAATGTGTGACTTCATGCTCAAGCTAAATTCCTGAGGGTTAATAGGATTGACATCTTACTATTGTCAGGAAAACAACAAATGCAGACTTGGAAACGAGGGAGAATAGAACCCAGAAGTTAAGCGTGCTCAGGCTGGAGTAGTGAGAGGATGGGTGACCGTCCGGGAAGTTAGATGATTTGGAATGATGAGGGGTGATTAGAGATTAGAGGTTAAATTGAGAAGAGATGAGGGGTGATTAGATATTAGAGGTTAAAATAATACAGGAAATTGAAATAAAAAATAATAATTTTTTTTTTTCAAAAAAAATCATAAAATTTCCTTTAGTACCGGTTGGTGTTACCAACCGGGACTAAAGGTGGACCTCCAGGCAGCGGCCACGTGGAGGGCCTTTAGTCCCGGTTCATGTAAGAACCGAGACTAAAGGGGGAGGCTTTAGTAACGACCCTTTAGTCCCGGTTCCAGAACCGGGACTAAAGGCCCTTATGAACTGGGACTAAAGGCCCTTTTTCTACTAGTGATGGGTGCATATCCTATCCTGGAGGGTCATTCTGCAAATTTTCAGCAACTTAGCATGCGACCATTCGATCTCAGATCCAAGGGCTGCCAGCAGCCTGTATCATGGTCGCACCTACCACGACCGTCGCCTCGCTCGTGCGATCACGCCCTTGGAGATTTAACACGGTGTGTTAGGCTATCTGATGTTGGCATGTCATACATAGTCATCACTTAGTCACTCATAGAACAAGGTTAGCTATAAGGTTGGCCATAAGAGTATTTTTTTTACTTCTCTCTATGTCTTTCATCGTAGTATTTATTGCATTTGCCAAGGAGTGACCTCTTCCAATGAAATGGTAGTCTCAAGTCATTAAAAGCATGCACACCCCACATCTCTTATTGGTTGATATGTCAAGAAACAAGAAATGATGTACTCCCTCCTTTCCGGTTTATAGGGCTTATCTCAACTTTTTTGTTTTTCCAATTTATAGGGCTCTTCTCAATCTAATTTTAGTTTCCGAGACGCATTAAATATTTGCATCTAAGAATTAAAAAGGAACACACCAATGCATGTAATGTTTCTACTTATCTAGTGGCCAAGCATGCATGCACTGTAATTAATCCAATTTAATGCATGAGTTTAATTGGGGTAGTTTTGTAAAGTAGGAGATACATTCCTCCACTCACAAAATGCCTTGATTGATGAGATTTCAGATTTGAGCCTTATAAAGGGAAAAGAGGGAGTAGAAGTTAATGCACCGCGCCTAAGTGTTTTAGGATTATTTGGTTTTCGTAAGATGACTTGCACACCTAGACGAAGGGAGTAATTAACTTGCCACATCAGAGTTTATGCCTATGTGGCAGGCTTAGCACCTGTACGAGCAAGTAAAATAGTGGGCTATAAGCCCGCTTACATGGAATTTTTGCATATGTGGAGGAAAGAGGCAAGGAAAAACTAGAGGAGTAGGCTCTCATGCAAGAGCCAGCCTCTACATGGTGGAGAATTGGGAGAGGCACCTGTATACCATGGAGGTGGTCAGGAATCGGGAGACTCACGCCGGTCAAAGCGCCGCAGTTAAAATGATAAAATGGCAAGTCAAATCACGGGGCCCCACCTGTCCAGCAGTAACTCGCTGTCAAATCACACAGCCCTACTTTTGCAGCAGCCTACTCCCTCATCTTCTCGCGTCTCTGTCAAACCGACTAGGCGGAACTGCCCCGCCTACCGCGCGGGAAAAGCCCTGCCCTTGACTTTTAAATAGTACAGTATACTAATATTGTATCCATGGATTGCGCCATGGAGCAAAGCCTCAAGAAAACATCGGTACACATGTAAGGAGTATACAGCACGCCCGTCGCGTTCGCGTGGTACCCCAAACGGTCGTTCGGTCTGGCACGCCACTCTCTGAATGGAACACGCGTCATATTGCGTTTGCACACACATGTGGGACCGTAGTCGAGAACCGACCATAGGCACAATCCCTGGCCCCACAAGTTGGGTGAGTTAATAGGAGAGATAGACGAGCGATAGTACTAGAGAAGTGTTGTACAAAGTTGGTGCCAGGATGATCCCTGCATGACATGGAAGATCAGTTCGTCCATGCATGTGACCAGACTCCAGCAGACACGCCTGGATTGGCTATCGTCTACATATCGCATAGGCTGTGTTGTACAGGGTTGTAGTTCTGATGAGAAATCTAAAAAAAGGTTTCTTGTCATCTCGCAATATTAGGTGTCATGTGCTTCGGATCACTGCGAGGTTTAAACAGCGACAACTGAGTTCCTCCAAGGCGCTACTCATTGGGGCACATGCACAAAGACTACTCGACTGCCACCTAGGTCAAGCCGGCTATGTTAATTAGGACATCTATCGACGGACCCCTTTTCTACGAGTTTATCTTTAATTTGAGCTTTGATCCTCGTCTAGTTTGTCCGTCGGGATTCATGTTGTCTCCTTTGGGCAGTGAGGTTATGGTTTCTTGTCATGTGGCATTTTTTGTGTTATATGTTATAATCCGGTGCTTTAGATCAAAATGACCACAACTGCGCCTCCGGGGCACGTGCATGAAGTCTTCTCGACAGTCATTGACGAGGTCAAGCCGGCTCCGGTAGACAAAAGAAAACTAGTACTCCACTATATAGGCAGGAGCCTCCGCGCTTGCTTTCTAGTGTTGCTCTCTTCACACTGTCTCATCCTCTCCAGATCCAAACACGATAGCGGTGGCCACACTCTCTCTCTTTGCTCATCGATGGTCATAGATCCAGCCGGATCCTCTCCGCCGGGGAAGGTGAGAAGGTGCAACGTTCAAGCGGTCATCCTGGGCGATGGCTTTTACCCAGTGACGGCGCGTCCCGATTAGCATGCCTTGCCGTTCTCTCCCAAGCACCGCTGGCTAGGGAGGGCCTCCGACCCCTTCTTCCTCGCTGCCGTAGTGTGGGCAGATCCGGCCTCCCGCCGCCCACCTAGCGACATCCCGGCGACCCTCAGGTATAACTTCCTTGGAAACCGGCCTTGCTCTACTTCCAAAGCTCCTGACTTCACTGCATTTGTATCTTGTACTATTTCCCAGGCCCCGTCGTAGATAGGATCGATCGTGTGATGCCCGGATAGTTAAGCTACAGTAATCCCACGTCAATGATGCCACATCACCAGGATACTGTTGTTAAATCTCGCGTTAGTTCGAAACCGATTCAAATTCAAATTCAAAATCGAATCAAGCGGTAAAAGTTTACAAACATTAAAACTAAAATGTCCAAAATGTGTCAAATAAACCTCAAGATAATACTAGTGGGGAAACCACACTTTTATAAAATGTTTAAAGGCTCTAAAGTAATTAAAACAGCAGCTATGCCAATTAATTAAATGCCTTTTAAAAATTATAATAATGCAAACTATTTTTAATTAGGTGTCAAACTTTTTAGGGCAGTAGAATAAGTTATAACATTTATCTAGGAGTTGCATTTATATTTTATAAAAGAAAAGTTAAAAAAAAGAAAAGAAATTAGATAAAGAAAAGAAAACAGAAAAAGAAAACAAAAGAACCCCCCTCTCCCTGGGCCGAATGGCCCAGCTAGCCACAGGCCGCCCCAGCTGCGGCCCAACCCCACTCCCCTTATCCACTCACCCCCCCCCCCCCCCAGCCAAACCCTAACCCAAACCGAAGCCCGCCCACTCTCCCCAATCCTCTCTCTCTCTCGCTCCCCCTCGATCCCCCTCTCCCTCCCCCGTTCTGGATCGGGAGCGGGCGCCCCCGACGCCACCCGTCGCCCGCCTCGCCGCCCCTCCTGGCCTCCTCGCCGCCGCCCCAGTCCGCCATCGCACTCCGCCGTCCAGATCGAACCGCGCCCCGTCACCCCGACGTCGTTCCCCACGGCGTCGCCCCCTGCTTGGGTCAGGTCGGGGCCGACCGACGCTGCCTCGACCTCGACGCCAACCGCCGTGGCCGGACCCTGACGCCGCCGCCACCGGACCGCCTTGCCTCCTCGCCCTCCTCTTCCTCGCGCGACACCACCTGAAGCCGCGGCCATGCCTCATCGTCGTCCCGACGCCCCCGCCCGAGGACCTCGTCGGAGCTCCCTCGCCGGCTTGCTTCCTCCTGCTCGCCGGCCTGCCTCCACTCCGTCTGCGCCGTCCCCGTCTTCCTCCCCACGGGTCGCCCCCGATCCTCGACGCCCTTGTGCCCCTGCTATCGCCGGTGAGGCCCCCGGCCTCCCTTCCCCTCTGTTACTCGCGCCGTCCCGCTGACGTTCACGCGCCGCCCGGTGCTCGTGCTCGCGGTGAGCACGTGCGCACCCGCGCGGTGGCCTCGCCTGTGTCCGCACCGTCGTCCGCCCCGGCGCGCTCCGCGCTCGGCCGCGCCGCGCCTCACGCCCGCGGCCACCTCCGGCGCTCCAGCGCCCGCCGTGCCCCTCCCTTTTTGCCCCGCCGTGGCGTCGCCGCTGCCAGGCCGGCGCCGCAGCGCCCGCTTCCCCTGGGCCCGTTAAGGCCCTCGGCCACTGGACAACGGGGCCCAGCCGCCAGAACGAAAATAAAAATAAAAATAAAAAAATAAAAATAAAAATAAAAAAATAAAATTAAAATTAAAATTAAAACAAATAATAAAAATAAATTTAATTAATTAATGAATTAATTAATTAACTAAATTAATTAAGTTAATTAATCCTATTGAATTAATCTAATTATTAACATGTTAACCTAAACAGAGAATGACAGGTGGGTCCCACTTGACCCACATGTCACTTTGACTTAGTCAACCCCAGTTGACTGCTGATGTCAGCATGACATCATGCTGATGTCATAAATCCAATTTTGAACTAACTTAAATGATTAATTAAATTCCAGAAATTAGTAAATCTTATGAAAATCATATCTTTTAAACTGTAGCTCAGATGAAAAAACTTTGCACATGAAAGTTGCTCAGAACGACAAGACGAATCCGAATACGCAGTTCGTTCGTCCGCCATGCGTCCCTAGCATAGTGAACCTGCAACATTTCACCTCCGGTTCATCTGTCCGAAAACGTGAAACACCGGGGATAGTTTCCCGCATGTTTCCCCCCTTCACCGGTATCACCTCATACCGCGTTAGAACACGTCTAGCTCTGCCTGTTGTCCTGTTATGCACTTGCTTGCTATGTATTTACTGTTTCTCCCCCCTCTTCTCTTCGGTAGACCCCGTGACGATGCTGATGCCCCTGTGGTCGACTACGTCACTGACGACCCCTCCTACTTGCCAGAGCAACCAGGCAAGCCTCCCCCTTGATCACCAGATATTGCCTATTCTTCTCTATACTGCTTGCATTAGAGTAGTATAGCATGTTACTGCTTTCCGTTAATCCTATCCTGATGCATAGCCTGTCATTGTTGCTACAGTTGTTACCCTTACCTGCTATCGTACTGCCTAGTATAGGATGCTAGTGTTCCATCAGTGGCCCTATACTCTTGTCCGTCTGCCATGCTATACTACTGGGCCGTCATCACTTTGGGAGGTGATCACGGGTATATACTATATACATTATATACACAACACATGTGGTGACTAAAGTCGGGTCGGCTCGTTGAGTACCCGCAAGTGATTCTGATGAGGGGGCTGAAAGGACAGGTGGCTCCACCCCAGTAGAGGTGGGCCTGGGTTCCTGACGGCCCCCGACTGCTACTTTGTGGCGGAGCGACAGGGCAGGTTGAGACCACCCAGGAGAGAGGTGGGCCTGGCCCTGGTCGGCGTTCGCGGATACTTAACACGCTTAACGAGTTCTGGGTATTTGATCTGAGTCTCTCCATTTGGTCTATACGCACTAACCATCTACGCGGGAGTAGTTATGGGTATCCCGGCGTCGTGGTATCAGCCGAAGCCTTCGTGACGTCAGCGACTGAGTGGCGCGCGCCGGATTGGACTGGAACGCCACTAGGCTAGGTCTGCTTCCGGCCGCATACGCAACGTGCAGGTGTGCATAGGGCGATGGGCCCAGACCCCTACGCGCATAGGGTTAGACCGGCGTGCTGACCTCTCTGTTGTGCCTAGGTGGGGCTGCGATGTGTTGATCTTACGAGGCCGGGCATGACCCAGAAAAGTGTGTCCGGCCAAATGGGATCGAGCGTGTTGGGTTATCTGGTGCACCCCTGCAGGGAAGTTTATCTATTCGAATAGGCGTGTCCCTCGGTAAAAGGACGACCCGGAGTTGTACCTTGACCTTATGACAACTAGAACTGGATACTTACTAAAACACACCCTTCCAAGTGCCAGATATAACCCGGTGATCGCTCTCTAACAGGGCGACGAGGAGGGGATCGCCAGGTAGGATTATGCTATGCGATGCTACTTGGAGGACTTCAATCTACTCTCTTCTACATGCTGCAAGATGGAGGCTGCCAAAAGCGTAGTCTTCGACAGGATTAGCTATCCCCCTCTTATTCTGGCATTCTGCAGTTCAGTCCACTGATATGGCCCCTTTACACATATACACATGCATATGTAGTGTAGCTCCTTGCTTGCGAGTACTTTGGATGAGTACTCACGGTTGCTTTTCTCCCTCTTTTCCCCTTTCTATACCTGATTGTCGCAACCAGATGCTGGAGTCCAGGAGCTATTGATCCCGAGGATGATTCTACATGGAGTTCGGCTTCGAGGAGTAGTTTGGAGGTCCCAGGCAGGAGGCCTTGTCTTTTCGATCGTTGCTACTTTTGTGCTAGCCTTCTTAAGGCAATCTTGTTTACTTATGTCTGTACTCAGATATTGTTGCTTCCGCTGACTCGTCTATGATCGAGCAATTGTATTCGAGCCCTCGAGGCCCCTGGCTTGTATTATGATGCTTGTATGACTTATTTATGTTGTAGAGTTGTGTTGTGATATCTTCCCGTGAGTCCCTGATCTTGATCGTACACATTTGCGTGCATGATTAGTGTATGGTCAAATCGGGGGCGTCACAAGTTGGTATCAGAGCCAACTGCCTGTAGGAATCCCCCTTTCCACACTCCTTGGCCGAAGTCGAGTCTAGACATTACAAAAACTTTTACTGACATGGCTGTGTGGCTTACGGGCCCACGTCACCATTGGGTGGTATTAGGATCTTTTACTCCTTGTCTATACTCTAGGACTCTGATATCTCTTCTATTCGGGTTAAGTGAATTTTGCTAAATCTAACATTAGGATCTCGTTATCACTTTCACCCGGAGAGCCCCTTATTACTGATGATCGTCTGCTGCACGTGAAGACCCTGAAGATACTCTCCGCTGATAACCCGAGAACTTGTGTTCATCGCTGTTGCAATTCCCTTTCATCGATAAACTCCTATGGATAACCGCGTATACTCGCCTTTCATACAATGTTTCCCAGTTGATCTTGTTATTACAAGATACCCTGATATTATCTCTGTTGTTCCGAGAATCATTGAGCTTACTGCCTTGCTGTTCTTTGTCACCTGAATACCCCTACGGATAATTCTCGCACTTACCGAGTATCCGCTCATCCCAAGTGGATTCAAGTATATTACAAAAGTGTTCAGAATAACATTCGATCTTTCGAAAATCCTCAAGAGCCTATTGCTCTTGAAATTCTTGCTTACTAGCATTATGATTAATCCCATAAGTCTCGAAATCTTATTGGCACCCCTTGTCATTATCTTTTTGAGTCCATTGATTCAATATGTTGTGAATGCTCGCAATCCTCAATCAGATCCTAGAATTCATCCTTCCAGCTCAGACATCATTTTTAACATGAGCTGGATCTCGACCTATCAAATTGCCATCGATTGCCCCCCTAAGCCTACTCAACTTATCCATCCTTGATCAGAGCGTTGCTTCTGACCCCCTGATTTGGAAATCATAATTCTTTTGCATTTGAACTTTGAGTTATTCAATTGTTTCTATAATCAGATCTCCTTGCATTCTTCTTCCTCTGGTTGAGTACTGATGCTCACATCAGATCCCTTGTGGACCATCGATTCCTTTGTAGGATTTTATCCGACAGTGTCCTTCCTACTGAATAACCTTGTGAGCCTTTCCATGGATATATAGTGCCTTTGGTAAATTGTATCATCTGTTTTGTGAACCATGCTCTACTTTCGAGCTTGTATTATTTACTCCGAAGTTTGTGGTATATGTTTCCACGATGCCCCGACGGGTTGAACCTATGCCTTCCATAATATGTGTGAACTCGAAAGTTTTCATGAGTCATACTCTTCTCGTATTTAGCCAGATAAAATTTCAACACTACAACTTCTTTGAAAAAAATGAGAAGTAAATGAAAGGTTATGCATTGAACAAGTGGGAGTCGACCTTGAACCCTGTGTTCATGCCCATGGACATGATGTAGATCTTATCATTAAGAGCTTCTCTTAAATTAATTATTACTTTGGTATAAGTTCATCTTATATCTGGGATCTGGCCTTTTGCAATCGAGGTCCCGACCATGTTCTCCTTTAAACACCATTTCTCGTGCAAGTTTAAGCACTTGACTTTTGTAGAGCAATACCCAATCCAACCTCTATTTTAATCTGTCGTCGAGTATTACCCCCCTGGTATCTCGAGGTTATCACGGAACTGCATAACTTATTATGAGTTCTCCATCAAGTATTACATTATCACTGATTCCAATTTTTCACGGGCTCCGAGTTATTAAGCACTCAAGGACATCGATAACAGAATCAAGTCCGCGTCACAATTAAACAACTCTTAGTAATCTCCTTTGTTTATGAGTTCGTACTCGATCACGTCATCCCTAGCCTGCTCGGCTATGTCATTATCGTCCCGATTTTAACTGTGCTACCTGGTCTTTATTCCCGGAGCACCACTTTCGATGATGAGCTAAGCTTATGTCGATTTTCCTCGTCATATCATTTCGCCTGGAGCAGCAAGCTTTATTTCGAGTTTGTGTCCTACCCATGGTTCCAATAACCGTCTGCTTCATCATTCCTTTGACTTGATGTCGTTGCTGATTGATTACATCTTCATGAAATCTCTCGACAAATGTGTCGTGATCATCATCAACCTTATGCGCTCTTCCAGGATATCGATTGAGTTCATGATGATAAATACCATCTTTGCCCTCGATGATCTGTGTTATCATCGACCACTTTATTTCCTTCCCACCAACACAAGCTTGTTCGTGTTTGGTGTTATACCTTGAGTTCCTTGCTATCCAGCAATTGTCCTTCTTTACCTTGGAACATTAACATCTCCTATGTCATCTATGTTGTGAGAATTTCACCACCTCTTAAGAATTCTTGATACAATTGATACATCTCGCCATCTACATTCATCTCTTGGTCCCCGTGTTGTCTCGAACCGGAATATCGATGATCGGACTATGAGATGTAATATTCAAAATTACTAGCAACCTTATTGCCTGTAAGATAATGAACGATAGTTCCATTCCTTGTGTATTGGTTATTGAATCACCATTCTAAACATTGATCATGCTACCTAAGCCCATATTTCGGGCGCACCTTTCAACCAATGTTTAACTGTGTATGTTTTCCTCGAGCATACATAATTATATCATTTGATCTGACAATTGTCCCTCCTTGTTCACATAATTGTGGAAATCCATCCTTTTGGAATTCTCGATGAATTGTCGCTGAGCCCATCAGCCACCTCCTCATCCTCTCCTTGGTTTAATTATGAACTATTGTTTCAGGAAACCGCTCCCATAGTTCATTTTCCGAGAATCTTACAATGTCATCTCGTCGATTTGTGTTGCACCTTTTCTTCTCAGGCATCCTGAGTCTGAGTTATCCTGACACTAATCCGATCTGAATCTCGGTCAAATATTATGGTTGGAACATGTTTCCAAGAGTTATAACATTGGTCTCTACATAACCCGGTAAGGTGGTGTCTTTGCTTAGCACCCCTAGCCAGAGGACCTTTTGTTATAAATTCCTTTTTAGCAAGGTTAACTATTCTTCCATGAGGAAATTGTAAGACCTATTCTACAAGTTGATCCTGATGGATCCTTCCTGTATCCTAATTCTGATCTTCACTTGATGACCATGTCAATGCTATCTCAAAGCGTGTCTATGGTACTACGATTTTCAACAAGAACATTTGAAGCCCAATGCTAAATGTTTCCTGCATAATTATCCAAACACCATCGTATGGGTAATGTCATGAAATTTCTCTCCCCTACCTAGAGGGTTTTCTACATTATATCCTGTCATGAATATCATGTTCTGCTTGTCCTTGGAAAGAACAT
Organism: Aegilops tauschii subsp. strangulata; assembly: GCF_002575655.3. NCBI lineage: Eukaryota > Viridiplantae > Streptophyta > Magnoliopsida > Poales > Poaceae > Aegilops > Aegilops tauschii. Next base: position 403,633,936 of record NC_053035.3, read on the forward strand.
ACCCTTGAAATATGTGTTTAAACACATTTTCCTTTCCATTGTTCTGTTTAATCTGATAATCACATTTTCCTTTACATTATTTTGATTAGCCTTCTTGAGGTTTATTTGATCTAAGCAGTAACAAGTCACTGCTTTTGTAAGCACCTCGTGGTACAACTCTACCAGTAAGACCCTATTACTATAATTGATGACATTTCGGTAGCCACCGATGGACGAGAACTTTGCCTAATGGTCCGCCTCGTTCAACGAGCAGGAAAATGGTTCTCTTCGTCCCTCGCCCTTGGTATCGACATTGTTGCCAACATAACTGATAGGCTACCCTCTGGCATGTCTTGCTATCATGACCGTACAAGATATCAACGCTTTTCCTACTTTTCACCACATGGTGGGCCCATAACCCACAGTTCCGCAGGATCGAAACCTGCCTCTCCTATACGCCCCCGGTTTCCAAAGTTATTCCTCGCGCTTGACTTCTTTTGTAACTCATGGGCCATCTGCCAAGTGATCTATTCAGGTATCAGACGCAATACTTATTCTCGTTGCTCTGAACCCCTTTCACCTTCTGATTAGGCATCGAACGCTTGCCTATCCGTTTGAAACTTCCCATGATACCTCCTTACTTTGCTCTCGATATTTCCTTAAGTTTCAATTCGAGAGTTACTTCCACCACCTTCCCCGATGTTATCGACCAGATAGTCCGTTCTCCCGGAATACTCCCTCTTTATTCTTTTGTAAGTACGATGGAGTTTCCGAAGAAAGGATGCCGACTTCACCATGATGACCTGAATCAGAGAAATGAAGACATCAACGAAAGGGATTAACTTCATCGAGAAGAGCAACCAAGACCGAGGAGATTCGTTAGATTTCGTAACCAGACCTTCCCCCCTTACTCCCCTCTTAAATCTCGGGACGAGATTTCTTGTAGTGGAGGAGAATTGTGACGCCCGGATAGTTAAGCTACAGTAATCCCACGTTAACGATGCCACATCACCAGGATACTGTTGCTAAATCTCGCGTTAGTTCGAAACCGATTCAAATTCAAATTCAAAATCGAATCAAGCGGTAAAAGTTTACAAACATTAAAACTAAAATGTCCAAAATGTGTCAAATAAACCTCAAGATAATACTAGTGGGGAAACCACACTTTTATAAAATGTTTAAAGGCTCTAAAGTAATTAAAACAGCAGCTATGCCAATTAATTAAATGCCTTTTAAAAATTATAATAATGCAAACTATTTTAATTAGGTGTCAAACTTTTTGGGGCAGTAGAATAAGTTATAACATTTATCTAGGAGTTGCATTTATATTTTATAAAACAAAAGTTAAAAAATAGAAAAGAAATTAGATAAAGAAAAGAAAACAGAAAAAGAAAACAAAAGAACCCCCCTCTCCCTGGGCCGAATGGCCCAGCTAGCCACAGGCCGGCCCAGCTGCGGCCCAACCCCACTCCCCTTATCCACTCACCCCCCAGCCAAACCCTAACCCAAACCGAACCCCACCCACTCTCCCCGATCCCCTCTCTCTCTCGCTCCCCCTCGCTCCCCTCTCCCTCCCCCGTTCTGGATCGGGAGCGGGCGCCCCCGACGCCACCCGTCGCCCGCCTCGCCGCCCCTCCTGGCCTCCTCGCCGCCGCCCCGGTCCGCCATCGCACTCCGCCGTCCAGATCGAACCGCGCCCCGCCACCCCGACGTCGTTCCCCGCGGCGTCGCCCCCTGCTTGGGTCAGGTCGGGGCCGACCGCCGCTGCCTCGACCTCGACGCCAACCGCCGTGGCCGGACCCCGACGCCGCCGCCACCGGACCGCCTTGCCTCGTCGCCCTCCTCTCCCTCGCGCGAGACCATCTGAAGCCGCGGCCATGCCTCATCGCCGTCCCGACGCCCCCGCCCGAGGACCTCGCCGGAGCTCCCTCGCCGGCCTGCTTCCTCCTGCTCGCCGGCCTGCCTCCACCGTCCGCGCCGTCCCCGTCCTCCTCCCCACGGGTCGCCCCCGAGCCTCGACGCCCTTGTGCCCCTGCAATCACCGGTGAGGCCCCCGGCCTCCCTTCCCCTCTATTACTCGCGCCGTCCCGCTGACGTTCACGCGCCGCCCGGTGCTCGTGCTCGCGGTGAGCACGCGCGCACCCGCGCGCTGGCCTCGCCTGTGTCCGCACCGTCGTCCGCCCCGGCGTGCTCCGCGATCGGCCGCGTCGCGCCTCAAGCCCGCGGCCACCTCCGACTCTCCAGCGCCCGCCGTGCCCCTCCCTTTTTGCCCCGCCGTGGCGTCGCCGCTGCCAGGCCGACGCCGCGCCGGCGTTTTCCCCCTCGCCGTGACCCCGACTGGCCACGTCCAGTTCGGGTGCCCGCACCCGCAACGCCCGCTTCCCATGGGCCCGTTAAGGCCCTGGGCCACTGGACAACGGGGCCCAGCCCCCAGAACGAAAATAAAAATAAAAATAAAAAAATAAAATTAAAATTAAAATTAAAATTAAAACAAATAATAAAAATAAATTTAATTAATTAACTAAATTAATTAAGTTAATTAATCCTATTGAATTAATCTAATTATTAACCTGTTAATTTTATTAAACAATAATTAGTTTAGCTAAACCCTAATTAACCTAAACAGAGAATGACAGGTGGGTCCCACTGGACCCACATGTCAGTTTGACTTAGTCAACCCCAGTTGACTGCTGATGTCAGCATGACATCATGCTGATGTCATAAATTCCAATTTCGAACTAAATTAATTGATTAATTAAATTCCAGAAATTTGTAAATCTTTAGAAAATCATATCTTTTAAACCGTAGCTCAGATGAAAAAACTTTGTACATGAAAGTTGCTCAGAACGATGAGACGAATCCAAATACGCAGTCCGTTCGTCAGCCACGCGTCCCTAGCATAGTGAACCTGCAACATTTCACCTCCGGTTCATCTGTCCGAAAACGTGAAACACCGGGGATACTTTCCCGGATGTTTCCCCCCTTCACCGGTATCACCTCATACCGCATTAGAACACGTCTAGCTCTGCCTGTTGTCCTGTTATGCACTTGCTTGCTATGTATTTACTGTTTCTCCCCCCTCTTCTCTTCGGTAGACCCCGTGACGATGCTGATGCCCCTGTGGTCGACTACGTCACTAACGACCCCTCCTACTTGCCAGAGCAACCAGGCAAGCCCCCCCATTGATCACCAGATATTGCCTATTCTTCTCTATACTGCTTGCATTAGAGTAGTATAGCATGTTACTGCTTTCCGTTAATCCTATCCTGATGTATAGCCTGTCATTGTTGCTACAGTTGTTACCCTTACCTGCTATCCTACTGCCTAGTATAGGATTATAGTGTTTCATCAGTGGCCCTACACTCTTGTCCGTCTGCCATGCTATACTACTGGGCCGTGATCACTTTGGGAGGTGATCACGGGTATATACTATATACATTATATACATGATACATGTGGTGACTAAAGTCGGGTCGGCTCGTTGAGTACCCGCAAGTGATTCTGATGAGGGGGCTGAAAGGACAGGTGGCTCCACCCCGGTAGAGGTGGGCCTGGGTTCCTGACGGCCCCCGACTGCTACTTTGTGGCAGAGCGACAGGGCAGGTTGAGACCACCCAGGAGAGAGGTGGGCCTGGCCCTGGTCGGCGTTCGCGGATACTTAACACGCTTAACGAGTTCTGGGTATTTGATCTGAGTTTGGCCATTTGGTCTATACGCACTAACCATCTACGCGGGAGTAGTTATGGGTATCCCGGCATCGTGGTATCAGCCGAAGCCTTCGTGACGTCAGCGACTGAGTGGCGCGCGCCGGATTGGACTGGAACGCCACTAGGCTAGGTCTGCTTCCGGCCGCGTACGCAACGTGCAGGTGTGCATAGGGCGATGGGCCCAGACCCCTGCGCGCATAGGGTTAGACCGGCGTGCTGACCTCTCTGTTGTTCCTAGGTGGGGCTGCGACGTGTTGATCTTACGAGGCCGGGCATGACCCAGAAAAGTGTGTCCGGCCAAATGGGATCGAGCGTGTTGGGTTATGTGGTGCACCCCTGCAAGGAAGTTTATCTATTCGAATAGCCGTGTCCCTCGATAAAAGGACGACCCGGAGTTGTACCTTGACCTTATGACAACTAGAACTGGATACTTACTAAAACACACCCTTCCAAGTGCCAGATATAACCCGGTGATCGCTCTCTAACAGGGCGACGAGGAGGGGATCGCCGGGTAGGATTATGCTATGCGATGCTACTTGGAGGACTTCAATCTACTCTCTTCTAGATGCTGCAAGATGGAGGCTGCCAGAAGCGTAATCTTCGACAGGATTAGCTATCCCCCTCTTATTCTGGCATTCTGTATTTCAGTCCACTGATATGGCCCCTTTACACATATACACATGCATATGTAGTGTAGCTCCTTGCTTGCGAGTACTTTGGATGAGTACTCACGATTGCTTTTCTCCCTCTTTTCCCCTTTCTATACCTGATTGTCGCAACCAGATGCTGGAGTCCAGGAGCTAGAGAGCCTGAGGATGATTCTACATGGAGTTCGGCATCGAGGAGGCCTTGCCTTTTTGATCGTTGCTACTTTTGTGCTAGCCTTCTTAAGGCAATCTTGTTTACTTATGTCTGTACTCAGATATTGTTGCTTCCGCTGACTCGTCTATGGTCGAGCAATTGTATTCGAGCCCTCGAGGCCCCTGGCTTGTATTATGATGCTTGTATGACTTATTTATGTTGTAGAGTTGTGTTGTGATATCTTCCCGTGAGTCCCTGATCCTGATCGTACACATTTGCGTGCATGATTAGTGTACGGTCAAATCGGGGGCGTCACACCTATTCGAAAGCCACCTAAATTTTGACCGTTAAGAGGTAAAAGTAGTTCATGCACTCGAATGTAGTACTACTTGGTTAAAAAAAGGAAGAAAGGGGGTGGGGTGGGGGAAGATATGTTACCTGAATCTAGGACTTGGTCGAAAGAGGAAATAATGGGGGCAAAAAGTAGCAGAAACTGGCTATCCAACTGGTCTATTGGTCTAATAGGGAAATAAAGGGAAACGTAGTACAAAATCAATATAAACCCGGTCTATTGGTTGAAAAAGGAAAGAAAGTGGGGACTGGGGGACAAGTCAACAGAGTAAGTCCAGCACTCGATTTGCTAGCCTCACAAAGTATAAGGTGGCTATACAAAACAAAAATGGGACCAACCCAGATATCATGTTCTGATGTTTGTTTCCCCGAGCCACTCTTATGTAATGCCACTGGTAAAATGTAGCAGTCGCACTCTTAAAAGTAAGGATACGTTAAACCAATGTTGTTTTCAATGTAATGCCTCCAGTAATATGAATCAATGGCACTTTTTTTCATGTCCTGCTAAATTTCCCATTAAGATAAGTTACTTCTTTCTGTTAGAAATACAACTGTCCTGGTCCGCCTACTCTCCCGTGCCCAAATACCGACTCTGTCGCAGCTGTTAATGTAATGTTGCTGGTAAAGTGAAGCAATGGCACCATTAAAGTAATGTCGTATTTAACGGTTGTCATAGTTAATCCTAATGCCCACTGATACGTCTCCAACGCATCTACTTTTCCAAACACTTTTGCCCTTGTTTTGTACCCTAACTTGCATGATTTGAATGGAACTAACCTGGAGTGACGCTGTTTTCAGCAGAATTGCCATGGTGTTATTTTTGTGCGGAAATAAAAGTTCTTGGAATGACCTGAAAATAGACGGACGATATTTTTGGAATATATGAAAATACTGGCAAAAGAATCAAGGCCAGGGGGCCCACACCCTGTCCACGATGGTGGGGGGCGCGCCTATCCCCCTGGGCGCGGCCCCCTGCCTCGTGGCCCCCCTGGTGCTCCACCGACCTCAACTCCAACTCCATATATTCACGTTCGGGGAGAAAAAAATCAGGGAGAAGGATTCATCACGTTTTACGGTACGGAGCCGCCGCCAAGCCCTAATCTCTCTCGGGAGGGCTCATCTGGAGTCCGTTCGGGGCTCCGGAGAGGGGAATCCATCGCCATCGTCATCATCAACCTTTCTCCATCACCAATTTCATGATGCTCACCGCCGTGCGTGAGTAATTCCATCATAGGCTTGCTGGACAGTGATGGGTTGGATGAGATTTTATCATGTAATCGATTTAGTTTTGTTAGGGTTTGATCCCTAGTATCCATTATGTTCTGAGATTGATGTTGCTATGACTTTGCTATGCTTAATGCTTGTCACTAGGGCTCGAGTGCCATGATTTCATATCTGAACCTATTATGTTTTCATGAATATATGTTAGTTCTTGATCCTATCTTTCAAGTCTATAGTCACCTATTATGTGTTATGATCCGTTAACCCCGAAGTGACAATAATCGGGATACTTACCGGTGATGACCGTAGTTTGAGGAGTTCATGTATTCACTAAGTCTTAATGCTTTGAAAGGAGGCCTTAATATCCCTTAGTTTCCAATAGGACCCCGCTGCCACGGGAGGGTAGGACAAAAGATGTCATGCAAGTTCTTTTCCATAAGCACGTATGACTATATTCGGAATACATGCCTACATTACATTGATGAACTGGAGCTAGTTCTGTGTCACCCTATGTTATAACTATTGCATGAGGAATCGCATCCGACATAATTATCCATCACTGATCCATTGCCTACGACCTTTTCACATATTTTTCTTCACTTATTTACTTTTCCGTTGCTACTGTTACAATCACTATAAAACCAAAACTATTACTTTTGCTACCGTTACTGCTATTATCATATTACTTTGCTACTAAATACTTTGTTGTAGATATTAAGTCTTTCAGGTGCGGTTGAATTGAGAACTCAACTATTAATACTTGAGAATATTCTTTGGCGCCCCTTGTGTCGAATCAATAAATTTGGGTTGAATACTCTACCCTCAAAAACTGTTGTGATCCCCTATACTTGTGGGTTATCTAGACTATTTTCTGGCGCCGTTGCTGGGGAGCATAGCTCTATTCTTTGAGTCACTTGGGATTTATATCTGCTGATCACTACGAAGAACTTGAAAGATAAAAGAACCAAGATTTTTCCCTCAACTACGAGGGGAGGTAAGGAACTGCCATCTAGCTCTGCACTTGATTCACCTTCTGTTTTGAGTAAACTTACGACACCTACTCCTTCTATTCATTCTGATATGTCGCATGTTATTGATGATGTCACCTCTACTTTGCATTATACTTATGATGAAACTACTTCTATGCTTGATAATACTGTGCCACTAGGTGAATTTCTTGATGAACAACTTGCTAGGGTTAGAGAGAATGAAATTATTGAAACTGATAATATTGATGAAAGTGATGATGAAGATTCTTCCCCTAGATATGAATTGCCTGTTGTGCCTGAGGGTTATGTTATGGATGAAGAAACTGCTAGAGACTTCTTAGCTTGCAATGATAGATCTGATCTAAAGAAATTATTAGCTAAGCTTAAAGAAAAATCCTTGAATGCTAGAATGAAATATGACCCTGCTTTTGCTACTTCACCAATCTTTATTTTTGATAAGGATTATGATTTCTCCGTCGATCCTGAGTTAATTACTTTGGTTGAATCTGATCCTTTTTATGGCTATGAATCTGAAGCTGTTGTGGCACATCTTACTAAATTAAATGATATAGCCACCCTATTTACTCATGATGAGAAAAGTCGCTATTACTTTATCCTTAAGTTATTTCCGTTCTCATTAAAGGGTGATGCTAAAACATGGCTTAATTCTCTTGATCCTGGTTGTGTGCGTAGTCCCTAGGATATGATTTATTACTTCTCTGCTAAATATTTCCCCGCTCATAAGAAACAAGCTGCTTTAAGGGAAATATATAATTTTGTGCAAATTGAAGAAGAGAGTCTCCCACAAGCTTGGGGGAGGCTTCTCCAATTACTTAATGCTTTGCCTGATCATCCTCTCAAGAAAAATCAAATACTTGATATCTTTTATAATGGACTAACCGATGCTTCCAGAGAACACCTGGATAGTTGTGCTGGTTGTGCTTTCACGGAAAGAACTGTTGATCAAGCTGAATTGCTATTGAATAATATGTTGAGTAATGAAAATAATTGGACACTTCCTGAACCAACTCCTAAGCCAACTCCGAAGAAAAGGGGTATTCTATTTCTCAGTCCTGAAGATATGCAAGAGGCAAAGAAATCTATGAAAGAAAAAGGTATTAAAGCTGAAGATGTTAAGAATTTACCACCTATTGAAGAGTACATGGTCTTGATAACCCGACACCGGTAGTAAAGGTAAATTCTCTCTATAGATTTGATAAATTTGAAATCCCACCCACTAAGTTCGCTAGCCAATGCTTGGATGAGTTTCATGACTTTATGGTTAAACAAGAAGACTTCAATGCTTATGTTGGTAGACAGTTGAAACATAATTTTTATATGATTGAACACTTGAGTGATTATATGTCTAGAGTTAAAGGTGAACTTAAACTTATTAGTAAACATGCTTCTATGGTTACCACTCAAGTAGAACAAGTACTTAAGGCTCAGAATGATTTGCTCAATGAATTAAATAATATGAAAAATGATAATGCTGTTAGAGTTATGACTAGAGGGGGTAAAATGACTCAGGAACCCTTGTATTACGAGGGCCATCCTAAGAGAATTGAGCAAGATTCTCAAAGAACTAATATTGATGCACCTAGTTCTTCTAAGAGGAAGAAAAAGAAAAATGATAGGACTTTGCATGCTCCTAGTGAACCTGTTGTAGACACACCTGAGAATCCCAATGATATTTCTATTTCTGATGCTGAAACACAATCTGGTAATGAACACGAACATAGTGATAATGTTAATGATGATGCTCATGTTGATGCTCAACCTAGCAATGATAATGATGTAGATATTGAACCTACTGTTGATCTTGATATCCCACAATCAAAGAATCAACGTTATGATAAGAGAGACTTTGTTGCTAGGAAGCACGGTAAAGAAAAGAACCATGGGTTCAGAAACCCATGCCTTTTCCTCCTAAACCATCCAAAAAAAGGATGATGAGGATTTTGAGTGCTTTGTTGAAATGATTAGACATATCTTTTTGCGTATGTGGTTGACTGATATGCTTAAAATGAATCCTTATGCTAAGTACATGAAAGATATTGTTACTAATAAAAGAAAATACCGGAAGCTGAAATTTCCACCATGCTTGCTAATTACACTTTTAAGGGTGGAATACCTGAGAAACTAGGAGATCCAGGAGTACAAACTATACCATGCTCCATTAAAGAAACTATGTTAAAACTGCTTTATGTGATCTTGGAGCCGGTGTTAGCGTTATGCCTCTCTCTTTATATCGTAGACTTGATTTGAATTAGTTGACACCTACTGAAATATCTTTGCAACTGGCTGATCAGTCAACTGCTATACCTGTTGGTATTTGTGAGGATGTGCCTGTTGTGGTTGCAAACGTTACTATTTTAACAGACTTTGTTATTCTCGATATTCCCGAGGATGATAGTATGTCTATTATCCTTGGTAGACCCTTTTTGGATACTGTAGGGGCTGATATTGATTGCAACAAAGGCAATGTCACTTTTCATGTTAATGGTAATGAGCATACGGTACACTTTCTGAGCAAACAACCTCAAGTCCACAATATCAATTCTATTGGAAAAATTTCAACAATTCTTATTGGAGGTTTTGAATTTCCTCTTCCTACTGTCAAGAAGAAATATGATATTCTTATTGTTGGGGACATGCATATCCCCGTTGAGGTAACCTAGTGTTATTCGAAAATTCTCCGGTTTCATGCGATTCGGAATGAGTTTGTTAACAAGACTTGATCAACCTTGTTAGTGGATTCCTTTTGATGAGCATGAGATGGATGAAGTTAGAAAGCACAACTCTCTGTACCCTTATTTTACTTTCTGTTATTTAGTTTAAATAAAATCAAAAATAGTATTTTCTGTCTGTTTTCTGAATTATCGTTGTAATAAAAAATACCCTGAAAATGAAAGTTCTCCAAATGCCCTGAAAATTTAATATGATTTTTTTCCAGAATAGTTGAGAATTATTGGCGCTGAGAACAAACCAGTGGGACCCACCATGTGCCCACGAGGGTGGAGGGCGCGCCCCCTGCCTCGTGGACCCCACATGGGTCCCCTCCACTTATTCTTGCATTCACACACTTCGTCTTCCTCCAGAAAAAATCATCCACCAGCTCAAACCCGAGTTCTAGCTCATCTTGCTGCCATTTTCGATCTTGCTCAAAGCTCCATTCACAAAACTGCTTTGGGGGATTGTTCTTCGGTATGTGACTCCTCCAATGGTCCAATTAATTTTTGTTCTAGTGCCTTATTTATTGCAAATTTTTGCTGCTTAGGTGACCCTGTTCTTGAGCTTGCATGTCAAATTTATGTAGTCAAATGTAGTTTTAATGCATGATATAGCCTCTAGACACTTGTAGGAGTAGTTGCTAGCAATTTTGTTGAGTTTGGTTCAGTTTTATTTTAACTTACTAAAAATTTCAGAAATTTTCAGAAAAAGATGAAGAGATTTTTGAGGGGCTCATCGAGCCGAAGCTCGAAGGATAAGAAAAGTGAAGAGAATAAGAAGCCCAAGTATAATCTCCCTCGTACTGCGGAGATTCGGCCGTGTGAATTGCCTTGTGATGAGTTCTTGAGAGAAGCCGGCATTTATGAAGATTTTTATTATTTGGCTAAGAATGCAGGCCTCACCGACTTCCTCCACGACCAGCGTGAACAGTATCTCTTGCTCACCAATATTTTTTTGCAAAATTTTCATTTCCCTGCTAGGAGATCGCCACCTTCGGTGGAATTTTATTTATATGATGAGCATAAGGAGATGTCACATTATGATTTTTGCCTGGTTTGCATAGAGGAACCACATTGTAATGATGTGGATGGATTTATTGATATGATTGCTGTAGGGGAAACGAGGAAAGTTTCCGATGCAAGAATTACTAGCATACATTTTCCTGTTCTACGTTACTTTGCAATATTTGCTAGTAGATGCTTAATTTGTAGCGACCCTACCTCAAACGGTCAAGTCTCTGTGCTTCAGTGTCATCCCTGGATCGGTAATGCTAACACACACAGTACTCGAAGGATTTATAACAGAGTAGCAATCACACACTTATTACATCGAATGTCTCAAAAGAGAACTTATTACAATAAATATGGCTTAAGGCCATCTAATACGATAATAGTGGAAGGCTTGGAAGATAAAGTGAGTCCATCAACTCCAACGGCATAGCTGAGCTGCACGGCAACGACCTAACGAACCTTACTCCTCGTCTGCAAAGTCTGCAACATGATACGTTACAGCCCGAGAACGGGTCCGCACATGGAATATGCTGGCAATATAACACAGTAGAGCAAGAACATAATAATGCTATCACTACATGCATATTTGGCTGGTGGAAAGCTCTATGGTTATAGTTTTGCGGAAAGCCAATTTTTCCCTACAACAAAAGGAATAGATTTTATGTAACTATCATGGTAGTTGAAACATCATTGAGAAGGTTCCTCCTACTCAATACCAATTAGAAGTAATTATCAACCCAACAATATTAATTTAGAGTGATGAGATACATATGATAATCCAAGTACTAGATACTCAAGACTGTCCATAACCGGGGACACGGCTAACCATGATTAGATTGTACACTCTGCAGAGGTTTGCGCACTTTTGCCCACAAGACTCGATCTCCTCCGTTGGATTTCTCTCACTACGTGGTGTTTGAGAAACGAATGACTGAGACACAGTCTTTCAGAAACATTAACTCTTTACTCCGGGAAGACCATACCAACCTACATCCCTCAACCTGCTGATCCACCTCTTCAAGAGCTCATGCAACTTACTCAACTATGCTAGAGCCCGTAATAGCTTGTGGCTGCACACGGAAGTTTCTAGCATGAAATATCTCGGTTCCCTTTGAGCCTGGGTGGCGGACCTTTGGATTATCACACGGGTACTCCGGGATATCCTAGGACAACACTGGATTCTCCATGTGCCCGACAAGCAATCCACCCAGATGTGTATTAAAGTTGCCACCTTAAGTTGAACCATTAATTAACAATCTCACATCTGTCATGAATTCACTCTCCCAAACCACGTCTACGAGCATAGCAATATAAGCAATACGTAGAAGTAACTCCCAAGGGTTTGATAATAACAGGGCAATAGGTTCTACCTCATCAACTACTTCCCAATCCACATGTTAATCACATCCTAATCATGCAATGTTTGAGGATTGGAGCTAATGCATAAAAACTGGGTATGAAAAGAGTATGATCAATGTGTTACTTGCCTTGCTGATGATCCGCGAAACCTAGAGACTCGTAGTAGCACGCTTCGCACTCCGGGTGTTCTATCGCAAACAAACGATAGCATACATAAGCAATCAACCAAAGAAGCATGGGTAAATCTCAAATAAGAAGATCTAACCAGAAAGTTCAACTTAAGAACTCTGGTTTGCAAAAAGAATCAAATCAAACATAGCAACGAAACTCAAACTGTGAAAGAAACAAGATCTGTTTACTAATCTGACCTAAAGTCAAATTTTACAGTACCAAAATCTTTTTCAAGTTGATTAAACAGAAAGAGGGTTTCGAGACGAAGATCTAGGCGCTTGAATCGCCTGATTCCGATAAACGAGCGAAAAGATAAACTAAAACGAAAATCGGATCAGAAATCGCGATCGAATATAATCGCGGAAAATCCGAGAAAAAGAAAAACTGATGAACAGGCTGACGAACGAACGTTCGCTGTCTGCGGCTATAGAGTGAACACCGTTCGTTAAAACGAACGTACGGACGAACGTCCGCTAACTAAACTAAACCGGGAAAAAAATAAAACCGATCCATTCTAAAAAAACGAAAACTAGGGTTTTCTAAAAAACGAATCGGTTTAAAAATAAAACCGAATGACGGCGGCCGCGGCGTATACCTCCGGTGAGGCGGGGCGGCTCTGGCGGGGTCCGGCTGCGGCGGCGGGTGGCGCGGGTGGTGCGGGGCGGCGACGGCAGGCGGCGGAGGCGGTAACCGGCGATGGCGGGCGGCGCTACACGGCGGCGGCGACTTCGGCAGGCGGCGGGGGTCGGGTGGTGGTGGTGGGCGTCGGGGGCGGCGTATATAGGAGGGGGCTGGCTTGGGGAGGGGGCAAGGCGGTGCGGGGACAGAGTCCCAGTCGGACTCGGCGACGATGGCGGCGGTCGCGGTCTCTTCGAGGGAGATGGCGGCGCGGGGCGGTTGGGCTGGCCTGGCTCGGTTGGGTTTCGGCCCAGCCGGGCGCTGAAGATTTTTTTTTAAATAATTTCGCCGAAATTTAAATAAATCCTAGAAAATAAAATAAAAATCTAAAAATACCAAAACAAATTTTCACCGTCTAAATAAAATATTTAGAACGAGATGAACATTTTCTTGGCCCTAAAATGCAACTTTGAAAAACGTGCAATTTTTCTAATTCAAATAAAATAGCAATAACCTCCGAATAAAATCCAATATTTGATTTTAATATTTTTCCTCCCGTATTTCAATTATTTTGGAGAAGTCATATTATCTCCTCTCATATATTTTAATATGAAATATTTTCGGAGAGAAAAATAATTAAAACCAATAATCCTTGTTTCAATATTTGATAAAACTCAAACATGAAAACAGGGAAATCCCCAACTCTCTCCGAGGGTCCTTGAGTTGCTTAGGATTTCGAGGATCGCGAAATGAAATGCAATAAAATATGATATGCAGGAATGATCTATGTATAACATTCCAAATTGGAAATTTGGGATGTTACAAACCTATCCCCCTTAAGATGAATCTCGCCCTCGAGATTCGGGTTGGCTAGAAAATAGGTGTGGGTGGTCTTTGCGAAGATCATCCTCTCGTTCCCAGGTGGCTTCATCCTCGGTATGGTGACTCCACTGAACTTTGCAAAACTTGATAACCTTGCTGCGGGTGACTCAGCTGGCAAATTCAAGAATCCTGACTGGCTTCTCCTCATAAGTCAGATCGCTGTCCAACTGAATCGCCTCCAAGGGCACTGTATCTCTTAACGGTATATCGGCCATCTCAGCATGACACTTCTTCAGCTGTGAAACATGAAACACATCATGAACTCCTGACAGTCCTTCAGGTAACTCCAACTTGTAGGCAACTTCTCCCATACGTTCCAAAATTCGATACGGTCCTACAAATCTCGGGGCTAACTTTCCCTTAACTCCAAAACGTTTCACTCCTCGGAGAGGTGACACTCGCAGATATGCTCTCTCTCCAATTTCATAGGTTATTTCCTTGCATTTCGAATCTGCATAGCACTTCTGTCAGGACTGAGCTACCTTTAATCTATCTCGGATCAACATAACCTTTTCTTCACACTCCTTGATCAAATCTGGTCCAAACAACTGTCGGTCTCCTACTTCATCCCACATCAACGGTGTTCTGCACCTTCGTCCGTACAGGGCTTCGAATGGTGCCATCTTCAAACTAGCTTGATAGCTATTGTTGTATGAGAACTCCACGTAGGGAAAATTGTCATCCCAACAAGATCCATAATCTAGCGCACATGACCTCTAGAATCTGGTTGACTCTCTCGGTCTGTCCATCCGTCTGAGGGTGGAATGTTGTACTAAACTCCAATCTCGTTCCCAAAGTCTGGTGCAGTTGATGCCAAAACTTTGAGGTAAACTGTGTTCCTCTATCTGATACTATGGACCTCGGAACTCCATGCAGACATACGATCCTGGTCATGTATATCTTGGCCAACTTCACACTTGTATAGGTGGTTTTCACTGGGATAAAGTGAGCCACTTTGGTCAAGCGATCAACTACTACCCATCTAGAATCATATCCTGATTTGGTCCTGGGCAATCCGGTGATAAAATCCATGCCAAGTTTATCCCACTTCCATTCGGGTATCGGCATAGGCTGTAACAATCCTGCTGGCTTTTGATGCTCAGCCTTCACTCTCTGACATACATCACATACGTCTACATACTTGGCAATATCCTTCTTCATACTAGTCCACCAGAAACATTCCTTCAAATCAAAATACATCTTGGTGTTTCCGGGGTGTATCGAGTATGGTGAGTCATGAGCCTCCTGAAGTATTAACTTCATGATGTCTGTGTTATTGGGCACATAAACACGGTCCTCGAACCATAAGGTGTCATGCTCATCCTCACGAAAACCTTTGGACTTTCCTTTGCCCATTCTCTCTTTTATCTCAGGAATATCTTTGTCATCCTTCTGAGCTTCTCGAATCTTTCCTAACAATGTAGACTCTACCTCCATTGTTGCAACAAAACCTCTAGGAACTGTTGGGGATCGTTGCAGAAATTAAAAAAATTCTACGCGTCACCAAGATCAATCTATGGAGTTTACTAGCAACGAGAAAGAGGGGAGTGCATCTTCATTCCCTTGAAGATCGCGGTTGAAGGAGTCGTACTCGTAGCGATTAAGATCGCGGTTGATTCTGATCTAACCGCCGAACGACGGCGCCTCCGCGTTCAACACACGTATAGCCCGGGGACGTCTCCTCCTTCTTGATCCAGCAAGGGGGAAGGAGAAGTTGAGGGAGAGCTCCGGCAGCACGACGGCGTGGTGGCGGTGGAGCTCGTGGTTCTCCGGCAGACCTTCGCTAAGCGCTACGGAGGAGGAGAAGGTGTATGAAGGGGGGAGGGCTGCGCCAGGAGAAGGGATGCGGTTGGCCTCCCACCCCCCCACTATTTATAGGGGGAAGGGGAGAGGGGGCCGTCCCCCTAGATCCATCTAGAGGGGGGGCGGCCCCTCGGGGGGGGGGGGGGGCAGCGGCCCCGTTAGGGTTTCCAACTAGGGGGGCGCCCGTTCCCAGGGGGCAGCGGCCCCCTAGGGTTTCCAACCCTAGGCGCCTTGGGCCCTTGGGGGCGGGGTGCACCAGCCCACTAAGGGGCTGGTTCCCACCCAACTATTGCCCATTAGGTCCTTCGGGGCAGGTGGACCCTCCCGGTGGACCCCCGGAACCGCTTCGGTGGTCCCGGTACAGTAGCGATAAACCCCGAAACCTTTCCGGTGACTAAAACTGGACTTCCCATATATAAATCTTCACCTCCGGACCATTCTGGAACTCCTCGTGACGTCCGGGATCTCATCCGGGACTCCGAACAACTTTCGGTAGCCACATACAATTCCCATTACAACTCTAGCGTCACCGAACCATAAGTGTGTCTACCCTACGGGTTCGGGCACTATGCGGACATGACCGAGACATCTCTCCGACCAATAACCAACAGCGGGATCTGGATACCCATGTTGGCTCCCACATGTTCCACGATGATCTCATCGGATGAACCACGATGTCGAGGATTCAATCAATCCCATATACGATTCCCTTTGTCTACCAGTATAGCACTTGCCCGAGATTTGATCGTCGGTATACCGATACCTTGTTCAATCTCGTTACGGCAAGTCTCTTTACTCGTTCCGTAACACATCATCCCGTGACCAACCCCTTTGTCACATTGAGCTCATTATGATGATGTCTTACCGAGTGGGCCTAGAGATACCTCTCCGTCATACAGAGTGACAAATCCCAGTCTCGATTCGTGCCAACCCAACAGATACTTTCGGAGATACCCGTAGTGTACCTTTATAGCCACCCAGTTACCTTGTGACGTTTGGCACACCCAAAGTACCCTTACGGTATCCGGGAGTTGCACAATCTCATGGTCTAAGGAAAAGATACTTGACATTAGAAAAGCTTTAGCAGACGAACTACACGATCTTGTGCTATGCTTAGGATTGGGTCTTGTCCATCACATGATTATCCTAATGATGTGATCCCGTTATCAATGACATCCTATGTCCATGGTTAGGAAACCGTAACCATCTATTGATCAATGAGCTAGTCAACTAGAGGCTCACTAGGGACATGTTGTGGTCTATGTATTCACACATGTATTAAGATTTTCGGATAACACAATTATAGCATGAACAATAGACAATTATCATGAACAAGGAAATAAAATAATAACCATTTTATTATTTCCTCTAGGGCATATTTCCAACAGTCTCCCACATGCACTAGAGTCAATAACCTAGTTACATTGTGATGAATCAAACACCCATAGAGTTCTGGTGTTGATCATGCTTTGCACGTGGAAGAGGTTTAGTCAACGGATCTGCGACATTAAGGTCCGTAAGCACTTTACAAATCTCTATGTCTCCATCTTGAATATTTTCACGAATGGAGTTGAAGCGACGCTTGATATGCCTGGTCTTCTTGTGAAACCTGGGCTCCTTGGCAAGGGCAATAGCTCCAGTGCTGTCACATAAGAGAGTCATCGGGCCCGACTCATTGGGAATAACTCCTAGGTCGGTAATGAACTCCTTCATCCAGATTGCTTCATGTGCTGCCTCCGAGGCTGCCATGTACTCCGCTTCACATGTAGATCCCGCCACGATGCTTTGCTTGCAACTGCACCAGCTGACTGCCCCACCATTCAAAATATACACGTATCCGGTTTGTGACTTGGAGTCATCCAGATCTGTGTCGAAACTAGCATCGACGTAACCCTTTACAACGAGCTCTTCGTCACCTCCATAAACGAGAAGCATATCCTTAGTCCTTTTCAGGTACTTTAGGATATTCTTGACCGCTGTCCAGTGTTCCATGCCAGGATTACTTTGGTACCTTCCTACCAAACTTACGACAAGGTTTACATCAGGTCTGGTACACAGCATGGCATACATAATAGACCCTATGGCCGAGGCACAGGGGATGACACTCATCTTTTCTCTATCTTCTGCCGTGGTCGGGAATTGAGCCGTGCTCAATCTCACAGCTTGCAATACAGGCAAGAACCCCTTCTTGGACTTATCCATATTGAACTTCTTCAATATCTTGTCAAGGTACGTGCTTTGTGAAAGACCAATGAGGCGTCTCGATCTATCTCTAAAGATCTTGATGCCTAATATGCAAGCAGCTTCTCCAAGGTCCTTCATTGAAAAACACTTATTCAAGTAGGCCTTTACGCTTTCCAAGAGTTCTATATCAGTTCCCATCAATAGTATGTCATCCACATATAATATGAGAAATGCTACAGAGCTCCCACTCACTTTCTTGTAAACATAGGCTTCTCCATAAATCTGCGTAAACCCAAACGCTTTGATCATCTCATCAAAACGAATGTTCCAACTACGAGATGCTTGCACCAGCCCATAGATCGAGCGTTGGAGCTTGCATACCTTGTCAGCATTCTTAGGATCGACAAAACCTTCCGGTTGCATCATATACAATTCTTCCTTAAGGAAACCATTAAGGAATGCCATTTTGACGTCCATTTGCCATATCTTATAATCATAGAATGCGGCAATTGCTAACATGTTTCGAATAGACTTCAGCTTCGCTACGGGTGAGAAGGTCTCATCGTAGGCAACCCCTTGAACTTGTCGATAACCCTTAGCGACAAGCCAAGCCTTATAGATGGTTACATTACCATCCGCGTCTGTCTTCTTCTTAAAGATCCAATTATTTTCTATGGCTCGCCGATCATCGGGAAAGTTAGTCAAAGTCCATACTTCGTTTTCATACATGGATCCTATCTCGGATTTCATGGCTTCAAGCCATTAGCCGGAATCCGGGTCCGCCATCGCTTCTTCATAGTTCGAAGGTTCACCATTGTCTAACAACATGATTTCCAGGACAGGGTTGCCGTACCACTCTGGTGCGGAACGTGTCCTTGTGGACCTATGAAGTTCAGTAGTAACTTGATCCGAAGTTCCTAGATCATCATCATTAACTTCCTCTCTAGTCGGTGCAGGCACCACAGAAACATTTTCTTGAGCTGCGCTACTTTTCGGTTCAAGAGGCGGTACTTCATCAAGTTCCACTTTCCTCCCACTTACTTCTTTCGAGAGAAACTCTTTCTTCAGAAAGGATCCATTCTTGGCAACAAAGATCTTGCCTTCGGATCTGAGGTAGAAGGTATACCCAATAGATTCCTTAGGGTATCCTATGAAGATGCATTTTTTCGATTTGGGTTCGAGCTTTTCAGGTTGAAGTTTCTTGACATAAGCATCGCATCCCCAAACTTTCAGAAACGACAACTTAGGTTTCTTCCCAAACCACAATTCATACGGTGTCGTCTCAACGGATTTCGACGGAGCCCTATTTAAAGTGAATGCGGCAGTCTCTTTAGCATAACCCCAAAATGATAGCGATAGATCGGTAAGAGACATCATAGATCGCAGCATATCCAATAGAGTGCGATTACGACGTTCGGACACACCATTACGCTGAGGTGTTCCAGGCGGCGTGAGTTGTGAAACCATTCCACATTTCCTTAAGTGCGTGCCAAATTAGTGACTCAAATATTCTCACCCACGATCTGATCGTAAGAACTTGATTTTCCTGTCACGTTGATTCTCAACCTCACTCTGAAATCCCTTGAACTTTTCAAAGGTCTCAGACTTGTGTTTCATTAAGTAGACATACCCATATCTACTTAAGTCATCCGTGAGGGTGAGAACATAGCAATAACCACCGCGAGCCTCAACGCTCATTGGACCGCACACTTCAGTATGTATGATTTCCAATAAGTTGGTTGCTCACTCCATTGTTCCGGAGAACGGAGTCTTGGTCATTTTTCCCATAAGGCATGGTTCGCACGTGTCAAATGATTCATAATCAAGAGACTCCAAAAGTCCATCTGCATGTTTCTTCATGCATTTGACACCAATGTGACCAAGGCGGCAGTGCCACATGTATGTGGGACTATCATTATCAACCTTACATCTTTTGGCATTCACACTATGAATATGTGTAACATCACGTTCGAGATTAAGTAAGAATAAACCATTGACCAGCGGGGCATGAACATAAAACATGTCTCTCATATATATAGAACAACCATTATTCTTAGATTTAAATGAGTAGCCATCTCCCATTAAACGAGATCCAGATACAATGTTCATGCTCAAAGCTGGTACTAAATAACAATTATTGAGGTTTAAAACTAATCCCGTAGGTAAATGTAGAGGTAGCGTGCCGACGGCGATCACATCGACCTTCGAACCATTCCCGACGCGCATCGTCAATTCGTCCTTCGCAAGTCTCCGCTTATTCCGCAGCTCCTGTTTTGAGTTACAAATATGAGCAACCGCACCGGTATCAAATACCCAGGAGCTACTACGAGCGCTGGTTAGGTACACATCAATAACATGTATATCACATATACCTTTGGTATTGCCGGCCTTCTTATCCGCTAAGTACTTGGGGCAGTTCCGCTTCCAGTGACCGTTTCCCTTGCAATAAAAGCACTCAGTCTGAGGCTTGGGTCCATGCTTTGGCTTCTTCCCGGCAACTGGCTTACCGGGCGCGGCAACTCCCTTGCCGTCCTTCTTGAAGTTCTTCTTACCCTTGCCTTTCTTGAACTTAGTGGTTTTATTCACCATCAACACTTGATGTTCCTTTTTGATCTCCACCTCCGCTGATTTCAGCATTGAATATACCTCAGGAATGGTCTTTTCCATCCCCTGCATATTGAAGTTCATCACAAAGCTCTTGTAGCTAGGTGGGAGCGACTGAAGGATTCTGTCAATGACCGCATCATCCGGGAGATTCTCCCAGCTGAGATAAGCGGTTGTGCAACCCAGACATTTTGAGTATGTGCTCGCTGACAGAACTATTCTCCTCCATCTTACAACTGTAGAACTTGTCAGAGACTTCATATCTCTCGACCCGGGCATGAGCTTGGAAAACCATTTTCAGCTCTTGGAACATCTCATATGCTCCGTGCTGCTCAAAACGCTTTTGGAGCCCCAGTTCTGAGCTGTAAAGCATGCCGCACTGAATCAGGAAGTAATCATCACTACGCGACTGCCAAGCGTTCATAACGTCTTGAGTTGCTGGGAAAACAGGTGCATCACCTAGCGGTGCTTCAAGGACATATGCTTTCTTGGCAGCTATGAGGATAATCCTCAGGTTACGGACCCAGTCCGTGTAGTTGCTACCATCGTCTTTCAGCTTGGTTTTCTCTAGGAACGCGTTGAAGTTGAGGGCAACAATAGCGTGGGCCATTTGATCTACAAGACATATTGCAAAGTTTTAGACTATGTTCATGATAATTAAGTTCATCTAATCAAACTATTTAATGAACTCCCACTCAGATAGACATCCCTCTAGTCATCTAAGTGATACATGATCCGAGTCAACTAGGCCGTGTCCGATCGTCACGTGAGACGGACTAGTCATCATCGGTGAACATATTCATGTTGATCGTATCTTCTTACGACTCATGTTCGACCTTTCGGTCTTCCGTGTTCCGAGGCCATGTCTGTACATGCTAGGCTCGTCAAGTCAACCTAAGTGTATTGCGTGTGTAAATCTGGCTTACACCCGTTGTATGCGAACGTTAGAACCTATCACACCCGATCATCACATGGTGCTTCGGAACAACGAACCTTAGCAACGGTGCACAGTTAGGGGGAACACAATTCTTGATATTTTAATGAGGGATCATCTTATTTATGCTACTGTCGTTCTAAGCAAATAATATGTAAAAACATGATAAACATCACATGCAATCAAATAGTGACATGATATGGGCAATATCATTTTGCTCCTTTTGATCTCCATCTTCGGCGCGCCATGATCATCATCGTCGCCGGCATGACACCATGATCTCCATCATCGTGTCTTCATGAAGTTGTCTCGCCAATTATTACTTCTACTACTATGGCTAACGGTTAGCAATAAAGTAAAGTAATTACATGGCGTTTTCATTGACACGCAGGTCATAGAATAAATTAAGACAACTCCTATGGCTCCTGCCGGTTGTCACGCTCATCGACATGCAAGTCGTGATTCCTATTACAAGAACATGATCAATCTCATACATCACATATATCATCCATCACATCCTTTTGGCCATATCACATCACACGGCATATGCTACAAGAACAAGTTAGACGTCCTCTAATTGTTGTTGCAAATTTTACGTGGCTGCTATAGGTTTCTAGCAAGAACGCTTCTTACCTACGCCAAAACCACAATGTGATATGCCAATTTCTATTTACCCTTCATAAGGACCCTTTTCATCAAATCCGATCCAACTAAAGTGGGAGAGACAGACACCCGCTAGCCACGTTATGCAACTAGTGCATGTCAGTCGGTGGAACCTGTCTCACGTAAGCGTACGTGTAAGGTCGGTCCGGGCCGCTTCATCCCATGATGCCGCCGAATCAAGATAAGACTAGTAACGGCAAGTAAATTGACAAAATCGACGCCCACAACAACTTGTGTTCTACTCGTGCATAGAACTACGCATAGACCTAGCTCATGATGCCACTGTTGGGGATCGTTGCAGAAATTAAAAAATTTCTACGCATCACCAAGATCAATCTATGGAGTTTACTAGCAACGAGAGAGGGGGGAGTGCATCCGAGTTACAAGAACGCGGATGAAGGAGTCGTACACGTAGCAATTCAGATCGCGGTTGATTCTGATCTAAGCGCCGAATGACGGCGCCTCTGTGTTCAACACATGTATAGCCCGGGGACGTCTCCTCCTTCTTGATCCAGCAAGGGGGAAGGAGAAGTTAAGGGAGAGCTCCGGAAGCACGACGACATGGTGGTGGTGGATCTCGTGGTTCTCCGGCAGAGCTTCGCTAAGCGCTACAGAGGAGGAGAAGGTGTAGGAAGGGGGGAGGGCTGCGCCAGGAGAAGGGGTGCGGTTGCCCTCCCACCCCCCCACTATTTATAGGGGGTAGGGGAGAGGGGGCCGGCCCCCTAGATCCATCTAGAGGGGGGGCGGCGGCCCCTCGGGGTAGGGGGGCGCGGCCCCCTTAGGGTTTCCAACTAGGGGGGCGCCCGCCCCCCGGGGGGGCAGTGGCCCCCTATGGTTACCAACCCTAGGCGCCTTGGGCCTTTCCGGTGACTGAAACTGGACTTCCCATATTTAAATCTTCACCTCCGGACCATTCCGGAACTCCTCGTGACGTCCGGGACTCCGAACAACTTTCGGTAACAACATACAATTCCCATTACAACTCTAGCGCCACCAACCTTAAGTGTGTAGACCCTACGGGTTCGGGAACTATGCAGACATGACCGAGACATCTCTCCGGCCAATAAACAACAGCGGGATATAGATACCCATGTTGGCTCCCACATGTTCGATGATGATCTCATCGGATGAACCACGATGTCAAGGATTCAATCAATCCCGTATATGATTCCCTTTGTCTACCGGTATAGCACTTGCCGGAAACTCGATCGTAGGTATAACGATACCTTGTTCAATCTCGTTACGGCAAGTCTGTTTACTCGTTCCGTAACACATCATCCCGTGACCAACCCCTTAGTCACATTGAGCTCATTATGATGATGTCTTACCGAGTGGGCCCAGAGATACCTCTCCGTCATACGGAGTGACAAATCCCTGTCTTGATTCGTGCCAACCCAACAGATACTTTCGGGGATACCCTTGAAGATCGCAATGCGGAAGCGTTACAAGAACGCAGATGAAGGAGTCGTACTCATAGCGATTCAGATCGCGGTTGATTCTGATCTAAGCGCCGAACGACGGCGCCTCCGCGTTCAACACATGTATAGCCCGGGGACGTCTACTCCTTCTTGATCCAGCAAGTGGGAAGGAGAAGTTAAGGGAGAGCTCCGGCAGCACCATTACGCTAAGGTGTTCCAGGCGGCGTGAGTTGTGAAACAATTCCACATTTCCTTAAGTGCGTGCCAAATTCATGACTCAAATATTCTCCACCACGATCTGATCGTAAGAACTTGATTTTCCTGTCACGTTGATTCTCAACCTCACTCTAAAATTCCATGAAGTTTTCAAAGGTCTCAGACTTTTGTTTCATTAAGTAGACATACCCATATCTACTTAAGTCATCCGCGAGGGTGAGAACATAGCGATAACCACCGCGAGCCTCAACGCTCATTGGACCACACACATCAGTATGTATGATTTCCAATAAGTTGGTTGCTCGCTCCATTGTTCCAGAGAATGAAGTCTTTTTCATTTTTCCCATGAGGCATGGTTCGCTCGTGTCAAATGATTCATAATCAAGAAACTCCAAAAGTCCATCTGCATGGAGTTTCTTCATGCGTTTGACACCAATGTGACAAAGGCGGTAGTGCCACAATGACACCAATCTTCTAACTCCTTTGGCAATCCCGTGCTTACTAGGGTATTAGCATAACTCTTCCAACTCAAAGCGTCTACTACGACATTGGCCTTGCCTGGATGATAGTGAAGCTTCATGTCATAATTCTTTATAAGCTCCAGCCATCTCCTCTGCCTAAGGTTCAGCTCCTTCTGTGTGAAAATGTACTTCAAACTCTTATGATCCGTGTACACATCACAACAGTTTCCAATAAGGTAATGTCTCCAAGTCTTGAGCGCATGCACTACAGCTGCTAACTCCAAATCATGTGTGGAATAATTCAATTCGTGCAGTTTTAGTTGTCGTGAGGCATATGAAACAACTCTTCCGTTCTGCATAAGCACACTTCCAAGTCCTAGGCGAGAGGCGTCGCAATACACTTGGAAATCCTTTCGTATATCCGGCAGAATCAGCACTGGGGTTGTAGTCAAACATTTCTTCAACTCCTGAAAACTTGCCTCACATTTTTCCGTCCATTTAATTTGGTATCCTTCTTCAATAACTCCGTCATTGGCTTCGCAATCTTG
This sequence comes from Aegilops tauschii subsp. strangulata, assembly GCF_002575655.3. Lineage (NCBI taxonomy): Eukaryota > Viridiplantae > Streptophyta > Magnoliopsida > Poales > Poaceae > Aegilops > Aegilops tauschii. The sequence continues at coordinate 403,658,588 of NC_053035.3, forward strand.
GAAAATTCTCAATGAATCTCCGATAGTATCCTGCGAGTCCAAGAAAACTGCGGATCTCGCTAACTGAAGTGGGTGCCAACCATTCAGTGACTGACTGAACCTTGGTGGGATCTACTGCTACACCTTCTCCTGATATAACATGTCCAAGGAATCCGACTTCCTTCAACCAAAATTCACATTTGTTGAACTTGGCATACAACTGGTGTCCCCTGAGTTTCTCGAGAACTAAATGCAAATGCTCTTCGTGCTCCTCCTCATTCTTCGAGTATACCATTATATCATCAATGAACACCACAACAAACTTATCCAAATATTCCATGAACACTTTGTTCATCATGCTCATGAAATAGGGAGGGGCGTTAGTCAGTCCAAATGACATGACCGTATATTCATACAACCCGTACCGTGTGGTGAATGATGTCTTTGGTATATCCTTCTCTCGAATCTTCAGCTGGTGATATCCTGATCGCAGATCGATCTTTGAAAACACCTTAGCTCCTTGCAGCTGGTCAAACAAATCATTGATCATCGGCAGTGGGTATTTGTTCTTGATCGTCACCTCATTTAACGCACGATAATCAACAACCATTCTTAAAGACTTATCTTTCTTCTCAACCAAAAGCACTGGGGCTCCCCATGGTGATGAACTCCATCGAATGTAACCTTTCTCCAATAACTCCTTGATCTGCTTCTTAATCTCCTCCAGATCATTTGCGGGCATCCGGTATGGTCGCTTCGATATAGGCCCGGTGCCTGGCAATAGTTCTATCAAAAACTCGATGTCTCGATCCGGTGGCATGCCAGGTAACTCCTCTGGAAAAACATCCGGGTAATCCTTCACTACAGGCACTTCCTCCTGAACAACTCCCGTGAGGGTATTTACTTGGCTCCTCCTAGGCGCATGCCTAGATACATACTTAATACTTTTTCCCTAAGGGGTGGTGAGATAAATCGACTTAATAGCACAGTCAATGCTTCCTCCATACTTTGACATCCAGTCCATGCCTAATATCACATCCAATCCTTGTGACTCCAAAATTATTAGGTCTGACGGGAAGACATGGCTACCAATGGTTAAGGGTATCTGATCGCACCATCGGCTAGCCATATACTCTGCTCCAGGTGAACTCACTAACAGAGGGGTCCTAAGGGTTTGGGTTGGTAATTTAAACTTATCCACGAATCCCCTTGATATGTATGAATGCGATGCACCAGTATCAAAAAGAACAAGGGCGGTAAAAGACTTAACCAAAAACTTACCAATAACCGCGTCTGGCTGCTCTTCAACCTCCTCCACGTTAACGTGGTTCACTTGAGCTTTGTTGAATGGATTGGGCTTCCTGCCAGCGCTCCCATTACCGTTTCCATTCTTTGCTTCAGGGCACAACGTGGCATAGTGTCCAGTCTTCCCGCACTTGAAGCAAGTAATGTGACTTAGGTCTCTCTTGGCGGGTGTGGCTGGATTGGGGCGGTTCTGATCGTTGCTTGTTCCGTTCCCAGTCGCATTCTTAGAACCATTGTGGTTGTGCGAACTTCCTCCGTTGTGGTTATGACCTCCATGGTTATGAACAAGTCCTCCCGAGTTCGGGGTTAGACGAGGCTTCTGCTGGGCTCCTCAGTTATACCTTCCTTGTCCATACTTCCTCTTACGGCTCTCAATCTGCTGCTACTTCCCTTCAATCATAAGAGCCTTATCTACCAACTCCTGGTAGTTGTTGAATGTTGCCACCATCAACTACATGCTCATCTCATCATTCAGCCCTTCCATAAACTTCTCCTGCTTTGCGGCATCTATGGCCACATTATCAGGGGCATAGCGAGATAACTTGCTAAACTCATCCACGTACTGAGCCATATTATGGTTCCCCTGGTGTTGGGGATATTACCACTGGGCGTAAACCGGCTAGGAGAGGCCGGGTTAACTTCATAAGTAGTTCATCTGTATCTGAAGCCCATGAAGACAGACGGTGACGCTTCATGAAGGCCCATGGCTCAAAGCCGGTTTAAGGCATGTAGACACAAACCGGCATTGACATGTAAACTTGTATTCTAAGATATGCGTGGCAGAGACCGAGCCGGACACGATTATGAGCCGGCCTCGGAGTCTGTAAACCAACGGGCGTCAACCCATGTATATAAGGGGACGGCCCGGCGCGGTTCAGGGATAACAGACAACAACTCGAGACTCAGGCAAAGCGTATTCGCTCCCTGGTCATCGAAACCCCATCAATTCCATCACAACTAGACGTAGGCTTTTACCTTCATCGTAAGGGGCCAAACTAGTATAAAAACTCTCTTGCGTCCCCTGTCCGCTTTAACCCCTTTAAGCTAACCCGTAGCGATGGCTCCACGACTAAGTCCTTTCTCTAGGACATCTGCCGTGAAAAAACCACGACAGTTGGCGCCCACCATGGGGCTATCGCACGATGGTTTCAAGTTCTTGGAGGGCAGCTTCGAAGGACTCAAGGGTTATGCGGTGGGCCGGATGACCAAGAGTCGTCGCGCCAAGCTCTACATCAACGATGCAGGCTGGGGCCCCGAGGCCGGCTCAATCGAGTACGGGTACCGGGTCCCCTTTGGTGGCATACACATTTTCATTGGCAAGATCGGTGAACCGGGCCCTGAGCCGGACATCTGCGCCGACCTCGTCGAAACGGCTCAGTGTGCGAGATCTGCCCGGCTCAAGCCTGTCATAAAGCGTTCCTTCGTGGGAGTTATCCATGGAGGTGAATCTGAGGATAGATCGGAATCTGGTGGTGAGACCGTCGTTTATTCCGGCGACGAGTCATCGACTGGAGAGACTGAGTCGTTATATCAGCTACAAGATGGCCGGATTGGGGGCTGTTCCGAGGGCGACAGTATTTCGGACCCCTTCGATCTGCCAAAACGGGTGGCGATCTTCATGGTCGGCAGGCAACCAGCGCTCCACTCTTCAACCGCAGCGGCGATGATTTCCGGGTCGGCAGCGGCGGCAGCGGCTGGGGCAGGAGGCCCTCTGCGACCGCCAGCTCAGGTTCTATCTGATTTGTTTGATGTGTTGGCAACGCTGATGGCGGAGGTTAACCCGGCGCATTAGGATGCACACAATGCGGAAGTTGCGAAAGTGAAAGATCAGATCACCCAGGCGAAAGCTGACTTAGCAGCTGAGGATACCAGGATAGCCGCGGAGCGGGCCGCTTTGGATGCACAAGCTTACCGGATTATGCTGGATCAGAGTGCGTCAAACGAAATCATGAAGAGGAGGCACCGATCTCACCTGCCGCCGGTTTACGACGCTAGAAATCTCTTTAATACCGCAGGGGCAGGAACCAGTAATCCGCCGGTGGTAAACCGGGCAGAGGCACCCGGAGCAGGGCCGCCAGTTCAGCCATGTTTGGTGGATCCGCCTCGTTAGAACAACGTTGTGGTACGTCATGTCCCCACACCACCGGGTCATTATTCTAACCTAATAGACAACATTTTCACTGCCGCTTCACGGCTGGCGGCCATCCCGATCGAAGGCGATTCTCCAGCAGCGGTCGAGACGCGTCGGGTTAAGCACTACTGGAATCAGCTAATTTGCCATCTGCCAGCTCTTTGCCGTCTGCTAGCTGACGGCAAAGAAGCTCTTTGCCATCAGCTACCCAAAAGCAGACGACAAAGAAATGGGAGAGGGCGAAGAAGCTGTTTGCCGTCCGCGAGCTCTTTGCCGTCTGCCAGCAGACGGCAAAGAACCTTTGCCGTCCGCTGGCAGACGGCAAAGAGAGAGGTGGCCCCCACCCCCCGCCCGTTTGGAAAAAACTTAACGGCCCACCTCTTTGGCGTCTGCCAGTAGACAGCAAAGAGGCAAAAGGGCGGACGGCAAAGAGAGGCGGACGGCAAAGAAGACACTACCTAACGGCCCGTACCCCCCCCCCCGCCCGTTACTCTGTTCTCTTCTCGCCGACGCGCCCCGCCACCACTTCCCACCCCACCGCCGCCGCCGCCGCCCGGTCGCCCCACCACCCCGCCGCCCCCCGGACCCCCGCCCCGTCGCCATTGCCGCCCAGCGCCGTCGCCCCACCACCCGTCGCCCCCGCCGCCCCGTCGCCTCACCGCCCCGTCGCCTCACCGCCCCGGCCCCCCGCCCCACCGCCCCGTCGCCGCACACCCCGGCGCCCCCCCCCCCCCCCCGCGCACCGGCCCCCCGCCGCCCCTTGCCCCACCGCCCCGGGCCCGGCCCCCCGCCGCCCCAGGCCGCGCCCCGGCCACCTCCTCCACCGCCCCGCCCCCCTCCTCCACCGGCGACGGCCTCCACCGGCCCTGCCCCAGGTGAGCCCCCCTCCTTTTTTCTGTTTTTTTTTCTGTTTTTTTCCTTTTTAGTTTTAGTTTAGATTTAGTTTTAGTTTTAGTTTTAGGTTTAGTTTTAGTTTAGTTTTAGGTTTAGATTTAGTTTTTTCCTTTTTTCTGTTTTATTAGTTTTTGGTTTATGTTTAGTTTAGATTTAGTTTTAGTTTTAGTTTTAGTTTTAGATTTAGGTTTAGTTTTAGGTTTAATTTTAGGTTTAGTTTAGTTTGAGTAAAGAAGAAGAAGAAGAGAAAAAGAGGAGAGGAGGAGAAGAAGAAGAGGAAAAAGGAAAGGAAGAAGAAGAAGAGGAGGAGGAGAAGAAAAAAGAAGAAGAGGCAGAAGAAGAAGAAAAAAGATGAGAGGAGGAGAAGAAGAAGCGGAAAAAGGAAAGGAGGAAGAAGAAGAAGAAGAAGGAAAAAAAGGAAGAAAAAGAAGAATAGGAAGAAGAAGAAAAGGAAAAAAGCGGAAAAAACCCCGACCCGACACGGCACCCCGACCCGACACGGCACCCCGACCCCGACCCGGCACCCCGACACGACACCCCGACCCCTAGACCCCGACCCCGACACCCCGACCCCGACCCCGAGCCTGACCCGACACCCCGACCCCGACACCGAGACGGCACCCCGTCCCCGACCCGGCACCCCGACCCGACTCCCCGACCCCGAGACCCCGACCCCGACACAGACACGACACCCCGACACCGACACCCTGACACCACACCCACCCTTACCCCGACACCGACACGGCACCCCGACCCCGACCCGGCACCCCGACCCGACACCCCGACCCCAACACCGACACGGCACCCCGACCCCGACCCGGCACCCCCCGACCCGACACCCCGACCCCGACCCCGACACGGCACCCCGATACCGACACGACACCGCGACCCCCGACACCTCCCGAAAAGGTGGTCTTTGGCCTTCCAGAAGCCGACGGGGTCATATATTTGTGAATTATTAGTTAGGTCATATATTTTTCGATTTTGTTATGAAAAAAATCATATATAATTGTGTTGATCGGGTAGTTTTAAATGTGCAGTTGTTTCATCGCTGCGAGGTTTGGTGTTCGACGACCTCGCCGTGCGTTTGACGAGCTCTGCCCCTTCGTTCATGGGTGAGCACAAATGACATGTCCTCCTCCCCCATTATCTATTTGATATATTCCGATGAAACTTGATAGCTAGCTATATATGTGTCTTGAATCATCAGTATGCGTAACCAATATGTGTCTCCTGTTCGAAAGCGTCATAGTTATAAATATGCATGCATTTGCATATTTATAACCTTGATTCTTTCGAATTGTCCAACGCTATCCATGGACAGCCCGAGTATGTTTAGATTGGGTTCGTTTTCCCATATGCTTTGCTCCGGATCCGACGCATAAATTTCGTCAGTGACTCCCCTGTTGTTCTCCGGGTACACATCCTCTCTGTTTATTGCAGAGACGTGTATCATGAGAACAGCGGGGAGGTGCTGCCGAAATTTTGCGTAGGATCCGGAGCATAGCATGGGAAAATGAACCCAATCTAAACATACTCGGGTGGGATTAGGACCTATCATTACCTATTAGAGTGTAGGTTGCATGGACGTAATAAAATTGACAAAGTAGATCAACTGATGAATATATACATGGTGAATTATATATATATATATATATTTGTTGTGTGTCTAGTAGTTCTGAAAGTCAAGATGAGTGATCGTGCGTGGATGTACATCGGTCACACTGGTCAGAACAAATGGAGCACTGAATGGTTCACAAAAACCAAGGGGTTTGTGCGAGCCGCATTTGCAAATGGCCAGAGGAAAACCTGGTGCCCCTGTTTACGGTGCGGCAATTGGGAAAAGAGGACAGAGGCTGAAATGGGAAAACACCTGCAGAAGAGTGGTTTTACGCCCGATTATACGGTGTGGACATTTCATGGTGAGTCTGCCCAACGTGACCGAGCTGAGGTGGATCGTCGTCGCACCGACGATCATGGTACCGGGATGGAAAACATGGTGCAAGACTTCGATGATGCTCGGGATTCGGACGAGGAGATGGAGGAATCTGCAAAGGCCTTCTATGAAATGTTGGAGTCTTCAAAACGTCCGCTCCATCAGCACACTGAGCTTTGTCAGTTGGATGCCATCTCACAAGTAATGGCTCTGAAGGCTCAGTTCAACTTGGGAAGAGAATGCTACGATGCAATGATGACAGTATTTGGACGCTTTCTACCAAAAGGCCATGTAATGCCTGCAAACCTGTACCGGTCGGACAAAATCCTCGGTGCACTGAAGATGCCCTATGATAAGATACATGCCTGTGAGAAAGGATGTGTCTTGTTTAGGCTTGACTATGCGGACTTGAACTATTGTCCCATTTGCAAGTCTTCCAGGTATGTTGTGGTAGACAACGGTATGGGTGAGAAGACACAGACCAAAATCCCCGTTAGTGTTCTTCGGTATATGCCAATCGTACCAAGACTTCAACGTCTTTTCATGGTCGAAGAGACGGCCAGACAGATGACATGGCACAAAACGGGCAAATGAACCGAACTAGATGCAGATGGGAATCTGATGATTGTACACACATCGGATGGTGTTGCGTGGAAAAAGTTTGATGAATTACATGGTGACAAAGCGGCAGATCCGAGGCATCCTCGAGTCGGCATCAGCACGGATGGGTTCAGTGTGTTTGGTATGACGGCACCCCAATACAGTTGTTGGCCCGTATTTGTCTTTCCACTCAATCTCCCCCTGGACAGATTATGCAAAGAAAGAACATTTTCCTGACGTTGATAATTCCAGGGCCCAACTATCCGGGGAAAAATATGAATGTGTACATGCAACCGCTTAAGGACGAATTGCAAGAAGCCTGGGATAATGGGTTCAAGACATACGACGCCTATAGCAAACGGAACTTCATAATGCGTGTCTGGTACATGTACTCGACGCATGACTTGCCGGCGTATGCGCTATTCGTTGGCTGGTGTGTGCATGGAAGGTTCCCGTGCCCCACATGCAAGGGAGCTCTTGAGTTTCGTTGGCTTCAGGCCGGTCGCAAGTTTTCTTGCTTCGACATGCATAGACAGTTCCTGAATCCTCGCCATAAGTTCAGGAAAGACAAGAAGAACTTCATCAGAGGTAGAGTTGTCAAAAACTCTGCACCACCTGCATTGACAGGCCAACAGACCCTGGATCAGTTAAACGCTCTCGAGCCAGATCCAGAGCGTCCAGGGTACTTCAAGGGGTATAATTCTAAGCACGCCTGGACTCACAAAACATGCTTATGGGATCTGCCTTACTTCAAAGACCTCCTTTGCCCACACAACATCGACGTGATGCACACTGAGAAGAATATCGCCGAGGCACTTTTTGGTACATTGTTCGGCATAGATGGGAAGTCAAAGGATAATACTAAGGCTAGAGTCGATCTGGAGGCGCTATGTGATAGGCCGTTACAAAACATGAAAGAACCAAAAGGAAAGTAGAACTGGACGAGCCAAAGGCATGATTCAATCTTGGAAGGCCAGCTATGAGGGAAATTATCTTGTGGGTGAAAATGCAGTTGATGTTCCCCGATGGGTATGCAGCGAATCTACAGAGGGGAGCCAGTCTTGATAAATTAAAGCTATTTGGTCTCAAGAGTCATGATTGGCACATATGGATTGAGAGGGTGATGCCGGTGATGTTGCGTGGCTTCATCCCTGAGGATGAATGGCTAGTACTGGCAGAACTCAGCTATTTCTTCCATGTTCTTTGTGCGAAAGAACTATCGCCTGGCGTGCTAGAAGAAATGGAAGAGTTGGCGTTGGAGTTGATCTGCAAGTTAGAGAAGATCTTTCCACCGGGCTTCTTTAATCCAATGCAACATTTGATTTTGCATCTCCCGACCGAGGCAAGATTGGGGGGGCCCGTGCAAAATCGTTGGTGCTACCCAACTAAGAGGATGCAGAAGACGCTTCGACAAAAATGTAAAAATAAACGTAGAATTGAAGCATCGATGGCTGAGGCATTCATCACTGAGGAGGCGGCAAACTTCATGACAACACACTACGAAGCCAAAAATCGTCATTTGCATAATCCGAAGCCTCGGTACAATGCTGACGACCCTAAAAAGGGTGGATCCAACCTCAGCCTATTCAAAGGGAATCTCGCACCAGCCAGTGTTTCAAATCCAGTATCTTTGGATAACGAACAATGGCGGACCATTTCGTTGTATATCTTCAACAACCTGATAGAAGTGCGGCCGTACATCGAGTAAGTTCTCGGTACATAGTTTCGCAACTTCTATTTCATTTGAACTGCTCTTATTCCTCGATATTTCATACAGTTGATACGTCGCCTTATTCTCGTATGGAGCGGTGATCCAAAAGGATTCTGTCGAAGAGTATGAGCTTCTCGCAAAGCAAGGAGGTGGCTATCCCGGTTTCATCTATTGGTTCAAACAAACGGTAATTTCTATTAGACTTGTAGGCTAATTTGTAGGCGGCTATCCCGGTTTCATTCGCTAATTTGTGCGTAATGCAACAATCCTTTCATATTAAACTTGTAGGCTAATTCAGAGTCTATGGACGCCGAATTGAGACAAGCCGCTAATGGTTTTGACTATAAGGTCCGTTCATTTAACAAATACGACATCAACGGGTATCGCTTTCGTACCTATGGCAAAGAGCTATCTATGGCCGACCGAAAGTCTACAAATTGTTGTGTATCTGCTATCGGCGAAGGAGGTACTGAGTATTATGGGAGAGTTGAAGCAATTTATGAACTTCTATTCTATGGTGAAAACCCACCGAATGTCGTAGTCTTCAAATGTTATTGGTTTCAGCCGAAGGAGACTAGAAGGACTCATGAACATATAGGGCTAGTTGAAATCAACCAAAGCACCCATTTAGATGTTCCTGATGTCTATATTACGGCTCAACAGGCGACCCAAGTATTCTATCTACCGTGGGCCTGCCAAACTAATCCAAATCTGAAAGGTTGTGATGCCGTTTATGAAGTGGCGCCACGTGCTAGACTATCTCCCCCAAAGGAAGAGGATTATGAACCTCACATTAACCCAGACACATATGAAGGAGAATTCTTCCAAGAGACACGTCTTTCCAAAAAGCGTTTCAAGAACCGCTATACTTCACCCCAAAACATTGAAGTAGACAGCGACAGTGAATCCGACATCACCCCAGAGGAGGAACAAGAAGAGCCGGAACAAGAAGAGGTTACTGCTGCGGATGACCTGTCATTGCTTGACCGATTACGTCAAGGTGGCCTTCCACATGTTGATGCCACTGAACCCTACGAGCCCATCATTGATTATAGTGATGATGATGATTATGCATTTATTGATGATACTGATCGAGATTATTAGTAGTGTCAGGTATTAAATTTTTTTATGTTGTACTTGATGATGATACACTTAAGTGATACACATATTATTATTCATGTCGGTATTTTTTTATGTTGTACTAATTTCGTTTACTGTTTGTCATGGCAGGTGTTGAAAGATGGTGGGCGCTAGTCGGGAGCGCGCCAAGGCCCCTTCTTCGTCGGCGCGTGGTCAGAGGTCTTCCATTCCAGACGCACCTCTCCGCCGAGCGTTGCTGGACAGTATGGCCACACCGCCGGGCCCTTCTTCGTCGACCGCGGTGCCCAGCAGGGGACGAGGTAGGAAGAGAGGAGGTGGGGCACGTGGTCGTGGGAGAGGAGGTAGGGTGACTGCTAGGGCGCCTTCCTCGCCGCCACCCCCAGCTGTTTCACCCGAGCACGTGACTGCTAGGGTGGACTCGTCCGAGGAGGAGGCTACACGGACTCCGGTCCACGAGCCTCCGGTCCACAGGTCTTGGGCCCATGAGCCTCGGGTCGACTGGCCTTCGGCCCACGAGAGTTCGGCCCACGAGACCCCGGAGGACCACACGTCCGGATGGGGTACCTGGCCGGATCAGCCCGAGGAGCCGAGTGGCCATGCTGATGATGGTGGGGAGCTGACTGATCTTGAGGAGGAGGGGGGCACCGTCTACCAGTGTGGTGCTACACGGCTCCCGTCCGTGCCGGCGACCCGCGAGCAGAGGTGGTTGATTTTCCCTGATGGGGAGAGGTACGTAAGTGCATTTAATATTTTTGTACCTTGTGCATTCACGTTTCTTCAAATAACTAATGCATTGGCCTTGTCATGCTGCAGGGGTTGGGACCACCATCATAGTGTCCGCCAGCCCAACTCCGTCCTTGGAGATCTTTGCCGGCAAAACTTCCCGGGGTTTGTCACATTGCCTGGTGAGGGTCGGCTTCCAGAGCTTGGATTGAGCTGGGAGCACTACGTGGCTGCCCCGGCCCCGCCGGATGAGATTATCGACGGTGTCGTGTGCGATACGAGGGCAGACATGGTGATCAGAAAGTTCTGGGTAATTTCTCCTTTACACATTTAAAAATCTTCAACTAGCTAGTTATTAATTGTACTAACCAATATTGTCTCATTTGATTGCAGACATTCTACAGGTGTGAGGAGGGATACGAGGAGGATGCGGCACATGTTATCGAGAACGTCTGCAAGCGCCTACTCCAGAACTTACGGCACGAGGCTCGGGTGCAGGCTGTTCGAGACTACTACGCCTTGCGTGGTATCAAGAAGACCAAGCCGGCGTGCCGCCATAAGTTCCTGAGTAAGTAGCAGTACATGAAGGTAATTCTTAAGGCCTTCTACTTAAGTTCCTTCATTTAGTAATTCCTAGCCGTAGCGCTCAAGTTTCTATTTGCTAACTTAGGCGCCTCCGAGATGGTGTGCGGATCGGATGGATTGTTGGGAGGTGTTGGTCGATGAGTGGTGCTCAAAAGAATGGCTAGCCCTGCACAACGAGGCCAAGGACAAACGTGCCCAAATGGAAGGTGTGCCACATTTCATTCACTTGTTCTAGATTTTTCATTTTGCAGATTTCATTCACTTGACAAAAGCTTGCATAGATGGAGTGCTCTTTATCCCTTTCTCTGTTTCTTTTGTATCGTTGAACTATGCATGTATCGTTGGATGAAACTATTGTAATATATATGGTTGGATGCCTCTATGTTGAACTTGCTATGTATGATGGAACTATGTGATGAAGTTATGTGATGGAACTATGTATGATGGAACTATGCATGTTGGATATCTTATATGTTTGCTCTGTAATTGCCTTGTGAAATATATCTATATATGTCATATATATTTTCTGTGAAAATTGTTGGATTTAATAAAAAACAGAAAAAAGACCCAATATGCAGGCTCTTTGCCGTCTGCCACCGACGGCAACGGCCTCTTTGCCGTCTGCCGCGGACGGCAAAGAGGACACGTGGCATCCAGCTGTGCTTCCTGGGAGCTGACCCATTTGGTCAGTTTGCCTACAGTGGCAGACGGCAAAGAGTTTGCCGTCAGCGGCGGACGGCAAAGGCCTGCCATGTAGTGACGTGTAGATGACATCATACGGCGGACGGCAAAGACAGTAGAAACTTTGCCGTCCGCTGGCAGACGGCAAAGGCACTAGAAAGTTTGCCGTCCGCGGCGGACGGCAAAGGCCTGCCGTTAGCCACTTAACGGACTGAGAGCACAATTATTGCCGTCCGCCCTCTTTGTCGTCCGCGGCAGACGGCAAAGAGCCTTTGCCGTCAGCCGCCAGGAAGCAGACGGCAAAGTAGCTGTTTACCATAGCCTACTTTGCCGGAGCCTTTTGCCGTCCGCGGCTGACGGCAAAGGCCTTTGCCATCCGCCGTTCATGCCTTTGCCGTCCGCCATGGCAGACGGCAAAATAGCTGATTCCTGTAGTGAAGGAGCTTCTTCAGACAGCCCTTATTCAACAGTAGGCTTATTCGTATAGTCGCGATCGGATTCATTCCACTCCCCGTCCAAGCCGGAGTTATAGCAGGCGTATGGATGAACCGGCAGTGTCAAGTAATGCGCGGAACCGTGATCCGCCCCGTGGCCATAACCCGGCAGGTGGTGCCGGTGATGATCAGGATGTGGTGAACCGGGCTCGGGCGCGCAGAGAGGCCGAGTTAGCAGTGCAGCACGAGGCCCGTCAGCTCACTCCGGTTCGTCCATCCACAGCGGTGGAACCAGGAGTTACCTCTAGTTCCTTGGGAGTGCCATGTCTTCTCCCGGCGTTGCGCAATGTGCGCCTGCCCAAAGATTTCTAGGGCCCGCGCAAGGTGCCGAATTACACTGCTGATTTATCCCCTGAAACATGGGTTGAAAGCTATGAGATGGCCATGGAGATGCTGGACGTGGATGATGCGGCATGTGCGAAGTACTTCACCATGATGTTAGAAGGAACGGCCCGCACTTGGCTAAAGAGTTTACCGGCTAATTCTATCAGGTCATGGGCTGAGTTGAGGGCCCGGTTTGTACAGAATTTCAAGGATACATGCAAGCAGCCCATGTCAATTGTGGACTTAGCTGCATGTGTCCAAGAGGAAGGAGAGTCAACAACCCATTGGGTGCGCCGGGTTTCGGAGATTTTGCATTTATCAGACTGCATCAACGCTGACACCGCAGTTTTAACATTGGAAGGCAATTGCCGATTTCAGCCCTTGAAGTTGATGTTGGGACGGCTCAAACGTCATTGTAATGACATGGGAACCCTTATGGCTGCACTGGTGAAGTATGCCGACTCTGATAGTACCAAGGATCCCGAGTCTGATGATGACAAGACAGGGAAGGGAAAGAAGAGCGGCAATGCCAAGGGGCAGCACCACAACCCGGCGGGTCATGGAAATGGCGGCAAGCGTAAAGCGGACCACGGTTTAGATTTTGAGGCTAACACTAATATGCACGACAAGGGCCAGTGGCATAAGGGTAAACCACCACAGCGGAATGGAATGCCGAATCCTAATCCGGACCGATTGTCGTATCTGTTGAACCAACCCTGTCCGAAGCATGGGACGAAGGAGGAACCATCTACACATCTGTGGAAGATTGTTATATCATGCAAGAGTTCAAAAATTCTGACTTTTTCCGGTATGATCATGGATCAGGAGGCGGTTCAGGCGGAAGAAATTCTGGTTCAGGATTCCATGGCAATCAGGGTGGACATAACAATCAAAGTAATCAGGGTAATCAAACTGGCTATAATCATCAGGGCAATCAGCAGCAGCAACAGTCGGGTTACCAAAGCCACCCGAAGCAGTTGAATGGCGGACAGTATCATGTCTTCACCACTAGCTTGGACAAGCGCGATCAGAAGCTTCATAAAAGGATGGTGAATGGCATTGAACCGGCGGTGCCCCGTTATTTGCGCTGGTCCGAGCAGCCCACTGTGTGGAGTAGAGACGATCATCCACCCCGTGTTGACAATCCAGGTCATCTGGCTCTGGTGGTGGCACCTCAGGTGGGAGGTTATAAGTTCACTAAGGTACTAATGGATGGAGGGAGTAGTATCAATATCCTTTATTATGAAACTTTCCGTCGCATGGGGCTAACAGATAAAAATCTTAAACCATCCAATACGGTATTCCATGGTGTGGTGCCTGGTAAGTTCGCATATCCTGTTGGTAAGATAGCCCTGGAGGTGGCTTTTGGAGATGAGCATGACTCGAGATCAGAAACCTTGACCTTTGAAGTGGTGAAAATCAGAAGCCCGTATCATGCCCTATTTGGACAGCCAGCTTATGCCAAGTTTATGGCACGACCTTGTTATGTCTATCTACAGCTCAAGATGCCGGGTCACAAGGGAACTATAACCGTGCATGGAAGCCGCAAGATTGCTCTGGAGTGTGAGGAAGGTGATGCGGCTTATGCTGAGTCGGCTTGTGCAACAGAGGAGTTGAAGTTTTACAAAGACAATGTTGATCCGGCAGATATGACTTCGTTGAAAAAACCAACTACGGAGCATGATCCGGCCCTGAAGTTTAAATCGACCGATGAGACTAAACTTGTTGACTTCATGCCGGGCGATTCGTCCAAGCAGTTTAGCATCAGCGCTAACTTGGATCCGAAATAGGAAAGCGCACTCATCGAGTTCATCCGTGAGAATCGGGACATCTTTGTGTGGAAGCCTTCTGACATGCCTGGTGTATCGAGAGAACTCGCTGAGCACACCCTCAATGTTGATCCTAAGTATACACCGGTCAAGCAGTTTCTCCGCCGGTTCAATGAAGAAAGACGCAAAGCTATTGGAGAAGAAGTAGCCAGGCTCTTGGCGGCTGGATTTATCATTGAAGTATTCCATCCTGAGTGGTTGGCTAATCCGGTGCTGGTCCTCAAGAAGAATGGCACTTGGCGTATGTGTGTGGATTACACAGATCTCAACAAATCTTGTCCGGGAGATCCTTTTGCCCTCCCCCGTATTGATCAGATTATTAATGCTACGGCGGGTTGTGAGCGGTTAAGTTTTTTGGATGCATATTCTGGTTATCATCTGATCAAGATGGCAGTTACGGACCAGGAGAAGACGGCCTTCATAACTCCCTTTGGCGCCTTCCGCTATGTGTCCATGCCCTTTGGGCTCAAGAGTGCAGAGGCAACTTATCAACGGTGTGTGCAGAATTGTCTTCATAAATAGATCGACCACAATGTTCATGCCTATGTGGATGATATTGTGGTGAAATCAAGGAAAAGGAGACATTGATTGATTGCTTGAAGGAAACCTTTGATAACTTGCGGGTTTATAAAATGATGTTTAATTCGGCCAAGTGTGTCTTTGGTGTACCTGCAGGCAAACTCTTGGGTTTTTTGGTGTCTAAAGGGGGCATTGAAGCTAATCCGGAAAAGATCAAGGCCATCACCTCCCTGGCTAAACCAAAGTATATCAATGATGTTCAACGCCTAGCAGGCCGAATTGCCGCGTTGAGCCGGTTTGTCAGTCGTCTTGGTGAGAAGGCCATTCCTTTGTATCAGATGCTGAAGAAAATGGATAACTTCGTTTGGAGTGACGCCGCTAATGAAGCATTTCAGGACTTAAAGCGGCAGCTAGCTAATCCGCCGATTCTCGCTGCTTCGGTTGATAAAGAACCATTGCTGCTATATGTGGCAGCTAACGCTCGGGCTGTTAGTGTGGCTATTGTGGTGGAGCGCAAGGAGGCAGGAAAGGAATATCCGGTTCAACGGCCGGTTTACTATATTAGTGAGGTACTCATTGAATCCAAGCAGAGGTACCCGCATTGGCAAAAATTGGTGTATGGGGTTTTCATGGCGAGCCGGAAGCTTAAGCAGTATTTCTAAGGTCATCCCATCACGGTGGTCAGCTCTGCTCCTTTGGGGGATATAATCCAGAATAAGGAGGCAACTGGTCGAATTGCTAAATGGGCTATCGAGCTCGGGCCTCACGGGTTGAAATACATACCCCGAACGGCGATCAAGTCTCAGGCACTTCTGGATTTCATCAATGATTGGACAGAATTACAAGCGCCAGAAGAGAAGCCGGATCACACTTATTGGACTATTCATTTCAATGGGTCCAGGCAATTGGAGGGCTCGGGGGCTGGAGTCGTATTAACTTCCCCACGAGGTGATAAGTTTTGTTATGTTTGTTGTTTGATGTTCCCTTGTACTAATAATGCAGCTGAATATGAGGCCTTACTCCATGGTCTATGGATGGCTAAGGAGATGAATCTCAGCCGAGTTCAATGCTTCGGTGACTCGGATCTGGTGGCTCAACAAGTGTTGGGCACTTGGGATTCCAAGGACCCACTGATGGCAGCATATCGTCATGAGGTCGATATTGTTGCAGGTCACTTCAAAGGTTATCAGGTGGATCATGTGGACCGGCGGAAGAATGAAGTGGCAGACGCTTTAAGCCGCCTGGGTTCCCAACGTAAACCGGTTCCACCTAATGTTTTCCTGGACGTTTTGCATAATCCGTCCGTCAAGCTCCATGGTGAAGAGGATTTGGTTGTTCCTGGTCCGGAGGCTCAGTTGGTGGCAACTCTACGTATTATCCCGGATTGGACGGTTTCGTATCTGGCGTATGTAAACCGGGGCGAGTTACCAGAGGATGCAACTTTGGCCAGACAGATAACACGGCGGTCCAAGTCCAGGACTATTATCAATGGAGTGTTACATCATTGCAGTGTGACAGGGGTGTTTCAACACTGTGTATCTCCTGAGGAAGGCCGTGAAATTTTGCGTGAGATCCACGAAGGAGATTGTGGGCACCACGCCGGTTCAAAATCTTTGGTGGCCAAGGCGTTTCGTCACGGTTTTTATTGGTTGACAGCTCATGCTGATACCGAGGACTTGGTTAAAAGATGTGATGGCTGTCAAAAATTCTCACGGCGTGTTCATGTACCAGCCCAAGAATTGAGGATGATTCCAATCACCTGGCCGTTTGCAACTTGGGGGCTGGATATGGTTGGGCCTTTCAAGAGGTCCAAGGACAAGAAGACCCACCTTTTGGTGGCAGTTGATAAGTTCACAAAATGGGTGGAGGCAGAGCCAGTTAGTAAGTGTGATGCAGCCACGGCAGTTCGATTCATCAAAAAGGTGATCTTCCGGTTTGGCTTTCGACACAGCATTATAACAGACAATGGTACCAATCTGTCAAAAGGTGCCATGAAGGAGTTCTGTGAACGTGAGCACATCCGGCTTGACGTGTCATCAGTGGCTCAGCCCCAGTCCAATGGTCAAGCAGAGAGGGCCAATCAAGAGATCTTGAGAGGCATCAAACCCCGGCTTATGGTTCCTTTGCAACGGACGCCGGGTTGTTGGGTTGAGGAGTTACCTTCAGTATTATGGAGCATCAATACCACACCCAATAGATCAACAGGCTACACACCGTTTTTCATGGTTTATGGAGCGGAAGCGGTTCTTCCTAGTGACATCCGTCATGACTCGCCTCGTGTAGCGGCATATGTTGAAGCGGATAACGAGAAGGCACGGCAGGAAGCTCTTGACCTATTAGATGAGGAGCGTGACATGGCGGCAGCCCGTTCGGTGATTTATTAGCAAGATCTGCGTCGTTATCATAGCCGCCGGGTTAGAACCAGAACCTTTCAAGAAGGATATTTGGTGCTTCGACTCATCCAGGATCAGACGGATATGCACAAGCTATCCCCCCCCCCCTTGGGAAGGGCCTTTTGTGGTCAGCAAGGATTTGCACAATGGGTCATACTACCTAATCGATGTTCGAGAGCGCAAAGACTCACGTAAATCGGAGGAGGAGACCAACCGGCCATGGAATATTGCTCATCTTTGGCCCTACTATACTTGAGCTACAGGCTCTGCTTATGTACATATTATGACATTGTATATATTATGATCAATATAATAAACCGGAACCCCAGCTAAAGCGGGGTATCTGTTGTTTTCTTACATCACGTGTGGTTACATGGAGCTTACAAAGCGGCGTCCGGTTTACCCCTTGATTTAGCTTCTTAAAGCTTGATATCAGATCATTTGGGGGCTTGGTCGTATCCGAACCATAGCTACACCTCTTGATCGGCGTAATGCCACAGAATCACTTGGGAGCATGGTCGAACTCGAACCATGACTACGCCTCTTGATCGGCGTAAAGCCACAGAATCACTTGGGGGCTTGGTCGTATCCGAACCATAGACACGCCTCTTGATCGGTGTAATGCCCTCGCATCACTTGGGAGCATGGTCGAACCCGAACCATGACTACGCCTCTTGATCGGCGTAAAGCCACAGAATCACTTGGGGGCTTGGTCGAACCCGAACCATAGCAATGCCTTTTGATCGGCGTAATTCCACAGCATCATTTGGGGGCTTGGTCGAACCCGAACCATAGCAACACCTCTTGATCAAATTTGGGGCCTGGCAGCCCGTGAAAAGCTTCGACTGCAACGGTTTTATTTGCCTTTTGCTAAGTTTCTTTTTCTTTTGCTAAGTTTTTTGATGTTTTCAAACCAGTGTTTATCAACCCGGTTGGGCTGTCAACTACAAGTTGTGAGTACATGACCAAGTTATAATCCGGAGACTATCAGCCCGGTCTGGTTTTGACTCATAGTCACCAGTATGGAATAAGCCAGTGTTTTTCACAACCCGGAACGGTTTTTTTGTAAACCGGCATTATATGGCAAGAGATGTTTTTACTCCGGATTAAGGTTATTACCTTCATTACAAGGTTGGTCAGCCAACACTATGCCTAAAGGTCGCAGGTATCATATATTTCCATAGTTGGTTATCTTTTACAACCTTGGTTATAAAACTTGGTCATTTATATAGTTGGGTATCATGATCCGCCCGGTGGTAAACCGCCAGGGCATTTTAAGTTTTTATCTGCAGGAACAATTGGAATAAAAAGCTATGGATTATGAACATCATAGCTCAAAGCATGGCGGATTAACACGCATCAGTTGGAGATAAATATGTACGAAGGCATAACAGACCAACTATTTTAACTAGCCTATTACAAGGCGTTTCAGTACTCAAAGGAATAATTGTTTCTCAATAAACATTGCAGTATGGAAGGATAAACCGGCACCGGGTTATGATCACTGAGCAGCTTGACCTGACGGCTCCAGGTCATCTTGCACCGGTTCTTCTTCGTCCCTACCCAGCGGCTGGAAATCAACAGTTGTCCAGTCGATCCCAGTTAAAGCTTGGAACACAGCTTCGTCGCTTATAAGGGTGGACAGTTCAATATCAGGGGCATAAGTGTGCTTACGGATTGGAGGGATCAGGATTTGAGTTTCAAGAGCTGGTGCAGCAACCCGCTTGTTGTTGATATCATAACTCGCCTGATAATGTGAAAGATCAGCTTCTTCAGCAAGTTGACAAGCCAGTGGACGTACTTCCTGGTTTATGGCGCGAAGATCTTCAGTGCAAAATTATGATCCGTGCTCTTTCAAGCTTGGGTAGCCCTTAGCCACGTCCGTCGGATCAAGATCAGGCACCCATGCTTTTGCCCGGGTCGCGGTCAGAGCGCCAGCCCTTGCAGCAGACCTCTTTAGCTCTTCTATCCGGGCAGGCATCATATATAGCCTGTCCAAGGTATCCTTGATCAACGTTGCGGGTGGTTTATTGTGCGAAGCGGTGCAGATAATCCGTTGTGCGCCGGTATAAAGTTGTTCTATCAACGTGTAGGTAGCCTTCAACTTCTTCTGCACAGCTAAGCCCAGATGGCCAATGCGGGTTCCTGTATCATTACAAACATCAGTAAACCGGCAACGCACGAGAGGATATGTTGAAAGCATAAAGGAAGGATGCTTACCAAACACAGCAGAGGTCATAGCATGCACTTGCCGCTTTACACCAGTCAGCTCGTCAACTACCGGTTTAAGAGCGGCTTCTGCGTTTTCAGCCCTTTTTATCAAAGCGGCTTTTTCAGTCTCCCAATCCGCCCGCTCTTTGTTGAAGCCCTCTTTCAGTTTCTCCATAGCGCCTAGAGTGCGGGTCAACTCTTCCTTCGCTTTGGAGGCTTCAGATTGCTGGGTTTTGATGTTCTCTTGCAGATCAGCGGTTTGACGTTCCTTCTTGCTCAGCTCCGCCTATAAAGAGACAGATACATAATGAGTTGACAGTACATATTTGAAGCACCAAGCACATAACAAGTTATGCCCTTAGTACTTGGGGGCTAATGCATATTTGCGTTTACTCAGAAATTTTTACAAGTCCCAAACACAATACAAGTATTAAGCTTGGTACTTGGGGGCTAATGTGTGTTTGCTCAAAAAGCTGTTGATATGGGAATTCTTCTACAGTCCAGGTTCATCTTTATAAAGTTAAACCGGCCCTTGGGGACTATACAGGCGAAAGAGAAGTATGGCAAATTATAAGGAACCGTTTCATCTTAATAAGGTAATCCGGTCCCTGGAGGCTAAATAGGCAAAGTTAAGTTATGACAAAAGTCCCGGTTTAGATTGGTATCATAAACCGTCACTTGGGAGCTACTACGAGCCGATGAACTGAAATTAGACAAAGGAGAAAAACAGTAGTTACCTCATATCGCTCCTTCATCAAGTTTACCAAACTAGCTTCATAGTCGTGACTGGTATACAGACAGTTAAAGAAGCGAGAGTGAATATCTTGAACATTGAGGTTGGCGAAGCTTGATAAATCGGCATTCCATTTGCCTTTGCCGATAGCAGAGAGATCATCCTTGGCAATATGCTTTGACAAAGCTACAGGGTTGCCTGGAGTGGAATGGCCAGTGCCAGTAATCATAACATCATCATCTTGTTCATCCGCAGCTCTTGCCGGAGTTGGCTGGTCTGCATGACTTGTAATATCAACTTGCACTGGTTCGGCAAGGAAATCATGGTCTTGAAGCGGCGGATCATGAAGCATGGCGTCAGCATGGGTTCCTCCCAGATCTAGAGTTGTTTCCGGTTCAGCAGCTACATTTTCATCAGCCGGTTTGTTCAACCAAGCTTTCTTGCTGGATCTTGGCTTGGCGCTGCGAAAAGATAAGACATAAGGATCAGTACAGTATGAAAAGATAACATATCAAGAATAAAAGACATGTGCATAACTCACCAAGGAACTGTTTTGAGAGGTGGAAGCTGTGTGGCTGAAGACTCGCCAGAGGATGAGTGAGAAGTACCCTGATAATTTGAATCAGACGGGTTAAGAGGCTGGCGAAAACAACCTGCTTTTGGGCATAAAGTATCAAAGGGATAAGAGACCTCTAATCAGCGTTTTCGAACCGCACTATTCGGTAAACCGGCGTAGGTAACTACCTGGCCGCTGTGCCGGGTTGTACGGCGAGCTTTGTGCTGCTGCGTCTTCAAAAGAAAGTTTGGATCCAAATAAGCAAGAGGGTGAGAAAATTTTACTTTCCGGTTTGCTTGACGGATTTTTGATGTTGACAGAGGATCTGAATCGGAGGAAAGAATAGTTACCTCTGCGTCCTCGGCGTGACTGCCTTCAGCGTCGTCCTGATAATAATCATTGTCAATGAGATGTATGAAAAATAAGCCAAGAGAGTCAAGTTCTACCTCTCATTCCTGATTACGCACATTGTCATCAGCTGGTAGATCGGAGGATGCAGTGGTCCTTCTCTTGGCAGGTTTCTTGACAACCTTGGTCTTTGGACGAACTGGCTTGACCGGTTTGTCTTGTGGTTTTGCCGGTTTATCTTGTGATGGTTTCTTGTTCCAGAACGGATCATCACCCTGTCAGAAAAATATTCACACTTTCAGAGAATATTTGGACAGAAGCAAATTCAGATACAAAGGATTATATGATTCTTACAGCTGGTGGTTTATTGAAGGTGCAGAAAGGGAGTAGCCCGGTTTGGGCACAGACGGCCTCCGGTTCGTTCAGTATTTTCTTTACAGCCTCAATGACTTCATCATCTGTAAGCTAAATTTCAATGTGCTGCTGAGCATCCTTCAAACTCCCCGTGTACTCACATATCAAACCGGGGCGCCGGCTTAAGGGCAGAATGCTCCAGCCTATCCAGCAACGAGCAAGATCGACTCCTGTCAAACCGTTCGCCATGAAGGCTCTAAGCTTCGAAAGTTGGGGAGCATAGTTGGCCCGTTCTCTTGCTGTCAGCCTCTGAGGAAACGAGTATGTGTTGCTCAGGCGTTCAGGGCGGTAACCCGGCAGGGGATTTTCATCAGATGGAGAGGTATCCATGCAGTAAAACCAAGTTTGGTTCCACTCTTTGGGGTGACTGTGGAGTTTGGGATGGGGGAAGGTCACTTCTTTTCTCTTCTGAACTGCCATTCCGCCCAGTTCTGTATTGGGTCCATCTGAGAACACGGTGCGACGGTTTAAATGAAAGAAATCCCTAAACAGTTTGACTGTAGGTTCCTCTTGCAGATAAGCTTCACAGAATACTTGGAAGTGGCAGATATTGGTAACAGAGTTGGGATCGATGTCTTGAGGGCGTAGCTAAAAATTGGCTAGCACATCTTGGAAATTTTCTGAACCGGGAGGGCTAAAACCTCGTCCGAGATGATCAGCAAACGACTACTTCTCCATCCTTGGGTGTAGGAGGATTTTCTGGGCCAGGGACCCTCCAATGGACGATATCTTTCTTGGCTAGGGCGCCCGTCTTAACAAGGTTGTTTAATTGCTCCTCGGTTACTCCATAGGGAGCCCAATTGCACTCATAAACTTGTTTAGCCATGACAAGGAAAATCTGAAACATGAGTATTACTGGTTTAAGATTTACAGTGGACAACTATACAACGGTATGAGGATACTAGCATACTGGTAAACCGGAGTCTGGCAATGGAACAGTGTAATGCATTGGCGGTTCAACAGGGGACTAATGGTATCTACCGGGTCATCATTTCTTCTGTGAGGATAAACCGACCAATCTGGTATTCAAAGGGTGTAAGAGAAGGAAGAAACAAGTTTCACATCTTGCTATGGTAATTTCAGATCTACCGCGCATGGAAAAAACAAAAGATATTCTAACCTAAATTCCAGTATACTGAAGGTTCACTAAGATGAGATGAGTTGGATATCAAACAGGTGCTGAAACTGCTAAAGCACGAGATCTACGTGGTTTAAATTACTACTGGACGAGACCTATGTGGTTTTTGGATCTAACCCACGGATATAAACAAGGGAAAAGAAGGGCGGCGACGAACACCGATGAACGACGGAAACCCTAAGCGCAGATCTATGGTAAGACAAAGGGGAGACTTACGGGTGCTGTTGAGCAGCGGCGGCGCATGGAGGAGCTCTGGTACGTTCAGGTCGATGCAGCGGCCAAGGGTGGTGCAGCAGTCAAAGATTGACGACGGCGGCCGAGGTCGAAGGTTCGGGCATCGTGAGGATGAAGATGAAGCGAAGAGGCACGAGGGGAAAAATGGAAAGACCCCCTGGCCCTACTTATAAGAAGATAAACGACAGATGCGAAAATCGAGGAGCTGGATTTTTTGATATAAGGAGATGTTGTCGTCTCGATTGTCGGAGGCTCGTTAATGACAGGTGACGTCATGGCGGTTTACCAAGATCCTAGAAGATGATGTCATGGCGGTTTACAAGATTGTGTGAAGATTTTGAAGAAGAATTTTTCTCAAGTATTGAGGATTGACATGAACCAGTTCAAATCAATCTGGGGCCTAATGTTGGGGATATTATCACTGGGCGTAAACCGTCCAGGAGAGGCCGGGTTAACTTCATAAGTAGTTCATCTGTATCTGAAGCCCACGAAGACAGACGGTGACGCTTCATGAAGGCCGAGGGCCCAAAGCCGGTTTAAGGCATGTAGACACAAACCGGCATTGAGATGTAAACTTGTATTGTAAGATATGCGTGGCAGACACCGAGCCGGACACGATTATGAGCCGGCCTCGGAGTCTGTAAACCAACGGGCGTCAACCCATGTATATAAGGGGACGGCCCGGTGGCGGTTCAGGGATAACAGACAACAACTCGAGACTCAGGCAAAGCGTATTCGCTCCCTGGTCATCGAAACCCCATCAATTCCATCACAACTAGACGTAGGCTTTTACCTTCATCGTAAGGGGCCGAACTAGTATAATAACTCTCTTGCGTCCCTTGTCCGCTTTAACCCCTTTAAGCTAACCCGTAGCGATGGCTCCACGACTAAGTCCTTTCTCTAGGACATCTGCCGTGACAAAACCACGACACCTCAAGTAAGTTGCGAAACTCACGCTTCTTCATATTCATAGCTCTAGTTGAGGCATGGGCTGTGCGGAAAGCTTGCTGAAACTGATCCCAAGTGACGTTGGCTATGGGGAAGTGGTCGTATAATTCTCCCACCATGAGGCTGCTGGTCCATCCAATTGATGTGCGGCAAAGCGCACCTTCTCAGCATCTGTGCAACCTGCGGTGGTGAACTTCCTTCCAATACGGCGTAGCCAATCATCAGCAACTATAGGCTCGGTGGTACTGGAAAACACCTGCGGCTGCAACCTAAGAAAATGGGCTATGTTATCAACTGGTGCTGGTGCCGGTCGGTTGTTGTTGTTGTTGCCTTGGTTCTGAACTAACAACTGCATCAAGGCATTCTGCTGCTGGATCAACTGAGTGAGCTCCGGTGGGAAGGTAAATCCGGGGTCACGTCTCGGAGGCATCTGTTGGGTTTAGAGGGGAGAGATTAGAATAGAATGAGGTCTAATGAGAAAGCACTACCCATATGCACATGAGATAAACACAATCATTTCACTCAATCAATCAAGCAAGGGCATACAATCGATCTAATCTCTCGTGAAAAGTGCTCAACTACTACTATATATATGGGGAAATACTACTAATTATTTGGTGGTCATCTAGAAATTTTGATCGGTGGAAGACTCCATGATGTCTGCTCCAGCTTCGTCTGCAAAGTCATCTTCACTGGGGTCGGAGTCGGTGTCGTCGATGATGATGTAGTTCTCCGGGCAAGTTGAGTCGTCCTCCTCTCCTCCTGGCGCGGGGTCTCCCATGAATATTCCGATCTTCTTTATCAGGTCATCATTCTTCTCCAATAGTGTGGCAATTTCCTCCTCATATCCATCACGTGTAGACTGAAGTTCTTCTTCCAGCTCGATGATCCTTGTCTTCGCCTTCTTCAAATCTATCATGTCTACGCACATCTGATTGTCCTGGCGACGAATGTGATGGTTTAACTCCTGGATGAAAGCTACGATTGATCTATCCTTCCTGGTGCTGATCATCTCCCATTGCTCATCTCGGCGCCCACAAATCTAGTAGATAGTATCCTTAAGCTCCTTATGGTAAACTTCTCCAATGCGTCCCATGGTGATGTGAGCTGCCATACTCTTTCCTAGACTCCAGGTTGGTGTATCAAAGGAAAACTCTATGGGCTTAGTGACTGGTGTGAATGTCCTTCCTGGAACTTGAAATTGAATCATCCATCGTTCCCCTTCTGGTAAAGTGGCGTTGTAAGTCCCGGTGAACACTACAAAAAAAAACACTTCCGTGATGATACGTGTTTGTCACAATAGGTCGCGTTTTCTGTCATGCATGTACATCCATGACAAATTTATGACAGAATCAAGATAGTCATACCTGTGCTGTCGTAGAAGTGTTCCATGACATTGCCAAAATTATCATCACAGAGGTGTACACTTCCATGATGATAAATCGCGCGTCACAGAAGTACTTTCGTCAAGGGTGACCGACATGTGGCATCCACCGTAACGGAACGCCGTTAAGCTATCGGGTCGGATTTTGGATCCTATAACCCGTTAACAGCCACGACCAATGCCAATTTTCCACGTGCAAAATTCTCATTGGCTGACAGATCCACGCGTTAGCTCCACGTTGGCACAGGTGTCACTCATCCAACGGTCGAGATGGGCCTATGATATGTTGACACATGGACCGGCCCAAAAGTGGCCCACAAAGTTTAAATGGGCCAGCCCAACCGAAGGCCCATAAGATTTAGCGGACCATAATGGGTCGGCCCAGCTAAAGGCCCACAAAATTTAGCGGACCATAATGGGCCGGCCCAGCTAAAGGCCCACACGATTTTGCAGACCATAATGGGCGGGCCCAGCTAAAGGCCCCCAAGATTTTGCGGACCACAATGGGCCGGCCCAGCTAAAGGCCCACAAGATTCTGCGGACCATAATGGGTCGGCCCAGCTAAAGGCCCAACATTCTCTGTCAAATCGTCCCGTCAACGGCCTGTCCTAAACTTGTCATCAACGCGGCCCATGGTCACTTCTGGCCCGTTAACAGTCTGCTAAGTAACTGGGCCGAACTACGGCCCAGTGTATTTCCGGCCTCTTAAAGGTCCGGCTTCATTTGGGCCCATTTACAGGCCATCAAAACTTTCGGCCCATAAACGACCGTGAAGGATTTGGGTCATATTCGGCCATGTCTGACATTCGGCCTGTTAGAGGCCCACTATAGCTTTGGGCCACATTCGGCCTGTTGTCATTTTCGGCCTGTTAACGCCGGACGTTAACCATGGGCCATATGTGGCCCAACGTCATATCGGGCCCATTAACAGCCCATATAAAAATGAGGATAATCTAGACCGACCGAAGTTCCAGCCTGTTAAAGGCCCGTGTATTAGGTCGGCGCATTTACGGCCCGTCCGAATTTCGGCCTGTCAAAGATCCGCATCGTAAATGGGCCACCATTTCGGCCTGCTAAGTCCAGTGGGTTATTTGGCACAATCAGGGCCTAATCTCACTTTCGGTCTATTAAAGGCCCATGTTTTTTATGGGCTTGAGATATTTACACCTGTAAACGGCCTATTTTTACTGAGGGCCCAAATTATGTTTAGGCCTGTTAAAGGTCCACTATGGGCACACGCCTACCAGAAACATATGAAAGCTTATGCTGATTTAGGCCCAGATATTTTTAGTGGGCTACATGCCAATTTCGGCCCGTAATCGTTCTTAGCCCAATTGGAATGGGCCCGACGAATATTGGCATGTTGGGCTCCTACGAAGCTTTCGGCCGAATACATTACTAAGATAAACCTACACTATACAAAAATAGCGTCGTAATTACTGCAGCCTGAGGCAGCATCATAAATGTTGTATCACAACAAAATAAATTCCAACCATACAACAAAAGGCCTGTTGGCATAAAGTTTATAGTCCTTCCAGATAAAAGCACCATAAGATGTATAGAAGCACTGATCATTTGACCTGAGTGCTAATGTTTCAGGCTGTAGAATCTGATGGAGCAGCACGATCTCCACCTTTTTTCTGCCATTGCTCTTGAACAACGAAGCGAATGCCGGATAGTCTGGTTTCAAAACCATTCATATCTTGACGACATTTCTCAACCACTATTCTTGTTTCCGAAACAATGTTCATTAGGGATTGGACTTGTGTCTGGAGCATAGATATATCACTCTGTCTAGCAGGAAGATTTTGTTCAGTAGGCGATTTGGACGAGGTTACCTTGACGACCAACCCATAATTACGCAGGAAGGTGCTTTTTGCACTGTTAGTGGAGAGATACTGACGCACTGCAGCAAGAGGTGACATTGTGCCTATAGTAGCCTCGTCACCTTCAGGTGGTTGTGGTTGTTCAATCATTTGTTCCATAGCTTCCTGAAAGTTTGAACTTGTAGATTAGTGTACCAGATAAGTTACTAATGAGACAAAAACAAACAAAGTAGGTTAAAAGTTTATACATAACTTATTTTGGTGAACTACTGTAATACATTAGCATGTATTGTAGTGCCAACTACATAATAAAATCACTTTTGGAACATATGTCCATGTAGCATGCCTACTGTATTGTCTATTTCCTCACATTCGTTGACATCTAAGGAAAAAGAGACATGGTTTAAAGTAGGATGAACATAGTATGACATCATTCATATCATGGGCAAACAGATATAAAACAAACAGGCTATTTTATCATTGTGTGCGCACGTGAACATAACAACTAGATTACAGATCAAGACCAAAAGAATATCCTTCATCTCTTTTAAACCATGTAAGGTGAAATGATACGTTAAGACAACTGTGAATAAAAGTGAACAGAGTAACTGACATTGGCTGCAAATCAAGTAGTTAAATGAACACATCACAGTACCAATCAGTTCAAGGCAGGAGGAGTAAGGACTTACAACAGCGGCTTGAACTGGTGTGCTCATGCCCTTCATCTTGCTGGTGTGGCAATCCTTGAAGATTTGCACTGCATTCAGTTCAGGTTCTTTTTGGTCCGCACGGGCTTTCCTCTGTATTTGGAACAAGTCAATATAGATACGATAATATGGCACAAAAAAAGAAGGAAGTAGCAGCCATTTACAAGAGCCTCGCAGTGTGCAATATAGCTACGAGATCCTGTTGTCTATTGTAATTTCACTTTAGAACGGTTGGTTTTGTTCTTTAAACAGTTAGCCTAGAAGAAGATACACTTGTAAGGCACATACATAAATACAAGTTCAATATGTGGTCTGATCAAATACATATAGCCTACCTGATACTTTGGATCAGACCAGTGTTTAACGAGGGCTGTCCAGTCTTCATCTGTAATATATTCCACTTGAGATGTTTGGGCGATTTCATTGTTAGCCTTGCCTTCAAAGTGAGATTTTCTAAGGTGGTACCGATACTGTCGCAGAGCAGACTGGAAAACATGAGTGCATGCTTGTTTAGTTGCATCAGCTTTCGGATCCAACTTGAACCTCATCTGTTGAAAAAAGAATGTGAGTCTTATTAGGAGGAAGCTAGAAAGTATGGGACAAAGCAAGACAATATTACTAATTGCGATGAATAACATTACTTACGGATAGACCCTAAAAAACATTACTTACGGATAAATGGTCAAGGAAGGTGTTAAACTAGGTATTGTCTTTCTCATTCCTCTACTTGATCCACGTTGGGAGGATACATGCATGACACCTAACGGCAACGGCTGCCTCTGGTACTAACTTGGCTGACTCTGTAGCATCACATGGCCTTTTTAAACTTGCCTCAAAATGGATCTCTATTCTTGTCGGGTGGTTGGTGCGACATATGCCAACGGGTGGCTTATCATTGTGGGAGCCAGTAAGACATCGCCGGTGCCTGGAAACAGGATGAGGCGAAGACATGCACGCCGGCGGATCTTACCCAGGTTCGGGGCTCTCCGTGGAGATAACACCCCTAGTCCTGCTCTGCGGGGTCTCCGCATGATCACTAGATCAAAACAAGTAGCTACAAGTGCTCCTTGAGCTGTCTGGCTAGAGGAAGAAGAAGGGCAAGGCTAGCTCTCCTTTTCTCTCTATGTGGTGTGTGTAACTCTATGAGATCAACCCTTTGCATGGGTGTCCCCGGGGGTTTATATAGGCCTACCCCCAGGGGTACAATGGTAATCCGGCTGGGCGCGGGTCCCAGCTGTCAGTGTCTACGCTCGCCGGCTTCTCCGCCGGTCATTGGGGCCTGCCGACTGGTGGGTCTCGCCGGCTGCCGGCTTCTTGGACGGCACGCCGGCCCCACTGCTTGGGGGCTTTGTCAGCGGCTGGTTACTGTTGCCTCGCCTCTGATGACGAAGGCTTTGTCGAGGTAAGCGTGGCTACAGTGTCGCCGCCTTGCGAGGTCTCACTGTAGCCTTACCTCGTCTTGTCTCCTTAATGGGGCGCATGCTTCGAGGGAGGGAGGTAGCCGGTTATTGGGAGCCGGCCACATCCCTGGCCGACTAGAGGAGGTCGGGCCGTCTTCAGATGTCTCTCTGGCAAAGGGGCCCGCCGCCCACGGGCCGTACTGGCACCTGTCGTGGGTGACATTGAGGCCAACATGGCTACAGTGCCGCGTCGGACGAGGGATGGCTGGCCCGTACAGCGCCCTGTGGCGATGCCTGCTCTGGGATTCGGGGGTAGTGGGCTGTACTGTGGCCACACCCCATCGTACCGTCACTATGTGGGTACAGTCTTGGCCGGCTTCTGGGAGCTGGCTTTCTTCATGGCCGGCTTTTGGGAGTCGGCTTTCTTCGTGTCCGGCTTCTGGGAGTCGGTCCTCTCATATCTTTCTTGGGGGAGGTTTCTGAGGCTGGGTCGCCTTCTGGGAGTCGGCCCTGGGGATAGCCGGCCGGGGGAAGGCGGCCCTATGCTTTGTCTGCTTGAAGGCTTGAATGGCCTGGTAATTTTTCGAAGAGCCGGGGGGAGTCGATTAGGCTACCCGTGGCCATTTACTCCAACAGTAGTCCCCGAAGCTGGTTGGGCTTCGAGACTGAGTGGAGGTTGAGAAGCTCGGTCAGCTTCTTATCTTGACGAGTCGGCAGCTGGGAGCCGGCTTCGGTTGGGCGCGCCGTCTTGGCGAAATTTTTGAAGTCGGAAGGCGGGAGTCTGTCGGCGCGTGCGCCGGGCTGCGGTCCGGCCGCTCGCCGCCTGCGATCCACGTGGCATCCCCTGGCTGAAGAGAGCCTGCCAACCCACGCGCGCGACAAGACGTCGCCGCAGGGCAAGGGCCCACCACTCCTACGCCTAGGCCCAGGCGCGGATTCTTTGCGGCCCAAAGCCGTCCGCACGTCTTCCGGCAACGGTTTCCGCACGCCGCTAGGGCGCAATAATTGCGGGACGTGGGGGAGTGGGCGCAGTTAATCCCACGTTCCTCCCCACGCCTCGCCTCCTCGGCTTCGCCGCATGAGGCTATAAGTAGGGGGGGAAGCGGCAGACGCTCGCACGCTCCTCCCCTCTCCATCACCTTCTTCCTCCTGCTTTCCCTTGCACCAGCGCCTCGCCGCCGCGCCGTCCCACCATTCTTCACTCCGCCCCGCCGCTCTGTCACCGCAGGGCCGTGCTTTCTCCGCCACCGCACTCTTCCTCGCTAGCTTCTCGCCAGCATGCAGTACGGCGGGGACTGGACAGCTCCAACGTCCACATGGACCACATCGAGTTCCTCCGCAAGACGCGGCGGTTGCTCGGCGCGGACCAGGGGCGGGTCCGCCTCGCGCCTACGAGGGAGATCACGCCGGAGCCGGAGGAAGGCGAGCGAGTAGTCTTCTGCTCGCATTTCCTGCGCGGATCGGCTTGCCGGCGAGCGCTTTCTTCCGCTCCTTCCTCGACTTCTATCAACTCCAGCCGCACCACCTCACTCCAAACACGGTGGTGCCGCTGTCCGCCTTCGTCACCTTGTGCGAAGGCTTCCTTGGCGTTCTCCCCACCCTCGAGCTATGGGGGGAGTTCTTCCAATCTAAGCTGGGCACCCGCATGCAGGGCGTGCCGGCCCAGAGCGGCGCCTTCATCGCGATGCGGAGGCCGGCGGCCGACAACCCCTTCCCCGTGATCACGTTAATCCAGTCGGTGAAGCGCTGGCAGAAGTCCTATTTCTACGTGAAGAACGTCGCCCCGCAAGGCGACTACGTCAACTTGCCGGCTTACGTAGCCGGCCCGCCGGCTGGGAGGCGGCCTCACTGGTCCTATCGGGCCGCGTCGCTGACGCCGGCTGGAGTTGCGGCCGTCGCCCGACTGCAGGTGATGATCCAGTCAGAGGGCCTGACTGGGCCCAACTTGCTGGCCGCGTTCGTCGTGTGCCGGGTGCTTCCGCTTCAGAGCCGCCCTCACCTGATCTGTCAGATGAGCGGCCAGCTCGATCCGAGCCGGATGTGCACCAAGGACATGCGGCATGTCGAGGTGGCCCACATGGTGAATTACCTTGTGAACTGCAAGCTCACCGCAGAGTGGGGGTTTGGCAAGGAGCCATATTCCCGTGCGCATCCTCCGCCCACGGTATGTTTTCTCTTTCCTTTTCTTTCCTTAGTTTTGTTGCCGAATTCCTTCTGGCCGTCTCTGACCAGTCGGGGTGCCTTGGCAGAGCTCTCTCCTTCGACCTGCAGCCGGGTCGGAGACGGAGCGCCGATTCCTCCCCGACCCGGCAGAACATGACCTGGAGGACTACGACTTGGGGGCGGCGGGCATGGAGGACAACACTGAGACGGGTGGCGGAGAAGCCGCCGGCGAAGCAGGCGGCTCCGGTCTTGGAGCCAGCTTCGACGACTGGCCGGATGACGACGAGGCGGATGTCGTCCCACGTTGCCAGCCGGCGTCTGGCCACGGCGCGGGTTCCTCTGCCGCGCCGCCTGCTCGAGGCGGCGGGCAGAAGCGTTGTGCCGCGTCGGGCTTGTTCGGCAGTCGGCCGAAGAAGCCCAAGGGCGGGGCGGCGGCGTCCAGGCAGGATGAGGCGGCCGCGAAGGCGGCCCGCTTCCGCAAGGTGGTGAAGCAGCCGCAGACGGTGTCGGCGTAAGTGTATACTCCTTTGTGCATTCTTTCTTCTTTTCTTTGGTAGTTTCTGAATCCTTGTCCTTTCTCAAAAAATCAGGGCTCCGCTGTCGCTCGAGCGGGTTGCTGCCGCCTCCATCGTTGGATCACCGGGAGGATCCGGGAGCACCTGCCGCGCGGATCCCCGCGCCGAGCTTCAGGCAGCGACGGAGCGAAATGCGCGGGAGGCGCAGGAGGAGCGGGAGGCGGAGGAGTTGTGGGCGGCTGCCGCCAAGGCGGCACAGGAGGAGGAGGCGGCGAAGGCGCACGCCGACGCAGCGGCCAAGCCCAAGCAGAGGCTGCGGCCGTGGCGATGGCGGAGGGGGCCTTGCTCGTCACCCCTCTGCGCATCGCAGCGCCTGAGGCCCCAGAGCCCCCGCCAGAGGAAGCCGGTGGCGACCAGCCGGGATTGGAGAGGGAGGACGACATCGTCGTCCCGAAGAGGGAGGCGGCACCGGCCCCGCCGACTGGGGTGACCCAAGGCGGCCGGCCTAACTTGCCGCCTGCGCAATCGGCCGGGGGCGAGCCGGCCGCGAAGACGGATCTGGTGGTCCAGCCGCCCTCGCGCCATCGCCACGGGGAAGGCCGCATCGGGTCCGCAGAAGGCCGCGGGCTGCAGCTCATCGGCCAAGGACATGGAGGCGGCCAGCGCCAGCTCGGGGTGGACGCAGGGTGGAGGGACGGCTGTGGTGAACGTGGCAGCGCAGGACGTCCGGAACCGACTTCAGTCCCAGGCGGCGGCGCTGTGGAAATATAATGATGAGTTCCTTGCGACGCGGGCGGCCATTCGGGTTAGTCTTCTTATTTTTGCTTTTTTGATCTTGGTTTCTTCCGTGGGGGCACATCAACGCACCCACTAGGTTTAGTCCCCGAGTTCCGAGTCGGCTGCAGAGCAGGCGGCTTGGAACTTCTTAGCGGGCCTTGTTTTGCTATTCTTATTCTCATTCGCTCCTCTGCCTGACTTGCAGGACTACCACAACCTCCGCGCGGCTGCCTTCAACTCCCAGGCTCGAGAACTGACGCAGAAGACTGCTGACCTATCTGAGAGCCGAGGTAAGTGCTTCGTCTTTTAGCTCACGTGGGGGCGTGTCAGCGCACCCACTGGGTGTAGTCCCCGAGATTCAGGCCTACTGCTGAGCAGTCGGGTCGGATCTTCCTTCACGACTTCTTCCTTATTGCTTCTTTCTTTTCTGCCATCCCTGCAGCGGCCAACGCCAGTCTGAGGGAACAGCTGGGCGGGGCTCAGGCCGCCCACCGCGCTAAGGAGGCCGAGTTTGCCACCTTGGCACAGGAGCGTGACCGCCTGGCCAAGAGGTTGGCCGACCAGGAGAAGAGCTACAAGGCGGCCCTGAAGGCGGTGCAGGACAGCGAGGCCGCCCTCCAAGCCGAGTATGAGACAGAGGCGGCCAGCTAGGCCGAAGCGAAGCAGACGCTGATCAACGGCTATGGGCAGATCGAAGAATTGGTTGACGGTAGGCCGCCTTCCTCTTCGTCCGTGCTTGCCGCTTGCCGTTTTAGCTCATTTTTTGACTTGGTGTTTTTCTCTTCTTTCTCTTTCTTCTTTGCGCAGAGTACTTCCCTGACTACTCTTCCACCGCCAACCAGGTCGTCGAGGCCCACCGCGAGGCACGAAGGCATGCTGGCACCGAGATCGCGCCAAACGCTCACCGGTCGCTGGAGGAGCAGCTCTTGGCGATTCGGGCCCGCCTCCAGCCGTCTCATCGCATGCTCCACCGCCTTCAGCGCGTTGGGGCGCAGGTGTTGGCCGCTCTCTGGCCTGGTGAGGTGATTCCCCGCACCCCCAGTCGGACTGCCGACTGGCTGGAGGTGGCGGTCGGCCGCTTCGAGGCCTGGAAGGCTTCTGCGGCTCGGTCCGGCGCCAGGCGGGCGCTGGAGTTCGCCAAGGCCTGGTATCCCGAGCTGAGTCTGGACCAACTAGCCACCTGGCGGCAGGAGGCCGACATAGAGCTGGAGCCGGCGTGGCCGGCTATCATCCAGCGGGCTTCGGCGATTGCCGACTACACCGACACTAGCGCCTTCGCTCCTGAGGTGGACGACAATGGCGAGGACTCGGTGGAGGAGATCGACTCCAGCGACGAGGGCGAGGAGGAGGAGGAGGAGGGTGAAGATGTCGCGCCAGATGGTGGAGTGGCGGGTCAGCCTCAGCTTGACCGTGCCTCCAGCAACAAGGCACGCGTGTGTGCGCCGTCTGCAGCCGGCGATGATCAAGCCGAGACCCGCCAGCCGGCCACTCCTCCATCCGGCGGCGCCGTCTCGCCCGTCCAGCACGGCTCCCCTGCTGCGCCCTTAGTCTAGTCTGCTGCCTCTACTTTCCTGTTTCACCATTCTTGGAATAGTGTTTTGTTAAGTTTGCACAATTCCACCTATCTGTAAATATAATTATGCATGCGTTTGGCTTTCCCTTGTTCTTTGCTTTTCATCCTTCTGCTGTTTCCTTTGCCGCCCTCCCTTGGTTGTCGCCTTCCCAGCCGGACAGCTACTCTGCAATCTGTGGCTGGGGAAGTGCTTGGGAGGGCAAGTACTCTAGCTTTGTTGGATTTTAGCGAAGTGATTGGGAGGCCGGCCAGCCGGCAGTTTTGACAGCCGGCAAGCGTGGTTGGAGGTCGTCTTTGCGTTATACAAGTTCGTTAGTCCTTAGCCGTTTTTCGTGTGGGCATCCTTTCTGCCTTTGGCTCTTGCCAGTCGGACAGTCGGTTCTTCGAGCTGCGACTTTCAACAAGAGAGGGCTCGGGTGCCGGCACACTACTTGTCTGACTGCAGGTAGAACTTTTAATATAACTTAAGTCGGCCAGTCCCCGAGCCGACTAGTCGAACCCGGTGCCAGACAGAAAATCAAATGTAATAATACATTCATGAGTATGACACTCGTCATTCATAGATAAAGGAGGGTAGTCCCCGAGTGCTCCTCGAGGGGGGGCGTTGTTTCGTACTTAATACAAAAAGGTAGCATGGTACATACTGCTTTCAACTATAAAATCTTCTCAGGAGGTTCGCGTTCCATGGTCGCTCCGACTCCTTGCCGGAATCATCCCTCTTTCGTGCTCTTGGTTTTTGTGCGTCGATCAGGTAGTAGGAGTCGTTGCCTAGTGCTTTGCTGATGACGAAAGGCCTTCCCAAGGGGCCGAGAGCTTGTGCGGGCCGGTTGTTCGCTGGATCAGCCGACGCACAAGGTCGCACTCTTGGAAAGATCTTGGCTTGACCTTTCGGTTGTGGTAACGGCGCAAACCCTGCTGGTAGATGGCGGACCGGCTGAGTGCTAACAGCCAGCCTTCTTCCAGCACGTTGACACCGTCTTCTTGCGCTTCCTTGGCCTCCGCCTCCGTGTACATGGTGACCCGAGGCGAATCGAACTCGATGTCAGTTGGGATGACAGCCTCGGCACCATATACAAGGAAGAACGGAGTGAAGCCGGTTGACTTGTTTGGGGTAGTACGCAGACTCCAGAGGACAGCCCGCAGGTCATCGAGCCAGCAGCCGGCCGATCGCTCTAGTGGTACGACCAGTCGGGGCTTGATGCCGGAGAGGATGAGTCCATTTGCTCGCTGACCTGGCCGTTTGACTACGGGTGGGCAACGGACGCTATGTCCAGTCGGATGCCCTGCGTCGCACAGAAACGTGCCAGTGCTCCTTTGGCAAAGTTTGTGCCGTTGTCGGTGATGATGCTGTGCGGCACGTCGTACCGAGTAGTGATGTCGGCAATGAACGTTACGGCAGTCGGCCCGTTCAGCTTCTTGATCGGCTTCTCTTTGATCCACTTGGTAAATTTGTCCATGGCGACAAGCAGATGTGTCAAGCCGCCGCGGGCTGTCTTGAAAGGGCCCACCATGTCCAGCCCCCAGACGATAAAGGGCCAGGTGAGGGGGAGGGTCTTGAGTGCAGAAGCCGGCAGGTGTTGCTTGGAACTGAAGACTTGGCATCCTTTGCAGATTTTGACTATCTCTTTGGCATCTTCCAAAGTAGTCGGCCAAAAGAAACCATGGCGGAAGGCTTTGGCCACAAGTGATCTTGAGGTTGCGTGGTGGCCGCATTCGCCTTGGTGGATATCCTTGAGGATTGCCACACCTTTCTCTGGCTCGATGCAGCGCTGGAAGACTCCAGTGACGCTGTGCTTGACAAGTTCTCTGTTTATTATTGCGTATGCTCTGGCTCGGCGTTGCACTAGTCTTGCCGAGATCTCATCAGTCGACAGCTCTCTGTTGACTAGGAAGTTGAGGATGGGCTGGGCCCATGATGGAGCTGTGACTTCTTCTACTGTCAGTACGGCCACTATGACTCGGGTGGGTGGGTTGGGTGGTGGGGAGCTGGAGTCGGCCACCGCTTCTTGTGTTGCTGCAGTACCCGGGCCGACTGCTGCAGTCCCCGGGCAGGGTTCTGAAGTCCCCGAGCCGGGTGCGACTACGGCAGTCCCCGGGTCGCTTGTCGAAGTCCTCGAGCCGCCTGCTGGGTTCCTCTAGTCGGATCCGGCTGCATCAGGGGCGGGCGGTACAAAGATAGAGTCAGACTCTGGAGACGGCTTGATAGACGGTTTGAGGAGGCGCTGGAGAGAGACACCGGTTGGTATAGCCTGTCGGGTGGAGCCGATCCGTGCCAGGGCATCTGCTTGGTCGTTGTCGGCCCGTGGCACGTGAAGGAACTCGCACCCTTCGAAGTACCCACTGATCTGTTGGACGAGGAATCGATAGCTCGCCATGTTTGCATCTTTGGCGTCCCAGTCGCCAGGTGACTGCTGGACCACCAAGTCTGAGTCGCCATAACATAGGATCCGGCGTATGCCGAGCTCTTTGGCTAGCCGGAGCCCGGATATGAGCGCCTCGTACTCGGCCACGTTGTTGGAGGCGGCGAAATGGATTTGCAGCGTGTATCTGAGCTTGTCGCCTTTGGGAGAGGTGAGGACGATGCCGGCTCCCAAGCCGGTGCGCATCTTGGACCCGTCGAAGTGCATCCGCCAATGAGTGGAGTCGGGAGCCGGCGGTAGGTACTGGATCTCGGCCCAGTCGACGAGTAAGTCGGCCAACGCTTGGGACTTGATGGCGGTGCGGGGCTGATAGAAGATTGTGTAGGGTGCAAGCGCAATGGCCCATTTAGCCACCCGGCCAGATGCATCCCTGCTGCCTATGATCTCGGCAAGCGGGGCGGTGCACACGACCGTGATGGGATGCTCTTGAAAGTAGGGCTTCAGTTTCTTGGCGGCGAAGTATACTCCGTAGCACATCTTCTGGTAGTGTGGGTAGTTTGCTTTGAGCTGGATAGTACTTCGCTTAGATAATATACCGGCCTCTGGAATAGCTGGCTCGGCCTTTATCTGGGCGCTGGACCACGACGACTGTACTGACCACCCGGCTGGTTGCGGCAATGTAGAGGAGCATGGACTCCTTCTCAGTCAGCGCCGCCAGGACGGGTGGAGTGGTCAGCATCTTCTTCAACTCATGGAAGGCTTGGTCTTCTTGGTCATTCCACTCGAAATGAGTGGATTTCTTCATGAGTCGGTACAGGGGGAGAGCCTTCTCTCCTAGCCGGCTGATAAAGCGGTTTAGGGAGACCAGACACCCGGTGAACTTCTGAACGTCTCACAACTTGGTGGGAATCTCCATTCTCTCAATGGCCTTGATCTTCACAGGGTTGCACTCAATGCCGCGTTCAGAGACCAGAAAGCCTAGAAGCTGGCCGGCTGGTACTCCAAACACGCATTTCTCGGGGTTGAGCTTGATCTGGAATCGGCGCAAGTTGGCAAATGTTTCTTTGAGGTCTTCCAGCAGGGTGCCGCGCTTTTCTGTCTTCACCACAATGTCTTCTACGTAGACGTGGGCATTTCTGCCGAGTTGCTTGAGGAGGCATTTCTGCATGCAACGCTGAAAAGTGGCACCGGCATTCCTCAAGCCGAATGTCATAGTCAGGTAACAGAAAGCTCCGAATGGTGTGATGAAGGCGGTCTTCAGGCGGTCTGCTGGGTCCAACTTAATCTGGTGGTATCCTGAGTAGGCATCCAAGAAACTCAACAGCTCGCATCCGGCTATGGAGTCTATCACTTGATCAATCCGTGGCAAAGCAAACGGATCTTTGGGGCAGGCCTTGTTGAGGCTAGTGTAGTCTATACACATACGCCATTTGTTATTCTTCTTCAACCCCAAGACTGGGTTGGCAAGCCATTCTGGAAAAAACATTTCCATAATAAAGCTGGCGGCAAGGAGCCGGGCTATCTCTTCTCCTACGATTCTTCTCTTCTCTTTTGACAGTCGGCGGAGAGGCTGCTTGACCGGCTTCGCGTCGGCTCGGACGTGTAACTTGTGCTCGGCGAAATCCTTCGGAACACTCGGCATGTCCTTTGGGGACCATGCAAAGATATCCCGATTCTCACGGAGGAAGTCGACGAGCTCGCCTTCCTATTTACTGTCCAGGTTTGCACCGATGACTGCAAACCTCTCCGGGTTCTCCGGGTCCAGAGGTATCTTCTTCGTCTCCTTGGCCGGCTGGAAGGAGCCCTGTGCATCATTCTCCTTGGGGTTGGGGGACAAGGCCGGCTGCTTTCCTGCCATGGCCACAACTCGATCCAGCATCTTCTTTTCTTCTGCCACTACGAGGGACTCGGCCAGTCGGCTGCTGGCTGCAGCGCACTCGATGGACTTCTTGTAGTCGCCGGCCACAGTGATGATCCCCTTCGAGCTCGGCATCTTCATCTTCAGGTAGGCGTAGTGGGGCACAGCCATGAACTTAGCCAGAGCAGGCCGGCCAAGCAAGGCGTGGTAAGGGCTTTCCAGATCCACTACCTCAAACCAGATTGCTTCTCAGCGAAAGTGATCCTTGTTTCTGAAGAGGACATCCATCTTGATCTTGCCGATTGGGGAACAGGACAGGCCGGGTACGATGCCATGGAAAACGGTCCGGCTTGGCATGAGCTGCTTTGCCTTGAGGTTCAACTTCTCCATGGTGTCGCGGTACAGTATGTTGATACTGCTTCCGCCATCAATCAGAACGCGGAAGAATTGGGCAGCCCGCCTCTCTGTTGCGAGGGTGACATCCAACACCAATGCGTAGGAGCCAGGGGACGGCATCACCTCCGGGTGATTGGCCCGGCTCCAGCTGATAGTCCTTTCGGACCAATGCATGAACTCGGGATTGCTGGAGGTGACTGCGTTGACCTCTTGGTGCTGTCGGCGCCGGCTGCGCTTGCCTTCAACCTGGCTTGTGAAGACGACGTAGGCGGCGTGCTCATCAGGGAACTCATCTTGAATGGCTCCGACTGCTGGTCGAGCAGCCAGCTGCTGGGGGGCTGGAGGCGGCGGGCAGGGAGGCGGAGGCGGCACCAGCCCTTCGCCCTTGGAGATCTGGGTGAGCCAGTGGCACTTTCGGGTCGTGTGGTTTGACGGCTTCACGCCGCTGTGGAACTTGCAGGGGGCATCGAGAGTCTGCTCGTAGGAGAAGGCCGGCTGCCAAGCCGGCCTGCCGCCCTTCTTCTTAGGAGCGGGCCGCTCTTCGGGCTGCTCGTCTTCGACCGTGGCCACCTGCCGACTGGTGGAAGACGGCATTGGGGCCTTGCGCTTGTGGTCGTTCTGGTAGGGGCGCCGACTGGAGTCGCCCGCCGGCGTCTTAGGAGCCGGAGCAAGCACCTTCCCAGAAGCGCCTACTCGGAGCTCGGTCTTCATCGAGGAGTCAGCTGTGGCGTACTTGTCTGCAATGACCAGCAGCTCGTCGAGGGTAGCCGGCTCATCGCAGAGTCGGTGCTTGAGGAGGGTGCCCTCTCGGCACCCGGCGGTGAAGTATTCGATGGCCTGCACCTCGTGCACCCCCTCGCAGGAGTTGCGGAGCTCGTCCCACCGCGTGAGGTAGTTGCGGGTCGACTCGTCGGGCCCTTGGACGCATAGGGAGAGTTGGCGGGGCTTGGGAGGCCGCTTGTACGTGCTGGTGAAGTTGCCGACGAAGACTTCCGTGAAGTCCAGCCAGCTGTTGACGCTGTAGGGCTTGAGGCTGTTGAGCCAGGTGCGTGCCGTGCCTTGCAGCATGAGAGGGACGTACTTCACGGCTACGCGCATGTTGCCGTTCGCTATACTGACAGCGGTGGAGTAGTCGATGAGCCAATCTTCCGGCTTCACAGAGCCGTTGTACTTGGGCGTCTCTCTGGGGAGCGAAAACCCTTTGGGGAAGGGCTCGTCGCGGATGAGGGGGCCAAAGCATGGCGGGCCAACATCGTCTTCTTCTTCTAGCGCCAGGGATCGAGCTAGGCGGTCGATCCGGTGGCGGTCGTCTTTCTCGCCGACTCCTTCGTGGCGGCCTAGTCGACCACCAAGAGTCGGATGTGTGACAGGCGGCAGTGTGGGATATCTCTCCCCCCGAGTCGGGGGAGGAGGCAGATTGCCTTGGCGCTCCACTGCTCGAGGGCGGCCCTTTGCATCGCGCTCGATGGTGATTCGAGTCCGGCTGCGGCTAGCAGCCGGCTCCTTGTCTTCCTTGCGCGGGAGCCGCTCGCAATCGGCGACCGGGATGTCGCGACGTGCTCTCGACGTGGGGGAGGACTCTCAGCGCGGGCGCCGGCTTCATGCCGCTCTCCAGTTGCGTCAATCAGCTGCTAGATGCGCCTCGTCATGTAGGGGAGCTCATCAGCCCCCAGCCCATTTAGCTCTTCAGCGGCCGCCTGAGCGGCCCGCAGATTCTCGAGCGGTGTGGCGTAGACGGGGCGGTCTGCCCCCAGCATGCTGGTGAGGGCCGCGGCGCGCTTTTTGACGAGGCCGGCTCGGCTTGGCCCGCCATGAGGCGGCGTACCAAAGGCGGCGCGGTCGACTTCGCGCTGGTGAGCTTGGGTGGGGCGTCTCATGGAGGCTATCTTCTGACCCTCCGTGATGAGGGCAAGGCGGCGTGCCTCCAGGGTCTCGGCGTCGGCGTCGGCCGGGATGGGGACGGACAAGTCATGCATCGCTGTTTGCAAGGTGTCGTGGGCGTTCTCGCCCGAGTCGGCGACGTGGCTGATGACCAGCACCTCAGTGACAGCGCTGCTGCCGCTGTCAGCTCGAGGGAGAGGGTCGTTGAAGACTACCACGTCGGAAG
The DNA here is from genome assembly GCF_002575655.3 of Aegilops tauschii subsp. strangulata. Lineage (NCBI taxonomy): Eukaryota > Viridiplantae > Streptophyta > Magnoliopsida > Poales > Poaceae > Aegilops > Aegilops tauschii. The sequence continues at coordinate 403,699,441 of NC_053035.3, forward strand.
GGTAGGGGTCGAGCGATGCCGTGTCGGACTCAACAAAAATCGGGTTGGTGGAGCCGACCGACTCCAAGTCTATAGCAACCTCGCTGGAAACGTGAAGTTGGTCGAGGAGGCTGACGAGGTGACTCTCGGGGTAGTCCGTGCCCGCGTCGGACGCGGGCTCGTCGGAGATGCGAGTCTTGCCAAGAAGATCGGGGTAGTCCGTGCCCGCGTCGGCAGCGCAGGTGTCGTCAACACCTTGCAGCGCGTAGGGGCAAGCGCCATTGGGTGCAGCAGGCTGGCTGCGCTCGCGGGGGAGAAAAAGAGTTCCCGTCCAGAACAGGTCTCCGGACGACGGTGCACCTGTTCCCACGGTGGGCGCCAAATGTCGGGTGGTAGGTGCGACATATGCCAACGGGTGGCTTATCATTGTGGAGCCAGTAAGACGTCGCCGGTGCCTGGAAACGGGATGAGGCAAAGACATGCACGCCGGCAGATCTTACCCAGGTTCGGGGCTCTCCGTGGAGATAACACCCCTAGTCCTACTCTGCGGGGTCTCCGCATGATCACTAGATCAATACAAGTAGCTACAAGTGCTGCTTGAGCTGTCTGGCTAGAGGAAGAAGAAGGGCAAGGCTAGCTCTCCTTTTCTCTCTATGTGGTCTGTGTAACTCTATGAGATCAACCCTTTGCATGGGTGTCCCGGGGGGTTTATATAGGCCTACCCCCCGGGGGTACAATGGTAATCCGGCTGGGCGCGGGTCCCAGCCGTCAGTGTCTATGCTCGCCGGCTTCTCCGCCGGTTATTGGGGCCCGCCGACTGGTGGGTCCCGCCGTCTGCCGGCTTCTTGGCCGGCACGCCGGCCCCACCACTTGGGGCTTTGTCGGCGGCTAGTTACTATTGCCTCGCCTCTGATGACGAGGGCTTTGTCGAGGTAAGCGTGGCTACAGTGTCGCCGCCTTGCGAGCCCTCACTGTAGCCTTACCTCGTCTTGTCTCCTTAATGGGGCGCATGCTTCGAGGGAGGGAGGTAGCCGGCTATTGGGAGCCGGCCACATCCCTGGCCGACTAGAGGAGGTCGGGCCGTCTTCAGATGTCTCTCTGGCTAAGGGGCCCACCGCCCACGGGCCGTACTGGCACCTGTCGTGGGTGACATCGAGGCCAACATGGCTACAGTGCCGCGTTGGACAGGGGATGGCTGGCCCGTACGGCGCCCTGTGGCCATGCCTGCTCCGGGATTCGGGGGTAGTGGGCTGTACTGTGGCCACACCCCATCGTACCGTCACTATGTGGGCACAGTCTTGGTGGGTGCAGTCTTGGCCGGCTTCTGGGAGCTGGATTTCTTCATGGCCGGCTTCTGGGAGTCGGCTTTCTTCTTGTCCGGCTTCTGGGAGTCGGTCCTCTCGTATCTTTCTTGGGGGAGGTTTCTGAGGCTGGGTCGCCTTCTAGGAGTCGGCCCTGGGGATAGTCGGCCGGGGGAAGGCGGCCCGATGCTTTGTCAGCTTGAAGGCTTGAATGGCCTGGTAATTTTTCGAAGACCCGGGGGGAGTCGGTTAGGCTACCCGTGGCCATTTACTCTGACAATTCTTCCTCCTTTAGATTTTGTTAATCTGTCAAGCATTAGCCCTGATGTCTGTTTCCGCTTGCGCCGTGGTGCTAGTTCAACAACGAATATGGAAAGTGTTAGTGTACATCAAACTGTGAGAGTAAACATAAAGGAGCATGCAACTGCAACTTGACTCGGTTAGGTACCGTCTTGGTGTTGATGCTCATGAGGTTCATCTGATGTTGCCAAGTCCTGTTTTGTCAGCAGTGCTTCAAAAGTAGTGTTAGGTGTGAAGGCAGCTTGGGAACTGGCCAGTTCCGGAGCAAACGAACGAGTAACTGGTTGAGATGCTGGTATAGTTGAAGCGGATGCTGCAGCTGGTGGAGCAGGTGATACTATGTTTGTAGATTTAGCCGGTGGACTTGGACCTTCTACTACACTATAAGTACCAGCAGAATCTCGACGGCAGAACCTTTTCCGTTTCACCCGAAGAGTAATAGCACTCCCTACTTTATTATTTTCCTTGCTCTTTTTTTACTTTGCCATGTCAAGCTGTACCCACAACACAAAATAATAAAATCACCCTTCAGAACTCATTGATGCATGATACAGACAAGCAATACTTTGATGTAAGACAACCGTATGAGGATGGAATATGTAAGAAAAACAGGACGACATGACATATTCACAGCTACGATGTGCAAACTAAGCAGAAGGAATTTCAAGAAAATAGAAGTAATGCAAGCTAGACACCATATGAAAGATGCAAACAATATTACTCTCCAAGTTAAAAGTGTCTTGTCATAAGTGGCAATTCGAAAAATTAGAAGCAGTACAACGTAGAAATCAATGCAAGATGCAACCACCATCAAACTGCCATGTTAAAAGCGTCCAATCATGAGTGACTGATGCGGGATACACAACAGCAGTACTTTGATGTAAGAACATGGTATGATAGATAGATGCAGTGTATTCTAGACACAGAAAGCCATGTCATATGCACATGTATAACATATAAACTCAGCAGGTGCAATTTAATCAAAATAGAAGAAATACAGGCTAGACAACATATGCAACATGAAACCAATTATCACACTGTCAACTTAGAGCAAGCACCTGCAATGGTGGAGTACGGGAGATGAACTCATCATGTAGACTTGGGACTTCAACTTCATTAGCAGTAGCAGTGGCAAATCTAGAGAGTCTCTGTTTGCGTCGGTGCGGAGGACCACCAACATCCCCTAACTTACTCTTTTCCTTCCTATTTTCTGATATTTCCTTATGAAGTCAAAACCACAAGAAGATGAATAAAATTAGCTCTGCATAACTGGTTGATGCATGATACAGACGAACACTACTTTGATGTAAGGCAAGCACATGATAGGAGGATGGAATATATACAAAAAAAGACAACGTTTCATATATAAACGTACGATAGGAGGATGGAATATGTATGAAAAAATAGTAAGCGGAAGGCATTTCAACAAAATTAGAAGAAATGAAAGCTAGGCAACATATGAACATGCAACCAATATCACTCTATCAGGTAAAAAGTGTCTCGTCGTAAGTGCCATTTCAAGAAATTAGAAGCAGTACAAGCTAGAGGACAATGCAAGATGCAACCTACATCATAGTCCCAAGTTAAATGTGTCTTATGGGTAAGTGATCGTTGCAGGTATAAGTTGTAAGCTACGCAGAGGCAATTCAACATAATCATAAGCGATACAAACTAGACATCATACGGAAAACGCAACCACGTATAACAGTTCCATGTAAGAGTAAGCACATGTGATGGTGGAGTAGGGGAGATGTGCTCATCATGTACACGTATGTTCTAGAAACAGGAACACGTGTCATATTCACAGGCATTATGTGTAAAGTAAGCAGATGCAATTCAAGTTAGAAGCATTACAAGCTAGACATCATACGCAACATGCAACCACATATAATAGTGTCAAGTTAGAGCAAGCACCTGTGATGGTGGAGTAGGGGAAATGTGCTCATCATCTACACAGCTATGTTGACTGTCCAGCCTTGTGTTGTCTTGCGAATCATGTGAGGAGGATGGCGGAGTAGAATCTGTAGAGACCCCCTGTTTGAGTTGCTCCGAAGGACCACCATCATCCACTGCCGGACTAATTTACTTCAGCTGTAATGATTTTGCATTGTGAAGTCAAACCGATAAGAAAAAGGAATAAAATTCTCTCTTCAGAACTCATTCATGCATGATACTGACGAACACTACTTGGATGAAAGGCAAACACATGATGCGAGGATGGAATATGTATGAAAAATAGGATGGTGTGACATATTCACACTTATGATGTGGTAACTAAGCAGAAGGCATTTCAACAAATTAGAAGCACTGCAAGCTAGACACCATATGAAAGATGCAACCAATATCACTCTGCCAAGTTCAAACTGTATGGAGTTTCAACAAATTAGAAGCAGTACATGCAAGAAATCATATGCAAGACACAACCAATATCACAGTGGCGACTTAAAGGTGCCTTATCATAAGTGACTGATGCGGGATATGCAAGAATAGTAGTCTGATCTAGAAACAGGAACACATGTCATATTCACAGGCATTATGTGTAAAGTAAGCAGATGCAATTCAACAAAGTTAGAAGCAATACAAGCTAGACATCATACGCAACATCCAACCACATATAATAGTGCCAAGTTAGAGCAAGCACCTCTGATGGTGGAGTTGGAGAGATGTGCTCATCATCTACATAGCTACGTTGACTGTCTAGCCTTGCGTTGTCTTGCGAATCTTGTTGGGAGGATGGCAGAGTAGAATCTGTAGAGAACCTCCGTTTCAGTTGCTCGGAAGGACCACCATCATCAAATGCCTTGCCAATTTCCTTCAGCTTTATTGATTTTGCATTGTGAGGTCATACCGACAAGAAAAAGGAATATCATTCGCTCTTCAGAACTCATTCATGCATGATACTGATGAACACTACTCTGATGAAAGGCGAAGTCATGATACGAGGATGGAATATGTACGAAAAAATGGACGGCTTGACATATTCACACCTATGATGTGGTAAATAAGCAGAACGCACTTCAACAAATTAGAAACACTGCAAGACACCATATGGAAGGTGCAATCAATATCACTCTGCCAAGTTAAAACTGTCTCGTCATAGGTAGCGTTCATCAAACTAGAAGCAATACATGCTAGAAATCATATTGAAGACGCAAACCAATATCACACTGCCAACTTAAAGGTGTCCCATCATAAGTGATTGATGCAGGATACACAAGAAGAGTAGTTTCATGTAAGAACATGGTGTGATAGACAGATATAGTATGTCCCAAAAACAGGAAAGCGTGTCATATTCACATGTATCATGTGTAAGCTAAGTAGATGCAGTTTACACTAATTAGGAGCAATACGAGCTAGACACCATATGCAACATGCAACCAGATATCACACTGCCAAGTTAGAGCAAGGACCTTGGATGGTGGAGTAGGGGAGGAGACTTGGACCTTGTAATGCACTATCAGTACAAGGAGAATCGGTACAGATGCTCCGTTTACGTTGCTGCAGAGGACCACCATCATCGCCTTCCTTACTCTTTTCCTTCCTCATTCTTGATTTTGCCTTGTCAAGTCAAACCCACAAGAAAAAGGAATAAAATTTGCTCTTCAGAACTCATTGATGCATGATACTGACGAACACTACTTTCATGTAAGGCAGCCGCATGATAGGAGGATGGAATATGTATGAAAAACAGACGGCGTGACATATTGACATGTATGATGTATAAAGTGTAAACTAAGCACAAGGTGCTTGAACTTGTTAGAATCGATGCAAGCTAGAAACCATATGAAAGATGAAACCAATATCACTCTGCCAAATTAAAAGGGTACCCTAACAAATGTATTTGAACAAATTAGAAGCAATACATGGCAACAGGCTAGAAATAATATGCAATATGCAACGAATAAAGGTGACTCATCGTAAGTGATTGATGCAGGATACAGAAGAGAGGTAGTTTCATGTAAGAACAAGGTTAACACATAGATGTAGTGTGTACCAAAAATAGGAAGGCATGTCATATTCACAGGTATAGTGTGTAAACTAAGCAGATGCAATTTACCCTAATTAGAAGCATTACAAGCTAGACAGCGTATGCAACATGCAACCACATATCACACTGCGAAGTTAGAGCAAGCACCTGTGATGGTGGTGTAGGGGAAGTGCGATCTTCAGGTACAGAGCTACGTTCAATATCTTCATTTAGGCTTGCTGTTTCTTGAGAATCATGTGGAGAGGATGAAATTGCATTCTTTATAAGAGTATTGTGTCTCATATTAACCCACGCGCGTGACTGTCTCATCATAAGCGATAGACGCAGGATACACAAGAATAGTAGTTTGATGTAAGAACATGGTGTGATAGGCAGATGTAGTATGTACCAAAAACAGGAAGGCATGTCATATTCACATGTATAATGTGTAAGCTAAGGAGATGCAATTTAAAAAATTAGGAGCATTGATGAGGGATACACAAGAAAAGTAGTTTGATGTAAGAACATGGTTAATAGAAAGACGTAGTATGTACCAAAAACAGGAAGGCATGTCATATTCACAGGTATAATGTGTTAACTAAGCAGATGCAATTTACCCTAATTAGAAGCATTACAAGGTAGACACCATATGCAACACGCAACCACATATCACACTGCCAAGTAAGAGCAAGCACCTGCGATGGTGGTGTGGGGGAATTGCGGTGATCAACTAGAGAGCTACATTGACTATCTTCATTTAGCCTTGCTGTTTCTTGAGAATCATGTGGGGAGGATGACACTGCACTCTTTAAACGAGTAGGGCGTCTCACAGTAACCCACTCGGGTGACTGTCTCATCATAAGTGATTGACGAGGGATACAAAAGAGCATTAGTTTGATGTACGAACATGGTTAATAGACATATGTAGTATGTATCAAAAACAGGAAGGCATGTCATTATCAAAGGTATAATGTGTAAAGTAAGCAGATGCAATTTAACCAAATTGGAAGCAATACAAGCTAGACACCATATGCAAAATGCAACCACATTTGACAATGCGAAGTTAAAGCAAGCACCTGGGATGGTTGTGTGTGGCAATTGAGATCATCAAATACAGAGATACGTTTACTATCTCCAACTGCTGACACTGCACCCATTAGAGCGCTGAAATGCTTAGTTCTTATCTTCAAATTACACTGGAGCGACTTCTGTCTTTTCTTTTCTGCATTCATCGACACTGCGTTAGAGTCTGAAATACCCATGCATAAAAAACAATAGTGTGAGTATGGGTGAAGTGTGTGCACAATTAGTACAGTGTAAAGGTAGCAGATAGCAGGTCGGTGAGAAATAAATCACGGGAGACATATGATAGCTCTACAACATGCATGGCACACTAAATTACTACATGATTCTATGAAAATAACAGTCGACTGAAAGCAAATAGGTCAGTCCATTTTTTCTGCACCGTCCGATGTACAAAGAACGGGCAGATCACCTTCATCTACCTCCAGCTAGTTAGTGTTCATGATCTTCCTCAAAACGCCAGCGACCACCGGACCAGGATTCATGCCCTGCCTGTGCCCTCCCCTCGACCTCACCGCACCGCCGTGCTTGGCACCGCCTCCCCCCGGCCATCCATTCAAGCCCCGCCGACCCCTAGATCGGGCCCAAGAAGCTCCTGCGCCCACACCCCTATGATAGACACCGATGCGCCACTTCCCCGGGGAACAGGCGGACTAGGTGCTCCGCGCGCCTAAGCGGGTGCTGCTTCTTTTAATTGTGGTTCGACTGACCCTGAATTGAAATCCAGGCGGGCTACTGACCTCTAGCAAAGGTGAAATAGTAAAAGGGAGGAAACCTTGTGCATTTAGTATCACGAAGAAGATGCAGTAAGAAGCACTCAACTAGTTTCTTTCGTGGGATGAATACGGTGTGAGCGGAGATGTAAGATTTGCATGAATAAGGGAAGAGGAGTACCTCTTTCTGTTGGCAGTGTTGTGTCCTCCTTCTGTTTTTCCGACAATCTTCTTGTTGTTCGCCGGAAATCAGAAGTTGTGGAGGACGATGCAGCCTTGGACGAAGCCATGGCCAAGTTGTTGAGTGTGGTGCGGTGGCCGTCTGTCGGCGACGGGGAAGCAGATCCGAGGCGGCGAACGACGGTGTAGCGGGAACAGCTCCAGTGCGGTGGACGGTTGCGACAGTGGAGCCGCAGCAGTGAGGCGCAGGACAGCGTGGTCGGAGTGGTTCTGGTACGGCGCACGTCGGCGTCGACGTCGTGGAGGCAGCTCTGCCTCGGCTTCAGCTGCTAAGTCCTTGAGGACGTCGGGGTACCGGCTCCGGCGTGATGGAGGAGGGCGGCGATGGATTGGCCGCTATGGGGTGGAGGACGGAGGAGGCCGGGGTTTCGCGGCTGGTGGAGAGGGCGTTTTCGCGCCCACGGAGTATGAATGGGGAAACAGAGGGAGGCGGGGAACTAAGGGGGAACAATGTTTCGGTTTGAGACGCGCTTGTTTGAAATTCGGGGAAAGTTACAAACTTTGCCCCCATCTAAAATTTCGGACATATTGCGGGTTGGGGGTAGGACAGTCATGTCAGGTGTCCCAAATGTGGGTGGGATAGATTTCGGCCGAGCGCATGGGTAGGCGCCCACGGCGTATGAATGCTTCTCGGAGGCGGTTGAGACTGGCGTCTTGGTGAAGCTACAAACCTACCCCGGTTTAGACCTTTGGACATCGGGCCGATAGGCTACACGGGCTAGAGTCAGGACAGTAATTTCCTACCACCAAAACATTAGTCTTGCGCGGTTTCGGGTGACCAGAGGCCTATTTGGCGCTTCGTTCAATATTTGGGAGCAGAAGCATTAACGTTTTCGGTTCTCTTGAATTGAACTTTCAGGATTTGTCAAACTTCACAAATCTTTACTCTTGAAAATCCTAAAGCTACGATTATTTTGGAATGGAGGGGGTACATTTGAATATACATTGTACACGAGTATATATTAAAAAATATGCAACTTACCTAAGTTCATGCATGGTTCCAGATATAATCTCCTTGGTTGCAAAAAAACAGTTAGATATGCGTATGAATATATATAGCATGTTCAAACTCACAACAAAGATTGATGCCCCCTTTTACATCTGATTTACAAATGCCATTATCTCGGGTTCAAATAGATGAATGCACTTCCTATGAATTCGAATATTCGAAACCCCCTTTATGTTGAATTCGACATGTATTCTATTTCGTAGCTAGCAATTTGGAATGTATCCATGCATGTGAAAAATGTATAAAGTGCTTCACACTAACAACATGGAGTGCACTAATTAATGTTTATATATGAACTGCAAAAGCATCCATTGCCTGTATTTCAAACCGCTCTCACTCTATGGATTGATAATATGAAATAAACACATGCACATGCTAGAATTCAATAGAGTATGGGTGTCTGATAGACCGATTTTTGTCTATACGCAATTTGCAAAATTCATGATCTCATCCAAAAATAATAATGCCATTTATATTTTAATTTAATGCGTAGAACCACCTTTTACACGTAGATGCACTATGCCTCGCCCCGTTCTCACAAACGCGTTATATATCTCTCTATCTAACGCATAAGTGCACACACTTTATATGCATCGGCATTTCTCTTTCACACATGCTCACAATCTCTCTCAGGGTGTCGGGGTGTCTCACGCACATGCTCTCTCTGTTTCTCTCTCTCTCTTTCTGACTACTATGTACCACTCTTTTCACTAATCTCAGTTGGAAAACACTATTTCTCTCACATGCATATATACACATGCACGGTCTCTACTAGCCCTCTATACGCACATATATGTGCCTACGTGTGTCCCGCGCGCACATTATCTTTAGGCCTCTCTCGCACACATTGCCCCCCCCGACACACCTCTCTCTTAGTAGTTGGCAGATATGATTTCATCATATCATTCGGTAGGATATCCCTGGCTGTTAGGCTGGATGGTAATACGAGGCAATGTTTTACCCTAGTTCGGGTCGGACCCTTGTAGTTGAAGAAAGAGCCTACTCCTGGTACTGTATATTAGTGATAGGGGTGTGTACAAAGTACACGTCAATACCAGGCATTGTGTGTGTATACTATCGAGGAACTAGCCCCCAAGCTTGTATAACATACTAAGGGCCTAGGGTTACAAATCATATACAGTCGGCTTATCACCAGTGGGGATAGAGTCCTCCGCGACTCTGGTAGCTTCATGTTGTACGCCGAGTCCTCCACATGGGTCTTCGTATAACACGTCTTGGTCCAACCTATATGTGGCGCAGGATGGAACCGACCCATGAGTCTTCATGTTGACCCACCACAACTAGAAATGATGTGCCCACCACACCACACACGCAATCGGCCACTAAGAAAATAAGCATATACAATAGTACAACGGTATCTAGCTCACGATACGTCTCCATATTTTGTTGATGACACTGACGGACTTTGCATTTGATGCGTGCTCCGTATTTTGTTGACGCACTTACGGTTATTGTATTTGAAGCGAAAGCATGATATGGTCACTGGACTTTAGAATAAGCTCATCACGGTCACCACATACATTTTGTCATGCTAACCAACATGTGGTTGGATGGTTAGAGGATAGTGGTTTCTCGAGCCCACCAAGGTTAAAGTCCCGGTGCTCGCACTTATCTTGTGTTAATTTCAGTATTTTCCGGCGATGTACGTTCAGTGGGAGGAGACGTTCCACTCGACTACGAGGCACCTATGCTGACTTCCTAAAATCTCAAGATCATATATGCTGGCCCACTCTCTTGAAGGTGCTCATAGGGGTAGGGTTCGCATGTGTGCGCTTATAGCGGTGAGTGCTTGCGCGTATATATGAGCCCTTGCGTCTGTACCGTGTTAAACAAATACATATCATGATTATACGGTCACTGGCTCACCCGTACAACTCCGTATTTTGTTGATGACACAATCAATTGACAAGTCAAACGTTCCACGCGGTGCAACTAGTGTTCCACCATCGGGGCGCGTAACCGTGGGGCCCACCTGTCAGCCCGTATATGAAAGAAAGAAATGGTAGTTTGAGTCTGTACTGTGTTAATAAAATAGGAGTACATTTTAGGGTGATCATACGGTCACTAGCTCACCATACAACTCCGTAATTTGTTGATAACACGATCAATTGACCAGTCAAACGGTCCACATTCAGCAGGGCACATTACCATAGGGCCCACCCGTCAGCGCGTATATGAAGGACAGAAAAGGTAATAAATTAGTGATCGGTGGGTATTCGAAGTCGTGAGACCTCTGGTTGGCAGTCACCGGCGGTTGGGGGGGCGTTCATTGGGCGGTGGGGTGGGGATCCCCGGCGAAAAAGCTCGGCGGGGGGGGGGGGGGGCTAGAGGGATGGCCGGTGCGGCGGCGGACCGGCAGTGGGGAGTGGTTTCGGGGAGGGCGGGCCGGCCGCGGGCAGCGGGGGCTGGCGGTTCGGCCGGTGGTGGCTGGCGGCTCAGGGGGGGTGGAGTTTGATGATAAACTGGAGCCCTTGATTTCGTATCCAACGGCTGGAAAATCTAATGACTAGAGATGAAAAAGTCAGTCGACTGACGTGTAGCCTCACCCCGCACGTACACATGCACGCACGCAAGACACGCACGCATGTAGGCGTGCAACACTGACACGTACACACACACATGCTGGCGTGCAACACTGACACGTACACATGCACTCACGAACACACGCACGTACGCACCCATGCATGCAACACTGAAATGTACCCTTTCACGCATGCAACACTCGCACGCCTACATGCACACAGCACACGAGGCAAGACACACGCTCAACCTATACGTGCATGCACCCTTTGTTAAGGACATGGATTGTTACGGGTATTAATCAAACTTATCTGTGATAAGCAGAACATTGATGTTTACAGCGGTCTTTATGAATCACAATGTATCGAATGGGCTATCAACATAGTAGGCTTTTTTACATGAAAAAGATGACGTCACACTCAATGAACAATCATCGGTTTATGAAATGCCCGCTTCTGACCGCCCTGGCCCACCAAAGGTTCCTCTGCTGTGCGCTGCCTGCGTTGGGTCATTGACATGCAGGCCATGCACCCAAAGAGCCCACACGTCAGTGGAAGAACGGCGCGGTGTCCTAGGTCAGAGTCGAGGGCGCCACTCGCGGCACGCCCGGCTGAACACGCCTCCGTGCCGCATTCAAACGCCTCCATGAAACACGCACGTGTGGAAGCCGAGAAACCCACTCTGGACACACGTCCGTTCATGACCGGGCCGGCGTTAAACGCAACGCCGGCCGAGCTCCTCCCGTCCGCCGTCTATTTAATCTCTTATTTAAACGAGGCCAAACGCAGGCCAAGAATCGCACACCTCCGCCGCTCCCCTATCTCCTCCACCATTTTGTCCACTCTTACAATGGCTTACGAAGTGTAGTTATTCCGCATCTAAGCCGGCTGGGTAGCCCGCCGGATACGAGCTATGCAGCTCGCTGATCCACCTCCCTCCCCTCGCCCGACGGAGCCAGTTGCCGCCCCAAGCCGGCGCGCGGTTCAGCAACTCGGCGCTCCAGGCCAGCTCGACGAGGAGCGGCGCACGGGCGTCGTTGCTGCCGTCCACGCCGCCGCCTCGTACCGCGTCTCCCGTTTCTGTGGCCGAGACTCCCATGCCGACGGCCGCGCCATGCAATCAGCGACAGAAACCGGGTGCGCGGAGAGCGACGAGTCGGTGGCCAGCGCCTCCTCGTCCGCCGCCATCATTGAGGAGAAGTAGAACACGGGAGGCCGCCGCCGCTTGGGTCCCATGAAGGCCACCGTGGAGGCGACGCCGGTGTACACAGCAGGTGTCTTGCCGGATCCTTTTGTTGCGAGGACTTTCGTCGACCCCGCATGGGCTCCACGGAAGAGGGGAATGTTAGGATGAACTCGAGCCGGTGCCGGCCATGGCGAAGTAGTGGCCGGTGATGAACTCGAACCGGTGCCGGCCACCATCATCTTCGGCACCAGCCAATGATATCAGTTGGGCAGTTGGGAAGCGAGTCGTCCTTTGCGCTGAAAAATATACCTCCGGGGCTCCCGGCAGTCCGGTGATCGTGCTGCCGGACATGAGGAACACAAATCGATCGGCGGGCGACCATTTAGGCCAGGTATTATATACCTGTGCTGTCCAGAACTAGTACCGCATAGTACATTTGAATGTAATGAAATCCGTCATGTTTGTATGAAAATCCGGTATTTTATATGATTTCTGTCGTTGTTTATATGAAATATCAGTTTGTCTACGTGTTTGCGTGAATTTCGTCCGGTTGATTGAGTTGCTGTCATAATGTGTGCGGCTACAGTTGGATGGCGTAATTTGCGGGTCGCCGGTCGGTCTGCGGGCGGCTCGGGCGGCGTTGTGGGACAAAAAAACACAGCTCGTGCGAGCTCGTCTCCAACGTGCGCGCTGGAGGATGCATGACAGCATGAGCACCCGAGCCATTCCTCGTTCATCGGTGGCAAAGGCACCGGTGGACAAAAGGGTCGCCAATATTTTGGCTACCCCGGGCAGAACAGCCCCTCCCAACAGATTCAAATCCCTCGTTCGCCGTGGAATTTTGCCATTTGTTGTTTTCATGGACTAGCAAGATGCCCGTGCATTGCACGAAACATCAAGATGCATTTTTTTACAAACTCCCGCATGCATGCATGCAAGGGATAATTAATGTCCTCCTTTGCTAGTACCACGAGGCAAACACCATTAATATTGCATCGACTAGTGTTAGTGGCCTTCTATATCTGCAAATTGTAATTTTGATAGTGGCCCCTTGTATATAAAAATGGAGGGAGAAAGATGAGAGATAAGCTGAGGAGGAGTGGGGCGTGGTGGTGACTGGTGGTCGGACTGGGCGGAGGCATGGGCATGGACGGCGCATTATGTCTAGGTTTCTATCTCTCTCACACACACCCACGTAAGTGGGGGACGTGCACGAAGAGAAGAGGTGCACGCACGACGCACTTACTCCCGTCTCTTTCCCAACCACACCCGCGCGGGTACACGGTGGAGCTCATTTCTGTACGAAAAAGGCAGCCCACGTGGTAATTTGGCACGTGTACTGGTTGTCCACTTGGTGGAGGGAGGATCGGCTACCACGGCTGAACAAACAAATTGCGACTTGACGCGTTATGTTAAATTAAAAAAAGATGCAAACCATGTGGGGCCTACCTTAGAGGCAAGGCTCTATACACTGGAGTACTTTTGATGTGTCCTGTCAACTCGCAGAACGAGGAGAAGCATGCTTACTACTACTACTGTACGCCTTTACGCCCGCTCCCTCGCTCACGCGCGCGGTGGCTCGCAGCACGAGGAGAAAATTTTACTACTCCCTCCGTTTACTCCTCGTCCCTACTATGTACTTTGGTTAGTACTCCCTCCATTTACTTATACAAGGCCACTATAAAAAATACATTTTGCATCTATACAAGGCCACAAATAGTAATCGAGACAAAAGTTACTACTCCCTCCTTTCCAGTTTATGGCTTAATTTCAAAATCTCTCCAACCAAGGTAGACGGTGAGTGGTCGAATTAATTTCGTAGTTTGCACAAGTAATTAGTACGCTCGTTTTTCTCAAGAAGTTATGTTTACCGAGGCATTAATTAGAACGAATGCATGAATGACCACTAAATTTCCATGAACTTGTACATGCATTGGTTAGTTTCCTCTTGACACTGCTTGCATCGGGTGATCTAACGCACCTCGAAATCCAACATGTAATGGTACTACTACTAGTACAGTAGAATTGAGACTTATCAAACGGAAAAACCAATGTTTTTTAGATGAGCCCTATAAACCCTAGTGGGTACGTACTCCGTAAAAACATATTTTTCCAAAACTAAGTCGCTCCCTTTCATGAATTCTGTAGTATACTCCTCCGTTGACGCTCCCTTTCATGAATTCTGTACTTCCTGTCGCCGACATGTGGGACATATAGCAACCGGGTCGACGTGTCAAGCACCAAATAACAGTGCAGAACAGTAGGGGGGACGCACCCCACTCGTGCCGGCCCAGTAGTAGTAATGAGCAATGAGACGACAAATCACAATGCCGCACCTTCCCAGACGGACGAAGCAACCATTATTTCACACTTCGGTTCGCCATCATCTCAAACCACGTAGTATTGCTTCTGCCTCAAGAGGGACACGCGCATCGCCTTGGTACATCATGACATGTGGGACCGCATGACAGGCCATGCTCCCCCGCCGATCGCTCGGTAAAATCTCCTCATTTTTACTATACTTCCTCTGTATCGTTTTACTACATGGCATGCACGTCGTTCTAGGTTGAGAATTTAGCTGGCTATATATGTGATGAACAGTACTCTAGCCTTTCAAAAAATGTCTACTTTTGTACAGTAGTACTATCGATGGATTGCGCCATGGAGCAAAAATTGAAATTAAAAATAAGGTGGTACATATAGAGAGCGCTCGTCGCCAAATTATGCATATAGTACTATTAAAAAAGCTAGTACGTGCTTAATTGCGGTGCTAAATTCTATTAAAGAAATACTAGTAGTATGTACATACTGAAGAGTTAAAGTAACGAGAAGAAACATAACATACTTTTGCTGGGGGCTCAGCACAACACACCCCTCAAATTAAACTAAGCACACCTGTAATTAAACTATGCAACTAATCCGGTAGACACTGCATTAGAAGTTTAGAACCACCATGAGCAACGACACTGCCACCTTACTCGGAGTCCTCGTCCACGTCCTCGACTTCGTACTTGTCCCTCTTCCTCTTGGCCGATACTTGTTTGCTTGAACCGCACACTTGGCTGTTGCTCTTCATCCAACCCTTGTAGATATTGAAACAAAGGTAGCCATCCATTGCAGCATAGTGGATGTGGTCTATATCTTGTACATTCCGCTGCCATGCATGACAATGAAATGTGTAATGAGGTTTCTCCAGTTTACGGTACGAAGGATGAACCATGGCTCCGGCCAGGGTCAGCATTGAAGGCTGACGAGAGGGCACCAACTGATTCTTATGGAGGTCGAAGGGGTTGCCTACAATGAGGCCTATCCGACCCAGGACTTCTTTGTCGTTCTTAAAGTCTACAGTAATGAATTTTACTGTTTTGTCCTTGAGGAAGTTCTTAAAATCCTGGCACTCAACGTCGGCATGGCATATGTGGTAGACCAAGCAAACGTTATGTACGCAAACCTGGATCACGGCGGGCTTCTTCCTCTCTTTGTCCTTTAGATCCTTCTCTCTTCCCAGGACTGTGGTGTACTCAACATCTAGCCCAGCGACTCACTCATCATCTGAGTTTTCGAACATGCGTCTGAAGCGAGAAAGGCATCCTTTCACCGTCACGGAAGAACGGGTGTAGATGACGTCAAACTCATCGCCGGTAATGGTTCTAACCTTGTACTCACCGCCGATCATGGAGATTTGGGACACCATGGATTTGGGAGGAGGGTTAGGATTAGTGGAACTGCCATAATGTGAATGGACGGGACGACTAGGAGCGAACCGCCGTAGTATTGAAGGACGTGCGGGGACGAGTAGGAGCGAACTGCCAGCGAGCGAACGGCAGGGTAGTGGCTTTCCATTCTCCCATGATATGGGCTTCCGAGAGCCCTTGGATCTGAGATCGAACGGTTGCATGGCGTGATTCTAGACCTATGGGTGAATATCCTATCCTGGAGGGTTATTCTGCAAATTTTGAGCAACTTAGTATGCGACGGTTTGATCTCAGATCCAAGGGCTGCCAGCAGCCCGTATCATGGTCGCGCCTACCATGACAGTCGCGTCGCTCGCGTGGTCGCACCCTTGGATATTTAACACGGTGCGTTAGGCTATCTGATGTTGGCATGTCATACATAGTCATCACTTAGTCACTCATACTACAACAAGGTTGGCTATAAGGTTGGCTATAAGTGTATTTTTTTACTCCTCTCTATCTCTTTCTTCGTACTCCCTCCGTCCCATAATATAAGAACGTTTTTGACACTAGTGTAGTGCCAAAAACATTCTTATATTATGGGACACAGGGAGTACTAGTATTTTTTGCATTTTCCAAGGAGTGACCTCTTCCAATGAAATGGTGTTGCTAAGTTTGCTTCATTTAATTAGCTATAGACTCAAAATTGTCTTTTCACCTAGGTACACGCACTTAGCACCGTTTCTTCCTTGGGTCACCAAACTAGTCTCTCTCTTCTTGACTAACTTGCCACATCAGACTTTATGCCTATGTGGCAAGCTTAAGCACCTGTAGGAGCAAGTAAAAGTAAGTACAATAGTGCGCTTTACATAGCATTTTTGCATATGTGGAGGAAAGAGAGGCAAGGAAAAAGTGGAGAAGTGGGCTCTCATGCAAGAGCCAGCCTGTAGTACATGGTGGAGCATTGGGAGAGGCACCTGTATGGAGGTGGTCAGGAATCGGGAGACTCACGCCGGTCGTAGCGCCGCAGTTAAAATGATAATGTCAAGTCAAATCATGGGGCCCCACTTGTCCAGCAGTAACTCGCTGTCAAATCACACAGCCCTACGTTTGTAGCAGCCTACTCCCTCGTCTTCTCGCGTCCCTGTCGAACCAACTAGGTGGAACTGCCCCGCCTACCGCGCAGGAAAAGCCCCACCCTCGACTTTTAAATACAACTACATCCGCTTAAGAATCCAATCATATACTTTTTGTGACATAGTAACTCATATTTAGTTAGTCAAATGGATGACCTAGAACTACGTGCAGGCCCTATATACCGAGACGCCTAAAAATAAAAAAACCGAGACGGAGAGGGTAGTTCAGCATGTATCTTTTTAGATTAATATAGTCGGGATTCACCAAGGAGCAAAACCAAGTGGTAGGCTGCTCCTGTCGTGTTGGCGTAGCAACTCAAGCAGGGTCAGTCCGCACACGAAATGGCGACACACTTAACAGGACCCCTTTGGCCGACATGTGGCTCATCCACCATCTTGTTCCACGTGCGATGCACCAAATTACAGTTCAGAGCATCAGTTGGAATTGGAGGCACCCCGGTCGTAGCGCCGCAGTAGTAGAAAATGAGCGATGAGGGGTCAAATCACAAAGCCCCACCTTTCCCGCATTAAGCTGGACGAACGAAGCAACCATCATTTCACTCTAGGGTGCAAGAGCATAAAGAAAAGAGAAAACAATGATGCGTGCGGCAGCTACCTAGGGCACCCTAGGGTAGGGGTCTCCACTACAGATCCTTTTTTTTGAAAGCGCCTCCACTACAAATCTCGGCTTCTCCCTCGTCCTCTTGAAGAAAACCGATGATGAGTGCGGCGGTAGGGTTTGGAGGAGTACTACGGCGTACGGGGCCACGTCATAGTAAACGGGTTCGAGTCGACGCCTTAAATATGTGTGGGCCGCTTGGTTTTACGGGAACGAGGCAGCATTTTGGGTTCGGGGACCAGTGGAGATATAGTACGTACAAAAAATTGTGGACGTAGGTTCGACCAAAAGGCAATGATGCATGGGCCCTGCATTTTGATATACCCGGGGCCGCGTGAAATTTTCTACTCTACTCAAAACTAGTAAGGTACACATGTATTGAACGCATGAGATTTCGAAACCAAATTATGAATAAATACACACTATAGCATGTAAAGCTTTGAGTCTTATATGCATGATGTAGATGTTCGTTTAGTTCTTATAGTTCATCTAATTCAAAATCAATTAGTTTTATAAAAATGTTAAGATTCATGGGGTTGTGCATTGTAAATCATAAAGTAAAAAACAAATAATGGCAATTCATTTAGAAAAAATAATCAATTATGATACAGAAGATTCTAGAACAAAGGAGAAGTGCTTGTGTTTTGAGGTTTGTGCATTGTGCTTAAGTTCAACCATGGAGTCTTCTAAATTGTACATGTGGCAGATCTGGTGGAATGTTGATGATATCCAACGGCCAGTAGTGCTCGGATTTACCTATCTCTGCACTGCCGGGTTAGCTTCATCCAGCGACCATCTTTCAAAGTTATTCGCACACTATATAGTTCTTGTGCCATAGTTCCATGTTTTGGAAAAAAGCTACTAGTGGGTTGTACTATATATTTAGGAATAGAAGATGTATACATGGAAGTTGTAGGGAAAGAGATGACATGGAGCATCTCAATTCCTATGAGTAGGGATTGGAAAAGAGATGTCATTTGGTTCACATCATAGGAACTTTTCTATTGAATCTAGAGATGACATGTATCTCAATTCCTATGAGGAGGGATTAGAAAAGAGATGTAATTTGGTTCATATCATAGGAACTTTTCTATTGAATATACGCTAATGTTTATTTTCCTTTGAAATTAAGGGAGTATAGGAATCCATTCATATGAACCAAGTGGCTCTAATGCTATAGAAATGATATCATGTTTATTTCCTTTGAAATGTGGAGTATATGAATCTATTCCTATGAACCAATTTGCTCTAAAGGAAAAAATCCTATAAAAATCATATCATATAGAGTTCCTATGATATTCCTCGACACTAAAGGATGCTTGAAATTGCTGTGAGTGATACGATGGTCTTTCTTTGTAGACTCCTCACCCATCTTTATAGTTACCTCTCGAAGATGAATGAAATGATATATACATGGTATTCTACATGTGCAATTTGGTACACGAAAACTCGGCAAAAGTTTGCGAGGTTCGAATTTTCAATAGAGCTATCTGTACTGCATTTCGGAACGGAGGGAGCATACGGCAGTTGCTAACACTCACGTGGAAGATTTGTGTGTAGGAGGAGTGGCTGTTCTGTTAAATGACATGGCAAAACTGACACTGTCGGATGCCAATCTAACGGTTCTTACGGCGTTCGTCATGAAAACGCTTGTGGCGAACGTTTGTCGGATAATGATTTACGGACACATGCATTGCATTGATACGTGCCCCCCTCTCTCTCACGCACACGCACCCTCACGAGTCACGACTCTCCCGAGTCCTCTAGCAGACTCGCACGTCGCACCCACCGTCTATCTGCAGGTAGACGTCACGCACATATGTGCTGTTCACACCCTACCCTCAGAACTTCTAAAAAACAAAAGACGGCGCGCACATTTTATTTTAGCTCACACGTCACACACTTATACTATTAATCTTGCGGCGAACGTTCTTTCGGCATAGTATATTGTACTCTCATGAAGAGAAGCGGTGCACGCACGCACTAGTTGTCTTACACCCACTCGCGGGTACACGTAGGAGCGCATTTTTTTGTAGCTGGTACAACAAAATCACTCCACTATATATAAAAGCAGGAGCCTTAGCGCTTACTTTACTAGGGTTCCTCTCGTTCACTCTCTCATGCTCTCCAGATCTAAGCAACACATAGGTGGCCACACTCTCTCTTAGCTCACAGCTGGTCACAGATCTGGCCGGACAACCTCGACCGGGGCAGGGGTGTAGGTGCATCGTTCACGCTGTCGTCGGCGGCCAGGGAGGAGACCAACGGCTGCCCGTGCGTCCCGATCAGCGGCCGTGCCATTCTCTCCGAGAGAGCGCCGGCTCGGGAGGGCCTCCGACCCCTTCTTCCTCCCTGCGGTATCGTGGCCAAGATGCGGCCTCCCGACACCGTCTTTGCCACATGCCGACGACCCTCAGGTATATATTCCTTCGAAACCTGCCTTGCTCTACTGCCCCAGCTCCCTTCGTGTGGATCCTTTTCTACTTCTGTCCGCTGTTCCAAAGCCACCTAGACTTCTACTATTATTAGAAGTAAAGCTAGTTCATACAGTTGACTCAAAGCGTTGGTTCAAACAGGGAAGAAAGTGGGAAAGCTGTAGCATGAATCTAGGACTTGGTTCTAAGAGGAAACGGGGGAAAGTAGTAATATCTATCACTGTTTAAATAACCGTATTTCATATTTGCGCAAACAGGGATGTCTGTCTCCATATCGTTTCAGGATGTCTGTCTTCGTATCGTTTCTATCCGCGCAATCAAAAGCACACACCTCAATTTTAGTACAACTGCGCAAAATGAGATGGCTATCCCTCGTTGCCGTCGTCTAACCTCCCGTCTTCAAGGTATCCCTACATTGGTAGTAACTAAGGTAGAATGACCAACACAATCTAAAAGAAGCTGACTCATACGTTTTACTTCCTGATTGCAGTGCAGGGAGAGCGAAAACAATAGCATCCTAGTCCGGAATGCACTTTCTACCAGTTCATCCATGGACCGAGGACTAGCTGGCACGGCTGCACGGCGGTTTTTTGGACAGGTGCGCGGACAAGAGGCATTGTGGTCTGCTTATTTCTGCAAATAGCGGTGCTTAAATTTAGTCGAATGCACAAGCATTTCAGCTGGTCAGTACACTGCATGGTTCAGTTCAGCATTCCAGCTGAGACCACAATTATAATTGGTTATTCTGGAATGAGAGAACCTAACCCTGGATGGTGGCAACAAGAAAAAACCAGAGTGAACTCCAGGAAATTTATTCAGCTGGTCAGTACGTTCTTTGTGAAAGACCAATGAGGCGTCTCGATCTATCTCTATAGATCTTGATGCCTAATATGCAAGCAGCTTCTCCAAGGTCCTTCATTGAAAAACACTTATTCAAGTAGGCCTTTATGCTTTCCAAGAGTTCTATATCATTTCCCAGCAATAGTATGTCATCCACATATAATATGAGAAATGCTACAGAGCTCCCACTCACTTTCTAGTCAACATAGGCTTCTCCATAAATCTGCGTAAACCTAAACGCTTTGATCATCTCATCGAAACGAATGTTCGAACTCCGAGATGTTTGCACCAGCCCATAGGTCGAGCGTTGGAGCTTGCATACCTTGTCAACATTCTTAGGATCGACAAAACCTTCCGGCTGCATCATATACAATTGTTCCTTAAGGAAACCATTAAGGAATGCCGTTTTGACGTCCATTTGCCATATCTCATAATCATAGAATGCGGCAATTGCTAACATGATTCGGACAGACTTCAGCTTCGCTACGGGTGAGAAGGTCTCATCGTAGTCAACCCCTTGAACTTGCCGATAACCCTTAGCGACAAGCCGAGCCTTATAGATGGTTACATTACCATCCGCATCTGTCTTCTTCTTAAAGATCCATTTATTTTCTATGGCTCGTCGATCATCGGGCAAGTCAGTCAAAGTCCATACTTCGTTTTCATACATGGATCCTATCTCGGATTTCATGGCTTCAAGCCATTTGTCCGAATCCGGGCCCGCCATCGCTTCTTCATAGTTCGAAGGTTCACCATTGTCTAACAACATGAATTCCTGGACAGGGTTGCCGTACCACTCTGGTGCGGAACGTGTCCTTGTGGACCTACGAAGTTCAGTAGTAACTTGATCCGAAGTTCCTTGATCATCATCATTAACTTCCTCTCTAGTCGGTGCAGGCACCACAGAAACATTTTCTTGAGCTGCGCTACTTTCCTGTTCAAGAGGCAGTACTTCATCAAGTTCCACTTTCCTCCCACTTACTTCATTCGAGAGAAACTCTTTCCCCAGAAAGGATCCATTCTTGGCAACAAAGATCTTGCCTTTGGAAATGAGGTAGAAGGTATACCCAATAGTTTCCTTAGGGTATCATATGAAGACGCATTTTTCCGATTTGGGTTCGAGCTTTTCAGGTTGAAGTTTCTTGACATAAGCATCGCATCCCCAAACTTTCAGAAATGACAGCTTAGGTTTCTTCCGAAACCACAATTCATATGGTGTCGTCTCAACGGATTTTGACGGAGCCCTATTTAAAGTAAATGCGGCAGTCTCTATAGCATAACCCCAAAATGATAGCGGTAGATCGGTAAGAGACGTCATAGATCACACCATATCCAATAGAGTGCGATTACGACGTTCGGACACACCATTACGCTGAGGTGTTCCAGGCAGCGTGAGTTGTGGAACAATTCCACATTTCCTTAAGTGTGTGCCAAATTCGTGACTCAAATATTCTCCCCCACGATCTGATCGTAAGAACTTGATTTTCCTGTCACGTTGATTCTCAACCTCCCTCTGAAATTCCTTGAACTTTTCAAAGGTCTCAGACTTGTGTTTCATTAAGTAGACATACCCATATCTACTTAAGTCATCCGTGAGGGTGAGAACATAGCGATAACCACCGTGAGCCTCAACGCTCATTGGACCGCACACATCAGTATGTATGATTTCCAATAAGTTGGTTGCTCGCTCCATTGTTCCGGAGAAGGAGTCTTGGTCATTTTGCCCTAGACTCAAAATTAGCTATAGACTCAAAATATGTGTGGGAGTACTACGGCGTGCGAGGCCACGTCGTAGTAAACGGGTTCGAGTCGACGCCTTAAATATGTGTGGACCGCTTGGTTTTACGGGAACGAGGCAGCATTTTGGGTTCGGGGACCAGTGGAGATATAGTACGTACAAAAAATTGTGGATGTAGGTTCGACCGAAAGGCAATGATGCATGGGCCCTACATTTTGATATACCCGGGGCCGCGTGAAATTTGCTACTGTACTCAAAACTAGTAAGGTACACATGTATTGAACGCATGAGATTTCGAAACCAAATTATGAATAAATACACACTATAGCATGTAAAGCTTTGAGTCATATATGCATGCTGTAGATGTTCGTTTAGTTCTTATAGTTCATCTCATTCAAAATCAATTAGTTTTATAAAAATGTTAAGATTCATGGGGTTGTGCATTGTAAATCATAAAGTAAAAAACAAATAATGGCAATTCATTTAGAAAAAATAATCAATTATGATACAGAAGATTCTAGAACAAGGGAGAAGTGCTTGTGTTTTGAGGTTTGTGCATTATGCTTAAGTTCAACCATGGAGTCTTCTAAATTATACATGTGGCAGATCTGGTGGAATGTTGATGATATCCAACGGCCAGTAGTGCTCGGATTTGCCTATCTCTGCACTGTCGGGTTAGCTTCATCCAGCGACCATCGTTCAAAGTTATTGTCACACTATATAGTTCTTGTGCCATAGTTGCATGTTTTGGAAAAAAGCTACGGGTGGGTTGTACTATCTATTTAGGAATAGAAGATGTATACATGGAAGTTGTAGGGAAAGAGATGACATGGAGCATCTCAATTCCTATGAGTAGGGATTGGAAAAGAGATGTCATTTGGTTCACATCATAGGAACTTTTCTATTGAATCTAGAGATGACATGAATCTCAATTCCTATGAGGAGGGATTAGAAAAGAGATGTAATTTGGTTCATATCATAGCAACTTTTCTATTGAATATACGCTAACGTTAATTTTCCTTTGAAATTAAGCGAGTATAGGAATCCATTCATATGAACCAAGTGGCTCTAAAGCTATAGAAATGATATCATGTTTATTTCCTTTGAAATGTGGAGTATATGAATCTATTCCTATGAACCAATTTGCTCTAAAGGAAAAAATCCTATAAAAATCATATCATATAGAGTTCCTATGATATTCCTCGACACTAAAGGATGCTTGAAATTGCTGTGGGTGATATGATGGTCTTTCTTTGTAGACTCCTCACCCATCTTTATAGTTACCTCTCGAAGATGAATGAAATGATATCTACATGGTATTCTACATGTGCAATTTGGTACACGAAAACACGGTAAAAGTTTGCGAGGTTTGACTTTTCAATAGAGCTATATGCACTGCATTTCGGAACGGAGGGAGCATACGGCAGTTGCTAACACTCACGTGGAAGATTTGTGTGTAGGAGGAGTGGCTTTTCTGTTAGATGACATGGCAAAACTGACACTGTCGGATGCCGCTCTAACGGTTCTTACGGCGTTCGTCAGGAAAAGGCTTGTGGCGAACGTTTGTCGGATAATGATTTACGGACACATGCATTGCATTGATACGTGCCCCCCTCTCTCTCACGCACACGCACCCTCATGAGTCACGACTCTCCCGAGTCCTCTCACAGACTCGCACGTCGCACCCACCGTTTATCTGCAGGTAGACGTCACGCACATATGTGCACTTCACACCCTACCCTCAGAACTTCTAAAAAACAAAAGACGGCGCGCACATTTTATTTTAGCTCACACGTCACACACTTATACTATTACTCTTGCGGCGAACGTTCTTTGCGCATAGTATATTGTACTCTCACAAAGAGAAGCGGTGCACACACGCACTAGTTCTCTCACACCCACTCGCGGGTACACGTAGGAGCGCATTTTTTTGAAGCTGGTACAACAAAATCACTCCACTATATATAAAAGCAGGAGCCTTAGCGCTTACTTTACTAGGGTTCCTCTCGTTCAGTGTCTCATGCTCTCCAGATCTAAGAAACACATAGGTGGCGACACTCTCTCTCAGCTCACGGCTGGTCACAAATCCGGCCGGACAACCTCGACCGGGGCAGGGGTGTAGGTGCATCGTTCATGTTGTCGTCAGCGGCGAGGGAGGAGACCAACGGCTGCCCGCGCGTCCCGATCGGCGGGCGTCCCGTTCTTCCTCCCTGCGGTAATGTGGCCAAGATGCGGCCTCCCGACGCCGTCTTTGCCACATGTCGGCGACCCTCAGGTATATATTCCTTCGAAACCTGCCTTGCTCTACTGCCCCAGCTCCCTTCGTGTGGATCCTTTTCTACTTCCGTCCACTGTTCCAAAGCCACCTAGACTTCTACTATTATTAGAAGTAAAGCTAGTTCATCCAGTCGACTCAAAGCGTTGGTTCAAACAGGGAAGAAAGGGGGAAAGCTGGAGCATGCATCTAGGACTTGGTTCTAAGAGGAAACGGGGGAAAGTAGTAATATCTGTCACTGTTTAAATAACCGTATTTCGGATTTGCGCAAACAGGGATGTCTGTCTCCATATCGTTTCAGGATGTCTGTCTCCGTATCGTTTCTATCCGCGCAATCAAAAGCACACACCTCAGTTTTAGTACAACTGCGCAAAATGAGATGGCTATCCCTCGTTGCCGTCGTCTAACCTCCCGTCCTCAAGGTATCCCTACATTGGTAGTAACTAAGGTAGAATGACCAACGCAATCTAAAAGAAGCTGATTCGTACGTTTTACTTCCTGATTGCAGTGCAGGGATGAGCGAAAACAACTGCATCATAGTCCGGAATGCACTTTCTACCAGTTCATCCATGGACCGAGGACTAGCTGGCACGGCTGCACGGCGGTTTTTTGGACAGGTGTGCGGACAAGAGGCATTGTGGTCTGCTTATTTCTGCAAATAGCGGTGCCTAAATTTAGTGGAATGCACAAGCATTTCAGCTCAGTTCAACATTCCAGCTGAGACCACAATTATAATTGTTTATTCTGGAATGAGAGAACCTAACCCTGGATGGTGGCAACAAGAAAAAACCACAGTGAACTCCAGGAAATTTAAGCCCGCCGGGAGGCAATTTGCTCAGAGAAGCCTTGCTTGTTTTTTCCTGATTTGTAAACCTTCTCACAACTTTATCTTTTGTTGTGAACTAGTATATGTTTGTTATGTTATATGAATCATTGAGATGTATAAAATTCCTTAACTTATGCTTTTCAAGTTTTTTATGAAGACGAGTTTAATGTGAGTGTTCAACATGAGCGCTGGACTAGTGTGTGAACGTTTGGAATTTATTACGTTGTGGCCTCAATTAACTGCATGAACCACTGTAACAAGATACATAGTTGCTTATATGTCAGACAACAGATTGTTGATTGTTAGCTGGTCGATAGCCTAGTGTTGAAGCGAGCTAAGACAATGTGTCGTGTTTTGCACAACTGCTTACAACTGGGGTAGCACCAATAGTGTTTACAAATACTTATGTATACATCAGCGCACGGTTCTCGAACGAGTGCTCTATTTCATCAAAACACACACTGCTCGTATGATAAACCGTGACAACTTATGTCTTACCATGCCATATTCATGAAAAAACTAGTGAGGACGCATCTGTTTCGGCAACAATTACGATGGTTCTCACATGATTCACGGGCACACAAAAGTAGCAGCAGTTCCCATAGACAGATTCAAACAGAGTACTAGCCCCAGAGGGGTCGATAACAGGCAAGGTTCAGATAATTAGACACAATCCAAACTACTATTAAACACTAGCTGGGGCAACTATTTCATGCCTCGATCTAATTTGGGCTGGACACAAGACGGACCTTGCCATGAACATCATCGAGGACGTCCCACAGCAGCTCAATCCTGTGAACCTTCATGAAGACAACCTTGTGGCCTTCCCACTGATAAACTTGTTTCTGGAGGCATGCCACATCATCTTCCTGCATAAGATTTACAAGAACAGTATGCCTCACAAACGAAGGAGTAGCTTTGAACTTCTTGTGCTTCAGTACACCCTGGACAACACGCCTGACAACAGTGAGGCTAGAATACAACTCTTCATTGGTATAACCGGAAATGGCTTCCAGGATCCAACAGCCTAAGAACTCTGTTTTCCCAGTGCGTATATTCAGGTCGTCCGCCTCATAGCGAGTGACATGTACAACCACACAATCCTTGTCTGCATCAGGGCTCTAATTGAAACAGAAACAAATTTTGAATTACTTTTCAGTATAAGAAACACAAGTTATTTAAACCACTATGTATAGCATGGCATCGAAGCTAATAAAATTTTGCATTATTAATCAGCACATACTTCCTTCTCTAAAAAAATCACCACATACTTAGATGAAAAACCACAATCTAGATCGGCAAAGAAGGAAATCACCTTGGGCAGCTCAGTGGGGGGGGGACACATCCTCGAAGGGGGAAAACTGCTCCTGCAGTGCCACGGGGGCTGTAACCTCAAACGGGGCGTTGACCATCTCAGTACTGGTCGTGAGCGTATCTGGGGTCGGCTCGGTGGTTGCCTCCATCTTCTTGGAGCTCTCTGTCTCGTGGGGATCAGCCTCCCGCGTCTGCTCCAATATCGGCAGATCTTTGCCTGGTTCTCCTTGGTCCATCATGAAACTGACGAATACTAGGAGACCACTGAAAGGAAAACACAATCGCAATGACAATGAAACGAAAAAGAGAGTGAGGATCGGTTATTGCTTTGCAAAAGTTCTTTTTATCTCTAAACGAAAATATACCAACATCACGGATCCGCTTACGTTCCCTTCGTTCGGAGAGAAGAACAGTGGCAGATGCGAGTGTTGCCTTTCTTGAAGACGGTGAGGGAGAAGGGGATTCAGCGAAGAGTGAAATGATGGTTGCTTCGTCCGGCAAACTTAGACTGCGGGGAGGTGGGGTTTTGTGATACGACGGCTCGTTACTGCCGCGCTACGACTGGGGTGACTCTCCGCCTGCATACTGCCTTCTAATTTCGTGATGGCATTTGGGCCCACGCGCTGCATGGCCCGCATGTCGGTGAACAAAAGTATAATGGCATTCAGTAGAGGGAGACGTTAAAATGACCTAGGAGGAGCCAGAAGCGGTAGAGTGTCTCCACTGTACTAGTAGTAATTGTTTTTCTGGGTAGCTGAAGAGTGTCTCCACTGTACTAGTAGTAATTGTTACTCTGGGCCCAAGACAAAACAGCTCATCCACACTAGTAAATAGTAAAATCAATTCAAAAGCCCATATATTTACTGAATGAGAGGCGCTACCCACACACAGCACACATCCCCCAAAAAAAATCTGGGTGCTCTTTTCCTCCTCGCTCCCACCCACCTCACGTCAGCTCGCTCCACTCGTACCCCCAAATTCCTCACCTCACTCGTACAGAAAACCCCAGCTCCCCTTCTTCCTCACTCCTACAGAAAACCCCCAGCTCCCCTTCTTCTTCGCTCGCAAAACAACTAGGCTCGTCATTCGTTACTCTGCTCAAATCCGTGAGCGCGACGCGACGCCCTCGAGGAAAATGGAGTCGGCTGACCCCAGCGCCAAGAAGATGAGGCTCCCACCAGCGGCGACGCCTGTTGTAGATCCCGCACCCGGCAGCGCTGGGAGAAGCGGCGACCCCGCCCCCACCGGATCCCAGGAACCCCTAGAATCTCGGGTGGACCGCATCAGCGATCTCCCGGACGCCGTCCTTGGGGAGATCATCTCGCTTCTCCCCACCAAGGATTGTTGCCGCACCCAAGTCCTCTCAATTCGGTGGCGCCCTCTATGGCGCGCCGTGCCCCTTAATCTCGACTGTCGTCAGCTATCTCTCTTCAATGATTTCGAAATCCCCAGAGCCATCATCTCCTCCCACCAGGGCTCCGTTCAAAGCCTCTACATCCCGTCATGCTACCTAAGCAAGCATACCATGCCCTGCACGGTGGACGCCTGGCTGAAATCCCCTGAATTCACAGAACTACAGCTGCTTGAGTTCTACTATTCCCCGGGAAATCACATACCACATACCGAACGCCATGAACTTGTGCCCTCAGCACCGATGTCCATCTCGCGGTTTTTGTCCGCTCTCCACACCGCCACCTTTGTGCTGTGCTACCGACCAGACAATCTGGTACTAAACCTTTGACTCCCATTTCTCAAGAAACTTTCACTTATGTGGGTTCGTATATCGGAGGCCTCATTGCACAGCATCATCCACGCCAGTTGCCCTCGCTGGGGTGCTTGGTGCTTGTTTTCACAGTTAAAATCGGTTGTCTTCAAATAAAGTCACCTAACCTTGTAAGAATTGGAATTTCTTTTGACGGAAGGCAGCTCATCATCCAAGATGCCCCTTCACTTCAAAGGTTGATCCTTGATTCTAGTTATTCACCGTTGCAAATAACCGTCCTCTCTGTGCCTAAACTGGAGACCTTGGGTGTAATACATGATCTTTGTGCTCATTTCAATATGGTGTTTGGCTCCATAGTTCTTCAGGTACTTTATATTATCATCTACACTTGTAACCATAAGCTGCATTTTAAATTTTTGCGCATAATTTATATATCATCTTGGAGTACACATTTTGTACTAATATTATGTTCTATGCTCAATGAAGAGTTTCTCCATGGATGACCTATGAATGGTGCTGGATTCTGTCAAGATCTTATATATCCAAATGAATAGTTTTGATCTGAACAAGATTATTGGCTTGCTGCAATGCTTTCCATGTCTGGAGAAGTTGTATATAAAGGTGATAATTTCACGCACATTGGAAGCCCGCATATAGTGTACTAGAATTAACCGTTCAGCTCTTGCTCTTTCGACACTCTTCTTTTAGACCTTAACTATTTTCAATCTTCATGTCTATTTAGGCAACAGGACGGGGTAAGAAAGTTACAACCAATCGGTGGATTCGTAAGCATCAGGATTTTCTCACTTCTCATGAGATTCGATTGAAGACAATAACGCTAGAACGATATGCAGCCAACCGTGCAAACACAAGATTTGTCACATTCTTCCTGCTGAATGCGAGGTTACTATTGTCCATCAGGCTTAAGTTTATCAGCAGCATGGTTTTGACGGATGGGTATGTCGAAGAGCAAAAAAAGGAGTTTCAGGTGGGCAAAAGAGCTTCTGAACGTGCCGGGCTTCTATTTACAACATATTGTGGTCATAATCCAGTAAAATTTTACGACCCAGGATGTTCATTCTATGGACCTGACCGGTCCATTTGACTGTGACTGCCGAAAACAGTGCTGGAGTTAGATGTAAACCTGTTGAACAATTAACCCTCGTGCTTTTGTACAGTTTGTAAGCTGGAGTTAGATTTTCCTGCCTTTTTCAACTTGGCTGTGACTGTCATATTTTCTTTGAAACAAGGCAAATGGCTTGCCATTCGTTTAATTTAGAGTGAAATATTGTAACAAATCCCAACCAAGGGAAATAACATCACTCTCGTCGCCTGCTTGAGCTCACTATGCATTACAGAAGCCAAGTGATTAGCCCCCACCAGCACCCACAAACTTATTTCGAACTAGCACATCAAATGGGCTGTAAATTTTCATAGGAAAGGCTGCATGACCGTGACAGATTTGGATTCTGACATTTGGGACCCACGAGGAAATAGCCTATCCAAGGCTGTGTCGACTTACTAGCCAGTGAACAAATGATTCTGCCTACCAGCCGTTGCATTGACATCCAACATCTGTCGTGTATCTTCTATCTCTTGTCTTCTTCTTCCTCCAGCCGCCCAAACCAAACCACCCCGTCGGCTCCGCCTGCTCCCGCCTCCCATGGCTGGCTGCGCTCTTCCGCCCTACCGTACGTACCCTCCAACGTTGGCCCGTCCCTCCCTCTATTCCCCCACACGTCCTGTTATTCTCCGGCGACGTCAGCCCAACACGCACCCGCGCCCGAACCAGTCAACCCTCGTAGTCCCCTCTGCCTGCGACTGGACCGACGCATCTTCAATGGCTCCTGTTCGTTCCGTCCGAGGCCTCACCGTCGTCCTCCGCCTTGCGGCCTTGGTTCTCTCACCGTGCGTGGTGCGCCGCCCTCTTGCGTTGTCAACGTCGTCAACAACCGAGGGGAACAAGGAGATGACTGTACGTGGAGAGGATGACAGTAGAGACCCACCAGCGTCATGGCAGTACGCAAGCAAGTGCCTCTATAGTACAAGCCCAAAAATATGGTTCCTCCTAATGGTTGGACATCTGGGGCTCACACCATTGGCAACGTAGTCAATAAATGAGAGAATTACACTACGAGCGGCTGACACCAGGGACCCAGCAAGTCGCGCAGTTTTCTTTTTTGAGGAACAAGCAGTTGTTATTTATACTAGTTTTAGTGACGGATCAGGGTAACAACGGGGCTGTGCGGGGGCTGTGGACCATCTAGCCAGGGTTTTATTTATGTTTACCACATCATGAGCCCAGTTGTTTTTTTTCTTACTGAAAAAGGCTAGCCCAGTTCTATTTTTTTAAAGAAATACCCAAACAAGGCCTACTTGCTTTATCGGCCCTGCTGGGCTGCAAATCTTTCAAGACGAGGAGAGTTTCATTCGGTTTGCCCAGAAATGGGCTGTACATTTTTAAAACACATCAAACCGGGAATTAGTTTCAATTTTTTTCATTACAAGATCTTAAATTCCATTGATTTTTATGCGTGGAAAATTATTTGGATTTTATATTTATATAAATTATTTTTCAAAATAGTTTGAATGTGAATCGATATTTCTGGATTAAAAACAATTAACCGCACCAAAATATGCAAAATTTCGTATACTTTTTAACCGTGGCCACAATATGGGGTGTAATGCTAACAAAAAGAAGATGGGCTCCAAAAAAATTCTTAAGAATTAGCAAATGGGCTGTACATTATTAGAAATAATGGCAGATGGGTTGAATGCTGTTTTCCACAGATTTGAGGCTGACTTGTGCGCCTACTACAGGTTAACGCGTATGCTTTCATAAAAAAAAGGTTGACACACATGCAATGCCCTGTCAACTTAGTCAACACATGAGAGCAGTGACTGTTGGATGTCCATCCAACGGCTGTCGTGCTTCTTCAATCTCGATTCTTCATGCTCCAGCCCCTCAAACAAGCGCCGACGGGACTGCCTGCTCCCTCCTCCCGCGGCCGGCTATGCTACGGCGCAGGCCTCACGGCCCCACCGTACTCCATCGTTGGCCTAGCCATCCCTGTACTCACCCACACATGCTGTTATTCTCCGACGACGGCAGACGAACCTGTAAACCCTCGTACTCCTCCGCGTGGGAAACAACTGCTGAGTATTCCCTGGCTCCGTGTCGTTCCCTTCGTAGGCCTCGCCGTCGTCCACTGCCCTGGTGCTCTCGGCGCGGCCTAGTCAACGTGGTCAATGAACGACATCCATCGGAAGTGGACTGTACGTGGAGAGGCTGACAGCTGGGTCCACGGCCGCACGCAAGGAAACGCTTCCTTACTACGCGCAAAATAATGATTCCTCCACCTGACAGCTAGGACCCACAGGAAGGGCCTCTCTATTTCGTGAAAAAATGTTCCCCCCGCTGATAGGTCGGACCCACCAGCTATATCTTCGCACGCAAGGAAGTGCCTCCTTATTACGCCCAAAAAAAATGAATACCCCCTTGCTAGCTGGGACCCACCATATTGTTGGGCTGACTTGTGGGCCTACTAAGTTGATGGGGACGGAGGGCTTTGTCAACTTAGTCAATACTCCAGTGACCGTATGATGTCCATCCAATGGCCATAGTGCTTCTTCAACCTCTGGTCTTCTTGCTCCAGCCGCCCAAAGCAGCGCCGGTCGTGCCGCCTGCTCCTGCCTCCCGTGGCCGGCTGTGCTACCGCGGAGGCCACACCGCCCCCATACTACTCCCACCACTGGCCAGGCCATCCCTCCACTCACCCACACCCCTTGTTATTCTACGGCGAAGGCAGCCGCACACCGCAGCCGAACTAGTGAACGCTCGTACTCCTCTCCGCGTGGGCATCCACTGCCGCGTCTTGCCCGGCTCCGCGTCGTCCCCTTCCTAGGCCTCGCCTTCGTCCACCGCCGTGGTGCTCTCGGCGCGGCATGGTCAATGTGGTCAACGACCGACTTCCATCGGAAGAGTACTGTACGTGGAGAGGCTGACAGCTGGGTCCACGGCAGCCGCAAGGAAGTGCCTCTTTGTTACGCGGAAAATAATTATTCCTCCACCTGACAGCGGGGACCCACCGGACGGGCCACCAGTATTTTGTGAAAAAAATCGTTTCCCCTGACTGCTGGGACCCACCGGACGGGCCACCATATTTTGCGAAAAAAACGCCCCCCCCCCCGCTGTCAGCTCGGACCCACAGGAAGTGCCTCCTTATTACGCACAAAAAAATGAATACTCCCCCGGCTAGCTGGGACCCACCTTGGTGGGAGGCTGACTTGTGGGCCTACTAACTTGACGGGGACGAAGGGCTTTGTCAACTTTGTCAATATGAACGATTCTAGCTCCAGTGACCGTACGATGTCCATCCAACGGCCGTAGTGCTTCTTCAACCTCTGGTCTTCTTGCTCCATCCGCCCAAAGCAGAGCCGGTCGTGCCGCATGCTCCGGCCTCCCGTGGCTGGCTGTGCTGCCGCAGAGGCCTCACCGCCCCCTACTATTCCCACCGCTGGCCAGGCCCTGCGGCGACAGCAGCCTCACACCGCAGCCGAACCAGTGAACCCTCGTACTCCTCTCCGCGCGGGCTTCCGCTGCCGCGTCTTCCCCGGCTCCGTGTCGTCCCGTTCCTAGGCCTCGCCGTCGTCCACCGCCGTGGTGCTCTCCGTGCGGCGTGGTCAACGTGGTCAAGGAACGACTTCCATCGGAAGAGTACTGTACGTGGAGAGGCTGACAGCTGGGTCCTCGGCCATAGCCCAGTTTTTTGTGATTTGCCAAGTAAGTCGCTTTGTCAGGCCTGTTGGGCTGCAAATCTTTCAAGACGAGGAGAGCTTTCATTCGGCTGGCCGAGAAAATGGCCCATCAGTAATGAGAAATGGGCTGTACATTTTTAAAACACATCAAACCGACAATTAGGTACAAATATCTTTTTTTTCATTTCAAGATTTTAAATTAAATTAATTTTTATGCGTGGAGAATTTGTTGGATTTTATATTGATATACATTTATTTTTAAAATCAGTTTGAATGTGAGTCGAAATTTCGGGATTAAAAACAGTTCGGACCACACCGAAATATGCAAAATTTTGTATAATTTTTTAACCGTGGCCGCAATATGGGCTGTAATGTTAACAAAAAGAATATGGGCTCCAAAAAAACATTAAGAATTAGCAAATGGGCTGTAAATTATTAGAAATAATGGCAGATGGGCTGTATGCTGTTTTCAACAGATTTGAGGCTTTCCTAAAAAAAGGTTGACGCACAAGAACTGACTGTTGGATGTCCATCCAACGGCCGTCGTGCTTCTTCAATCTCTGCTCTTCTTGCTCCAGCCGCTCAAACAAGCGCCGGCGGGACTGCCTGCTCCCTCCTCCCCGCGGCCGGCTATGCTGTCGCGCAGGCCTCACCGCCCCACCGTACTCCCATCGCTGGCCTAGCCATCCCTCTACTCACCCACACCTGCTGTTATTCTCCGGCGACGGCAGACGAACCAGTAAACCCTCATACAGTCATACTCCCCTCCGCGTGGGAAACAACTGCCGATTCTTCCCTGCCTCCTTGTCGTCCCCTTCCTAGGCCTCGCCGTCGTCCACCGCCGTGGTGCTCTCGGCGCGGCGTGGTCAATGTGGTCAACGACCGACTTCCATCGGAAGAGTACTGTGCGTGGAGACGCTTACAATTGGGTCCACGGCCGCAGCAAGGAAATGCCTCATTATTATATGCAAAATAATTATTCCTCCACCTGACAGCGGCGACCCACCGGACGGGCCGCCATATTTTGTGAAAAAAACGTTTCCCCCTGACTACTGGGACCCACTAGCTACGCCTTCGCACGCAAGGAAGTGCGTCCGGGCAAAAAAAACAAAACGATTCACCCCCCTGACTGCTGGGACCCACCAGCTACATCTTCGCACGCAAGGAAGTGCCTGATAGTCGGGACCCACCTGGTCGAAGCGTACGTAGCGTTGTCATTCTGGTCGCGAACATGTACGTACATATATACTGGTGGATGTAGAGGCGCGCACGTGTCGTAGTAGAGGCGCGCACGTAGCATGTACACGTTTGTACAACGGCCAGGGTGCAAGAAAGAAAATACGGCCACGTATGTGTACATACGGGTGGGGTCTCGAACGCCTACTCGCGCATACGTACGGCGAGGGCTCGTTGACATGGCTGGGTCGGAACGGAGAAACAGCGTCGTCGTCGTGTTCATGGGGACGCAACGGAATGCGTCATGTTCATGGGGACGCAACGGAATGCGTCGTGTTCATCGGGAGGCAACGGAACGGGTGGGAGCCAACCTGCTGGGTTGGAACGGAATGCGTGGTCGTGTTCATTGGGAGGGCTTGGATGGAACAGGCGATGGAAACGAGGCCTGGTGTACCGCAGAACGGAGGAAACGGCCTTGTGTTCGACCGGCCACACTCGAAACGGGATCCTGTTCATCGGGACGGGTCTGGCGTACCGCAAAACGGACGAAACGGACCTCCTATGGTCGCAACGGGGGTCCTGTTGATCGGGAGGGGTGTGGCGTACCGCAAAACGGACGAAACGGACCTCCTATGGTCGAAACGGTGGTCTTGTTGATCGGGAAGGGCGTACCGCAAAACGGATGAAACGGACCTCCTACGGTCGAAACGGGGGTCCTGTTCATCGGGAGGGGTGTGGCGTACCGCAAAACGGGACTCCACGGGATACTGTTCATCTCCACCGTCGACCTCCTCCAGCCTCCACGGGCTACCGTCGACCTCCTCCAGCCTCTAGGGGCTCCTGTTCATCCAGCCTCCACAGCGCGCTACTCCACCGGCTACTGTTCAACCACCCCTCCACGGGCACCCCTCCACCGTCTACTGTTCATCTAGCCTTCCACACCACGGGGTCCTGTTCAACCACCCCTCCACGGGCACCCCTCCACCGTCTACTGTTCATCCAGCCCTCCACACCACGGGGTCCTGTTCATCCAGAGGCAACGCCACCGCCCACTGTTCATTCAACCCCCCACCCCCACCCCCGCAACACTCACTGTTCATCCCAGAGGCAGCATCGATCGGCTTCAGTTAGCAGCAGTAGTGAAGGAATCGCTCGATCGGGTTCAGTTAACAGCCATCAATCGATCGCTCGGTTTCAGTAACGCGTAGCCTGCAGTGCAATCGCTCGGGTTCAGTTAGAGCCCAACGCCTCGCTCGGGTTCAGTTAGAACCAACGCCTCGCACACACGCGTGTACGTGTACGAGAGAAACGCGCATCGCTCGGCCCCCGACCTCCCACCGTAACCGACAACTCCCCGAAATTTTCCTCGCCCTTGCTTCTACCACGGTTTTTTCCGTCACGGACGGCCCAAAGAATGTCATGCAGCTGCGTCTCCGGCCCGCCCAGGACGGAAAGCCCATTTTCTATCATGATTTTTTGTCATAGAAGTAGGAGCCCACCACATCTATGATGATACCGGGTTTTGTCACAATTATCGTCATAGAAGTGTCATATGTATGACAGAAAAAAATAAGTTCAGTCCAAAATGTCACAGATGTGTCTTTTTTTTTGTAGTGGAAGCTTGGTATTCCAATGTTCAGGTACCTAGTGACTTCCTTCAAGTGACGTCCAAAAGGGGTGTCTTCATCCGGTTGCGTGAACTTGATCCTTGCATCTGCCATCCTAAAGAGTAGAAAATGGAGAGGAGTCAGAAATGAGAAGAGAATAGTGATCTAGGGCTCTTAGCTTAGGGGTCGTGTCCTACACTCAGCGTGTGCTCTAATACCATCTTGTAGCGACCCGACCTCAAACGGTCAAGTCTCTGTGCTTCAGTTCCATCCCTGGACCGGTAATGCTGACACACACAGTACTCGAAGGATCTATAACAGAGTAGCAATCACACACTTATTACAACGAATGTCTCAAAAGAGAACTTATTACAATAAATATGGCTTAAGGCCATCTAATACGATAACAGCGGAAGGCTTGGAAGATAATGTGAGTCCATCAAATCCAACGGCATAGGTGAGTTGCACGACAACGACCTAACGAACCTTCTGCAACATGATATGTTGCAGCCCGAAAACGGGTCAGCAGATGGAATATGCTGGCAATATAACACAGCAGAGCATGAACAGAATAATGCTATCACTACATGCATATTTGGCTGGTGGAAAGCTCTATGGTTATAGTTTTGCGGAAAGCTAATTTTTCCCTACAACAAAGGAATAGATTTTATTTAACTATCATGGTAGTTGAAACATCATTGAGAAGGTTCCTCCAACTCAATCCCAATTAGAAGTAATTATCAACCCAACAATATTAATTTAGAGTGATGAGATACATATGATAATCCAAGTACTAGATACTCAAGACTGTCCATAAACCGGGACACGGCTAACCATGATTAGATTGTACACTCTGCAGAGGTTTGCGCACTTTTCCCCACAAGACTCAATCTCCTCCGTTGGATTTCTTGCACTACATGGTGTTTGAGAAACGGATGACCGAGACACGGTCTTTCAGAAACATTAACTCTTTACTCTGAGGCAGACCATACCAACCTACATCCCTCTACCTGCTAATCCACCTCTTCAAGAGCTCATGCAACTTACTCAACTATGCTAGAGCCCATAATAGCTTGTGGCTGCACACGGAAGTTTCTAGCATGAAATATCTCAGTTCCCTTTGAGCCTGGGTGGCGGACCTTAGGATTATCACACGGGTACTCCGGGATATCCTAGGACAACACTGGATTCTCCAGGTGCCCGACAAGCAATCCACCCAGATGTGTATTAAAGTTGCCACCTTAATTGAACCATTAATTAACAATCTCACATCTGTCATGAATTCACTCTCCCAAACCACGTCTACGAGCATAGCAATATAAGCAATACATAGAAGTAACTCCCAAGGGTTTGATAATAACAGGGCAATAGGTTCTACCTCATCAACTACTTCCCAATCCACATGTTAATCACATCCTAATCATGCAATGTTTGAGGATTGGAGCTAATGCATAAAAACTGGGTATGAAAAGAGTATGATCAATGTGTTACTTGCCTTGCTGATGATCCGCAAAACCTAGAGAATCGTAGTAGCACGCTTCGCACTCCGGGTGTTCTATCGCAAACAAACAATAGCATACATAAGCAATCAAGCAAAGAAGCATGGGTAAATCTCAAATAAGAAGATCTAACCAGAAAGTTCAACTTAAGAACTCCGGTTTGCAAAAAGAATCAAATCAAACGGAGCAATGAAACTCAAACTGCAAAAGAAACAAGATCCATTTACTAATCTGAACTAAAGTCAAATTTTACTATACCAAAATCTTATTCAAGTTGATTAAACAAAAAGAGGGTTTCGAGACGAAGATCTAGGCGCTTGAATCGCCTGATTCCGATAAACGAGCGAAAAGATAAACTAAAACGAAAATCGGATCAAAAATCACGATCGAAAATAATCGCGGAAAATCCGAGAAAAAGAAAAACTGACGAACAGGCTGACGAATGAACGTTCGCTGTCTGCGGCTAATGAGTGAACACCGTTCGTTAAAATGAACGTACGGACGAACGTCCGCTAACTAAACTAAACCGGAAAAAAACGATCTATTCTAAAAAAACGAAAACTAGGGTTTTCTAAAAAAACCGGATCGGTTTAAAAATAAAACCGAACAACGGCGGCAGTGGCGTATACCTCCGGCGAGGCTCCGGCGGGGTCCGGATGTGTTGGCGGGTGGCGCGGGTGGTGCGGGGCGGCGACGGCAGGCGGCGGCGGTAGCAAACGGCGACGGCGGGCGGCGCTACGCGGCGGCGGCGGCGACTTCGGCAGGCGGCGGGGGTCGGGTGGTGGTGGTGGGGGTCGAGGGCGGCGTATATAAGGAGGGTGGGCTGGCTTGGGGAGGGGGCAAGGCGGCGCGGGGACAGAGTCCCGGTCGGACTCAGCAACGGCGGCGGCGGTCGCGGTCTCCTGGAGGGAGACGGCGGCGCGGGGCGGTTGGGCCGGCCTGGCTCGGTTGGGTTTCGTCTCAGCCGGGCGCGTAAGATTTTTTTTTAAATAATTTCGCCGAAACTTAAATGAATCCTAGAAAATAAAATAAAAAACTAAAAATACCAAAAATGCAACTTTTCTTGGCCCTAAAATGCAACTTTGAAAATATCTAGAACGAGATGAACATTTAGAACGAGATATTTAGAATGAGATGAACATTTTCTTGGCCCTAAAATGCAACTTTGAAAAACGTGCAATTTTTCTAATTCAAATAAAATATCAATAAACTCCGAATAAAATCCAATATTTGATTTTAATATTTTTCCTCCAATATTTCAATTATTTTGGAGAAGTCATATTATCTCCTCTCATATATTTTAATATGAAATATTTTTGGAGAGAAAAATAATTAAAACCAATAATCCTCGTTTCAATATTTGATAAAACTCAAATATGAAAACAGGGAAATCCCCTACTCTCTCCGAGGGTCCTTGAGTTGCTTAGGATTTCGAGGATCACGAAACAAAATGCAATAAAATATGATATGAAGTAATGATCTATGTATAACATTCCAAATTGGAAATTTGGGATGTTACATAATTGTTCGCGGGAACTGTGGAAATCTTAGTGCCCCTAATATTGTTATTTTGCGCCATGCTTTGTTTCATGATACCACTTTCAGTTTAGGCGCTATTGTTGCTAAACGGTTAAATCTGAACCGTACAAAGGGTCCCGTCTTAGGAGGCATCTTCGCCTCGCGCTTTGCTGCACACTTTAACATACCTATTAGGCATTACGAGAAAGAAGAAAAGTTGCTACCTCATATTTTTCTAGATTATAAGAGCATGGTAGCACATGATTTTATTGTTAAGAATAAGAAGAAGATGCTTAACTATAGACTGATATTTGATAAGAATCACTTTGATACTATTACCTTGCCTGCTCCCTCTTTGTTCAACATATTTTCAGGCACGTACCTTGTTTTGCCGGAGGTCGTTCAGGCATACCAGAGCCTGACATCAGCTCCAGAGCCGGAGCCACTATCTGATCCTCACCGTTAGTCTGTTTATCAGTGGGATCCGGAGGAGATCGCCAACCAGTGGCACCCCAAAGACCCTCCTCAGTACACCGGAGAGGGCAGTTTTGATCCGTGGCCATAGACCAACTTAGGCCAAAAGCCTAAGCTTGGGGGAGTACGTATCTCTCACCGACATTACATTCATGTTCACACACTCATTCTAGTTGTCGGTGCTCATAATTTTTCATTGTATCATCCATGCTAGTTTATTTTCTTTTTAAGCTTTCTTCTTGTGTGTTTGAAAACCCTTAAGAAAAAACAAAAAAATAGTTGTAGCTTTTAGCTAGTTTAATTTCCATGCCTGTAGTAGTAGTAATTAAAAACAAAACCCAAAAATATTTCTCGTTCTTCTTCTGCTTATTGGGAGCTTTCCCGTGTAAATAGTTTTGTTTCTGTTCTTTTCTTTGGGGGGTCGAGAGAAGACCATGATGAAAATGTGGAGTGGCTCTCATATGCATTATTGTTGATCTAACAAAGAGCCCATATTACCTTGTCTTCTCCCTTGAATTTAATGCTTGCAGATTCCACCTTAGTCCAATGCACGTGCACTATTATTATTACCCACACCATTTGGTTGTGCAAGTCAAAGGCAATAATGACGATATATGATGAACTGGTTGAGATGAGAAAAGCTGGTATGAACTCGACCTCTCTTGTTTTTGTAAATATGATTAGTTCATCGTTCCTGATTCAGCCTATTATGAATGAAACATGTTTGCAATGAAAATTAGAGATTATAGTTGCTCGTGCCATGCTTAATTTGCTAGGAGTTTATAATGGTTTACCTTGCGTGCCAACATGCTATTAAAATGGTTGTGATGTGGTATGATAGGGTGGTATCCTCCTTTCAACGATTCGAGTGGCTTGACTTGGCACATGTTCACGCATGTAGTTGAAACAAAATAGACATAGCCTCCATGATATTTCTGTTCATGGTGATTTATATCCTACTCATGCTTGCCTTCTGTGTTGATTAATTTTAATGCATGCTCATGACTATTGTCGCTCTCTAGCTGGTCGCTTCCCAGTCTCTTTCTGGCCTTCACTTGTACTAAGCGGGAATACTGCTTGTGCATCCGATTCCATAAACCCCAAAGTTATTCCATATGAGTCCACCATACCTTCCTATATGCGGTATCTACCCGCCGTTCCAAGTAAATTTGTATGTGCCAAACTCTAAACCTTCAAACAAAAATTCTGTTTTGTATGCTCGAATAGCTCATGTATCAACTAGGGTTGTCTGTATCTTCCATGCTAGGCGGGTTATTCTCAAGAGGAGTGGACTCCGCTCCTCACTCATGAGAAAATGGCTGGTCACCGGGATGCCCAATCCCATGCTCAAATCAAATCAAAATAATTGCAAACAAAAACTCCCCCATGATTGTTGTTGGTTGGAGGCACCCGTTGTTTCGGGCAAGCCATGGATTGATGCTTGTTGGTGGTGGGGGAGTATAAACTTTACCATTCTGCTTGGGAACCACCTATAATGTGTGTAGCATGGAAGATATCGAGATCTCTCGGTTGTTATGTTGACAATGAAAGTATACCGCTCAAAATATTATTCATCTCTATTTCAAAACCGAGCTCTGGCACCTCTACAAATCCCTGCTTCCCTCTGCGAAGGGCTTATCCATTTACTTTTATGTTGAGTCATCACCCTCTTATTAAAAAGCACCAGTTGGAGAGCACCGCTGTCATTTGCGTGTATTATTATTAGTTTACATTGAGTATGACTGGATCTCTTTTACCATGAATTACAATTTCCAGTCAGCCCTTGATCTTCAGGGGTGCTGTGCATTTTTGTTTTGCGGTCTCAGAAAGGGCTAGCGAGATACCATCTTGTTATATCATATTATGATTGTTTTGAGAAAGTGTTGTCATCCGAGATTTATTATTAGTGCTCGCTAGTTGATTATGCCATTGATATGAGTAAACATGAGACCTAAATGTTATTGTGAATATGGTTAGTTCATAATCTTTGCTGAAAACTTGAATGCTGGATTTACATATTTACAACAACAAGAGCAAACAGAGTTTGTAAAAGTTTTTCTTTATCACTTTTAGTTTGTCAACTGAATTGCTTGAGGACAAGCAAAGGTTTAAGCTTGGGGGAGTTGATACGTCTCCAACGTATCTACTTTTCCAAACACTTTTGCCCTAGTTTTTGACTCTAACTTGCATGATTTGAATGGAACTAACCCGGACTGACGCTGTTTTCAGCAGAATTGCCATGGTGTTATTTTTGTGCAAAAATATAAGTTCTCAGAATAACCTGAAAATCAACGGAGAATATTTTTGGAATATATAAAAATTACTGGTGAAAGAATCAAGGCCAGGGGGGCCACAACCTGTCCACGAGGGTGGGGGCGCGCCTACCCCCCTGGGCGCGCCCCCTGCCTCGTGGGCCCCCTGGTGCTCCACCGACCTCAACTCCAACTCCATATATTCACGTTCGGGGAGAGAAAAATCAGGGAGAAGGATTCATCGTGTTTTACGATACGGAGCCGCCACCTAGCCCTAATCTCTCTCGGGAGGGCTGATCTGGAGTCCGTTCGGGGCTCCGGAGAGGGGAATCCGTCGCCATCGTCATGATCAACCTTTCTCCATCACCAATTTCATGATGCTCACTGCCGTGCGTGAGTAGTTCCATCGTAGGCTTGCTGGACGGTGCTGGGTTGGATGAGATTTATCATGTAATCGAGTTAGTTTTGTTAGGGTTTGAGCCCTAGTATCCATTATGTTCTGAGATTGATGTTGCTATGACTTTGCTATGCTTAATGCTTGTCACTAGGGCCTGAGTGCCATGATTTCAGATCTGAACCTATTATGTTTTCATGAATATATGTGAGTTCTTGATCCTATCTTGCAAGTCTATAGTCACCTATTATGTGTTATGATCCGTTAACTCCAAAGTGACAATAATCGGGATACTTACCGGTGATGACCGTAGTTTGAGGAGTTCATGTATTCACTAAGTGTTAATGCTTTGGTCTAGTACTCTATTAAAAGGAGGCCTTAATATCCCTTAGTTTCCAATAGGACCCCGCTGCCACGGGAGGGTAGGACAAAAGATGTCATGCAAGTTCTTTTCCATAAGCACATATGACTATATTCGTAATACATGCCTACATTACATTGATGAACTGGAGCTAGTTCTGTGTCACCCTATGTTATAACTATTGCATGAGGAATCGCATCCGACATAATTATCCATCATTGATCCATTGCCTACGAGCTTTTCACATATTGTTCTTTGCTTATTTACTTTTACGTTGCTACTGTTACAATCACTATAAAACCAAAACT
The DNA here is from genome assembly GCF_002575655.3 of Aegilops tauschii subsp. strangulata. NCBI lineage: Eukaryota > Viridiplantae > Streptophyta > Magnoliopsida > Poales > Poaceae > Aegilops > Aegilops tauschii. The sequence continues at coordinate 403,742,686 of NC_053035.3, forward strand.
ATTACTTTTGCTACCGTTACCGCTATTATCATATTACTTTGCTACTAAATACTTTGCTGCAGATATTAAGTCTTTCAGGTGTGGTTGAATTGACAACTCAACTGTTAATACTTGAGAATATTCTTTGGCTCCCCTTGTGTCGAATCAATAAATTTGGGTTGAATACTCTACCCTCGAAAACTGTTGCGATCCCCTATACTTGTGGGTTATCACCCACACTAATATCTACCAATGTTGCTGCTTTAGAAATTGCTACTGTCCTTCTAGGATTGCCATTCAGATAAGGAACATGCTTCTTTTCATTTTATGTATGTTTCATCACTTGTTTGTCACCCTCCTTTCCACCTTTTTGTGCAAACAGAGACATACATTTCTCGCATGATCTTAGTTGAACTGCACAAATGATATCCAAATTATAGTTGAACATTCCAGGAGCTTCACAACCAACCTTGATGTTGCTCCATTTTATTGCAACTAATGAAGAAGAAGCTCTGTGGGTTTCGTTTTATGATGAAAATGGAACTGGGGTTGAAGCCCTTTTCTTAAAAGAATGAAGAAGAAGCTGCTAGCTCATGGGACATTGCTTCATTTCAGGTGAACTGCACCAAAAGGTACCATGAATTGAATCATCCATGTTGGTGACCGGTGTCATCCCTTCTATGATGGCGTTGACTGCAGATATGGTTCCCATCACAAGGTATGTTGAATTTTGGTCTGACCTTTGACAAAGATCCTGCATGTTGAGTCTGCTCTTGTGCTACTGTTTTGGCACTGCCATGATAAAGCAGTAATGTTATTATTTTGCACCTTAATCTAGTGGCACTACTAATTTGAGGCAATGTTTTGGCACCGCTAGTGCCACTTATTTTTTTATATATCGAAAGAGGGGGTTTCCTCCGATTTCATTAAAGATACCCTACCATAGAGAACCATTATCCAACAACATCTCAGTGTAAACGGGTAGTTATGCAACTACTACTAGACCAGACTGGGTACTAGCAGGAGACAAGTTCGCCACATAAGCTAGGCAGGTAGGGGGGCGCAGCACCAGCTCGACCAAGTTTGGATTACAACCCAAATGCTACCACAGAAACATCAGGGGGGAAGATAGAGCCAGCTTCAGCATCCCAGTCTAAGCACCCCCGGCCTCCATCCTTGCGATGCACGGTACACCTCGTTTGCCACCTGCTCGACCCTAGTGCCATTGATAAAATGAAGTAATAATACAGTTAAAATAGAGCGAGTGTCCTCTCTATCATTTCATTTCCAATCTAGATAAAGAAAGTGCTTCTCTTTGTTAGTATATGTTTCATTAACTAGTCCCATTGTTAATGTTTAAGTGTTTTTGCAAACCGGGTTGCTTAATTTTAGTTGATCTGCACAAAAATATAGATTGGAATGTCTCAAGGCCCCTCCTTGTACTACCGCTGTACAATGATGTCCATCACTGGCAGAAGGTGTATCGGGGAGACTTGGGTCGATTTCCAGTATGAGGCGTACCGTATGAGGCGTCGCAGGGCCCATCTCGTCCTTGCAACATGGCATAATATGATACTATCACAATATTTTCTTCTATTTATTAGTGTATGTTTCATAAACTAGTCCCACTATAATGTAATCACGCTTTTTCATTATCTGTGCAAACAGGGTTATTCATCTGCATTTCGGTGGAACTGCACAAATGTACGGATCGAACCGGCATGGTAAGTTGCATGGCAATATATCTCGGAATGGCTATGGAAATGCCATAATAGGTAGGTATGGTGGCTGTTTTGAGGAAAGTATATGGTGGGTTTATGGTACCGGCGAAAGTTGTGCGGTACTAGAGAGGCTAGCAATGGTGGAAGGGTGAGAGTGCGTATAATCCATGGACTCAATATTAGTCATAAAGAACTCACATACTTATTGCAAAAATCTATTAGTTATCGAAACAAAGTACTACGTGCATACTCTAGGGGGATAGATTGGTAGGAAAAGACCATCGCTCGTCCCCGACCGCCACTCATAAGGAAGACAATCAATAAATAAATCATGCTCCGACTTCATCACATAACGGTTAACCATACGTGCATGCTACAGGAATCAGAAACTTTAACACAAGTATTTATCAAATTCACAACTACTCAACTAGCATGACTCTAATATCACCATCTTCATATCTCAAAACAATCATCAAGTATCAAACTTCTCATAGTATTCAATGCACTTTTTATGATAGTTTTTATTATACCCATCTTGGATGCCTATCGTATTAGGACTAATTTTATAGACAAAGCAAATTACCATGCTGTTCTAGGGGACTCTCAAAATAATATAAGTGAAGCATGAGAGATCAATAATTTCTACAAAATAAAACCACCACCGTGCTATAAAAAGATATAAGTGAAGCACTAGAGCAAAATTGTCTGGCTCAAAAGATATTAATGAACCACAAAGAGTATTCTAATAAATTCCCATTCATGTGTGTCTCTCCAAAAGGTGTGTACAGGAAGGATGATTGTGGAAAACTAAAAAGCAAAGACTCAAATCATACAAGACGCTCCAAGCAAAACACATATCATGTGGTGAATAAAAATATAGCATCAAGTAAAGTTACCGATGGACGAAGACGAAAGAGGGGATGCCTTCCGGGGCATCCCCAAGCTTAGGCTTTTGGTTGTCCTTGAATTTTACCTTGGGGTTCCTTGGGCATCCCCAAGCTTAGGCTCTTGCCACTCCTTATTCCATAATCCATCAAATCTTTACCCAAAACTTGAAAACTTCACAACACAAAACTCAACAGAAAATCTCATGAGCTCCGTTAGTATAAGAAAACAAACCACCACTTAAGATACAGTAATGAACTCATTCTTTATTTATATTGGTGTTAATCCTACTGTATTCCAAATTCTCTATGGTTCATACCCCCCGATACTAGCCAAAGATTCATCAAAATAAGCAAAGAACACACGAAAAACAGAATATGTCAAAAACAGAACAGTCTGTAGTAATCTGTAGTTTTCGAATACTTATGTAACCCCAAAAATTCTGAAATAAATTGGTGGACGTGAGGAATTTGTCTATTAATCATATGCAAAAAGAATCAACCTAATCGCACTCCCAGTGAAAAATGGCAGCAAATCTCGTGAGCGCTAAAGTTTCTGTTTTTTACAGCAAGATCGCAAAAACTTCCCCCAAGTCTTCTCAAAGGTTCTACTTGGCACAAACACTAATTAAAGCGTGAAAGATACAATCATAACAGAGGATAGATGATTTATTTATTACTAAACAGGAACAAAAACCAAGGAACACAAATAAAATTGGGTTGCCTCCCAACAAGCGCTATCGTTTAACGCCCCTAGCTAGGCATTGATAATTTCAATGGTGCTCACATGAAAGACAAGAATTGAAGCACAAAGAGAGCATCATGAAACACGTGCCAAACACATCTAAGTCTAACATACTTCCTATGCATAGACATCTTATAGGCAAACAAATTATCATAGCAAGCAAAAACTAGCATATGCAAGGAAGCGGAAAGAAGCAATAGCAATCTCAACATAACGAGAGGTAATTTAGTAACATGAAAATTTCTACAATCATATTTTCCTCTCTCATAATAATTACATGTGGGATCATAAGCAAATTCAACAAAATAGCTATCACATAAGATATTTTCAACATGATTCACATGCATGCAAAGTTGACACTCTTCCAAAATAGTGGGATTAACATTAACTAAAGTCATGACCTCCCCAAACCCACTTTTATCAAAAAATTCATAAGATTGACCATTCTCCAAATATGTGGGATCTAAAGTTGACACTCTTCCAAACCCATTTTCAATAATATTGCAAACACTATTATCAATCTCATATTCGTCATGGGTCTTAAATAAATTTTCAAGATCAAAAGAAGAATCACCCCAATCATGATCATTGCAACAAATAGTAGTCATAGCAAAACTAGCATCCCCAAGCTTGAGGCTTTGCATATCATTAACACAATTGTCATTAAGAGAATTTATAATAACATCATTACAATCGTTCTTTTCATCGAAGGAACTATCAAGTGTGGGTGCAGTAGCAACGATCACATGTTTAACATAAGGAACTATAGCAAACTCATTTTCATAAATATTGGCATCATGGCCACAAGAATAGAAAGCATCATGTTCATCAAGGGATATTTCAATCAAATCATCGGAATCATAATTATCTATAGATTCATGCATATCATTATTTTCTTCCCAAGCAGCGGTCATTCTTTCAATAAATTCTTTGACATAGACATTATGACCATAGTTCTCATAGCAATAGTTATGTCAAAATTTTCAGATTCGTAGAGAGTAACATCATACTTTTCAATCAAAGAAGCAACTTCATAAGCACCCTTAAAAGCAACAAATTCTTCAATTTGTTCGATATTGTAGTAACTATAAACTCCCTTTGCATAAGAAGATAAGATTTCATTATCATTAAACTCACATAGGTAGGGGAGGTGTTTTTTAGGGTTCTTTGAGCAACAAGTAAAATCATAAATTTCACAAAGATTCCAAGCATAACACAGCAATCTGTTTATTTGATCCCATAAGAGTCTCCCTTTTTCAGACAAACGGTGACGCACAAAATGAGCATGCTCATCTAAAGATTTCCCATCAACCAGGCTAGTTGGGGTTTCAGCACGAACGCATAACGATCGAAGATGATCCAAGTAGAACACTTTAAGTTGATCCATATCAATAGATTTTTAGCAAGAAAAGATGCAAGCAAATGGAAGGCACATGGAAACACAAACAAAGATGCATACGGGAAGAAGGCAAAGAAAAGGCAAAGGTTTTCGAAAATCGTTTTAGAAGTGGGGGAGAGGAAAACGAGAGGAAAATGGCAAATAATGTAATGCGAGGGATAAGAGTTTGTGATGGGTACTTGGTATGTCTTGACTTGTGCGTAGATCTCCCCGGAAACGGCGCCAGAAATCCTTCTTGCTACCTCTTGAGCACTGCATTGGTTTTCCCTTGAAGAGGAAAGGGTGATGCAACAAAGTAGCGTAAGTATTTCCCTCAGTTTTTGAGAACCAAGGTATCAATCTAGTAGGAGACTACACGCAAGTCACCTCGCACCTACAAAAACTAATAAGAACCTTGCAACCAACGCGATAAAGGGGTTGTTAATCCCTTCACGACCACTTGCAAAAGTGAGATCTGATAGAGATAATACGATAAATATTTTTGGTATTTTTATGATATAGATTGAAAGTAAAGATTGCAAAGTAAAATAGATTGGAAACTTATATGATGGAAAATAGACCCGGGGGCCATAGGTTTCACTAGTGGCTTCTCTCAAGATAGCCTAAGTATTACAGTGGGTAAACAAATTACTGTCGAGCAATTGATAGAAAAGTGCATAATTATGAGAATATCTAGGCATGATCATGTATATAGGCATCACATCTATGACAAGTAGACCGAAATGATTCTGCATCTACTACTATTACTCCGCACATCGACCGCTATCCAGCATGCATCTAGAGTATTAATTTCATAAGAATAAAGTAACGCATTAGGCAAGATGACATGATGTAGAGGGATAAACTCAAGCAATGTGATATAAACCCCATCTTTTTATCCTCGATGGCAACAATACAATACGTGCCTTGTTGCCCCTGCTGTCACTGGGAAAGGACACCGCAAGATTGAACCCAAAGCTAAGCACGTGTCCCATTGCAAGAAAGATCAATCTAGTAGGCCAAACCAAACTGATAATTCGAAGAGACTTGTAAAGATAACAAATCATACATAAAAGATTTCAGAGAAGACTCAAATATTGTTCATAGATAATCCTGATCATAAACCCACAATTCATCGGATCTCGACAAACACACCACAAAAAAGAATTCCATCGAATAGATCTCCAATAAGATCGAGGGGAACATTGTATTGAGATCCAAAGAGAGAGAAGAAGCCATCTAGCTAATAACTATGGACCAGAAGATCTGTGGTAAACTACTCACACATCATCGGAGAGGCTATGGTGTTGATGTAGAAGCCCTCCGTGATCGATTCCCCCTCCGGCGGAGCTTCGTAAAAGGCCCCAAGATGGGATCTCTTGGGTACAGAAGGTTGCAGCGGTGGAAATAGGGTTTCGTGGTGCTCTCTGATGTTTTCGGGGTATATGAGTATATATAGGCGAAAGAAGTCGGTCAGGGGAGCCACGAGGGTGGGGGCGTGCCTGCCCCCCTGGGCGCGCCTCCCTGCCTCGTAGCCTCCTCGATGCTTCCTTGACGTCCACTCCAAGTCTCCTGGATTTCATTTGTTCCAAAAATCACTCTCTCGAAGGTTTCATTCCATTTGGATTCCGTTTGATATCCCTTTTCTGCAAAACACTGAAATAGGCAAAAAACAGCAATTTGCACTGGGCCTTTGGTTAGCAGGTTAGTCCCAAAAATAATATAAAAAGGTATATTAAAGCCCATTAAACATCCCAAACAGATAATATAATAGCATGGAACAATCAAAAATTATAGATACATTGGAGACGTATCACTCCTCTCCTCTTAAACCACCGCCGCTCCTCTCCTGTTCCAATCTAAATCCAGCGCCGCTCCTCTCCTCTTCCATTTCAAAACCACCACCCTCCTCTCCTGTTCCAATCCAAAACCAGCGTCGCTCCTCTCCCGTTCTAATCCAAAACCAGCACGGCTCCTCTCCACCTCCATTCAAAAACCAACGTCGGTGAGTGAACGTGCTGTGGAGAAGTAGATCGATGGAGGAGTACAACCGATACGTGAGGATCGCAGACGGCGACCCTGTGAAGCTAGCTAGGATGTTGGAGATACAGTCTTGGTTTGACAACAAGGAACAACTAGCGGCGACGGCGACATCCATGGCCAAATATCTGCAACAGAGCGAAAAGGCGGCGATACTCCTGAAGGGAGTCGCGCGGGAGTACATAGAGCTGCTCCTCTGGGCCATGGAGCAAACAGATTCACCGAATCAGATCGTGAGGGAGCGGTGGTGGGAGTATCGATCCTAGATGGAGCATCAACTAGAGATTGAAGGATCGAGCATCTACAGGGTGCCGTTTGTGAGGGTGTCGTCCCAGAGCGAGACGGTGGAGTCTTCGTTGACCGAACCCAACTGCAACAGGAGAAAAGCAGTTGGCCCGATGACGCTTCCTCACCATCCTCTCCCTCGTCGTTCACATCATCTCACGGGGCGGTTGTCTGCCGCCGAGGAATAGGAGGGGACTGCCCCCCAGCCCAATAGTCGGGCAGGTTGTGAATTGTCAGGAGGAGCTTAGGGTTGCTAGTATTTGCAGGTTGTGAATTGTGTTTTGTGTTGTGTATTTTGAGAGTACTTTCAGATATGAATGTCTTCTGAATTTCAGATTTGCAGTATTGAGCATATGAAGTATTTTACGAATTCTAGAGATCTATTTTTAGCACTTCAAAATGTAGTTTTATAGTAGTATAAAAGTGCAGACTATGTGATTCTCAGAGAAGAAACTGCAAGTTTCGGTTTCAGATAAGAAACTGCAAGTTCAGTTTCAGATAAGAAACTACAACTTTCAGAGGCAGAGCATTTATATTAACATGGCCTTTTCAAACAGGGTTAACATCATGTTGGAAGTTCTATTCATGGTCGAAAATGGAACTACCAGCCAGTTAACATCATGCTGATCAACATTCATGCATAGCACATCTTCATATGATGCACAGTCAAAAAGGTATGCTATTTTTAAAATGCCCACACAATGTCGAGTGTGCGAAAAACAGAGCAAACGAGGGACGAAGTTTTGGCAAGTGCTGGACGTGGTGTGCGTAGATGACAATGGGGACCCACATGTCAATAATGGCATAGGCAAAAAATTTGGAGATATTTTCCCTGCATCAGGTGGAATTGAACCCGGTCGGAACAACTGTCGTGTAGTGTCACTTGGCCACTGGGCTAGTTCAGTACTTTCGTTACAAATAAGGCACTGCCTCGAGTGGTCCGATCTCCTCCTGCGCCTTTGTGCGCTCGCCGCGGTGCCATTGTCTGTCGTTGTGAACACGTTGAACAAACGAGAGGAGTCTGGAGAGGACTGTACTTGGAGAGGCGGACAATCGGGACCCACCAGGTCTATGGCCGTACGCAAGCAAGTGCCTAATAAAAAAAATACTTCCTCCTAATGCTATACTGACGTTGGGGCCCACGGGTTTGTCAACATAGTTACATTTTTTTAGGTGCTTCAACGTAGTTACTATAGGAGATAAATTCACAACGAAGCCAGGGAGCTGGCAGGTATCATTTATTATCACTGGGGCAACAAGTATCAGCTAGGTTTTGGGCTGCCCCGTCTAGGCTTTCTTTTTTAACATGCGCAGCCCACGACATGCCGGTTTGTATTTTTTTGAGGGCCGTCATGTATCGATCGGCCTATGGACCTACCATCCGAGGTTTATTTTTCCTGAAACACCGGCTGCCCAATTTATGTATTTTTTTTGAAGAAAACCCAGAGGTATGTTCTATTTTTCTATATAAGAATAGGAACGCCTGGTCCAACTTATGTTTCCATTCTAACTATATTATATATATTTAAATTATTTTATATGTTATTATATATTATTGTTATTGTCATCATATATTTAATAGATACTTACATATGTAAGAAAATAATATCCCACATCTTATTAACTTGTAAAAATAATTTCTTCACAATAAAATCCTGTATTTTTTTGGCAACGAAAATCCTGGTGATTGTGTACAAAAGCTTGGTAAGATTTAAGGACCAATGTAATAATAAATCACTTATTTTTTAAATATATTTCTAACAAAATGCTTAGCCCCTATTTATTTTTTGATAACATTGCTGCGCCCAACCCAACATTATAATTAGAATCAGCCCAGCAAAATCGTGTATTTCGAGAAAGTGCAAATGGCCTGTAATTTTTTAGGAAAAAATAAATGGGCCGCATGGACGCTACATTATTTGTTCACCCTGCCCAGCAAATGGACTGTAATTCTAAAAGAAATATCAAATTGACTATAAATTCTGAAAAAATGGGTTGAATACGTGTCACATTTTTGGATGCTGAAATGTGGGCCAATAGGTCGAAGCCAACGCAAGTCGTTGTCAACTTAGTCCACAAATGATTCTGACATCATTAGCCGTTGGATTTACATCCAACGACCGGCATCCATCTTCAATCTCTCGTCTTCTTCCTCCAGCGCCGCCGAGACCACCTGCTCCCGCCTCCTGCTACTAGCAGCTCTGCTTAGCACGCTTCACTGTGAAGCGCTACCCCACCGTTGGCCAGGCCATCCCTCCACCCCTCCACACCTCCTGTTCTTCTCCACCGACTGCCGAACCACACCGCACCGGAACCAGTTAACCCTCGTACACCTCTCCATCTGCGACTCTACACCCACGTCTTCCCTTCTCCGACTCGTTGCTGTCTGGGTCCTCGCCGTCGGTCCACCACCTTGGATGTGCTCGGCGCGGAGTGGTCAACGAACGACATCCATCGGAAGGAGACTGTGTGTGGAGAGGCTGACAGCTGGGTCCACAGCCGTACGCAAGGAAATGCCTCCTTATTACATGCAACATAATGATTCCTCCACCTGACAGCTGGGACCCACCGGAAGGGCCTATGTATTTCGCGAAACAAACATTCCCCCCGCTGACAGGTCGGACCCACCATCTATATCTTCACACGCAAGGAAGTGCCGACAAAAAAATGAATACCCATTGCTAGCTGGGACCCACCATAGTGGGAGGCTGACTTGTGCGCCTACTAAGTTGAAGGGGACGGAGGGCTTTGTCAACTTAGTCAATATGAACGATTCTAGCTCAAGTGACCGTACGATGCCCATCCAACGGCCCTAGTGCTTCTTCAACCTCTGGTCTTCTTGCTCCAGCCGCCCAAACCAGCGTCGGTCGTGTCGCGTGCCCCTGCCTCCCATGGCCGGCTGTGATGCCGCGGAGGCCTCACCGCCCCTACTACTCCCACCGCTGGCCTGGCCATCCCTCTACTCACCCACACCCCCTGTTATTCTGTGGCGATGGCAGCCTCACACCGTAGCCGAACCAGTGAACCCTCGTACTCCACTCCGTGTGGGCAACCACTCCCGCGTCTTCCCCGGTCCGCATCGGCCCCTTCCTAGGCCTCGCCGTCGTCCACCGCCCTGGTGCTCTCGGTGAGGCATGGTCAACATGGTCAAGGAACGACTTCCATCGGAAGAGTACTATACGTGGAGAGGCTGACAGCTGGGTCCACGGCCGCAGCAAGGAAGTGCCTCCTTATTACGCGGAAAATAATGATTCCTCCACCTGACAATAGGGACCCACCGGACGGGCCACCGTATTTCACGAAAAAAAACATTTCCCCCTGACTGCTGGGACCCACCAGCTACATCATTGCACACAATGAAGTGCCTGACAGTCGGGACCCACCTGGTTGAAGCGTACGTAGCGTTGTCATTCTGGTCGCGAACGTGTACGTACATACTGGTCGATGTAGAGGCGCGCACGTGTCATAGTAGAGGCGCGCACGTGTCGTAGTAGAGGCGCGCACGTAGCATGTACATGTACGTACAACGGCTAGGGTGCAAGAAAGAAAATATGGCCATGTACGTACATACGGGCGGGGTCTCGAACGCCTACTCACGCATATGTATGGCCAGGGCTCGTGTACATGGCTGGGTCGGAACGGAGAAGCTGCGCCATCGTCGTGTTCATGGGGAGGCAACGGAATGCGTCGTGTTCATCGGGACGCAATGGAATACGTCGTGTTTATCGGGAGCCAACCGGCTTGGACGGAACAGCCGATGGAAATGAGGCCTAGCATACCGCTGAACGAAGGAAACAGCCTTGTGTTCGACCGGCCATGGTCGAAACGGGATCATGTTCATCGGGAGGGGTCTGGCGTACCGCAAAACGAAGGAAACGGACTTCTCTTGGACCTCCTACGATCGAAGCGGGGTCCTATTGATTAGGAGGGGTGTGGCGTACCACAATACGGAGGAAACGAACTTGTGTTGGAGCGCTACAATCGAAACGGGGGTCCTGTTCATCGGGAGGGGTGTGGCATACCGCAAAACGGGACTCCACGAGATACTATTCATCTCCACCGTCGACCTCCTCCAGCCTCCACGGCCTACTGTTCATCCATCGTCAACCTCCTCCAGCCTCCACCTGCGACTGTTCATCCACGGGCTCCTGTTCATCCATCCTCCACCGAGCGCTCCTCCACCGGCTACTATTCAACCAGCCCTCTCCACGGGGTCCTTTTCATCCACCCCTCCATGGGCCACTGTTCATCCAGCCCTCCACCGGCTACTGTTCAACCAGCCCTCCACGGGGTCCTGTTCATCCAGCCCTCCACGGGGTTGATAACCCACAAGTATAGGGGATCAATTGTAGCCTCTTTCGATAAGTAAGAGTGTCGAACCCAACGAGGAGCTAAAGGTAGAACAAATATTCCCTCAAGTTCTATCGACCACCAATACAACTTTACGCACGCTTAATGTTCGCTTTACCTAGAACAAGTATGAAACTAGAAGTACTTTGTAGGTGTAACGGGATAGGTTTGCAAGAATATAAAGAGCACGTAAGTAAAAACTAGGGGCTGTTTTAGGTAAGGAAGCAATAAAGTTAGTATAGAGAGTGTGGAAAAGTGGTGGTAGGAGTTGCAAAATTGTCCCTAAGCAATTGATTACTCTACTAGACCGATAGCAAGTTTTATGTGGGGAGAGGCCACTTCTAACATATCCTCCCTGACTTGGAATTCTATGCACTTATGATTGGAACTATTAGCAAGCATCCGCAACTACTAACGTTCATTAAGGTAAAACCCAACCATAGCATTAAGATATATTGGTCCCCCTTCAATCCCGTATGCATCAATTTCTATGCTAGGTCAAAGCTTCTGTCACTCTTGCCCTCCAATACATAGTCCTATCAACATACAACTAACCCTATGGTGTGATCCACACGCGCGCTCATATGATGGGCACCAAAGGACAGCAACATAACCACAAGAACTTTAAACCAATCATAGCAATTCACCAATTACCGATAGGACAACGAAAATCTACTCAGACATCATAGGATGGCAACACATCATTGGATAATTATATGAAGCATAAAGCACCATGTTCAAGTAGAGGGTACAACGGGTTGCGGGAGAGTGGACCGCTGTAGATAGATGGTGGAAGGTGATGAAGATGTTTGTGAAGATGACGGAGGTGTTGGTGTAGATCACCGTCACACGATGATGGCCCTGACGGCGTTCCGGCGCCACCGGGAGAGAGCGGGAGAGAGCCCCCCTTCTTCTTCTTCTTCCTTGACCTTCTCCCTAGATGGGAGAAGAGTTTCCCCTCTGGTCCATGGACTCCATGGCGGCAGAGGGGCGAGAGCCCCTCCGAGATTGGATATGTCTCTCTGTCTCTCTCTGTTTTCTGCGTTCCCGATTCTGGCCTTTCACCGTTTTTTATATTCCCGGAGATCCGTAACTCTGATTGGGCTGAAATTTTAATATGATTTTTATCCGGATATTGGCTTTCTTGTGGCGAAAGAAGGGCACCAACCGCCTTACGGAGTGGCCATGAGGGTCAGGGGCGCGCCCACCCCCTGGTGCGCGGCCCCCCTGCTTCGTGGCCCCCTCAGTCGTCGTCTCACGTTGATTCTTCTTCCCAAAAATCACATATATTCCAAAAAAATCTCCATAAGTTTTTATCCCATTTGGACTCCGTTTGATATTGATTTCTGCGAAACAAAAAACATGCAACAAACAAGAACTGGCACTGGGCATTGGATCAATAGTTAGTCCCAAAAATAGTATAGAAAGTTGCCAAAAGTATATGAAAGTTGTATAATTTTGGCATGGAACAATAAAATATTATAGATACGAAGGAGACGTATCAGCATCCCCAAGCTTAATTCCTGCTCGTCCTCGAGTAGGTAAATGATAAAGAAGATAAATTTTGATGTGGAATGCTACCTAGCACAATCTTGATCATGTTATCTAATCATGGCATGAATATTAAGACACGAGTGATTCAAGCATACTAATAAAGCAATCATGTCTTTTCAAAATAACATGGCCAAAGAAAGTTATCCCTACAAAATCATATGGTTTGGCTATGCTCCATCATCACCAAACAAAGCATTCAAATCATGCACAACCCCGATGACAAGCCAAGCAATTGTTTCATACTTTTGATGTTCTCAAACCTTTTCAACTTTGATGCAATACGTGAGCGTGAGCCATGGATATAACACTATAGGTGGAATAGAATATGATGGTGGAGGTTGTGTGGAGAATATAAAAAGGAGAAAGTATCACATCGACGCGGCTAATCAACGGGCTATGGAGATGCTCATCAATTGATGTCAATGCGAGGAGTAGGGATTGCCATGCAACAGATGCACTAAGAGCTATAAGTGTATGAAAGGTCAAACTGGAAACTAAGTGGGTGTGCATCCAACTTGCTTGCTCATGAAGACCTTGGGCATTTGAGGAAGCCCATCATCGGAATATACAAGCCAAGTTCTATAATGAAAATTCCCACTAGTATATGAAAGTGATAACTCAAGAGACACTCTATATGAAGAACATGGTGCTACTCTGAAGCACAAGTGTGGTAAAAGGATAGTAACATTGTCCCTTATCTCTTTTCTCTTATTTTTTTGTGTCTTTTTGGTGGGCTTATTTGGCCTCTTTTATTTTTTGTGGGCTTCTTTGGCCTTTTTTTTGTAAAGTCCGGAGACTCGTCCCGACTTGTGGGAGAATCATAGTCTCCATCATCCTTTCCTCACATGGGACAATTCTCTAATAATGATGATCATCACACTTTTATTTACTTACAACTCAATATTACAACTCGATATTAGAACAAAATATGACTCTATATGAATGCCTCCGGCGGTGTACCTGGATGTGCAATGATCTAGCGTAGAAATGAAGTCAAAAAAGGACAAGCCATGAAAACATCATGCTAGCTATCTTACGATCATGCAAAGCAATATGACAATAAATGCTCAAGTCATTTATATGATGATGATGGAAGTTGCATGGCAATATATATCGGAATGGCTATGGAAATGCCATGATAGGTAGGTATGGTGGCTGTTTTGAGGAAGATATAAGGAAGCTTATGTGTGATTGAGCGTATTATATCACGGGTTTTGGATGCACCGGCAAAGTTTTCACTGACTCTCAAGGTGAGAAAGGGCAATGCACGGTACCGAACCGGCTAGCGATGATGGAAGGGCGAGAGTGCGTATAATCCATGGACTCAACATTAGTCATAAAGAACTCATATATTTATTGCAAAAGTCTATTAGTCATTGAAACAAAGTACTACGCGCATGCTCCTAGGGGGGTAGATTGGTAGGAAAAGACCATCGCTCGTCCCCGACCGCCACTCATAAGTAAGACAATCAATAAATACCTCATGCTGCAACTTCGTTACATAACGGTTCACCATACGTGCATGCTACGGGAATCACAAACTTCAACACAAGTATTTCTACAATCCACAACTACCCACTAGCATGACTCTAATATCATCATCTTTATATCACAAAACTATTGCAAGGAATCAAACATATCATATTCAGTGATCTACAAGTTTTATGTACGATTTTATGAGTAACCATGTGAATGACCAGTTCCTGTCAACTCTCTAAATAGATATAAGTGAAGCAAGAGAGTTTAATTCTTTCTACAAAGGATATTCCCACGCTCTAACAAATATAAGTGAATCAAAAGAGCATTCTACAAATGGAGGTTTTCTATGTGAAGAGAAATAGGCAATCCAAACTTCAAATGATATAAGTGAAGCACATGAAGCGTTCTACAAAGCCATACTCAAAAGATATAAGTGAAGTGCAAAGAGCATTCTATAAATCAACCATGGACTATCTAATACAAGCATGGTGCATCAAATAAAAGTGAAAACTAAATGCAAAATACGCTCCAAAATTTGCACATATCACATGAACGAAATGAATCCGAAAACATATCGATACTTGTTGAAGAAAGATGGGATGCCTTCCGGGGCATCCCCAAGCTTAAACGCTTGAATCTCCTTGAATATTTACTTGGGGTTCCTTAGGCATCCCCAAGCTTGAGATCTTGCCTCTCCTCCTTCTCCTCATATTGAGGCCTCCTCGATCTTCGAACACTAAATCCACACAAAACTCAACAGAAAGCTCGGTAAGATCCGTTAGTATAATAAAGCAAATCACTACTCTAAGTACTGTTGCAAACCAATTCATATTTTGTTTTTGCATTGTAGCTACTGTAATACAACTTTTCCATGGCTTAATCCACTAATAGAAATCGATAGTTTCATCAAAACAAGCAAACTATGCATCAAAAACAGAATCTGTCTTAAACAGGACAGTCTGTAGTAATCTGAACATTCACCATACTTCTGTTACTCCAAAAATTCTGTAACAATGTATGAAAATAAACAATTTATATATAAAGACAGTGCAAAAAGTTTCAGAACCGTTTGACGTTCCAGTAAAAAATGTAAAATCGTGCACTACAGCCAAAGTTTCTGTTTTGCACCGCACGAACCAACAAGCAATGTAAACATCCTAAAGGCAAATCTTGGCACATTATTTTTATAATACAATGGATTTTTACTTTATAAAAGCACACAACAAAAATAAATGAATCTCTAAAACTTCCGGGTTGTCTCCCTGGCAGCGCTTTCTTTAAAGCCATTAAGCTAGGCATATATTGCTCAAGTAATGGACACACCCTGATCCCAAGGTATATCAAAGCCAATTCTAATTAACAATGATTTTGTGATTTAGTAGTGAGCACAAAGTAACATATATCATGTAATGACGAATTCTAACTCTCTTCCTATGCATCGGCATGTCATAAAAGAACAATTCATGCACACATAGTAAAGGCCAATGCATAGTATAAACAGTTTCTTGCAATTTTATCGTGTGGGGAACATAGAGAGGTGGAGATATAGTTCCTCTCTCATAATAATTGCAAGTAGGAGCAGCAAGCACATGCATATTATATCTATCAAAATCATCATGTGTATTAGTAAAACGTAACCCATCAATATAATCCTTAATAAGGGCAAACTTCTCCGATATAGTGTAGTCGGGAGAATTCAAAAAGATAATAGGACTATCATGCGTGGGTGCAATAGCAAAAATTTCATGTTTAACATAAGGAACTATAGCAAGTTCATCTAAATAAGCATAATTCATATTGGCATCTTGGCCACAAGCATATCAAGCATCATCAAAAAGGGATATTTCAAAAGAATCAATGGGATCATAACAATCAGCATAGCATTCATCCTTCGGTAAATTCGAAGGGAAATTAAACAATGTATGGGATAAAGAGTTACTCTCATTAGATGGTGGGAACGGGTGATCAATCCGCTCTTCCTCCTTTTGTTCTTCGCTCTCCTCCTCGTCTTTTTCATCCAATGAGCTCACAATGTTATTAATTTCTTCTTCCATAGACTCCTGCAAAATATTAGTCTCTTCTTGGACAGCGGAGGGGTCCTCAATATATGGTTTAATATAAGGATTAGAAGCATAATTATCATAGCAATATTTAAGTATGGCCAAATTTTCAGATTTGTAGAGAGTAGTATCACACTCTTCAATAAAAGAAGCAATTTCACAAGTACCCCTAAAAGCAACAAGTTCTTAGTATACGAAGATACGATTCCATTATCACAAAACACACATTGGTAAGGAAGGTGCTTCTTAGGGTCTTTAGAACAACAAGTACAATCATATATTTCACATAAATTCCAAGCATAGCACTGCAAACGATGAATTTGATCCAGTAAAAGTTTCCCTTTTTAGATATGCGGTGTCGCACATAACAAGCATGCTCATCTAAAGATTTGCCCTCAACTAAGCTAGTTGGGGTTTCAGCCCGAGCACGTAGGGATCGAAGATGATCCAAGTAAAAAGCTTCAGTAGTGTGATCGATTTTGAGTGGTTCTTCAACCATTGGTTCAGTAGGTACCACTAATTTTTTTGGTATTTTGCGTTTCCTACCCATAACTAAAGATAGAAAACAAGAGCACAAAATAAAAACTACTTAGTGATAGAGAAAACAAGCACACACGAGAATATTCACCCCACGCTATAACTCCCCGGCAACGGCGCCAGAAAAAGGTCTTGATAACCCACAAGTATAGGGGATCAATTGTAGCCTCTTTCGATAAGTAACAGTGTCGAACCCAACGAGGAGCTAAAGGTAGAACAAATATTCCCTCAAGTTCTATCGACCACCGATACAACTCTACGCACACTTAACGTTGGCTTTACCTAGAACAAGTATGAAACTAGAAGTACTTTGTAGGTGTAACGGGATAGGTTTGCAAGAATATAAAGAGCACATAAATAAAATCTAGGGGCTGTTTTAGGTAAGGAAGCAATAAAGTTAGTATAGCGAGTGTGGAAAAGTGGTGGTAGGAGTTGCGAAATTGTCCCTAAGCAATTGACTACTCTACTGGACCGATAGCAAGTTTTATGTGGGAGAGGCCACTGCTAGCATATCATCCTTGACTTGTAATTCTATGCACTTATGATTGGAACTATTAGCAAGCATCCGCAACTACTAACGTTCATTAAGGTAAAACCCAACCATAGCATTAAGATATATTGGTCCCCTTCAATCCCGTATGCATCAATTTCTATGCTAGGTTGAAGCTTCGGTCACTCTTGCCCTCCAATACATAGTCCTATCAACATACAACTAACCCTATGGTGTGATCCACATGCGCGTTCATATGATGGGCACCAAAGGACACCAACATAACCACAAGCAATTTAAACCAATCATAGCAATTCACCAATTACCGACAGGACAACAAAAATCTACTCAGATATCATAGGATGGCAACACATCATTGGATAATAATATGAAGCATAAAGCACCATGTTCAAGTAGAGGGTACCGCGGGTTGCGGGAGAGTGAACAGCTGTAGATAGATGGGGGAAGGTGATGGAGATATTGGTGAAGATGATGGAGGTGTTGGTGTAGATATCTGTCACACGATGATGGCCACGGCGGCGTTCCGACGCCACCGGGAGAGAGGGGGAGAGAGCCCCCCTTATACTTCTTCTTCCTTGACCTTCTCCCTAGATGGGAGAAGGGTTTCCCCTCTTGTCCATGGCCTCCATGGCGGCGGAGGGGCGAGAGCCCCTCCGAGATTGGATATGTCTCTCTGTCTCTCTCTGTTTTTGCGTTCCTGATTCTGGCCTTTCACCGTTTCTTATATTCCCGGAGCTCCGTAATTCGATTGGGCTGAAATTCTAACACGATTTGTATCCGGATATTGGCTTTCTTGCGGCGAAAGAAGGGCACCAACCGCCTTACGGAGTGGCCACGAGGGTTAGGGGCGCGCCCCCTGCCTCGTGGCCCCCTCGGGCATCATCTCGCGTTGATTCTTTTCCCAAAAATCACATATATTCCAAAAAAATCTCTGTAAGTTTTTATCCCGTTTGGTCTCCGTTTTATATGAATTTTCTGCGAAACAAAAAACATGCAACAAACAGGAACAGGCACTGGGCACTGGATCAGTATGTTAGTCCCAAGAATAGTATAAAAAGTTGCCAAAAGTATATGGAAGTTGTATAATATTGGCATGGAACAATAAAAAATTATAGATACGACGGAGACGTATCAGGGGTCATGTTCATCCACCGGCTCGATCAATCGGGGTACTGTTCATCCAGCGGCAACAGCCTCTACTACCACAGGGTCCTATTCATCCAACCCCCCATTGGGTACTGTTCATCCAAACCCCCCTAACAACGCTCACTGTTCATCAAGGGAAGGAGGTAGCAGTGTTCGATCGGCTTCAGTTAGCAGCAGTAGCGAAGGAATCACTCGGGTTCATTTAACAGCAAGGGATCGATCGATCGCTCGGGTTCAGTAACGCGTAGCCTGCAGTGCAATCGCTCTGGTTCAGTTAGAGCCTAGCGCCTCGCACGCACGCACGTACGTGTATGAGAGAAACGCACATCACTCGGCCCCGACCACCCACCGTAACCGGGAACTCCCTGATATTTTCCTCGCCCTTGGTTCTACCACGGTTTTTTCCGTCATGGACGGCCCAAAGAATGACATGCAGCTGTGTCTCTGGCCCGCCCAGGACGAAAAGCCCATTTTCTGTCATGATTTTTTGTCATAGAAGTAGGACCCCACCACATCTATGATGATACTGGGTTTTGTCACGATTATCATCATAGAAGTGTCATAAGTATGACAGAAAAAAATTTGTGCGGCCCAAAATGTCACGGATTTGTCTTTTTTTTGTGGTGTGAATGCCTGGCCGTTGCCGTCCTGGGTGACTTTAGACATTCTATTCTCTGAGTGATTCTTCATGTGGTCGAAGACTGTATAATAGTCGAGTGGAATTGGGTTATCCGAGTGGTATATCTGGTCGAGTGGATTGCACTTCGATGTGGTTTCAGTCGGTATCTTCCATTGATTCTTGAATGTATCTGAGTTTAGGGTAGTGACCTTGGGTAGGACGTCTAGGACTGGCCTATGACCCTACCCTAGGTACATGTCATCGTCAGCCCCCCCCTCCCTCGTGTCGGCACGAAGGGAATCCTAAGCTATGAATGCATGCCCCCCCCCAACCAAGGTTCACCCTAGAAAAGTGCGAAGTAGCTAGCAGCCCCCTCCCTCGCGTCAACACGAAGGGAATCCTAAGCTATGAATGCATCCCCCCAACTGATGTTCACCTAGCAAAGTGCGAAGTAGCTAGTAGCCCCCCCTCCCTCATGTCGGCACGAAGGGAATCCTAAGCAATGAATGCATGCCCCCCCAACTGAGGTTCACCTAGCAAAGTGTGAAGTAGCTAGTATCCCCCCTCCCTCGTGTCGGCACGAAGGGAATCCTAAGCTATGAATGCATGCCCCCCAACCGAGGTTCACCTAGCAAAGTGAGAAGTAGCTAGCAGCCTCCCCCCTCATGTCGCCACGAAGGGAATCATAAGCTATGAGTGCATGCCCCTCAACCGAAGTTCACCTAGCATAGTGTGAAGTAGCAACCCCCCCCCCCACACACACACACTTTCAGTCGGCGGGCCAGAGAGGCATATCTCACCAAGATGGGTCGTAAAACGGACCAAGAATAATCCACCTTGGACGTACAACCTCTCTCTTGTTGTTGGTCAAAGTGATGGCCGTCCATGCGACCCTGGAGATGGGATAACTCGCCAATAATCATGCAAGTAGCTAGTCCCCGAAGACAACTACTGCATGCGTGTGGCCCAAACATATGTATGGAGAGGTGTGTTTTTGAGTAACAATGGAACAACTTTGATGTGGCACCATGATTTCAAACTAGAAATCCCCACACTGAGTGAGGGTTAGGTTGAGGATGCGTATGTATGTTACACCACACTTCAAGCCAACGACGGGGATTCATGCATGCATGCATGCGTGCATAGTATATCCGCTCAAACTTAAGGTCTAAATCTCACCATGACCTATACTATGATAACATGAACCAAATGAAGAATCCGCCATGGTAACCTATCTTGTTGTTGGTCAAGGTGATCATGGATGTCCACGCGGGCCCATGAATATATAGGCTTGTCGCCGATAACCACGCGAGGGAGTGTGCCATTCGAAGGCAACCACTACATGCATAAGTATGGAGGTGGTGCGTGCATGCATGTTTGAATACCATTTCACAAAATTGATGTGGTGCGTGCGTCAAAAATTATACACTAGCTCCCCACACAAAGCGAGATCGGTTCCTTGTGTGTCGTTGTACTAGCCACTTCGACTCGATGGGAGGTATTCATGCGTACACATGCATGTGTGTGTGCTCAAACTGTATCTTGCATGTCATCCCAGAGCAAAAATAATAATCCCCTCCTATGTCAAATTAACCTCTCCCGATGTAGGTCAAAGTGATGCATGCATGCATCAATGATGCCCTCGTGGGCCCACAGATGGAAGCATCACACGTGAGTGTCCTAGCTAGGATAACCACCGCGTGCATGCATGTGGCCCAAAAAGGTGTTGTGTGATGTTTGAATAGCCAATTTCACAATTTTGATGTGGCACGTGCCTCGTAAACCAAAAAGTCTCGACACTAAGTGAGGTGTACTTGTTCACGGACACGTACGTATAGTATATATGCTAGTCCCCTCCCACCTCTTCGACACTTACTATATACTACCATAACACAAACAACAAGGATTCTACCTTGCTGGTCAAATTAACCTCACTGCCGGCTATTCATTAAAGTGATGGACGACGACCTCGCGGGCCCACAGAAAGCGTCACACACGAGTATCGAGTGTCATGTAGGACAACCATCGACTGCTTGTGGCCAAAACATGTATGTATGAAAGGGTTGTGTAATGTTTTAAATGGCCAACCCACACAGTGGCTCACAACTCATAGTGTACTGCAAGCCACCCGCCAACCCTAGACGCACACACCCACACACACACCGCGAATCCACCGCAACTACGATGCATGTTAAATTAATTATCCCGCGGTGAACATATGTTACCAAAGGAGGGACGTTTTTATTTCAAAAAAATCACAGAGATCATTAAGACGTTTTAGTACATTAATTTATTGATTTTCTACGGGTATAATGTGCAAAAATCAAATTTGAGCTACATGCACACGTGATAGTGCACCTAAATGGATTGCAAAAACACATGTGTCTCACTGGGTGCATGTTTACTCCCCGTGCAACAAATTTCAAACATTTAGAATCTTGATTTTTAAATTCTAGTACATCCAAAACTTATTTGAAGTTCATGAAACTTATCGTGTTGTCATATGGACACCAATACAAAGTGGCATTGTACTTTTTTTGTCAAATTTGAGAACAGTTTTGATGTAATCTTTATCTAATTACAGACAGGAGATTATTAATAATTGGGAACCAATATCCCAAATGGGTTATTTATTCGAACCGTGAGCATTAGACCAACAATGGATACGTGCCATGCTTCGGTTAAGCAATAAAGCGGCAGCACTAATCATCCAAATAGAAAAATAATATATGTGCCGCCGGGTGACCCGTGTGCCGTGCGAGCAGGCGTGAGTTGACGGGACGCATGTGAGCAATCCTCCGCGCAAGTAGACGGGGAGGCCTGCGTGCAAGTGTGTGAATTGACGGAGGTGTGCTTGCTGCATAGTGTCATCGGGAGGCGTGCGAGTAGCTGTGTGAAACTTTGGTAGGCATGCTAGCAGTCCGGTGCGCAGGCTCAATAGGAGGCTAGCCATCGGTTTGACCGCCGCTCGCCTCTCTCCCAACAACTCCCACTACTCCATATTAATGGTGCGCCCGAGCGGCCGCACCCCCCATCCACGCCACACACACACAATCCTCTCTCCCCGCTTGCATCCTCAACGCCGCTCTCAGTCCTCAAAGCCGTCAGTGTATGAGGATGCCGCCGAAGCACCCCATCGGAGGGAGTGGCGACGCCGGGGCTATTAAAGCACCAGAGCACGGCCTGGAGATGGAGACAGAGGTTACCGTCACCGCCGGTGAGTTATCGCTGCACCCTGACGTCGTCGACGGCGTCGAGCTTCCACAGCCGGAGGCGGAGTTCCACACCGATTCTGGTGACAACCCCGGCGATGACTCCGACGACCACTCCGGCGGCGACTCTGATGACCACGCTGGCGACGACTCCGGCGACCACTCCGGCGACGACTTCGAAGACCACTCCGGCGATGACTCCGACGACGACCGACAACTCGTTAGTCATCTATACCCATTTATGTGGCAAATAGATCATAGGGTTTCTCTTGCTACTCCTGCCTCCCCCTTTTTGGAATAGAAATCCTATGGTTATGTTCTCCCAATCCATGAAATCTGAGTAAGTTTCGTTAGGTCCGTGTAGTGTATTGATTGTTTGAATGGTACAAGTGATAAGTGATTAGTTGTTTCATCTGTGCAAATGATTTTTGCTAGTAATCCGACTAGGGTTAGTGTTCGTGCTAATAATTCCTAGCCAGGACTTGACAATTGATTTTGAATGACCTACATATGTTTGTGCCATTATTTTCTTCAGGATTGGTCAGTACATAGACGACTATGCTTAAAAATCAAACCATAATCTCTGGATATGTATAAATAAATAGCCATAAATTCCTAATCCTACTTCACGGCATGTAATCATCGATTTGATGCCAAATTTGTTTTACTATTTGTATAGGTGTTGTCTGACGATGTGGACAGCGAGGATGAAGATGGCCAGAGGAGGTACAAGAGGCAAATCCCGAGGGAGCTTTATGCGCGAATGCATAACAGGCGTAGTAAGACCTGGAACGGTGGCTATGGATGCCCATTTTGCACCTAGAAGCTTCATGACGCGTATCTAAGTGTTCTGGCGCATGCAAGAGGACGGGTCGTTGGCTCCTTCAAGTAGAAGTATTCTCGCAGGGTGGCGCACGATGCATACGCCGAGTACCTGGAGAACCTTCAGGATCGTGTCGGCATGTGAGATGAGATGTGGGACGGATCAAACTATGTACGCTTGAGTATGTTTAATGACGGATGAACTATGCTTATGTACGTGTACGCTTATTATCTATGTCTGAGTATGTTAAATAATTGGTCAAAATTTGGTAAAAATTAGAAAGGGGGACCAATAAACGAGGACGGAGGTAGTACGTCAATCACACACGGTTCCCAAAATTAAAACCGTGTGCAATGAATTTCATTTTTCCTATTGTGTCAATCACACATGGTTCGCTCTAGGAAACCGTCGCCCCCAAAATTCTTTGTGGGACAGAAAACCCTCACCATCCAATTAAAAAAAGAAAAAAGAAAACCCTCACCATCCCCACGTCACAAAACCCTCACCCCGCCCGCCACCCCCTCCGATACGTTCCCCATTCACACCTGCACAAGATCCTCCGTGTCTATGCCATGGCACCGTCTATCGCGGCGGTAAACATTTAGCTCCACGCTTGCCGCCGCCGCCAGGCTGTCGGCAAAGCCCATCGCATTTCGCCACTTCCGCTTGCTGCCGCCTATCACCATCGACTTTCTCGACACTGCTCGCAGTCGACCCAGCTCCGCTCGGTTGGGGAATCTGCTATACTGAGGGTTCTTTCTCATGGATGACAAGGTAACTAATTTAATGAGATATTATCTCATCTCTTATCCCAGTTCATCTTCCTCCTTTAATCACCTTGCAGAAATCGCCGTGAATTCATTTTTATTCGACTTGATTTGAGGGTTTTCTTTCATTCATAGAATGTATAGTGCACCGACACTTCAGGACTTTACGACCTCCGTCAGAGATTCCATCTCACCGTACCAGATAACTTGAGGATGCACGCGGTATGTTCAATCTCACTCTAAATCGGTTGGCATGGCCTACTTTCCTGAACATATTTTAAATATTGCTACATTTGGATAAAAGGTGCCACATGCACCATATACTTCAAAGGGGATTTTCCCCCTCTTCTTTCTATATTAGGCAAATTAATGGTGTATTGTTCTTTCGATTACTCTCATATTTCCATGACATCATGTTTACCATATCTGTTTAATTATAGATTTTTGTCCTTCGATTTCAACTGTTGTACAGTTCTTTCAATTTGGCCCCATATTTGCATGGTATCATATTTTCTTTAACAATCCTACCATGTTCTGCAGCACATCCCTTGATATGCAACAGATTATGTAGTGCATAATTTTTCCCTTTACATAGATCAGGGCTCCATGGATGACATACTGT
The DNA here is from genome assembly GCF_002575655.3 of Aegilops tauschii subsp. strangulata. Lineage (NCBI taxonomy): Eukaryota > Viridiplantae > Streptophyta > Magnoliopsida > Poales > Poaceae > Aegilops > Aegilops tauschii. Next base: position 403,767,398 of record NC_053035.3, read on the forward strand.
ACACAATACACGGATTTATAGTGTTGCTACTATAAGACTTGATGAACGTGGTGAATCCTATTTTGGCACTGGCTTTTGGAAAGAAATTTCTAAGTTTTATGTACTAAAAGCTCGCACTAAAATTGCACTTCACATAAAAGGGCCTGGTCATGAGATATATGCTAACTTCCCCGACAAAATCATCCATCCAGACTTTGTTTGAAGTAAGTTTTCTTTTCAACTATCTGCATGTTGACTTACCCAGCAATGTCAAATGAATTGTGTAGTATTTAAGCAACCAATTGTTATTCCCTTTTCTTACTATATTCCTCCCTAATAACTTCTATTTACCAATACACTTTTCTATTGCCCAGTTTTAACTAAATATTCCCTGTACTCCCATTTCTATCAGAAAGCGCCGCTGACAAGGAGACTCTGGAGGTGGAGAACGGGGCTGCCAACAAGCGGAGGCGGTGCGAGCTAGAACCGCAAGCAACTCCAGCAGGCCTAGACTTCATCAGCAGCCTCCCCGATGATATGTTGAGAGTCATCATCTCCCTCCTCCCAATCAAATAGACTTCATCAGCAGCCTCCCAGCTGCGCGTCGCCAAGTTCAGGAACTGCCACCCCCCCCATAATGACGCGCCCGCTCTTATTCTACCACGACTGAAGCACCTCGAGCTCATCGCCGTCTGCCTCTCAAATGGTGACATGGAGCGCCTGCTCCGTGGATGTACTGCACTCGAGTACCTTCGTCTTTAGGCAATCAATGGGTTGAGTACCTTCCACATCACCTCCATGACTCTCCAGACTATTTATGTGTGTTGCTGGTGCGGCAGGAAGACATCACAAGATGTGTACCACGGTATGGTCATTGAGGACACACGTGCACTTGAGAGATTACTTGTAGTTGATCAAGAAAGTCCAACAAGAATCAATGTCATTTCTGCGCCAAAATTGACAGTGGTGGGCTACTCGTCTCACAAATACTCCGAACTTGTTATTGGATCCACACTCGTTCAGGTACAAGAGCCGCCTTGTACCTCTCCTTCTACAAATTAACATTATTTCTAGTTTTGAAGATGTTTGTTTGTCTGTCATTCAGAAATGATTCCGACAAGCTTGACCCCGAAACTGCGCACAGTGAAGGTCTTGGCACTAGAATCTATCAGCCCCAACCTAGAGCAAGTTGCCAGTTTCCTGAGATGCTTTCCGTGCCTGGAGAAGCTATATATCGAGGTGATGTTCCTTTCCTGTTAAATGTTAACCATAAGGGAGTTCAATTTGTGACACCTTTTCCCATGTTTACAATGACAATGTACTACCATTTCTGAAGGTTCTTTTGGAGGATTTGAGTACATACATGTCCCCCACCCCCCCCATATTGGTTGCTTGATCCATATGGTTACAATCAATACGCATTTCTCCTTTGGATTCATCTGTACTAGTTTTCTTAGGGAACTTCTCATCCACTCCAACCTCTTATGAAGAAGGCTACATTTTTCTATAATGTAATCAAATGCCCATGTTAATCATGTCAGATCAAAGATGGCATGTTAGTGCATTTTACAAATCCTGCAAACCAAATAAGCATGTAGTATGTTCGAAACTGCATGTAGGCACTAACACATTTTCTTCTTTTGCATATAAGATTAGGCCCAGTGGTGGATAATGTGATACAATATAACAATCACGTCGAATGCCTAGATTTGCATCTCTCAAAAATTACTTTGCACTCCTACAGAGGGACCTTACCAGAGATTGTATTTGCCAGGTTCTTTGTTCTCAGAGCAAGAGTACTGAAGGAAATGAGGTTTTCCCTACATTTATTTCACAAAAATGAATGGTTTGTTGATCAGCGCCGGCGCCTGCGGCAGAATGGAGTAGGCTCCAAAAATGTTGAATTTCATTTTGGAACTTCAGATGAGAGAGTAATCGGAACTCATCGTGTCAACCCCATACATGACTTTTCAGTGGCTGACCCCTTTGCAAAAATTGTGAGGTTTCAAAACCAGACTTAGAAGCGGTGATATTAGTTTGAACCTCTCTGATATCCATGTTCAGCGGATCAGTGAGAGCGTTTGCAGCTGATGAGCCATATAACTCTGGAATTTGAACCTTTTAACATTTTGAGCTTTTGTGGTACAATCGTTGAAATGGCATCGTATGAGACTCGTATATTGCTAGCACTATTTGACCTTAATATGCAATGGTCCTAGATTTTATTAGCCATTCTCAAATCTGTTTACCTTGTCGATCTCACAGCACATGATCTGTATAGCTAACTCGACTGCGATCTTCGACATTATTGCACACAGTTGGTTTCTTCCACTGTGTGCTCTATAGAGTGCAGAATTAATTATCGCACTCGAGTGTCCATCATCACCCTTCTATCTAACTTTGACCTCATCACCCACGGGTAAACTTATGACCGAAGTCATTCCACACACTTTGTTTTTACAAAGCTTTTTGCCAATAAACGCCCATGATTTGTCCCTCTTCTAGCCGAAGCATGGCCAAACTAGCCGGGCGGGAAGCTTGCGCGGTAAAAAGCGCGGTAGCGCGGGAACAGGCTCACCAACGATACATTTGGCGCCTCTTCGAACCCATGTCTGCGGTGCGTTGTTGTCAAGCGTGCACTAGAATCCTCCGCTATGAACGCCGTGACAAGACGTGACGATTACAGGCCGGCCGGCCCCCATTTATTACAGCGACCATTTAACCCTTGTGTCTCTTCAACCTTTCGATCGCGCCCCAACATTGCAAGAAGCACACCCACCATAAGAAATTCTTAGAGGGTATCCTGCGCGGCTCCAATGGCGCTCCGAGCGGCTGCCGACGACGAGCAGCAGTTCACCATGCGTGTCGTGGGGACACCCACAGAAGGTTCATGGACCTCTCGGTGGTGTACACCAACAACCCGGTCTGGGTGGAGCACTCCATCAACATCATGGAGTTGTTTCTTGCCGAGGAGAAGTACAAGGTGGTCGGGTTCGACCTTGAGTACACCTGCGCTCGTGCCGGGTCTCGTCCCAAGGTCACCGTCGCCCAGATGTGCGTGCGCCACCATGTCCTCGTCTACCACTACTACCTGCCCACAAGGCCTTGCGAGCGTTTCACCAGGTTTGTCAACAACCCCCAGTACATGTTCGCTACGGTGGACATCACCAACAATGTAAAGGCGCTCGAGAATTCGGGCATCGCCTGCCAGAATCTTGTCGACATCAAGGGCCAATACAAGATCTGGGGCATCAAGGAGCATGAGAAGGACTCACTGGTTCACCTCGCGGAGGCCATCATCGACCCCTACTACAGAGACATGAAGGATTCGTGCAACCAGGACAAGCGTGCCTGGCACTCGGCCTGGATGGAGAAACTCGACGAAGCTCATGTTGTGTACGCGGCCAAGGAGGCTTACATGAGCTACGACATGTACAGGCGGATCGTTGACATGAGGAAGTGCCTCCTTCTCTAAAACGGCTAGGGATCCGGCCGGAAGCAGAGCAATGGCAAGCGTCGTCGCAACAATAAGTAGATGATTAGATCCTCGTTTCTCCTACTTTAGTATGCATGTAAATGCTTACTTTGGTGTGTGGAAATGTTATGTGTGTAGTCACTTGTGTAATTGTATGCTTAATTTGGTTATGCAATGCTGTCTTTTTAAGTATATATGTTGATGCTCTGTAGACAGAGCGTAGATGTTGCATGGACAAAGAAAATCACATCAGACACGGACTAAACAATGGACCCCGTCGGTGATGTTTTCATCAATCACTCACAATTGTATACCCGCAATCGTTTGCTCACAACACACATGGCTTGTTAGCAGTAATCGATTGTGTTCTTATCGGTCTTCGCACACGTTTCCGATTACATACATGTTTGTCGCGTATCACACACATCTTGTTAAGTTGAGCCATTTATGTTCTGATGTCTTAACACAAACATTTGTTCGAGTGAACCGCATGCCGTATATCGCACACACCTTGATCTGGCTGACCGTTTCTTTTGTGTTGCCTAATCACAAACAGTTCATCCGAGTGAACCGTATGCTGTACATCGCACACACCTTCATCTGGCTACCCGTTTCTTTTGTTCCTAATCATCGCAAACAGTTAATTGAGCTGAACCGTATGCCCTGCATCACAAACGCAACTAAAATCTGAACCGTGTTTGATGCATCGTCCATGAAAAACGTTTTGCACCTTTTTTGACGGGTTTTTTACACCACCGTTTGTGATTATGGCATCGCACATAGTTTCGTCGAAGGGTCTTTGATCGTAGTGTTGCATTAGCAGCATCATGCAGTAGTGAAGAGGAATCGGGAGACAACTGTTCGTCGAGAGGCTGACAGTCCCGGGCCCACCAGGTCCATGGCCTAGGTTTTGTTGTTTAACATGGGCAGCCCACGACATGTTTCAACGTTTTTTGGATCCAGCAGGTATCAAGCGGCCTCTGGGCCTCCCAACCTAGCTTGTCTATAACATCAGTAGCCCAAGTTATGTTTGTTTTTTCAAAACGACGCACAACTCAGTTCTATTTTTCTATAAGAATGCAAAATTGAACCTATGTTTTCCCTTCTATAATAGTATATATATATATATATTTATATTTACATCTTTTTTATTACATATATATATATATATGTAATAAAAAAAACATAAGGTTCCGTTAAACCTGTCGTTCGTCCAACCATTTTATAGACCTTCCCGCTTCCTTTATTTTTCGTTTCCATTAAATCTATATCTGAATTTTCTCCCACTTTCTTTTTCGATGTAAACAGAGTTTTCTCCCAGTACTTTTCCCTAGAACCAACTCAATTGTCCCACGTCTAGCCTAAAAATTAGTAATACCCCACGTCCTATTATCTCATCAAATTAAAATGATATTTTATTTCATAAATTGAAAGTTCTTACAAAATAATAATAATAATTGTTTATATATAACTTGGCAAGTTAACTCCTTGTGATTGCGTACATAAGCTTGCAAAGATTTCACTGACCAATGCAGTAATAGACGTGCAATCATGTGTTTATGTTTTTATAACATTTCTCCGTCCAGCCCAACATGATATTTTTCACCCAGCCCAGCAAGTCTGTGAATTTCGAGAAAAATGAAAATGGGCTTTAAATTCTACCATAATATATAAACGGGCTGCATAGATGCTACATCATTGTTTCACCCAGCCCGCCAAATGGACTAAAAAACAAATGGACTGGCTGACATGTGGGCTAGTAGGTCGAAGCCTAAGAACTATCGCAAAAAATAAAAATACAAAGGTCGAAGCCTAAGCAAGGTGTTGGATTTACATCCAATGGCCAGCATTCTTCTTCAATCTCTCGTTTTCTTCCCTCAGCACTGCCGGGACCACCTGCTCCAGCCTCCTGCGTCCAGTAGCGCTGTTTTGCGCGCCTTGCAGCGAAACGCTACTCCACCAACAGCCAGGCCATCCCTCCACTCCACACCTCCTGTTATTCTCTGCTGAGTGTAGGCCCACCCCGCACCCGAACCAGTCAAGATTCCCACTCCTCTCTGTCTGGGACTCCACTGCCACGTCTTCCCCATCTTCGGGTCGTTCCAGTCTGGGGCCTCGCTGCACTCGGCGCGGTGTGGTCAACAAACGGAGTCATCGGAAGAGGACTGTACGTGGAGAGCCTGCCGGTTGGGACCCACGAGGTCCATGGTCGCACGCAAGGAAAGTTCCTTCTTATTAAGTTGTTTCCTCCCCCTGACAGCTGGGACCCACCGGCTGTATCTTCGCACAGAAGGAAGTGCCTCCTTGTTATGCAAAAAAAACTATTCCTCCCGATGACAGCTGGGACCCGGCAGATCTGGTGGCTGACTTGTGGGCCTACTAAGAAGATGTGTACGCAGGGCTTTGTCAACTTAATCAACAAATGATTCTAGCAGCTGGACCGTTGCATGTCAATCCAACAGTCGTGCTCCTTCTTCAACCTCTGTTCTTGCTCCTGTCTCCCGTGGGCGGCAGTGCAGCCGCGCACCCGAACCAGTCAAGTTTCCCACTCCTCTCCATCTGCGACTCCACTGCCTTGTCTTCCCCATCTCTGGGTCGTTCCATTCTGAGGCCTTGATGTCTACTACAGAACCTTCTTCTTGTAGACGTTGTTGGGCCTCCAAGTGCAGAGGTTTGTAGGACAGTAGCAAATTTCCCTCAAGTGGATAACCTAAGGTTTATCAATCCGTGGGAGGCGTAGGATGAAGATGGTCTCTCTCAAACAACCCTGTAACCAAATAACAAAGAGTCTCTTGTGTCCCCAACACACCCAATACAATGGTAAATTGTATGGGTGCACAATTTCAGAGAAGAGATGGTGATACAAGTGCAATATGGATGGTAGATATAGGCTTTTGTAATATGGAAATATAAAAACAGCAAGGTAACTAATGATAAAAGTGAGCGTAAACGGTATTGCAATGCGTTAAAACAAGTCCTAGGGTTCATACTTTCACTAGTGCAAGTTCTCTCAACAATAATAACATAATTGGATCATATAACTATCCCTCAACATGCAACAAAGAGTCACTCCAAAGTCACTAATAGCGGAGAACAAACGAAGAGATTATTGTAGGGTACGAAACCACCTCAAAGTTATTCTTTCTGATCGATCTATTCAAGAGTCCATAGTAAAATAACACGAAGCTATTCTTTCGTTCAATCTATCCTAGAGTTCGTACTAGAATAACACCTTAAGACACAAATCAACCAAAACCCTAATGTGACCTAGATACTCCATTATCACCTCAAGTATCCGTGGGTATGGTTATACGATATGCATCACACAATCTCAGATTCATCTATTCAACCAACAAAAAGAACTTCAAAGAATGCCAAAGTTTCCACCGGAGAGTCAAGATGAAAACTTGTGCCAACCCCTATGCATAAGTCCACAATGTCACGGAACTCGCAAGTTGATCACCAAAACATACATCAAGTGGATCACGTGAATATCCCATTGTCACCATAGATAAGCACATGCAAAACATATATCAAGTGTTCTTAAATCCTTAAAGACTCAATCCAATAAGATAACTTCAAAGGGAAAACTCAATTCATCACAAGGAGATAGAGGGGGAGAAACATCATAAGATCCAACTATAATAGCAAAGCTCGCGATACATCAAGATCGTTCTGAATCAAGAACACGAGAGAGAGAGAGAGATCAAACACATAGCTACTGGTACATACCCTCAGCCCCGAGGGTGAACTACTCCCTCCTCGTCTTAGAGAGCGCCAGGATGATGAAGATGGCCACCAGAGAGGGATTCCCCCCTCAGGAAGGGTGCCAGAACGGGTCTAGATTGGTTTTCGGTGGCTACAGAGGCTTGCGGCAGCGGATCTCCCGATCTAGGTTATTTTCTGGAGGTTTCGGTATTTATAGGAATTTTTGGCGTCGGGAACAAGTCAGGGGGGTCCCCGAGTCGTCCACGAGATAGGGCGGCGCGCCCGGGGGGTAGGGCGCGCCCCCATCCTCGTGGACGGCCTGGGACTCTTTTGGCCCAACTCTTTTACTCCAGGGGCTTCTTTTGGTCCACAAAAAATCATCAAAAATTGGCACATCAATTGGACTCCGTTTGGTATTCCTTTTCTGTAAAACTCAAAAACAAGGAAAAAACATAAACTGGCACTGGGCTCAAGGTTAATAGGTTAGTCCCAAAAATCATATAAAATACCATATAAATGCATATAAAACATCCTAGATGGATAATATAATAGCTTGGAACAATCAAAAATTATAGATACGTTGGAGACGTATCAAGCATCCCCAAGCTTAATTCCTGCTCGTCCTCGAGTAGGTAAATGGTAAAAATAGAATTTTTTATGTGGAATGCTACCTAACATAATTTTCAATGAAATTTTCTTTATTGTGGCATGAATATTCAGATCCAAAAGATTCAAGACAAAAGTTTAATATTGACATAAAAAAAATACTTCACGCGTACTAACCAACCAATTATGTCTTCTCAAAATAACATAGCCAAAGAAAGCCCATCCCTACAAAATCATATAGTTTGGCCATGCTTCATTTTCGTCACACAAAATGATCCCATCATGCACAACCCCGATGACAAGCCAAGCAATTATTTCATACTTTAGTATTCTCAAACTTATTCAACTTTCACGCAATACATGAGCGCGAGCCATGGACATAGCACTATGGTGGAATAGAATATGATGATGGAGGTTGTGTGGAGAAGAAAAAAAGGGAGAAAGTTCCACATTGACGTGGCTAATCAACGGGCTATGGAGATGCCCATCAATTCATGTCAATGCGAGGAGTAGGGATTGCCATGCAACGGATGCACTAGAGCTATAAATGTATGGAAGCTCAACAAAAGAAACTGAGTGGGTGTGCATCCAACTTGATTGCTCACGAAGACCTAGGGCATTTGAGGAAGCCCATTGTTGGAATATACAAGCCAAGTTCTATAATGAAAATTCCCACTAGTATATGAAAGTGACAGAATAAGAGACTCTTTGTCATGAATACCATGGTGCTACTTTGAAGCACAAGTGTGGTAAAATGATAGTAGAATTGCCCCTTCTCTCTTTTTCTCTCATTTTTTTGTTTTTTGGGCCTTCTCTTGTTTTTTGGCCTTTCACCTTTTTTTCCTCACACGGGACAATTCTCTAATAATGATGATCATCACACTTCTATTTATTTACATCTCAAAAATTACAACTTGATACTAGAACAAAATATGACTCAATATGAATGCCTCCTGCCGTGTACCGGGATGTGCAATGATTCAAGAGTGACATGTATAAAAAATTATGATCGGTGGCTTTGCCACAAATACAATGTCAACTATATGATCATGCAAAGAAATATGACAATGATGAAGCGTGTCATAATAAACAGAACAGCGGAAAGTTGCATGGCAATATATCTCGGAATGGCTATGGAAATGCCATAATAGGTAGGTATGGTGGCTGTTTTGAGGAAGATATAAGGAGGCTTATGTGTGATAGAGTGTATCATATCATGGGGTTTGGATGCACCGGCGAAGTTTGCACCGACTCTCAAGGTGAGAAAGGGCAATGCACGGTACCAAAGAGGCTAGCAATGATGGAAGGGTGAGAGTGCGTATAATCCATGGACTCAACATTAGTCATAAATAACTCACATACTTATTTCAAAAATCTATTAGTCATCAAAACCAAGCACTACGCGCATGCTCCTAGGGGGATAGATTGGTAGGAAAAGACCATTGCGACCGCCACTCATAAGGAAGGCAATCAAAGAACACCTCATGCTTCAAATTTGTCACACAACGGTTACCATACGTGCATGCTATAGGACTTGCAAACCTCAACACAAGTATTTCTCAATTTCACAATTACTCAACTAGCACGACTCTAATATCACCATCTTTATATCTCAAAACAATTATCAAGTATCAAACTTCTCATAGTATTCAATGCACTCTATATGAAAGTTTTTATTATATCCCTCTTGGATGCCTATCCTATTAGGACTAAATTCATAACCAAAGCAAATTACCATGCTGTTCTAAAGACTCTCAAAGTAATATAAGTGAAGCATGAGAGTTCATCTATTTCTTCAAAATAAAACCACCGTCGTGCTCTAAAAAGATATAAGTGAAGCACTAGAGCAAACGACAAACTACTCCAAAAGATGTAAGCGAAGATCAATGAGTAGTCGAATAATTATGCAACTATGTGAAGACTCCCTAACATTTAAGAATTTCATATCTTGGTATTTTACTCAAACAGCAAGCAAAACAAAATAAAATAAAATGACGCTCCAAGCAAAACACATATCATGTGGTGAATAAAAATATAGCTCCAAGTAAGGTTACCGATGAACGAAGACAAAAGAAGGGGACGCCATCCGGGGCATCCCCAAGCTTAGGCTTTTGGTTGTCCTTAAATTTTACCTTGGGGGTGCCTTGGGCATCCCCAAGCTTAGGCTCTTGCCACTCCTTATTCCGTAGTCCATCAAAACTTTACCCAAAACTTGAAAACTTCACAACACAAAACTCAACAGAAAACTCGTAAGCTCCGTTAGTATAAGAAAGCAAATCACCACTTAGGTACTGTCAAGACAAGATTCATAATTTTTCTCACATGAGGCCTACTGTACCCTATCATTTGTACAATTTATATTAAGCAATATATGCCATAGAAACTAGTAAACAAGCAAACTATGCATCGAAAACAGAATCTGTCAAAAACAGAACAATCTGTAGTAATCTATAACTCTCGAATACTTCTGTAACTCCAAAAATCCTGAGAAATTAGGAAGACCAGGAAAATTTGTATATTGATCTGCTGCGGTTGGAATTGATATTTTGGTGAGCGCATACTTTCTGTTTTTAGCAGCAAGATCAAGCAATAATCACCCAAGAAGATCCTAAAGGCTTTACTGAGCACAAACACTAATTAAAACATAAAAAACACAATCATAACAGAGGCTAGATGAATTATTTATTACTAAACAAGAACAAAAGGCAAAGAACAAAAATAAAATTGGGTTGCATCCCAACAAGCGCTATCGTTAAACGCCCCTAGCTAGGCATGATGATTTCAATGATGCTCACATAAAAGATAAGAATTGAAACATAAAGAGAGCATCATGAAGAATATGACTAGCACATTTAAGTCTAACCCGCTTCCTATGCATAGGGGTTTTATGAGCAAACAACTTATGGGAACAATAATCAACTAGCATAGGAAGGCAAGACAAGCATAGCTTCAAGATTTTCAACATGTAGAGAGAAAACTTGATATTATTGCAATTCCTACAAGCATATATTCCTCCCTCATAATAATTTTCAGTAGCATCATGAATGAGTTCAACAATATAACTATCATATAAAGCATTCTTTTCATGAGCCACAAGCATAGAATTTTTATTACTCTCCACATAAGCAAAATTCTTCTCATTCAGAATAGTGGGAGCATCATAAGAAACTCGAATACTATAAATTGTTTCCACATTAAAAGAGTAATGTTCAGAAAAAGGGTAATCGTAATCATGACAAGTTTTATAAATATAATCATCTCTACTTTTATAGCATAAGTATCATCACAATAATCATCATAAGTAGCAACTTTGTTCTCATCACAATCAATTGAAACCTCTTCCAAAATAGTGGAATCATTACTAAATAAAGTCATGACCTCTCCAAATCCACTTTCATAATTGTCACAATAAAATTGAACACCCTCCAAAATAGTGGGATCATTACTTACTAAAGTTGACACTCTTCCAAACCCACTTTCATCAATATAACCATCATAAATAGGAGGCATGCTATCATCATAATAAATTAGCATATCAAAACTTGGGAGGTTAAATATATCATATTCATGAAACATAGCATCCCCAAGCTTGGGACAAACATTAATTGCAGCAAATCAATTCTCAAACATGTAATTCTCATCAAACATAGCATCCCCAAGCTTGGGCCTTTTCATATCATCAGCATAATCACTCTCATCATTAATAGTATGGATAGCACCAATAGTATAGCAATTATCATCATCACAATGAGTAATAGGAGCACAATCATTTGGGAGGGATACCTTTTTACCTTTGCTTCTACGTCTTCTCTTTTTCTTCTTCGCATCATGTGTGGGTTTAACCCTGTTTTTGGAGCTCCTTATTAATGAGATTGGTTGGATAGAAGGCTCCTCCTCGTTACCTGATTCAGCATAAGAAAAAATAGGAGGATATTGGGAAATCTCTTCCCTTTCATTAGTATTATCTTCCTCTTCTAATTGTTTTCTTGACTTTACGTAATTGGCAATATAAGGATTTTCAATGCAGTTCACCGCACAATACACATAAATTTCCTCTAGATCAAAATCAAGAACTTTATCAAGGGCAAATTCTGGAATATCCTTAGTTATACATTTCATTTCTTCATAACCTAGAAGCAAACTAAGTTCATTATGATGCGCAAGGGAAATCAAGTCATCAAATTTTTTGGACACGATCCGATCATGAAACAATTTGTATTGGATATTTAAATGACCACGTTCATTGCAAAGTTCACAAGGATGGCTAAGAAAATTTAAATTTTCAGCACAAACATCTAGCCTTTCTTGCAACCATTTAGTTTCTAAATACTTATGCCTCTTGCAAAATCTATCTTCCCTATTTGTTGTGTACTTGCAAACCCTATGCACTCCACAAAAATTGACATTCTTACAAGAGACATTTTCATCATGACTAGTGCAATCATCATTAGTACTATGGATATTCAATGAGTTCGTACTAACGACATTACAATCATGCTCATCATTCAAAGATTTAGTGCCAAACATTTTAATGCATTCTTCTTCTAGCATTTTGGCACAATTATCGGAATCCTTATTTTCATGAAAGATATTAAAAAGATGGAGCATATGAGGTACCCTCAATTCCATTTTTTTTGTAATTTTCTTTTATAGACTAAACTAGTGATAAAACAAGAAACAAAAAGATTCGATTGCAAGATCTAAAGATATACCTTCAAGCGCTAACCTCCCCGGCAATGGCGCCAGAAAAGAGCTTGATTTCTACTACACAACCTTCTTCTTGTAGACGTTGTTGGGCCTCCAAGTGCAGAGGTTTGTAGGACAGTAGCAAATTTCCCTCAAGTGGATGACCTAAGGTTTATCAATCCCTGGGAGGCGTAGGATGAAGATGGTCTCTTCAAACAACCCTGCAACCAAATAACAAAGAGTCTCTTGTGTCCCCAACACACCCAATACAATGGTAAATTGTATGGGTGCACTAGTTCGGCGAAGAGATGGTGATACAAGTGCAATGTGGATGGTAGATATAGGTTTTTGTAATCTGAAAATATAAAAACAGCAAGGTAACTAATGATAAAAGTGAGCGTAAACGGTATTGCAATGCGTTGAAACAAGGCCTAGGGTTCATACTCTCACTAGTGCAAGTTCTCTCAACAATAATAACATAATTGGATCATATAAATATCCCTCCACATGCAACAAAGAGTCACTCCAAAGTCACTAATAGCGGAGAACAAACTAAGAGATTATTGTAGGGTACGAAACCACCTCACAAAGTTATTCTTTCTGATCGATCTATTCAAGAGTCCGTAGTAAAATAACACAAAGCTATTCTTTCCGTTCAATCTATCCTAGAGTTTGTACTAGAATAACACCTTAAGACACAAATCAACCAAAACCTTAATGTCACCTAGATACTCCAATGTCACCTCAAGTATCTGTGGGTATGATTATACGATGTGCATCACACAATCTCAGATTCATCTATTCAACCAACACAAAGAACTTCAAAGAGTGCCCCAAAGTTTCCACCGGAGAGTCAAGACGAAAACGTGTGCCAACCCCTATGCATAAGTTCACAAGGTCATGAAACTCGCAAGTTGATCACCAAAACATACGTCAAGTGGATCACGTGAATATCCCATTGTCACCACAGATAAGCACATGCAAGACATACATCAAGTGTTCTCAAATCCTTAAAGACTCAATCCGATAAGATAACTTCAAAGGGAAAACTCAATTCATCACAAGGAGATAGAGGGGAGAAACATCATCAGATCCAACTATAATAGCAAAGCTCGCGATACATCAAGATCGTTTCGAATTAAGAACACGAGAGAGAGAGAGATCAAACACATAGCTAGTAGTACATACCCTTAGCCTCGAGGGTGAACTACTCCCTCCTCGTCATGGAGAGCGCCGGGATAATGAAGATGGCCACCGGAGAGGGATTCCCCCCTCCGGTAGGGTGCCGGAACGGGTCTAGATTGGTTTTCGGTGGCTACAGAGGCTTGCGGCGGCGGAACTCCTGATCTAGGTTATTTTCTGGAGGTTTCAGTATTTATAGGAATTTTTGGCGTCGGGAACAAGTCAGGGGGGTCCCTGAGTCGTCCACGACATAGGGCGGCGTGCCCGGGGGGGTAGGGCGCGCCCCCCACCCTCGTGGATGGCCCGGGAGTATTCTGGCCCAACCAGCTTTTACTCCGGGGTCTTCTTCTGGTCCATAAAATATCATGAAAAATTGGCACGTCAATTGGACTCTGTTTGGTATTCCTTTTCTGTAGAACTCAAAAACAAGGAAAAAACATAAACTGGCACTTGGCTATAGGTTAATAGGTTAGTCCCAAAATCATATAAAATAGCATATAAATGCATATAAAACATCCTAGATGGATAATATAATAGCATGGAACAATCGAAAATTATAGATACGTTGGAGACGTATCAGGCCTCGCCGTCGTCCACCGGCCTTGGTGCGCTCGGCACGGTATGGTCAACCTGGTCAGTAAACGAGAGTCATCGGAAGACGACTGTACGTGAGAGGCTGACAGTGGGGACACACCACACCCATGGACGCATGCATGCAACTGCATCCTTTTTACCCTAAAAATAATGTTTGCTCCCCGTGACTGCTAGGTCCCACCAGCTACATCTTCGCACGAAAGGAAGTGTGTCCTTGGTAGGGGCAAAAAAAAAGACCCCCCCGGACAGCTGGGACCCAACAGCTATATCTTCGCACGCAAGGAAGTGTGTCCTTATCTTCCCTGACAGCTGGGACCCGCCCGGTCGAAGCGTAAGTATCCTTGCCTGTCTTGTCGCGAACGTGTACATACATACTGGTCGATCGATCGCTCTGCAACGATGAACCGTGGCCGAGTAAGTAGCGACACATGTCATAGTAGAGCCCCCCACGTAGCAGTTCAGGCTGTCCCGTCTAAACCGTGTACACGTACATACAGCCACACGCCAAAAAATACATCCACGTACGTACATACGGGCGGGGTCTCGAACGCCTACTCATGCCTATGTACGGCCAGGGCTCGTCTACATGGCTGGGTCGGAACGGAGAAACTGCGTCGTCGTGTTCATCGGGAGCCAACCGGCTTAGACGGAACAGCCAATCAAAATGAGGCCTGCCGTACCGCAGAACGGAGGAAACGGCCTTGTGTTCGACCGGCCGCGGTCGAAACGGGATCATGTTCATCGGGAGGGGTCTGGCGTACCGCAAAACGGAGGAAACGGACTTCTCTTGGACCTCCTACGGTCGAAGCGGGCCCTGTTGATTAGGAGGGGTGTGGCGTACCACAAAACGGAGGAAACAGACTTATGTTGGAGCGCTACGATCGAAACGGGGGTCCTGTTCTTCGGGAGGGTGTGGCGTACCGTAAAACGGGACTCCATGGGATACTGTTCATCTCCACCGTCGATTGCCTCCACGGGCTACTGTTCATCCACCGTCGACCTCCTCCAGCCTCCACATGTGACTGTTCATCCACGACGTCTCCCCTCCTGCCTCGATGGGCTCCTGTTCATCCAGCCTCCACCGCTCTTCCATCGGCTACTGTTCAACTAGCCCTCTCCACGGGGTCCTGTTCAACCACCCCTCCACAGGATACTGTTCATCCAGCCCTCCAGCAGCTACTGTTCAACCAGCCCCTCCACGGGATCGTCCTGTTCATCCAGCCCTCCACGTGGTCCTGTTCATCGACCACCAACCGGCTCGATCGGGGTCTTGTTCATCCAGCGGCAACAGCCTCTACTACCACAGGGTCCTGTTCATCCAACCCCCCCATCGGGAACTATTCATCCAAACCCCCCCCCCCAACAACGCTCATTGTTCATCCAGAGGCAGCATCGATCGGCTTCAGTTAGCTACAGTAGCGAAGGAATCGCTCGATTGGGTTCAGTAACGCATCGCCTGCAGTGCAATCGCTCGGGTTCAGTAGGCGAACGCCTCGCTCGGGTTCAGTTAGAGCCCAACGCCTTGCACCCACGCGCGTACGTGTACAAGAGAAATGCGCATCGCTCGGCCCCCGACCACCCATCGTACTCGGGAAATCCCTGATATTTTCCTCGCCCTCGCTTCTACCACGGGTTTTTCCATCATGGACGGCCCAAAGAATGTCATGCAACTGCGTCTCCGGCCCGCCCAGGACGAAAATCCCATTTTATGCAATGATTTTTTGTCATAGAAGTAGGAGCCTACCACATCTATGATGATACCGGTTTTTTCACAATTAACATCATAGAGGTGTCATAAGCATGACAGAAAAAAATTTGTTCGGCCCAAAATGTCACAGATGTGTCTTTTTTTTGTAGTGCATAGACATGTGTTGCCATTTGATAACGGGATGACATCATTAGGAGAATGATGTGATGGACAAGACACATCCGTTAGCTTAGCATATTGATTGTTCAGTTTATTGCTATAGCTTTCTTAATGAGAAATACATATTCCTTCGACTATGAGATTATGCAACTCCCGGATACCAAAGGAATACCTTGTCTGCTATCAAATATCACAACGTAACTGGGTGATCATAAAGATGCTCTACAGGTATCTTCAAAGGTGTTCGTTGAGTTGGCATAGATCGAGATTAGGATTTGTCACTCTGAGTATCAGAGAGGTATCTCTAGGCCCTCTCGGTAATACACATCATAAGAAGCCTTGTAAGCAAAGTTGTCATAAGGTTCGACCGATAATCATCTTCGTAGAATATGCAGGAACCAATATGGGCATACATGTTCTGCTATTTGTTATTGACCGGAGAGTTGTCTCGGTCATGTCTACATAGTTCTCGAACCCGTAGGGTCCGCACGCTTAACGTTCTTTGACGATATATTGTTATATGAGTTATATGATTTGGTGAGCGAATGTTGTTCAGAGTCCCGTATGACATCAGGGACATGACAAGGAGCTCCGGAATGGTCCAAAGGTAAATATTGATATATATATATATATATAGGACGATGATATTTGGACATCGAAAGAGTTTCAGGATGTACCTGGTAGAAATCGGGTCACCGGAAGGGGTTCCGGACAACCCCGGGAGGTTAATGGGCCATATGGGCCAAAGGGGAGGAGCACACCAGCCCACAAGGGGCTGGTGCACCCCTCCTAGGCCGCAGCCCTTGGGGAGATAAAGAAAGGGGGAGTCGGCCTCCCCCTTCCTTTCCTCCTCCCCCTTCCTTTCCTCCCCCTTTCCTTCCCCCCTCCGGCAAATACGGTAAGGGGGGCGTGGCTAGGGAAAGACCCCAAGTAGGATTCAGCCTACTTGGGGCGCCCCCTTGGTTGCTCCTCCCTCCCCCACCTATATATATGTGGGAGGGGGCGCCAAGCATAACCACGGCAATCTCTTAGCCGTTCGCGGCGTCCCCCTCCACCGTTTACACCCTCGGTCATATTTTCATAGTGCTTAGGCGAAGACCTATGGAGATAGCATCACCATCACCGTCACCACGCCGTCGTGCTGCCGGAACTCATCTACTACTTCGCCCATCTTGTTGGATCAAGAAGGCGAGGACGTCACCAAGCTGAACATGTGCTGAACACGGAGAGATGGTAGTTGGCCGGCGGGAGCGCGGGATGGAGGCTGGCCAGGGGGTACGCGCGGTGGAGGCTGGCCAGGGGGCGCACGGGGTGGATGTTCACCGGCGGCGAGCGGGGCGGAGGGGAAGGCTGGCGACTGGGAAGTAGGGTCGCACACGCTTGAGTTGGTCATTTGTACTTTTTCGCACGGGCGTACTGGTTCGAAGAAAATTCATCTCGTTCTATATAGGGCGCTGGAGTAACAGAATACCCAGTTGCCGGCCTTCCCCTCCGCCTCGCGCGCCGCTGGCCAACCTCCACCCCGCGCGCCCCTGGCCAGCCTCCACCGCGCGCGCTCCCAGCCACCTCCCATCCTGCGCTCCCGTCGGCCAGCCTCCACCCCGAGCGCCGCGGGCCAACCTCCATCCCGCGCTCCCGCCGGCCACCCTCCGCCACGCGCGCCCGCCGGCCAATCTCCACCCCGCACGCCGCCGGCCATCCTCCACCCCGCGCGCTCGCCGGCCACCCTCCATCCCGCGCGCTGCTACCTCTTGAGCATGCGTTGGTTTTCCCTTGAAGAGGAAAGGGTGATGAAGCAAAGTAGCGTAAGTATTTCCCATAGTTTTTGAAAACCAAGGTATCAATCCAGTAGGAGACTACACGGAAGTCGCCTAGTACCTGCACAAACAAACAAGAACCTCACAACCAACACGATAAAGGGGTTGTCAATCCCTTCACGGTCACTTACGAAAGTGAGATCTGATAGAGATAACAAGATAAATATTTTTGGTATTTTTGTTGTATAGACTGAAAGGTAAAGATTTCAAAATAAATAGTAAACAAGAATTATAGATCGGAAACTTATATGATGTAAATTAGACGCAAGGGCCATGGGTTTCACTAGTTGCTTCTCTCAAGATAGCATATATTACGGTGGGTGAACAAATTACTGCCGAGCAATTGATAGAAAAGCGCATAGTTATGATGATATCTAGGCATGATCATGAACATAGGCATCACGTCCGTGTCAAGTAGACCGAAACGATTCTGCATCTACTACTATTACTCCACACGTCGACCGCTATCCAGCATGCATCTAGAGTATTAAGTTCATAAGAACAGAGTAACGCATTAGGCAAGATGACATGATGTCACTAAAGCAATATGATATAAACCCCATCTTTTTATCCTCGATGGCAACAATACAATACGTGCCTTGCTGCCCCTACAGTCACTGGGAAAGGACACCACAAGATTGAACCCAAAGCTAAGCACTTCTCCCATTGCAAGAAATATCAATCTAGTAGGCCAAACCAAACTGATAATTCGAAGAGACTTGCAAAGATATCAAATCATGCATATAAGAATTGAGAGAAGAATCAAATATTGCTCATAGATAATCTTAATCATAAACCCACAATTCATCGGATCTTGGCAAACACACCGCAAGAAGAATTACATCGAATAGATCTCCAAGAACATCGAGGAGAACTTTGTATTGAGATCCAAAGAGAGAGAAGAAGCCATCTAGCTAATAACTATGTACCCGAACGTTTGTGGTAGACTACTCACACATCATCGGAGAGGCTATGGTGGTGATGTAGAAGCCCTCCGTGGTCGAATCCCCCTCCGACAGATCATTGGAAAAGGTCCCCAGATGGGATCTCACGGGTACAGAAGGTTGCGGCGGTGGAAACGTGGTTTCGTGGCTCCCCTGGATGTTTTCAGGGTATAAGAGTATATATAGGCGAAAGAAGTAGGTCAGTGGAGCTGCGAGGGGCCCACGAGGGTGGGGGCGCTGATACGTCCATTTTGCATCATGCTTTTATATCGATATTTATTACATTATCGACTATTATTACACATTATGTAACAATACTTATGCCTATTCTCTCTTATTTTACAAGGTCTACATGAAGAGGGGGAATGCCGGCAGCTGGAATTCCGGGCTGGAAAAGGAGCAAATATTAGAGACATATTCTGCACAGCTCCAAAAGTCCTAAAACTTCACGAAAGTCATTTTTGGAATTAATAAAAAATACTGAGCGGAGAAAATACCAGAGGGGACCCACACCCTGGCCACGTGGGTGGGGGCGCGCCCTACCCCCCTGGGCGCGCCCCCTGCCTCGTGCTCCCCCTAGCAGGCCTCCGGTGCCCATCTTCTGCTATATGAAGTCTTTCGTCCGAGAAAAAATCATAAGCAACCTGACGGGACGAAATTCCGCTGCCACGAGGCGGAACCTTGGCGGAACCAATCTAGGGCTCCGGCGGAACTGTTCTGTCGGGGAAACTTCCGTCCGGGAGGGGGAAATCATCACCATCGTCATCACCAACGATCCTCTCATCGGGAGGGGGTCAAGCTCCATCAACATCTTCACTAGCACCATCTCATCTCAAACCCTAGTTCATCTCTTGTATCCAATCTTTGTATCCAAACCTCAGATTGGTACCTGTGGGTTGCTAGTATAGTGTTGATTACTCCTTGTAGTTGATGCTAGTTGGTTTACTTGGTGGAAGATTATATGTTCAGATCCACTATGCATATTAATACCCCTCTGATTATGAACATGAATATGCTTTGCGAGTAGTTACGTTTGTTCCTGAGGACATGTGAGAAGTCTTGCTATTAGTAGTCATGTGAATTTGGTATTCGTTCGATATTTTCATGAGATGTATGTTGTCATCCCTCTAGTGGTGTCATGTGAACGTCGACTACATGACACTTCACAATTGTTTGGGCCTAGAGGGAGGCATTGGGAAGTAATAAGTAGATGATGGGTTGCTAGAGTAATAGAAGCTTAAACCCTAGTTTATGCGTTGCTTCGTAAGGGGCTGATTTGGATCCATATGTTTCATGCTATGGTTAGGTTTACCTTAATACTTCTGTTGTAGTTGCGGATGCTTGCAATAGGGGTTAATCATAAGTGGGATGCTTGTCCAAGTAAGGACAGTACCCAAACACCGGTCCAACCACATATCAAATTATCAAAGTACCAAACGCGAATCATATGATTGTGATGAAAACTAGCTTGACGATAATTCCCATGTGTCCTCGGGAGCGCTTTCCTTCATATAAGAGTTTGTCCAGGCTTGTACTTTGCTACAAAAAGGATTGGGCCATCTTGCTGCACCTTATTTACTTTTATTACTTGCTATTCGTTACAAATTATCTTATCACAAAACTATCTATTACCGATAATTTCAATGCTTGCAGAGAATACCTTGCTGAAAACCGCTTATCATTTCCTTCAGCTCCTCGTTGGGTTCGACACTCTTACTTATCGAAAGGTCTACGATAGATCCCTATACTTGTGGGTCATGAAGACTCTTTTCTAGCACCGTTGCCGGGGAGTGAAGCGCCTTTGGTAGGTGGAATTTGGTAAGGAAAAATTTATATAGTGTGCTGAAATTTACTGTCACTTGTTACTATGGAACATAATCCTTTAAGGTGTTTCTTTGGGGTATGTTTACCTCTTCCAGAACCACAATTAGTTACTCCTCAACCTACTGAACCTACTGAAAATGTTTACTTTGAAATTCCTTCGGGTATGATAGAGAAACTACTAGCTAATCCTTTTGCAGGAGATGGAACCTTACATCCGGATTTGCACCTAATCTATGTGGATGAAGTTTTTGGATTATTTAAGCTTGCAGGTATGCCCGAGGATGTTATCAAGAAGAAGGTATTCTCTTTATCTTTGAAGGGAGATGCATTGACATGGTTGAGGCCATGTGATGATTTTGGATCATGGAACTACCAACGATTGAAATTGGAATTTCACCAGAAGTTTTATCCTATGCATCTTGTTCATCATGATCGTAATTATATATATAATTTTTGGCCTCGCGAAGGAGAAAGCATCGCTCAAGCTTGGGGGAGGCTTAAGTCAATGTTATATGCATGCCCCAATCATGAGCTCTCAAGAGAAATGATTATTCAAAAAATTTATGCTCGGCTTTCTGTCAGTAACCGCTCCATGCTAGATACTTCTTGTACTGGATCTTTTATGATGAAGACTATTGAATTCAAATGGGATTTATTGGAAAGAATTAAATGCAACTCTAAAGATTGGGATCTCGACGAAGGTAAGGAGTCAGGTATAACACCTAAGTTTGACTGTAATAAATCTTTTATGGATACTGATGCTTTTCGTGAATTTAGCACTAAATATGGACTTGACTCTGAGATAGTAGCTTCTTTCTGTGAATCCTTTGCTAGTCATGTTGATCTCCCTAAGGAGAAGTGGTTTAAATATAATCCTCCCATTGAAGTAAAAGTAGTTGCACCTGTTAAAGTTGAAGAAAAGACTATCACTTATAATGATCCTGTTGTTCCTACTTCTTATGTTGAGAAACCACCTTTCCCTGTTAGAATAAAGGATCATGCTAAAGCTTCAACTGTAGTCAACGAAAGTAATATTAAGACACCCAAACCCCCTGAACAAATTAAAGTTGAACCTAATATTGCTATAGTTAAAGATCTCTTGGCTGATAATATTGATGGGCATGTTATTTACTTCTGTGATGAGACTGCTAGAATTGCTAGACCTGATACTAAAAATAAACATAGACCTGTTGTAGGCATGCCTGTTATTTCTGTTAAAATAGGAGATCATTGCTATCATGGCTTATGTGATATGGGTGGTAGTGCAAGTGCAATACCCCATTCCTTATACAAAGAAATTATGCATGATATTTCACCTGCTGAGATAGAAGATATCGATGTTACCATTAAGCTTGCCAATAGAGATACTATTTCACCAATTGGGATTGTTAGAGATGTTGAAGTCTTGTGTGGGAAGGTTAAATATCCTGCTGATTTTCTTGTTCTTGGTTCCCCACAAGATAGCTTTTGTCCCATTATATTTGGTAGACCCTTCTTGAATACTGTTAATGCTAAGATAGACTGCAATAAGGATATTGTTTCCATTGGTTTAGGGGATATGTCTCATGAGTTTGATTTTGCTAAATTTCGTAGACAACCCTGTGATGAAGAAATGCCTAGTAAATATGAAATAATTGGTCTTGCTTCTATTGCCGTGCCTCCCACTGATCCTTTAGAACAATATTTGCCAGACCATGAAAATGATATGTTCATGAATGAAAGAAGGGAAATAGATGAAGTATTCTTTGAACATGGGACCTATTCTGAAACACAACTTGCTTGTTGAAATCCTAGGGGATCCTCCTCCACCCAAGGGTGATCCCGTGTTTGAGCTTAAACCATTACCTGATACTCTTAAATATGCTTATCTTGGTGAAAAGAAGATATATCCTGTTATTATTAGTTCTAACCTTTCAGAGAAGGAGGAAGAGAAATTATTGAAAACTCTGAAGAAGCACCGTGCTGCTATTGGATATACTCTTGATGATCTTAAGGGCATTAGTCCCACTCTATGTCAACACAAAATAAATTTGGAGAAAGACGCCAAACCAGTTATTGATCACCAACGACGGCTAAATCCTAAGATGAAAGAAGTGGTAAGAAAGGAAATATTAAAGCTCCTTGAGGCATGTATAATTTATCCCATTGCTGATAGTTAGTGGGTAAGTCCTGTCCATTGTGTCCCTAAGAAGGGAGGTATTACTGTTGTTCCTAATGATAAAGATGAATTGATTCCGCAAAGAATTATTACAGGCTATAGGATGGTAATTGATTTCCACAAATTAAATAAAGCTACTAAAAATATCATTACCCTTTGCATTTCATTGATCAAATGCTAGAAAGATTATCCAAACATACACATTTTTGCTTTCTAGATGGTTACTCTGGCTTCTCTCAAATACCTGTGGCAGCTGAGGATCAAGCAAAGACCACTTTTACTTGCCCTTTCAGTACTTTTGCTTATAGACGTATGCCTTTTGGTTTATGTAATGCACCTGCTACCTTTCAAAGATGCATGATGGCTATATTCTCTGACTTCTATGAAAAGATTTGTGAGGTTTTCATGGACGATTTCTCCATTTATGGATCCTCTTTTGATGATTGCTTGAGCAACCTTGATCGAGTTTTGCAGAGATGTGAAGAAACTAATCTTGTCTTGAACTGGGAGAAGTGCCACTTTATGGTTAATGAAGGTATTGGCTTGGGGCATAAAATTTCTGAAAGAGGTATTGAAGTTGATAAAGCTAAAGTTGATGCTATTGAAAAGATGTCGTGTCCCATGGACATCAAAGGTATAAGAAGTTTCCTTGGTCATGTTGGTTTTTATAGGAGGTTCATTAAGGACTTCTCAAAATTTTCTCGGGCTCTCACTAACCTATTACAAAAAGATATTTCTTTTGTCTTTGATGATGATTGTGTAGAAGCATTTGAAATACTTAAGAAAGCTTTGATTTCTGCACCTATTGTTCAGCCACCTGATTGGAATTTACCCTTTGAAATTACATGTGATGCTAGCGATTATGCTGTAGGTGATGTTCTAGGACAAAGAGTTGATAAGAAGATGAATGTTATCCAATATGCTAGTAAAACTCTAGATAGTGCCCAGAGAAATTATGCTACTATTGAAAAAGAATTTTTAGCAGTTGTTTTTGCTTGTGATAAGTCCAGACCTTATATTGTTGATTCTAAAGTAACTATTCACACAGATCATGCTGCTATTAAATACCTTATGGAAAAGAAAGATGCTAAACATAGACTTATTAAATGGGTTCTCTTGCTACAAGAATTTGATTTGCATATTATTGATAGAAAGGGAGCTCAGAATCCCGTTGCAGACAACTTGTCTAGGTTAGAGAATGTTCTTGATGACCCACTACCTATTGATGACAGCTTTACTGATGAACAATTAGCTATCATAAATGCTCCTCGTACTGCTCCTTGGTATGCTGATTATGCTAATTACATTGTTGCTAAATTTATACCACCTAGTTTCACATACCAGCAAAAGAAAAAGTTTTTCTATGATTTAAGACATTACTTCTGGGATGACGCACACCTTTATAAAGAAGGAGTAGATGGTGTTATTAGCCGTTGTGTACCTGAGCATGAACAGGAACAGATCCTACACAAGTGTCACTCCGAAGCTTATGGAGGACACCATGCTGGAGATAGAACTGCACATAAGGTATTGCAATCTGGTTTTTATTGGCCTACTCTCTTCAAAGATGCCCGTAAGTTTGTCTTGTCTTGTGATGAATGTCAAAGAATTGGTAATATTAGTAGACGTCAAGAAATGCCTATGAATTATTCACTTGTTATTGAACCATTTGATTTTTTGGGCTTTGATTATGGGGCCTTTTCCTTCCTCTAATGGGTATACACATTTTTTAGTTGTTGTTGATTATGTTACTAAGTGGGTAGAAGCTATTCCAACTAGTAGTGCTGATCATAACACCTCTATTAAGATGCTTAAAGAATTTATTTTCCCGAGGTTTGGAGTCCCTAGATATTTAATGACTGATGGTGGTTCACACTTTATTCATGGTGCCTTTAATAAAATGCTTGCTAAGTAGGATGTTAATCATAGAATTGCATCTCCTTATCACCCACAGTCTAGTGGTCAAGTAGAATTGAGTAATAGAGAGCTTAAATTAATTTTGCAAAAGACTGTTAATAGATCTAGAAAGAATTGGTCAAACAAACTTGATGATGCATTATGGGCCTATAGAACTGCATATAAAAATCCTATGGGTATGTCTCCGTATAAAATGGTTTATGGAAAAGCATGTCACTTACCTCTTGAACTAGAATATAAGGCATATTGGGCCATTAAAGAGCTCAATTATGATTTCAAACTTGCCGGTGAGAAGAGGTTATTTGACATTAGCTCACTTGATGAATGGAGAACCCAGGCCTATGAGAATGCCAAACTATCTAAAGAAAAGGTTAAAAGATGGCATGACAAAAGGATACAAAAGCGTGAGTTTAATGTAGGTGATTATGTATTGCTATACAACTCTCATTTGAGATTTTTTGCAGGCAAACTCCTCTCTAAATGGGAAGGTCCTTACGTCATCGAGGAGGTCTATCGTTCCGGTGCCATAAAAATCAACAACTTCGAAGGCACAAATCCAAAGGTGGAGAACGGTCAAAGAATCAAACATTATATCTCAGGTAATCCTATAAATGTTGAAACTAATATTATTGAAACCGTAACCCCGGAGGAATACATAAGGCACACTTTCCGGAACATTTCAGACTCCGAAAAGGAATAGGTATGTGGTACGGTAAGTAAACCGACTCCAAAACAGTTCTAATGGCAATATTTCTCCGTTTTCGAATATATAAAAAAATAGGAAAATAAGAAGTAGACCGGAAAGGGCACGGGGCCTCCACGAGGGTGGAGGGCGCGCCCCCTGCCTCGTGGGCACCTCGTGTGCTCTCCGGACTCCGTTTTCTTGCACGATACTTCTTTTAGTCGGTAAAAATTCATTATATAATCTCCCAAAGGTTTTGACCTCCGTATCACGCAAATATCTCCTGTCTTCGTTTCGAGCTGTTTCTGCCGCAGATTAGAGCAAGATGTCCTCTCAAGAGTCAGTCGGGGAGAGTCGGGTGTCTCATCCGACACCAGGTCCAGGGGCAAATAGTGATGCCTATCACTTTGGGCCATCAACGGAGGAAGAGATGGAAGTTGACTTGAAAAGGATAGATGCCATGGAGGAGGATCAAGAAGTTACTTCTCGTTTCCGGGCAGGATTCACGATGGGGGAACTACAGAGCTCAGCTATTCCAAACTCGGTCATCCCTTCCAATGTTAGATTTCTCTCATATGAAAATATGAAAACGAGTGTTACTTGTTCTCCCACAGCTATGCAACATCCTTGGGTGAAAGGAGCTTTAGCCGTCACTGGCAAGCTCCATAAGGAAATAATGAACCTCAAGCAGCAAGTCAATAAGCTCGAGGAAGACAATCATATCCTGATGGGCATCATCGCCAACAATATCACATCACCACCCCCGAAGAAGGAGACATAATCACACGGGTATGGGCACTCCCCTTGGCAACTGCCAAGCTTGGGGGAGTGCCCCGGTATCGTATCACCATCACTTTTACCTTTACCTTTTTCTTAGTTTGATCCTTTTGATAATATCTTGATCTAGTAGAATAAAGTTTTAGAATGATCTAGTTGGGAGTTTTGCTTTATGATCCTTCTATGTAATCGAGTCCGTGAGCTATATATAATAAATATTAGTGTTGAGTCAAGGGCTTTATTATTTTGCTATGATCTTGAGGGAATAAAATAAAAGAAAAGAAACAAAAAGAAATAAAGAGATCATATGGATCTTATGGAGAGTAATGAGCTCACATATAAAGAGTATGATGAGTAAAAGTTGTTGAGAGTTAACAAACATAATTTTGGTCATCGTTGCTATTAATAGGAAGTAATAAAGAAAGAGAGGTTCACATAAAAATATACTATCTTGGACATCTTCTATGATTGTGAGCACTCATTAAAGTATGACATGCTAAAGAGTTGACGTTGGACAAGGAAGACAACGTAATGGGTTATGTTTTCTTACATCTGAGATAAATTATATTGTCATGGATCATCCAACATGTTGAGCTTGCCTTTCCCTCTCATGCTAGCCAATTTCTTTGCACCAAGTAGAGATACTACTTGTGCTTCCAAATATCCCTAAACCCGTTTTTGCCATGAGAGTCCACCATACCTACCTATGGATTGAGTAAGATCCTTCAAGTAAGTTTTCATCGGTGCAAGCAATAAAAATTGCTCTCTAAATATATATGACTTATTAGTGTGGAGAAAATAAGCTTTATACAATCTTGTGATATGGAAGAAATAAAAGCGGTGGACTGCATAATAAAGGTCCATATCACAAGTGGCAATATAAAGTGACATTCTTTTGCATTAAGACTTCGTGCATCCAACCATAAAAGCACATGACAACCTCTGCTTCCCTCTGCAAAGGGCCTACCTTTTATTCTTGTCTTATACTTCATGCAAAGAGTCATGGTGATATTCACCTTTCCTTTTTAAATTTTATCCTTTGGCAAGCACAATGTGTTGGAAAGATCCAGATATATATAGCTAACTGGATGTGAGTTTTCATGAACTATTATTGTTAACATTGCCCTTGAGGTAAAACATTGGAAGGCTAAACTATAAGCCCCTATCTTTCTGTGTCCGATTAAAACTTCATACCCATAAATATTGCGTGAGTGTTAGCAATTATGAAAGACTAAATGATAGTTGAGTATGTGGTCTTGCTGAAAAGCTCTTATATTGACTCTTTCCAATGTTATGATAAATTGCAATTGCCTCAATGACTGAGATTATAGTTTGTTAGTTTTCGATGAAGTTTATGATTCATACTTGAAATTGTGATTGAATTGTTACTTTAGCATAAGGGATCACATGAGAATGTATATATATATATATATATATATATATATATATATATATGTTGCTGTTCTAAGAATGATCATGATGCCCTCATGTCCGTATTTTATTTTTATCGACACCTCTATCTCCAAACATGTGGACATATTTTTCGATTTCAGCTTTCGCTTGAGGACAAGCGAGGTCTAAGCTTGGGGGAGTTGATACGTCCATTTTGCATCATGCTTTTATATCGATATTTATTACATTATGGGTTGTTATTACACATTATGTCACAATACTTATGCCTATTCTCTCTTATTTTACAAGGTTTACATGAAGAGGGGGAATACCAGCAGCTGGAATTCTGGGCTGGAAAAGGAGCAAATATTAGAGACCTATTCTGCACAGCTCCAAAAGTCCTGAAAGTTCATGGAAGTCATTTTTATAATTAATAAAAAATATTGAGCGGAGAAAATACCAGAGGGGGCCCACACCCTGGCCACGAGGGTGGGGGCGCGCCCCCCTGCCTCGTGGGCCCCCTGGCAGGCCTCCGGTGCCCATCTTCTGCTATTTGAAGTCTTTCGTCTGAGAAAAAATCATAAGCAAGCTGACGGGACGAAATTCCGCTGCCACGAGGCGGAACCAACCTAGGGCTCCGGCGGAGCTGTTTTGCCGGGGAAACTTCCCTCCGGGAGGGGGAAATCATCACCATCGTCATCACCAATGATACTCTAATCGGGAGGGGGTCAATCTCCATCAACATCTTCACCAGCATCATCTCATCTCGAACTCTAGTTCATGTCTTGTATCCAGTCTTCGTATGCAAACCTCAGATTGGTACCTGTGGGTTGCTAGTAGTGTTGATTACTCCTTGTAGTTGATGCTAGTTGGTTTACTTGGTGGAAGATTATATGTTCAGATCCATTATGCATATTAATTCCCCTCTTATTATGAACATGAATATGCTTGGTGAGTAGTTACGTTTGTTCCTGAGGACATGGGAGAAGTCTTGCTATTAGTAGTCATGTGAATTTGGTATTCGTTCGATATTTTGATGAGATGTATGTTGTCATCCCTCTAGTGGTGTCATGTGAACGTCGACTACATGACACTTCACCATTGTTTGGGCCTAGAGGGAGGCATTGGGAAGTAATAAGTAGATGATGGGTTGCTAGAGTGACAGAAGCTTAAACCCTAGTTTATGCGTTGCTTCGTAAGGGGCTGATTTGGATCCATATGTTTCATGCTATGGTTAGGTTTACTGTAACATCCCAAATTTTCAATTTCGAAAGTTATACGATATATCATCATGCATATCATATTTTATTGCATTTTGGTTTGAACCTTGAAATTCTACGCAACTCAAGGACCCACGGAGAGAGTTGGGGATTTCGTTATTTTCATAATTGAGTTTTCTCAAATTTTGAAAAGATGATCGTTTGATTTTTTTCTCTTCGAATATTTCTTTTATGAAAATAAAAGAGAGGGGATAAAATGACTTCCCCAAAATAAAGAAATATTGGATATTTAACATAAAATCAAATAAGATTTTATTCGGAGTTTTTATCGCTATTTTATTTGAATTAGGAAAAATATGCGTTTTTCAAATTTGCATTAGAAGCCCAAATAAATGTTAACCTGGTCCGTTAGATTTTTAGAGGACGAGGAAAATTCATTTTAGGATTTTTGGTGTCCGTTTAGTATTTCTTTGTTTTTCTGAGCGGAATAATTTAAAAAAGTCAACCGACTTAGTCGGGCCGTAACCGACTAGGACTTCGCCCGGCCGTCCTCTTATAAGCCGCCAGCCGCCAGCCCACTCCACCCGAAACCCTAGCCGACGCCACCGCCGCTGCCGCTCACCGCCGATGCTGCCGCCTGCCGTTGCCACCGCCACGCGCCGCCGCCACTGCTGCCCGCCGCCGAGCCGCGCCGCCACCGTGCCGCCCACCGGAGTTGCCGCCCCACCCGCCGTAGTTACTGCCGCCGCCGCCTTCACGAACGCCGAGGTAGCTGCCGGTTTTTTCAAAAAACCGATCAGTTTTATTTCGAAAACCTAGATTCGTTTTTTTAGATCGGTTCTGTTTTTCCGTCGGTTTATTTTTTTAGCGAACGCCCGTTCGTACGTTCGTTTTAACGAACGGTTTTCATCCGTTAGCTGCAGACAACGAACATTCGTTATTTAGCCTGTTTGTTAGTTTTCTTTTTTCCAGGGTTTTTCCGCGATTATTTTCGATCGTGATTCCTGCCCTAATCTTCGTTCTAGTATAACTTCCCGCTCGTTTATCGGAATCAGGCGATTCAAGCGCCTAGATCTTCGTCTCGAAGCCCTCTTTCTGTTGAACCAACTTGAACAGGATTTTGCTACTGAAAAATTTGACTTAAGTCCAGTGTTGGAGTAAATGGCCACGGGTAGCCATACTAACTCCCCCTAGCTCTTCGAAAAATTATCAGGCCATTCAAGCCTTCCAGCATACAAAGGGTAGGGCCGCCTTCCCCCAGCCGGCCCTGAGAGGACCGACTCCCAGAAGCGGGCCCTGAGAGGACCGACTCCCAGAAGCCGGCCCGGAGAGGACCGACTCCCAGAAGCCGGCCATGAAGAAAGCCGGCTCCCAGGAGCCGGCCATGAAGAAAGCCAGCCCCCAGGAGCCGGCCAAGATTGCACCCACTAAGACTGTACCCACGTAACGGCGATAGGATGGGGCGTGGCTGCAGTACAGCCCACTACCCTCGAATCCCGGAACAGGCATGGCCACAGGGCGCCGTACGGGCCAGCCATCCCCCGTCCGGCGCGGCACTGTAGCCGTATTGGCCCAGATGTCACCCACGATACGTGCCAGTACGACCCATGGGCGCCTGGCCTCCTCTAGTCAGCTAGGGATGTGGCCGGCTCCCAATAGCCGGCAACCTCCCTCCCTCGAAGCATGCGCCCCATTAAGGAGACAAGACGAGGTGAGGCTACAGTGAGAGCTCGCAAGGCGGTGACACTGTAGCTACGCTTACCTCGACAAAGCCCTCGTCATCAGAGGCGAGGCAACAGTAACCAGCCACAGACAAAGCCCCCAAGCGGTGGGGCCGGCAGCTGGGGGGACCCACCAGTCGGCGGGCCCCAATGACCGGCGGAGAAGCCGGCGAGCATAGACACTGACGGCTGGGACCCGCGCCCAGACGGATTAGCATTGTACCCCTGGAGGTAGGTCTATATAAACCCCCCGGGACACCCATGCAAAGAGGGATCTCATAGAATACCACATACCACATAGAGAGAAAAGGAGAGCTAGCCTTGCTCTTCTTCTTCCTCTAGCCAAACAGCTGAAGGAGCACTTGTAGCTACTTGTATTGATCTAGTGATCATGCGGAGACCCCCGCAAAGCAGGACTAGGGGTGTTATCTCCACGGAGAGCCCCGAACCAGGGTAAGATCCGCCGGCGTGCATGTCTTCGCCTCATCCCGTTTCCAGGCACCGGCGATGTTTTACTGGCTCCCACAATGATAAGCCACCCGTTGGCATATGTCGCACCCACCACCCGACATTTGGCACCCACCGTGGGGCCAGGTGCACCATCGTCCGGAGACCTGTTCTGGACGGGAACCCTTTTTCTCCCCCGCGAGCGCAGCCAGCCTGCTACGCCCGACGGCGCTTGCCCCGACACGCTGCAAGGCGTCGACGACGCCTGCGCGGCAAGCTGCCTCGCCGATCTTCTTGGCGAGACTCGCATCTCCGACGAGCCTGCGTCCGACGCGGGCACGGACTACCCCGAGAGCCGCCTCGTCAGCCTCCTCGACCAGCTTCACGTCTCCAGCGAACTTGCTGTAGACTTGGAGTCGGTCGGCTCCACCAACCCGATGCTCGTCGACTCTGACACGGCATCGTTCGACGCCTACCCCCGGGACGTGGTAGTCTTTGACGACCCTCTCCCTCGAGCTAACAGCGGCTGCAGCGCTGTCACTGAGGTGCTGGTCATCAGCCACGTCGCCGACTCGGGCGAGAACGCCCACGACGCCCTACAAGCGGCAATGCATGACTTGTCCGTCCCCATTCCGGCCGATGCCGACGCCGAGACCCTGGAGGCACGCCGCCTCGCCCTCATCGAAGAGGGCCAGAAGATAGGCTCCATGAGATGCCTCACCGAGGCCCACCAGCGCGAAGTCGACCGCACCGCCTTTGGTACGCCGCCTCACGGCGGTCCGAGCCGAGCCGGCCTCGTCAAGAAGCGCGGCGCGGCCATCGCCAGCATGCTGGGGGCAGACAGCCCGGTCTACGCCACGCCGCTCGACAATCTACGAGCCGCTCAGGCGGCCGCAGAAGAGCTGAACGTGCTGGGGGCTGATGAGCTCCCCTACATGACAAGAAGTATCCAGCAGTTGATCGATGCGGCCGCAGAACGGCATGAAGCCGGCACCCGCGCTGAGAGTCCTCCCCCACGCCGAGAGCACGCCGCGACATCCAGGTCACCGACTGCGAGCGGCGCTCGCGCAAGGAAAGACAAGAAGCCGGCTGCTAGCCGCAGCCGGACTTGAATCACCATCGAGCGCGACGCGGAAGGCCTCCCTCGAGCAGTAGAGCGCCAAGGCAATCCGCCTCCTCCCCCGCCTCGGCGGGAGAGATACCCCACCCCGCCGCCTGTCACACATCCGACTCTCGGTGGCCGACTAGGCCACCGCGAAGGAGTCGGCGAGAACGACGCCCGCCACCGGATCGACCGCCTAGCTCGATCCCTGGCGCTAGAAGAAGAAGACGATGTCGGCCTGCCATGCTTTGGCCCCCGCATCCGCGACGAGCCCTTACCCAAAGGGTTTTCGCTCCCCAGAGACACGCCCAAGTACAACGGCTCTGTGAAGCTGGAAGATTGGCTCATCGACTACTCTACCGCTGTCAGCATTGCGAACGGCAACAGGCGCGTAGCCGTGAAGTACGTCCCTCTCATGCTGCAAGGCACGGCACGCACCTGGCTCAACAACCTCAAGCCCTACAGCATCAACAGCTGGCTGGACTTCACGGAAGTCTTCGTCCGCAACTTCACCAGCACGTACAAGCGGCCTCCCAAGCCCCGCCAGCTCTCCCCATGCGTCCAAGGTCCCAGCGAGTCGACCCGCGACTACCTCACGCGGTGGGCCGAGCTCCGCAACTCCTGCGAGGGGGTGCATGAGGTGCAAGCCATCGAATACTTCACCGCCGGGTGCCGAGAAGTACGCCACCCTCTGCGATGAGCCGGCTACCCTCGACGAGCTGCTGGTCATTGCAGACAAGTACGCCACCGCCGAGTCCTCGATGAAGACCGAGCTCCGAGTGGACGCCTCTGGGAAGGTGCT
Source organism: Aegilops tauschii subsp. strangulata (assembly GCF_002575655.3). Lineage (NCBI taxonomy): Eukaryota > Viridiplantae > Streptophyta > Magnoliopsida > Poales > Poaceae > Aegilops > Aegilops tauschii. The sequence continues at coordinate 403,800,298 of NC_053035.3, forward strand.
CGCTCCGACTCCCAAGACGCCGGCTGGCGACTCCAATCGGCGCCCCTACCAGAATGACCACAAGCGCAAGGCCCCTATGCCGCCTTCTTCCAGTCGGCAGGTGGCCACAGTCGAAGACGAGCAGCCCGAAGGGCGGCCCGCTCCCAAGAAGAAGTGCGGCAGGCCGGCTTGGCAGCCGGCCTTCTCCTACGAGCAGACTCTCGATGCCCCCTACAAGTTCCACAGCGGCGCGAAGCCATCCAACCACACGACCCGAAAGTGCCACTGGCTCACCCGGATCTCCAAGGGCGAGGGGCTGGTGCCGCCTCCGCCTCCCGGCCCGCCGCCTCCAGCCCCCCTGCAGTCGGCAGCTTGACCAGCAGTCGGAGCCATTCAAGATGAGCTCCCTGATGAGCACACCGCCTACGTCATCTTCACAAGCCAGGTTGAAGACAAGCGCAGCCGGCGCCGACAGCGCCATGAGGTCAACGCAGTCGCCTCCAGCAGCCCCGAGTCCATGCATTGGTCCGAAAGGCCTATCAATTGGAGCCGGGCCGATCACCCAGAGGTGATCCCTCCCCTGGCTCCTACGCATTGGTGTTCGATGTCACCCTTGGAACAGAGAGGCGGGCTGCCCGATTCTCCTGCGTTCTGATTGATGGCGGAAGCAGTATCAACATACTGTACCGCGACACCATGGAGAAGTTGAACCTCAAGGCAAAGCAGCTCATGACAAGCCGGGCCGTTTTCCATGGCATCGTACCCGGCCTGTCATGTTCCCCGATCGGCAAGATCAAGATGGATCTTCTCTTCGGAGACAAGGATCACTTTCGCCGAGAAGCGATCTGGTTCGAAGTAGTGGATCTGGAAAGCCCTTACCACGCTTTGCTCGGCCGACCTGCTCTGGCCAAGTTCATGGCTGTGCCCCACTACGCCTACCTGAAGATGAAGATGCCGAGCTCAAAGGGGATCATTAGAGTGGCCGCCAACTACAAGAAGTCCATCGAGTGCGCTGCAGCCAGCAGCCGACTGGCCGAGTCCCTCGTAGTGGCAGAAGAGAAGAAGATGCTGGATCGAGTTATGGCCATGGCCGGAAAGCAGCCGGCCTTGTCCCCCAACCCCAAGGAATATGATGCGCGGGGCTCCTTCCAGCCGTCCAAGGAGACGAAGAAGATACCTCTGGACCCGGAGAACCCGGAGAGGTTTGTAGTCATTGGTGCAAACCTGGACAGTAAATAGGAAGGCGAGCTCGTCGACTTCCTCCGTGAGAATCGAGACATCTTTGCATGGTCCCCAAAGGACATGCCAGGTGTTCCGAAAGATTTCGCCGAGCACAAGTTACACGTCCGAGCCGACGCGAAGCCGGTGAAGCAGCCCCTCCGCAGACTGTCAGAAGAGAAGAGAAGAATCGTAGGAGAAGAGATAGCCCGGCTCCTTGCCACCGGCTTTATTATGGAAGTGTTTTTCCCAAAGTGGCTTGCCAACCCAGTCTTAGTGTTGAAGAAGAAAAACAAATGGCGTATGTGTATAGACTACACTAGCCTCAACAAGGCCTGCCCCAAAGATCCGTTCGCTTTGCCATGGATTGATCAAGTGATAGACTCCACAGCCGGATGCGAGCTGTTGAGTTTCTTGGATGCCTACTCAGGATACCACCAGATTAAATTGGACCCAGCAGACCGCCTGAAGACCGCCTTCATCACACCATTCGGAGCTTTCTGTTACCTGACTATGACATTCGGCTTGAGGAATGCCGGTGCCACTTTTCAGCGTTGCATGCAGAAATGCCTCCTCAAGCAACTCGGCAGAAATGCCCATGTCTACGTGGACGATATTATGGTGAAGACAGAAAAGCGCGGCACCCTGCTGGAAGACCTCAAAGAAACATTTGCCAACTTGTGCCGATTCCAGATCAAGCTCAACCCCGAGAAATGCGTGTTCGGAGTACCAGCCAGCCAGCTTCTAGACTTTCTGGTCCCCGAACGCGGCATTGAGTGCAACCCTGTGAAGATCAAGGCCATTGAGAGAATGGAGATTCCCACCAAGTTGCGAGACGTACAGAAGTTTACTTGGTGCCTGGCCTCCCTAAACCACTTTATTAGCCGGCTAGGAGAGAAGGCTCTCCCCCTGTACCGACTCATGAAGAAAGCCACTCATTTCGAGTGGAATGACCAAGCAGACCAAGCCTTCCAAGAGTTGAAAAACATGCTGACCACTCCACCTGTCCTGGTGGCGCCGACTGAGAAGGAGCCCATGCTCCTCTACATTGCCGCAACTAGCCGAGTGGTCAGTACAGTCATCGTGGTCCAGCGCCTAGAAGAAGGCCGAGCCCAGATAGTCCAGAGGCCGGTTTATTATCTAAGCGAAGTACTATCCAGCTCAACGCAAAACTACCCACACTACCAGAAGATGTGCTATGGAGTGTACTTCGCCGCCAAGAAGCTAAAGCCCTACTTTCAAGAGCATCCCATCACGGTCGTATGCACCGCCCCGCTTGCCGAGATCATAGGCAGCCGGGATGCATCCGGCCGGGTGGCTAAATGGGCCATTGCGCTGGCACCTTACACAATCTTCTACCAGCCCCGCGCCGCCATCAAGTCCCAAGCATTGGCCGACTTCCTCGTCGACTGGGCCGAGACCCAGTACCTACCGCCGGCTCCCGACTCTACTCATTGGCGGATGCACTTCGATGGGTCCAAGATGCGCACCTGCTTGGGAGCCGGCATCGTCCTCACCTCTCCCAAAGGCGACAAGCTCAGATACACGCTGCAAATCCACTTTGCCGCCTCCAACAACATGGCTGAATACGAGGCGCTCATACACGGGCTCCGGCTAGCCAAAGAGCTCGGCATACACCGAATCCTGTGTTATGGCGACTCAGACTTGGTGGTCCAGCAGTCATCTCGCGACTGGGACGCCAAGGATGCAAACATGGCGAGCTATCGATTCCTCGTCCAGCAGATTAGTGGATACTTTGAAGGGTGCGAGTTCCTTCACGTGCCACGGCCGACAACGACCAAGCAGATGCCCTGGCACGAATCGGCTCCACCCGACAGGCTATACCAACCGGTGTCTCTCTCCAGCGCCTCCTCAAACCGTCCATCAAGCCGTCTCCAGAATCGGACTCTATCTTCGTACCGCCCGCCCCCGATGCAGCCGGATCCGTCTGGAGGAACCCAGCAGGCGGCTCGGGGACTTCGACAAGCGGCCTGGGGACTTCCGTAGTCACACCCGGCTCGGGGACTTCAGAACCCGGCCCGGGGACTACAGCAGTCGGCTCAGGGACTGCAGCGGCACAAGAAGCGGCGGCTGACTCCAACTCTCCACCACCCAACCCACCCACCCGAGTCACAGTGATCGTACTAACAGTAGAAGAAGTCACAGCTCCATCATGGGCCCAGCCCATCCTCAACTTCCTAGTCAACAGAGAGCTGCGGACTGATGAGATCTCGGCAAGACTAGTGCAACGCCGAGCCGGAGCATATGCAATAATAAACAGAGAACTTGTCAAGCGCAGCGTCACTTGGGTCTTCCAGCACTGCGTCGAGCCAGAGAAGGGTATAGCAATCCTCAAGGATATCCACCAAGGCGAATGCGGCCACCACGCAGCCTCAAGATCACTTGTGGCCAAAGCTTTCCGCCATGGTTTCTTCTGGCCGACTGCTTTGGAAGATGCCAAAGAGATAGTCAAGTGCTGCAAAGGATGCCAAGTCTTCAGTTCCAAGCAACACCTGCCGGCTTCTGCACTCAAGACCATCCCCCTCACCTGGCCCTTTGCCGTCTGGGGGCTGGACATGGTGGGCCCATTCAAGACAGCCCGCGGCGGCTTGACACATCTGCTTGTCGCCGTGGACAAATTTACCAAGTGGATCCAAGCGAAGCCGATCAAGAAGCTGAATGGGCCGACTGCCATGACATTTATTGCCGACATCACTACTCGGTATGGCGTGCCGCACAGCATCATCACCGACAACGGCACAAACTTTGCCAAAGGAGCACTGGCACGTTTCTGCGCGACACAAGGCATCCGACTGGACTTAGCATCCGTTGCCCACCCGCAGTCAAACGGCCAGGTCGAGCGAGCAAACGGCCTCATCCTCTCCGGCATCAAGCCCCGCCTGGTCGTACCACTGGACCGCTCGGCCGGCTGCTGCCTCGACGAGCTGCTGGCTGTCCTCTGGAGTCTGCGTACTACCCCAAACAAGTCAACCGGCTTCACTCTGTTCTTCCTTGTATATCGTGCCGAGGCTGTCATCCCGACTGACATCGAGTTCGACTCGCCTCGGGTCACCATGTACACGAAGGTGGAGGCCAAGGAAGCGCGAGAGGACAGCGTCGACCTGCTGGAAGAAGGCCGGCTGTTAGCACTCAGCCGGTCCTCCATCAACCAGCAGGGTTTGCGCCGTTACCACAACCGGAAGGTCAAGCCAAGATCCTTCCAAGAGGGCGACCTTGTGCTTCGGCTGATCCAGCGAACAGCCGGCCAGCACAAGCTCTCGGCCCCTTGGGAAGGCCCTTTCGTCATCATCAAGGCACTAGGCAACGACTCCTACTACTTGATCGATGCACAAAAACCAAGAGCACGCAAGAGGGATGATTCTGGCAAGGATTCGGAGTGACCATGGAACGCAAACCTCCTGAGGAGATTTTACAGTTGAAAGCAGTATGTATCATGCTACCGTTTTTATTAAATATGAGACAAACGGGCCCCCCGAGGAGCACTCGGGGACTGCCCTCCTTTATCTATGCATGACGAGTGTCATACTCATGAATGTATTATTACATTTGATTTTCTGGCTGGCACCGGGTTCGACTAGTCGGCCCGGGGACTGGCCGCCTTAAGTTATATTAAAAGTTCTACCTCAAGTATGACAAGAAGTGTGCCGGCACCCGAGCCCTCTCTTGTTGAAAGTCGCAGCTCGAAGAACCGACTGTCCGACTGGCAAGAGCCAAAGGCGGAAAGGATGCCCACACGAAAAACGGCTAAGGACTAACGAACTTATATAACGCAAAGACGGCCTCCAACCACGCCTGCCAGCCTCCCAGTCACTTCGCTATAATCCAACAAAGCTAGAGTACTTGCCCTCCCAACTGGCCAAGCACTTCCCCAGCCACAGATTACAGAGCAGCTGTCCGGCTGGGAAGGCGGCAACCAAGGGAGGGCGGCAAAGGAAACAGCCGAAGGATGAAAAACAAAGAACAAGGGAAAGCCAAACGCATGCATAATTATATTTACACATAAGGCCCCCAACAGGCCGGCAGTCAATATAGTTCGAATACACCCCCAGTGGGTGGAAGTGTGCAAACTTAACAAAATACTGTTCCAAGAATGGTGAAACAGGAAAGTAGAGGCAGCAGACTAGACTAAGGGTGCAGCAGGGGAGTTGGGTTGGTCGGTGGAGACGGCGCCGCCGGCTGGAGGAGTGGCCGGCTGGCGGGTCTCGGCTCGATCATTGCCGGCTGTAGGCGGTGCACCCGCGCGGGCCTTGTTGCTGGAGGCACGGTCAAGCTAAGGCTGACTCGCCACTCCACCATCTGGCGCGGCGTCTTCACCCTCCTCCTCCTCCTCCTCCTCGCCCTCGTCGCTGGAGTCGATCTCCTCCGCCGAGTCCTCGCCGTCTGCCGGGTTCAGCCCGAACCACTCCTCCGGCTGGGCAACGCCATTGTCGTCCACCTCGGGAGCGAAGGCGCTGGTGTCGGTGTAGTCGGCAATCACTGAAGCCCGCTAGATGATAGCCGGCCACGCTGGCTCCAGCTCCGTGTCGGCCTCCTGCCGCCAGGTGGCCAGCTGGTCCAGACTCAGCTCGGGATACCAGGCCTTGGTGAACTCCAGCGCCCGCCTAGCGCTGGACCGAGCCGCAGAAGCCTTCCAGGCCTCGAAGCGGCCGACCGCCACCTCCAGCCAGTCGCCAGTCCGATTGGGGGTGCGGGGAATCACCTCACCAGGCCAGCGAGCGGCCAACACCTGCGCCCCAACACGCTGAAGCCGGCGGAGCATGCGACGAGCCGGCTGGAGGCGGGTCTGAATTGCCAAGAGCTGCTCCTCCAGCGACCGGCGAGCGTTCGACGCGATCTTGGCGCCAGCCTGCCTTCGTGCCTCGCGATGGGCCTCGACGACCTGGTTGGCGGCGGTAGAGTAACCAGGGAAGTACTCTGCGCAAGAAAGAAAGAGAAAGAAGAGAAAAACACCAAGTCAAAAAATGAGCCAAACTGCAAGCGGCAAGCAAGGACGAAGAAGAAGGCGGCCTACCGTCAACCAAGTCTTCGATCTGGCTATAGCCGTTGATGAGCGTCTACTGTGTTCCGGCCCAGCTGCCCGCCTCTGTCTCATACTCGGCTTGGAGGGCGGCCTCGCTGTCCTGCACCGTCTTCAGGGCCGCCTTGTGGCTCTTCTCTCCTGGTCGGCCAACCTCTTGGCCAGGCGGTCACGCTCCTGTGCCAAGGCATCAAACTCAGCCTCCTTAGCACGGAGGGCGGCCTGAGCCCCGCCCAGCTGCTCCCTCAGACTGGCGTTGGCCGCTGCAGGGATGGCAGCAAAGAAAGCAGCAATAAGGAAGAAGTCGTCGAGGAAGATCCGACCCGACTGCTCAGCAGTCGGCCCGAATCTCGGGGACTACACCCAGTGGGTGCGCTGACGCGCCCCCACGTGAGATAAAAGACGAAGCACTCACCCCGGCTCTTAGATAGATCAGCATTCTTCTGGGTCCGCTCCCGAGCCTGGGAGTTGAATGCAGCGGCCCGGAGGTTGAGGTAGTCCTGCAAGTCAGGCAGAGGAGCGAATGAGAACAAGATAGGAAAACAAAGCCCGCTAAGAAGTTCCAAGCCGCCTGCTCAGCAGCCGACTCGGAACTCGGGGACTACACCCAGTTGGTGCGCTGACGCGCCCCCACGGAAAAAACCAAGATCAAAAAAGCAAAAATAGGAAGACTATCCCGAATGGCTGCATGCGTCGCAAGGAACTCGTCATTGTATTTCCTCAGCGCCGTAGCCTGGGACTGAAGCCGGTTCCGGACATCCTGCACTGCCACGTTCACCACAGCCGTCCCTCCGCCCGGCGTCCACCCCGAGCCGGCGCTGGCCGCCTCCATGTCCTGGGCCGACGAGCTGAAGCCCGCGGCCTTCTGTGGGTCCGATGCGGCCTTCCCCGTGCGCTGGCGCGATGGCGACTGGACCACCAGATCCGTCCACGCGGCCGGCTCACCCCCGGCCGATTGCGCAGGCGGCACGTTAGGCCGGCCGCCTTGGGTCGCCCCAGTCGGCGGGGCCGGTGCCGCCTCCCTCTCCGGGACGATGACGTCGTCCTCCCTCTCCAATCCCGGCTGGCCCCCGTCGGCTTCCTCTAGCGGGGGCTCTGGGGCCTCGGGCGCCGCGACGCGCAAAGGCGTGACGAGCAAGGCCCCCTCCGCTGTTGCCGCGGCCGCAGCCTCTGCTTGGGCCTTGGCCACTGCGTCGGCAAGCGCCTTCGCCGCCTCCTCCTCCTGTGCCGCCTTGGCGGCAGCCACCCTCAACTCCTCTGCCTCCCGCTCCTCCCGCGCCTCCCGCGCGTTTCGCTCCGTCGCCGCCTGAAGCTCGGCGTGGGGGTCCACGCGGCGGGTGCTCCCGGATCCTCCCGACGATCCAACGACGGAGGCGGCAGCAACCCGCTCGAGCGAAAGCGGAGCCCTGATTTTTTGAGAAAGGGCAAGGATTCAGAAATCACCAAGAATAGAAGAAAGAATGTACAAATGAATATACACTTACGCCGACACCATCCGCGGCTGCTTCACCACCTTGCGGAAGCGGGCCGCCTTCGCGGCCGCCTCATCCCGCCTGGTCGCCGCCGCCCCACCCTTGGGCTTCTTCGGCCGGCTGCCGAACAAGCCGATGCAACACGGCGCTTCTGCCCGCCGCCCCGAGCAGGCGGCGCGGCGGATGAACCTGCGTCGTGGCCGGACGCCGGCTGGCGGCGTGGGACGATTTCCGCCTCGTCGTCATCCGGCCAGTCGTCGAAACTGGCTCCCAGCCCGGAGCCGCCTGCTTCACCACCGGCTTCGCCGCCACCCGCCTCGGTGTTGTCGTCCATGGCGGCCGCCCCCAAGTCGTGGTCCTCCAGGTCATGCTCCGCCCGGTCGGGAAGGAATCGGCGCTCCGCCTCAGACCCGGCTGTAGGTCGAAGGAGAGGGCTCTGCCAAGGCGTGCCGACTGGTCAGAGACGGCCAGAAGGAACTCGGCGACAAAACTAAGAGAAGAAAAGGAAGAAGAGACATACCGTGGGCGGAGGATGTGCACGGGAATATGGCTCCTTGCCAAACCGCCACTCTGCGGAGAGCTTGCAGTTTGCAAGGTAATTCACCATATGGGCCACCTCGTCGTGCGGCATGTCCTTGGTGCACATCCGACTTGGATCGAGCTGGCCGAGTGGGAAGAACTCCCCCCAGAGCTCGAGGGTGGGGAGAATGCCAAGAAAGCCTTCACACAAGGTGATGAAGGCGGACACCAGCACCACCGTGTTCGGGGTGAGGTGGTGCGGCTGGAGTTGATAGAAGTCGAGGAAGGAGCGGCAGAAAGCGCTCGCCGGCAAGCCGATGCCGCACAGGAAGTGCGAGTGGAAGACTACCCGCTCACCCTCCTCCGGCTCCGGCGTGATCTCCTTCGCAGGCGCGAGACGGATCCGCACCTGGTCCGCGCCGGGCAACTGCCGCGTATTGCGGAGGAACTCGATGTGGTCCATGTGGACGTTGGAGCCATCCCAGTCCCCGCCGTACTGCATGGTGGCGAGAAGCTAGCGAGGAAGAGTGCGGTGGCGGAGAAAGCACGGCCCTGCAGCGGCAAAGCTGCGGGGCGGAGTGAAGAATGGTGGGACGGCGCGGCGGCGAGGCGCTGCGGCAAGGGAAAGCAGGAGGAAGAAGATGGCGGAGAGGAGAGGAGCGTGCGAGCGTCTGCCGCTTCCCCTCCTCCCCCTACTTATAGCCTCGTGCGGCTAAGCCGAGGAGGCGAGGCGTGGGGAGGAACGTGGGATTAACTGCGCCCACAACCCCACGTCCCACGATTATTGCGCCCTAACGGCATGCGGAAACCGCCGCCGGAAGACGTGCGGACGGCTTTGGGCCGCAAAGAATCCGCGCCTGGGCCTAGGCATAGGAGTGGTGGGCCCTCGGCCTGCGGCGACGTCTTGTCGCGTGCGTGGGTTGGCATGCTCTTTTCAGCCAAGGGACGCCACGTGGTTCGCAGGCGGCGAGCGGCCGGCCCGCGGCCCGGCGCATGCGCCAACAGACTCCCGCCTTCCGACTTTAAAAATTTCGCCAAGACGGCACGCCCAACCGAAGCCGGCTCCCAGCTGCTGGCTCGTCAAGATAAGAAGCTGACCAAGCTTCTCGACCTCCTCTCAACCTCGAAGCCCAACCAGCTTCGGGAACTACTGTCGGAGTAAATGGCCACGGGTAGCCATACTGACTCCACCTGGCTCTTCGAAAAATTAACAGGCCATTCAAGCCTTGAAGCATACAAAGTGTAGGGCCACCTTCCCCCAGCCGGCCCTGAGAGGACCGACTCCCAAAAGCCGGCCCTGAGAGGACTGACTCCCAGAAGCCGGCCATGAAGAAAGTCGGTTCCCAGGAGCCGGCCATGAAGAAAGTCGGCTCCCAGGAGCCGGCCATGAAGAAATCCGGCCCCCAGGAGCCGGCCAAGATTGCACCCACTAAGACTGTACCCACGTAACGGCGATAGGATGGGGCGTGGCCGCGGAACAGCCCACTACCCCCGAATCCCGGAACATGCATGGCCACAGGGCGCTGTACGGGCCAGCCATCCCCCGTCCGGCGCGGCACTGTAGCCGTATTGCCCTGATGTCACCCACGACAGGTGCCAGTACGACCCGTGGGCAGTGGGCCCCTTTGCCAAAGAGACATCTGAAGGCGGCCTGGCCTCCTATAGTCGGCCAGGGATGTTGACAGCTTCCAATAGCCAGCAACCTCCCTCCCTCGAAGCATGCGCCCCATTAAGGAGACAAGACGAGGTGAGGCTACAGTGAGAGCTCGCAAGGCGGTGACACTGTAGCCACGCTTACCTCGACAAAGCCCTCATCATCAGAGGCGAGGCAACAGTAACCAGCCGCCGACAAAGCCCCCAAGCAGTGGGGCCGGCCTGCCGGCCAAGAGGCCGGCAGCTGGGGGGACCCACCAGTCGGCGGGCCCCAATGACCAGCGGAGAAGCCGGCGAGCATAGACACTGACGGCTGGGACCCGCGCCTAGCCGGATTACCATTGTACCCCTGGGGGGTAGGCCTATATAAACCCCCCGGGACACCCATGCAAAGAGGGATCTCATAGAATTCCACACACCACATAGAGAGAAAAGGAGAGCTAGCCTTGCCCTTCTTCTTCCTCTAGCCAAACAGCTCAAGGAGCACTTGTAGCTACTTGTATTGATCTAGTGATCATGCGTTGACCCCGCAGAGCAGGACTAGGGGTGTTATCTCCACGGAGAGCCCCGAACCTGGGTAAGATCCGCCGGCGTGCATGTCTTCGCCTCATCTGTTTCCAGGCACCGGCGATGTTTTACTGACTCCCACAATGATAAGCCACCCGTTGGCATATGTCGCACCCACCACCCGACATCCAGATTAGTAAACAGATCTTCTTTCTTTCGTAGTTTGAGTTTCGTTGCTTCGTTTGGTTTGATTCTTTTTGCAAACCGGAGTTCTTAAGTTGAACTTTCTGGTTAGACTTCTTATTTGAGTTTTACCCATGCTTCTAGTTGAGTGCTTATTGTATGCTTGTTTGTTTGCGATAGAGTACCCGGAGTGCGAAGCGTGCTACTACGAGTCTCTAGGTTTCACGGATCATTAGCAAGGCAAGTAAAACTTTGATCATACCCTTTTACTACCCAGTTTTACTGCATTAGATCAATCCTCAAACAATTGCATGGTTAGGATCTGATTAACTTGTGGGTTTTGAGAAGAAGATGAGGTAGTACCTATTACCTGTTTTATTATCAAACCCTTGGGAGTTACTTCTACGTTGCTTATATTGCTATGCTATGCTCGTAGACGTGGATTGGGTTTGAGAATATTCATTACATATGTGAGTTATTAATTAATCATTCAACTTAAGGTGGCAACTTAAATTCACATCTGGGTGGATTGCTTGTGGGCACCTGGAGAATCCAGTGTTGTCCTAGGATATCCCGGAGGACCCGTGTGATCATCCTACGGCCCGCCACCTAGGCTCAAAGGGATCATAAGATTATTCATGCTAGAAACTTCCGTGTGCAGCTACAAGCCATTATGGGCTTTGGCATAGTTGAGTAAGTTGTGTGAAACTCTCGAAGAGGTAGACTAGCAGATGTAGTGGGTTGTACGTGGTACTATCTATCCACAGTAGAGAGTTAATGCTTCAGAAAGACTGTGTCTCGAATCTCCGACCATGGATGTATTCGAGTCTTGTGGGGAAAAGTGCGCAAACCTCTGCAGATTGTATAAACTAATCATGGTTAGCCGTGTCCCCAGTTATGGACATCTTGAGTATCTGGTTCTTGGATTATCATGTTGATCTCATCACTCTAAATATAATTTGATTGGGTTTAATGATGATGTTTAATTGGGATTGAGTTGGAGGAACCTTCTCAATGTTTAACAACTACCATGATAGTTAAACAAATTTATTCCTTTGTTGTAGGGAAAAATTGGCTTTTCGCAAAAACATATTAACCATACAGCCTCCACCAGCCAAATATGCATGTAGTGATAGCATTAATTCTGTTCATTACTCTTGTGTTACCTTGCCAGCATATTCCATGTGCTGACCCGTTTCGGGCTGCAACGTTCATGTTGCAGACTTTTCAGACGACGAGTAAGGAGCCATAGGTCGTTGTCTTTCACTCAGTGATGCCATTGGAGTTGATGGACTCACTTTATCTTCCAAGCCTTCCGCTGTTATCGTATTAGATGGCTTTAAGCCATATTTATAGTAATAAGTTCTCTTCTGAGACATTCGATGTAATAATTGTGTGATTGCTACTTTGTTATAAATCCTCAAGTACTGTGCGTGTCAGCATTACCGATCCAGGGATGACACTGATGCACAGAGATCAGACTGTTTGAGGTTTGGTCGCTACAAGATGGTATGAGAGCACATGCTGACTGTAGGACACGACCACTAAGCTAAAACCCTAGATCACTACTCTCTTCTCATTTCTGACTCCTCTCCCTTTTCTACTCTTTAGGATGGCGGATGCAAGGAACAAGTTCACTCAACCGGATGAAGATACGCCTTTTGGACGACACTTGAAGGAAGTTACTAGATACCTGAACATCGGAACACCAAGCTTCACTGGGACCTACAACGCCACTTTACCACAAGAGGAGCCCTGGTTGATTCGAGTTCAAGTTCCAGGAAGGACGTTCATGCCAGTCACTGAGCCCATAGAGTTTTCCTTTGATGCACCACCCTGGAGTATACGCAAGAGCATGGCAGCCCACATCACCATGGGACGCATTGGAGAAGTTTATCACAAGGATCTCAAGGATACTATCTACCAGATTTGTGGGTGCCGAGATGAGCAATGGGAGATGATCAGCACCAGGAAAGATAGGTCCATTGCAGCTTTCATCCAGGAGTTAAATCAGCACATTCGTCGCTAGGAGAACCAGATGTGCGCAGGCATGATAGATCTGAAGAAGGCAATGACTAGGATCACGGAGCTGGAGGAAGAACTCAAGTCTACACGCAACGGATACGAGGAGGAAATGACGATACTAGTGGAGAAGAATGACGATCTGACAAGGAAGCTAGGAGTATTCATGGGAGACCCCGCGCCAGGAGGAGAAGACGACGATTCCTCTTGCCCGGAGAACTACATCATCATCGACGACACCGACTCGGACCCCAACGATAGCGACGATGACTTTGTTGATGAAGCTGGAGCAGATATTATGGAGTCTTCCACGGATTAATTTTCTAGTCGACCACCATATCAGTAGCAGTATTTCCCCATGTATATAGATTAGACCGAGCACTTTTGTAACGATAGTTAGACCGATTGTATGCCCTTGTTTGAATTGATTGAAGTGAATTGATTGTGTTTGTCTCATGTGCATATGGGTATTGCTTTCTGACTAGACCTCATTCTATTCTAATCGCTTCCCTCTAAACCCATAGATGCCTTCGAGACGTGACCCCGGATTTACATTCCCACCGGAGCTCACTCAGTTGATCCAGCAGCAGAACGCCTTGATGCAGTTGTTAGTTCAGAACCAAGGCAACAACAACAACAACAACAACAACAACAACAACAACAACAACAACAACCCACCACCACCTCAAGTTGACAACTTAGCCTGTTTTCTGAGGTTGCAGCCGTCGGTGTTTAACAGTAGCACCGAGCCGATAGTTGCAGATGATTGGCTCCGCAAGATTGGAAGGGAGTAGGCCACTGCAGGATGCACAAATGCTGAGAAGGTGCGTTTTGCCGCGCACCAATTGGATGGACCAACAGCCTCATGGTCGGAGAATTACACATCCACTTTTCCTGTAGCCAATGTCACTTGGGAGCAGTTTCAGCAAGCATTCTGTACCGCCCATGTATCAGCAGGAGCTATGGCCATGAAGAAGCGCGAGTTTTGCAACTTACGCCAAGGAGGACGCACCGTTGGCCAGTATGTGGATGACTTTAGTAAGCTAGCACGTTATGCCCCAGATGACATTACCACAGATGCCGCCAAGCAGGAGATGTTTCTGGAAGGACTGAATGATGAGCTAAGCATGCAGTTGATGGTAGCAACTTTCACTAACTACCAAGAGTTGGTAGATAGAGCTCTCATGATTGAAGGGAAGCAGCAGCAGATTGACCACCGCAAGAGGAAGTATGGACAAGGGAAATACAATTCTGGAGCTCAGGAGAGACCCTGTTTTACCCCGAACTCGGGAGGGCCCCTTCAACATAACCATGGACGTCAGAACCACAATGGAGGGATTCTGCACAACCATAGTGGCCCCAGGAATGGGAATGGTACTAGAGGAAGCAACGGCCAAAACCGTACCAACCCAGCAACGCCCGCCAAGAAGGATCTAAGTCACATTACTTGCTTCAAGTGCAGGAAGAATGGACATTATGCCACGGAATGTTCTGAAGCAAAGAATGGGAATGGCAATGGAAGCTCTGGGAAGAAGCCCAACCCTTTCAACAGGGGACAAGTAAACCACGTGAACATGGAGGAGGTTGAAGCGCAACCGGATGCAGTAATAGATAAGTTTATGATTAAGTCATTTACTGCAATCGTTCTTTTTGATACTTGTGCATCGCATTCATACATATCAAGGGGATTTGTGGAAAAGTTTAAACTGCCAACCCAAGCCCTTAGGACGCCCATGTTAGTAACCTCGCCAGGAGCAGAGTATATGGCTAGCCTATGGTGTGATCGATTACCATTAAGGATTGGTAGCTACATGTTCCCCTGAGACCTAATAGTATTGGAGTCACAAGGACTGGATGTGATATTAGGCATGGATTGGTTATCAAAGTATGGAGGGAACATTGATTGCGTCAGTAAGTCGATTTTGCTTACCACCCCAGAAGGAAGAAGGATCAAGTATGTAGCTCGGCATGTGCCGAATAGGACTCAAGTGAATTCCTTATCAGGAGTTGTACAGGAGGAAGTACCAGTGGTGAAGGATTTCCCGGATGTATTTCCAGAAGAGTTGCCAGGCATGCCACCGAATAGAGACATTGAATTTTTGATCGAGCTTTTGCCAGGCACGGGGCCAATATCTAAGAGACCGTATAGGATGTCCGCTAATGATTTAGAGGAAATTAAGAAGCAGATTAAGGAGTTACTGGATAAAGGCTATATTCGCCCAAGCTCGTCACCTTGGGGATCACCAGTACTTCTAGTGGAGAAGAAGGATGGATCGTTGAGGATGGTTGTTGATTATCGAGGATTGAATGAAGTAACGATCAAGAACAAGTACCCACTGCCAATAATAAATGACTTGTTTGACCAACTACAAGGAGCTAAGGTGTTTTCCAATATCGATCTTCGATCAAGGTACCACCAGCTGAAGATTCGAGAGCAGGATATACCTAAGACAGCTTTTACCACAAGGTACGGGCTATATGAGTATACCATTATGTCATTGGTTTGACTAACGCACCTGCCTACTTTATGAACATGATGAACAAGGTGTTTATGGAGTTTTTGGATAAGTTCTTCGTGGTGTTCATCGATGATATTCTGGTCTACTCGAAGAATGAAGAGGAACATAAGGAGCATTTGCGTTTGGTACTTGGGAAGCTCAGAGAACATCAGCTATATGCCAATTTCGGCAAGTGTAAGTTTTGGTTGAAGGAAGTTGGATTCCTCGGACATGTTATATCCGGAGAAGGAATAGCCGTAGACCCTACCAAGGTCATCACTGTGACAAATTGGGAAGCACCCACGTCAGTTGGAGAGATCCGTAGTTTTCTTGGACTCGCAGGATACTACAGGAGGTTCATTGAGAATTTCTCAAAGATTGCAAAGCCCATGACGGCGTTGTTGAAGAAGGACACTAAGTTCAAATGCACTGAGGAATGTGAGGCCAGTTTTCAGGAGTTGAAGAAACCCTTGGTTACCGCTCCAGTGTTGATTCTCCCAGATCAACGCAAGGATTACCAGGTGTATTGCGACGCTTCTCATCGAGGACTTGGAGCAGTGCTTATGCAGGAAGGAAGAGTTGTTTCTTATGCCTCACGACAGCTTAAACCCCATGAGTTGAATTATGCTACACATGACTTGGAGTTAGCAGCTGTAGTGCATGCACTGAAGACATGGAGACATTTTCTCATCGGAAACCATTGTGAGGTGTACACGGATCACAAGAGTTTGAAGTATATCTTCACGCAGAAGGAGTTGAATCTCAGGCAAAGGAGATGGTTAGAGCTCATTAAGGATTATGGTATGAAGTTGCATTATCATCCCGGAAAGGCTAACGTAGTGGCCGATGCGTTGAGTCGCCAGAGTCATGTCAATACAGTCATGACCGGAGAGTTACCAAAGGAGTTAGCAGAGGATCTTCATGAGCTATGTTTGGAAATAGTTCCGAGGGGTTATGTAGCAGTATTGGAGATTCAGTCTACTTTGATGGATAAGATCAGGGAAGCTCAGAAGACGGACAAGGAGATTGTCGAGATAAAAGAGAGGATGAGCAAAGGAAATGCTAAGGGATTTCGTGAGGACGAGCACGATACCCTATGGTTTGAGGACCGTGTTTATGTGCCAAATGATCCGGAGATCAGGAAGTTCATTCTGCAAGAGGCCCATGATTCGCCATATTCAATTCACCCAGGAAATACCAAGATTATCTGGATTTGAAAGATAGCTTCTGGTGGACCGGAATGAAGAAGGATATTGCTGTTGGGGAACGTAGTAATTTTTTAAAAAAATCCTACGCACACGCAAGATCATGGTGATGCATAGCAACGAGAGAGGAGAGTGTTGTCCACGTACCCTCGTAGACCGAAAGCGGAAGCGTTAGCACAATGCGGTTGATGTAGTCGTACGTCTTCACGATCTGACCGATCAAGTACCGAACGTACGGCACCTCCGAGTTCAGCACACATTCAGCTCGATGACCCCTCGAACTCCGATCCAGCCGAGCTTTGAGGGAGAGTTCCGTCAGCACGACAGCGTGGTGACGATGATGATGTTCTACCGACGCAGGGCTTCGCCTAAGCACCGCTACGACATTATCGAGGTGGACTATGGTGGAGGGGGGCACCGCACACGCCTAAGAGATCCAAGGGATCAATTGTTGTGTCTATGGGGTGCCCCCTGGACACGTATATAAAGGAGTGGAGGAGGGGGGGAGAGGGTCGGCCCCTATGGCGCGCCCTAGAGGAGTCCTACTCCCACCGGGAGTAGGATTCCCCCCTTCCAAGTAGTAGGAGTAGGAGTCAAGGAAAGGGAAGAGAGAAGAGAAGGAAGGAGGGGGCGCAGCCCCTCCCCTTAGTCCAATTCGGACTAGGCCTTGGGGGGCGCACAGCCTCTCCTCTCTCTTTCCCCTAAATCCCAATAAGGCCCATATACTCCCCGGCAAATTCCCATAACTCTCCGTTACTCCGAAAAATACCCGAATCACTCGGAACCTTTCCGATGTCCGAATATAGTCATCCAATAAATCGATCTTTACGTCTCGACCATTTCGAGACTCCTCGTCATGTCCCCGATCTCAGCCGGGACTCCGAACTACCTTCGGTACATCAAAACACATAAACTCATAATACAAATCGTCACCGAACGTTAAGCGTGCGGACCCTACGGGTTCGAGTACTATGTAGACATGACCGAGACACGTCTCGAGTCAATAACCAATAACGGAACATGGATGCTCATATTCGCTCCTACATATTCTACGAAGATCTTTATCGGTCAAACCGCATAACAACATACATTGTTCCCTTTGTCATCGGTATGTTACTTGCCCGAGATTCGATCGTCGGTATCTCAATACCTAGTTCAATCTCGTTGCCGGCAAGTCTCTTTACTCGTTCCGTAATGATCATCCCGCAACTAACTCATTAGTCATATTGCTTGCACGGCTTATAGTGATGTGCATTACCGAGAGGGTCCAGAGATACCTCTCCTACAATCGGAGTGACAAATCCTAATCTCGAAATACGCCAACCCAACAAGTACCTTCGGAGACACCTGTAGAGTACCTTTATAATAACCCAGTTACATTGTGACATTTGGTAGCACACAAAGTGTTCCTCCGGTAAACGGGAGTTGCATAATCTCATAGTCATAGGAACATGTATAAGTCATGAAAAAAGCAATAGCAACATACTAAACGATCAAGTGCTAAGCTAACTGAATGGGTCAAGTCAATGACATCATTCTCCTAATGATGTGATCCCGTTAATTAAATGACAACTCATCTCTATGGCTAGGAAACATAACCATCTTTGATCAACGATCTAGTCAAGTAGAGGCATACTAGTGACACTCTGTTTGTCTATGTATTCACACATGTATTACATTTCCGGTTAATACAATTCTAGCATGAATAATGAACATTTATCATGAGAATAAGGAAATAAATAATAACTTTATTATTGCCTCTAGGGCATATTTCCTTCAATTGCGGAGTATGTAGCAGTTTGTGATGTATGTCAAAGAGTGAAGGCAGAACATCAGAAGCCAGATGTATTGTTACCGCCATTGCCGATACCCGAATGGAAGTGGGATAAACTAGGCATGGGTTTTATCACGGGATTTCCCAGGACTCGTTCAGGCTATGACTTGATATGGGTTGTAGTCGATCGTGTGACGAAGGTAGCTCATTTCATCCAAGTGAAGACCACTTACACCAGTGCTAAGTTGGCAAAGATTTACATGACCAGGATCGTATGTCTACATGGAGTTCCGAGGACCATTGTATCAGATAGAGGAACCCAGTTTACCTCAAAATTTTGGAATCAGTTGCATGAGACTTTGGGAACCAGGCTAGAGTTTAGTACAACCTTTCACCCACAGACGGATGGATAGAGTGAGAGAGTCAGTCAGATTCTGGAAGACATGTTGAGAGCTTGTGCGCTAGACTATGGATCTAGTTGGGACGACAACTTGCCTTATGCATAGTTCTCTTACAACAACAACAACTATCAAGCCAGTTTGAAGATGGCCCCTTTCGAAGCATTGTACGGAAGGAGGTGCAGGACACCGTTGTTGTGGGATGAAGTTTGATACCGTCAGTTGTTTGGACCAGATTTGATTAAAGAGTCTGAAGAGAAGGTTAAGTTGATACGCGATAGACTCAAGGTAGCCCAATCCAGGAAGAAGAGCTATGCGGATTCTAAAAGCAAGGAGACAGTTTACGAAGTCGGAGACAGAGTGTATCTTCGAGTATCACCACTTCGAGGAGTGAAGCGTTTTGGAGTTAAAGGAAAGTTAGCACCACGTTTTGTGGGACCATACAAAGTTTTGGAACGTATGGGAGAAGTTGCTTACAAGTTGGAATTGCCCGAAGGATTGTCAGGAGTTCACGATGTGTTCCACATTTCTCAGTTGAAGAAGTGCCACGCAGAGATGGCTGATATTCCTCTGAGAAATACATTGCCACCGGAAGTGATTCAGTTGGATAGCGATTTGACCTACGAGGAGAAACCAGTCAAGATTCTTGAGTTTGCCAGCCGTGTCACACGCAGTAAGTTTATCAAGTTCTGCAAAGTTCAGTGGAGCCACCATACCGAGGAGGAGGCCACCTACGGAAGGGTCACCCTCACATATTTTCTAGCCAACCCGAATCTCGAGGGCGAGATTCATCTTAAGGGGGGTAGGTTTGTAACATCCCAAATTTTCAATTTGGAATGTTATACATTAGATCATCATTGCATATCATATTTTATTGCATTTTGGTTTGATCCTAGAAATTCTACGCAACTCAAGGACCCACGGAGAGAGTTGGGGATTTCGTTATTTTCATAATTGAGTTTTCTCAAATTTTGAAAAGAGGATCGTTTGATTTTATTTATTTTTCGCTTCGAATATTTCTTTTCTGAAAAAAAAAGAGAGGGGATAAAATGACTTCCCGAAAATAAAGAAATATTGGAGATTTAATATTAAAATCAAATAAGATTGTATTCGGAGTTTTTATCGCTATTTTATATGAATTAGGAAAAATATGCGATTTTCAAATTTGCATTAGAAGCCCAAATAAATGTTCACCTAGTCTGTTAGATTTTTAGAGGACGAGGAAAATTTATTTTAGGATTTTTGGAGTCTGTTTAGTATTTCCTAAATTTGTTTTTCTGAGCGGAATATTTTTTTTTTAAAAAGTCAACTGACTTAGTCGGGCCGTAACCGACTAGGACTTCGCCTGGCCGGCCTCTTATAAGCCGCCACGCGCCGCCGCCACCGCCGCCGCTCGCTGCCACTGCTGCTGCCCGCCGCCGAGCCGCGCCGCCGCCCTGCCGCCCATCGGAGTTGCCGCCCCGCCCGCCGGAGTTGCCGCGCCGCCGTCGTCATGAACGCCGAGGTAGCCGCCGGTTGTTTTTTAACCGATCGGTTTTATTTCGAAAACCTAGATTCGTTTTTTTGTTTAGATCGGTTCTGTTTTTCCGTCGGTTTATTTATTTAGCGAACGCCAGTTCGTACATTCGTTTTAACGAACGGTTTTCACCCGTTAGCCGCACACAAAGAACGTTCGTTCGTTAGCCTGTTCGTCGGTTTTCTTTTTTCCAGGGTTTTCCCGCGATTATTTTCGATTGTGATTCGTGCCCTAATCTTCGTTCTAGTATAACTTTTCGCTCGTTTATCGGAATCAGGTGATTCAAGCGCCTAGATCTTTGTCTCGAAGCCCTCTTTCAGTTTAACCAACTTGAATAGGATTTTGCTTCTGAAAATTTTGACTTAAGTCCAGATTTGTAAATGGATCTTGTTTCTTTCGCAGTTTGAGTTTCGTTGCTTCGTCTGGTTTGATTCTTTTTGCAAACCAGAGTTATTAAGTTGAACTTTCTGGTTAGACTTCTTATTTGAGTTTTACCCATGCTTCTAGTTGAGTGCTTATTGTATGCTTGTTTGTTCGCGATAGAGTACTCGGAGTGCGAAGTGTGCTACTACGAGTCTCTAGGTTTCACTGATCATCAGCAAGGCAAGTAACACTTTGATCATACCCTTTTACTACCCAGTTTTACTGCATTAGATCAATCCTCAAACAATTACATGGTTAGGATCTGATTAACTTATGGGTTTTGGGAAGTAGATGAGGTAGTACCTATTACCTGTTTTATTATCAAACCCTTGGGAGTTACTTCTACGTTGCTTATATTGCTATGCTATGCTCGTAGACGTGGATTGGGTTTGAGAGTATTCATTACAGATGTGAGTTATTAATTAATCGTTCAACTTAAGGTGGCAACTTAAATTCACATCTTGGTGGATTGCTTGTGGGCACCTGGAGAATCCAGTGTTCTCCTAGGATATCTCGGAGGACCCGTGTGATCATCCTACGGCCCGCCACCCAGGCTCAAAGGGATCATAAGATTATTCATGCTAGAAACTTCCGTGTGCAGCCACAAGCCATTATGGGCTCTGGCATAGTTGAGTATGTTGCGTGAAGCTCTCGAAGAGGTAGACTAGCAGATGTAGTGGGTTGTAGGTGGTACTGTCTATCCACACTAGTGCAGAACCTGGCTTTAGCGCCGGTTCGTAAGGGCCTTCACTGCCGGTTCCACAACCGGCACTAAAGAGTGGGGACTAAAGGTCCCCCCCTTTAGTACCGGTTCATCACGAACCGGTGCTAAAGCGCCACCATGTGGCACGAGCAAGGCCCGGGTGCGTGCAGGACTTTAGTACCGGTTGGTAACACCAACCGATACTAAATGTTTGGGGGGTGTTTTGGTATTATTTTTTATTTTTCCTGTAATTTTGTGTTTTCAATTTAATTTTGTGATTATTTTAGTTGTTAAATCATTAGGTGAAAGTACCGCAGATAGTTTTGACTGGATGCATGTGGATCCTAGCTAGCTAATTAAGTGATCAAGTATATGCAATATCCATATTATACTTGATCACCTATAATTAAGTGATCAAGTATAATATGGATATGGCATATAGTTGATCACTTAGCTAGGATCCATCCAGCTTAAACTAATCTGCGATTTCTTTCATAAATGATATAATAACTCATCATCATCATCATATTAATATAAAAACTCTTGCATCATATCATCAATAACAGTATACTAGCTAGCTAAAAATCATCATAGTCGTCATTACCACTATTTAATCATCATAGTCATTACCGCTATCTAATCACCACCAACACTACCTTAAATAAAAAACATTCACTTGTACCAGAAGCAAGATATCATCGAGTTCAACATGGTCATGTTATTATAAGCGTTCATAACACCACAAAAGCAAATCACCCTTTGAGATTAAGTTCAGGACGAAGAACACAGACATGAGAGGACAAGTACTAAGAGCATGAACTAGTTAAATCACTCCTGCTGCTCTCTCTCAGGTAAAATAGCATAGAACATGTATAGCTCTCCTGATTCATCATACTGGAGCATGCAGATGAACCTGTCTCCTAATCGTGGGCTGCGCTTCTCATTGCTGCCCCCTAGTACTTCTCTGGGATCGTTAACAATTTTGCTCCAATCTTTCACTATTAAGCATTCATCGCTATTAGAAATCCTGAATGCACTCATGTGCAATGTAGGATATCTTGGCCGTAAGCTAACCATTGACATGTGACCTTTAGTCTCGATCCACTGAGGCACAACTGTCATCGGGAGTCCCTGTTAAAGAACATCATATAGTAATTAATATACTTAGCAATGAAAGTTTAGCAAAAAAATAATGTATGCAAAAGATGCACTGAGGACAAATAGTAAAAATCTTACCATCTTTCGTAAATAGATGTGACCGTAGTTCAATACGATCACTATTGGTCGCACGTTTTGAGTACTAACATTTGTAAGTGCAGGAAGAAAATTTGTCTTGATAGTATGAAGATCCTCAAGCCATGAAACATAATGACTTATCTCCTTGCAGTTTAGTTCAGCTCCGGGACAGTAGTAGGTCCTGTCTACCAAGCGCCGGACATGTTTGCTTGAATGGAAATAAGCTGTCAATAGAAATTTGTTGTCAACTATTTTTGAATAAAATTTGTCTTGACAGTATGAAGATCCTCAAGCCATGAAACATAATGACTTCTCTCCTTGCAGTTTAGTTCAGCTCCGGGACAGTAGTAGGTCCTGTCTACCAAGCGCCGGACATGTTTGCTTGAATGGAAATAAGCTGTCAATAGAAATTTGTTGTCAACTATTTTTGAATAAACAATATCAAAGACTTAAATATGGTTGAGAAACTCACATAATGGTAGAACTGGAGGCGTCTGCACATCGACCCAGATGTCTTTATTACCTTCAATATCATCTTCCGGACGAATATCAAAGGTGATAACCATATCAGGCTCAAATGCATAAACCTTGCATAGTGCTTGCCAAGTTTTGCATTCAAAATAGGTGTACGTGTTTGCATTGTATAATTTGACGTTGAAAGTATAACCATGCTCGGTCTTCAGGTAAACTCTCTTTACCTCCATAGTTTCCATAGCACTGAAACCTATCTTATCAAAGACAAAAATTCTTGCATGGCAGGGGATGCGCTAGTAGAATAGTGAAAATCTAAAATTATAAGTTGAAGCAAATGAAGCATATATAAGTCATGCTTAATTACGAAAAAAGACTTGTCGTTGTGACTTACTGTATCCACTTCGAAGGTCTCATCCAGCTTGATGCTGAAGCGCCTATCATCAACTAGGAAATTTCTGTCGCACAGGCCGCGCTAGTCTTCACAGTATTCACACTTAATGAAATATTTTTCGTCGTCAGACGACATTTCCTATGTTCATATAGGTGAAACATTAAACACTTACTAGTTCTATTAATTCAACTAATTCACCTACTTCTATTAATTCAACTAGTTCTATTAATTCAACTAATTCAACTAATTCAACTAAGCATTTACTAAAAATAAACTTGTTCTATTAATTTTCTTACTAAAATAAAGTAGCTAGTTCTATATAGTAATATTTTAATTAGATCATCAAATCTCAGATATCTAAATTTTCTTACTAAAAATAAACTAGTTCTATTACTTCAAATAATTCAACTAAGAATTTACTAAAAATAAGGTAGTTCTATTAATTTTCTTACTAAAATATATAAAGTAGCTATATATAGTAATATTTTCATTCTTGAAGTTGGCATGCATTTCTAACATTTCTATAACTAAAAAACACAAAAATTTCTAACATTTCTAAACTAAAAAACAGAAAAAATTTATAACATTTCTATAAATATTTCTATAACTAAAAACATAAAAATCACTAACAATTTTACAACTAATTAACAATGTGTGTGTGTGTGGACATGGCGGCCGAGGCAGGCGCTCACCGGCGAGGCGAGGCGACGGGGGGCGGCGACGGGAACGGCAACGAGCGGCGATGACGCGGATGGCGACGATGAGGACGGGGACGGCGCGGCGACGACGGGGACGGCCGGGGCGGCGACGACGAGGACGGGGCAGCGACGACGGGGACGGGGCGGCGACGGGGGCGTCGACGGGGGCAGCGACGGGGGCGGCGACGGGGGGCGGCGGGCGACGGGGCAGAGGAGAAGAAGCAGATGAAAACTGACGAAATTTGTAAGTGCTGCTTATGTAGTATGGGCCTTTAGTACCGGTTGGAGCCACCAACCGGTACTAAAGGTCAAATTTGGCCAGCCCAAGCGGCGGGAAGCGCACACCTTTAGTACCGGGTGGTGGCACCAACCGGTACTAAAGACCCCCCTTTAGTACCGGTTGGAGCCACGACCCGGTACTAAAGGGGTGCGGTGGCGCAGGTGCGGTGCGGGCAAGTTTAGTCCCACCTCGCTAGCCGAAGGGCGCCCGCACCTGCTTATAAGCCCCGCCGCGGCAGCTGTCTCGAGCTCCTCTCTATTGCAGGCCTTCTGGGCCTACCTGTTCTGTGCTGCACTGTGGGCCTATTGGGCCTTTGCGGGCCTGCATCCTGGCCCAACAACAGGTTGGGTTTCTAGTCGTATGCAGGCCGCTTTGGCCCAGTAGGCGGGCTTTTTATTTTCTTATTTTTTTTGCTTTATTTATTTTTGTTTTATTTATTTTTTAGTTGTTTTTTTGTTGTATTTAGAGTTTCTTTGTGAATATTTTTGCTTTAGCTACAAAAAATTACAAACTTTCTATTAGTGCCGGTAGTTTACAAATTTGAATAGTTTACATTTTGAATTATTTGAAATTTGTGTGAATCACTAGTTTGTGAATAACTTAACTTTGAAAATAGATTTTTCAGTGATTCTTTTTTCTTATGTTCAATATTATTGTGTTTTATCATTATATTCAATTTGGTAATGCTTAGGTTATTTAAAAAATGAAATGCCTTTGTAACCGATGAGTTTTCGTCCGAAACCCTGATACTTCGAAAGAGATTGTCCATTTTGTACACGAAGTGCATCCAGTTTTTGCGGTAACCCTCTCTACCTTTTTGCACATGCCAACTTTCAACCTTTTCTGAGTTCACTTGAAATGCTTTTCAATTTCAGGGTCATTTAGCTGAAAAAATCAGTAAATTATGATACCATGCCAACTTTCAACCTTTTCTGAGTTCATTTGAAATGCTTTTCAATTTCACGGTCATTTATCTCTCTAAACAAATCGGCAAATGACTGAAAAACAGCAAATGATGTCAGAACGTGTTGGAAATTGATGACGTCACTTTGAATGGTGCGTACTGAACGCACAAATAGTCTGGAGTTCAATTAAGTTTAAAAAACATGAAGTGCCGGTGTAACACATGAGTTTCTCGTCCGAAGCCCTGATACTCCGAAAGAGATAGTCCTGTTTGTACGCAAAGTGCGTCCAATTTTTGCCGTAACCCGCTCTACTCTCTTGCACATGCTATGTGGGTGAAATGATGATACCATGCCAAGTTTCAACATTTTCAGAGTTCATTTTGTAGCGATTTTCAATTTCACGGTCATTTAGCTCTGAAAGCAAATCGGTAAATGACTGAAAAACAACAAATGATTTCAGAAAGTGTTGAAAATGGATGACGTCGCTTTGAATGCTGCGTAGTGAATGCAAAAATAGTCTGGAGTTGTAATAAGTTTACAAAAATGAAGTGCCGGTGTAACAGATGAGCTCTCGTCCGGAGCCCTGATACTCCGAAAGAGATTGTCCAGTTTGTGCACGAAGTGCGGCCAGTTTTTGCCGTAACCCTCTCTACTCTCTTGCACATGCTATGTGGGTGAAATGATGATACCATGCCAAGTTTCAACATTTTCAGAGTTCATTTTGTAGCGATTTTCAATTTCACGGTCATTTAGCTCTCTGAACAAATCGGTAAATGACGGAAAAACAGCAAATGATGTCAGAACATGTTGGAAATTGATGATGTCGCTTTGAATGTTGTGTACTGAATGCAAAAATAGTCTGGAGTTCAATTAAGTTTAAAAAGCATGAAGTGCCGGTGTAACAGATGAGTTCTCGTCCGAAGCGCTGATACTCCGAAAGAGATTGTCCAGTTTGTACACGAAGTGCGTCCAATTTTTGCCGTAACCCCCTCTAATCTCTTGCACATGCTATGTGGGTGAAATGACGATACCATGCCAAGTTTCAACATTTTCAGATTTCATTTTGTAGCGATTTTCAATTTCACGGTCATTTAGCTTTGAAAACAAATAGGCAAATGACTGAAAAACAACAAATGTTGTCAGAAAGTGTTGAAAATTGATGATGTTGCTTTGAATGCTGTGTACTGAACGCAAAATTATTCTGGAGTTGTAATAAGTTTAAAAAAATGAAGTGCCGGTGTAACAGATGAGTTCTCGTCCGAAGCCCTGATACTCCGAAAGAGATTGTCCAGTTTGTACACGAAGTGCGGCCAGTTTTTGCCGTAACCCTCTCTACTCTCTTGCACATGCTATGTGGGTCAAATGATGATACCATGCCAAGTTTCAAGATTTCCAGAGTACATTTTGTAGCGATTCTCAATTTCACGGTCATTTAGATCTCTAAACAAATCGGTAAATGACTGAAAAACAACAAATGATGTCAGAACGTGTTGGAAATTGATGACATGGCTTTGAATGGTGCGTACTGAACGCAAAAATAGTCTAGAGTTCAATTAAGTTTAAAAAACATGAAGTGCCGGTGTAACAGATGAGCTCTCGTCCGAAGCCCTGATACTCCGAAAGAGATTGTCCAGTTTGTACACGAAGTGCGTCCAGTTTTTGCCGTAACCCCCTCTACTCTCTTGCACATGCTATGTGGGAGAAATGATGATACCATGCCAAGTTTCAACATTTTCAGATTTCATTTTGTAGCGATTTTCAATTTCACGGTCATTTAGCTTTGAAAACAAATAGGCAAATGACTGAAAAACAACAAATGTTGTCAGAAAGTGTTGAAAATTGATGACGTCGCTTTGAATGCTGCGTACTGAACGCAAAATTATTCTGGAGTTGTAATAAGTTTAAAAAAATGAAGTGCCGGTGTAACAGATGAGTTCTCGTCCGAAGCCCTGATACTCCGAAAGAGATTGTCCAGTTTGTACACGAAGTGCGGCCAGTTTTTGCCGTAACCCTCTCTACTCTCTTGCACATGCTATGTGGTTCAAATGATGATACCATGCCAAGTTTCAACATTTCCAGAGTTCATTTTGTAGCGATTCTTAGTTTCACGGTCATTTAGCTCTCTAAACAAATCGGTAAATGACTGAAAAACAACAAATGATGTCAGAACGTGTTGGAAATTGATGACGTCGCTTTGAATGGTGCGTACTAAACGCAAAAATAGTCTAGAGTTCAGTTATGTTTAAAAAACATGAAGTGCCGGTGTAACAGATGAGCTCTCGTCCGAAGCCCTGATACTCCGAAAGAGATTGTCCAGTTTGTACACGAAGTGCGTCCAGTTTTTGCCGTAACCCCCTCTACTCTTTTGCACATGCTATGTGGGTGAAATGATGATACCATGCCAAGTTTCAACATTTTCAGAGTTCATTTTGTAGCGATTTTCAATTTCACGGTCATTTAGCTCTGAAAACAAATTAGTAAATGACTGAAAAACAGCAAATGATGTCAGAAAGTGTTGAAAATTGATGACGTCGCTTTGAATGTTGTGTACTGAACGCAAAAATAGTCTGGAGTTGTAATAAGTTTAAAAAATGAAGTGCAATTGTAACATATGAGTTTTCGTCCGAAACCGGCCCTGATACTTCGAAAGAGATTGTCCAGTTTGTACACGAAGTGCATCCAGTTTTTGCCGTAACACAAGAAGTCCGGAGTTGTAATATGTTATTAAAAAACAGATGAGTTTTCATCCGAAACCGGCCCTGATACTTCGAAAGAGATTGTCCAGTTTGTACACGAAGTGCATCCAGTTTTTGCCGTATTGTCCAGTTTGTACACGGAGTGCATCCAGTTTTTGTCGTAACACAAGAAGTCCGGAGTTGTAATAAGTTATTAAAAATAAAAAAGAGGCGCAATGCTCGTTAATTATCTTCAAGCCTTTCGAAATAGTGTAGACTGCACTGCACATAGCTCCATGAAGTCTACCCAATTCCTCATGGCTTGAAGCTAAGCAACGTGAAGGTGAGCATTGGGCCTCTTCTTCATTGTCTCTGCACTCAGGGCTTATAAACCGCTCCTAGTGCCTCTCTCTTCGCGAGGTGGGACTAAAAAACAGCTTAGTAAGAAACTCTAGTACCGGTTCATGCCACGAACCGGTACTAAAGGTGCTCGTGGGGCCACAGCCTCATTAGTATCGGTTCGTGGCACGAACCGGTGCTAAAGGTTCTCCATGAACCGGTACTAAAGAGCTCCTCCCTCCTAGCCATTGGAACCGGCACTAATGGACACACTTTATCTTCCAAGCCTTCCGCTGTTATCGTATTAGATGGCCTTAACCATATTTATAGTAATAAGTTCTCTTTTGAGACATTCGATGTAATAAGTGTGTGATTGCTACTCTGTTATAAATCCTCAAGTACTGTGCGTGTCAGCATTACCGATCCAGGGATGACACTGATGCACAGAGATCAGACTGTTTGAGGTCTGGTCACTACAGGATGGTATGAGAGCACACGCTGACTGTAGGACACGACCACTAAGCTAAAACCCTAGATCACTACTGTCTTCTCATTTCTGACTCCTCTCCCTTTTCTACTCTTTAGGATGGCGGATGCAAGGAACAATATCACTCAACCGGATGAAGATACGCCTTTTGGACGACACTTGAAGGAAGTTACTAGATACCTGAACATCAGAATACCAAGCTTCACCGGGACCTACAACGCCACTTTACCAGAAGAGGAGCCCTGGTTGATTCGAGTTCAAGTTCTAGGAAGGACGTTCATGCCAGTCACTGAGCCCATAGAGTTTTCCTTTGATGCACCAACCTGGAGTCTAGGCAAGAGCATGGCAGCCCACATCACCATGGGACGCATTGGAGAAGTTTATCACAAGGATCTCAAGGATACTATCTACCAGATTTGTGGGTGCCGAGATGAGCAATGGGAGATGATCAGCACCAGGAAAGATAGGTCCATTGCAGCTTTCATCCAGGAGTTAAATCAGCACATTCGTCGCTTGGAGAACCAGATATGCGCAGGCATGATAGATCTGAAGAAGGCAATGACCAGGATCACGGAGCTGGAGGAAGAACTCAAGTTTACACGCAACGGATACGAGGAGGAAATGACGATACTAGTGGAGAAGATTGACGATCTGACAAGGAAGCTAGGAGTATTCATGGGAGACCTCGCGCCAGGAGGAGAAGACGACGATTCCTCTTGCCCGGAGAACTACATCATCATCGACGACACCGACTCGGACCCCAACGATAGCGATGATGACTTTGTTGACGAAGCTGGAGCAGATATTATGGAGTCTTCCACCGATTAATTTTTCTAGTCGACCACCATATCAGTAGTAGTATTTCCCCATGTATATAGATTAGACCGAGCACTTTTGTAACGATAGTTAGACCGTTTGTATGCCCTTGTTTGAATTGATTGAAGTGAATTGATTGTTTTTGTCTCATGTGCATATGGGTAGTGCTTTGTCACTAGACCTCATTCTATTCTAATCGCTTCCCTCTAAACCCATAGATGCCTTCAAGACTTGACCCCGGATTTACATTCCCACCGGAGCTCACTCAGTTGATCCAGCAGCAGAACGCCTTGATGCAGTTGTTAGTTCAGAACCAGTGCAACAACAACAACAACAACAACAACAACAACAACAACAACAATCCACCACCACCTCCAGTTGACAACTTAGCCTGTTTTCTGAGGTTGCAGCCGCCGGTGTTTTCCAATAGCACCGAGCCGACAGTTGTAGATGATTGGCTCCGCAAGATTGGAAGGGAGTAGGCCACTGCAGGATGCACAAATGCTGAGAAGGTGCGTTTTGCCGCGCACCAATTGGATGGACCAACAGCCTCATCGTGCGAGAATTACACAGCCACTTTTCCTATAGCCAATGTCACTTGGGAGCAGTTTCAGCAAGCATTCTGTACCGCCCATGTATCAGCAGGAGCTATGGCCATGAAGAAGCGCGAGTTTTGCAACTTACGCCAAGGAGGACGCACCGTTGGCCAGTATGTGGATGACTTTAGTAAGCTAGCACGTTATGCCCCAGATGATGTTACCACAGATGCCGCCAAGTATGAGAAGTTTCTGGAAGGACTGAATGATGAGCTGAGCATGCAGTTGATGGTAGCAACTTTCACTAACTACCAAGAGTTGGTAGATAGAGCTCTCATGATTGAAGGGAAGCAGCAGCAGATTGACAACCGCAAGAGGAAGTATGGACAAGGGAAATACAATTCTGGAGCTCAGCAGAGACCCCGTTTTACCCCGAACTCGGGAGGGCCCCTTCAACATAACCATGGACGTCAGAACCACAATGGAGGGATTCTGCACAACCATAGTGGCCCCAGGAATGGGAATGGTACTAGAGGAAGCAACGGCCAAAACCGTAACAACCCAGCAACGCCCGCCAAGAAGGATCTAAGTCGCATTACTTGCTTCAAGTGCGGGAAGAATGGACATTATGCCACGGAATGTTCTGAAGCAAAGAATGGGAATGGCAATGGAAGCTCTGGGAAGAATCCCAACCCTTTCAACAGGGGACAAGTAAACCACGTGAACGTGGAGGAGGTTGAAGCGCAACCGGATGCAGTAATAGGTAAGTTTATGATTAAGTCATTTACTGCAATCGTTCTTTTTGATACTGGTGCATCGCATTCATACATATCAAGGGGATTTGTGGAAAAGTTTAAACTGCCAACCCAAGCCCTTAGGACGCCCATGTTAGTAACCTCGCCAGGAGCAGAGTATATGGCTAGCCTATGGTGTGATCGATTACCATTAAGGATTGGTAGCTACATGTTCCCCTGAGACCTAATAGTATTGGAGTCACAAGGACTGGATGTGATATTAGGCATGGATTGGTTATCAAAGTATGGAGGGAACATTGATTGCATTAGTAAGTCGACTTTGCTTACCACCCCAGAAGGAAGAAGGATCAAGTATGTAGCTCGGCATGTGCCGAATAGGACTCAAGTGAATTCCTTATCAGGAGTTGTACAGGAGGAAGTACAAATGGTGAAGGATTTCTCGGATGTATTTCCAGAAAGAGTTGCCAGGCATGCCACCGAATAGAGACATTGAGTTTTTGATCGAGCTTTTGCCAGGCACAGGGCCAATATCTAAGAGACCGTATAGGATGTCCGCTAAGGATTTAGAGGAAATTAAGTAGCAGATTAAGGAGTTACTGGATAAAGGCTATATTCCCCCAAGCTCGTCACCTTGGGGATCACCAGTACTTCTAGTGGAGAAGAAGGATGTATTCGAGTCTTGTGGGGAAAAGTGCGCAAACCTCTGCAGAGTGTATAAACTAATCATGGTTAGCCGTGTCCCCGGTTATGGACATCTTGAGTATCTGGTTCTTGGATTATCATGTTGATCTCATCACTCTAAATATAATTTGATTGGGTTTAATGACGATGTTTAATTGGGATTGAGTTGGAGGAACCTTCTCAATGTTTAACAACTACCATGATAGTTAAACAAATTTATTCCTTTGTTGTAGGGAAAAATTGGCTTTTCGCAAAAACATATTAACCATACAGCCTCCACCAGCCAAATATGCATGTAGTGATAGCATTTATTCTGTTCATTACTCTTGTGTTACCTTGCCAGCGTATTCCATGTGCTGACCCGTTTCGGCTGCAACGTTCATGTTGCAGACTTTTCAGACGACGAGTAAGGAGCCATAGGTCGTTGTCTTTCACTCAGTGATGCCGTTGGAGTTGATGGACTCACTTTATCTTCCAAGCCTTCCGCTGTTATCGTATTAGATGGCCTTAAGCCATATTTATTGTAATAAGTTCTCTTTTGAGACATTCGATGTAATAAGTGTGTGATTGCTCCTCTGTTATAAATCCTCAAGTACTGTGCGTGTCAGCATTACCGATCCAGGGATGACACTGATGCACAGAGATCAGACTGTTTGAGGTCTGGTCGCTACATTTACCTTAGTACTTCTGTTGTAGTTGCGAATGCTTACAATAGGGGTTAATCATAAGTGGGATGTTTGTCCAAGTAAGGA
Organism: Aegilops tauschii subsp. strangulata; assembly: GCF_002575655.3. Classification (NCBI taxonomy): domain Eukaryota; kingdom Viridiplantae; phylum Streptophyta; class Magnoliopsida; order Poales; family Poaceae; genus Aegilops; species Aegilops tauschii. Next base: position 403,832,431 of record NC_053035.3, read on the forward strand.
CAGTACCCAAGCACCAGTCCACCCACATATCAAATTATCAAAGTACCGAACGAGAATCATATGATCGTGATGAAAACTAGCTTGACGATAATTCCCATGTGTCCTCGGGGGCGCTTTCCTTTATATAAGAGTTTGTCCAGGCTTGTCCTTTGGTACAAAAAGGATTGGGCCATCTTGTTGCACCTTATTTACTTTTATTACTTGCTATTCGTTACAAATTATCTTATCACAAAACTATCTGTTACTGATAATTTCAGTGCTTGCAAGGAATACCTTGCTGAAAACCGCTTATCATTTCCTTCTGCTCCTCGTTGGGTTCGACACACTTACTTATCGAAAGGACTACGATAGATCCCCTATACTTGTGGGTCATCAAGCGCGCCTGCCCCCCCTGGGCGTGGCGCCCTACCTCATGGCCGCCTCGCTGCTTCCTTGACATCCACTCCAAGTCTCCTGGATTGCGTTTGTTCCAAAAAAGATCCTCGCGAAGGTTTCATTCCGTTTGTATTCCGTTTGATATTCCTTTTCTGCGAAACACTGAAATAGGCAAAAAACAACAATTTGCACTGGGCCTTCGGTTAATAGGTTAGTCCCAAAAATATATAAAAGTGCATAATAAAGACCATTAAACATCAAAAACAGATAATATAATAGCATGGAACAAACAAAAATTATAGATACGTTGGAGATGTATCAAGCATCCCCAAGCTTAATTCCTGCTCGTCCTCGAGTAGGTAAATGATAAAAACAGAATTTTTGATGTGGAATGCTACCTAACATAATTTTCAATGTATTTCTCTTTATTGCGGCATGAATGTGTAGATCCGAAAGATTCTAGACACAAGTTTAATATTTACATAAAAAATAACAATACTTCAAGCAATGCTAACAAAGAAATCATGTCTTATCAAAATAACATAGCCAAAGAAAGCTTATCCCTACAAAAACATATAGTTTGGCCATGCTTAATTTTCGTCACACAAAATGCTCCCATCATGCACAACCCCGATGACAAGCCAAGCAATTGTTTCATACTTTATCCTTTTCAAACTTTTTCAACGTTCACGCAATATATGAGTGTGAGCCATGGACATAGCACTATGGGTGGAATAGAATATGATGATGGAGGTTGTGTGAGAAGACAAAAAGGGAGAAAGCCTCAAATTGATGCGGCTAATTGACGGGCTATGGAGATGCCCATCAATTGATGTCAATTCAAGGAGTAGGGATTGCCATGCAACGGATGCACTAGAGCTATAAATGTATGAAAGTTCAACAAAAGAAACTAAGTGGGTGTGCATCCAACTTTCTTGCTCACGAAGACCTAGGGCATTTTGAGGAAGCCCATTATTGGAATATACAAGCCAAGTTCTATAATGAAAAATACCCACTAGTATATGAAAGTGACAACATAAGAGACTCTCTATCATGAAGATCATGGTGCTACTTTGAAGCACAAGTGTGGAAAAAGGATAGTAACATTGCCCCTTCTCTCTATTTCTCTCATTTTTTGGGCCTCTTTTGTTATGGCCTTTCTCTTTTTTTCGAAGAACTTTCCTCACATGGGACAATGCTCTAATAATGAAAATCATCACACTTTTATTTACTTACAGCTCAAGAATTACAACTCGATACTTAGAACAAAATATGACTCTATGTGAGTGCCTCCGGCGGTGTACCGGGATATGCAATGAATCAAGAGTGACATGTATGAAAGAATTATGAAGGTGGCTTTGCCACAAATACGATGTCAACTATATGATCATGCAAGGCAATATGACAATGATGGAGCATGTCATAATAAACGAAACGGTGGAAAGTTGCATGGCAATATCTCGAAATGACTATGGAAATGCCATAATAGGTAGGTATGGTGGCTATTTTGAGGAAGATATAAGGAGGCTTATCTGTGATAGAGCGTATCATATCATGGGGTTTGGATGCACCGGCGAAGTTTGCACCAACTCTCGAGGTGAGAAAGGGCAATGCACATTACCGAAGAGGCTAGCAATGATGGAAGGGTGAGAGTGTGTATAATCCATGGACTCAACATTAGTCATAAAGAACTCACATACTTATTGCAAAAATCTACAAGTCATCAAAACCAAGCACTACTCATAAGGAAAGCAATCAAAAAACACCTCATGCTTCAAATTTGTCACACAACGTTTACCATACGTGCATGCTACGGGACTTGCCAACTTCAACACTAGTATTTCTCAATTCCACAATTACTCAACTAACACAACTCTAATATTACCACCTTTATATCTCAAAACAACTACCAAGTATCAAGCTTCTCATAACATTTAATGCACTCTATATGAAAGTTTTTATTATACCCATCTTGGATGCCTATCATATTTGGACTAATTTTATAGCCAAAGAAAATTACCATGATGTTCTAAAAGACTCCCAAGATAATATAAGTGAAGCATGAGAGATCAAAAATTCCTATAAAATAAAAAGATATAAGTGAAGCACTAGAGCAAAATTATCTAGCTCAAAAGATATAAGTGAAGCACATAGAGTATTCTAATAAACTCCGATTCATGTGTATCTCTCCCAAAAGGTGTGTACAGCATGGATGATTGTGGTAAACTAAAAAGCAAAGACTCAAATCATACAAGATGCTCCAAGCAAAACATATAGCCTCAAGTAAAGTTACCGATAGATGAAGACGAAAGAGGGGATGCCTTCCGGGGCATCCCCAAGCTTAGGCTTTTGGTTGTCCTTGAATTTTACCTTGGGGTGCCTTGGGAATCCCCAAGCTTAGGCTCTTTCCACTCCTTGTTCCGAAATCCATCAAATCTTTACCCAAAAACTTGAAAACTTCACAACACAAAACTCAACAGAAAATCTCATGATCTCCGTTAGTATAAGAAAACAAATCACCACCTTAAGGTACTGTAATAAACTCATTATTTATTTATTTTGGTGTTAAACCTACTATATTCCAACTTCTCTATGGTTCATACCCCATGATACTAGCCATAGATTCATCAAAATAAGCAAACAACACACGAAAAACAGAATCTGTCAAAAACAGAACAGCCTATAGTAATCTGTAGGTTTCGAATACTTCTGTACGTCCAAAAATCCTGATAAATTAGGACATCCTAAATAATTTGTATATTGATCTACAGCAGTTGGAATCAGTATTTTATCGCTCCCTGGTTAAAAATGAAAATTATTCTGGTGAGCGCATACTTCTGTTTTTTTCAGCAAGATCAAATAACAATCATCCAAGAAGATCCTAAAGGCTTTACTTGGCACAAAAGCTAATTAAAACATAAAAAACACAATCATAATAGAGGATGGATGATTTATTTATTACTAAACAGGAACAAATATAAAATTGGGTTGCCTCCCAACAAGCGCTATCGTTTAACGCCCCTAGCTAGGCATAAAAGCAAGAATAGATCTAGGTATTGTCATCTTTGGTATGCAATCCATATGTGGCTCTCGTAATAGATTCATAAGGTAATTTAACTTTGTTTCTAGGAAAGTGTTCCATGCCTTTCCTTAACGGAAATTGGAATCTAATATTTCCTTCTTTCATGTCAATAATTGCACCAATCATTCTAAGAAAAGGTCTACCAAGAATAATAGGACATGTACGATTGCAATCTATATCAAGAACAATGAAATCTACGGGTACCTAATTCCTATTTGCAACAATAATAACATCATTAATCCTTCCTATAGGTTTCTTAATGGTGGAATCCGAGAGATGCAAATTTAAAGAACAATCATCAAATTCATGGAAACCTAACACATCACACAAAGTTTTTGGAATCGTGGAAACACTAGCACCCAAATCACATAAAGCATAGAATTCATGATTTTTAATCTTAATTTTAATAGTAGGTTCCCACTCGTCATAAATTTTTCTAGGGATATAAACTTCTAATTCAAGTTTTTCTTCATGGGATCGCATTAAAGCATCAACGATATGTTTAGTAAAAGCTTTGTTTTGATCATAAGAATGAGGAGAATTTAGCACGGATTGCAACAAGGAAATACAATCTATCAAAGAGAAATTATCATAATTAAATTCCTTGAAATCTAAAATAGTGGGTTCATTGCTATGTAAAGTTTTGACCTCTTTAATCCCACTTTTTGCATCAAGATCTAAAAACTCTGAATCATTGGGATGCCTTCTAACTAAAGTTGACTCATCTCCAGTCCCATCTTTATTAAGATTCCTATTGGCAAACAAGGGTTTAATAGGAGACACACCAATCACTTTTATATCTTCATCATTATTATCATGAAAACTAGAAGAACTCGCCTTCACAAAGCAATCTTCTTTAGCATGCATCCTAGCGGTTCTTTCTTTGCACTCATCAATGGAAATTCCCATGGCTTTGAGAGACTCGTTGATATCATGCTTAGGTGGAATAGATCTAAGTTTCAAAGAATCAACACCAAGAGAAATTCTATCCACGTTCCTAGCCAATTCATCAATCTTAAGCAATTTTTCTTCAACCAAAGCATTGAAATTCTTTTGCGAATTCATAAATTCTTTAACACTAGTCTCAAAATCAGAGGGCATCTTATTAAAATTTCCATAAGAGTTGTTGTAGGAATTACCATAATTATTAGAGGAATTACTAGGAAACAGCCTAGAATTAAAATTTCCTCTATACGCGTTGTTACCAAAATTGTTCCTACCAACAAAATTCACATCCATAGATTCATTATTATTCTCAATCAAAGAGGACAAAGGCATATCATTAGGATCAGAAGAAGCACTCTTATTAGCAAACAATTCCATAATTTCATCCATCTTTCCACTCAAAACATTAATCTCTTCTATGCATGAACTTTTTTACTAGTAGATCTTTTGGTGTGCCATTGAGAATAATTAACCATAATATTACCTAGGAGTTTAGTAGCTTCTCCTAAAGTGATTTCCATAAAAGTGCCTCCCGCGGCCGGATCTAAAAGATTTCTAGAAGCAAAATTAAATCCAGCATAAAAATTTTGTATAATCATCCATAAATTCAAACCATGTGTAGGGAAATTACGTATCATTAATTTCATCCTCTCCCAAGCTTGTGCAACATGCTCATGATCAAGTTGCTTAAAATTCATAATATCGTTTCTAAGAGAGATGATCTTAGTGGGAGGGAAATACTTAGAGATAAAAGCATCTTTGCACTTATTCCATGAATCAATACTATTTTTGGGCAAAGAAGAGAACCATGTTTTAGCACGATCTCTAAGCGAAAATGGAAATAGCTTCAATTTAACAATATCATTATCCACATCTTTCTTCTTTTGCATGTCACATAAATCAACAAAGCTGTTTAGATGGGTAGCGGCATCTTCACTAGGAAGGCCCGTAAATTGATCTTTCATGACAAGATTCAGCAAAGCAGTATTAATTTCACAAGATTCAGCATCGGTAAGAGTAGCAATCGAAGTGCTAATAAAATCATTATTGTTGGTATTGGAAAAGTCACATAATTTAGTATTACTTGAGCCATCGTGACAAACAATCAATCCAACAAACAGTCGGACAAGAGGCAAGAGAAAGAAGGCGAACGGAAAAAGGGCAAACAGAAAACAGGCGAATAAAACGGCAAGGGTGAAGTGGGAGAGAGGAAAACAAAAGGGAAATGGCAAATAATGTAATGCAAGGGATAAGAGTTTGTGATGGGTACTTGGTATCTTGACTTGGCGTAGATCTCCCCGGCAACGGCGCCAGAAATCCTTCTTGCTACCTCTTGAGCATGCGTTGGTTTTCCCTTGAAGAGGAAAGGGTGATGAAGCAAAGTAGTGTAAGTATTTCCCTTAGTTTTTGAGAACCAAGGTATCAATCTAGTAGGAGACTACACGCAAGTCGCCTAGTACCCTACAAAAAAAGACACTTCCGTGATGATACGTGTTTGTCACAGTAGGTCACGTTTTCTGTCATGCATGTACATCCATGACAAATTTATGACAGAATCAAGATAGTCATACTTGTGTTGTCGTAGAAGTGTTCCATGACATTACCAAAATTATCATCACGGAAGTGTCCACTTCCATGACGATAAATCGCGCGTCATAAAAGTGCTTTCATCAAGGGTGACCGACACGTGGCATCCATCATAACGGGACGCCGTTAAGTTACCGGGTCCGGTTTTGGATCCGATAACCCGTTAACAGCCTGGACCAATGGGGATTTTCCACGTGTAAAATTCTTATTGGCCGACGGAACCACGTGTCAGCTCCTCGTTGGGACAGGATGTCATCCACTCATTGGACAGGAGGCGCCTATCATACGTCGACACGTGGCACGGCCCAATAGAGGCCCATTCCGGTGAAAAGGCCGGCCCAGCTAAAGGCCCACCATGTTTTTTCAGACACTAGTGGGCTGGCCCATTAACAGCTTGCCATGTTTTGGGTCAAATTGAGGCCCATATCAGATCAGGCCCGTTCACAGCCTGCCGAGTTTTGGGCCAAATTATGGCTCATATCGGGTCAGGCCCGTTAAAAGACCATCGTACCTTTGGGCCCATTCTAAGACAGGTTTGTATTTTAGCGTGTTAAATGCCCATTTACCAGTTCGGCCCGATAATAGTTTCGCATGTTAGCAGCCCGTGGAGTATCTGGGACGTTGTCGGCCCGGTTTAACTTTAGGCCATTAAACGGCCCACGCAGAAACTGGGCTATTTCTTGTCCGATGTAACTTTAGGCCTCTTAATGGACCATAGTCTTCGTGGATAAATTTCAGCCCAACTGTCCTATCGGCCTGTTAATGGCCCGTGTAACAGTTGGGCCTAATTACAGCCCGCCTTGAATCCGGCTTACTTACAACCCATCTGATAATGGCCTGTGACACTTTTGGGCCTATGGCCCGCGTGGATACCGGCCTACTTAAAGCCCATAATTTTATTGGGCCAAACAGGCCCGAGATATATTTTGGCCTGTTAACTGCTCGTTCTATTTGGGCCCACCATGGGCCTTAGGCAGTTTCGGCCTTTATTGGCCCATGAATTTTTCGGCTCAACGCTATCCCAATCTAAGTTTTAGCCTGTTAAAAGCCCATGGTATTCTCTGGCCCAGCTGGCCAGAACTTTACTCGGCCTGTTAAAGGCGGGAAACTACTATAGGTTTAGACCTGCTAATGGCCCAAGATGATTATAGGCCCAAGTTTTGGCCCATATGAGTAACGGGCTAGACTGAAGACCGACAACACTGAGATCCACTGAACCTTCCGGCCTAAATTACAGCATACCGACCAAAGAATATACCTAGACTATACAATAAGGAAATTACGACATATTACATCCACTGGGAATCAAAGTTCGCTACCGGTGATAATAAAGCGCAACATGACCGCGGATTACATACACCGGGCATCAAAGATCGCCACCAGTGCATATAAATGCGCCGACAAAAGAATATACAAAACTGAGAGCACTTCAGAAGGCACTAGGCCTGGCAAGGTCGGGCCCCGCAAGCAGCCGAACAAGCTGATGAGACCTCAGTTGTGTCAACGATAGATGCTTCATCCCTAGTTGTATGGCACCATAGTGCACACGACAATCCCCTGACATCTTCATTATATCTTTGACTTCAAGTCGGAGCTGAGCTGAAGCAAGCCTTTCCGCTTTAAGTGGAGACTAAAGAAGTCGAACTGATTGAGGCAGCGACTGCACATAGGTTGTCTCAGACCTGCTGGTGAGTAGCTTCAACTCACTGTCTTCATCAAGACAGGACCTTGGGGTCCTCTCGCTGTCCTCAAGATGGTTTGGCTCACTATCTTCCCTAAAGTTCTGCCTAGCATAAGAGATACGACTCTGAAAGATAAATAAGGAGACACGTAACAAGTTTCACAATTATATAAGCAAATAAATGGATCTGTCCTACATAAGGAACATGTTTTTACAACTACAATTTAAAACTGGTAGTTGTTGCAAACATCCAATCAGATGTAAATAGGAAACTAAACAGAAGTGGAGGAAATGATGCCTATCCAAATCTATACTAGAACAAAGTTTGAAGGCTTGAGAAGGATGAACTTACATTACATGTTAACACGGGCTGGACAAAGCCCTTCTCCATGTTGATGGAAGGATAATTCAATAAATTCCCCAAAGAAAATTCTTTATAAGCGTTGCCATTATTCTACATTTTGCAAAGAGTAAATATAGATCAAATAATATTGGAAGAAACAGAGGATGATGAAGCTCAGGTGCAGACTGATGATACATAATAAAATAGCAATTAATTAAGTACAGCGTTACAAGGAAAAAGGTACTGACAAGAGGAATGCATACATTAACGTGTGCAGTGGCATTGGCTTTATTCAGCATTTTGGTAGGAGTAAATGTAGATATGATAATTTGGAGAAAGTGGAGGGCAGGGCAGATAAGATGCAGAGTAATGCTAGACAATCAACTATCTCGCGATGCAAGTACAGTAATACCACCACCGTCCGTTATTACTTGTCGCTCAAATGGATGTATCTAGCACTAGTAAGTTCTAAATACATCCAATTGATCAACAATTAATTCGATACAGAGGGAGTACATGACAACAGGCACTTACATGAGCAATCCAAAACTTCATAACCATTGTGTTAATTCTACATTTATCTAAGAGTAAATATAGATCTTATAATTTCAAGCAAAGGGAGGATAAAGAAGCGAACATTTCAGTGATGCTACATAATCAAACAGCAATGAGTGTAAGTATGCTGACAAAGGGCAAGAGGTACTCACAATAACAATGCAGAGCCTGGTATTGTCGGGAGATCCTATGATCCTTTGAGCAAGGAGATTCATCTGAAATTAGTTTTCATACAAGAGAGAAGGTAAGGCACATGCAGAAATTTAGGAGTTCAAATTTTGAATTGATATCATAAACAGTACCTGACGCTGGGCTCTCAGCAGTTCTAATAGGGGTTTGGCCACTGGAGTAGGGGTAAAGTGTGGTACAGTTGGGCCTGTGTTTTCTGTGGCTGATGATCTATCTGATTTAACAGGTATCACTACCTTTTCCAAATACCTAGTTTGTACTCCTTGAGGATCTGCACTCACCCTCTTCCTTTTGGACATCTATTACGAAAGAACAACATTTGACTGGAAAAACATAGTATGACGACACATGGAATAGGTACAGAAAATGGATAGGTATGGCATATACTCATATATGATGCATAAACTAAGCAGATGGTGTAACAAAGTAGAAGTAATGCAAGAGGTCGGATGCAAAATATGTGCGACCAATACAACCTTGCCAAGTTAGAGCAAGCACCTTGATGGGTGAATAAGATAGGCCATCCTCCACCATGCCAAGTTTGTTAGCCAGTGGATTGTTCCGCAATATCCTCTCGTGCACCCATTCTCATATTCATTTTGATAATGTTCAGTACCTGACATGCATGAAAACATAAAAACAAGTGAGATTATCATTGTAATGCAGAAGTGATTCTAATCCAATACTTCCTCCCTGTAAACCACTTTGTGCTATCTCTGCAATTCTTCTAAGAGGTGACATGCATGCTGTAATTTGGTGTGTGCATTAATATAATGTGGCCTACTACTGAAAATATGAGAGCTCCAGAAGTGATGATACTTCACAGATGACAGCTTCAACATATAGTAAAGAAGAACAAGTCGACCTGACCTGACAGATTCAAAATATACTAAGGGAGAATAACTCGACCTGACCAGTCGACCGCAAGAGAAGAGGATCATCTTAAAGAAGATCAGAAGAGCAAGAAGATTGAAGATATTACAAGTCTTTCTATAGAATGTCGGTTGGCCACCCATGATGAACTAGAGCGCGTAGAGAAATATTATTCCTTCTGGTCTCTCCATATGTGGCTCACATGCATTTCGAAACTAAAGTAGGAACATTTAGCTGACCAATTAAACATCTCTCAGTTTTACTAATATCAGCATAATATCATATTTGAATTTGTACAACTAAGCTTATTTAGCTCGATGGGTGGAGCAGTGCTATTACGACACGAACCACGTAGGCTGATCGTGGTCATCATAAAATGGGGAAACCGTAAGCATGATGAGTATAGTGTTGACCGTGGCAGTGGGATGGCAGATCTGAAGATGCAAACTGCGCAAGGGGTAGTTAGCAACCGATGTTTGCTTTGAAATAACAACTAAGATTTGGTATGCACAAGAAAGTACAGTTAACAAGTGACAAAGAAATGCAATACTGCTGTCTCTCTATACTTTGCGACATGCATTTGGAAACTCAAGTGGGACCTTTAGCTAACCAATTAAATGTGTCTGTTAACTAATATCATATTTTAACAACTAAGCTTTGGAATTTTGAGTGTTGTGTTGCTTAGCTTGAAGGGTGGATTAATGCTAGTACGACAGAAAGCACCTACGCAGATCATAGTAGAGTAGATAAAAGGGGAAAACCCTAAGCATCAAGAGTAAAATCGGGAAAGTGAAACTAGCTGGACCAGTGGGTGGCGCACATGCTTTTCGAAACGAATATAGGAACATTAGGTGACCAAGTAAACGTTCTCTTTTTAGTAATATGAGCATCATATCAGATTCGTATTTCAACACGTAAGCTTTGGAATTATGAGTGGCATGTTGTTTCGCTTGATGGGTTGAGGTCTCGAGGAGCAGTGCTAGCACGACACGAAGCAGTGAAGCACCTACGATGATGGTAGTGAATATAAAGGGGGGAAACCATAAGCTTTACGAGTATAGTGACCGTGCCATGGCGGATCTGAAGGTGCAAACCGGACAAAGCTACTTCACAACCAATGTTTGCTTTCAACTAGCCACTACGATTTGGTACGGACAAGAAAAGTACACTAAACAATATACAATCTATTTTCCGGGTGAGATCAATAACTTAAGCACATATGGAAGAGTACCACCTCTCTTGCGACATCGTGTAGGCCCCTGCTCATTCGTTGAGGGTGTTGCGGGTGCGATGGCTGTCGGCGGCGGGGAAGAAGACTTTAGACGGCAGACGGCCGGGTCGGGGGATAAATCATGTTGCCGTGGATGAGGCGGTCGTAGCAGCGACAACGGCAAGGTGGACGACGGCGCCGATGAAGCGAGACGACGCGATGAAAGGATCCTGGTCCGACGCCGTGGATGGGAGATGTTCATCTCTTGCAGTGGACGACGGGGTAGGGGTAGCAGCTCTGGCAAGGTGGAGGATGGGGTGGCGGACGGAGGAGGCTGGCCGCAGTGGGGAGGTTGTCGTGGCGCCGACGGTGTATGAATGGGGAAATGGAGGGGGAGGGGGATTTCAAACTTTGGGACGCACTTGTCTGAAATGTGGGAAAGTTACGAACTTATTCCCCGTTTAAAATTTCGGACATCACATCGATTGGGGATAGGACGGTAATCTCGCATCTCCCATATATTTGCCGGTAACGATTTCGGGCGAGGAGAGGGTGTTTTGCTGCCCACGGTTGGCGCCCACTGTGTATGAACGGGGCTGACAGGTAGGGCGGTTGTGTCATGTCTGAGGGAAGTTACACATCTGCACCTATTTAAAATATTAGCCTACATCAATTTCGGACGAGGAGAGTTTGTTTTGCCGCCCACCGTGGATGAATGGGGAAATGGAGGGAGAGACACATGTCTTTCGAATGAGCTTGAATCAAATGTGTTTTGCTGCCCACGTTTAGCGCCCACCGTGTCTGAATGGGCTTAGAGGCCGTCCTATCACGTCTCATTGAAGTTACTAGTGTACCCCTATCGACAGCAGTGTAAATCCGGTCGATGAGGATGTCAAGTGTCAGGGGGAGACAGTAATTTCCATCTCGCAAACACTTGCTTCGGGCATCCCACAAATGATAGTGGGTGTTTAGCCGCTTCATTCAAAACTTGGGAGAATTAGCATTCACGTTTGCCCTCGGCCCTGGCAACTAAATCCAATTCCAATTTTTATTCGATTATGAATATCCACAGATAATTCTATGTTTTGTTATTTATTTCTTCAAAACCACAACAAAGATTTATTCCACCTTTATATATGATTATGATTTAGAAATGCCATGATCTTCGAATTCAGTAGGTTGGATACACTTTGAGTCAAACAGTTATTTCATCCAATACAATATGCTCACACGAAAAAACAGTTCACCTTATGTCAATCATACAAGTATTGAGGATTACCTCGCCTAAAAAAATCAGATCATTACAACTCATAGACAACATAGGGGGTCTTACAACATAATCCATTCAGAGACATGACACAACATGCAAGTACAATAACCTAATGACAATTTCAACTGGTATCTAAAGAAGAAGTGGTATTACCCTGGGCTTCAGATAGCAGAAGCAGCAGGACCTCCTCCATCTTCAAATGCAACATTCTTACTTCGTTCCAATTCTTGGGTTGCTTGCATAATGCGTGCAGCTAATTGCATGATTTCCAGCTTCAAGATCGAGATTACCTCATAAATGGAAGCCACACCATCTCTTTCTGCCTCTAGTAGAGCGTCAAGAACTATAATATCTATGCTAAGACTACTCTCCGGCGGTGTTGCCTCTGAACTGCTACCATCTGGTAACATGGATGGCGCACTGCTTCCACAAATAGATTCTGGGGTTGTACATTGTGTCCTAGTTTGAACGGCATCCTGAAAGGTTTCCGCTGGACATAAGTAAGAGATGGTTATCACATGATCCAGGTAGTAAGCTTACATGGTAAATGACATACGAATTATTGCCGAGCATGGCAAGCTATATTTAAATGGTTCGAAGCAGCATCAGCCGAAAAGAAATTAAAATGGTAAGATGAAACTAGGGATTTAAGTGGCAAATAAACGACATCCGCCAGTCCCAAGTTAGTTTTTGCTAGCTCCCTAGTTCATTTTCCTCAAAAAACAAAAACTCTTTTGAACTATCATACCACCAGTGGACTTTAATCGGGATTAAATGGGACCCAGTTGACATCCCTAGTTGAAAGGGAGTGTACCACCGCTATATTTAAGTTGCCAAGGCATCTAAGCAGTTGAAATAATCTGAGAAAGCACTTAACAGTGTGGCCTCATATAAACTACAAAGACAGTCTTGTGATGAAGTTCAGAGGAAAAGTTAAGGACTCAAATGAACTAGGCATGCATTTCTTTACGATAGTACAGCAGACACTGCTGACATATTGGCCAACTCAGGTATAGCGTAACAAGTAACAAACAAGCATTCGAATCAAGCAATACAGCAAAGCAGACAACTGAACTATTTGTAATTCTGTAGGATTACAGGTTGAGGTCACAAGCCAAGAAAGCAGCCCACACGCATTACATTTCACATGTACTAAAACACACTGGCTTATCATATGGTGCTGTGAAGCCTCGCTGCTATTGCAATGTTCTTTGAAGATATCGTCAGCATCCCGTGGTTGCCAATCTAGTTGTTGTAGTTTATTTTGCACCCTCTATTTAGGTAAAATTAATTTTAATTGTTGTAGTTTATTCTGCACCCTCTATTTAGGTAAAATTAATTTTAATCACATGCACTGGTTCGAATTGATCATTAATGGTTCATCTAAACTAATGAAAGAAGGGTGTGTGCATACACGACAATATATCCGCTTCCCTCTATTTTTATGCTTGTTCGAGGTGCCAGCCCCAAAAGAACAAATATTTTGCTTGATGGGGTTGGCAGGTCCATAATTAATAGAAGCATCAAATTAGTCATGCAACTTGGGAAGATCAATAACATACAAAAGAACAAATATTTTGCTTGATGGGGTTGGCAGCTCCATAATTAATATTTTGCTTGATGGGGTTGGCAGCTCCATAATTAATGAACAGAGGCTCGGAGCAGTGATGTAATAGCTAGCATCAGAAAATGTAGGGTAAAACGAACAAAAAGCAGCGGAACCACATGCTAGTTTGTTGATGTGTAATCAAGCATAGAGAACATGAAGCAGTATGATGGAACCAACAGCTGGCATCAACACAACACCATTATCATAAATATAGCATGCAAGAAGTAAAATAGTAGGCAGTGATATCTAGGAAGTACAGTAATACATAGGACAAAACTAAAGCATATTAACTATATGTGCATTGGTATGTAATTTAGCACATGTAACATGTTCACTGCCAGAAGTATGGCCCTACAGGCGCAAGCAGAATAACGCATCTCATGAAAAATTGAATGATGTCCTGAAGAAATTCAAAGGTGTGGTGCTTATGCTAAGAAAGTGAACGTAGGCGCCGGCCGTTGGATAATAGTACCTGATTCTCGGCGGCGTATGGGTATCATCGTCATACTTGATAGCTAAGGATCTTCGATGGTGCTCAAGTTGCGGTTGAGTTTGGGCCGGCTGTCGCCGTCGCTCAAGCGGCTCCGATGCTTCGGTTGCGGCCCCTGTCGACATGCAAGAAAGCTCATCTGTGGTAAGTGAACAGTTGCACGATCAAGAAGAGAAAAACCTAAGGAGTACAAACCGAAATAACCTGATGAGGCTGCGGCGTCAATAAAGCAGGACCGGTGGAGTTGAATATGGCGTCCGTGGAGCGGGTCCGATGCAGTGGACGAAGGCTTCAGCGGGCGCGGTGTATAGTGCTTTCGGTGAGGCGGATCTGTTGTGGCGGACGAGGGCTTGTATGAAGGGCCAGTGATGGGGCGGACGAGGGAGTCAGTGAAGGGCCTACACTGTGGTGGAAGAGGGCGCCGGTTAAGCAGATCCGGTGCAGTGGACCATGATGGCGGTCAAGGAGATCTGGAGTGGTGGACAAGCCAATCGCTAAAGCGGATCCAATGAAGTGGTGAGTTGGCAGTTGGGGGTTCCAAGGTGCGGAAGGTAGATCCGGCGGGGTGTGAGGTCCACCGCTGCGGCGGAGGACTAGATTCGGCGGCTTGCCATGGTTGGGAGGGGGGTCGGGGAGGGGCTCTGGGGAAGAATGTTGGGGGCAAAGAGGGGAAAACAATGGAGTTACCAAAGCAACCCTTTTCTGTTCATGTGGCAGGGGTAAAACAGGAATATCGCAGGGCTAAACTTTCAGGCGCGAGATATTTCGATGTGAGCGGGAAGTTTCAAAGCTTTTGGCGCCTGCAATTATAAGTGTTCTGCTCTTGTACGGCCGACTATGATATCATGGCCGAGAATTTATTTGTTTTGCATGCAAAAAAAGTGCAAGTTTGAAAATCAATGTCTCCAACTCGAAACTTAGATTGTCCATTCAATTCAAATATGGATCATTGAGCTCATACAAGCAAATACCATCATACGGTCCAATTCAAATGAAATTCCAAATGTGTTTATCCTAAATATGATGACAAAAGCAAAAATGTGTATGTGCATGAATAAAGTGGATGATTATAAAGTTTGAACATGCCCGTATGTGTATATCTCTAGGTTTGATATATGAATTTGAAATTACGAAATCCCAGCTTAAAAAATGTACCTCCGTTTAAATGAATTACAAAAGCTAATGATGGAGTCGAATTCCAAAATTCCAATCTTAGGTTTGTAATTCTGGTACATCAAGATATATCACGCATGTTCAAAAGTATCGTTATCTCATAGTCCAAACTGTGAAACAAATTGATCAACCATGAGTGCACACACTATTGACCATATATATCTCAATTACGCTAAAGTCCCTCAAATATAGACAGCTCACTCTTTATCTGAAGCCAACCACCCCCCCCCCCACATACACACAAGTCATTCTCTCCACCAGACACAAACACACGAGCACATTAACACCCCCTCTCTTCTAAAGTCCGGACCCCAATATAGGTCTCTATCACTTTGTCTCTCGAGCATGCACACATCTCTTCCCCCACTCTCTAGGTCTCCCGGCATCTCTCTTTACCAAGCACACGCACTATGTAGAGTGTATCTTTCCCATACATACAAAATGTCGCCCCCAAACGTCTATCTCCCTAGTTATGTGGTTCTCGCACACTCACCTCACACACCACCCCCACTGCAAACAAGCACACTTTGTCTCCTTGTGCACCACTCTCCTCTTTTTATCTCTCCCACATGTGGACCCGCCCCAGCTCCTTCCCTGTATACATATATGCCGTGACTATTTCCATAGCTCCCTAATGTATCATCGTTCTCAATCTCGCATGTTGTTCTCTACACCGTCTATTCTAGATCTCTCATGAAGTCCCTATCACACACACGATGACTCGCTTCCCTTGCGTCTCCGTACATATGCCAATTTCGAACAACATCAACATCGTCTCCCTATCTATACGCCATTTATGGACACAAACGACCCCTCCCCCTCTCTTACTCTCTCTCTCTCCGTCGCTCTCGCTCTCTCTCTCTCTCGCTCGCTCGCTCTCACACCCCTCTCCCACACACACGCAATGTCTCTTCCAAATAGTCTGCTCCCCGGCCGCACCCATGCTATCCCGCTACTACACATGCCTTTGTCTCTTTGTGACACACATGTCACACCATTCCCCCTTCCCTTATACTAGGTTTACATCATTAGTGGTCTCTCTACTCTACATACACACACTCCCTCTCACACACAAACGTGCACACAAACACACACAGACACGCACAAACACCCATTTTTATCTAGATCCTCATCTGTCCCCATGTCCGCATGTGTATCTCACACACCCACTCTCTGATTATGTCTATGTGTCTCCACGTTACACAACACAAAGCCCCATGTACATGTCTCTCTCTATCCTCCACACACATAGACACAAAGAATCTCTTATCATTGCCTCGGTCTCTAGACATATCACACACGCACACTGTCTCTCTCTCTCTCGCAAACACGCCCAACAAGGGTTTCCCCGTGAATAACTTATCGTCTATTCATCAACAGTCGTGGCAGTACGTCGAACACGAGACGTGAAAAACAATAAATCTACACATGCGTAGACCACCTAGTATGACTACTAGGACTAGAGCAAGCCGAAAACGCGCCGCCGTCACCCCCTCCTTATCGGGAACGGGAAAACCATTGTTTTACACAGTCAAGAAGTCATTGTGCTAAGGCCCCACAAGCTGAGGCCTTGAATAGAATGTAGATCCTAGTTTACAGAAACAAGTATCGATAATACGTTTGTATCTCCATACTTATATTTCTTCTCTTATAAAAAACCGAGTTGGTGATGATGGTACGCGTGCCATCTTACAATATAGACCGTCCGATCTATATCTGACGGATGGAAATTAAACTAAAAGATACGCGCACCTCTCTCCACACTTGCAGACAAGGCCTTCCCTCGTTCATCCTTATCTCCAACAACCTCATTGTTGAGCAATTAAAAAAGGAAGCCTTTGGAACAAACTAGCCTGGTGGCCGCTGCCGGCATCGTCCATCCCCATGCGTCCGCTCAGTCCAACCACCAATCACCACCACGCCCCACTCCTCTTCACCTTATCTCCTATTTCTCGAGATATCATTAGTTTTTACACATGGGATTACTCCCGCATGGGTCAATCACAACAAGTGTTTTATAAAAAATGCATCTTGATGTTCCATGCAATGCACGGACATCTTGCTGGTACTCCTACAGAAGACTAAGTTGGTGATGATGGTGTCTCTGCCATCCGTCATTTCTGACCATTAGATCTACATCTAACGACTGTGAGGTAAGTTGTTGCCTTTTCTCACCAACATCCCAGTTCTCTACCAATTTGTAGAAAAACCCATAATTAGTATCTTTAAACCGACCAGATCCCTCCCTCACCTCACCAAAACAGCCCAAGGAATATATTCTGATTGAAACATAATATATCTCTAGTGATATATGTATATCAAAATTAGAGTGTTTTGTATCAAGTTTGTGAATAAGTATTATTCTAATTATGATCCGTTCCAACGCACGTGAACATTGCTAGTATTTCCAACCATGCAAAAAAGCTAGTATTTCCATAGTTTCGAGTTTTCCATCAAGATATTAGTCACTCATGGTTGATATTTACTTTCAATCATGTACACATATGCATTATGTAACTAGCCTTGCTTATTGGCTTCCAAAGCTTAACTTTCACTCCTGCTTACAATATGTAGAGTATTATACAAAACACTACCACTTTCAACCAGCCCTAGGAAGAAACTATTGTATAAAAAATAGCAAAAACATACACAAAATTTCTTAATCCGTGCCAAAAACTACTACCTAGTGCCGATTAGGCTCGTTTAAACCCGTTTATGACAGGGTTGGCCCACACATCCGTGCTGACGAGGCAGCTTAAACCAACACATTTTGTTTGACCATTGACACGAGGGACCCATATCTGACCTTCTATCCTGTTCTTCCCCCTCAAATCATTATTTTTCCTGAACATTACTTCAAACAGTACTGATGTGTGTTTGTCGGTGGCGCCGGTGATGAGCGAGTTGGCCGCCGCTCCGCCAGACGGGCCGGTCGACACGCTGGCCTCCGCAAGGGTTGGCAGGCTGGCCCGAGCATGACTCACGACCGAGCAAGCCGCCACGCTGGCCTTCGCTTGAGCCAGATGGCTGGCCTTAGCGCGGCACGCGCGAGCAAGCCGCCGCGCCGCCGTGCCAATCTAGCTAGCAAACCTTGCAGACAAGCAGCTGGACGGAGCTATCTTGGCTACCTAGCGGCCGCGAGCGCCGGACGGAGCTGGCATCCGGGCGCCACAAGATGGGCTCCGCACCGCCGGTGGTTTCGACCTCGCCTTCTGCCGGCGACGGTAGCTGTGTCCCATGGCCGAGGATGACTAGGTGGACGGGCCGGAGGTAGGAGGTCACTCGGGGTTTTTTGTGCAGACTGACATGTAGGTCCCACAAGTCATAACGCCAAACTTGCCGGTCGAATAGAAAGCGTTGACTTAAGGGGCGACATGGACTGAAACATGCCTATAACGGCACTTTTAGAGTAGTCGTTTATTGGTAGGGCTGGTTGGTAAGGTACAATGGTTGATAAGGTAGTCTTATCTTAAGTCTGCCACGTATGCAAGTGGTAGTAGTTTCTTGGCATTATTAGTGGTTTCTTGTAAGGAACAATGTACTACTAGCGACAAAAGGCGATTCTAGGTTGCGTTGTACTCCAACGAGTACTACTAGTGGTCGGGGGAGTGTATACCTCGTTTTGTGGGTTCGATCCCGGCCTAACGCACGGCGGCCTTTTTTAAATAGTAACTTCGCTGCGAGCCAATATTGTACACGGGTAGTCTGAGTTTTGAGGTCGAACGGACGTGTCGCACCACAATCTAGGTGCACTGGATAGCCCAGCCACGTGAACGGGTTTTCCTTCCCATCATCTCGTGGCTCGCGTGCTCGCCCTAGCCACACCTCGCTTGCAGCTTCCTCGTCAGCTTGTAGCATATTTAAACTAGCGCCTCCCAATTAAGCCCGAGGAGCCGGAAAAGCCTGGCGTGGCATTGGGAACTGTGCAATATGGCTCTGTACGTAAGGCTAGTCATAGTGGGGGTAACTTAGGTAGTAACTTAACACATCCCAAGACAATTTTGCTTATGTGGCAAGTATTTAATGAGGAAAGAGGTGTTTGTGGTAACATAATATGTTACTGTAACATAGCGCTTCCCGAGACAAAATGAGTCTATGAGCTAATAAATGAAGCCATCTATGACACTACTAGTATGTTACTTTGCACTATGAAGATAGTAACTTAGACTAGTGTCATATGCATGACACTAGTCTAAGTTACTCCCCACTATGACCAGCCTAAAGTGCTAGTACTCTGTAGCTTGTGGCGTTGCACGCATGGACTTCACTCCATTATCGGCTATACAAAAGAAATTCCTCTTGATGTGATTTTTTTGAAACGGAGGCGAAAGCTTTGCCTCATCTCATTCATAAAGAAGGAACTACTAACAAAGTTCAACGAGATCCATTACACCTCCACTAATGGAAGCGAAAACCCTAGTCTCGCTGTATCAAAAAACTCAAATGTTCTGCCCCCGTAGTAACCGTCGCTGATAAACAGGCTGCTAGTGTGTGCGTGAGAGGAGTGGCTGAGTAGGCCAGCTACGTGCTTGAATAGAGAACCGAGAGTACCCACTACGTAGGTGTACTTTCCTTGCATTGATAGTACATCAATGGTTCTAGAGAACAGTATTACCCTCCACTTCCAACTGTAGCTCCTTGGCCCTGAGATTCAAGACTTCAAAACTGGTGCACTATACTAAAAGCACAGTACATCGCATTACTAGTTGAGAAAGTAGTACTAGTACTGCTATAGTATGAGTACGTAGTAAATAATAGCCTCACGCCTTCGCTAAGGAACGATCGAGGAGCTACAGTTGGAAGGGACAAGGCCCTGCGGTTACTACGCTCTTGTCTCCTCCTCGCCAGTTCCCCTCCCCCCGAAGAGAAGGCAGTTCGTCGCTGCTCCCATGGATTCGTCAGGCGGTTCTCCTCCTCGTCGGGGCTGGGAGACCTTGGACGACGATCCTCTGGGAGAAATCGCACGCCGCTCCGACGTCCTCACCACCGCAAGACTCGGTGCTTCCTGCACCAACTTTTTGAAGATGGTGCTTAAACAGGCTTGGGAAAAGGCCATGCTTGTTGGTCTTCCATGCGTCCTCGAGGAGAAGGTTCTTCTATGGGACAATCCGTCGAACAGTCCACCGCTCCCTGGCCATGGTTGCACGTTGACTCCGCTAGAGTTGCCAACGTTGAGAGGTAGTCGAATTTTGTCTGATGAGCAGGTCAGTCATGGAGTTTGATCATGTAGTACTTAGTTATTCCATTTCCATCCCGTAATTTCTTCGCTGCCCACCATCTTATATATAGGTCTGGGTCGGTGCCAACAAAGGTTGGCTTGCATACCTCCGGCCGGATACCACCATCATTTTGCACAACATCCACAGCAGTGCGGCTGTTCCCGTAGACCCCTTCTCAACCATTGGGATCAGCCTTCCGGACTGGCTGGGCTTGAATACGTATGATGATGCCTACATTAGATTGAAGAAGATAGCAATTGCGGACCTGCCGACAAAGCGACACGGCTACAACGATTACTATCTCATCGCGGTGTTAGAGATAAGGATTTCCATCAATCCAAGAGGCAGTAACGGCAGGGGTTGGCGCATGTTGGCCGTGGCAGATTTTTACCCCTACACGTTCGAATACACCATGCGCCATCTAGGCCGCATCTTCGTGGTGACAAGCCAGGGGACTTGTTTCATCTGGTTGCCATCCTACGGTACAGGAGATTACAAACGAAATGCACAAACCATCATTTGCATCCCTAACGGTACTCCACAATTTTGTAGGGACCAGTCATCCCCCGAGCAAAATAAGATCGCCGATCCTGGATGTGCATTTGCATCCGCGATTCGGTCTAACCTGGAACCTTGTAGCTGACTTTGGCATATTGGGATCAACTATCTTAGCAGTCGTTACCCATGGTACCACTGATGTGCAAAAAGGTCACACAATCTACCACGATCGGACCGTCAGTATCAACCCAGCTATTCCATTTAGTATTATATTTTTTAACCCTCTCGCCTTCTCTTTCGTTGGTGTACTACTTACTAGTACTAGTAGGAGTACTTTTTACCTTGGAGGACGTGTATAGCTAGCTAGGCCCTTGAAGACTTGAACCCACTAGCTGCCACCATTTTTGTTTTTCCATGTCTTACTATCTCATCCATGTAGCCAAGAGTGGATATATAATAAGACGGTTATTTTACTTCCTCTATACCGAAGTAGTTCTATTTGCTACATAGTATTAGTGACCGCCATATTTGAGCACAATATTATTATGTATGGACCTTGACTGTGTACGTCACCATGTGTCCAGATCTAGATGCCGCGTGTACCAGATGAACGGCGCCGAGTTCGACCCCCGTGATGCTACGTGGGTGCCGAGGAACAGTCTTGGAGAGTACTCGCTTTTCATTGGGGACAGCTACCCCATTGTGAAGCGGATGTCACCTTCCGTGCATGACACCGAAGGCCTGCCGTTCATGAAGCATGGTTGTGTCTTTAGTGCGCACCGCCGGATGAACGACATGCTGGGACATGCTATCCCTGATTTATGCCGCTTCAGCTTGGATGAGTCTCCATCATGTGGAACCGGACTAGAAAGTTGTGACAATGATTCCTGTTGCCCACCGCTATGGATCGTGCCATCCATGAAGAACACCTGACTGGAACCTGGAGGAGGACATGTAGCCCATCTATAACGTGTAAGTGGGGTATGGTAAATTGTGAATGGTAGCGCTGTGAATATATGTAGACTAGTCATGCACAAATTTATCACATGAATTGGAGATGAAATTGTGTGGCATACTCACATTTGTCCTTTAGAATTTATTACTAGTAAATGTGTTATGTGTACGTGCAACTTGTGTGGTTGTTGCACGGGATCCAACATGATCATTTTGAAAAAAAGGTGTTACAGCTTTGGATATAGGTGACATGGCGGCATCATATAGTAGCATCGTTCGCTATAGTGGTAATACTCCTACTAGGACGACAACTCCTATAAAACCTTGCGCTTGGCTCTTTGCCTCTTCGGGTGGTTCAACATTTCATACTCGTGTGAACCTTGCACTTGGCTCTTCGCATCTTCGGAAGGTCCAACAATGATGATACTATAGTACAATATGCTTGTGGCAATCTGACACAGATTGAACTGCTGCACGTCCACCGCGAGGGCGAGGGCGAGCGAGAGGGAGAGGGAGAGGGTGCTGTAGTCAAAACCCTCTCCTCGTCCTGCGAGCCACCACGCACGTGGGCGAGGGAGAGGCGTAGTAAGCAAGCTTCTCCTCGATCGGCGAGTTGAAGGGACACATCAAAGCAGTACAAGTACTAGTCCTTTCGGTTAAATATGGCTTAATTTGAAACGAGAAAAATACACTGGCGGTCAACGTATGTAACAATACGCTCTTTACGGTCACATATATAGTTTTGCGGTGATTATACGATCACTAGCTCATCGTAGAGCATCGTATTGCACCCTACTGACCGGCCACATAGTCGACGTGGCACCTTGTTGACTGGTAAAATTGTCACCTGGTTTCTGGGTTCCACCTGTCAGTTGGCAGAGCAAAGAAATCAGTTGAACAAAACTTTACGCAGGCGCGACAGGAGTCCAACCCTTGCGCGCGAACCACCCTGGCTGTGTATGTGAGTGCATGCACGTGTACTCCCTCGGTCTTCTAACAAAGAGTGTACATCGGCTAAAAAACAAAGAGTGTACATCTACACTTCCAATGCATTTAGCCTTTACTCTAAAATCGATATTGATTGACTAATGCACCAACTTGTGCTCTAGCTATAGGCTACATGTCTATCCTTAATTACAGCATGCAACAAACTTCATTTAATCTTCTTTCTCTCAATGGTCGCATGCACACATAAATCTGCTACTTTTGGGCATTAATTATGCCCTGGTCAATGTGTAAATCTCTAAATGTACAGTCTTTCACGGACGTAGGGAGTAGGTTCAGAACTTGAGCGTGAGCATGTGTGTTGCATCACGTGCTGTGTGCGGCATGGGTGTGTGAGTGTTGCGTGCGTCCATGTGTACGTGTGAGTGTTGCATGGTGCATGCATGCATGCATGAGGCTTTTACTCCCTCCCATTGACATGTTCATATTTCAAGCTTCCTCTATTCCCTCCATATTGTGGTACTCCCTCTGTTCCCAAATACGGAGTAATAGCCTCCCTCTATTCCCATGGAGTATTTGTCTCTCTAGAGGTTTCAACAAGTGAATACGTACGGAGAAAAATGAGTGAATCTACACTCTAAAATATGTCTACATACATCCAAATGTTGTATTCCATTTGAATGTCTAAAAAGACAATATTTATGAATGGAGGGAATAGCAAATAAACATTAAGTTCTCTTGTTTTTCCCTCCCTGGTCACAGTGCACAACCAAAGATGACTCACCTGGATGGAGGGAGTAGATGGTCAAAGTTTGACACAAAATTAATGCATTGGTAAACATAATTTTTTGAGGAAAACGAGTGCATTAATTGAGTGTTTTTGCAAACTACAAAAATTATTCCACCACACATCATCTACATGGCAGCCTTGGCACCTGTACAAGGCGGAGCATTGGGAGGGGCCCGAGCGTACATGCATAGGGATACTGTAGATAGGAAGTCTTCGTGATCCATTATTCCCCATCTCGGTCAGAGAGAACTATTCAACTAGTCTTCACAGTGAAGTGACAATACACGCTGCAGTAGATGGGACACTTGATTAATAAGCTGAACCAGCATGTTGGTGTTACTAAATCAGCCTTACCCAGTACTGCCATCATGTTTGCCAGTGTAGCACGCTTCCGCAAATACGACTACGCACCTCTCTCCTCCATTAACTGACATATGGGCCCTCTTGAGGTAGACCCACATGTCATCGGCGTAATTATTTACACTCCAAAGGATGGTATATCCTGGTAGTAGTACTAGTAGAATTGAGATTTAATGCACTTTCTTCCCCATCTTTCACTCTTCTTCCTCCTCTCTTCTTCTTCCTCCTCTCTTCCCCATCGTCGGCCCCACACCATTTTCCCCCCACTCACTGCTCGCCCGCCCGCGCCATCTTCCTTGGTAGCTCGCGCGTACCATATCCCCCCGCTCAATGCTCGGCCACACACGCCATCTTCTTCGCTCGCCCGCCCGAATCCACTTCCCCGCTGGCTCGCAGGCACCGAAAACCCCAGTCACTCAACGCCCTAAAAACCCTATGGCAGAACCGACTCACACGCTGAGCCATGATTGGAATTCCCTCCCCGATGTTCTCTTGGACCAGATATGTAATCGTATGGACCTGCTCAGCACCGTGCGTCTGGCCGCATGCTCGGTGTCTTTGTACCGTCTACTCATCTGCAACCGGCCGGCTCTTTTCAAGACACCCTGCTTGCTGATGCCCGATCCTCGCAGGTGGCCCAGAAACCGACTTGACGATCCTACAGAGGTTGCCGTGGTGCCCCTCGACATGCTACCACTACCAGTCCACCTGTCCTTCATGCGCCGCCACTACTGGGCGGGCATGAAGGCCAACTGGATGGTCCTCATCCACCAATCCGGTAGTCCGTGGCGTCTCGTGGATATCTACACCCAGTGAGAGATCACCCTTCCATCATTGGATACCGCTGCCATCGAGCCTCGCGGCCCGCCGGACACTCCTGCCTGCTACGCACGAGACGCGTCGAGCTTTTGGCTCAACCTCTGTTCGCTGAAGGTTGTAATCTGCGCAGTGCCCACACCATCACAAGACTACATGGATTACAAGCTCATTGTCGTGTTCAACATGGGATTAGTCTATCTGGAATCCGGTCGCCATACATGGTTATGGCTCATCATCAATCCTCTTCACCCATCATTTCTGTCTGATGCTATAGTGCATGATGGCATCGTTTATGCGGTCGACGCACAGATTGGCTACCTATACTAGTGGAATCTATTGTCGTGTAATTGTTCTATCTCATCTAATCTTTACCTTAAGAATACGACTGCATGTTCATTGTTACAAATTTAGAATATATAGTATGTCTATAACCATATCATTGCTATATGTTCCTCTCATTTCCTAGATTTTTATGACCACACATGTTATTGTTAGAGTTGATATGAGAACAATTGGCATCTAATGATTGTTAGAATAAATATTATCAGTATAACCTCATGATTGCTATATGTTACTATCATTTCCAGGATTTTTATAACAACGCATGTTATTGCTTAGAGTTGATATGATAACTGTAGTAAGTGCTATGGTAGAATATGAGTAGGCCCTGTCATATCTGTTTTCCTCTCATTGTTACATGATGTTTGAACCATGATATATTGCTAGAATATGAAAGCCATTGGCTTATTTTTTTAACTTGGGGTATGATTATGACCACGACATTGCAATTCTCTATCTATGATATGTGTCACTGTTATAATAATCTTAATTCCACACGTACTCTGAACATGATTGTTTATTATTGTCCTTTTGGTGTCTAATTTGAATTGTTGCAGCAGACGCAAATGCGCTGGCCTTCATGATTCCAGGACCTGGAATCATACCAGCCGATGGGTTGTGGTTTATCGCTCGTTCAGCTGACGGCGGTCATTTGATGCTCATTTGCACATACCAAATTGACCAAACCATTTCATCAAACCACATGTAGTACAATGCCTGGGGCGTTCGTGACATTGTTGGCAATGGCTGCTTCGTGTTCGAGAAAGATCCCAGCTCCGTTGGGCCAGGCTTATTCAACTGGAGGCGGGTTTACAGCCTCGGCAACCACTCCATGTTCCTCGGGCTCAATTATCCGATCATCCAACCAATCATCGATCATATCACTGGTGATGATTACCATGCTCTGCAACTTCCATTCGCCAGGGGGAACTGTGTTTACACATCATACCATGGGTTTCATAAATCACCATATCCAGAGATTCGTCGACACAACTTGTTGCTGTAACATCCCAAATTTTCAATTTGGAATGTTATACATTAGATCATCATTGCATAGCATATTTTATTGCATTTTGGCAAATCCTCAAAAATCCTAAGCAACTCAAGGACCCTCGGAGAGAGTTGGGGATTTTTCACGGTTTTCATATTTGATTACTATCAGATAATGAAACGAGGATTTTTTGTTTTAATTATTTTTCTCTCCGAAAAATATTTTGTATTAAAATAAATGAGAGGAGAAAATATGACTTCTCCAAAATAATTGAAATATTGGAGGAAAAATATTAAAATCAAATATTTGATTTTATTCGGATTTTATTTGCAATTTTATTTGCATTAGAAAAATTGCACGTTTTCAAAACTGCATTTTGGGCCAAGGAAAAATGTTCATCTCATTCTAATTATTCTAATTACATGGTGAAAATTTGTTTTGGCATTTTTGGATTTTTATTTATTTTTCTACGATTTTTTTTAGGTTCGCCAAAAGTATTTAAAAAACGCGCGAGCACCCGGCTGGGCCGAATCCCAGCCGCGCGGCCCAGGCCACCGCCCGAGCCGTCCCCGACCTGGAGACCGCCGCCGCCCGAGTCCCGCTCGTCGCCGCCGCCCCTTGCCCCCCCCCACGGCACCCCCTCCCCCTCTTTAAGTACCGCCCGACCCCGCCGCCCTCTCTCACCCCGTTCCCCACCCCGACGCCCGCTGACGCCGCCGAAGGAGCCGTGCCGGAGCCGCCCAATCGCCGCCGCCGCGGGAAGCCCCGAACGCCACCGCCTGCCGCCCCGTTCGTCGACCCCGCCGCCTCCCGATGACGCCAGCACCACGCCTCCCCTCGCCGCACCCCGAAGACCCCGCCGGAGCCCGTTGCTTTGTTTGATTTGATTCTTTTTGCAAACCGGAGTTCTTAAGTTGAACTTTCTGGTTGGATCTTTTATTTGAGTTTTACCTGTGCATTAGTGAGTGCTTATTGTATGCTTGTTTGTTTGCAATAGAGTACCCGGAGTGCGCCGCTTGCTACTTCGAATCTCTAGGTTTCACGGATCATTAGCAAGGCAAGTAACACTTTGATCATACTTCTTTTACTACCCAGTTTTATTGCATTAGACCAATCCTCAAACATTGCATGATTAGGATCTAATTAAACTGTGGGTATTGGGAAGTAGTTGAGGGAGTACCTATTGCCCTGTTTATTATCAAACCTTTGGGAGTTACTTCTACGTTTGCTCATACTGCTATGCTATGCTAGTAGACGTGGATTGGGTTTGAGTGTTACCATGACAGATGTGAGATTGTTAATTAATGGTTAACCTTACGGTGGCAACTAAAACTCACATCTGGGTGGATTGAGGTACCTGGGTATTCCAGGATTGCCTGTTTTTCTTTTGGACCGCCACCCAGGTTCAAAGGGATCATGAGATTATTCATGCTAGAAACTTCCGTGTGCAGCCACAAGCTATTATAGGCTCTAGCATAGTTGAGTAGATTACATCATCTCTTGAAGAGGTGGGCTAGCAGATGTAGGGGTAAGTAGGTGTAACTGTCCACCCGGAGTAAAGAGTTATTGTTTCTGCAAGACTGTGTCTCGGTCATCCGTTTCTCAAACATCATGTAGTGCGAGAATCAAGCGGAGGCGATCGAGTCTTGTGGGGAAAAGTGCACAAACCTCTGCAGAGTGTATAAACTAATCACGGTTAGCCGTGTCCCCGGTTATGGACATCTTGAGTATCTAGTACTTGGATTATCATGTGAATCTCATCATGTTACTTTAATTAATTTTGTTGGGTTTGATGATGATACTTAATTGGGATTGAGAATGCTGTCAACCATTCTCAATGTTTAACAACCACCATGATAGTTAAATAAAATTATTCCTTTGCAGTAGGGAAAAATTGGCTTTTCGCAAAACTGTAACTATAGAGCCTTCTACCAGCCATATATGCATGCAGTATAGCATTATTATGTTCATTACTCTCTATGTGTTGCCAGCATATTCCATGTGCTGACCCGTTTTCGGGCTGCAACGTTTCATGTTGCAGACTTTTCAGACGATGAGTAAGGTGCCTTAGGTCGTGGTCTTATATTCAGTGATGCCGTTGGAGTTGATGGGCTCACTTATCTTCCAAGTCTTCCGCTGTTATCGTTTTAGATGGCCTTAAGCCATATTTTTCATACTTATTTCTCTCTTGAGATACTCGTTGTAATAAGTGTGTGATTGCTACTTTGTTATAAATCCTCCATTTGTACTGTGCGTGTCAGCATTACTGATCCAGGGATGACACTGGTGCACAACAGCACAGACTGTTTGAGGTCTGGTCGCTACAAAGGTGGTATCAGAGCACACGCTGACTGTAGGACACGACCACTAAGCTTAAACCCTAGAACACTACTCTCTTGTCATTTCTGACACCTCTCCACTTTCTACTCTTTTAGGAATGGCGGATACAAGGAACAAGTTCATGCAACCGGATGAAGATACACCCTTTGGACGACACTTGAAGGAAGTCACTAAGTACCTGAACATCGGAATACCAAGCTTCACCGGGACTTACAAAGCCACACTACTAGAAGAGGAGCGCTGGAAGATTCAAGTTCAAGTTCCAGGCAGGACGTTTACGCCAGTCACTGAGCCTATGGAGTTTTCCTTTGATGCACCAACCTGGAGTTTAGGGAAGAGCATGGCAGCCCACATCTCTATGGGACGCATTGGAGAAGTCTACCACAGGGAGCATAAGGATACTATTATCGGATTTGTGGACGTCGAGATGAGCAATGGGAGATGATCAGCACCAAGAAGGATGGATCAATTGCAGCTTTCATCCAGGAGCAAAACCAACACATTCGTCGCCAGGAGAACCAGATGTGCGCAGACATGATAGATCTGAAGAAGGCATTGACCAAGATCACGGAGTTGGAGGAAGAACTCAAGTCTACGCGCGATGGATATGAGGAGGAGATCGCCACGTTGTTGGAGAAGAATGACGACCTGATAAAGAACATCGGAGTATTCATGGGAGACCCAGCACCAGGAGGAGAAGATGATGATTCTACTTGCCCGGATAACTACATCATCATCAACGACACCGACTCGGACCCCAGTGAAGATGACTTTGTTGATGAAGCTGGATCAGATATCATGGAGTCTTCGACCGATCAAAATTTCTAGTAGACCCCCATAATCAGTAGTAGTATTCCCCCATGTATATAGCATAGTCCGAGCACTTTGTAACGGTAGTTAGATCGATTGTATGCCTTGTTTGATTGAGTGATATTGTTTGTGTTTGTCTCATGTGCATATGGGTAATGTTTTCCCTCTAGACCTCATTCTATTCTAAATTCTCATCATTTCTAAACCTATCAGATGCCTCCGAGATGCGACACCGGATTTGTTTTCCCACCGGAGATCACTCAGTTGATTCAGCAGCAGAATGCCCTGATGCAAGTGTTAGTACAGAACCAAGGCAACAACAACAAGAACCCACCACCACCACCTGTTGATCACTTAGCCCGTTTCTTGAGGCTAAATCCGCCGGTGTTTTCCAGCAGCACCGAGTCGATTGTTGCAGATGATTGGCTCCGCAAAGTTGGAAGGGAGTTGACCACTGCAGGATGCACAGATGCGGAGAGAGTACGTTTTGCCGCACATCAGCTTGATGGACCCGCAGCATCATGGTGGGAGAATTACACATCCACACACCCTATTGACACTGTCACATGGGACCAGTTTCAGCAAGCTCTCCGTACTGCCCATGTTTCAGCAGGAGCTATGGCTATGAAGAAGCGTGAGTTTCGTAACCTACGCCAAGGAGGACGCACCGTAGGCCAGTGTGTGGAGGATTTCAGTAAGTTAGCATGTTATGCACCAGATGATGTTGCTACAGACGCTGCCAAGCAGGAGAAGTTTCTTGAAGGACTGAACGATGAACTGAGTATGCAGTTGATGGTAGCAACCTTCAATAACTACCAGGAGCTGGTAGATAGAGATCTTATGATTGAAGGGAAGCAGCGGCAGATTGAAAACCGTAAGAGGAAGTATGGACAAGGGAAGTACAATTCTGGAGCTCAGCAGAAGCAACGTTTTACCCCGAAATCGGGAGGACAGTTTCAGCATACCCATGGAGGAGGTAGTTCGCACAACCATAATGGCCCCAAGAATGGTAATGGGAATGGAGGAAGCAACGGCCAGAACCGTACCAACCCTTCAACCCCAGCTAAGAGAGACCTGAGCCAAGTCACTTGCTTTAAGTGCCACAAGACTGGACATTATGCCAATGAATGTCCTGAAGCCCAGAATGGAAATGGCAATGGAAGCTCTAGGAAGAAGCCGAACCCTTTCAACAAAGGACATGTGAACCACATTAGCGTGGAGGAGGTTGAAGCTCAGCCAGATGCAGTAATGGGTAAGTTTTTGGTTAAGTCATTTACTGTAATCGTTCTTTTTGATACTGGTGCATCGCATTCATACATATCAAGGGGATTTGTGGGTAAGTTTAAGTTTCCCACCAAAGTTCTTAGAACACCTATGTTAGTAACCTCGCCAGGAGCAGAGTATATGGCAAGCCAAGGATGTTTTCAGATGCCATTGGCCATAGGTAGGCATGTTTTCCCCTCAGACCTAATAGTTTTGGAGTCGCAAGGTTTGGACGTAATATTGGGTATGGATTGGCTATCGATGTATGGCGGGAAACATCGATTGCGCCAGTAAGACGATTTTGCTTACCACCCCAGAAGGAAGAAGGATTAAGTATGCATCCCGGCATGTGCCGAAGAGGACTCAAGTAAATTACCTATCAGGAGTTGTACAGGAAGAAGTACCAGTGGTGAAGGATTACCCGGATGTATTTCCAGAAGAGTTGCCAGGCATGCCACCAGATAGAGACATAGAGTTTTGATTGAACTTTTGCCAGGCACAGGGCCGATATCTAAGAGACCGTACAGGATGCCCGCTAAGGATTTGGAGGAAATTAAGAAGCAGATTAAGGAGTTACTGGATAAAGGCTATATTCGCCCAAGTTCTTCACCTTGGGGATCACCCGTACTTCTAGTGGAGAAGAAAGATGGATCGTTGAGGATGGTTGTTGATTACCGTGGATTGAATGAAGTGACCATAAAAAATAAGTACCCACTGCCGATGATCAATGATTTGTTTGACCGCTTACAAGGAGCTAAGGTATTTTCCAAGATCGATCTACGATCAGGATACCATCAGTTGAAGATTCGAGAGCAGGATATACCTAAGACGGCTTTTACCACCAGGTATGGGCTGTACGAGTATACCGTTATGTCATTTGGTCTGAGTAACGCACCTGCCTATTTCATGAACCTGATGAACAAAGTGTTTATGGAGTTTTTGGATAAGTTCGTCGTAGTGTTCATTGATGACATTTTAGTCTACTCCAAGAATGAAGAGGAGCATAAGGAACATTTGCGTTTGGTACTTGAGAAGCTCAGAGAACATCAGTTATACGCCAAGTTCAGCAAATGTGAGCTTTGGTTTGAAGGAAGTTGGATTCCTCGGACATGTTATATCCGGAGAAGGAATAGCAGTAGACCCCACCAAAGTCGACACTGTGACAAACTGGGAATCACCCGCATCAGTTGGAGAGATCCGGAGTTTTCTTGGACTTGCAGGATACTACCGGAGGTTCATCGAGAAAATTTCTCGAGGATTGCTAAGCCCATGACAGAGCTGTTAAAGAAGGACACCAAGTTCAATTGGACTAAGGAATGTGAAGCTAGTTTCCAAGAGATGAAGAAACGTTTGGTTACATCACCAGTGCTGATTCTGCCAGATCAACGCAAGGATTATGAAGTATATTGCGACGCTTCACGTCGAGGACTTGGAGCAGTGCTAATGCAGGAGGGAAGAGTTGTTTCATATGCTTCACGACAAATTAAACCCCATGAGAAGAATTATGCCACCCATGATTTGCAGTTAGCAGCCGTAGTACATGAGTTGAAGACATGGAGACATTTTCTCATCGGAAATCACTGTGAGGTGTACACGGATCACAAGAGTTTGAAGTACATTTTCACGCAGAAGGAGTTGAATCTCAGGCAAAGGAGATGGTTGGAACTCATAAAGGATTATGATATGAGATTGCATTATCACCCCAGAAAGGCTAACGTAGTAGCAGATGCGTTGAGCCACAAGAGCCATGTTAACACCCTCATGACAGGAGAGTTACCCCAGGAGTTAGCCGAGGATCTTCGCGAGCTATGTTTGGAGATAGTTCCAAGAGGCTATTTAGCAACGTTGGAGATTCAGTCTACCTTGATGGAAAAGACAGAGAAGCTCAGAAGACAGACAAGGAGATTGCAGAAATAAAGGAAAGGATGAGCAAAGGAAAAGCCAAGGGATTTTGTGAGGATGAGCACGATACCTTATGGTTTGAGGACCGCGTTTATGTGCCCAATGATCCGGAGATCAGGAAGTTGATCTTGCAAGAGGCCCATGATTCACCGTATTCGATTCACCCAGGAAATACCAAGATGTACTTGAATTTGAAGGATACTTTCTGGTGGAACGGAATGAAGAAGGATATTGTAGAGTATGTAGAAGTTTGTGATGTATGTCAGAGAGTGAAGGCAGAGCATCAGAAGCCAGCAGGATTGCTACAGCCATTGCCGATACCCGAATGGAAATGGGATAAACTAGGCATGGATTTTATCACGGGATTGCCCAGGACTCGTTCAGGCTATGACTCAATATGGGTTGTAGTCGATCATTTGACGAAAGTAGCTCATTTCATCCCAGTGAAGACCACTTACACTAGTGCTAAGTTGGCAAAGATATACATGACCAGGATCGTATGTCTGCATGGAGTTCCGAGGACCATTGTATCAGATAGAGGAACCCAGTTTACTTCAAAGTTTTGGAATCAGTTACATGAAACTTTGGGTACCAGGCTAGAGTTCAGTACAGCCTTTCATCCACAGACAGACGGACAGACCGAGAGAGTCAATCAGATTTTGGAAGATATGCTGAGAGCTTGTGCGCTAGATTATGGATCTAGTTGGGACGACAATTTGCCGTATGCAGAGTTTTCTTACAACAACAGTTATCAATCCAGTTTGAAGATGGCCCCTTTCGAAGCTTTGTACGGAAGGAGGTGTAGAACACCCTTGTTGTGGAACGAAGTTGGAGACCGCCAGTTGTTTAGACCAGACTTGATTAAGGAATCAGAACAGAAGGTGAAATTGATTCGCGATAGGCTCAAGGCAGCCCAGTCCAGGCAGAAGAGTTATGCGGATTCTAAACGCAAGGAGACAGTTTACGAAGTCGGAGACAGAGTTTACCTACGAGTATCACTACATCGAGGAGTTAAGCGCTTTGGAGTTAAAGGAAAGTTAGCGCCACGTTTTGTAGGACCATACAAAATTTTGGAGCGTATGGGAGAAGTTGCTTACAAACTGGAATTGCCTGAAGGATTGTCAGGAGTTCATGATGTATTTCACGTTTCCCAGTTGAAGAAGTGCCACGCAGAGATGGCTCAGATACCACTGAGAGATACGGTGCCATTGGAAGCGATTCAGCTGGATAGTGACTTGACCTATGAGGGGAAACCAGTTAAGATTCTTGAGTATGCCAGCCGAGTCACCCGCAGCAAGGTTATCAAGTTTTGCAAAGTTTAGTGGAGTCACCATACCGAGGATGAAGCCACCTGGGAGTGAGAGGAAGATCTACGGAAGAACCACTCTCACATATTTTCTAGCCAACCCGAATCTCAAGGGCGAGATTCATCTTAAGGGGGGTAGGTTTGTAACATCCCAAATTTTCAATTTGGAATGTTATACATTAGATCATCATTGCATAGCATATTTTATTGCATTTTGGCAAATCCTCGAAAATCCTAAGCAACTCAAGGACCCTCGGAGAGAGTTGGGGATTTTTCGCGGTTTTCATATTTGATTACTATCAAATAATGAAACGAGGATTTTTGGTTTTAATTATTTTTCTCTTTGAAAAATATTTCGTATTAAAATAAATGAGAGGAGAAAATATGACTTCTCCAAAATAATTGAAATATTGGAGGAAAAATATTAAAATCAAATATTTGATTTTATTCGGATTTTATTTGCAATTTTATTTGCAATTAGAAAAATTGCACGTTTTCAAAACTGCATTTTGGGCCAAGGAAAAATGTTCATCTCGTTCTAATTATTTTAATTAGACGGTAAAATTTTGTTTTGGCATTTTTGGATTTTTATTTATTTTTCTATGATTTTTTTTAGGTTCGGCGAAATTATTTATGAAAAAACGCGCGAGCGCCCGACTGCGCCGAAGCCCAGCCGCGCGGCCCAGCCCACCGCCCGAGCCGTCCCCGGCCTGGAGACCGCCACCGCCCGAGTCCCGCTCGTCGCCGCCGCTCCTTGCTCCTCCCCCACGGCACCCCCTCCCCCTCTTTAAGTACCGCCCGACCCCGCCACCCTCCCTCACCCCGTTCCACACCCCGACGCCTGCCGACGCCGCCGAAGGAGCCACGCCGGAGCCGCCCAGTCGCCGCCACCGCGAGAAGCCCCGATCGCCGCCGCCCGCCGCCCTGTTCGTCGACCCCGGCGCCTCCCGACGACGCCCGCACCCCGCCGCCCCTCGCCGCACCCCGAAGACCCCGCCGGAGCCCGTCTCGAGCCTCGCCGGAGGTTAGCTGGAGCCGCCGCCGTTCACCGTCCGTTTTTTTTTAAAACCGTTTGGTTTAATTTTTCTTCGAAACCGTAGGTTTATTTTTTTAAGAAGATCGGTTTATTTTTTCTTCGGTTTAGTTAGTTAGTGAACGTTCGCCGATCCGTTCGTTTTAACGAACGAGTTCGTCGGTTAGTCGCAGTTAACGAACGTCCATTCGTTTAACTGTTCGTCAGTTTTATTTTTCTCGGATTTTCCGCGATTATTCCAGATCGCGATTTCTGATCAGATTTTCGTTCTGCTATATCTTTTCGCTCGTTTATCGGAATCAGGCGATTCAACCGCCTAAAGTTTCGTCTCGAAATTCTCTTTCAGTTTAACCAACTCAAACAAGTTTATGCTACTGTAAAATTTGACCTAGATCCAGATTAGTAAATGAAGCTTGTTTCTTTCGTCGTTTGACTTTCGTTGCTTCGTTTGAATTGATTCTTTTTGCAAACCGGAGTTCTTAAGTTGAACTTTCTGGTTGGATCTTTTATTTGAGTTTTACCTATGCATTAGTGAGTGCTTATTGTATGCTTGTTTGTTTGCAATAGAGTACCCGGAGTGTGCCGCTTGCTACTTCGAATCTCTAGGTTTCACGGATCATTAGCAAGGCAAGTAACACTTTGATCATACTTGTTTTACTACCCAGTTTTATTGCATTAGACCAATCCTCAAACATTGCATGATTAGGATCTAATTAAACTATGGGTATTGGGAAGCAGTTGAGGTAGTACCTATTGCCCTGTTTATTATCAAACCTTTGGGAGTTACTTCTACGTTTGCTCATATTGCTGTGCTATGCTAGTAGACGTGGATTGGGTTTGAGTGTTACCATGACAGATGTGAGATTGTTAATTAATGGTTAACCTTAAGGTGGCAACTAAAACTCACATCTGGGTGGATTGAGGTACCTGGGTATTCCAGGATTGCCTGTTTTTCTTTTGGGCCGCCACCCAGGTTCAAAGGGATCATGAGATTATTCATGCTAGAAACTTCCTTGTGCAGCCACAAGCTATTATGGGCTCTAGCATAGTTGAGTAGGTTACATGATCTCTTGAAGAGGTGGGCTAGCAGATGTAGGGGAAAGTAGGTGTAACTGTCCACCCGGAGTAAAGAGTTATTGTTTCTGAAAGACTGTGTCTCGGTCATCCATTTCTCAAACATCATGTAGTGCGAGAATCAAGCGGAGGTGATCGAGTCTTGTGGGGAAAAGTGCACAAACCTCTGCAGAGTGTATAAACTAATCATGGTTAGCCGTGTCCCCGGTTATGGACATCTTAAGTTTCTAGTACTTGGATTATCATGTGAATCTCATCATGTTACTTTAATTAATTTTGTTGGGTTTGATGATGATACTTAATTGGGATTGAGAATGCTGTCAACCATTCTCAATGTTTAACAACCACCATGATAGTTAAATAAAATTATTTCTTTGCAGTAGGGAAAAATTGGCTTTTCACAAAACTGTAACCATAGAGCCTTCGACCAGCCATATATGCATGTAGTATAGCATTATTATGTTCATTACTCTCTATGTGTTACATTGCCAGCATATTCCATGTGCTGACCCGTTTTCGGGCTGCAACGTTTCATGTTGCAGACTTTTCAGACGACGAGTAAGGTGCCTTAGGTCGTGGTCTTATACTCAGTGATGCCGTTGGAGTTGATGGACTCACTTATCTTCCAAGTCTTCCGCTGTTATCGTTTTAGATGGCCTTAAGCCATATTTGTCATACTTATTTCTCTCTTGAGATACTCGTTGTAATAAGTGTGTGATTGCTACTCTGTTATAAATCCTCCATTTGTACTGTGCGTGTCAGCATTACTGATCCAGGGATGACACTGGTGCACAGCAGCACAGACTGTTTGAGGTCTGGTCGCTACATAATCTTCACTGTGTGAAAGGCATCAAGCTTCCATGCGATGGATGGCTTTTGCAAACCCAACATGCGGCGATGTGGTTCATGCCAACAGCAAGTATGCATAACTTGATTCATACTGATATCTAGACTGAGCCATGTGTCCTGCTGCTGTACCATGACCCTCTTTCGTTGGATATTACGTATTGTTGTTAGTTTGAAGCACTCCTCTGGTTAGAAGGATAGATACCTTTCTGGGATCAAGTGCATCCTAACTCACCTGCGTAGGGTGTACTAATAATGATGATGGAGATGCTGTGTAGAAGCCATATATATATATATAGCAATACTATTCATATATATATATATATCGATTAGGCTTGAAGTGTGTACTTGTTGGTGAAAGTGTTGTCCAATGGGAATTATATTTTGTATTACTCATGTAGCCTACAAAGTCTGTCGCACAGCCTTGTAACTTCTTACCCCATTTCTAAATTTGTACTAGTCCTCTATACCGTATATTGCGCTACTCGTACTACTACCTCCCTCCTGGTTTACTGGTCCCCTTCGTAATTTGTGTCAAATTTTGACCATAAATTTCACTAACTAAATGTTAATGCATGTCACAAAAAATTATATCATCTTATTCGTATTTGAACATAGTTTCCAATGGAATAATTTTCGGTGACATGCATTGACATTTTGTTAGTTAAACCTATGGTTAAAATGTGACACTAAATACGACTAGTAAGTAGTACAGTAGCAGTACTAGTATACGTCGGTCAAATTATTCATCATGTCCACACATTGAATTGACGTGACAACACGCTACGCGTGAGGTGACACAAGAATCCCGGCGGCATCTTCGGGTATTGTGGACTTCAGATTTGGAGTAACACTTGTCTGTCGAAATATTTCATCATTCACTTAAAACAGTCGATTGATCATACATTGAGTACCATATAACTGGAATTAACCGATGCAAGTCCAAGAAGGATTGGCCGGTGCTGCCGGCTGGCATCAAGTTCGATCCCACGGATCAGGAGCTGATCGAGCACCTTGAGGCCAAAGTGACTGCTAACAGCGCAAGATCTCACCCTCTCATCGATTTGTTCATACCAACCATCGACAGCGAGCACAGCATATGCTACACCCATCCTGAGAAACTTCCAGGTAAGACACTAACATATTTGACAGTTAATAGCTCGATTTTCTTTTTATACACAGACCTAGTGAAGCAATTACAATTTGACAGTTAATAAAAGTGAAACAAGTGACTGCAACATGCCAAAGATGTTATGAAAATGCCAACCACGTACACTAAAACATGTATTCGACAATACTGCAGGTATCACACTGAGTGGCCTAAGCAAGCATTTCTTCCAGCGCAATTCCAGGGCGTTCAAAAGGGGCACGTGGACGCGTCGCAAGATACAGTCGGAGTGCGGCATGCACACGATGTGGCACAAGACCGGCAATACCTTGTCGGTGGTGGTCAATGGCCGGCAGACGGGCAGCAAAAAGGTTCTGGTGCTGCACACCAACAAGAACTTCGACCAGCAGAGGACCAACTAGGTGATGCACCAGTACCACCTCGGGGACTTGGAGCAAGAGAAGGAGCGGGAGCTGGTCCTCTTCAAGATTTTCTACCAGACGAACACTAGGGCCAGGAGTAAAAAGATTATAAGTTAGTTTGGTATTGGTACTTGTACTACCTTGTCGTCCGCAAGTTGGTATTGTTGTTAATGATCTTTCGGTATGAACTTGGAATTTGCTTCCAACCATCATGCCGAGGGTCGGCGTGGATATAAAGCTGAATCATTTGTTTCGAAACGAATTTTCAGGCACCTGATTTTTATTTGATGGGTAGCATAAGCACCTGCCGTTCGAATTCCCAGTTCTCCAAATTTTTCGAAACAAGTGCATGCACTTATTATCACGATGAAAAAACAATATACCTACGGCATCCCAGTTATCAGTTTGTTCTTGCAGAATTCTCTCATTTGTTGAGCAGGTATATTGTATTTTCAGGTCGAGCAAGTTTCAACTGGGCTGTAGACTGCCCAGGCTTGGTTTTGTTTTTAATAGCATGCCCATAATGACAACGGGGCACAAAGATCCAGCAGGTATCTACTGGCCTCTTTCCCGCCAGCATTAGTTATATTTTGTCTTACAACATCCGCATGCAGTTTTTTTACTGAATCAAATACACAGCCCAGTTCTATTTTCCTCTTTAAACGTCATGTCCTACATCGTTTTCTAATCTCTACCTATAGTTTTACTAGTTCATATACACATATCATTATATTGAAAATACATAAAGTTCCCTTTTCATATTTACATCCTTATTTTTGTTGTTGTTTTCCCTCCCATCGCTGATTTTTTTACCACTGGTTTTCCCTTAAACCAACTCAATTGTCCCACGTCTTATTTTCTTACAAAAACAAAACGATTTTTTTGGCAAATCAATAAGTTCTTAAAAATGTTTATCATTTCGGGATTACAACAGTTTGGACTCCACCGAAATATGCAAAATAAGGTTGAACTTTTTGACCGTGGTCCTGGGTAGAAAATGGGCTATAATAAATTACTTAAGAAGTAGCAAATGGGCTGCAAATTAAAAAAAAATAGCAAATGGGCTCTATGTTGTCTGCCACAAATTTGGAGGCTGACTTGTGGGCCTACTAAGTTCGTGCATACACAAGGTTTCTCAAAAAAAGTGTAGCGACCAGACCTCAAATGGTCTGTGCTGCTGTGCACCAGTGTCATCCCTGGATCAGTAATGCTGACACGCACAGTACAAATGGAGAATTTATAACAGAGTAGCAATCACACACTTATTACATCGAATATCTCCAAAGAGAACAAGTATGATAAACATGGCTTAAGGCCATCTAAAATCGATAACAGCGGAAGACTTGGAAGATAAGTGAGTCCATCAACTCCAGGGCATCACTGAGTATAAGACCACGACCTAAGGCACCTTACTCGTCGTCTGAAAAGTCTGCACCATGAAACGTTGCAGCCCGAAAACGGGTCAGCACATAGAATATGCTGGCAGAGTAACACATAGAGAATAATGAACAGTAATAAGGCTATACTACATGCATATATGGCTGGTGGAAAGCTCTATCGTTACAATTTTGCGAAAAGCCAATTTTATCCTACTTCAAAGGAATAAATTTTATTTAACTATCATGGTGGTTGTTAAACATTGAGAAGGTACCTCCAACTCAATCCCAATTAAGTGTCATCATTAACCCAACAAAATTAATTAAAAGTAACATGGTGATGAGATTCAAATGATAATCCAGGTACTAGATACTCAAGTTGTCCATAACCGGGGACACGGCTAACCATGATTAGTTTGTACACTCTGTAGAGGTTTGCGCACTTTTCCCCACAAGACTCGATCGCCTCCGCTTGATTCTCGCACTGCATGATGTTTGAGAAACGGATGACCGAGACACAGTCTTTCAGAAACAATCACTCTTTACTCTGGATGGACCGGTACACCTACTTTCCCCTACATCTGCTAGCCCACCTCTTCAAGAGATCATGTAACCTACTCAACTATGCTAGAGCCCATAATAGCTTGTGGCTGCACACGGAAGTTTCTAGCATGAACAATCTTATGATCCCTTTGAGCCTGGGTGGCGGACCTTATAAAATCAGACAACACTGGGTTCTCCAGGTGCCTCAATCCACCCAGATGTGAGTTTTAGTTGCCACCTTAAGTTGAACCATTAATAAACATCTCACATCTGTCATGAACATCTCTCAAACCCAATCCACGTATACGAGCATAGCATGGCAATATAATAGCAACGTAGAAGTAACTCCCAAGGGTTTGATAAATAAAACAGGTAATAGGTACTACCTCAACTACTTCCCAGTTCCCACAATTTAATCAGATCCTAATCATGCAATGTTTGAGGAATAGAACTAATGCAATAAAAACTGGGTATGGAAGGTATATGATCAAAGTGTTACTTGCCTTGCTGATGATCCGCAAAACCTAGTGATTCGAAGTAACAAGCGGCACACTCCGGGTACTCTAACGCCAACAAACAAGCATACAATCAGTACGCATCTAATGCGCAGATAAAACTCGAATAAAAGATCCAACCAGAAAGTTCAACTTAAGAACTCCGGTTTGCAAAAAGAATCAACTCGAAAGAAGCAACGAAAGTCAAACTGCGAAAGAAAGAAGCTTCGTTTACTAATCTGGATCTAGGTCAAATTTTACTGTAGCAAAAACTTGTTTGAGTAGGTTAAACAGAAAGAGAATTTCGAGACGAAACTCTAGGCGCTTGAATCGCCTGATTCCGATAAACGAGCGAGAAGTTAAACAGAAACGAAGATTCGATCAGAAATCGAATCTGAGATAATCGCAGAAAAATTCGACAAAAAAGAAAAACGGACGAACGCTTAAAGAACGGACTTTCGTTATCAGAGAAAAACCGACGAACGAGTTCGTTAAAACGAACGGTTCGGTGAACGCTCGCAAAATAACAAAACCAAAAAAAAAATCAATCTAGGGTTTTTTTTTAACGAACAGATTTTTTTAAACGAAAACTGGCGACGAACGAGGCGAGCAGTACCTCGTCGGGGGCGTGCTCCGGCGGGCTCCGGCTGCTCCGGTGGGGCGGCGGGGGTGCGGGGCTCGGGGGGGAGTGCGAGGGGGCAGCGAGGGGGCGGCAAACGGCGGCGGCGGCGGCGGCTTCGAGCTCCGGCTCCGGCGGCGGCGGGGCGGGCAAGTGCGGGCGGCGGCGGGCGAGGTGAGAGAAGAGGGGGGTCCGGGGGTATAAATAGGAGGGGGGGTCCGGTGGCTTGGGGGAGGGGCAAGCCGAGCGGCGGGGCTCCCGTGTCCGCCATGGACACCGGCGGCGGCGGCGCGTGCTGGAGGAGGAGAGGCGCGGGGTGGGCCGGCGCTCGGCTGGGCTTCGGCCCGGTCGGGCGTCGTGTAGTTTTTTTTTAAAACGTTCCGCGGAAAATAATTCGTAGAAAAATAAATA
This sequence comes from Aegilops tauschii subsp. strangulata, assembly GCF_002575655.3. Classification (NCBI taxonomy): domain Eukaryota; kingdom Viridiplantae; phylum Streptophyta; class Magnoliopsida; order Poales; family Poaceae; genus Aegilops; species Aegilops tauschii. The sequence goes on from NC_053035.3 coordinate 403,874,275, forward strand.
AAAGTCCAAAAAATATAAAATAAATTTTCCCCGTCTAGTTAGAAAATCTAGAATAGGGTGAACATTTTTTTAACACAAAAATAAATTTTGAAAACATGCATATTTTTATAATGCAATAAAATTGCAAATAAAATCCGAATAAATTCTAATAAATGATTTTAACATTTTCCCTCCAGTATTTCAATTGTTTTGGAGAAGTCATATTTTCTCCTCTCATTTATTTTGAAAAATGAAATATTTTTCCGGAGAGAAAATAATTAAAACCAAAATCCTCGTCTTATTATTTGATGAAAATCAAATATGAAAATTCGAGAAAATCCCCAACTCTCTCCAAGGGTCCTTGAGTTGCTTAGGATTTATCGAGGATTTGTCAAAATGCAATAAAATATGATATGCAATGATGATCTATGTATAACATACCAAATTGAAAATTTGGGATGTTACAAACCTACCCCCCTTAAGATGAATCTCGCCCTCGAGATTCGGGTTGGCTAGAAAACAGGTGGGAGTGGTCCTTACGTAGATCTTCCTCTCGCTCCCAGGTGGCTTCATCCTCCGTGTGGTGACTCCACTGGACTTTGCAAAACTTGATAACCTTGCTGCGGGTAACTCGGCTGGCATACTCAAGAATCTTAACTGGTTTCTCCTCATAAGTCAAATCACTTTCCAACTGAATTGCTTCCAGTGGCACAGTATCTCTCAGTGGTATCTCAGCCATCTCTGCGTGGCACTTCTTCAACTGGGAAACGTGAAATACATCATGAACTCCAGACAATCCTTCGGGCAATTCCAGCTTGTAGCCAACCTCTCCCATAAAACGGGGCGCTAACTTTCCCTTAACTCCAAAGCGCTTCACTCCTCGGAGTGGTGATACTCGAAGATACACTCTGTCTCTGACTTCGTGAACTGTCTCCTTTCGTTTGGAATCAACATAACTCTTCTGCCTGGACTGGGCTACCTTGAGCCTATCGCGAATCAACCTTACTTTCTGTTCAGACTCCTTAATCAGGTCTGGTCCAAACAACTAACGGTCTCCAACTTCATCCCATAACAGCGGTGTTCTACACCTCCTTCCGTACAAAGCTTCGAAAGGGGCCATCTTCAAACTGTTTTGATAACTGTTGTTATACGAAAACTCCGCATATGGCAAATTATCGTCCCAACTAGATCCATAATCTAGTGCACATGCTCTCAACATGTCCTCCAAAATCTGGTTGACTCTCTCGGTCTGTCCATCTGTCTGTGGGTGAAAAGCTATACTAAATTCCAGCCTGGTTCCCAATGTTTCATGTAACTGCTTCCAAAACTTCGAGGTAAATTGGGTTCCTCTGTCTGATACAATGGTCCTCGGAACTCCATGCAAACATACGATCCTGGTCATGTATATCTTTGCCAACTTAGCACTGGTGTAAGTGGTCTTCACTGGAATGAAATGAGCCACTTTCGTCAAACGGTCGACTACAACCCATATTGAGTCATAGCCTGAACGAGTCCTGGGTAATCCTGTGATAAAATCCATGCCTATTTTATCCCACTTCCATTCGGGTATTGGCAACGGTTGTAGCAATCCTGCTGGCTTCTGATGCTCTGCCTTCACTCTCTGACACACATCACAAACTGCTACATACTCCGCAATATCCTTCTTCATTCCGGTCCACCAGAAAGTATTCTTTAGATCCAAATACATCTTGGTATTCCCTGGGTGTATCGAGTATGGTGAATCATGGGCTTCTTGCAAAATCAACTTCCTGATCTCCGGATCATTTGGCACATATACGCGGTCCTCAAACGATAAGGTATCGTGCTCATCCTCACGAAATCCCTTGGCTTTTCCTTTGGTCATCTTCTCCTTTATCTCTTCAATCTCCTTGTCTGTCTTCTGAGCTTCTCTGATCCTTTCCATCAAGGTAGACTGAATCTCCAATGTCGCTAAATAGCCTCTTGGGACAATTTCCAAAAATAGCTCGCGAAGGTCCTCGGCTAACTCCTGAGGTAACTCTCCTGTCATGAGGGTGTTGATATGACTCTTGCGGCTCAACGCGTCTGCCACTACGTTAGCCTTTCCTGGGTGATAATGCAATCTCATATCATAATCCTTAATGAGCTCCAACCATCTCCTCTGTCTGAGATTTTACTCCTTCTGCGTGAAAATGTACTTCAAACTCTTGTGATCCGTGTACACCTCACAATGGTTTCCGATGAGAAAATGTCTCCATGTCTTCAATGCATGCACCACGGCTGCTAACTCCAAATCATGTGTAGCATAATTCTTCTCATGGGGTTTAAGTTGTCGTGAAGCATATGACATAACTCTTCCTTCCTGCATAAGCACTGCTCCAAGTCCTCGACGAGAAGCGTCGCAGTAAACTTCATAGTCCTTGCGTTGATCTGGCAGAATCAACACTGGTGATGTAACCGATCGTTTCTTCAACTCCTGGAAACTAGCTTCACATTCCTCAATCCAATTGAATTTGGTGTCCTTCTTCAATAGCTCAGTCATGGGCTTAGCAATCTTCGAGAAATTCTCGATGAATCTCCGGTAGTATCCTGCAAGTCCAAGAAAACTCCGGATTTCTCCAACTGTCGTGGGTGATTCCCAACTTGTCACTGTGTCAACCTTGGCAGGGTCTACTGCTATTCCTTCTCCAGAAATAACATGTCCAAGGAATCCAACTTCCTTCAGCCAGAACTCACATTTGCTGAACTTGGCGTATAGCTGATGTTCTCTGAGCTTCTCAAGTACCATTCGTAAATGCTCCTCATGCTCTTCCTCATCCTGGGAAAAAAATTAAAATATCATCAATGAACACCACGACGAACTTATCCAAAAATTCCATAAACACTTTGTTCATCAGGTTCATGAAATAGGCAGGTGCGTTTGTCAGACCAAATGACATAACAGTATACTCATACAATCCGTATCTGGTGGTAAATGCCGTCTTAGGTATATCCTGTTCCCGAATCTTTAACTGATGGTATCCCGATCGTAGATCGATCTTGGAAAATACTTTAGCTCCTTGTAGGCGGTCAAATAAATCATTGATCATCGGCAGTGGGTACTTGTTTTTGATGGTCACTTCATTCAATCCTCGATAATCAACAACCATCCTCAGCGATCCATCTTTCTTTTCCACTAGAAGTACTGGTGATCCCCAAGGTGACGAACTTGGGCGAATATAGCCTTTATCCAGTAACTCCTTGATCTGCTTCTTAATTTCCTCCAAATCCTTTGCGGGCATCCTGTACGGTCTCTTAGATATTGGCCCTGTGCCTGGCAAAAGTTCAATCAAGAACTCAATGTCTCTATCTGGTGGCATGCCTGGCAACTCTTCTGGAAATACATCCGGATAATCCTTCACCACTCGTACTTCCTCCTGTACAACTCCTGATAAGGAATTTACTTGAGTCCTCTTCGGCATATGCCGGGATACATACTTGATCCTTTTTCCTTCTGGGGTGGTAAGCAAAATCGTCTTGTTGGCACAATCGATGTTACCTCCATACAACGATAGCCAATTCATTCCCAAAATCACATCCAAACCTTGCGATTCCAAAACAATGAGGTCTCAGGGGAAAACATGCTTTCCAATGGCCAATGCTATCTGAAAACATCCTTGGCTTGCCATATACTCTGCTCCTGGCGAGGTTACTAACATAGGGGTTTTGAGAACTTGGGTGGACATCTTAAACTTATTCACAAATCCCCTTGATATGAATGAATGCGAGGCACCAGTATCGAAAAGAACGGTTGCAGTAAATGACTTAACCAAAAACTTACCTATTACTGCATCAGGCTGAGCTTCAACCTCCTCCACGCTCACGTGGTTCACATGTCCTTTGTTGAACGGGTTCGGCTTCTTCCCAGAGCTTCCATTGCCATTTCCGTTTTGGGCTTCAGGACAATCAGTTGCATAGTGTCCAGTCTTCTGGCACTTGAAGCAACTAATGTGACTTAGATCCCTCTTGGTTGGGGTAGTTGGGTTGGTGCGGTTCTGTCCGTTGCTTCCTCCATTCCCATTACCATTCTTGGAGCCATTACGGTTGTGCGAACTACCTCCTCCATGGGTATGCTGAAACTGTCCTCCCGGCTTCGGGGTAAATCGTGGCTTCTGCTGAGCTCCAGAATTGTACTTTCCTTGTCCATACTTCCTCTTGCGGTTTTCAATCTGCTGTTGCTTCCCTTCAATCATGAGAGCTCTATCTACCAGCTCCTGGTAGTTATTGAAGGTTGCTACCATCAACTGCATACTCAGTTCATCGTTCAGTCCTTCAAGAAACTTCTCCTTCTTGGCAGCGTCTGTAGCAACATCATCTGGTGCATAACATGCTAACTTACTGAAATCCTCCACACACTGGCCTACGGTGCGTCCTCCTTGGCGTAGGTTACGAAACTCACGCTTCTTCATAGCCATAGCTCCTGCTGAAACATGTGTTGTACGGAAAGCTTGCTGAAACTGGTCCCATGTGACAGTGTCAATAGGGTGCGTGGCTGTATAATTTTCCCACCATGATGCTGCGGGTCCATCAAGCTGATGTGCGGCAAAACGCACTCTTTCCGCATCTGTGCATCCTGCAGTGGTCAACTCCCTTCCAACTTTGCGGAGCCAATCATCTGCAACAATCGGCTCGGTGCTACTGGAAAACACCGGCGGGTTTAGCCTTAAGAAACGGGCTAAGTGATCAACAGGTGGTGGTGGTGGTGGGTTGTTGTTGTTGTTGCCTTGGTTCTGCACTAACAGTTGCATCAGGGCATTCTGTTGCTGAATCAACTGGGTGATCTCTGGCGGAAAAACAAATCCGGTGTCGCGTCTCGGAGGCATCTGATAGGTTTAGAAAAGATGAGAGTTTAGAATAGAATGAGGTCTAGAGAGAAAACACTACCCATATGCTCATGAGACAAATACAATCAATATCACTCAATCAATTCAAACAAGGCATAACAATCGATCTAACTAGCGTTACAAAGTGCTTGAACTATACTATTAAATGGGGGAAAACTACTACTGATATGGTGGTCTAATAAAATTCTACTCCGTTGAAGACTCCATGATGTCTGCTCCAGCTTCGTCAACCCGGTCATCTTCACTTGGTTCGGAGTCGGTGTCGTCGATGATGATGTAGTTATCCGGGCAAGTGCATTCGTCGACTTCTGCTTTTGGCACTGGATTTCCCATGAATACTCCAATCTTCTTCTCCAGGTCGTCATTCTTCCCTACTAGTGCGTTGATTTCCTCCAAATAATCCTCGCGTGTAGCCTTGAGTTCTTCTTGGAGCTCCTTGATCTTCGTTAACGCCTTCTTCAGTTCTTCCTTGTCTGTGCACATCTGGTTCTCCTGGCGACGAATATGTTGGTTCTGCTCCTGGATGAAAGCTGCAATTGATCCATCCTTCTTGGTTCTGATCATCTCCCATTGCGCGTCTCGGCGTCCACAAATTTGGTAAATTGTATCCTTAAGCTCCTGGTGGTAGACTTCTCCAATACGTCCCATGGCGATGTGTGCGGCCATGCTCTTCCCTAAACTCTAGGTTGGTGCTTCAAAAACCAATCTTATGGGTTCAGTAACTGGCACAAACGTCCTTCCTGGAATGAGAACTTGAATCTTCCAGCTCTCCTCTTCGGGTAATGTGGCGTTGTAGGTTCCGGTGATGCTTGGTATTCCTATGTTCAAGTACTTGGTGACTTCCTTCAAGTGTCGACCAAACGGCGTGTCTTCATCTGGTTGCATGAACTTGCTCCTTGCATTCGCCATTCCTAAAAGAGTAGAAAGTGGAGAGGGGTCAGAAATGAGAAGAGAGAAGCTTTCTAGGGCTTAAGCTTAGTGGTCGTGTCCTACAGTCAGCGTGTGCTCTGATACCAACTTTGTAGCGACCAGACCTCAAATGGTCTGTGCTGCTGTGCACCAGTGTCATCCCTGGATCAGTAATGCTGACACGCACAGTACAAATGGAGGATTTATAACAGAGTAGCAATCACACACTTATTACATCGAATATCTCCAAAGAGAATAAGTATGATAAACATGGCTTAAGGCCATCTAAAATCGATAACAGCGGAAGACTTGGAAGATAAGTGAGTCCATCAACTCCAGCGGCATCACTGAGTATAAGACCACGACCTAAGGCACCTTACTCGTCGTCTGAAAAGTCTGCAACATGAAACGTTGCAGCCCGAAAACGGGTCAGCACATAGAATATGCTATCAGAGTAACACATAGAGAATAATGAACACTAATAAGGCTATACTACATGCATATATGGCTGGTGGAAAGCTCTATGGTTACAATTTTGCGAAAAGCCAATTTTATCCTACTTCAAAGGAATAAATTTTATTTAACTATCATGGTGGTTGTTAAACATTGAGAAGGTACCTCCAACTCAATCCCAATTAAGTGTCATCATTAACCCAACAAAATTAATTAAAAGTAACATGGTGATGAGATTCAAATGATAATCCAGGTACTAGATACTCAAGTTGTCCATAACCGGGGACACAGCTAACCATGATTAGTTTGTACACTCTGCAGAGGTTTGCGCACTTTTCCCCACAAGACTCGATCGCCTCCGCTTGATTCTCGCACTGCATGATGTTTGAGAAACGTATGACCGAGACACAGTCTTTCAGAAACAATCACTCTTTACTCTAGATGGACCGGTACACCTACTTTCCCCTACATCTGCTAGCCCACCTCTTCAAGAGATCATGTAACCTACTCAACTATGCTAGAGCCCATAATAGCTTGTGGCTGCACACGGAAGTTTCTAGCATGAACAATCTTATGATCCCTTTGAGCCTGGGTGGCGGACCATATAAAATCAGACAACACTGGGTTCTCCAGGTGCCTCAATCCACTCAGATGTGAGTTTTAGTTGCCACCTTAAGTTGAACCATTAATAAACATCTCACATCTGTCATGAACATCTCTCAAACCCAATCCACGTCTACGAGCATAGCATGGCAATATAATAGCAACGTAGAAGTAACTCCCAAGGGTTTGATAAATAAAACAGGTAATAGGTACTACCTCAACTACTTCCCAGTTCCCACAATTTAATCAGATCCTAATCATGCAATGTTTGAGGAATAGAACTAATGCAATAAAAACTGGGTATGGAAGGTATATGATCAAAGTGTTACTTGCCTTGCTGATGATCCGCAAAACCTAGCGATTCGAAGTAACAAGCGGCACACTCCGGGTACTCTATCGCAAACAAACAAGCATACAATCAGTACTCATCTAATGCACAGATAAAACTCGAATAAAAGATCCAACCAGAAAGTTCAACTTAAGAACTCCGGTTTGCAAAAAGAATCAACTCGAAAGAAGCAACGAAAGTCAAACTGCGAAAGAAAGAAGCTTCATTTACTAATCTGAATCTAGGTCAAATTTTACTGTAGCAAAACCTTGTTTGAGTAGGTTAAACGGAAACAGAATTTTGAGACGAAACTCTAGGCGCCTGAATCGCCTGATTCCGATAAACGAGCGAGAAGTTAAACAGAAACGAAGATTCGATCAGAAATCGAATCTGAGATAATCGCAGAAAAATACGACGAAAAAGAAAAACGGACGAACGCTTAAAGAACGGACGTTCGTTATCAGAGAAAAACCAACGAACGCGTTCGTTAAAACTAACGGTTCGGTGAACGCTCGCAAAATAACAAAACCGAAAAATAACCAATCTAGGGTTTTTTTTAACAAACGGTTTTTTTAACGAAAACCGGCGACGAACGCGGCGAGGCAGTACCTCGTCGGGGGCGTGCTCCGGCGGGCTCCGGCTGCTCCGGTGGGGCGGCGGGGGTGCGGGGCTCGGGGGGAGTGCGAGGGCTCCGGCGGCGGCGGGGCGGGCAAGTGCGGGCGGCGGCGGGCGAGGTGAGAGAAGAGGGGGGGTCCGATGGCTTGGGGGAGGGGCAAGCCGAGCGGCGGGGCTCCCGTGTCCGCCATGGACACCGGCGGCGGCGGCGCGTGCTGGATAAGGAGAGGCGCGGGGTGGGCCGGCGCTCGGCTGGGCTTCGGCCCAGTCGGGCGTCGCGCAGTTTTTTTTTAAACGTTCCACGGAAAATAATTCGTAGAAAAATAAATAAAAGTCCAAAAAATATAAAATAAATTTTCCCCGTCTAGTTAGAAAATCTAGAATAGGGTGAACATTGTTTTAACACAAAAATAAATTTTTGAAAACATGCATATTTTTATAATGCAATAAAATTGCAAATAAAATCCGAATAAATTCTAATAAATGATTTTAACATTTTCCCTCCAGTATTTCAATTGTTTTGGAGAAGTCATATTTTCTCCTCTCATTTATTTTTAAAAATGAAATATTTTTTCGGAGAGAAAATAATTAAAACCAAAATCCTCGTCTTATTATTTGATGAAAATCAAATATGAAAATTCGAGAAAATCCCCAACTCTCTCCGAGGGTCCTTGAGTTGCTTAGGATTTATCGAGGATTTGTCAAAATGCAATAAAATATAATATGCAATGATGATCTATGTATAACATACCAAATTGAAAATTTGGGATGTTACAAAAAGAAACTTAGTCAATAATCGACTCTACGAGCGTCAGACCGTTAGATGTCAATCTAACGGCAATCGTTGCTTCTTTAGTCTCTGGTCTTCCTGCTCCAGCCGCCCAAACCAACGCCGGCGGAACTGCCTGCTCCCGCCTCCCGTGGCCGGCTGTGCTGCCGGGCAGGCCTCACAGCCCCACCATACTCGCATCCCTGGCCTGTCTATCCCTCTACTCACCCACACCTCCTGTTATTTTCCAGCGATGGCAGCCGAACTAGTCAACCCTCGTACTCCCCACGGCGTGGGAAGCCACTGTCGTGTCTTCCCCGGCTCCCTATCGTTCCCTTCGTAGGCCTCGCCGTCTTCCACCGCCCCGGTGCTCTCGGCGCGGCGTGGTCAACGTGGTCAACGAACGACATCCACCGAAAGTGGACTGTATGTGGAGAGGCTGGCAGCTGGGTCCACGGCCGCACACAAGGAAATGCCTCCTTATTACGCGCAAAATAATGATTCCTCCACCTGACATTTGGGACCCACCGGAAGGGCCTTTGTATTTCACAAAAAAAAATGTTCCCCCCGCTAACAACTCGGACCCACCAGCTATATCTTCGCACGCAAGGAAGCGTTTCCTTATTACGCACAAAAAAATGAATACCCCCTACGTGGGAGGCTGACTTGTGGGCCTACTAAGTTGACGGGGACGAAGAGCTTTGTCAAATTAGTCAATATGAACGATTCTAGCTCCATTGACCGTACGATGTCCATCCAATGGCCGTAGTGCTTCTTCAACCTCTGGTCTTCTTGCTCCAGCCGCCCAAACCAGCGTCGGTCGTGCCGCGTGCTCCTGCCTCCCGTGGTCGGCCGTGATGCCACGGAGGCCTCATCGCCCCCTACTACTCCCACTGCTGGCCAGGCCATCCGCCTCTAGTCACCCAGACCCCTTGTTATTCTGCGGCGACGGCAGCCTCACACCTCAGCCGAACCAGTGAACCCTCATACTCCTCTCCGTGTGGGCTTCCACTGCCGTGTCTTCCCCGGCTCCACGTTGTCCCCTTCCTAGGCCTCACCATCGTCCACCGCCGTGGTGCTCTCGGTGCGACATGGTCAACGTGGTCAAGGAACGACTTCCATCAGAAGAGTACTGTACATAGAGAGGCTGACCGCTGGGTCCACGGCCGCAGCAAGGAAGTGCCTCCTTATTACGTGCAAAATAATTATTCCTCCACCTGACAGCAGGGACCCGCCGGATGGGCCACAGTATTTTGCGAAAAAACGTTTCCCCTGACTGCTGGGACCCACCAGCTACATCTTCACACGCAAGCAAGTGCTTGACAGTCGGGACCCACCTGGTCGAAGCGTATGTAGCGTTGTCATTCTGGTCACGAACGTGTACGTACATACTGGTCGCTGTAGAAATGCGCACGTAGCATGTACACGTTCCTACAGCGGCCAGGGTGCAAGAAAGTAAATACGGCCATGTACGTACATACGGGCGGGGTCTCGAACGCCTACTCGTGCATATGTACGGCCAGGGCTCGTGTACATGGTTGTGGCTGGGTCGGAACGGAGAAACTGCGTCGTCGTCGTGTTCATGGGGAGGCAACGGAATGCGTCGTGTTCATCGGGAGGCAATGGAACGTGTGCTGTTCATCGGGAGCCAACCGGCTTGGACGGAACAGCCGATGGAAACGAGGCCTGGCGTACCGCAGAACGGAGGAAACGGCCTTGCGTTTAGGGGTGGCAATGGGACCCCATACCCGCCAAACCCATGGGGATTTCATCTATTAGGGGGTGGGGATGGGCGAAAAACATCCCCATGGGGATATTTACAAAACTAATTTATTCCCCATAGGGTACAACGATGATGGGGACGATATCCTATTCCCCAGACCCAATACCCATCGGGGACCTGGTTAGTAACGGTGACCCAGCGGTCAACCTTAAAATACTCACAAACAAACTTGCAAAAACAAAACAAAAAGCTCTGAAAAAAACCTTAAACCTATCTCACGTCCTCACCTCAGCTGCCACCATGACCAAGAAGTAAGTACGACCTAGATAGGCATTAGCAGGACAAGGACAACACCATTTATGTATGTTGATTATAGGGTGTCATATTATGTATATGAGTATTTGTTTATGGGGATAGGGACCCTAATGGGGCCCCGTTCCCCAGTGGGGCATGGGTAGGGGAAATTTCATCCCCAGTCATGTAAACAGGGATGGGGATGGGATGATAGGGAATAGATGGGGATGGGGATGTTGTAGGTATTACCATAGGGGATTGTCCCCATTGCCATCCCTACTTGCGTTCGACCGGCCACGATGGAAACGGGATCCTATTCATCGGGAGGGGTCTGGCGTACCGCAGAACAGATGAAACGGACATCCTATGGTCGAAACGGGGTCTTGTTGATCGGGAGGGGTGTGGCGTACCGCAAAACAGAGGAAACGGACTTGTATTGGAGCGCTACGGTCGAAACGGGGGTCATGTTCATCGGGAGGGGTGTGGCGTACCGCAAAATGGGACTCCACGGGATACTGTTCATCTCCACCGTTGACGTCCTCCAGCCTCCACGGGCTACTGTTCATCCACCGTCGACCTCCTCCAGCCTCCACCTGCGATGTTCATCCACTGGCTCCTGTTCATCCAGCCTCCACCGGCTACTGTTCAACCAGCCCTCTCCACGGGGTCATGTTCAACCACCCCTCCATGGGCTACTATTCATCCAGCCCTCCACCAGCTACTGTTCAACTAGCCCTCCACTGGCTACTGTTCAACCAGCCCTCCACGGGGTCCTATTCATCTAGCCCTCCACCGGATCCTGTTCATCCACCGGCTCGATCGATCGAGGTACTGTTCATCCAGTGGCAACGGCCTCTACTACCACGGGTTCCTGTTCATCCAACCCCCACCGGGAACTATTCATCCAAACCCCCAAACAACGCTCACTGTTCATCCAGAGGCAGCATCAATCGGCTTCAGTTAGCAGCAGTGGCGAAGGAATCGCTCCATCGGGTTCACTTAACAGCCATCGATCGATCGCTCGGGTTGAGTAACGCCTAGCCTGCAGTGCAATCGCTCGGGTTCAGTTAGAGCCCAACACCTCGCTTGGGTTCAGTTAGAGCGCAACGCCTCGCACACACGCGCGTACGTACGAGAGAAACGCGCATCGCTCGGCCCCCGACCACCAATCGTAACCGGGAACTCCCCGATATTTTCCTCACCCTCGCTTCTACCACGGTTTTTTCTGTCATGGACGGCCCAAAGAATGTCATGCAGCTGCGTCTCCCGCCCGCCCAGGACGAAAAGCTCATTTTATGTCATGATTTTTTGTCATAGAAGTAGGACCCCACCACATATATGATGATACCGGGTTTTGTCACAATTATTGTCACAGAAGTGTCATAAGTATGACAAACAAAATTCGTTTGGCCCAAAATGTCACGGATGTGTCTTTTTTTGTAGTGGTACCTGCACAAACAAACAAGAACCTTGCAACCAACACGATAAAGGGGTTGTCAATCCCTTCACGGTCATTTGCGAAAGTGAGATCTGATAGAGATAATAAGATAAATATTTTTGGTTTTTTTGCTGTATAGATTGAAAGGTAAAGATTGCAAAATAAATAGTGAACTAGAATTGTAGATCGGAAACTTATATGATGTAAAGTAGACCCGGGGGCCATAGGTTTCACTAGTGGCTTCTCTCAAGATAGCATATATTACGGTGGGTGAACAAATTACTGTCGAGCAATTGTTAGAAAAGCGCATAGTTATGATGATATCTAGGCATGATCATGAACATAGGCTTCACGTCCGTGTCAAGTAGACCGAAACGATTCTGCATCTACTACTATTACTCCACACGTCGACCGCTATCCAGCATGCATCTAGAGTATTAAGTTCATAAGAACAGAGTAACGCATTAGGCAAGATGACATGATGTAGAGGGATAAACACAAGCAATATGATATAAACCCCATCTTTTTATCCTCGATGGCAACAATACAATGTGTGCCTTGCTGCCCCTGCTGGCACTGGGAAAGGACACCACAAGATTGAACCCAAAGCTAAGCACTTCCCCCATTGCAAGAAAGATCAATCTAGTAGGCCAAACCAAACTGATAATTCGGAGAGACTTGCAAAGATATCAAATCATGCATATAAGAATTCAGAGAAGAATCAAATATTGTTCATAGATAATCTTAATCATAAACCCACAATTCATCGGATCTCGGCAAACACACCGCAAAAAGAATTACATCGAATAGATCTCCAAGAACATCGAGGAGAACTTTGTATTGAGATCCAAAGAGAGAGAAGAAGCCATCTAGCTAATAACTATGGACCTGAAGGTCTGTGGTAAACTACTCACACATCATCGGAGAGGCTATGGTGTTGATGTAGAAGCCCTCCGTGATCGAATCCCCCTCCGGCAGATCGCCGGAAAAGGCCCCCAAATGGGATCTCATGGGTACAGAAGTTGCGGCGGTGGAAAAGTGGTTTCCTGGCTCCCCTGGATGTTTTCAGGGTATAAGAGTATATATAGGCGAAAGAAGTAGGTCGGTGGAGCTGCGAGGGGCCCACGAGGGTGGGGAGCACGCCTGGCCCCCCTAGGCGCGCCGCCCTACCTCGTGCCCGCCTCGCTGCTTCCTTGACGTCCACTCCAAGTCTCCTGGATTGCGTTTGTTCCAAAAAAAAAGATCCTCGTGAAGGTTTCATTCCTTGGATGCCGTTTGATATTCCTTTTCTGCGAAACACTAAAATAGGCAAAAAAACAGCAATTTGCACTAGGCCTTCGATTAATAGGTTAGTCCCAAAAATAATATAAAAGTGCATAATAAAGCTCATTAAACATCCAAAACAGATAATATAATAGCATGGAACAATCAAAATTATAGATACGTTGCATACGTATCACGCGCCCCCGGCCACCCTCTATCCCACGTTCCCGCCGGCCTTCCTCCAGTCGCGCCACCCGCCTACCACCAACATCGCCCATCGCCTACGTCTGTCCTGCACGGGACTGGATATGCCCCCCGGCACCTCTTCCTCCCCCTGCCCCGCACATGGAAGCTAGTGACTGGCGCCATTCGACGCTGCTCTGCTCCATCAACTTCAACCAGCGGCTCATGAGGTGCATGCCATGTGTTTGCTAAATTGACTCAGTGCAATGGAGCACCATTTTTACTATGTTTCATGTTCATTTGTAGGTAGCTCATTCTTGCCAAATGTTGTAGCTTAGATGACTTCAGAATGTTTATCGTGGGTGCTCTACCGTCGCGTGCTAGTCCAAGAATTCCTATCGTCACATAAGTCCATGTATTACTGATTGCTCTCTGGTTATAGCGCCAGAAAAGCTCATGTCTGCTAGGACTACGTCGGTATTTTCCCAAAGAGGAAGGGATGATGCAGCACAGCGACAGTAGGTATTTCCCTCAGTGAAGAAACCAAGGTTATCGAACCAGTAGGAGAACCAAGCAACACAACGTAAACAGCACCTGCACACAAATAACAACACCTCGCAACCGGACGTGTTAAAGGGGGTGTCAATCCCTTTCAGGTAACGATGCCAGAAAATTGTAGTAGATTGGAATAATAGATCTCAAATAAAATAAATTGCAGCAAAGTCTTTTTGTATTTTGGTTTAATAGATCTGAATAAAAATGCAAAGGAAAAATAGATCGCAAGCAAATATATGAGGAAGAAGACCCGGGGGCCGTAGGTTTCACTAGTGGCTTCTCTCGAGAAAATAGCAAACGGTGGGTAAACGAATTACTGTTGGGCAATTGATAGAACCTCAAATAATTATGACGATATCCAGGCAATGATCATTACATAGGCATCACGTCCAAGATTAGTAGACCGACTCCTGCCTGCAACTACTACTATTACTCCACACATCGACCGCTATCCAGCATGCATCTAGTGTATTAAGTTCATGGAAAAATGGAGTAAAGCAACAAGAACGATGACGTGATGTAGACAAGATCCGTTTATCTATTGCGTAGATATAGATCCCGTATTTTTATCTTTAGTAGCAACGATACATATGTGTCGGTTCCCTTTTCTGTCACTGGGATCAAGCACCGTAAGATCGAACCCACTACCGGGCACTGAGGGAGTCCTGCACTAAGGGGTCCTTGGGCGTCCAGCCTGTTGTCCATGGGCCGGACTGAGGGGCTGTGAAGACATGAAGGCCGAAGAATGTACCTGTGTCCGGGTTGGACTCTCCTTGGCGTGGAAGGCAAGCTTGGCGACCGACTATGAAGATTCCTTCTTATGTAACCGACTCTATGTAACCCTAGATTCCTCCCCCCCGGTGTCTATATAAACCGGAGGGGTTAGTCCGGAAAGGATATATACTCATTACCATAGTCATACAGGCTAGGCTTCTAGGGTTTAGCCATTACGATCTCGTGGTAGATCAACTCTTGTAACACTCATATTCATCAAGATCAATCAAGCAGGACATAGGGTATTACCTCCATAGAGAGGGCCCGAACCTGGGTAAAGATCGTGTCCCCCGCCTCCTGTTACCATCGATCCTAGACGCACAGTTCGGTACCCCCTACCCGAGATCCGCTGGTTTTGACACCAACATTGGTGCTTTCATTGAGAGTTCCACTGTGCCGTCAACGAAAGGTTCGATGGCCACTTCAATCGTCTATAGCGACGTTGTCCAAGGAGAAACCTTCCTCCTCGGACAGATTTTCATGTTCGGTGGCTTCGTACTGCGGGCCAACTCGCTTGGCCATCTTGAGCAGATCGATAGCTACGCCCCTGGCCACCAGGTCAGATTCGGAAGCTTGAACTACATCGCGGATATCCGTGGAGACTTCATCTTCAATGGATTTGAGACCGCAGCGATCGCTCCCCCTCGCCCCGATGAACATGACTTAAATCTGTCATCGGATCACATCCAGAAGATGGTCCCAGTTGCTGCAACGGCCTTAGAACCGGAGCAGATCGTGCCATCTGGGGCCACCAAGTCCGTGGCTTTGGAGCCGCACACTGACTCGGCACCCCGCAACATTTGCAGCAATGGAACTCCGGACTCGTCTCCGGCTATAAGTCCCGGACCGGGTACGCCTGCGGACACCGAGCTGGATCGGTTATCGATTTTTGAATTTAGCGCCGCAGATATCTTTCAGCACTCACCTTTGGGTGATGTGCTAAACTCTTTAAAGAACTTGTCCTTGGAGAAGGACTCACAGCCGAACTATGTTCGGTTCGAGCCAGAGGCTGATGATGGGAAATTTCGCTTCCCACCCGCCACCCACTTCATAGCCACTGTCGATGACTTACCCGACGTGCTTGATTACGGCTCCGAAGACATCGACGATATGGACAACGATGCCGACCAGGAGCAGGGCCAAGACCCGCCATTTACTGGACGTTGGACGGCCACCTCTTTGTACGATGTGTACATGGTCGACACACCTAAAAAAGCTAGCGACGATGACAAAGGAGATCCAGTTGCGAATAAACCTTCTGAGACACGGTCCAAGCGTCGGCGCCCTAAAACGCCTCTCTAAGCCTCGTCGCTCAAAAGATGATGACACTGGCACCGGAGAAAATAGTACTCCGGGCGACGCCGAAAACAATGAAGACCCTGTCAGGGCTACATCCGAACAGGAGGAACAAGACAACGGGCAATATAACCCTAATAAACAGGCCATGCCCAATAATCCAGATGATGATAGTTAGCGTCCAGTCTCCGAGGATGATGTGAGCCTTGGCAATGAGGACTTCATCGTGCCTGAGGCACCCCTCGAGCAAGAGCGCTTCAAGCGCCAGCTAATAGCCACTTCAAGAAGCCTGAAGAAGAAGCAGCAGCAGCTCCAAGTTGATCAAGACCTGCTCATTGACAGGTGGACTGATGTCCTGGAAGCCGAAGAATACGGCCTCGAGCGCCCAGCCAAGAGTTGCCCAAGGCGCAGACTACTACCTCAGTTCGATGAGGAAGCACCAGATCCCATACCTCCCTCACGCAATGCGGACCGACCACCACGTGGTCGAGATAGTGCGGCGGACCGACCACCCCGCGGTCGGGATAAAACGGAAACTCAGGCCGAACAACAGCCCACCCCACCGCCTCGCAAAAACAGGGACAGAACAGCTTGGGGCCATACATACGACCTTCGGCAGGATCTGGACAGTAGAGCAGGACACACCAGATCAATCTATGGATCGCGAGGACGCTTCCCGACTTGGGATGACGGCTACCTATTCGGACGTGACAAACCTAGTCACACCCGGGCCGATAACCGCAGACGGACTTCACCGGAGGTGCGCCGTGACGCGGCCCGATATAGAGGCGCCGCACACCCTCTCTGCTTCACAGATGAGGTGCTGGATCATGAATTCCCCGAGGGGTTCAAGCCCGTCAATATTGAATCATACGACGAAACAACCGATCCCGCTGTATGGATTGAGGACTTTATTCTCCACATCCACATGGCCCGTGGAGACGACCTCCACGCCATCAAATACCTCCCACTAAAACTCAAAGGGCCAGCTCGACACTGGCTAAACAGCCTGCCCGAGAATTCCACCGGCAGCTGGGAGGACTTGGAAGAAGCCTTCCTTGACAACTTCCAAGGTACATATGTCCGGCCACCCGATGCTGTTGACTTAAGCCACATAGTTCAACAACCTGGGAATCAGCCAGAAAATTCTGGACTAGGTTCCTAACCAAAAAGAACCAGATCATTGACTGTCCGGATGCCAAAGCCCTAGCGGCCTTTAAACACAACATCCGTAACGAATGGCTAGCCCGCCACCTCGGCCAAGAATAGCCGAGGTCCATGGCAGCCCTCACGGCACTTATGACCCACTTTTGCGCGGGAGAGGATAGTTGGCTCGCTCGCAGTACAAACATAGCCAACAAAGCAGGCCCCTCCGAGGCCAAAAACAGCAACAGCAAGCTCCGGCGCAACAGACACAAACGCCGAAGCAATGGCGATAACACCGATGACACTACAGTTCACGCCGGATTCAGCGGCTCCAAGTCCGGCTAGCGAAAGAGGCCCCATAAAAGGAACGACGGAGGACCATCCAGCTTGGACCGCATACTCGATCGTCTGTGCCAGATACATGGCACCCCAGACAAACCGACCAACCATACTAATAGAGATTGCCGGGTCTTTAAGCAAGCCAGCAAGGTAAATAGCGGAACAAGGAAGGGGAATCGCAGAGCGAGGACGATGACAAGGAGCCCCGGCAGCCGAACACTGGGGGGCAGAAGAAATTCCTGCATCAAGTCAAAACAGTGAACATGATATATGCCACACACATCCCCAAAAGGGAGCGCAAGCGCGCACTCAGGGACGTTTCTGCGGCAGAGCCAGTCGCCCCAAATCTCAACCCATGGTCGTCATTCCCGATCACCTTTGATCGTCGTGATCATCCAACTAGCATCCGTCACGGCGGTTCGGCCACATTGGTACTCGACCCAATCATCGACGGATTTCACATGACACGAGTCCTAATGGACGGTGGTAGCAGCCTCAACCTACTCTATCAGGATACAGTATGCAAAATGGGCATTAATCCCTCACGAATCAAGCCCACGATAACTACCTTTAAAGGAGTTATACCAGGCATAGAGGCCCGTTGTACGGGCTCAATCACGCTGGAGGTGGTCTTCGGTTCCCCGTTTAACTTCTGAAGCGAAGAGTTAATCTTTGATATCGTCCCCTTCCGCAACGGCTACCACGCACTACTCGGATGAACCGCATTTGCTAGATTCAACGCGGTGCCACATTATGCTTATCTCAAGCTCAAGATGCCCGGTCCATGTGGCGTCATTACAGTAAATGGAAACACGGAACGTTCCCTCCGTACATAGGAGCATACCGCAACCCTAGCAGCAGAAGTACAGAGCGGCCTTCTCAAGCGGCACCATAATCTGGCCATCGAGCCCATGGACATTGTTAAGAAGGTCCAGACTACACTGCAACAGGGCAGCTCGGTTCGTCAAGAGCTGATTTAGTAAATTCGGCCTCCGTCCCAGCCCCGATGAGGAAATGGCATCCATACCGCGCGTACATAACTATGCACCCAAAACCGAGCTCTGACGGAGGCATAACTCGCTCGCGATCCACAGTGCGGCTTGACCGACCCTGGGATTCGCACGCCTTTATTTTTTTCTTTTTATTACGGGTTTTTTCTCTTTTCGAGGTCTATGCGGACGACCCGTTTCCAGAACACACCAAGGAGGCAAGGAGCGCTGGCATACAAGGGAATCCCCAGGTGGTCTCTATTAAACGATTGCCATACTTGTTTTACATACCCGCACGCAGCTCGCCCTTGGTTGCGGCATGTTAAATAGCTTTACTTGCTTATCACATTACTTGCACAAAGTACGCCTCGACGTACTAATTACATCACAATGGTGAATAAATGGTGGCGTCAGCTTATTACTTAATTTTCCTGTTTCCTCACCTTTATATATATTACTTATTGCACACGTATACCATGGTACGTATTACGGCGCCAGGGGCTTCATTACACCCGGCATTACGGCAATAAAAGTCCGAACACTTTTCCAGTAAAGTTCGGCACCCCGAACTTATAGCACTATATGCATCGGCTCCAAATCATGTCTTTGGTCAATAGTTGGGTTGCCCGGCTCCTGTGCTTACTACCTTACGTTCCGCTATATCGGCTAGGGTAGTAAAGGGAGAACTACTGCGATTGTGTCCCGGTTCTTCCGGACGAGCACCTCAGTAGAGAAAGCCGAAAACTGACTGTGATGATGCGGCGAGAGCTGGTCAGCTGTTCGAGAGGTCCCAAATTGTTAGAGATTTTTTCCGCTTCTTGCGAAGAATCGGTTCCTCCGATTAGGCATGTATAACGCCCCTAGTTCGGCCTTCTGAATACCAGGGGTTCGCCAACTTTCTTAATTGTCAAACTCCTATGGCTAAGTGAGGACGGTAAAGGCCGCATAGTCTGATTGCCTTGTTCGTTGCGCTAAACACCTCCTTTAAGGACCAGAATGTGGAGTAAAGAGTGTTTAGATTTATCCTGAACACCCCCGTACTATCTACGTGGGGGCAGAAGCCGACGACTGGTCAACCCTCAGATTTCATAAACGGCCGCACAGGAGGTAAAATGTAAATCGCAAGCATTATAATACATAACATCATTGTCCCATATTAGAGGACAGGATAATACAAATGTTCTCATGGGAATATGACATCCTTCGAACATTGCTCCGCCACAAGGCGGGACCCCTCCAGGACGCCATCAAAATAGAGCTCGGGTCGATGATGCTCCTTGCCCTCCGGCGGCCCCTCGGTCATCATCTGCTTGGCATCCAGCTTTGCCCAATGCGACTTGACGCGGGCAAATGCCACACGCGCACCTTCAATACAGACCAACCGCTTCACGGCTTTGAGCCGCGGACAGGCACTTACATGCCGCTTAACAAGTCCGAAGTAGCTGCTCGGTATAGGCTCGGCAGGCCACAGCCGGACTATCAGGTCCTTCATGGCTAGCTCTGCCGACCTGTGCAGCTCGACCAACTGCTTCAGCTGGTCGCTAAAGGGCAACGGATGTTCCGGTCCAAGATATTGGGACCAGAATAGCTTCTCCGTAGACATCCCTTCTTCAGCTCTATAATGCTCGGCAGCATCTGATATACTGCGCGGCAGATCCGTAAACGCCCCTGGAAAACCCAAATTCGGATAAGTACAAGGAATGTTTCTTCTACATACTTGCTTTGCATGGTGAAAGAATTACCCGCCGCAATCTCCTTGGCCGCCTGAATTTCCTGGAGGGCGTTCTGGGCTTCGGCTCGTGCATCCTGTGTGCTCCGGCGGGCCTTCGCAAGTTCGGACTCTTGCGCCTTACAATCACGCTCCAAGGACTCAAATCTCTCGATCGCGCCCTGGAGCTGTTGCTGCGCCTCGCCAACCTGGGCCTCGTGCTTTTCGCGTGCGGCGCGTTCCTTGGCCGCTTTGTCCTCGGCCTCAGCTAATGCCTTCTTGAGGGCTGTCACCTCGGTCGTGGCCCCTAATAAAGTTTATCACACCTCAGTCCGGATGGACTATTCATTTTTTCTTAATGCGTACCCACAGGTTACTGCATACCTTGGCTATGCTCCAGCTGCTTATTCACGAGGTCGGGCTCTTCCTTGGCCCGCTCCAGTTTCCGCTTCAGTCCGGAGACCTCCGCAGCATGAGCGGTGGCAGCCTGCAGCGATACCTACTTATTCACACAGACAACTTATGTTAGATTCCTGCGATATTTCTTATCGATCCTCTATTCGGCTTTTTCTTTCCGAACACCAAACAAAGCATCAGGGGCTACTGTCTATACTGTGATATTCTTCCTACAAACGCATTACTTACCTCAAAGCCCGATAGAAGGCTAGTCCAGGCTTCGGTCAGTCCGCTTTTTTTGAACTGGACCTTCTCTATTACCGTGCCCATAAGGGCGCGGTGTTCATCCACAATAGAGGCGCTTCATAGCGCCTCCAGCAGATTATCTGGTGCCTCTGGTTGGATAGAGGTCACCGGCGGAACAGGCACATTCCCTCCTTTTGGGGAATGCCGTTCGCTGGACTCCGGAGCCGCATAGATCTCTGGAATAGTATCCAGCTCAGGTCCAAAGGGAACTCGGCCCCGTCACCAGTCCCCATAGGGGCTTTTTCCCCCATGTGTCCGGCGACTGAGGAATCATCCTGGGGCGCCATCCCGACGATCTCCGGAAGCCCCCCCCCCCGGTCGGGGTCGGGGAAGGTCTTTTGCGACACCACCTCGTCGTCACCCTTGGGAGAGACAGATTGAGAAGGTGGCGGAGACATGCTAGCCATCTCCTTTGAGTCTAGCGACCCCTCTGTCGAGGATCGCGGGGAACCATCGCATGCTGGACTGGAATAGCAAGGTTTAAGGTATATCAATATTACAAACCGGGAAGGCCAGACGTTTTTGGATTCTGGTACTTACGAGGCGGCCCGAGGCTTGGTCCGGCGAGGTCGCTCCGGACTGCTATCAACATCCCACATGGAGCTATCCACGAGGGAGCCTCTAACCCTCTTAGGCGCTTTAGCCTCCGGATTTGTGGGGGCCGCTCTCTTCTTCCTCCCCACTTCAGGTGGGGAGTCACTTTCTTCTTCCTCTTCATCGTCATCGTCAGCAGACGAAGAGGAAGTCTCGTCTTCGGACATCACGTCCGGAGCGTCTTTTGGCAAGGGCCCTTCTTGGCCCCTTTGGTCGCTTTCTTGGCCGTCTTCTCTAGCACCTCATAAGGTGCTGGAAAAAGCATTTTCATCAGTAATGGGAATTCTTGGTCTTCGGGCAGCGGAGCCGGGCAGTTAATCCCCTCATCTATCTTGATCCAGGCCTGAAAACACGGGTAGCTTAGGATTTTTCTCAAAATATGCTAGTAAAGGGTACGCCTTGAAAACATTAAAAGAACTTACTGGGTTAGCCTGGCGTTTTAAGCTAAGCCCGTGATCTTCGGTCGTGGGCGGTGGCGTCTCGCCGTCCTTGAAGAGCACTTTCCAGATTTCTTCGTGCGTCGTGCTGAAGAGCTCTAGTAGCGTCTGGTGCTTGGCCGGATTGTACTCCCACAGATAGCATGTCCGGCGTTGGCACAGAAGGACCCGACGAATGAGCATGACCTGGAACACGTTGACAAGCTTGGTCTTCCTATCTATCATGTTCTGGACGCACGTCTGGAGCCCAGTCAGCTCGTCCGAGGGACCCCAGGTTAGGCCCCTCTCTTGCCAGGAGGTGAGCCGCATCGGGATTCCAGATCGGAATTCGGGGGGGTGCCCAGTTGGCGTCATGCGGCTCGGTGATATAGAACCACCCCGATTGCCACCCTTTCATCGTCTCTGCGAATGAGCCTTTGGGCCAGGTAACATTGGGCATCTTGCCCACCATGGCGCCTCCGCACTCTCCTTGTTGGCTGCTCACCACTTTCGGCTTCACATTGAAGGTCTTCGGCCATAGGCCGAAATGAGGTGGGATGCGGAGAAAGGCCTCGCACAAGACAATGAATGCCGTGATGTTGAGGATGAAGTTGGGGGCTAGGTCATGGAAGACTAGCCCGTAGTAGAACATCAGTCCATGGACGAAGGGGTGAAGAGGGAAGCCCAGCCCGCAGACGAAATGTGTGAGAAACACAACCCTCTCGTGGGGCTCTGGGGTAGGGACGATTTGTCCCTTGGCCGGGAGTCGGTGAGCGATCTCCTTGGCCAGATATCCGGCCTCCCGGAGCGCCTTGATATCCCTCTTCTTGACGGAGGAGGCCATCCACTTACCCCCAGCTCCGGATCCGGACATCTTTTGAGTGCTTTCTCGGACGAGGGAAAAGCTAAAAGCTTGGGCACTGGAGCTCAGGGACGGAAGGACTGAGGAGGATCCGAGGTGTGGGTGAAGAAAGGGAATCCTTATCCCCTTATAAAGGCCGTGAATACCAAGCATCTCCCCACTCGCCTATTCCCAAGGGTCGTGCAAACGGCACGGTTGGGTCGCCCACGCCCGTATTGATGAGAATCCCGTAATAAGGGGACATGATCTCTGCTTCGACAAGACGTTCCAATGGCAACCGCGTCTCGAAACATGGAGCGGCAGATGAAAAACAGTTCGAAATTACGACCGGACACACGTGATGTCATGTTGTAAAAAGCTGTCAGCAGATTAGACTCCTGCAAAAATATATTCTCTCTGCGGTTATGTATGGTGTGTGTGACAGGTCTGGATACTATCATCACATCTAAACACTATCTTGAAGTTCGGATAGAAGGGAACCCGCCTTGCAATGCCGAAGACAATCTGCGCGCCGGACTCCTCGTCATTGAAGCCAGGTTCAGGGGCTACTGAGGGAGTCCTGGACTAAGCGGTCCTCGGGCGTCCGGCCTGTTGTCCATGGGCC
Organism: Aegilops tauschii subsp. strangulata; assembly: GCF_002575655.3. Taxonomy (NCBI): domain Eukaryota; kingdom Viridiplantae; phylum Streptophyta; class Magnoliopsida; order Poales; family Poaceae; genus Aegilops; species Aegilops tauschii. The sequence goes on from NC_053035.3 coordinate 403,897,679, forward strand.
GGACTGATGGGCTGTGAAGACATGAAGGCCGAAGAACGTACCTCTGCCCGGGTTGGACTCTCCTTGGCGTGGAAGGCAAGCTTGGCCACCGACTATGAAGATTCCTTCTTATGTAACTGACTCTATGTAACCCTAGATTCCTCCCCCCCGGTGTCAATATAAACCGGAGGAGTTAGTCCGAAAAGGATATATACTCATTACCATAGTCATACAGGCTAGGCTTCTAGGGTTTAGCCATTACGATCTCGTGGTAGATCAACTCTTGTAACACTCACATTCATCAAGATAAATCAAGCAGGACGTAGGGTATTACCTCCATAGAGAGGGCCCGAACCTGGGTAAACATCATGTCCCCCACCTCCTGTTACCATCGATCCTAGACACACAGTTCGGGACCCCCTACCCGAGATCCGCCAGTTTTGACACCGACAGGCACCTCTTCCCATTGCAAGATAAATAGATCAAGTTGGCCAAACAAATCCCAAATATCGGAGAAGAAATACGAGGCTATAAGAGATCATGCATATAAGAGATCAAATAAACTCAAATAACTTTCATGGATATAAAAAGATATGACTCATCATAAACTCAAAGTTCATCAGATCCCAACAAACACACCGCAAAAACGAGTTACATCATATGGATCTCTAAGAGACCATTGTAGTGAGAATCAAGAGAGAGATATGAAGCCATCTAGCTACTAACTACGGACCCGAAGGTCTACAAAGAACTACTCACGCATCATCGGAGAGGCACCAATGGAGGTGGTGAACCCCATCCGAGATGGTGTCTAGATTGGATCTGGTGGTTCTAGACTCTGTGGTGGCTGGATGAATATTTCATCGACTCCCCTAGGGTTTCTGGAATATTTGGGGGTTTATAGAGCAAAGAGGCAGTTCGGGGGGCACCCGAGGTGGGCACAACCCACCAGGGCACGCCTGGGCCTCATGGCGCACCCTGGTGGGTTGTCCCCTCCTCGGGACTCCCCCAGGTGCTATCAGGGCCCAACTTGTTCCTTCTGATCCATAAAAAATCTCCGTAAAGTTTCGTGGCATTTGGACTCCGTTTGATATTGATTTTCTGCGATGTAAAAAACACGAAAAAAACAGGAACTGGCACTTGGCACTATGTCAATAGGTTAGTACCAAAAATGATATAAAATGACTATAAAATCATTATAAAACATCCAAGATTGATAATATAACAGCATGGAACAATCTTATAGATACGTTGGAGACGTATCAGCATCCCTAAGCTTAACTCCTACTCATCGTCGAGTAGGTAAGTGATAAAAAACAGAATTTTTGATGTGGAGTGCCGTTTAACATGTCATATCATATTCTTTTCTTTTATAGCATGGACAATTGGACTTTTATGTGGTTCAAAGCAATAGTCTAGTGTTGACATAATAATTAAGATACTCAAGCATATCAACAAGCAACCATGTCTTTCAAAATATCAATGCTAAAATAAGTTATCCCTACAAAATCATATAGTCTTGTCATGATGTGTCTTCTTAACACAAAGTATTTATCATGCACAACCCCGATGACAAGCCGAGCAATTGGTTCGTACTTTTTAACGCGCTTCAGCTTTTTCAACTCTTACACAATACATGAGCGCAAGCCATGGGTATAGCACTACGGGTGCAATAGAGTATGATGATAGGGGTAAATATAGAGAAGGCAGAAGGTAAGAAAGTCTCACATCGATGCGGCTAACCAACGGTCTATGGAGATGCCCATCGATCGATATCAACGTGAGGAGTAGGGATTGCCATGGAACGAATGCACTAAGAGTTATAAGTGTATGAAAGCTCAATATGAAAACTAAGTGGGTGTGCATCTAATCCTATAATGAAAAAATCCCACTAGTATATGAAAGTTACAAAATAGGAGACTCTCCATATGAAAAACATGGTGCTACTTTGAAGCACAAGTGTGGTAAAGGATACTAGCAATGCTCCTTCTCTCTTTGTTTATTTTTTTTATTTTTATTTTTTTCTTTTTCTTTTTCTTTCTTTCTTTTTCTTCTTCTTTTCTTTTCACTTTTTTTCAATTTTTCTCTCATTGTCCGGAGTCTCATCCCGACTTGTGGGGGAATCATAGTCTCCATCATCCTTTCCTCACTAGGGCACTGCTCTAAAAATGAATAATGATGATCATCACACTTCTATTTAGTTATAACTCAAAAGAAACAAAAATATATAACTCGACACCTATGACAAAATATGACTCTATATAAATGCCTCTGGCATGTACCAGGATGTGCAATGATCCAGTGTAACATGTATGAAAAATGATGAACGGTGGCTGAGCCACAAACACTATGTCAGCTATATGATCATGCAAAGCAATATGACAATAAATGCTCAAGTCATCAAACGGAAGCGGTGGAAGTTGCATGGCAATATATCTCGGAATGGCCATGGAAAAGCCGTAGTAGGTAGGTACGGTGGCTGTTTTGAGGAAGATATAATGAGGCTTATGTGTGATAGAGCGTATCATATCACAGGGTTTGGATGCACCTACGAAGTTTGTACCACGTCTCAATGTGAGAAAGGGCAATGCACAGTACCGTAGAGGCTAGAAAATTGTGAAAAGGTAAGATGTGTATAATCCATGGACTCACATTAGTCATAAAGAACTCATATACTTATTGCAAAAGTTTATTAGCCCTCGAAGCAAAGTAATACTACGCATGCCCCTAGGGGGATAGATTGGTAGGAAAAGACCATCGCTCCTCCCCGACCGCCACTCATAAGGAAGACAATCAAAAATAAATCATGCTCCAATATCATAGCATAAAGAGAGACTATACGTGCATGCTTCGGGAATCACAAACCTTAACACTAATATACCTACTAGAGCATAATTACTCTTCAACATAACTCACATATCACATCATCATATCTCAAAACTATTACTAAGAATCAAGTTTATTTTGTCCAATGATCTTCATGACATTTTCTTTTCTTTATCCTTATTGGATATCTATCACTTTGGGACTAATTTTCATGTGTTGCTTTTCATAAGCTCAAACAAATATAAGTGAAGATCATGAGCATAATATTTCTTTCTCTCAAAATAATTTAAGTGAAGCAAGAGAGATTTTCTTCAAAATTTTACTAAATCTCAAATAAATCTAAGTGAAGCAAGAGAGCATTTCTTCAAAAATACTAAGCACACCGTGCTCAAAAAGATATAAGTGAAGCACTAGAGAAAGTCCTAGCTCATAAAAGATTTAAGTGAAGCATAGAGAGAAATTCTAACAAGTCATGACATAATTTTGGCTCTCTCAAATAGGTGTGTCTAACAAGGATTGATGACTTAAAACACAAAATAAAACAAGTAAAGACTCATATCATACAAGACACTCCAAGCAAAACACATATCATGTGACGAATAAAAATATAGTCTCGAGTAAAATACCGATAGTTGTTGGAAGAAAGCGGTAGTTGGTTGCTCATTCTTGGATAATAGATTGGGATGCCGGGGCATACCCAAGCTTAGGCTCTTCCATCCTTCCTTCATCCATCGTAAGATAACCCAAAACTTGAAAACTTCAATCACACAAAACTCAGCAAAACCTTCGTGAGATCCGTTAGTATAAGAATAATAAACCAGTACTATAAGTGTTGTATCAAACCAACTCATATTTTGTTTTTGTATTATATCTACTGTATTCCAACTTTTCTATGGCAAAAAATCATCAAAGAAAATCATAGAGCCATCAAAATAAGCACACAACACAAAGAAAATAGAATCTGTCAAAACAGCACAGTCTGTAGCAATCTGACTATTTAGAATACTTATATAACTCCAAAAATTATGAAAAATTAGGACGACCTAAGAAATTTGTATATTGATCTACTGCATGTGGAATAGGTATTTTATTGCTCTCTGGTAAAAAAATGAAAATTAATTTCGTGAGCGTAAAATTTTCTGTTTTTCAGCAAGATCAAACAACTATTACCCAAGAAGATCCTAAAGGCTTTACTTGGCACAAACACTAATTGAAACATAAAAACACAATTATAACAGTAGCATAATTGTGCTAACACACAAGAACAGGAAGCAAAAAGCAAAAATAAATTTTATTCATTGGGTGCCTCCCAACAAGTGCTATAGTTTTACGCCCTTAGCTAGGCATAAAGCAAGGATCTAAGTTTTGTCATCTTTGGTTCGAGATCCATAAGATGCCCTCGTGATTGATTCATAAGGTGGCTTAATTCTAGTTCTAGTAAAGTATTCCATACCCTTCCTCAAAGGAAATTGGAACTTAATATTGCATTCTTTCAAATCAATCACGGCACCGATAGTGCGTAAAAATGGTCTACCAAGAATAATTGGACAAGACGGATTGCAATCAATATCAAGAACAATACAATCTATGGGCACATGATTCCTATTTGCAAGAATAAGAACATCATTATTTCTTCCCATAGGCTTTTTAATAGTAGAATCCGCCAAGTGCAAATTTAAAGAGCATGATTCAAGATCGGTAAGACAAAGCACATCACATAAAGATTTTGGAATTGTAGAAACAATAGCACCCAAGTCACACAAAGCAAAACACTCATAATTTTTAATCTTGACTTTGATAGTAGGTTCCCATTCATCATGCAATTTTCTAGGAATTTAAACTTGTAGTTCCAATTTTTCTTCAAGAGCTGTCATCATAGCATCAACAATATGTTTAGTAAAAGCTTTATTTTGGTCATAAGCATGGGGTGAATTTATCATGGATTGCAAAAAAGAAATACAATCAATAAAAGAGCAACTATCATAAATAAAGTCTTTGTAATCCAAAAGAGTGGGCACATCACTAGTTAAAGTTTTGACCTCTTCAAACCCACTTTCATCAATTTTTTCAACAAGATATTCACCCTCCGAAATATTGGGACGCCTTCTACCTAAAGTTGACTCTTCTCCAGTCCCTTTTTCATCAATATTAACTTTACTAAACAAGGAATCAATATAAGAAACACCAATCATTTTAAGATCTTCATCACTTTTGCGAAAGAAATAACTAGAAAACGCTTTTTCTAAGAATTCTCTGTTAGCTCTAAGCATAGCGGTTCTTTTCTTACTTTCATCCATAGAAACATAAAGAGCTTTAATTGATTCATCTACTTTAGGCACAAATATTTTCATCTTGAGATTTTCCACATCATGAGCAATTCTATCAACACTTCTAGACAAATCATCAATCTTATTCAACTTTTCTTCTATGGACGTGTTAAAAACTTTTTGAGTGTTGATAAATTCTTTAATATTATTTTCAAGATCAGAGGTGTTCCTATTATTATTGTAAGATTGATTTCCATAGGAATTACCATAATTATTAGAGGAATTAATAGGAAAAGGCCTAGGATTAAAATTACCTATATAAGCATTGTTGTTGAAATTGTTTCGAGAGATAAAATTCACATCAATGGTATCACTATTTTGCTCAATCAAAGTAGACAAGGGCATATCAGTAAGATCAATAGGAGAACTTCTACTAGCAACCAATTTCACAAGAGCATCAAATTTTTCACTCAAAGAAGAAATCTCTTCAACCGAATTAACTTTTTTACTAGTAGGAGCCCTTTCGGTATGCCATTGCGAATAATTTGCCATGATATTTTCAAGCAATTTGGTGGCTTCACCCAAAGTAATTTCCATAAAAGTACGACCTGCGGCGGAATCTAAAAGATTACGAGAAGCAAAATTCAACCCCGCATAAAAATTTTGTATGATCATCCAAAGACTTAACCCATGAGTTGGGCAATTCCTTAGCATCATTTTCATCCTTTCCCAAGATTGTGCAACATGCTCATGTTCAAGTTGCTTGAAATTCATCATCTGGGTTCTAACGGAAATAATTTTTGCGGGAAGAAAATACTTAGTGATAAAAGCATCTTTGCACTTGTTCCAAGAATCGATACTATTGCGAGGGAAAGAAGAGAACCAAATTTTTGCAGAATCATGCAAAGAAAATGGAAATAATTTCATCTTGACCACGTCATTGTCCACACCTTTTTTCTTTTGCATATCGCATAATTCCTTGAAGGTATTAAGATGGGATGCGGCATCCTCATTATGAGTACCGGAAAATTGGTCTTTCATAACAAGATTCAGCAAAGCAGTATTAATATCACAAGTCTCTGCACTAGCGGCGGGAGGAGCAAGCAGAGTGCCAATAAAATCATTGTTGTTGGTGTTTGAGAAATCACATAACTTGGTGTTCTCTTGAGTCATAATGACCACACAACAAGATTGCACTCAAAAACAGATCCAGCGAGAAAACGGCGAAAGGAAAAGAGAGGCAAATAAAACGGCAAATTTTTGTGAAGTGGGGGAGAGGAAAACGAGTGGGAAATGGCAAATAATGTAAATTGTGAGGAGATGAGATTTGTGATTAGGAACCTGGTTATGAAGAAGATCCTCCCCGGCAACGGCGCCAGAAATTCCTTTTGATTGCTCTCTGGTTATAGCGCCAGAAAAGCTCCTGTCTGCTAGTACTACGTCGGTATTTCCCCAAAGAGGAAGGGATTATGCAGCATAGCGACGGTAGGTATTTCCCTGAGTGAATAAACCAAGGTTATAGAATGTGACACCAAAAATGTTATTTGGCCTTTTCAAAAAAATTATTTGACTTGAGGGAGGTGTTTTAAATTTTTCTTCAAAAGAACCCTCCCTTTCAAAATATTTTTTTTATGGCAAGAGTTTTATTTGGATTCACCCAAGACTTGATTTTGGTCTTGGAGGTTCTTTCTTTTTATTTGGACTCAAACCAAAAATGCATTTCACTTGGGAAAAATGCCTTTTGAAAATTTCTTTCAAAATGCACTATGGCTTTTGGAATGATCCTTTGCCACTTTCAACAAATCTCTCTTGCCATGACCTTATTGCAAATCCACTCTCATAAACCTTTCCTCATCTTTGGATCATGATTTACTTCAAATCCAGCAAGTTGGACCTCTCCATATATTTATTTCCACTTATTTCTTATCAAAAACAATTTCTGCCTTATATCTTGATCCTTGGAGGTTTACAAAGGAACTACTCCTTCTGCTTTGATTTTTGCCCCCAAACCATTTTCCCTTCCTAGTCCTTTGAACCCTCGACCAAGATCCATCAAGATCCACTGGTCTCCAGTTCAAATTTTTCAAACTATACTTGCTGCAAGTTTGGACCAGATTTGCCAAATTTGATAAAATTCATTCAAATCCTTCTCCAAAAATTCTGAGAAAAATCAGGCAGCCTCTGGGTGCATTGAGAGGTCACCTCACCAAGTCCCAGCTCCAGGAAAAAATTTCTTCATACCATATCATTTCATCGAACACCTTCAGAGCACTGTCAATATCATGTTCAGTCAAATTCAGTTAACAGTGTCTGAACCACTTTCGTTTCTTCAGTGTCCGTTGCCAATCCCACCAGTGCCCCGGCGTCGCCGTGTTCCCTGTCCCCTCCCCCTTGTCCTCTGCACCGCACGAGCGCCTGGAAGCTTGCGGACGTCGGCGACGAGCAGCAGGAGGTGCGCCGCCCCGTGACCGACGCCAGCGGCGGCTTTGCGGCCGTCAGAAGAGTGGCGCAGCGCAGACGGCGCCGTCCGGCGCCGCCCAAGCCACCGGAGTCGCCGCGTGGTCTTCCACTCCCCAGTGCGTGCTGCCACCCTCTTCGTGAACCGCTGGGCACGGAGCGCGCTCTCTGCCGCCGCCGTGCCAGTACGGCAACCCCGACGAAGACCGACGCCATTACGCCATGCCCGACCGAGTTTAGCAGTGGAACGGGACCTGTAACTCCCACTGGTGCTGCCAGGCCACCTAAACCCTCTGCCAAGCCACTGCCTCGCCGTAATCGCTCGCTGGAGATTCTCCGTTCACGGCCACCCCCTCGAGCCGCCTATAAATAGAGGCCCCGAGCTCCAGCTAGTACCCACACCACCTCTGCACTCCACCAAGACCCTGCCTAGCCACTGGAAGAGCCCCGAGGGAGTCTCCTTCCTCGACTCCGGCCGCCGCGACCCGCTACGGGATCCAGCTCGATTCGCTCCCGTGCGTGCACCTCTGCCTCCCATCTCTTGCCAGTAGCTCTCTAGTGCATCCCTCCTTCTGACCCGCGCTTCAATTCGAAGTTTGCAGCACACCACCGGAGTTCCCCACCATCGCCCGAGCCGCTGTCCGCCGGAGAAAGTGTCCCCATCGACGTGGTGCTCCCCGACGCCCAAGTCCACGACCCACCGACGCGGAAGGGCACGCTGATACTCTTGGTACACTCCGATCTCCCTGACTCGCCGTGGTTCGACGCCGGCGACCTCCGCAGCCTTCGGGCGCCGGCGAGGTTTTTCAAACTTGACATGTGGACCCCCCACGTCAGCCTCTCTTCTTTCCCCCCCGAAGCGTTTTCTGTTGGCGCCTTCGGGCAGAGTACGTTTTCTCTGTGGGCTGGCGCGTTTCTATTCGAACCGTTTTCTATTTTCTCAGTTTAGCCCCTGGAACTTCTCTGTTTCATTATAGATGAGTCCCTGGACAGAAACCCTTATAACATTTTAATAAAAAGTGATTTTTGAGTGATTCTTTTTCTGACAGTCTTATAACTTTGTCTAGTTTTTTATGGGATTTATTTGGAAAAAATTTGGAACAACTTTTATGCACGCGTTGGTTTTCACGTTAGTATGCTTTCTCGCTATACCGTAGGTTCCGGAAGAGGTGACGGGGCCGCGAACTTCGCCGAGCTAGACTCCAACTTCTCCGAACCAGGCAAGCATGTTTGAACCTTTGATATGATAGGTGTTTTGCATGTTTGCGTGGAAGGTTGTGCATGGCATATGAGTATCGGTGAGTATGTCGTTGCTTGTGAGGCAACTACCCGTGTGTTCCAAAGCTACTGTGATCTCTAATGAGAGATGGCCTAGTCATGTGGTGACATGAAGGGCAGTAAGGTGGTACTATTGTAGCATGCCAGCCTTACGTCATCCGATAAATTCCAACGTTAACGTGGACGGAGTCACGTTATCGTTCTTCCCCCTTCCGTGCTACCACATGTTTTCTGCCAGAATGCGGTTTAGTAAGTTGGTAACCTCTTTCCGTGTACACACCAAACAGAGGGGCCGGGATGATGGTTCCATGGCCCTGGATTAAAGCCAGTCATCCGGTCAGGGGGCATGGGTGTTTCCGGTTGGGACCGAGAGGGGGGCACCCCTTAGAGCGCGCGTATAGAAATTTGATCCCATGCTACGGGAGGTTGTAGCCTCCCCGTCTCAAGGTTTTTCTTGAACGTTGCCGAGGGTGATTCCTGGCTTCGGAATGTTGAATGGGTGTGTACTGGTTAGATGTGTTTCTTCCAAAACACCGTAAACGGAACTAGTCCCCATGACTACTGAAATCCGTTGGCTGTGGTTAAAGTGCAAACTCTGCAGAGTCAAATCCTTCCGAGTCATCGTATCCAAGGTCAAGTATCGTGATCAGTGTGTCCATATCTATGTCAAGTCCTCGTGGTATTATCCCCGGTAACCAAACTTGAGTGGTAAACTTGGTTAAACATTTTTTCTAAGGATGGACTAACCCCTATTATTTACCTCATACCTGATTATTCCTTTGTTATGATTTAGATTCTTGAGCTACTAAGATGTTAAGTTATGAAGCCCTTTATGTGATGTCGCTCAGACGTCCGACTGTGGCACTCTTGTTATTTTACTCTTGATATAATCCCTTTATGTGATGTCGCTCAGACGTCCGACTGTGGCACTCTTGTTACTTTACTCTTGATATAAGCCCTTTATGTGATGTCGCTCAGACGTCCGACTGTGGCATATTGATTATTTACTTTTGATATAAGCCCTTTATGCGATGTCGCTCTGACGCCGACTGTGGCATGCACCATCTTTTATTTTCTATTATAAGCCCTTTATGTGGTGTCGCCCTGACGCCCGACTGCGGCATTGTTACTCTTGCATTTTCCTCTCGAGGAGTCATTCAGACCCTCGTTTGGCACCCAGTATTTATTTTGGGATTTCGGGAGGACTACCGCCTGACTTCTCTTTTATTTTCCCATGCAGTATTATCTCTATGTCTGAGTGCCCTTGTTAACCTGTTCAAATGCATCATGTTTACATTTGTTATATCTTATGTCCGAATTGTCTTGCGAGTACTTTCATAGTACTCACCTGGCTTGTTGATTTGGCCAGATGTTGACGAAGGCGACCTCTTGGATGAAGAGTTTGATAGTGAGTCCGACGCCTAGAGGAATCCCAGTCAGTCCCATGCGATCCTGGATATTGGTCACTTGTATTATATACGCTTCCGCCACCCGCAATAAACCTCCTCGAGCTTCACCCCGACGCTCGAAGAGCTGTAGTTTGCAGGAGTCATATCACCCACTCCGCTGTGATATTTCCACCACCGTTGTTATCGTGAGTTAGTAGTTATGCCACCCTATCCGCCGTTATGTTTTATCGGCGTACATGTAATAAATTGTTGAGCAGTCTCCGCTCAACCTTGTATTATATTTAGTACTCCTGGTATTTTTTCTATGACCAAGATATTGTCTACCAGTGAGAAGGAATTCTTCTTTACTGGTCCGTAAAAGGGATTGGTCTCTCAATAAATCTTTTATTGAAAAACCGGTCGTGACATAGAACCATTAGGAGAACCAAGCAACACACGTAGATCGCAAGCAAATATATGAGGAAGAGTAGATCACAAGCAAATATATGAGGAAGAAGACCCGGGGGCCGTAGGTTTCACTAGTGGCTTCTCTCGAGAAAATGGCAAACGGTGGGTAAACAAATTATTCTTGGGCAATTGATAATACCTCAAATAATTATGACGATATCCAGGCAATGATCATTACATAGGCATCACGTCCAAGATTAGTAGACCGACTCCTGCCTGCATCTACTACTATTACTCCACACATCGAGCACTATCCAGCATGCATCTAGTGTATTAAGTTCATGGCAAAACGGAGTAATGCAATAAGAACGATGACATGATGTAGACAAGATCCGTTTATCTATTGCATAGATATAGATCCTGTCTTTTTATCCTTAGTAGAAATGATACATACGTGTCAGTTCCCTTTTCTGTCACTGGGATCAAGCACCGTAAGATCGAACCCACTACCGGGCACCTCTTCCCATTGCAAGATAAATAGATCAAGTTGTCCAAACGAAACCAAAATATTGGAGAAGTCATACGAGGCTATAAGAGATCATGCATATAAGAGATCAAAGAAACTCAAATAACTTTCATGGATATAAAAAGATATGACTGGTCATAAACTCAAAATTCATCCGATCCCAACAAACATAGCACAAAAAGAGTTACATCATATGGATCTCCAAGAGACCATTGTATTGAGAATCAAGAGAGAGAGAGAGAGATGAAGCCATCTAGCTACTAACTACGGACCCGAAGGTCTACAAAGAACTACTCACGCATCATCAGAGAGGCACCAATGGAGGTGGTGAACCCCGTCCGAGATGGTGTCTAGATTGGATCTGGTGGTTTTGGACTCTGCGGCGGCTAGATGAATATTTTGTCGACTTCCCTAGGGTTTTCGGAATATTTGGGTATTTATAAAGCAAAGAGGCGGTCCGAGGGGCACCCGAGGTGGGCACAACCCACCAGGGCGTGCCTGGGCCTCCTGGAGCGCCCTGCTGGGTTGTCCCCTCCTCGAGACTCCCCCCACATGCTACCAGGGCCCAACTTGTTCCTTTTGGTCCATAAAATATCTTCGTAAAGTTTCGTGGCATTTGGACGCTGTTTGATATTGATTTTCTGCGATGTAAAAAACACGGAAAAACCAGGAACTGGCACTTGGCACTATGTCAATAGGTTAGTACCAAAAATGATATAAAATGATTATTGAACATCCAAGATTGATAATATAACAGCATGGAACAATAAAAAATTATAGATACGTTGGAGAGATATCAATTACTACCATGGGAGTTCCAAGAAATTCCTATAACACGCGACGCGCCCCAGCCCCATGTTCCGGCATCGCCCTCCACACCCTCAGCGCGCAGGCCATTCACCTCCGCCACCGATGTCTGTTCAATGCCACCAGGAGAACCCTGTGCATCAACACCCCTGTCAACCTCGTGCGACTTTGTTCTCTCAGCTTGAAAGAGGGTCAGTTCAGAACTTTGAACGCCTAGAGGTTCAGTTCAGAACTTGGCCTCGTGATACATTTGGTTTCTTTTCTGCAGCTCACACAACCTAAATAACAATTGATCATTTGTTAAATTTTGGGTTCAGCTTCACACTACGCAGGAGTGCATATTCTTCTGCTTGTAAGTTCTAATAATAGATGGGTGGTTTTGCTAATCAGTTCAAGCTCAAATAACAAAATTCCTCGTTGGATTGCATCATTCTTATCTATTTTTTTTCCTTGATTGATATCAGCCACTACAAGTCCTTTTCTCCAGCCATGATAGAGATCCATTCAAATTAGTTGTTCTATGTTTACACATTCAGATATACTAGTTGATCTGCTGAAAGATACGATATGTGTACTGTTGATAATCTCAAACATGTTTTACTCAACTTTAGAGAACATGTAATATTGTTGTGCTGCTTTGCAATGTCTCCAGCAGTCCTACTTCTCCATGACGACAAGGACAACATCGTCATGCGTGCACGCTCTCCTTTCTTTCTCCTTCCGAGACGGTGAGGAGCTCCAGCAGGCGGACGCCAGTGGGATCCGCAGGTCAGCCCCCATCTTCCACCTCCCCTACTCTCCTCTCCAGCAGGAGCAACACCATTAGGAGCTCGAAGTAAAACGAGGACAGCTGCAGCGATGCACCGTGCAGTTCGCCCACTCCTGTCTGACAAGTTCCCACCGTGCATTTTTGTGTGTGTAGAAATTCGGCTAATCTACTTCACGAATTTGGTCTACTTGTTGTAAATCTGTCAGTTCAAGACAAGTGCCTTCTGATGCTAGAAATTAGGTCCTTTGTGAATATTGCTTGTTTCAGAAAGAAATAGACTTTGTAATTGCATCACATGGTGTACTGATCAACACAAACATGGTGTACTGAGCAAAACATACACATTCTATCTATTTAGCCGTGAGTAACACTTAAAAAACGTTTGATATGCACAACAACAAATTGAGTCTTTGATACAAGAATACACACACCCAATGCTACTGTGGATAGATAGATGGCCACCTCCTATCTGAATTAATTCAAAGTTCCCAACCCAATGTAAACTGCTCCTGATGCTTAACAAAAAAATCACTTATCTGGACGTAGGAATATACTACTTATTATCATGATCTATTGAAGCCAAGATCCGCTGCAGCATTCAAATCCCTTCAACTCACTTCTATCTCCGTTGATAATTTTAGGGTGATAATAGAAAAAACAAAAATATAATAGTTCAGTTCACTTCAACTAGTTGATATTGGATTATATTGGTTGATTGCAAAATACTTTGTTGTTTGCCTATCGCCGTGGCCCTGCTCCCTAACCAACACCGTCGGCCAACAACATGGCCCTGCGCCCTGACCATCGCCACGGCCCCTCCTTCTCGCGCTGCCGCATCGTGCACTCACCACGCCGTGTGTGACATCCTCCCGGCAATGCACCCGCGCTGTGTCGCGGGCCAATTTTCCGACGTCACCCTCCACCGCCTCAGCGCATAGGCCGTTCGCCTCCGCCACCCCAGGTCATACACCACTACGAAGAGAGCCCGTTCAACTACGTGATAGAGAATTTTTGTACTAGACTTAGTATTAGTTCGGTATGTAATCTATCGTCAGTCCATGAAAAATCATAGAATAGTTGGTGTGTGTGCGCAGAAATATCGTCAGTGCAAGTTTCAAAATTCTGTAAGTTTAGATATATCACCTAAATAAGTAATGATTTGCAGCGAGTTTCTGCAAAATTTTGTAAAGTTTAGATATATCACCTAAAGTATCGTCAGTGCAAGTTTGAAAATTCTATAAGTTTAGATATATCATAAAGAAAAATTGATGAGTCACCATCTCCTTTATATTCATGTTCTCTGTAGCACAGGTAGCAGTGGGACTGACTGGGAGTGGTCCCTGAACCATTTGATTAAACGCCATGGTTTCCAACAATGGTAATGCTACTAGAAAGTGTTAGAGGCCATGAAGCCTCTTGGCTTCTCCAATAAGTAGGTTTCGCTAGTCCTGAAGTGCCTCCTCAAGTTTCTGAGTACGCGATGCATCAATGGATGCATCCTAGGCGGCCAAGTACGATGTGTTTTCTTCTGCACCCAGAAGCTTTGGAGGCGATGTGTTGCCCTTAGTACTTTCTTAATAAATCCAGCAGTGTTGGTTCATATTGAACTTGAATTACCTATCTGCCATGGGGATGTACTGCCCTCAGTCCTCTCTCAACAAATCTAGCAGTGCAGGTTCTCTGGTGCACCAAGTATTGCCGACGGTGATGCCTGCTTATATATTTCTGCTTTCATGTATTAAACCTTACAGTCTGGTACTATTTCATGATAATATGTGAACTGAAAGAAAGGTTCAACTATTTGTTATTTTAGCTAAGTTTAATTTCTTATCCTAGTTTAGTTGAAATTCGTAGAAAGTTTAGTTGAAATTCGTATTCTACTTCAATTCAATTTCTAAAATTTTGTTTAGTTCAATTCAGTTCGACAAATAGGAGCTCGAGTATTTCATCTGTGTATATCCACTAGCAAATATACATGTTACTACTCACAGAATTTCTGCAAAAATCCTGGAGATGAACTCCCTCACCAGAGTTTTGATGTTTTATATTGCTACATAAAAATCTAGATTTTTCACTGTCTACTAGTAGTTTGTCAGTTTGAATGCAGTAGCTCACTGTCTACTAACCTCTACGATTCTCTACTTAGTAGGTCACCTTTGCTAAGTTCTGCATGTCGAGCCCGTTGTTCCCCCAAGTTCATGAACTTGAATGTTTATCTTTTATTGCATTGTCTAAACTCAGATGAGGTGCATGTCCGCAAGTTTTCGTTTTTGTTATGTGACAGTTGATGCATGGGGATGTTGTAGCAGTTCAACAAAAAAAGGTTTACAAAATAGTTTGGACTCTGAGAGCTAAAATGTTCAAAGGAAAAAAATTAGTGTTATACATACCCAGGACTAGAACTCTTGGATGATTACATTAGATGACTTAATTAATTAACTATGTTTTCCAACCTCAGGTGCAACCTTGCCAGCAGCATGTTGGCGGTTCCTCTATTTCTCTTGTTGCTGCTCCAAGCCGCAACACCTCATGCCGTCATCATCTCCGCAGGGCCACCATTCCAACCTGTCCCCTGTCGCAGCCCCACCACTCATTGCCGATGCACTCCAACCCGAGGGCCTGATGCAGTCCAACCCGAGGACCTCCATGATGGAGGCCACCTCACAGCCTAGCGACGAGGGAACTCATCTTCCTTGTGCGTCCTTCGCCCACTGTGCGCGCTGCTGCTCTCGACCTCCTTCCTCACAGGCATGCTATCCCAACTTTTATTTTGATTTTCAGTTTAACTTGTGAGTTCTTTTCAGTGCACTATGCCTTAAATGTGCAGAGTCCTGAGGCAAAATGATACATTTTAGTTTGCTTTGCCGCAAGGGCATTTTTGAAACTTAACTTCTGTCTAAACCTATAACCATCCATTTCGAAAACAGATGCTACTTTACTTTGCATGGATCCTGAATCACATTTCACTAAAAATGTACTCCCTCTGTCCCAAAATTCTTGTCTTAGATTTGTCTAAATACGAATGTATCAATTCATGTTTTAGTATTAGATACATCTATATCTAGACAAATCTAAGACAAGAATTTTGGGACGGTGTCAGTGTACAAAAGTAGGGGTCCTTTTTGTACCCCTTTACTTGTGCGCGGGCAGTCGCAGCCATACGCCTGCGGCCACGCTTGGCGGAGCAGAGGAAGCGAAGACACAAGACTACCAGAGCAGCGCCAAGCCGAAGGCACGAGAAGCAGAGGGATAGGGTGGGCTTTCCCCGGCCAGAGCCTTGTCGGGGGAGCTTACATAGCCCCGGCAAGAGTCTTGCCGGGGCAACTTGACCAACACCAGCAGAGCTACCACCCTTGAGCCTAAGAGTTCCGACACCGTCGACAACATTGGAACCAAGGCTCGGGAGGCGCCTGCATGGTGGCATGCAGATCTTTGTAAAGACCAAGAACATACAAGACTAGATGTGGACCAAAAGACGGAAATCCCTCGTCAAGCTCCTTGCCTCGGACGCTCACGAGACCCCCCGGCAAGGCCCTTGCCGGGGACATCTGCGGGGCCGCAGCCAGGCCCCCACCTGCCAAGGCTCCACCGCCGTTTCAACACAGCAGTCAACCCACCAGCGAGGCAGGCACCTGCGTGGTGACGTGCAGCTTCCAGGCCAACTCAGCGAGCACCTGCGTGGTGGCATGCAGATCTTCGTGAAGACTCCGCCACCGCACCAACTCAGTAGTCAGTCAGCCAGCGCGGCGCTGCATGCCTAGTCAGCTTGGACGCGAGTCAGTGCGAAGCGAGGCAGCGATGGGCGAGACGAGCTTCCTTGCCGTCCTCGATAAAGTTAGGGGGGACATCGGCAGTGCATTAAATGCGTTTGTCCTACGGTACCAGGCGATAGACCTGTATACAGTACAAACTTTCCACCTCCTGTGTGCCACTGTGGTGACCCCTTTGGCTATAAAAGGAGGCCCGAGGCATACTAGAGAAGGATTCGGACTTTTTGGACCCTGCACGCTTTGTAGCTAGTCCAAGAACACCAGATAAACACAAACCAGCAGGAGTAGGGTATTACGCATCACTTCCGGCCCGAACCTGGATAAACTCCCCCGTGTTGATCTTCTAAACCCGCTCTTTCCACATCCCCGCGCCCGCCAACCGTAGAAGGGATTCCCTGTGATCCCATAGGCGTTGTTTCCACCGACATCTTTGGCGCGCTAGGTAGGGGGCGCAAGCTGTGAAAATCCGTTTGTGAAGGAAATATGCCCTATAGGCAATAATAAAGTTATTATTTATTTCCTCATATCATGATAAATGTTTATTATTCATGCTAGAATTGTATTAACCGGAAACATGATACATGTGTGAATACATAGACAAACAGATTGTCACTAGTATGCCTCTACTTGACTAGCTCGTTGATCAAAGATGGTTATGTTTCCTAACCATAGACATGAGTTGTCATTTGATAAACGGGATCACATCATTAGGAGAATGATGTGATTGACTTGACCCATTTCGTCAGCTTAGCACTTGATCGCTTTAGTTTACTGCTATTGCTTTCTTCATGACTTATACATGTTCCTATGACTATGAGATTATGTAACTCCCGATTACCGGAGGAACACTTTGTGTGCTACCAAACATCACAACGTAACTGGGTGATTATAAAGGTGCTCTACAGGTGTCTCCGATGGTACTTGTTGAGTTGACATAGATCAAGATTAGGATTTGTCACTCCTATTGTCGGAGAGGTATCTCTGGCCCCACTCGGTAATGCACATCACTATAAGCCTTGCAAGCACTGTAACTAATGAGTTAGTTGCGACATGATGCATTACAGAACGAGTAAAGAGACTTGCCGGTAACGAGATTGAACTAGGTATTGAGATACCGACGATCAAATCTCGGGCAAGTAACATACCGATGACAAAGGGAACAATGTATGTTGTTATGCGGTTTGACTGATAAAGATCTTTGTAGAATATGTGGGAGCCAATATGAACATCCAGGTTCCGCTATTGGTTATTGACCGGAGACGTGTCTCGGTCATGTCTACATAGTTCTGATACGTCCATTTTGCATCATGCTTTTATATTGATATTTATTGCATTATGGGCTGTTATTACACATTATGTCACAATACTTATGCCTATTCTCTCTTATTTTACAAGGATTACATGAAGAGGGAGAATGCCGGCAGCTGGAATTCTGGGCTAGAAAAGGAGCAAATATTAGAGACCTATTCTGCACAACTCCAAAAGTCCTGAAACTCCACGGAAGTTATTTTTGGAAATAATAAAAAATATTGAGCGGAAGAAATACCAGAGGGGGCCCACACCCTGGCCACGAGGGTGGGGGTGCGCCCTACCCCCCTGGGCGCGCCCCTCTGCCTCGTGGGCCCCCTGGTGGCCCTCCGGTGCCCATCTTCTGCTATATGAAGTCTTTCGTCCGAAGAAAAATCATAAGCAAGCTTTCGGGACGAGACTCCGCCGCCACGAGGCGGAACCTTGGCGGAACCAATCTAGGGCTCCGACAGAGCTGTTCTGCCGGGGACAATTCCCTTCGGGAGGGGGAATCATCGCCATCGTCATCACCAACACTCCTCTCATCGGGAGGGGGCCAATCTCCATCAACATCTTCACCAGCACATCTCCTCTCAAACCCTAGTTCATCTCTTGTATCCAATTCTTGTCTCTAAGTCTGGGAACACTAGTAGAAAACACATGAACCGGGACTAATGTGATCATTCGTCCCGGTTCGTGCGGCTAAGGCATTAGTCCCGGTTCACCTGGGCCCTTTAGTCCCGGTTGGTGCCACGAACCGGGACTAAAGGGTGCGATGCCCATTAGTCCCGGTTGGTGGCACCAACCAGGACTAAAGGTTTTAGACCTTTAGTCCCGGTTGGTGCCACCAACCGGTACTAATGGGATTTGAGGCATTAGTACCGGTTCATGGCCCGAACCGGTACTAAAGGTCCCATTTTCAAAGTATACCCCCCCCCCCCCGCCCCGTGGACCGCCTTTTTCAGTTTTAGAAAAAACAAAAGAAAATGATGGAAATGTCAAAAAAATAAAATAAAATATGTTTCCCATGTGATATGTGGTCTAGTTGTTGGGAAAATTAACAAATATGAATTTCGACTTTATGTGCAAAATCTTTTTGGAATTTCTTAAAATGGGCATAACTTTTGCATACGAACTCGGATGAAAAAGTTTTTTATATGAAAAATCATCTACTCAAAAAGTTACATCCGAATTTAACCGGGGGACCCCGTTAAACATTTTCAAAATCCTCAAAAACCTAACAGAAAAAAGTTACGGGGCTTTTTAGATTTGGAGAGGCAAAAAATGCAAAAAATTCAAACTGTGGTCAAACAATGGTCAAACTAATTATTCTAGAATATTAGTGTTACTAAATAATTATTTCAGTTTTTTTGAATTTTGGTCAAATCTGGTCAAACTGTGGTCAAACAGTGGTCAAACAATGGTCAAACTAATTATTCCAGAAATATTAGTGTTACTAAATAATTATTGTTTTTTAAAACAATAGTTTCAAACTCAAACAGTGAAATGTGTCACTTCATGCTCAAGCTAAATTCCTGAGGGTTAATAGGATTGACATCTTACTATTGTCAGGAAAACAACATGTGCAGACTTGGAAACGAGGGAGAATAGAACCCGGAAGTTAAGTGTGCTCAGGCTGGAGTAGTGAGAGGATGGGTGACCGTCCGGAGAGTTAGATGATTTGGAATGATGAGGGGTGATTAGAGATTAGAGGATAAATTGAGCAGTGATGAGGGGTGGTGATTAGAGATTAGAGGTTAAAATAATTCAGAAATTTGAAAATAAAAAAAAATTCAAAAAAAAATTCGCAAAAAATTTTTTCAAAAAAAAATCATAAAATTTCCTTTAGTCCCGGTTGGTGTTACCAACCGGGACTAAAGGTGGAGCTCCACGTGGCCGCGGCCTTTAGTCCCGGTTCGTGTAAGAACCGGGACTAAAGGGGGGAGGCATTAGTAACGACCCTTTAGTCCCGGTTCAAAAACCGGGACTAAAGGCCCTTACCAACCAGGACAAAAGCCCCCTTTTCTACTAGTGGATTGGTACCTGTAGGTGGCTAGTAGTGTTGATTACTCCTTGTAGTTGATGCTCGTTGGTTTATTTTTTGGAAGATCATATGTTCAGATCCTATATGCATATTAATACTCCTCTGATTATGAACATGAATATGCTTTGTGAGTAGTTACGTTTGGTCCTGAGGACATGGGAGAAGTCTTACTATTAGTAGTCATGTGAATTTGGTATTCGTTCGATATTTTGATGAGATGTATGTTGTCTCTCCTCTAGTGGTGTTATGTGAACGTCGACTACATGACACTTCACCATTATTTGGGCCTAGAGGAAGGCATTGGGAAGTAATAAGTAGATGATGGGTTGCTAGAGTGACAGAAGCTTAAACCCTAGTTTATGCGTTGCTTCGTAAGGGGCTGATTTGGATCCATATGTTTCATGCTATGGTTAGGTTTACCTTAATACTTCTTTTGTAGTTGCGGATGCTTGCAATAGGGGTTAATCATAAGTGGGATGCTTGTCCAAGTAAGGACAGCACCCAAGCACCGGTCCACCCACATATCAAATTATCAAAGTACCGAACACGAATCATATGACCGTGATGAAAACTAGCTTGACGATAATTCCCATGTGTCCTCGGGAGCGCTTTTCTCTATATAAGAGTTTGTACAGGCTTGTCCTTTGCTACAAAAAGGATTGGTCCACCTTGCTGCACTTTATTTACTTTTGTTACTTGTTGCTCGTTACAAATTATCTTATCACAAAACTATCTGTTACCTATAATTTCAGTGCTTGCAGAGAATACCTTGTTGAAAACCGCTTATCATTTCCTTCTGCTCCTCATTGGGTTCGACACTCTTACTTATTGAAAGGACTACGATAGATCCCCTATACTTGTGGGTCATCAAGACTCTTTTCTCGCGCCGTTGCCGGGGAGTGAAGCGCCTTTGGTAGGTGGAATTTGGTAAGGAAAAATGAATATAGTGTGCTAAAATTTACTGTCACTTGTTACTATGGAAAGTAATCCTCTGAGGGGCTTGTTCGGGCTATCTTCACCCCGACCAGTAGAGCAAAGAGTTGCTCCTCAACCTACTGAACCTACTGAAAATGAAAATGTCTACTTTGAAATTCCTTCGGGTATGGTAGAAAAATTGCTATTTAATCCTTTTGCAGGAGATGGAACATTACATCCTGATGAGCACCTAATCTATGTGGATGAGGTTTGTCGATTATTTAAGCTTGCAGGTATGCCCGATGATGTTATTAAGAAGAAGGTCTTCCCTTTATCTTTGAAGGGAGGTGCATTGACATGGTATAGGCTATGTGATGATATGGGATCATGGAACTACAAACGATTGAAATTGGAATTTCGTCAGATGTTTTATCCGATGCATCTTGTTCATCGTGATCGTAATTATATACATATTTTTTGGCCTCGCGAAGGAGAAAGCATCGCTCAAGCTTGGGGGAGGCTTAAATCAATGTTATATTCATGCCCCAATCATGAGCTCTCAAGAGAAATGATTATTCAAAAATTTTATGCTCGGCTTTCTGATAACAATCGCACCATGCTCGATACTTCTTGTGCTGGATCTTTTATGAGGAAGACTATTGAATTCAAATGGGATTTATTGGAAAGAATTAAACGCAACACTGAAGATTGGGACCTCGACAAAGGTAAAGAGTCAGGTATGACACCTAAGTTTGATTGCGTTAAATCTTTTATGAGTACCGATGTTTTCCGTAAATTCAGCACTAAATATGGACTTGATTCTGAGATAGTAGCTTCGTTCTGTGAATCTTTTGCTACTCATGTTGATCTCCCTAAGGAGAAGTGGTTTCAATATCATCCTCCCATAGAAGTAAAAGTAGCTGCACCTATTAAAGTTGAAGAAAATACTATCACTTATAATGATCCTATTGTTCCTACTGCTTATGTTGAGAAACCACCTTTCCCAGTTAGAATAAAGGATCATGCTAAAGCTTCAACTGTGGTTCGTAAAAGCAATATTAGAACTTATACACCTCCTGAGCAAGTTAAAGTTGAACCTAATATTGCTATTGTTAAAGATCTCTTGGCTGATAATATTGATGGGCATGTTATTTATTTCTATGATGAAACTGCTAGAATTGCTAAACCTTGTGCTAAAGAAAAACATAGACCTGTGGTAGGCATGCCTGTTATTTCTGTTAAAATAGGAGATCATTGTTATCATGGCTTATGTGATATGGGTGCTAGTGCTAGTGCAATACCTATTGACTTGTACAAAGAAATTATGCATGATATTGCACCTGCTGAGTTAGAAGAAATTGATGTTACAATTAAAATTGCTAATAGAGATACTATTTCACCAATGGGAATTGTTAGAGATGTTGAAGTCTTGTGTGGGAAAACTAAATATCCTGCTGATTTTCTTGTTCTTGGTTCCCCACAAGATAGCTTTTGTCCCATTATATTTGGTAGACCCTTCTTGAACACTGTTAATGCTAAGATAGATTGCGAAAAGGATGTTGTTACTATTGGTCTAGGTGATATGTCTCATGAGTTTAATTTCTCTAAATTTCGTAGACAACACCGTGAAGAGGAATTGCCTAGTAAAGATGAAATTATTGGACTTGCTTCTATTGTCGTGCCTCCTAGTGATCCTTTAGAACAATATTTGCTAGACCATGAAAATGAGATGTTTATGAATGAAAGAAGGGAAGTAGATGAAGTGTTCTTTAAACAGGGTCCTATTCTGAAAAACAACTTGCCTGTTGAAATCCTAGGGGATCCTCCTCCACCCAAGGGTGATCCCGTGTTTGAGCTTAAACCATTACCTGATACTCTTAAATATGCATGTCTTGATGAAAAGAAGATATATCCTGTTATTATTAGTGCTAACCTTTCAGAGAAGGAGGAAGAAAAATTATTGAAAACTCTGAAGAAGCAACGTGCTGCTATTGGATATAATCTTGATGATCTTAAGGGCATTAGTCCCACTCTATGCCAACACAAAATAAATTTGGAGAAAGATGCCAAACCAGTTATTGATCACCAACGACGACTGAATCCTAAGATGAAAGAAATGGTGATAAAAGAAATACTAAAGATCCTTGAGGCAGGTATAATCTATCTCGTTGCTGATAGTCAGTGGGTAAGTCCTGTCCATTGTGTTCCTAAGAAGGGAGGTATTACTGTCGTTCCTAATGATAAAGATTAATTGATTCCGCAAAGAATTATTACAGGTTATAGGATGGTAATTGATTTCCGCAAATTAAATAAAGCTACTAAAAAATATCATTACCCCTTACCTTTTATTGATCAAATGCTAGAAAGATTATCCAAACATACACATTTTTGCTTTCTAGATGGTTATTCTCGTTTCTCTCAAATACCTGTGTCAGTTGATGATCAAGCTAAGACCAATTTTACTTGCCCATTTGGTACTTTTGCTTATAGACATATGCCTTTTGGTTTATGTAATGCACCTGCTACCTTTCAAAGATGCATGATGGCTATATTCTCTGACTTTTGTGAAAAGATTTGTGAGGTTTTCATGGACGATTTCTCCGTTTATGTATCCTCTTTTGATGATTGCTTGAGCAACCTTGATCGAGTTTTGCAGAGATGTGAAGAAACTAATCTTGTCTTGAATTGGGAAAAGTGCCACTTTATGGTTAATGAAGGTATGGTCTTGGGGCATAAAATTTCTTAAAGAGGTATTGAAGTTGATAAAGCTAAAGTTGATGCTATTGAAAAGATGCCTTGTCCCAAGGACATCAAAGGTATAAGAAGTTTCCTTGGTCATGACGGGTTTTATAGGAGGTTCATTAAGGACTTCTCAAAAATCTCTCAGCCTCTGACTAATCTATTACAAAAATATATACCATTTGTCTTTGATGATGATTCTGTAGAAGCATTTGAAATACTTAAGAAAGCATTGATCTCTGCACCTATTGTTCATCTACCTAATTGGAATTTACCTTTTGAGATTATGTGTGATGCTAGTGATTATGATGTAGGTGCTGTTCTAGGGCAAAGAGTTGATAAGAAATTAAATGTTATTCAATATGCTAGTAAAACTCTAGACAATGCCCTGAGAAATTATGCTACTACTGAAAAAGAATTCTTAGCAGTTGTATTTGCTTGTGATAAGTTCAGACCTTATATTGTAGATTCTAAAGTAACTGTTCACACTGATCTTGCTGCTATTAAATACCTTATGGAAAAGAAAGATGCTAAACCTAGACTTATTAGATGGGTTCTCTTGCTACAAGAATTTGATTTGCATATTATTGATAGAAAGGGAGCTGAGAACCCCGTTGCAGATAACTTGTCTAGGTTAGAAAACGTTCTTGATGACCCACTACCTATTGATGATAGCTTTCCTGATGAGCAATTAAATGTCATCAATGCTTCTTGTACTGCTCCATGGTATGCTGATTATGCTAATTACATTGTTGCTAAATTTATACCACCTAGTTTCACATACCAGCAAAAGAAAAAGTTTTTCTATGATTTGAGACATTACTTTTGGAATGACCCACATCTTTATAAAGGAGTAGATGGTGTTATTTGACGTTGTGTACCTGAGCATGAACAGGAACAGATCCTACGCAAGTGTCACTGTGAGGCTTATGGAGGACACCACGCTGGAGATAGAACTGCACATAAGGTATTGCAATCCGGTTTTTATTGGCCTACTCTCTTCAAGGATGCCTGTAAGTTTGTCTTATCTTGTGATGAATGTCAAAGAATTGGTAATATTAGTAGACGTCAAGAAATGCCTATGAATTATTCACTTGTTATTGAAGATTATATGGGACCGTTTCCTGCCTCTAATGGATATACACATATTTTAGTTGTTGTTGATTATGTTACTAAGTGGGTAGAAGCTATTCCAACTAGTAGAGCTGATCATAACACTTCTATCAAAATGCTTAAAGAACTTATTTTTCCGAGGTTTGGAGTCCCTAGATATTTAATGACTGATGGTGGTTCACATTTTATTCATGGTGCTTTCCGTAAAATAACATCATAGAGTTGCATCTCCTTATCACCCTCAGTCTAGTGGTCAAGTAGAATTGAGTAATAGAGAACTCAAATTAATTTTGCAAAAGACTGTTAATAGATCTAGAAAGAATTGCTCCAAGAAACTTGATGATGCATTATGGGCCTATAGAACTGCATATAAAAATCATATGGGTATGTCTCCGTATAAAATGGTTTATGGAAAAGCATGTCACTTACCTCTCGAACTAGAACATAAGGCATATTGGGCTATTAAAGAGCTCAACTATGATTTCAAACTTGCCGGTGAGAAGAGGTTGTTTGACATTAGCTCACTTGATGAATGGAGAACCCAAGCCTATGAAAATGCTAAGTTGTTTAAAGAAAAAGTTAAAAGATGGCATGACAAAAGAATACAAAAGCGTGAGTTTAATGTGGGTGATTATGTATGGCTATACAACTCTCGTTTAAGATTTTTTGCAGGAAAACTTCTCTCTAAATGGGAAGGTCTTTACGTTATCGAGGACGTCTATCATTCTGGTGCCATAAAAATCAACAACTTCGAAGGCACAAATTCGAAGGTGGTGAACGGTCAAAGAATCAAACATTATATCTCAGGTAATCCTATAAATGTTGAAACTAATGTTATTGAAACCGTGACCCCGGAGGAGTACATAAGAGACACTTTCCAGAACGTTTCACACTCCAAAAAAGAATAGGTATGTGGTACAGTAAGTAAACCGACTCCAAAACAGTTCTAATGGCAATTTTTCTCCGTTTTGGAATATTTAGAAAAATAGAAAAATAAGAAGCAGTCCGGGAAGGACACGAGGCCTCCACGAGGGTGGAGGGCGCGCCCTACCCCCCTGGGCGCGCCCCCCTGCCTCGTGGGCACCTCGTGCGCTCTCCAGACTCCGTTTTCTTGCACGATACTTCTTTCGGTCGGTAAAAAATCATTATATAATCTCCCGAAGGTTTTGACTCCTGTATGACGCAAATATCCTCTGTTCTCGTTTCGAGCTGTTGCTGTTGCAGATTAGAGCAAGATGTCTTCTCAAGAGTTCGTCGGGGAGAGCCAGGTGTCTCATCCGGCATCGAGACCAAGGACAAACAGCGATGCTGACCACTTTGGGCCGGCAACGGAGGAAGAGATGGAGGCTGATTTGAAGAGGATAGATGCCATGGAGGAGGATCAAGAAGTCACTTCTCGCTTCCGAGCCGGATTCACGATGGGAGAACCATAGAGCTCGGCTATTCCAAACTCGGTTATCCCTTCCAATGTTAGATTTCTTTCTTATGAAAATATGAAGAAAAGTGTCACTTGTTCTCCCGCAGCTATGCAACACCCTTGGGTGCAAGGAGCTTTAGCCGTTACAGGGAAGCTTCGTAAGGAGATAATGGATCTCAAGCAGCAACTCAATAAGCTCGAGGAAGAGTATCATATCCTGAGGGGCATCATCGCCAAGAATATCACATCACCATCCCCGAAGAAGGAGACATAATCACATGGGTATGGGCACCCCCCTTGGCAACTGCCAACCTTGGGGGAGGTGCCCCGGTATCGTATCACCATCACACTCCTATCTTTACCATTTTTCTTAGTTCGATCCTTTTAGTAGTATTTTGATCTAGTAGAATAAAGTTTTTGGTATGATCTAGTTTTGAGTTTTGCTTTATGATCCCTTTATGTAATCGAGTCCGTGAGCTATATAATAAAGATTAGTGTTGAGTCAAGGGCTTGATTATCTTGCTATGATCTTGAGTGAATAAAAGAGAAGAGAAAAGAATAAAAAGAAACAAAGAGATCATATTGACCTTATGGAGAGTAATGACTTCACATAGAAAGAGTATGATGATTAAAAGTTGTTGAGAGTTGACAAACATAGCTTTGGTCATCATTGCAATTAATAGTAAGTAATAAAGAAAGAGAGGTTTCACATATAAGTATACTATCTTGGACATCTTTTATGATTGGGAGCACTCATTAAAATATGACAGGCCAAAGAGTTGACGTTGGACAAGGAAGGCAACGTAATGGGTTATGTTTTCTTATATCTGAGATAAAGTATATTGTCACAGATCATCCAACATGTTGAGCTTGCCTTTCCCCCTCATGCTAGCCAAATTCTTTGCACCAAGTAGAGATACTACTTATGCTTCCAAATACCCTTAAACCCAGTTTTGCCATAAGAGTCCACCATATCTACCTATGGATTGAGTAAGATCCTTCAAGTAAGTTGTCATCGGTGCAAGCAATAAAAATTGCTCTCTAAATATGTATGATTGATTAGTGTGGAGGAAATAAGCTTTATACGATCTTGTGATGTAGAAGAAATAAAAGCGACGGACTGCATAATAAAGGTCTATATCACAAGTGGCAATATAAAGTGACGTTCTTTCGCATTAAGATTTTGTGCATCCAACCCTGAAAGCGCATGGCAACCTCTGCTTCCCTCTGCGAAGGGCCCATCTTTTATTATTATCTTCTACCTTATGCAAGAGTCATGGTGATCTTCACCTTTCCTTTTTACATTTTATCCTTTGGCAAGCTTAGTGTGTTGGAAAGATCCTGATATATATATATATATATATATATATATATATATATATATACATATATCTAATTGGATGTAAGTTAGCATGAGCTATTATTGTTGACATTACCCTTGAGGTAAAAGGTTGGGAGGCGAAACTATAAGCCCCTATCTTTCTCTGTGTCCGATTAAAACTCCGTAACCACAAGTATTGCATGAGTGTTAGCAATTGTGAAAGACTAAATGATAGTTGAGTATGTGGACTTGCTGAAAGCTCTGACATAGACTCTTTCTGATGTTATAATAAATTGCAATTGCCTCAATGACTGAGATTATAGTTTGTTAGTTCTCAATAAAGTTTCTGATTCATACTTTGCATTGTGAATAGATTATTACTTGAGCATAAGAAATCATATGATAATATCCATGTATGTTGTTGTTATAAGAATAATCATGATGCCCTCATGTCCGTATTTTACTTTATCGACACCTCTACCTCTAAACATGTGGACATATTTATCGTTATCGGCTTTCGCTTGAGGACAAGTGAGGTCTAAGCTTGGGGGAGTTGATACGTCTATTTTGCATCATGCTTTTATATTGATATTTATTGCATTATGGGCTGTTATTACACATTATGCCACAATACTTATGCCTATTCTCTCTTATTTTACAGGGTTTACATGAAGAGGGAGAATTCCGGCAGCTGGAATTCTGGGCTGGAAAAGGAGCAAATATTAGAGACCTATTCTGCACAACTCCAAAAGTCCTGAAACTCCACGGAAGTTATTTTTGGAAATAAAAAAAATATTGAGCGAAAGAAATACCAGAGGGGGCCCACACCCTGGCCACGAGGGTGGGGGCGCGCCCTACCCCCCTGGGCGCGCCCCCTGCCTCGTGGGCCCCCTGGTGGCCCTCCGGTGCCCATCTTCTGCTATATGAAGTATTTCGTCCGAAGAAAAATCATAAGCAAGCTTTCGGGACGAGACTCCGCCGCCACGAGGCGGAACCTTGGCATAACCAATCTAGGGCTCCAGCAGAGCTGTTCTGCCGGGGACACTGCCCTCCGGGAGGGGGAAATCATCGCCATCGTCATCACCAACGCTCCTCTCATCGGGAGAGGGCCAATATCCATCAACATCTTCACCAGCACCATCTCCTCTCAAACCCTAGTTCATCTCTTATATCCAATTCTTGTCTCTAAGTCTGAGATTGGTACATGTAGGTTGCTAGTAGTGTTGATTACTCCTTGTAGTTCATGCTAGTTGGTTAATTTGTTGGAATATCATATGTTCAGATCCTATATGCATATTAATACTCCTCTGATTATGAAAATGAATATGCTTTGTGAGTAGTTACGTTTGTTCCTGAGGACATGGGAGAAGTCTTGCTATTAGTAGTCATGTGAATTTGGTATTCGTTCGATATTTTGATGAGATGTATGTTGTCTCTCCTCTAGTGGTGTTATGTGAACGTCGACTACATGACACTTCACCATTATTTGGGCCTAGAGGAAGGCATTGGGAAGTAATAAGTAGATGATGGGTTGCTAGAGTGACAGAAGCTTAAACCCTAGTTTATGCGCTGCTTCGTAAGGGGCTGATTTGGATCCATATGTTGCATGCTATGGTTAGGTTTACCTTAATACTTCTTTTGTAGTCGTGGATGCTTGCAATAGGGGTTAATCATAAGTGGGATGCTTGTCCAAGTAAGGACAGCACCCAAGCACCGGTCCACCCACATATCAAATTATCAAAGTACCGAACGCGAATCATATGACCGTGATGAAAACTAGCTTGACGATAATTCCTATGTGTCCTCGGGAGCGCTTTTCTCTATATAAGAGTTTGTCCAGGCTTGTCCTTTCCTACAAAAAGGATTGGGCCACCTTGGTGCACTTTATTTACTTTTGTTACTTGTTGCTCGTTACAAATCATCTTATCACAAAACTATCTGTTACCTATAATTTCAGTGCTTGCAGAGAATACCTTGCCGAAAACCGCTTATCATTTCCTTCTGCTCCTCATTGGGTTCGACACTCTTACTTATCGAAAGGACTACGATAGATCCCCTATACTTGTGGGTCATCAAGTTCTTGAACCCGTAGGGTCCGCACGCTTAAAGTTCGGTGACGATCGGTATTATGAGTTTTTGTGTTTTGATGTACCGAAGGTAGTTCGGAGTCCCGGATATGATCACGGACATGATAAGGAGTCTCGAAATGCTCGAGACGTAAAGATCTATATATTGGACGACTATATTCGGACACCGGAAGTGTTCCGGGTGATTTCGGAGAAAACCGGAGGGTTACCGGAACCCCCCCCCCCCCCCCGGAGAAATAATGGGCCTTATGGGCCTTAGTGTGGAGAGAGAGGGCTGGCCTAGGGCAGGCTGCGCACCCCTCCCCCTCTGGTCCGAATTGGACTAGGAGAGGGGGCGGCGCCCCCCTTTCCTTCTCCCTCTCCCCCTTCCTTTCCCCTTCCCCCTTCCTTTCCCACTCCTCCTGGCGCGCAATAGAGGGCCGGCCGGCCTCCCCCCCTTGCTCCTTTATATACGGGGGAAGGGGGCACCTCTAGACACACAAGTTGATCATTGGTCCCTTAGCCGTGTGCGGTGCCCCCCCCCCTCCACCATAATGCACCTCGATCATAGCGTAGCGGTGCTTAGGCGAAGCCCTGCGTCGGTAGCAACATCATCACCGTCAACACGCCGTCGTGCTGACGGAACTCTC
This sequence comes from Aegilops tauschii subsp. strangulata, assembly GCF_002575655.3. Taxonomy (NCBI): domain Eukaryota; kingdom Viridiplantae; phylum Streptophyta; class Magnoliopsida; order Poales; family Poaceae; genus Aegilops; species Aegilops tauschii. The sequence continues at coordinate 403,927,706 of NC_053035.3, forward strand.
CCGTGAAGCTCTGCTGGATCGGAGTTCGTGGGACGTCATCGAGCTAAACGTGTGCTGAACTCGGAGCTGCCGTGCGTTCGGTACTTGGATCCAGCCGGATCGTGAAGACGTTCGACTACACCAACCGCGTTCTCATAATGCTTCCACTTACGGTCTACGAGGGTACATGGACGATACTCTTCCCTCTTGTTGCTATGCATCACCATGATCTTGCGTGTGCGTAGGAATTTTTTTGAAATTACTACGTTCCCCTACAGTGGCATCCGAGCCAGGTTCATGCGTAGATGTTATATGCACGAGTAGAACACAAGTGAGTTGTGGGCGCAAGTCATACTGCTTATCAGGATGTCATACTTTGGTTTGGCGGTATTGTTGGATGAAGCGGCCCGGACCGACATTACGCGTATGCTTACGCAAGACTGGTTCTACCAACGTGCTTTGCACACAGGTGGCTGGCGGGTGTCAGTTTCTCCAACTTTAGTTGAACCGAGTGTGGCTACGCCCGGTCCTTGAGAAGGTTAAAACAGCACTAACTTGACAAACTATCGTTGTGGTTTTGATGCGTAGGTAAGAACGGTTCTTGCTCAGCCCATAGCAGCCACGTAAAACTTGCAACAACAAAGTAGAGGACGTCTAACTTGTTTTTGCAGGGCATGTTGTGATGTGATATGGTCAAGACATGATGCTATATTTTGTTGTGTGAGATGATCATGTTTTGTAACCGAGTTATCGGCAACTGGCATGAGCCATATGGTTGTCGCTTCATTGTATGCAATGCAATCGCCCTGTAATTGCTTTACTTTATCACTAAGCAATAGTTGGCAAGACGACAACGATGCTACGATGGAGATCAAGGTGTCGCGCCGGTGACAATGGTGATCATGACAGTGCTTCGGAGATGGAGATCAAAAGCACAAGATGATGATGGCCATATCATATCACTTATATTGATTGCATGTGATGTTTATCTTTTATGCATCTTATTTTGCTTAAATCGACGGTAGCATTATAAGATGATCTCTCACTAAATTTCAAGGTACAAGTGTTCTCCCTGAGTATGCACCATTGCAAAAGTTCGTCGTGCCGAGACACCACGTGATGAGCGGGTGTGATAAGCTCTACGTTGACATACAATGGGTGCAAGACAGTTTTGCACATGCAGAATACTCGGGTTAAACTTGACGAGCCTAGCATATGCAGATATGGCCTCGGAACACTGGAGACCGAAAGGTCGAGCGTGAATCATATAGAAGATATGATCAACATATTGATGTTCACCATTGAAAACTACTCCATCTCACGTGATGATCGGACATGGTTTAGTTGATATGGATCACGGGATCACTTAGATGATTAGAGGGATGTCTATCTAAGTGGGAGTTCTTTAATAATTTGATTAACTGAACCTTAATTTATCATGAACTTAGTACCTGATAGTATTTTGCATGTCTATGTTGTTGTAGATAGATGGCCCGTGCTGTTGTTCCATTGAATTTTAATACGTTCCTTGAGAAAGCAAAGTTGAAAGATGATGGTAGCAATTACACGGACTGGGTCCATAACTTGAGTATTATCCTCATTGATGCACAGAAGAATTACGTCCTAGAAGCACCGCTAAGTGCCAAACCTGCTGCAGGAGCAACACCAGATGTTACAAACGTCTGGCAGAGCAAAGCTGATGCCTACTCGATAGTTCAGTGTGCCATGCTTTACGGCTTAGAACAGGGACTTCAACGACGTTTTGAATGTCATGGAGCATATGAGATGTTCCAGGAGTTGAAGTTAATATTTGAAGCAAATGCCCGGATTGAGAGATATGAAGTCTCCAATAAGTTCTACAGCTGCAAGATGGAGGAGAATAGTTCTGTCAGTGAACATATACTCAGAATGTCTGGGTACCATAACCACTTGACTCCACTGGGAGTTAATCTTCCTGTTGATAGTGTCATTGACAAAGTTCTTCAATCACTGCCACCAAGCTACAAGAGCTTCATGATGAACTATAACATGCAAGGGATGAATAAAACAATTCCCGAGCTCTTTGCAATGCTAAAGGCTGTGGAGGTAGAAATCAAGAAGGAGCATCAAGTGTTGATGGTTAACAAGACCACCAGTTTCAAGAAAAAGGGTAAAGGGAAGAGGAAGAAAGGGAACTTCAAGAAGAATAGCAAACAAGTTACTGCTTAAGAGAACAAACCCAAGTTTGGACCTAAGCCTGAGACTGAGTGCTTCTACTGCAAACAGACTGGTCACTGGAAGCGGAACTGCCCCAAGTATTTGGCGGATAAGAAGGATGGCAAGGTGAACAAAGGTATATGTGATATACATGTTATTGATGTGTACCTCAATAATTCTCGTAGTAGTGCCTGGGTATTTGATACTGGTTCTGTTGCTAATATTTGCAACTCGAAACAGGGACTACGGATTAAGCGAAGATTGGCAAAGGACGAGGTGACGATGCGCGTGGGAAATGGTTCCAAAGTCGATGTGATCGCAGTCGCCACGCTACCTCTACATCTACCTTCGGGATTAGTATTAGACCTGAATAATTGTTATTTGGTGCCAGCGTTAAGCATGAACATTATATCTGGATCTTGTTTGATGCGAGACGGTTATTCATTTAAATTAGAGAATAATTGTTGTTCTATTTATATGAGTAATATCTTTTATGGTCATGCACCCTTAAAGAGTGGTCTATTCTTTTTGAATCTCGATAGTGGAGATACACATAATCATAGTATTGAAGCTAAAAGATGCAGAGTTGATAATGATAGTGCAACTTATTTGTGGCACTGTCGTTTAGGTCATATTTGTATCACCCACGATGCGGCTATATCTCCCACGTGTCGAGGCACGACTTGGAGGCATAACTGCATGGTGGTTTTGTCGCAAGAAGGGTCATCTTCACACAATCCCATGTAATGAACAAGAATGGCATAAAGAGTTGGCTGACAATCGCCACTTCACACAATACATTAATTAAACAAACATCATTCAGAGTACACACATAGACCGACTACGGTCAAATCCAAATGAAAAGAAGATAACCCCAAATGCTAGATCCCCGATCGTCCGAACTGGGCTCCACTACTGATCATCAGGAAACGAAACATAGTAACGACCAAGTTCCTCGTCAAACTCCCACTTGAGCTCGGTTGCGTCACCTGCACTGGTATCGTCGGCACCTGCAACTGTTTTGGTAGAATCTGTGAGTCACGAGGACTCAGCAATCTCACACCCGCGAGATCAAGACTATTTAAGCTTATGGGTAGGAAAGGGGTAATGTGGTGGAGCTACAGCAAGCACTAAGCATATATGGTGGCTAACATATGCAAATGAGAGCGAGAAGAGAAGCAGCGCACGGTCGAGAAGCTAGAAATGATCAAGAAGTGATCCTGAAGCTACTTACGTTCCAGCATAACTCAAGACCGTGTTCTCTTCCCGGACTCCGCTGAAAAGAAACCATCATGGATACACACGCGGTTGATGCATTTTAATTGAGTCAAGTGTCAAGTTCTCTACAACCGGACATTAACAAATTCCCATCTGCCACATAACCGCGGGCACGGCTCTCGAAAGTTTATAGCCTGCAGCGGTGTCCCAACTTAGCCCATCACAAGCTCTCACGGTCAATGAAGGATATTCCTTCTCCCAAGAAGACCCGATCAGATTCGGAATCCCGGTTACAAGACATTTCGACAATGGTAAAACAAGACCAGCAAGACCACCCGACTGTGCCGACAAATCCCGATAGGAGCTGCACATATCTCGTTCTCAGCGCACACCGGATGAGACATCCTACGAGTAAAACCAACCCTCAAGTTTCCCCAAGGTGGCCCCGCAGTCTGCTCGGTTCGGACCAGCACTCAGAGGAGCACTGGCCCGGGGGGGTTAAATAAAGATGACCCTTGAGTCTGCAGAACCCAAGGGAAAAGGGGATAGGTGGTAGCAAATGGTAAAACCAAGGTTGGGCCTTGCTGGAGGAGTTTTATTCAAAGCGAACTGTCAAGGGGGTCCCATAAATCCCCAACCACGTAAGGAACGCAAAATCAAGGAACGTAACACCGGTATGACGGAAACTAGGGCGGCAAGAGTGGAACAAAACACCAGGCATATAGCCGAGCCTTCCACCCTTTACCAAGTATATAGATGCATTAATTAAATAAGAGATATTGTGATATCCCAAAATATCCATGTTCCAACATGGAACCAACTTCATCTTCACCTGCAACTAACAACGCTATAAGAGGGGCTGAGCAAACGCGGTAACATAGCCAAACAACGGTTTGCTAGGAAGGTGGGTTAGAGGCTTGACATGGCAATACGGGAGGCATGATAAACAGGTGGTAGGTAGTGCAAGCATAGCGATAGAGCGAACAACTAGCAAGCAAAGATAGAAGTGATATCGAGGGTAATGGTCATCTTGCCTGAGATCCCGCAAGGAAGAAGAACGGGTCCATGAAGTAGACGAACCAACGTAGTCAAACGGATCCTCACAATCGAAACGTAACCGGAACTATCAAGAAGAAGCACACACCGGAAAGAAGCAAACAACATGGTAAACAACCAAGCATAATCATGGCATGATGCACAATCAAGTATGATGCATGTCCGGTTTAATGAGGCATGGCATGGCAAAGTGCACAAACAATACTACAAATTAATTAAGCTCAATATGCAACGACTTGCATATTGGCCAAATACCACATGACTCATTTAGTTCTCTCTCGGTTATGTACCCAACAATATTAAATGCTGTTAAACATGGCAAGAGGTGAAGCATAAGTAAACTAACTATTTAGGCAAATTTAAATGAGGCCGGAACAATAAACAACAATTCCGGAAAATCCTCATGTCCATATTTTAGATTTGGTACTGTTCTGCCTAAAACCATATTTTATTGTTGTTAAACAGGAAAATAAAGTGCAACATGTTAATCTATGCATTTTCCTACCCCATTTACATATAAAGTTTATTTAAAATGGAGCTACGGCTATTTAGTTATGAAATAAATCATTTTAACATGGCATTTAAGCAAATTAATGCAAACAGCAATTTAAACATTTTAAACATGGACAAAAGTTGCATAATATGAAACTAGATGAAATTCTAAGCATTTTTCATATGTGAAGTATTTTAATCCGATGCACGGTTAATGAGTTATTATATGCATGAAGACTAGGGACTTTGCTATAAAAAGGAATGCACTGGAAAATGCTAAAATACACAGTGGGAAAAAAACATGCTTGGGCCGGAAGCAGCATGGTGCATGTCAGGGCCGGGTTTTTCGGGATATTAATTTCCCAGAAAACGGCCTTTGTGCTCACCAGCCCCAGGATTACTGTTAGCTGATGAGGCACCAACTTGATACAAGAATTCCAAGCAAAGTACAAAATATGTAGTACAAGACCATTGTGGCCTAGGAGTACAACACTTGGTTTCTAGGGGTTGATGGCGGAAGCGGTTTGGTTCATCTGCGTCTATGGGACTCCATTTCCCACAAGAACAGCTGACCAGGATAACTCCTATCTTTGCGAGGCTGCTATCACCATTACATGGGTTCCGGGGCTGTCGTCGTAACGCTCTTCTCCACGCAAGAAATCTGGCCAAGACAATAGCCAGGGACAAGCCAGTGAGTACGTTTGAATGTACTCGCAAACATTAAGAACACGGGTATAATATAATAAGAGATAATCATGCTCCGAAATATTCATGATCATAACGTCTTCCACGAAAATCTGTGATGCACGCATGCAGAGAAAATATGAACACGCAATACGGGAGTAGAAATAGAATGCGCTGATCGAGTGTCTGAAATGACTCCTCGAAAGGGTGCAAATAAATTAACAATGCCGCAGTCGGGCGTCTGAGCGACACCACATAAAGGGCTTATAAGGAATAATTAAATAACAAGCATGCCGCAGTCGGGCGTCTGAGCGACGCCACATAAAGGGCTTATAAAGGATAAATAAATAGCAAACATGCTGCAGTCGGGCGTCTGAGCGACGCCACATAAAGGGCTTATAAAGGATAAATAAATAACAAACATGCCGCAGTCGGGCGTCTGAGCGACGCCACATAAAGGGCTTATATAAGAATAATCACAGTGAATATCCAGGAGGTAGAACCGTCCCAGGGATAATCAATAATTCAAATAAAGTAAATGGTTAGTCCATAATAATAATAAACATAATCCTCATATGTCATAGGTCATAAACAAAATTCTAGTCTAGCCGTTTCTCCATCCGAAGACCGTCACTAGCTTCTAGTTTAGCCGTTCTCCATCCGAATACCGTTACTATGATCCAGTCTAGCCGTTTCTCCATCCGAATACCGTTACTAGACCCATCTCAGACTGTGGTCCTTACCCATGAACATGGCTATCCGAATGGATATATCCTCTGCAGAGGGTGTACTATTTACCCACGAGTAACGGATTTATTTAGCCCATCGGGACTAATTCCGCCTACGGCCTTTTAATTGAAAACACGCCTGACCTGCACACACCAGCTTAACTTACCGGTGTCTGGAATCACCCACGACACCTGCCAAGCAAAACTCTAAGTGGGGAGGCTACAACCTCGACGTAGCATGGGATCAAATTTATATTCGCGCGCTCTAAGGGGTGCCCCCCTCTCAGTCCCAACCGGAAACACCCATGCCCCCGGACCAGGTGGCATGCCTACCGGATGCACCCGGTATCTTCCACCATGGCCTCTCTGTACGGTGTGTGCTTTGGTAAGGGGTTGACAACTTACTGAATCATACCCTACCTGCGGTAGGGACAAGTGGTAGTACAAAACAAGTAGTGGAAGTTGCTAATCAAGACTCGACCTACGGCCAACTCAGGAGGTCCAAGTATTCTCCGAAAGCTTAGCATAACCAATATATTACCACTAACAGATAACTCACCACTCATCAAGCCTCACCATGCCATACCGGACATACTCGTCTCAACGAGGAACTAGGGACAAGCTCGTGTCTACCCAAGACCACGACTTTCCCGGCTTCCTTCCAGTATGCATGAGAAGCTCACGAGGATGAACACTAACACCAGCATATCCATTACTAACAGCAAAACATCTCCAATATGCACTCATGCGAATGATTTTTATCGTCACATAAAAATGACGTATGCTCCAAGTCAAGTGGTGTTGTAACCGTATCAAAACACCTCACCAAAATATTATGCCAGAGTTCAGAATGCTTGCCTTCAAGAGTATGCAAAGGGTGCACTTTTTGAAAACTTTCTTCTCTCTCCAATTCCTATTTTGAAAAAAATGTTCAAATAACAAATATTTCAAACACAGTGCAAAAAGTTGTCCCAAATATTTTTGAAATAAATCTTAAAATAAACTAGATGAAATTTGAGAGAGGTAGAAAAAAGAATCAACTCATTTGGAGTTTTATTTTAAAAGATATAGCCAGTCAAAGTTTGGTCAAATCTCTGTTTTTAATAAAAAACAGAAAAGAAAACGTTTCGGGGGAGAATGCGTTTTCGAAGAAGAGAAGACGTACTCAGGACTTATGCGCCTTCACTTAACCAGAGTGGACGGCGCGCGGGTCACTGACAGTGGGTCCAGGGGCCCACTGGTCAGGTTTGACTAGTCCTCTCCTCCCTCCTCTTCCTCTGCCCGAACGGAGCGAGACTCCGGCGATCGCCGTCGACGAACGGCAGCTCCCCACGGGCATCCGAGGGCGGGGATGGACCTGCTAGACCGGTGCGGTCCTCTCGGTGGTCGTTGGGTCGACGGTGGTGGGAGGAGTCACCGGCGGCGAGCTCCGCGGCGGAGAGGGCTACGGGAGTGAAGTGAGTTTGGGGCTCCGGTGGTCTCCGATCGAGGCTGAGGCATTGGGCAGCTCTGCAAGGACAAGAGGAAGCGATTGGTGGCGTTGGATGGGCGGGAGATGGCCGGGTTGCGACGAATGTCACCGGACGGCAACGGCGGCCGAACCGGCCGGAGTTGGGGAAGATGGCCTCTTCCGGTCAATCCACTGCTTGGGGAGCTCTAGGGGGAAGGCTCGAGGTCGCCTGAGCGCTCGGAGGGGCTCGGGGTCTCCTTTTATAGGTGCTCGAGGCTGGACCGCGGCGGCTGTGGATAAGAACGCCGGCGACCGTCGCTCTATAGCCGCAGGGCGATGTGGGGGCGACGAGCGCGTGCCGACGGGCTTCAGGATAAGCTCGAGCTGTTCACAGGGGCAGCTGGCGCGCTGGTGTGGTTTGGGCGGCGCCAACCATGGCAGAGGCTCACTGCCAACGCCGGCGTGCCGCCAAAAGCTCTGCCAGTGGCGTTGCAGGGCGCCAGGGGTGGCGTGGCGAGTGGGCGAGCGTAGTGCGCGGTTCTGCAGGCGAGCCAGGGCCATGTGCGGAACGCGGCGGGGGTGGCAGTGCGACGCGGCGGCTCGGTGCGCGCGCGTGCAAAACGTGCACTCTGGGCGCGCCCAGAGCACGCACGGGACATGCTCGACGAAATGCCAGGGCGGCCTAGAGTGCGAGAGTGAGGCCGGCAATTAACAGGACTAGGATAGAGATAGCTAGGAGTTTAGTGGACAAGGTTGCTGGGCCAGAGGATCAAGATCATAGTGTAAACTAGGAAACATGCCCAAAACTGACTGTGCACACCAACTGTTCGAGAGAATGCCAAGTGCATTAAGGCAACTCTTGGAGTGGTCAAAATCTCCAGATCAGGGTCTCTCTAGTTGTAGGAGATGATGGCAAGATCATTTGGGTAAAACCAGAAACTTGTTAGTGCAAGTTTTGCAAAACTACAGTTTTGGACAGAAAGAAGAAGGTCTCATTGCATGCACTTAAACTCCTCCAATGAGTCCATTCTCCTGGACTTAAGGGTTTGGTAGGGAGGGCTTCAAGCAGGAAAAGGTTCATGGGCACTAGAGCAAAATAAAATAGGGTTGTAGTACAAATCACCAAACTTGACCAGAATGAAAAAGAGGTTGATTCACTCAATTTTTTCAAAGATCATCACTGGGTTTTTGCATGAAGTTGAATTATATGCATCTACTGACATCTCCAAACAATTGGAAGAATTTTTAAAGGAATATTTAAATAGGATGTAGTGCAAAAATGCCTACTGGACCAGATTTGAAAAGTTGATGAAGAGCTCAAAATCTCCAATAACCAAAAGATATCTTTGCATAAAAATGATGTGGAAACATCACGTGACATCCCCAAATTTTGGTGGAATTTTTAAAGGCATTTGTCAAATGGTTGCAGTGCAAAACAGGCTCCAAATTCAAAAGAAATCATTTTAAAAGGATAAAGCTCTGAGAAAACAAATCTTGCAATTAAATCCACTGATAAAGAATTATTTTATAGAGAGAGTATATAAATCCAATAATATTTTTGGAAAGTTTCCACTTGAGGTAAAAATCCATAATATCAAAAGGGTAAATCAAGACAAATGGAAAAGTTTTATTTCCTGGCAAAATTTTAATTAATAAAACCAGGTCAAAATTTTGGGGTGTCACAACACTACCCCCCTTAAGAAAAATCTCGTCCTCGAGATTTGTTAAAAACTGTTTTGAACAAACATTGCTTTTATCAAAAGAAAACATTCCACTGTGCAATAAAACGGTGGCCATAGTGAGAGGGCAATAAGTGGTGAAAAACAACAGTGTGGTACACTGGCGTAGCGTGGAAAAAAAATCCACGGTCGGGGAAAACGAGATATTTCTACGTGGATACAGTAATTCAGAATAAATTCTAAATTACTAAAACACGTTGGTCGTACCCGAGAGCACGGTGCTCTCTCTGGCTGACAGGTGGACCCAGGGCCCACTGTCGGCCTCTTCTTCTACCTCTGGCTCTCTCTTCCCTCTCGCGTGCTCTCCCACGCTTTCTCCACCGGCGACGCCTAGCGCGTAGGGCATCTAGGCCGTACTGCGGTAGTGCGCGGCGTGCTAGCTGCCGGTGCAGCGTGCACTCACATCGCGGGCCAGTGCACTGTCGGCACTGCTCGCGGACTCGCCTCCGAACACCGGCGATCGAGCGACGAGTGGCGCTGGTGGACCTCACCCACCGTACACCGATCTCGAGCTATAAAACGATCGCGGTGCTCCTCTCTTCTTCCTCACACCTGGCCCCGCTTCTACTCCTCCTTCCTTCTCCTCCATTGCTGTTAGCACGAGCTCGAGACGAGGCTCTAATGGCGGAGGCGATGCCGGACTGGTATGTGGTCCTGGTGTGTGGAGGCTTGGCGGTGCTGCTGGGGTTCTCCGTGCTCCTTTGCGCGATGATCCTGGATGATCGTCGTGATGCTGCCGCTCGAGTGTTAGCTCTTCGCGGCGGCGGCGATCACGGGGATTAGGTGCGTCATCGAGTGCTAACTGCTGTCGGTGTGCTGGGACAGCTCGCGCCCGAATGGTTACCCCAAATCTCTCTTACTGAGACTGTGGTGTCCTCGGGTATGATCAGTTAGGCGCAACAATGTGTAAGAGGATTTACAATTAGTGCACGAGGTCGAGGCCTAAGTGGCTGTGGTGTGGGCAAAAGAAAAGAGCAAAACAGGGGCACGCCTGGGACTCGAACCCAGGACCTCCTGGTGTGTGCGTTGCGTGCAGACCATTTGGGGTGGCTGTGTGAATTTGATTGGGAAGGTGCATAGCTCTAGTTGTAGAGGGCTAAGGCCCGGTCTTGGAACCATGGACGCACAGTAACTGTCGGCGACGACGACGAGCAAAGCAGCGGCTACAGGTGCAAGGGATCACCGGCGGGGGTGCGGAAATGGAGGAGGGAGCTGGTAGTGGACGAGCGCATGATGTGTGTGATATGCAGGAAGGGTGTGAGTGCGTGAAGCTCGTGGACGAGCAGAAACTTGTGGGCATGGCGGCAGCAGGATGAAACAGGGTAACGGGGCTCGCGAGCGAGGTGAGCGAAGCGGCGGTGGGACGCGCATGTGCTGTGCGCGAATGTGCAGGAGGCGCCTGGTTGTGAGGAGCTCGAGCACCTCATCCATGGCGGTCACAGAGCTTCAGCTCGTTCGAAGGGGCATTCCAACGCTCGGATCGACAAAGTAAATGAGGTAGGAGGAGCGGGGAAGGGCGGCTGCTCACCGGGCTCTCGTGGAAGACGAAGAGAGGACCGGAGATGTGATGCAGAGGCGAGGTGGGACGCTGATCGGGGCGGCGTCCTCGAGTCCGTGAAGAAGTTGAAGCAGGGGAGGGGGACGTCGAGGAGGAAGCTCCCGGGGTCCTTGTGGAAGCGTGCGTAGTCGAGGAAGACGATGGTGATGCTCGTGTCGCTGCCGAGGAATAAGACAGTAGCAGCGGGCTGGATCACGCCGGAGAAAAGCTCGGGCTCCTCTTGGCCATGGCGACGGCTATGGTGTGGAGAGGTCTCACCTGGCAGCGGGAAGGGAAGGAGAGGGGCCGAACGGAGGGAGGAGGAGGACTAGGGCACCGGGGCATGTTATATAGGGGCCTAGGGGGGCTCTGCGGCCGTCAAATCACTCGGGAGGTCGACGTGGCATGCGTGGATGTCCTGCCGTACAGGAGGTAGAAGAAGAACAGAAGAGATCGGTTCTAGTGGGCTAGTCGGGCTGAAAGAGGTAAGTGAGGTGGGCTGTGGTGCTGTGGGCTGCAGTCTAGGAGAGGGCCGGGTAAGGAGAATGTAAGTCTCCCTTTACTTATTTTTCTGTTTAATAAATAAACAGTCCCCAAAGGAAAATGTCCAGGAGGTTTGGGGAAGAATATGAATGAAGTGGAGATATACTTGGACTCCTGGAACTATGCTCCATCTGATAAAATTGGTTTGGGCATTTTTAGAGTAAGAAAATTATCGCAAGTTTGAATTAAATTCAAACTTGAGCCAATTTTGATTCCAACCAAATCAAGTCCAAAAGAGCTGCAATTTGGCAGAGAGGGTGTAGGCATGGTTTAAGATTAACAGAAAATAAGTGAACATTTACTGGGACAGGAAAATATCACTTGCAATAAATGGATGAGAATTGAAAGGAAGAAGCTTGATGGGATGTTGCACTTGATGATGGTTTAGAAGAAAAGGGCAAGATGAAACAGCAAAGAAGATAAGGAGAAGGAGTACACAAAGATAACAAGCACACGACAAATATGCACACTACAATGATGATCATGATGCAAATGCAACAAAAAATAAATAACACCACTGACACACAAAACATGGAAGGCGTCTGAAGCGTCGGTCTCGGGGCGTCACAACACTCCTCCACTTACAAGAGATCTCGTCCCGAGATCTAGGATGGCACCGGAGGGAAGCGGAAGAGCAAGAGGTAAAACCAAGTTGCTTCTTTGACAAACGAATGAAACCACGAACCTTGAGAGGTTGAAAAGTTCAAAGAAAGAACACAACGGAGTTGAACACAATTGAGAGCACTGCGGTAGACAAATGAAACAAGGAACACCATGTGAACCTTGGAGGTTGCAAAGCTATGAATGACGAGTACAATGGGCAAGAAGGAATTGAAACCACTCTGGCTGAAACGAGATAAACAAGGACCAAGGAAGAACAAATTCGGACATCACTCCGGTTGAAGAGATGCAAGACTTGATAAGATGAAAGAACTTGAATGAGAGCACAACACTCTGGTTAAATGGGTAAGCATGAAAAGGATATGATCTTGGCAAAACGAGATGATGGGTGAAGAGAGCAACAGCACAGTGCCTCCGGAACGAAAGAATAGTAGCTAGATTGTTGGGATAAAGGGAGAGGGAGAAGAAAATGACAACTTCCACCACAATTTAATTTCAAGAGCATCCTTGCAAGGAAGGATTGAACGGAGTTCTTGGGAAACTAGCAACGAGAAGAACAAGCTTGTAGTGGGCTTATGGAAACATCTCAAAATTATGAGGTGACAAACGGCCACTAATGAAAACCATTGATTTGATTGAGAGCACCAAAGAGATGAAAAACTTCTTCCACCAAGATGATAAACAGATAACTTGGATCATTGTTAAGCACCACAATAGCAACATTCCTTAGGAAAGGCTTTAGATGAAATCTCTACCAAGATAACTCCAACGAAGAGATAGATGGATTTAAAATACCTCATTCTTGACAACATGTGAATCATGGAACATGAATGGAAATTATCAAGAAGGACATAACACCACCTCAAAAGATATTGTAGAAAGAATTGCACTTCGGAATGCAAGAAGAAGAATACTTGAGCTCCTCCAACAAGAATCTTGAAGAACACTTCGAGAATGAATTAAATCATTGATGAACCATCATGTAGAGCCTCCATGAAGAACTCCGATAATAAAAGGATGATAAAAAAAGAGAAGTTGAGAACACAAGGTCAAGCCTTGCGATAATTTAGATGGAGCTTCGCGGCGAGATAATGCGGAAAAAACTTGGAACTCCGGAAGAACATGAACACATATAACTGAGAAATTGATACCATTACGAACTCCGGAAGAAGGAATTAATCGCTTGGATGAAACAAGAACAAGAATTATGTTATGCGTATCCTTCACCAATTTAGATTGATGACAAGCAACGGATTTGGCATACTACTTATTTTCGTAGAAAGGATTAAGAGAGATATAGCGCAAACTTGAGAAAATTCTTCAACGATCCACCGGTAGGATTGGAAAGAACGAATGGATTGATATGATAACCAAGGAAGAGAACTCTTGAACGAACCCCCGTAAGAATTGAAAATGAACAAAGAAAAGATAAAGAAACACCGGGAAGAATTATAAAAAGAACGAAGATACTTTAGAGAATTTAGATACATGAGAACGAAGAGATCATGAACTGATTAGAGGATATTTGAATGATGTACGGGTAAGATTTGGAGAATGAGATCTGAAAGCTGAGAATGAATAATACTAAGATGATGGGCTCCGGAGAATCAAAATGAAAAGACTCATGAATTGCTCCGGATGGGTGAAAATAATTCTCGCAATCGAAAACAATTATGAGAGGATGGCATCAAGCTAGAACCATGAATCTTCAAGAGAATGGACAAGATTTAAGGGAAACTCTTCTTCGGTCTTCAAAATCCAAGAATGACGACGAGAAACCACCATGAATTGTTGAGATACTCCGGGATGAAAATTAGAAAGGTTGAACCAACAATGAAAAGAATTTGAAAGCGATCTTGGAGAAGGTATATGACTGATGATACTTCATTCTTACGTCAAACTTCGAAAAGAATTTGGGAATAGCTCCGGGAAAATTAGAAGAGTCAGGTAAGATCCTGGGAAAAGACCTGTGGGTTAGGGCCCACTCAAAAGATACAACGTTGAATGATTAAAAGAAAGATTCCGCCGGTTGAATTAAATGGCTCAAAAGAGATAACAACCTCGAGATAGCTTGAACGGATTGGGAATGGAAATGTGAATCTTCTGAGATATCTAAAGCACTCTAGATAACATGAATAGCAAGAGGTGGATGATTAAGAGATGCACCGACATGAGAAAGCATTTGAAACAAGGAAAAGAATACGATCAACACTGAAAGCTTGACTTGAGTCTACCGGAGAAGAAAAGAACGAAGAATAATAGACTTGAAGCTTCCTTAGCATCTTCATGAGAATCACCAGGTAAGAACATGGAGGAAAAGAATGAAGAGACTTCACATCAATAAAAAGGATACTTGATTAAGAAATATGAGTCCTTGAAGAAAAAGGGTGGGAAAACAAAGGCAACTTGGGTCGGATGAAACGAACACCGTTGAGAAAAAGCTTAGAATTGATCTTGCGAATGTTGGAATGATCGGATTTACTTGAAGAGAAGCACGCCGGTTGGAAAAGAATTGACATGGCAATCACGATGATAAAGAAGGATTAGCACTCCCATAGAAATATGAGAACACCGCTTAGGAAAGGTATGGACTCAACACTTGACATCGAAGCAACTCGAATACCACAAACCAAAACAAAACAAAACAAAGGATTGGCTTGCAAAATAAGCTGGAAACAAACATATGATAGATCCCATATCGTATCATGTGTCTATTGGAAAGATATCCTACGAGATACTTGAATTCCCACTTATAAACTCCCGAAACTTTCTGGTTATGCAATCTGGTGTTGGGGATACAGGGGACGCAATATATCTCACCCAAACTAACAATCCCTAGATCCAGCTGTATCCATCCGTCAACACATAACCAAGAAAACTCCGGAAATCGTGTACCTCAACCTTCGAAAAGCATCCGTTATACGAGTTATGGCAATACTCCCGAACTCCCGCCCCAGTAGTGGGTGGCGTCGAGGTGATCTCACCAACAACTGCATAAAAGAGATTTTCGATGTCGGCGAAACTCAGGTATTCCAGAACTGCAACGACGAGCCGCACGCCGCTGGGTCCGGGGGCGGGGCCGTGCTGCCCACGAGCGGCGCGGCAAACTCTACAGTGCCCGAGCTGGCACCCGTGCCGCAGCCTTCCCAGGCCGTGCACGATGAGCGACACTGCGACGCCGGAACTCTCGGGCACCGCTGCGGGAAGAGCCCTGTGCACCACTCTCAGAACGCACCAGGCCGGCGTATGCGCCCGGATGCCGGCGAAAGCGGCGTGCGACCTTGAGACCGTGACAGAGCTCCTTCTAACTTGGTTAGAAGTCAGAGCGCATCGCAGTCCACGTGGCTTTCGCCACCGCCCACGCCAGCAGAAGCGCTGGTGCACGTGCAACTGCTCCTCGACTTCCCCCTGCTGCGGAGAAGCTCAACGAGTGGAGGGCCACCATCCGAAGCCTCATCAGCTTCGCCAATAAAGACGAGCCGCTCCTAGCGGGACCCTCATGCTGGCGTACTGTCGAGCCAGAGCATGCCAGCGGTGGGAGGACCAGAGATGTTGCGACCACGGTGCACTCCCTCCCCCACGGCCGCGATAACAGCCACCGGCTCGTCGGGCCGATGCCTATGACAACGTTTCCACAGCGTCGTCCGACCCGCGAACCAGCTGTGACCAACGTCGAGTTCTTCAAGAGCAAGCTCAGGAAGACACTCGAACTACCATCGAGCGACAGCGAGAGGCACGCCATCAGTCGGATCGGCGTGCGGGGCCTGCTATGGACCACCCAGCGCCGGGGGGGCTCTGGCGACCTGCCTTACGAGGTAGGTTGTCCGGCCTTTACCCGAGAGCTGCGGCAGTTCCAGTGGCCCTCCCACCGCACGTTCAAGCCTGATGTTGGGGAAAAGTACAACGGCAAGACTCACCCGTCGGAGTTCCTCGGCATCTACACCATCGCGATGCAAGCCGTCGGGGCTCGCGATGACAAGGTGCTGGTCAACTACTTTCCATTGGCGCTTAAGCCCAACGTCATGTCGTGGTTGATGCACCTGCCGGTAGATTCCATCTCTTCCTGGTCGGATATGTACCACGAGTTTGTTGGCACATTTACCGGAGGCCACCAAGCTCCTGGCCAGGCAAGTGACTTGCATGTCATCCCCCAGAAGGATGGCGAGTCCATGCGTAAGTACATACAAAGATTCAGCCGTGTGCAGTACACCATCCCCGACATTCATCCCGCTGCTATCATCAGTGCGTTCCATCAGAACGTACACAACCGCAAGATGCGTGAAGAGCTGGCAATGAACAAGGTCAAGGATGTAGCCGAACTTTATGTTCTAGCTGATAGATGTGCTCGGGCTGAGGAAGGAAGGAAGTACCCCGGCAAGGACACCGGCGCAGAGACCGACTCCATGGACGAAGACGCCGCCGCCCCGGCGAAGAAGGGTCGGCGCTGCAACAGGAAGCGTAAGGGCAAGACTATGCTTGCCGTTGAGGGATCCGGCGACCCCGGCGCCGCCAACAAGGCCAAGGCTGACGACCCCGGCAAGGAGGTTGCCGGGTGTGCCGCCTGCCGGGCCTTCGCGGCCGCCGACAAGCCAGGAGGCTCCGACAAGCAGTACTGCAAGATCCACCGCACCAAGGGGCATGACCTCCAGAACTGCCGACAGGTTGAGCTGCTTGCAGGAAAGCAGAAAGCTGAAAATGAAAGGCGGGACAAGAAGAAGGGTCGGGATGGCGCCGAGGGGTCCGACAAGAAGCGTGGCGGCCAAGGAGGTCGCCGCAGCAAAGATAATCAACAAGAGAGGCCCGCTCGGGGCCGCAACAAGAAGGAAGAAGATGATGATCATGATGAGGACGACGAGTCCGGTGAGCACGAATTCCAGAAAGCTATAGAGGCTATGTGCGTCGACGGTGGCGCCTCGCTGCACACCTCTCACTACCAACTGAAGTAGTGGGCGCATGAGGTCACTGCGGCGGAGCCATCGTTCGATGCCCAGAAGCCACTGAAGTGGTCCCGCACGCCCATCATTTTTGACACCGAGGATCACCCTGATCGCACAACTGCGGCCGGGTGTTTGCCGTTGTTGGTTTCACCAACAATACGCAACCTCAAGGTGACAAAAGTTTTGGTTGACTGTGGGGCGGTCTGAATTTGATCCCGCCCGCTGTGATCAAGAAGCTGCAGATTCCTGGTGGAGATGTCGAGGAGACGGGAATGTTTCAAGGGGTCAACCCGGGAAGGAGTCGGCCGAAAGGCAAGATCACGCTACCCGTTACGTTTGGGGGCGAGCTGAACTATAGGACGGAGAAAATCGTTTTTTATGTCGCCGAGATCCCCTTGCCGTACAACGGGATCCTTGGCCGCCCAGCACTGGCCAAGTTCATGGCGGCGTCACACTATGCCTACAACACGATGAAGATGCCGGGGCCGCTGACCATCATCACCGTCCCCTCTGACAAGAAAGACGCGCTCATCTGCGCCGACCAACTCTACCGAGAGGCAATTGCAGCAACTGCTGCCAAGGCACTTGCTCCTGCTACTGAAGCCCTGGGAAGGAAGAAGGCCGGCAACACCCCTTCTGGCGAAACCCCTTCCGGCGAAACCTCTTCTGGCAAGACCTCTTGCACCCACTCCGGCAAGCGCACCTCTTTGAAGTGTTGCACTCCCGTTGAGGACGTGCCAGAGAGCTCCATCGGGAAGGGAAAGAAGTCCAAGGCTGCACCACCAGAAACCAAGAAGGTGTCCGTCAATGATGACGGCACGGGCGGGGCTTTCACTATAAGCTCCACCCTCGATAGAAAATAGGTAAGCACGCTCGTTGCCTTCCTGTGGGCGAATGTTGATGTGTTTGCGTGGCAAGCATCCGACATCCCCGGCGTTCCCAGGGAGGTGATTGAGCACCATCTTGCTCTCTATCCTCAGGCGTGGCCCGTCAAGCAGAAGGTTAGGAAGCAAGCTTTGGAGCGACAAGAGTTCATCATCGAGGAGATCAGGAAGTTGGAGGTAGCAGGCCTGGTTAGAGGAGTGCTCCACCCTACGTGGTTGGCCAATCCAGTGGTGGTGCGTAAGGAAAATGGGAAATGGAGGCTGTGTATTGACTACACAGATGTCAATAAAGCCTGTCCAAAGGATCCTTTCCCTCTACCATGCATCGACCAGATTGTGGACTCCACTGCCGGGTGTGACCTGCTGTCATTCCTTGACGCTTATTCAGGATACCACCAGATCTTCATGATGAAGGAAGACGAAGAAAAAACCGCGTTCATCACCCCATGTGGTACATACTGTTTTGTACGAATGCCTTTCGGGTTGAAGAGCGTTGGGTCAACGTTTGCCCAAGCGGTCCAGATTAGTTTTGAGCCCCAGCTACATAGAAACATGGAAGCTTATATGGACGACATAGTGGTCAAAACCAAGGACAGGGCCACGCTCGTGCAAGATTTAGAAGAAACGTTTGCAAATCTGCGCAAGATCAACCTCAAACTCAACCCAGAGAAGTGTGTGTTCAGTGTCCCATCTGGCAAACTCCTTCGGCTCTTTGTGTCTCAACGTGGGATCGAAGCAAATCCCGACAAGATCAAAGCAATTGAGCAGATTGAGGCACCAAAACGGGTCAAAGACGTCCGTAGGCTCGTCGGCTGCGTTGCTGCCCTGAGTAGGTTCGTCTCCAAATCTGCTGAGTGCGCCCTCCCTTTTTTCAAAGTTTTGCAAAAGGTAGGTCCAGTAAAGTGGACTTCGGAGGCAGAGGCTGCGCTGCAAGATTTGAAGAGGTACCTCTCCTCCACGCCAACACTAGTCGCGCCTAAACCGCAAGAACCGTTGCTGATGTACTTAGCAGCAACGAATCAAGTGGTTAGCGCCGCGCTGGTGGCGCGGAGGGAACTTGGGGAAGAAGCAGCAGTAGAAGCAGAGCCGTCGTATGATGGGCCGGAGCCCTCCCCGGCAAGGCCCGGTTCCGGCAAGATAGAGTCTGAGCAGATGGGCAAAGTGGGACAGAAAGAGAAGGTGGTGCAGCACCCCGTTTATTTTGTTTGTTCCCTCTTACAGGTGGCTAGGTCCAGATATTCTAGTATGCAGAAGCTACTTTTCGGCCTCCTTATGGCCTCGAGAAAGCTGCGTCACTATTTCCAGGCGCATGAGATCACCGTTGTCACCCACCTCCCCTTGCAACAGATTTTGCACAACCCAGATGCGACGGGGAGGATTGTGGAGTGGGCATTGGACCTGTCGAGCTTTGGCCTCAAGTTTGAAAGTACTTCAACGATCAAGAGCCGAGCCTTGGCAGAATTCATAGCGGAATGGACCGCAACGCCCGACGAAGAGGTTCAAGAAACCACCCTTCCCGGCATGGAGACCTGCCGCGATTGGGTTATGTACTTTGATGGTGCTTTCTCACTACAAGGTGCTGGTGCCGGCGTGCTACTCATCGCGCCCACCGGAGAGCACCTCAAGTACGTAGTCCAAATGCAATTTCCCCGAGAAAAATCAATGAACAACACGGCGGAGTACGAGGGATTGCTTGCCGGTCTCAGGATCGCGGCAGACCTCGGAATCAAGAAGCTCATCATCAGAGGCGATTCGCAGCTCGTTGTTAAGCAAGTTAACAAGGATTACCAGAGCCCGTTGATGGAGGCCCACGTGGATGAAGTGAGGAAGTTGGAAGAGCGTTTTGACAGATTGCAAGCGGAGGATGTTCCCCGAGCGGAGAACGGCATTGCTGACAACCTGTCGAAGCGCGCTGCCCTGAAGTTGCATGTGGAACCAGGTACCTTTGTGCTTCAATTAACTCAACCGTCCATCGAGCCATCAGCAGGACAGAACAAGCGAAGGAAGGCATGCCCTAGCAAGTACTTTCCCGCTGAGCTCCCAGGAGCTGCCGGCAAGGACGTTGCCGGGTGCCCCAAGCTTGCCGGAGAGCAGAAACCCCCGGCGGAGCCCCGAGCTTTGACCATAGAGGCAGCTGCCCTTGCGGCCGAAGATGTTCCTTTAGTCCTAGCCGTCGAGCCTCAGGCTCCGGCATGGGCACAGCACACCGTCCGTTTCCTCCAAACAGGGGAGCTTCCTGAGGAACAAGCAGAAGTAGAGAAAGTAGCACGTCGGTCCAGCATGTACCAGTTTGTGGATGATGCCCTATACAGAAGGAGACCGTACGACGTGAAGTTGAAGTGCATTCCTCGGGAAGATGTACTGAGGCTGTTGGCAGAGATACATGGAGGCATGTGTGGCTCCCACGTAGGGTCGAGAGCCCATGCCGACAAAGCATTCCGGCAAGCCTTTTTCTGGCCCACCGCCCTCTAGGATGCAACTACCCTAGTAACCAAGTGTGAAGCGTGCCAGTTCCATTCAAAGAAGCTTCATCAACTAGCCCAAGCTCTTCAGACAATCCCTCTTTCCTGGCCATTTTCGGTCTGGGGGCTCGACATACTGGGCCCTTTTCCCCGCGCTGTCGGGGGCTTTGAGTACTTGTACGTCACGATCGACAAGTTCACAAAGTGGCCAGAAGTGGAACCAGTGAGAAAGGTGACAGCATAGTCAGCCGTCAAGTTCTTCAAGGGGCTAGTCTGCCGTTTTGGTGTGCCCAACAGTGTCATCACCGACAACGGCACGCAGTTCATGAGCCACACCTTCATGCAGTACATTCAAGACCTCGGCACCAAGGTCTGCTTTTCTTCTGTTGCTCATCCCAGAAGTAACGGCCAGGCCGAGAGGGCGAATGCAGAAGTGCTGCGAGGCCTCAAGACTAGGACTTTTGACAAGATGCACGAGTGCGGAAGGCGCTGGGTTGATGAGTTGCCAACAGTTCTTTGGTCGATCAGAACGACACCAAATCGAGCTACTGGCCAGACACCCTTTGCCCTGGTTTACAGGGCAGAAGCAGTTCTCCCCACGGAAATCATATACGGGTCACCTTGAGTGCTCGCTTATGATGAGCTTGAGCAAGAGCAGCTGCGCCAAGAGGATGTGACGCTCCTTGAGGAAGATCTTCTTCGAGCTGCTATGCAAGCCGCTCGCTACCAGCAGGCTTTGCGTCGCTATCATAGCCGCAAGGTTCACACCCAAAGCCTTGAGGAAGGCGACCTTGTTCTTCGACGGATTCAATCCGCCAAGAATTCAAACAAGTTGACGCCAAAGTGGGAAGGCCCTTATCGGGTAATACGAGTCACCAGGCCCGGCGTAGTCCGCCTGGAGACTGAAGATGGCATTTCGGTGAGCAATCCCTGGAATATAGAACATCTTCGCAAGTTTTACCCCTAAGGCGCGGTTGCCGGGAGCCCCGGCAACCCCCATTTTGTACTAGACTTGCCGGCAAGGCATGTAACTCTATGTACAAAGCCGGGCCCGGACACTGTGCACAGTCAGGGAAAGGAATCCCTTAGTGTGTATAGTTTCCTCTCGATTCCCATGTTTTTGTGTATACATATATGCATGCTTGTCCAGGGTACTGTACTGCTTTTTTATTCCAATAAATGTTAGTGGACCACCGTGGTTCCATGCTCTTGCCCTCTCATCTTTCCAGCCACGGCAAGGGCACGCGATCCCGCCAAGGACCCAGCTCCGGCAAGAAGTCGAGAAGACCGCCCGGCACGGCGATCCCCGGCAAACCAAATAGATAAAGTTTACCTCTTGCCCATTCGTGTTCGTAACCTATGACTTGTGCATTATAAAACCTCACCACTCTTCTTTAAATACTCGGGAGCTCCCATTTCCGGCCCGAACGCTGCTTCGGTCGGAGTGGTCGTATTAGCCCTTGCTAAAAGGAGGTGGACGGGGGGCTGGACCCTTTGTATGTAACCCGGCAGATATGATTCTCCGGCAGGCGCAAAGGGCGCCGGCAGGGCAGCTTGCCGGGGGGACTCGTTTACTTACATTAAGGAGGCGTTTCGCCTCTGCACGAGCATAACGTGTGCACGGGTTCCCGGCAAGGCTAGAATTTTTCATTGACATGCTGATGCAAGATTAGAGGTTACAGGACACAAGCATGGACTCGAGAGATTACATTATCTAGAAATTAAGATTTGGCAAGTGCCTACAATTTAAAAGAAAGATAGGTGCCCCGTGATCTCCGTTCTGGCCCCTTTCCTCCCAGGTGCGGCAGGTGAAGGCAAAAAGGAAGCGGCAGGGAACGCGCCGATGGAGAGCTTGACGAGGAAGACCCTCGGCAGGGTGCGTGGCCGAGGGAGGAGGGCAGCGCGGTTAGTTGGAGTCGGAGTCAGCGTCCTCTCGCTTGACGCCCTCGTCATCGTTGTCGTTGTCCTCCTCGTCACTCCCGCTCGAGGAGGAGGTTTCGTTGTCAGTGGAGCTCTCCACGCAACACCTTAGGCGAGTTCCCAAGTGCCCAAAAACATTGACGGAGAGCAAGCCGTTCTCCATCAATTTGAAGTGGAGGACGAGCCCCTCCGACAGGCTATGGGCACGAGCGAAGGTTTTCCACCCGCGGCGGAGATACATGACATGAGCGGCGGGGAAGTCGACATCGACCCGCATGCTGCCATTCCCGCAGCCCGTCATATGCAGCCTCAAGGCTTGTGGCGGGTCGAGCTCCATCTCTCGAGCGAACGGAGTGGGGAGACGGAGGCGACCACGCACTGGCTTGTGCAGCCTGATGAAGAATTCATGGGGCTGGTCTCTCCATTGGGGGAGGAGCCGCTGGCGGAGGCACGGCCGGTGCGCCACCCCGTCCTCCATGGCGGCCTCGGCCTCGCCCCCTCCCTCTTCCTCTCGCGGTCGGCTCTGCCGCCACGAGCTCTTGGGGAGGGGGGCACGCTGTCGAGCAAAGACCCTCGTCGCTGCCATCGGAGCGCCGGCGCGCCCTCTCGCCATTGCGAAGGGAAGGAAGGAGTCAAGATGGAAGGGGATGAATATTGAAGGATTGAAGGATGCTATCCCCCTCCCCTTCTTATAAAGGGGCGGGGTCGGGGCTCGACCGCCCCGCTTAACCAATCCAGCCGCCAGGGGCGCAGGGAATCGGGACCGACCCGCTGCTCCAATCAGCGACGACCCAGTTTCCCGCCTCGCCATTAAGGCCCGTGCCCTCCGTGTCCGCCGCCTACCCTCCTTGTGGCATGGAGGACACGTGGCGAGTAGGCCAGAATCGAGAAGACAAGTGAAGCGACTGTTTTCCACCCCGTGGTTGTGGGGCGCGGGCACCTTGAAGGCCACGACCAGAGTCCACTTAGTAAATGAGCCGCGCCCCTGCGTTTTCCTCTTTTTATGGGGAAGGCGCGAGCCGCCTCTTTACTATCTGCCACGATGTGATGCAAGTAGGCCGCAACCGCCCCACGCACGACCCCCACGTCACGCATTCAACATGAGTCATGGGGAAGCGCAACTGGCGAGGGAGTTACTGCGGTAAAACTCTGCCATGCATACCCGCGCACCGTTTTGGGCCTGGCCCAATAACGCTCTGCGCTTATATGTGGCCCAGGCCCGAGGGCTCCTGTCGGTGTATAAAAGTAGGGGTCCTTTTTGTACCCCTTTACTTGTGCACGGGCAGTCGCAGCCACACGCCTGCGGCCACGCTTGGCGGAGCTGAGGAAGCGAAGACACAAGACTACCAGAGCAGCGCCAAGCTGAAGGCGCGAGAAGCAGAGGGACGGGGTGGGCTTTCCCCGGCAAGAGCCTTGCCGGGGGAGCTTACGTAGCCCCAGCAAGAGTCTTGTCGGGGCAACTTTCCCAACACCAGCAGAGATGCCACCCTTGAGCCTAAGAGTTCCGACACCGTCGGCAACATTGGAACCAAGGCTCGGGAGGCGCCTGCATGGTGGCATGCGGATCTTTGTAAAGACCAAGAACATACAAGACTAGATGAGGACCAGAAGACTGAAATCCCCCGGCAAGATCCTTGCCGGGGACGCTCATGAGACCCCCGGCAAGGCCCTTGCCGGGGACATCTACGAGGCCGCAGCCAGGCCCCCACCTGCCAAGGCTCCACCATCGTTCCAACACAGTAGTCAACCCGCCAGCGAGGCAGGCACCTGCGTGGTGACGTGCAGCTTCTAGGCCAACTCAACGAGCACCTGCGTGGTGGCATGCAGATCTTCGTGAAGACTCCGCCACCGCACCAACTCAACAGTCAGCCAGCCAGCGCGGCGCTGCACGCCTAGTCAGCTTGGACGCGCGTCAGTGCGAGGCGAGGTGGCGACGAGCGAGACGAGCTTCCTTGTCATCCCCGATAAAGTGAGGGAGGACGTCGGCAGTGCATTAAATGCGTTTGTCCTACGGTACCAGGCGATAGACTTGTATACAATACAAGCTTTCCACCTCCTGTGTGCCACTATGGCGACCCCTTTGGCTATAAAAGGAGGCTCGAGGCATACTAGAGAAGGATTCATACTTTTTGGACCCTGCATGCTTTGTAGCTAGTCCAAGAACACCAGATAAACACAAACCAGCAGGAGTAGGGTATTACGCATCACTTGCGGCCTGAACCTGGAAAAACTCCCCCGTGTTGATCTTCTAAACCCGCTCTTTCCACAGCCCCGTGCCCGCCAACCATAGAAGGGATTCCCTGTGATTCCATAGGTGTCCTTTCCACCGAAAGACGGAGGCAGTAGTAGTGAAATTACACCGAATAACTAAATTAAATTGCAGTGACAAAAACACCAACAGTCCAAGCAGGGTGAGTGATGTGACGAAATATTATTCTGTAAACTTCCCTCTCCTGTTGCATATAAACATATTAAAAGTTTCCAAGTGGTCGTAATCACTGCTTACATGATGTTGGAAGACAGGAAAGAAAAACTGCTCTTAGACTTGACTTGTAGTTCACTATGCAAAAGAAATATATGTGTCGACAGGGGTCTCGGTTCAGTTTCTTAGTTCAGTTTCAGTTTCTATTTTTCATTCAGTTCAGTTTTGAAATTTAGTTCATTTTAATTCTTATTTTTAGTTCAGTCCATTTCCATGTCTTAGTTCCGTTCAATTTCTAATTCTAGTTCAGTCCAATTTCTAAATTTACCTCAATCCAAATCTTATTCTAGATCCATTTCAGATCAATTCTTACTTTAGTCTATATATCTTCTTGTGCGTCCATACAATCTGTAGGAGTACTACCTGGTTGAAGATTGTATCAGATGTTTCTCTTACTATTTTGTTGTTGATTCTTGGACACGGTATACTTTCTTGTATGTTTCATGAAATAGAGCACGTCAAATCTAACTCAATACTCAATAGTGTCGATTTTGTGATGCATATTCTTTCCGTTGAGGAACTGCAGGAGTTTCGGCCAAGGAATAGGAAAATAGGTTTACTTCGAGTGGGTTTTACAATTAGAACCGTTCGGATTTCACTTGAACTTATAGCATCATTGTTTATATTGTATGTTTTTAGCATTCTTGCAACCCTATTAACAACATCTTTTTGTGCAGTGTTTGTTGGTTTCTCTTTCATTTACGGACATCTTGTGCTTGCTGGGTGCAGAATCAAGAAGCCCAATCATCATCAGGGATGAAAAAAGGAGAGAAGCACTGGAAGAGGTACTAGTAGAAGAGGAAGAAGTAATGTGAAAAATGAGATAAATGTGAGAATAGCAAGTAGTAAAGCATGAGAGGGATTCAGATTTTGTCTTCACATTCTTGTTGTACACGTACCTTTGGTCTATAGATGCACCGTAATGGATCTAGGAAGTATGAATGGTTAATACCTCAATGGTGCACTATGCATCTATGGCAGGTTTTTATGCATTTTTAAATGGTTGTGGAGCAATTTAATGGTGCGATATGTACTGAAGTATACATTGTTTAAATGTTTTGTACATCGGCTCATCAAGGTTGTACCATACTGAAATCTGGAGCAGCAAAAAGTATTTATATCCGTTCAAACTCGAGGATACGACAAGTTCAGAGAAAACAAAAGTTCGCAGTTGAGAAGTAGGGGATGATCATTCATATGTCTGAAAATAATTGAGCTTATATACAAAAAGTATTTACATCTGTTCAAACTTAAGGGTACCACAAGTTCACAGAAAAAAAAAAGCTGTAAGCAAATCATTAACAAAAAAAGTAGAGTAAAGTTCGAACTGTGAAAAATACATCATTAGAAACAAACGCAACGCTCAGTTCGAAAACTCTGTTTTCGGGACTCGAAAAAAGCTCAAACAAAAAGAAACCCCATGGAATTTCAAATGGTAAAAGTTCAAGTCGTAAAATGAGAGAAGTCCAAAACATCGTTGCAAACAATATTTTCTTTTTGAAAAAAATGTCATTCAGTTCAACTATATAAATCATGCAGGTTCGGGGACGATGATACCGTAGATCGTTGAAAAGTTACGAGGAAAATCGTACGAAAAAAACAGAATAAAGTTCAGTCTATGAAAACCCGCTCAGTACAAACCCAAAAAATGGAGATCGGTTCGAGTCCTCCATTTTCAAAAGAATTCAAAATTAATCTATGAAAAATAGCTCAGTACGATCGCACACATATACATCAGTAGGAGTACTCTGTTTTTTCGAAGAGAAAAACAGCACAATGGATCTTACCGTATTCAAAATTACTTTTAAACGGTTGCGAATTTGAGAAAACGTTCAACATGACTGACTTTCGTATTTTTGATAGCTTTCCAACGGTATATTATTTATCCCATTTCGACAAATTTAAAAAAACGTGTTTAAAATCAAATTTGACCGTATTCAAATTCGAGTTTAAACCGTAAGAAATTAGAAAAACATTTCTATACGAAAAAGTTACACATTTCCAATAGCTTTCCAACGACGTATCATTTGCGTCAATCCGACAAACTGTTTGAAAAAAAACGCGAAAATACTTTGGAGTATTGCATCGCTGCCTGGTGCCGCAAGGCATCCCACCGGCCGCTCCGGCCAGGGCCAAATAGTGAAGTGGAAAATGGTGGTTGTGTGATCTCGCTGGCAGAAGAAAGGAGCGAGCGGTTTGCCTTGATACTAGGGATAAGGCAGCAGCGTGGTGGGCCACGAGGATGCGTGGCACGCGGGCGAGACGGCTTATTTCCTGTAGAAATCATCCGGTAGGTTTTAAACATTTTCCTTTTCGAATTCAAATCTTCCGTAAGATAGGGCATAAAACGAAAGCCAGCATACTATCTATTTCGAGTCTGGGATTCTCAAACACCTGAAGCTAAAATATATTCAGAGAAAAACAGCTGAACAGTCGCAAGTTGAATATATTTACAAAAGCTACACCACCAGGACCAAAGAAGTGGCCCCGCAAAAAAGACCAAAAAGTGGGGCCGGCTGCATAGAGGGACCGATGGCTGGGCCTACAACATAACCTTTCCACTAACCTACGCCGAGGACATCAACACAGGCCGTTGCAGCTCATCCACGTTCATGGGAGTTGTGAGATCATGGCTTGGTGGATCACCAGCGGGCCGGTTCTGAGATTCTCGGGGCCCGGGGCGAAACTAAAACTCGGGACCCTTTAACATAACATCAATAGTTACTAATACCGATAATTTTTTAATGCTTTCAAAATGAATATTTATATCAGATAACTTCTACGTATTACCTTCAAATTTTCTTCTAATTATCGATGCAAAGTATATTTTGAGGGGGTTAATGCCAATTTCAAACATTAATTTATTTTCAAATTACCAATATTACTCTTGAAAATTCTGTAAATAGCTTATCTCCGTGATTTTATAACACTTAGTGGCAAAGCTAGAAACAGAGCAGGACTAACTTAATGCATGCAAAAAGTTCTCCAATTGGAACAAAAAATGTTATAGTAGAAATTATATATTTGACACTAACATACTTATTATATAGTCTACTGGAGAACCAAAAATAGACAAGGTTGAAGGTATGAAGGCAAATTCATAAATAAATAGCATAACCAGATCTAGCTAAGTTCTCTCAATGTTTTTAGGTGATTTGAATATGCAAGTATTATAACCGTAAGAGCACGGCAAAATGATGCTCCCTTCATTCTTGAGTGCACGGCCGAGACCGTGTCGCTTCGTACTGCCGAGACCGTGTGTAGAGAGCTGGGAGTTGTTGGGGGGGGGGGGGGGGGGGGGGGTAACAGAATTACGCCAAACAGAGTAGCCCATACACACACACACACAAATGAAGCAAAAAATAAGAACATAAAACAGAAAAAAAAAGACAATTTATGGCTCCCGCGTTGCTGGGCCGGCGCGTTATGGGCTGGCCTACGAGGTGTGACGCCCCTGTTTTTTTTATTTGTCTTTTCTATTCTTATTTCTGTTTTAGTTTTTTCTTATTTAAATTAATTTGGGAATTCCAAATTATAAAAAAATTCCAGTTATAAAAAAATGTTAGAGAAATTATAAAATGTGAGTGAATTCAAAAAATCTTCGGGAAATCATAAAATTTTCGCTGTTTCAAAAAATGTTGGTGATTTTATGAAACTGTTCGCAAATTATAAAAAATCACAATCTGGAAAAACATGTGGCGGCGTAAAATCATGTTCATTATTTTGAAAAAAAAAAATTTGTGTATTCAAAACATATTTTAGAATCTGGAAAAAATGTCCATGAAATTTTAGAAAATATTCAAAAATCAAATGTTTTTTGCAAAATTCAAAATTTATCCCCCAATTAAAAAAGTCATCAGTTCAAAAAATGTTAGCTGACTCAGAAAATATTCATGAATTCAAAAACTATTGATGCATTTCAATAATTGTTTGTCTAAACAAAACAAATGTTCGTGATTTTTTAAAGATGTCCTAATTTAAAAAAGATGTTTGTCGATTCAAAAAACTGTTCGCCGATTCAGAAGTATTTTATGTCTAGGATTTGATTAGTTTTTGGGAAGTCTTTATATGTGTAGGCACTGGGAGTAGTATGTGGTCGATGAGATTTGTTTTTAAAGATTTAAAATATTCCCTTGCGCAAGACAATGGCAAGTGTGTCGTCCAGTGTCAAGTCATTGCCTAGGGATTTACCACGTCGAATGCATTGCAATCACGTGGACATTGTGTCCATCATCAACGAGAGTGAGAAGAAAGATATGTGGCAACATGATGAGCCACCATGTTAAAATAGAGGACACTCATATGTCTGAATATTGAGTCATACTTATTTGGTTAGCATGTATTTTTTATGTCTCCCGTTGTAACACACGGGCACGTTTGCTAGTAATGCTAAAGGGACAATAGATAGTTTTTTAGCATATATATTATACATAGGTTAATAATCTTCAACCCTGATCTCTACATCACAAGATATATGTGACGACCACAGATAGACATGAAACTAATTCCGTCAGAAGATAAAAGGGGCAACACAAAAGCATCTTCAGTTTTTCAGCCCCCAAGTCGTTGCTGAATGCATTGAACACTTTATCCGCCGTTCCTGCCAAAGTTCTGCTGACAGTCCATCGTCGAGTAGCATACCTGTAATGGTGATAAAAATGTGATTACAAGCTGCCCCAAAGTTATGAATATGAAATAAAAACAGAATTTCTAGAGAGGAAACTCAAGAACATACAATGATTTAAGATTACGTGCTAAAAGTCTTACAACACAAGTCATCCGGGTCACAAAGAAAGCAACGGCAGGAAATACCAAAAGCAACACAAATGCATATCAACTCAAACCTGGCCAAAGGGCATCCGACTGACTCTAGAACACACAGCCGCTAAACGCATGTTACCTAATAAAAAAATCTTGTTTTCACAACATATGGTCTGAAATTGTGTGGGCTTCTATATTAAAATGCCCCTGTACTCCTTCACGGTATATTCTTTGTAACTACGAAGTACAAGTCGCCAAAGACTATTGAGGAGCTATGTGTTTCCTCATTAGGAAACTCTATCAGATTTATGGAACAATATCGAAGTTAAGTTTCAAGCACTATGAAATACTGTGTTTTTTTTTTGAGAGAGAGAGAGAATGCTGCAATTTATTAATTAGTATACATCAGTACATAGAGTTTGCCTGATACACTCTGGAGTAGAATAGTACACAGCTTTTGAACTGACAAACTCACAGGACCTAGCTAGTATATGAGCAACAGCATTCAACGACCGCTTGACATGGCAGAAGGAAACTGAAGAAAAACAGGCAACCAAACGCTTAATATCTGACACCACTACACCCACTTCAGACCTGTCCATGGATGAAGAGTTCATTCTTTGTACTAAGGAGAGGCAGTCTGAAGCGAAAATGACAGAGGTCAGCCTCTCATCACGGGCGAGAATCACGGCATGACGGAGCGCCCAGCTTTCAACAAGTTCTGGCTGTACCATCCCTTTAAGTGGCTCAGTGCAAGCGACCAAGCATTCGCCTTTGTGGTTCCGAATCAGGATGCCAATTCCCAGTTTGTGCAGGTTTGAGAAGATAGCTGCGTCGACGTTAATTAGGACTGATCCGGGTGGCGGCGGAGACCATCTAACCGATGAACTTGATGCTGTCTCACGACTGTGTCCCGCAACAGTCTTAAAAAGATGCAGCAGAACCAAATCAATATAAGCATGGATCTTTGAGGCAACACGGTGTGGATGGATATTATACTTTCACCATTTCTTACCGCATTCCTTGCTTCCCAAATATGCCATATGGTGATTTCCAAGAAATGGTGAAAGTATAATATCCATCCATGGCAATCACCGTATGGCATATCTGGGAAGCAAGCAAAGTATTATGTCATGAACAATTTTTTGAAACATGATTTTTTTAGTGTAGCATACATTTTTAGTGGTGCTAAACTTTTCTAAAAATCATACGAACATTTTTTACATTCTATAAACATTTTAAAAGATATCATGTACATTCTTTTGACACGCGTGAAAATTATTTTAAGATAAAGTATGCTTTTCGTGCATCAACTCTTCGTGGAGTCTAGATTTCGTCCCTCAACTACTATAACGAACAACTTGCACCCCCAACTATTGAACCGGACAAGTTTCGTGCCTTCTCTCGGTTTTGACCGATTGGTGTTGACTCGCGCTGGTTTTGAACGCTTCATGCTGACATGGCAAAAAAGGCCCCCAAATTGACCTCTCGATCCCTCTCCCCCTCCCCTCTCTCTCGTACTTCCCCCTCTTTCCCCCCTCCCCCCCCCCCCCCCCCATGACATTTGGGGCAAGAAACACATGGAAGAGCAAGTTGGCAGCGTTGGTGGTCTCGGTGACGCGAGGGAGGCGCTAGGAGATGTGGGATCAACGCGCACTACTAGGAAATACCTTATAGGTAGAGGGTTAACAGTAGCGCGGGGATAATGGGCCGCGTTACTACTATTTAACAGTAGCGCGGGCCTCGAACCGGCGCTGCGGGTGCAATTTAGCAGTAGCGCGGGACGCCGGTTCCAGCGCTACTACTATGTTGGCCCCGTTGTGTCCGCACGGGCTGGCCAAAGTAGCAGCGCGTGTCGTGGACTAGCGCTACTGCTAAACCCACTGCGTTGGTCTAAATGGAAATGAACTTCTAAATGGTCCCCATACATTTTTTTTAAGTTCTAGCATTTCTTCGAGTTGTAGGTCTAAATGGAAATGAATTTCTAAATGGTCCTGCTATATGCATGTTTTTATAGGTTTTCATAGATGCAGTAGTAGTAGATAAGTAGCTTTGAAAATGTGAAGTTATTATTTTTTGAAATAAAAATGTGAAGCTAGTATTCTTTTGACATGAAAATGTGAAGCTAGTATTTTTTTAAATGAAAAACTGAAGCTAGTATTTTTGACATTAGAAAGGAGCAACAATAGTTGACTATAGTAGGTCCTTTGAATGATTTTGAAACATGGGAGAATAGGCATTACAATTTCTCGCTCTCTTGTGATACGATATAGAAGTTGAAAAAATGGTGGGAAGGAAATTAAAACAAAATAACAATTTTGAGTTGGAATCACATTTTCGCATTTGCTAGTTCTACATGGAGAGGAATGTTGAGTGCTCATGTGGTGCAGGGTAGATCACGCCGAGCCGCTCGACGACGCCGAGAAGATGACTGACGACACCCGCATCCTCGACAGACATCTAGTGAGTAAAGGTTGTCTATTTGGACATGTGATACATGGAATAGTGTTGTGTAGTACTAGTGTTGTCACACATTGATATTTTGGAAATATGATATGATGGATATGTCTACTACAAGTGTATGTGTTATCTTCGCTTTTATTGTTTGCAGGGAACACCTCCGAACGGCCTATGTTTTACCGGAATGTTGATTCATTTTTGTTCCGGCAAATTTCAGGCGCTCGATATATATGTCCTTAGCAAAGGTCATGCCGGATTTTTCGTGAATTTTAGCATGACTTGTGCTAGAATGTAGGAAATATTGAGTGCCTTGGATTTGTCGGAAAGAGAATTAAACGACATTTTGGGTTGACTTTAAGTCTGTCGGGGCTCCTTACATGACAGTCAAAATATCAGTGAGGGACAGTGTCCACCATATATGAAAGAAGAAGAATGACGACTATTGTCGTGGGGGTCGCTCTTCCTCTTCCTTCTCGTGATAGACCTTTTGGTAATGCACGGAAGGAAGAGAAGAGCGACCATCACCGATGGTCAAAAAATCAGTGAGGGAGTGTCCACCATATATGAGAGAGGACAAATAATCCCGACTGTTGTAGTGGGGTAGCTTCTTCTTCATTCCAAGGTGCTAGACATTTTGGTGTAATGCACGTTGGAATGAAAGGATGATCTACCACCACCGAGGGTCGCAAATGTCAGAGAGGAAGAATCCCGACTATTATCGGGGGTCGCTTCTCCTTCGTTCCCGTGTGCTAGACATTTTCGTGTAATGCACTTGGGGACGAAAGGAGGAGCGACCATCATCGATGGTCGAATATATCAGAGAGGCAGTGCCCACCATATACACCACGTGAGATAAGAGTTTTCAACAAAAGTCTCAACAGACCGACAGTCAACCCGTGATGAATATTAATGATCTGTGTGTTGAGTTCATGTTGTTTGCCATTGATTTGTAATCTTTGACTTGTGAACACAGGAAATGTCTGATGACAATATGATCCCTGAGTACGACTACTATGAAGACGCATGGGGTATGTGCGATAGGATGCCTCATCTGCAAAATGGTAGGTGCTTCACCATCGTGCTGAAGGAGACTTTCGACGTTTTTACGGTACGTAACAACGATAAGTATTTTTCCGTAATTAAGCAAGACTTGTGATTTTGGGCTTCAACGTGTAATTTCCATTTTTTACAATTCGAATAGTTCATCTCATGTCATGCAAGACCGTATGTCTTGGAAAAGCTGGGTTTTGAAGATAGGGAGAGAACAGAGACGAAGAGAGCTCACCTTAGGACAAAGCATGGTTTCACTTTTCTGGTTAAGCTACTTGTAGAGGACTTTGCAAGGCCTTGAATTTAAGGAGGATATGAAAATAACCTTCGATATTCGACTCGAAGATGAAATTGACGATAATATCGACATTTGAGTGGATGTGGCGCTTCCAGTTCCACCTCTTTGTGAGCTTGTCAAATAAATGTGTTAAGTAATTTATATATATTTAAAAACCATTGACGGCAAATTTTCATTGACATCTTATTTCCATTCTTCAAGAAATGTGCGAAAGGTAGTATACAAAACCAACTACACTGATGGCTTTGAACTAACTTACGAGGAGAAAGATCATCTTGTGTTATTTATTATTGATGTTGAGACTTTCAATAATAATTATGAAATTCCTCCACATTATGGTCAATACGTGCCACTAGTCCACGTGTTGAACTACGGAAACATCCATGGAAATGGCATGGTAAGATTTTTTTATTATTACGACACTAGTGCATCCTTCTAATTAAAGCTAAACTATGCTTACTACGTTATTATTATGCTCTTCAGCAGAAAATCCTGAAGGATTATGTGCCTGATATGATGCATACGAAAGGTCACATTGATATTATGAGTTTACGGCCAAGTCTGCCTACGGTTCTTCGTTGTGCATACACGATTTCTAAAAGGGATGAAGACCTCACAATCAAAGAATGGAAAAAAGTTATGAATAATCACAAGGAGCTACTTGGAGGCAACATGGTGTGAAGCCCACGAATTGGAGACAGGATAATGTCCATTCTCCATAATGGAGAGTCAGGAGCTATCCTGTTTTATGCTATTTTACCTTAGAGAGGGTAGCAGGTCCTAGCTAGCTAGTACTCATGATCATCTGAGGAGGAGTTGTTATTATGATTATGCTGATGAGTGATGTGTTATAATGATGAGTTGTTAGATGCATATGATGATGATGAGTATGACTTGTTCTTATGATAATGATGATGAGTTATTATTATGATGATGATGCTGAGTTGTTATATCATTATGAGCATGATGAGTTATTATATCAGTGGGTGAAAGAGACGTGGTTAGATCCAAGTGGAGGCAACATGGTGCAAATCCAAAGTACTCCCAATCATGATCATAAAATCATAGGATGAGACTACTTGATCTAACCGTCTCTTTCACCCACTGATATAATAACTCATCATGATCATAAAATCATATGATGAGACTACTGTATAAAACCTATACAAATACAATGCCAATACGCAAAAGAAAATAAAAATACAGGAAATTTTAGCAGTAGTGCTGGTTGAACACACGCTACTGCTAGGTAGGTGTGGCACCCGAGGTGGGCACAACCCACCTGGGCGCGCCTGGGCCTCCAGGCGGACCCTGGTGGGTTGTGCTCCCCTCAGAGCACCCCGAGGTGCTTCTCCGGCCCACTGGATGTCTTCTGGTCCAAAAAAAATCCACAAAAAGTTTCACTGCGTTTGGGCTTCGTTTGGTATTGATTTCCTGCGATGTAAACACATGCAGAAAACAGCAACTGGCACTTGGCACTATGTCAATAGGTTAGTACCAAAAGATGATATAAGATGACTATAAAATGATTATAAAACATCCAAGAATGATAATATAACAGCATGGAACAATCAAAAATTATAGACACATTGGAGACGTATCAGGCATGTATTGTTGTCATCAAGGGTAAAAAGATGGGGTTTTTATCATATTGCTTGAGTTTATCCCTCTACATCATGTCATCTTGCTTAAGGCGTTACTCTGTTCTTATTAACTTAATATTCTAGGTGCATGCTATTGGGAACGTAGTAATTTCAAAAAAAATCCTACGCACACGCAAGATCATGGTGATGCATAGCAACGAGTGGGGAGAGTGTCGTCCACGTACCCTCGTAGACCGTAAGCAGAAGCGTTATGACAAAGCGGTTGATGTAGTTGTACGTCTTCATGATCGACCGATCCTAGTACCGAACGTACGGCACCTCCGCGATCTGCACATGTTCAGCTGGGTTACGTCCCGCGAACTCACGATCCAGTAGAGCTTCAAGGGAGAGTTCTGTCAGCACGACGGCGTGATGACGGTGATGATGAAGTTACCGACGCAGGGCTTCGCCTAAGCACCGCTACGATATGACTGAGGTGGATTATGGTGGAGGGGGCACCGCACACGGCTTGCAACAATCAACTTGTGTGTCCTAGGGTGCCCCCCGCCCCCGTATAAAAAGGAGCAAGGGGGGAGTCCGGCCGGCCTTGGTGCGCCCCAAGGAGAGGAGGAATCCTCCTCCTAGTAGGAGTAGGATTCATCCTTTCCTAGTCCTACAGGAAATTTTAGCAGTAGTGCTGGTTGAACACACGCTACTGCTAGGTAGGTGTGGCACCCGAGGTGGGCACAACCCACCTGGGCGCGCCCTGGTGGGTTGTGCTCCCCTCAGAGCACCCCCCAGGTGCTTCTCCGGCCCACTGGATGTCTTCTGGTCCAAAAAAATCCATAAAAGTTTCGCTGCGTTTGAACTCCGTTTGGTATTGATTTCCTGCGATGTAAAAAACATGCAGAAAACAGCAACTGGCACTTGGCACTATGTCAATAGGTTTGTACCAAAAAATGATATAAAATGACTATAAAACATCCAAGAATGATAATATAACAACATGGAATAATCAAAAATTATAGATACGTTGGAAACGTATCAGGCACTGTATTGTTGCCCTCAAGGGTAAAAAGATGGGGTTTTCATGCACATCCCGCAACTAACTCATTAGTTGCATTGCTTGCAAGGCTTATAGTAATGTGCATTACCGAGAGGGCCCAGAGATACCTCTCCGACAATCGGAGTGACAAATCCTAATCTCGATCTATGCCAACTCAACAAGTACCAGCTAAAATTCAGGAACA
Organism: Aegilops tauschii subsp. strangulata; assembly: GCF_002575655.3. Classification (NCBI taxonomy): domain Eukaryota; kingdom Viridiplantae; phylum Streptophyta; class Magnoliopsida; order Poales; family Poaceae; genus Aegilops; species Aegilops tauschii. The sequence continues at coordinate 403,964,036 of NC_053035.3, forward strand.
CCTCCGAATGGCCTATGTTTTGCCAGAATGTTGATTCATTTTTGTTTCGGCAAATTTCAGGCGCTCGATATGTCCTTAGCAAAGGTCATGCCGGATTTTTCCGTGAATTTTAGCATCACTTGTGCTAGAATGTAGGAAACAAGTGTGAAAATCTTTAGTCACTAGGCAAGAAAGCTCGATGGGAACAAAAAGGATACAATTAGTTCTGAATCAAAAAAATGTACAATTTCAAAGGAAAGAAGGAATGGCAAGTTTCCCTCCATTGAACATCAATCAATCTAGAAATAGGTAAAGGAAGGCGTATCACAGGGGTATTTTTCTTTTTTCATTGAGTGCCTTGGATTTGTCGGAAAGAGAATTAAACGACATTTTGGGTTGACTTTAAGTCTGTCGGGGCTCCTTACATGACAGTCAAAATATCAGTGAGGGAGAGTGTCCACCATATATGAAAGAAGAAGAATGACGACTATTGTCATGGGCGTCGCTCTTCCTCTTCCTTCTCATGATAGACGACCTTTTGGTAATGCACGGGAAGGAAGAGAAGAGCGACCATCACCGATGGTCAAAAAATCAGTGAGGGGGTGTCCACCATATATGAGAGAGGACAAATAATCCCGACTGTTATAGTGGGGTAGCGTCTTCTTCATTCCAAGGTGCTAGACATTTTGGTGTAATGCAAGTTGGAATGAAAGGATGATCTACCACCACCGACGGTCGCAAATGTCAGAGAGGAAGAATCCCGACTGTTATCGTGGGGGTCGCTTCTCCTTCGTTCCCGTGTGCTAGACATTTTCGTCTAATGCACTTGGGGACGAACGGAGGAGCGACCATCATCGATGCTCGAATATATCAGAGAGGGAGTGCCCACCATATACACCACGTGAGATAAGAGTTTTCAACAAAAGTCTCGACAGACCGACAGTCAACCCGTGATGAATATTAATGATCTGTGTGTTGAGTTCATGTTGTTTGCCGTTGATTTGTAATCTTTGACTTGTGAACACAGGAAATGTCTGATGACGATATGATCCCTGAGTACGACTACTACAAAGACGCATGGGGTATGTGCGATAGGATGCCTCATCTGCAAAATGGTAGGTGCTTCACCATCATGCTGAAGGAGACTCTCGACGTTTTTACGGTACGTAACAACGACAAGTATTTTTCCGTAATTAAGCAAGACTTGTGATTTTTGGCTTCGACGTGTAATTTCCATTTTTTACAATTCGAATAGTTCATCCCATGTCATGCAAGACCGTATGTCTTGGAAAAGCTGGGTTTCGAAGATAGGGAGAGAACATAGACGAAGAGAGCTCACCTTAGGACAAAGCATGGTTTCACTTTTCTAGTTAAGCTACTTGTAGAGGACTTTGCAAGGCCTTGAATTTAAGGAGGATATGAAAATAACCTTCAATATTCGACTCGAAGATGAAATTGACGATAATATCAACATTTGGGTGGATGTGGACACACTTCCAATTCCACCTCTTTGTGAGCTTGTCAAATAAATGTGTTAAGTAATTTATATTGTTTATTTAAAAAATCATTGACGGCACATTTTCATTGACAACTTATTTCCATTCTTCAAGAAATGTGCGAAAGATAGTATACAAAACCTACTACACTGATGGCTTTGAACTAACTTATGAGGAGAAAGATCATCTTGTCTTATTTATTATTGATGTTGAGACTTTCAATAATAATTATGAAATTCCTCCACATTATGGTCAATACGTGCCACTAGTCCACGTGTTGAACTACGGAAACATCCATGGAAATGGCATGGTAAGATTTTTTTTTACTATTATGACACTAGTGCATCCTTCTAATTAAAGATAAACTATGCTTACTACGTTATTATTATGCTCTTCAACAGAAAATCCCGAAGGATTATGTGCCTCATATGATGCATACGAAAGGTCACATTGATATTATGAGTTTACGGCCAAGTCTGCCTACGGTTCTCCATTGTGCATACATGATTTCTAAAAGAGATGAAGACCTTGTTGGGGAACGTAGTAATTTCAAAAAATTTCCTACGCACACGCAAGATCATGGTGATGCATAGCAACGAGAGGGGAGAGTGTTGTCCACGTACCCTTGTAGACCAACAGCAGAAGCGTTATCACAACGCGGTTGATGTAGTCGTACGTCTTCACGATCCGACCGATCAAGTACCGAACGCACGGCACCTCAGAGTTCTACACACGTTCAGCTCGATGACGTCCCTCGAACTCCGATCCAGCCGAGTGTTGAGGGAGAGTTTCATCAGCACGACGGCGTGGTGACGATGATGATGTTCCACCGACGCAGGGCTTCGCCTAAGCTCTGCAACGGTATTATCGAGGTGTAATATGGTGGAGGGGGGCACCGCACACGGCTAAGAGATCTCAAGGATCAATTGTTGTGTCCATGGGGTGCCCCCTGCCCCCGTATATAAAGGAGCAAGGGAGGAGGAGGCCGGCCCTAGGAGGGGGCGCACCAAGTGTGGAGTCCTACTAGGACTCCCTAGTCCTAGTAGGATTCCACCTCCCATATGGAATAGGAAAAGAGGAAGGGAAAAAGAGAAGGAAGGAAGGGGGCGCCCCCCTTCCCTAGTCCAATTCGGACCAGACCAAGGGGAGGGGTGCGGCCACCGTTGATGCCCTTTTCCTTCTTTCCCGTATGGCCCAATAAGGCCCAATACGTATTCCCGTAACTCTCCGGTACTCCGAAAAATACCCGAATCACTCGGAACCTTTCCGAAGTCCGAATATAGTCGTCCAATATATCGATCTTTACGTCTCGGCCATTTCGAGACTCCTCGTCATATCCCCGATCTCATCCGGGACTCCGAACTTCTTCGGTACATCAACATACATAAACTCATAATAAAACTGTCATCGTAACTTTAAGCGTGCGGACCCTACGGGTTCGAGAACTATGTAGACATGACCGAGACACGTCTCCGGTCAATAACCAATAGCGGGACCTGGATGCCCATATTGGCTCCCACATATTCTATGAAGATCTTTATCGGTCAGACCGCATAACAACATACGTTGTTCCCTTTGTCATCGGTATGTTACTTGCCCGAGATTCGATCGTCGGTATCTCGATACCTAGTTTAATCTCGTTACCGGCAAGCCTCTTTACTCGTTCCGTAACACATCATCCCGCAACTAACTCATTAGTCACAATGCTTGCAAGGCTTATAGTGATGTGCATTACCGAGTGGGCCCAGAGATACCTCTCCGACAATCAGAGTGACAAATCCTAATCTCGAAATACGCCAACCCAACAAGTACCTTTGGAGACACCTGTAGAGCACCTTTATAATCACCCATTTACGTTGTGACGTTTGGTAGCACACAAAGTGTTCCTCCGGTAAACGGGAGTTGCATAATCTCATAGTCATAGGAACATGTATAAGTCATGAAGAAATCAATAGCAACATACTAAACGATCCGGTGCTAAGCTAACGGAATGGGTCAAGTCAATCACGTCATTTTCCTTATGAGGTGATCCCGTTAATCAAATGACAACTCATGTCTATGGCTAGGAAACATAACCATCTTTGATTAACGAGCTAGTCAAGTAGAGGCATACTAGTGACACTCTGTTTGTCTATGTATTCACACATGTATTATGTTTCCGGTTAATACAATTCTAACATGAATAATAAACATTTATCATGATATAAGGAAATAAATAATAACTTTATTATTGCCTTTAGGGCATATTTCCTTCAGACCTCACAATCAAAGAATGGAAAAAAGTTATGAATAATCACAGGGAGCTACTTGGAGGCAAGATGGTGTGAAGCCCACGAATTGGAGACAGGATAATGTCCATTCTCCATAATGAATAATCACAGGGAGCTACGACGAACCTTGAGCGGCCCGTTGCCATGATCGATTGGATGAGTACGCCCATGTTGGGGCCGCCGGCCGCACATGAGCTTCTTGGGGTCTCCCAATCTCGTGCATAGTCCCATGTGAGGGAGGCGAGATAGTTGGCCGGTGAGTGGGTTGCAGACGGAACAAGTGGTGTCTGGGATGTCGTTGGGGTCGATGCAGGTCATCTTGCACACCCGATTGCGGCCCTGCCTGGGAGCCGTGACACGGGTGTCGTAGACGATGAGGAGGAGGCCGTAGTCGCTCGAGGAGCATACTTTGCCAGCAAGGACTTGCACGATGTGGTTATCAGGGACGAGGGCGACGCTAGTCTTGGTGAGGTGCGTCGGCAAGACGAAGCGTGAGATGTGCGGAGGCTCGACGAGGCGCAAGAACGCGGTTGGCGCCGATCCTGCGGCTTGCTCGACCAAGACCCAGGGAGGAGGAAGTGAGGCGGCAGCCATGGAGAAGGAGCGGCATAGGTGGCCGAATAGGCCAAGGAGGCGCCGAAACGACATGGCGCCGTCTTGATGCTGACGCCATCTACTGCGGTGGGTTGGGTGAGCATATTGATGTAAATGGCAAATAAACGACGTTCGCAAGTCCCATAATGTAACTTTATTAAACTACTTTCTAAAAAAGAAACTTTATTAAACTACTTTCTCTGTCTCATAATGTAAGACTTTTTTGACACAGTATTAGATAATAAGTAGGCTTAAACGGGATTAAGCGGTACCGGTTTACAGCAGAGAGTGGAAGGAATCCGATGGCATAGAGGCCTCGGTTCACGTGGACTCGGTGCACACAGCTGGCATGTCAGGGGATGGCTTGATGAAAGCTGCGTGGGGTCTTTCCACCGCGTACTGGGACGCGGAAGCTCTCTCAGGCCCACCGATCAGTGACTTTGGTCTACAGGGGCTGGTCTATGCAACGAATTTCATAAAAGAAAGTGCCGTGCAGCTGCGTCGCGCCGATGGCTATGCTGGGCACTAGTTTCCCGCCAAAATTTCGTTCGCTGGGAGGTGTTTTTTTTCTTGAGAATATTCGCTGGGAGGAGGTGGTTTCAGCTTGTATCCTATCCTCCTCCTATCCAAAATTGCAGTGACAAAAACACCAACAGTCCAAGCAGGGTGAGTGATGTGACGAAATATTATTCTGTAAACTTCCCTCTCCTGTTGCATATAAACATATTAAAAGTTTCCAAGTGGTCGTAATCACTGCTTACATGATGTTGGAAGACAGGAAAGAAAAACTGCTCTTAGACTTGACTTGTAGTTCACTATGCAAAAGAAATATATGTGTCGACAGGGGTCTTGGTTCAGTTTCTTAGTTCAGTTTCAGTTTCTATTTTTCGTTCAGTTCAGTTTTGAAATTTAGTTCATTTTAATTCTTATTTTTAGTTCAGTCCATTTCCATGTCTTAGTTCCGTTCAATTTCTAATTCTAGTTCAGTCCAATTTCTAAATTTAGCTCAATCCAAATCTTATTCTAGATCCATTTCAGATCAATTCTTACTTTAGTCTATATATCTTCTTGTGCGTCCATACAATCTGTAGGAGTACTACCTGGTTGAAGATTGTATCAGATGTTTCTCTTACTATTTTGTTGTTGATTCTTGGACACGGTATACTTTCTTGTATGTTTCATGAAATAGAGCACGTCAAATCTAACTCAATACTCAATAGTGTCAATTTTGTGATGCATATTCTTTCCGTTGAGGAACTGCAGGAGTTTCGGCCAAGGAATAGGAAAATAGGTTTACTTCGAGTGGGTTTTACAATTAGAACCGTTCGGATTTCACTTGAACTTATAGCATCATTGTTTATATTGTATGTTTTTAGCATTCTTGCAACCCTATTAACAACATCTTTTTGTGCAGTGTTTGTTGGTTTCTCTTTCATTTACGGACATCTTGTGCTTGCTGGGTGCAGAATCAAGAAGCCCAATCATCATCAGGGATGAAAAAAGGAGAGAAGCACTGGAAGAGGTACTAGTAGAAGAGGAAGAAGTAATGTGAAAAATGAGATAAATGTGAGAATAGCAAGTAGTAAAGCATGAGAGGGATTCAGATTTTGTCTTCACATTCTTGTTGTACACGTACCTTTGGTCTATAGATGCACCGTAATGGATCTAGGAAGTATGAATGGTTAATACCTCAATGGTGCACTATGCATCTATGGCAGGTTTTTATGCATTTTTAAATGGTTGTGGAGCAATTTAATGGTGCGATATGTACTGAAGTATACATTGTTTAAATGTTTTGTACATCGGCTCATCAAGGTTGTACCATACTGAAATCTGGAGCAGCAAAAAGTATTTATATCCGTTCAAACTCGAGGATACGACAAGTTCAGAGAAAACAAAAGTTCGCAGTTGAGAAGTAGGGGATGATCATTCATATGTCTGAAAATAATTGAGCTTATATACAAAAAGTATTTACATCTGTTCAAACTTAAGGGTACCACAAGTTCACAGAAAAAAAAAGTTGTAAGCAAATCATTAACAAAAAAAGTAGAGTAAAGTTCGAACTGTGAAAAATACATCATTAGAAACAAACGCAACGCTCAGTTCGAAAACTCTGTTTTCGGGACTCGAAAAAAGCTCAAACAAAAAGAAACCCCATGGAATTTCAAATGGTAAAAGTTCAAGTCGTAAAATGAGAGAAGTCCAAAACATCGTTGCAAACAATATTTTCTTTTTGAAAAAAATGTCATTCAGTTCAACTATATAAATCATGCAGGTTCGGGGACGATGATACCGTAGATCGTTGAAAAGTTACGAGGAAAATCGTACGAAAAAAACAGAATAAAGTTCAGTCTATGAAAACCCGCTCAGTACAAACCCAAAAAATGGAGATCGGTTCGAGTCCTCCATTTTCAAAAGAATTCAAAATTAATCTATGAAAAATAGCTCAGTACGATCGCACACATATACATCAGTAGGAGTACTCTGTTTTTTCGAAGAGAAAAACAGCACAATGGATCTTACCGTATTCAAAATTACTTTTAAACGGTTGCGAATTTGAGAAAACGTTCAACATGACTGACTTTCGTATTTTTGATAGCTTTCCAACGGTATATTATTTATCCCATTTCGACAAATTTAAAAAAACGTGTTTAAAATCAAATTTGACCGTATTCAAATTCGAGTTTAAACCGTAAGAAATTAGAAAAACATTTCTATACGAAAAAGTTACACATTTCCAATAGCTTTCCAACGACGTATCATTTGCGTCAATCCGACAAACTGTTTGAAAAAAAAACGCGAAAATACTTTGGAGTATTGCATCGCTGCCTGGTGCCGCAAGGCATCCCACCGGCCGCTCCGGCCAGGGCCAAATAGTGAAGTGGAAAATGGTGGTTGTGTGATCTCGCTGGCAGAAGAAAGGAGCGAGCGGTTCGCCTTGATACTAGGGATAAGGCAGCAGCGTGGTGGGCCACGAGGATGCGTGGCACGCGGGCGAGACGGCTTATTTCCTGTAGAAATCATCCGGTAGGTTTTAAACATTTTCCTTTTCGAATTCAAATCTTCCGTAAGATAGGGCATAAAACGAAAGCCAGCATACTGTCTATTTCGAGTCTGGGATTCTCAAACACCTGAAGCTAAAATATATTCAGAGAAAAACAGCTGAACAGTCGCAAGTTGAATATATTTACAAAAGCTACACCACCAGGACCAAAGAAGTGGCCCCGCAAAAAAGACCAAAAAGTGGGGCCGGCTGCATAGAGGGACCGATGGCTGGGCCTACAACATAACCTTTCCACTAACCTACGCCGAGGACATCAACACAGGCCGTTGCAGCTCATCCACGTTCATGGGAGTTGTGAGATCATGGCTTGGTGGATCACCAGCGGGCCGGTTCTGAGATTCTCGGGGCCCGGGGCGAAACTAAAACTCGGGACCCTTTAACATAACATCAATAGTTACTAATACCGATAATTTTTTAATGCTTTCAAAATGAATATTTATATCAGATAACTTCTACGTATTACCTTCAAATTTTCTTCTAATTATCGATGCAAAGTATATTTTGAGGGGGTTAATGCCAATTTCAAACATTAATTTATTTTCAAATTACCAATATTACTCTTGAAAATTCTGTAAATAGCTTATCTCCGTGATTTTATAACACTTAGTGGCAAAGCTAGAAACAGAGCAGGACTAACTTAATGCATGCAAAAAGTTCTCCAATTGGAACAAAAAATGTTATAGTAGAAATTATATATTTGACACTAACATACTTATTACATAGTCTACTGGAGAACCAAAAATAGACAAGGTTGAAGGTATGAAGGCAAATTCATAAATAAATAGCATAACCAGATCTAGCTAAGTTCTCTCAATGTTTTTAGGTGATTTGAATATGCAAGTATTATAACCGTAAGAGCACGGCAAAATGATGCTCCCTTCATTCTTGAGTGCACGGCCGAGACCGTGTCGCTTCGTACTGCCGAGACCGTGTGTAGAGAGCTGGGAGTTGTTGGGGGGGGGGGGGGGGGGGGTAACAGAATTACGCCAAACAGAGTAGCCCATACACACACACACACAAATGAAGCAAAAAATAAGAACATAAAACAGAAAAAAAAAAGACAATTTATGGCTCCCGCGTTGCTGGGCCGGCGCGTTATGGGCTGGCCTACGAGGTGTGACGCCCCTGTTTTTTTTATTTGTCTTTTCTATTCTTATTTCTGTTTTAGTTTTTTCTTATTTAAATTAATTTGGGAATTCCAAATTATAAAAAAATTCCAGTTATAAAAAAATGTTAGAGAAATTATAAAATGTGAGTGAATTCAAAAAATCTTCGGGAAATCATAAAATTTTCGCTGTTTCAAAAAATGTTGGTGATTTTATGAAACTGTTCGCAAATTATAAAAAATCACAATCTGGAAAAACATGTGGCGGAGTAAAATCATGTTCATTATTTTGAAAAAAAATAATTGTGTATTCAAAACATATTTTAGAATCTGGAAAAAATGTCCATGAAATTTTAGAAAATATTCAAAAATCAAATGTTTTTTGCAAAATTCAAAATTTATCCCCCAATTAAAAAAGTCATCAATTCAAAAAATGTTAGCTGACTCAGAAAATATTCATGAATTCAAAAACTATTGATGCATTTCAATAATTGTTTGTCTAAACAAAACAAATGTTCGTGATTTTTTAAAGATGTCCTAATTTAAAAAAGATGTTTGTCGATTCAAAAAACTGTTCGCCGATTCAGAAGTATTTTATGTCTAGGATTTGATTAGTTTTTGGGAAGTCTTTATATGTGTAGGCACTGGGAGTAGTATGTGGTCGATGAGATTTGTTTTTAAAGATTTAAAATATTCCCTTGCGCAAGACAATGGCAAGTGTGTCGTCCAGTGTCAAGTCATTGCCTAGGGATTTACCACGTCGAATGCATTGCAATCACGTGGACATTGTGTCCATCATCAACGAGAGTGAGAAGAAAGATATGTGGCAACATGATGAGCAACCATGTTAAAATAGAGGACACTCATATGTCTGAATATTGAGTCATACTTATTTGGTTAGCATGTATTTTTTATGTCTCCCGTTGTAACACACGGGCACGTTTGCTAGTAATGCTAAAGGGACAATAGATAGTTTTTTAGCATATATATTATACATAGGTTAATAATCTTCAACCCTGATCTCTACATCACAAGATATATGTGACGACCACAGATAGACATGAAACTAATTCCGTCAGAAGATAAAAGGGGCAACACAAAAGCATCTTCAGTTTTTCAGCCCCCAAGTCGTTGCTGAATGCATTGAACACTTTATCCGCCGTTCCTGCCAAAGTTCTGCTGACAGTCCATCGTCGAGTAGCATACCTGTAATGGTGATAAAAATGTGATTACAAGCTGCCCCAAAGTTATGAATATGAAATAAAAACAGAATTTCTAGAGAGGAAACTCAAGAACATACAATGATTTAAGATTACGTGCTAAAAGTCTTACAACACAAGTCATCCGGGTCACAAAGAAAGCAACGGCAGGAAATACCAAAAGCAACACAAATGCATATCAACTCAAACCTGGCCAAAGGGCATCCGACTGACTCTAGAACACACAGCCGCTAAACGCATGTTACCTAATAAAAAAATCTTGTTTTCACAACATATGGTCTGAAATTGTGTGGGCTTCTATATTAAAATGCCCCTGTACTCCTTCACGGTATATTCTTTGTAACTACGAAGTACAAGTCGCCAAAGACTATTGAGGAGCTATGTGTTTCCTCATTAGGAAACTCTATCAGATTTATGGAACAATATCGAAGTTAAGTTTCAAGCACTATGAAATACTGTGTTTTTTTTTTAGAGAGAGAGAGAATGCTGCAATTTATTAATTAGTATACATCAGTACATAGAGTTTGCCTGATACACTCTGGAGTAGAATAGTACACAGCTTTTGAACTGACAAACTCACAGGACCTAGCTAGTATATGAGCAACAGCATTCAACGACCGCTTGACATGGCAGAAGGAAACTGAAGAAAAACAGGCAACCAAACGCTTAATATCTGACACCACTACACCCACTTCAGACCTGTCCATGGATGAAGAGTTCATTCTTTGTACTAAGGAGAGGCAGTCTGAAGCGAAAATGACAGAGGTCAGCCTCTCATCACGGGCGAGAATCACGGCATGACGGAGCGCCCAGCTTTCAACAAGTTCTGGCTGTACCATCCCTTTAAGTGGCTCAGTGCAAGCGACCAAGCATTCGCCTTTGTGGTTCCGAATCAGGATGCCAATTCCCAGTTTGTGCAGGTTTGAGAAGATAGCTGCGTCGACGTTAATTAGGACTGATCCGGGTGGCGGCGGAGACCATCTAACCGATGAACTTGATGCTGTCTCACGACTGTGTCCCGCAACAGTCTTAAAAAGATGCAGCAGAACCAAATCAATATAAGCATGGATCTTTGAGGCAACACGGTGTGGATGGATATTATACTTTCACCATTTCTTACCGCATTCCTTGCTTCCCAAATATGCCATATGGTGATTTCCAAGAAATGGTGAAAGTATAATATCCATCCATGGCAATCACCGTATGGCATATCTGGGAAGCAAGCAAAGTATTATGTCATGAACAATTTTTTGAAACATGATTTTTTTAGTGTAGCATACATTTTTAGTGGTGCTAAACTTTTCTAAAAATCATACGAACATTTTTTACATTTTATAAACATTTTAAAAGATATCATGTACATTCTTTTGACACGCGTGAAAATTATTTTAAGATAAAGTATGCTTTTCGTGCATCAACTCTTCGTGGAGTCTAGATTTCGTCCCTCAACTACTATAACGAACAACTTGCACCCCCAACTATTGAACCGGACAAGTTTCGTGCCTTCTCTCGGTTTTGACCGATTGGTGTTGACTCGCGCTGGTTTTGAACGCTTCATGCTGACATGGCAAAAAAGGCCCCCAAATTGACCTCTCGATCCCTCTCCCCCTCCCCTCTCTCTCGTACTTCCCCCTCTTTCCCCCCTCCCCCCCCCCCCCCCCCCATGACATTTGGGGCAAGAAACACATGGAAGAGCAAGTTGGCAGCGTTGGTGGTCTCGGTGACGCGAGGGAGGCGCTAGGAGATGTGGGATCAACGCGCACTACTAGGAAATACCTTATAGGTAGAGGGTTAACAGTAGCGCGGGGATAATGGGCCGCGTTACTACTATTTAACAGTAGCGCGGGCCTCGAACCGGCGCTGCGGGTGCAATTTAGCAGTAGCGCGGGACGCCGGTTCCAGCGCTACTACTATGTTGGCCCCGTTGTGTCCGCACGGGCTGGCCAAAGTAGCAGCGCGTGTCGTGGACTAGCGCTACTGCTAAACCCACTGCGTTGGTCTAAATGGAAATGAACTTCTAAATGGTCCCCATACATTTTTTTTAAGTTCTAGCATTTCTTCGAGTTGTAGGTCTAAATGGAAATGAATTTCTAAATGGTCCTGCTATATGCATGTTTTTATAGGTTTTCATAGATGCAGTAGTAGTAGATAAGTAGCTTTGAAAATGTGAAGTTATTATTTTTTGAAATAAAAATGTGAAGCTAGTATTCTTTTGACATGAAAATGTGAAGCTAGTATTTTTTTAAATGAAAAATTGAAGCTAGTATTTTTTGACATTAGAAAGGAGCAACAATAGTTGACTATAGTAGGTCCTTTGAATGATTTTGAAACATGGGAGAATAGGCATTACAATTTCTCGCTCTCTTGTGATACGATATAGAAGTTGAAAAAATGGTGGGAAGGAAATTAAAACAAAATAACAATTTTGAGTTGGAATCACATTTTCGCATTTGCTAGTTCTACATGGAGAGGAATGTTGAGTGCTCATGTGGTGCAGGGTAGATCACGCCGAGCCGCTCGACGACGCCGAGAAGATGACTGACGACACCCGCATCCTCGACAGACATCTAGTGAGTAAAGGTTGTCTATTTGGACATGTGATACATGGAATAGTGTTGTGTAGTACTAGTGTTGTCACACATTGATATTTTGGAAATATGATATGATGGATATGTCTACTACAAGTGTATGTGTTATCTTCGCTTTTATTGTTTGCAGGGAACACCTCCGAACGGCCTATGTTTTACCGGAATGTTGATTCATTTTTGTTCCGGCAAATTTCAGGCGCTCGATATATATGTCCTTAGCAAAGGTCATGCCGGATTTTTCGTGAATTTTAGCATGACTTGTGCTAGAATGTAGGAAATATTGAGTGCCTTGGATTTGTCGGAAAGAGAATTAAACGACATTTTGGGTTGACTTTAAGTCTGTCGGGGCTCCTTACATGACAGTCAAAATATCAGTGAGGGACAGTGTCCACCATATATGAAAGAAGAAGAATGACGACTATTGTCGTGGGGGTCGCTCTTCCTCTTCCTTCTCGTGATAGACCTTTTGGTAATGCACGGAAGGAAGAGAAGAGCGACCATCACCGATGGTCAAAAAATCAGTGAGGGAGTGTCCACCATATATGAGAGAGGACAAATAATCCCGACTGTTGTAGTGGGGTAGCTTCTTCTTCATTCCAAGGTGCTAGACATTTTGGTGTAATGCACGTTGGAATGAAAGGATGATCTACCACCACCGAGGGTCGCAAATGTCAGAGAGGAAGAATCCTGACTATTATCGGGGGTCGCTTCTCCTTCGTTCCCGTGTGCTAGACATTTTCGTGTAATGCACTTGGGGACGAAAGGAGGAGCGACCATCATCGATGGTCGAATATATCAGAGAGGCAGTGCCCACCATATACACCACGTGAGATAAGAGTTTTCAACAAAAGTCTCAACAGACCGACAGTCAACCCGTGATGAATATTAATGATCTGTGTGTTGAGTTCATGTTGTTTGCCATTGATTTGTAATCTTTGACTTGTGAACACAGGAAATGTCTGATGACAATATGATCCCTGAGTACGACTACTATGAAGACGCATGGGGTATGTGCGATAGGATGCCTCATCTGCAAAATGGTAGGTGCTTCACCATCGTGCTGAAGGAGACTTTCGACGTTTTTACGGTACGTAACAACGATAAGTATTTTTCCGTAATTAAGCAAGACTTGTGATTTTGGGCTTCAACGTGTAATTTCCATTTTTTACAATTCGAATAGTTCATCTCATGTCATGCAAGACCGTATGTCTTGGAAAAGCTGGGTTTTGAAGATAGGGAGAGAACAGAGACGAAGAGAGCTCACCTTAGGACAAAGCATGGTTTCACTTTTCTGGTTAAGCTACTTGTAGAGGACTTTGCAAGGCCTTGAATTTAAGGAGGATATGAAAATAACCTTCGATATTCGACTCGAAGATGAAATTGACGATAATATCGACATTTGAGTGGATGTGGCGCTTCCAGTTCCACCTCTTTGTGAGCTTGTCAAATAAATGTGTTAAGTAATTTATATATATTTAAAAACCATTGACGGCAAATTTTCATTGACATCTTATTTCCATTCTTCAAGAAATGTGCGAAAGGTAGTATACAAAACCAACTACACTGATGGCTTTGAACTAACTTACGAGGAGAAAGATCATCTTGTGTTATTTATTATTGATGTTGAGACTTTCAATAATAATTATGAAATTCCTCCACATTATGGTCAATACGTGCCACTAGTCCACGTGTTGAACTACGGAAACATCCATGGAAATGGCATGGTAAGATTTTTTTATTATTACGACACTAGTGCATCCTTCTAATTAAAGCTAAACTATGCTTACTACGTTATTATTATGCTCTTCAGCAGAAAATCCTGAAGGATTATGTGCCTGATATGATGCATACGAAAGGTCACATTGATATTATGAGTTTACGGCCAAGTCTGCCTACGGTTCTTCGTTGTGCATACACGATTTCTAAAAGGGATGAAGACCTCACAATCAAAGAATGGAAAAAAGTTATGAATAATCACAAGGAGCTACTTGGAGGCAACATGGTGTGAAGCCCACGAATTGGAGACAGGATAATGTCCATTCTCCATAATGGAGAGTCAGGAGCTATCCTGTTTTATGCTATTTTACCTTAGAGAGGGTAGCAGGTCCTAGCTAGCTAGTACTCATGATCATCTGAGGAGGAGTTGTTATTATGATTATGCTGATGAGTGATGTGTTATAATGATGAGTTGTTAGATGCATATGATGATGATGAGTATGACTTGTTCTTATGATAATGATGATGAGTTATTATTATGATGATGATGCTGAGTTGTTATATCATTATGAGCATGATGAGTTATTATATCAGTGGGTGAAAGAGACGTGGTTAGATCCAAGTGGAGGCAACATGGTGCAAATCCAAAGTACTCCCAATCATGATCATAAAATCATAGGATGAGACTACTTGATCTAACCACGTCTCTTTCACCCACTGATATAATAACTCGTCATGATCATAAAATCATATGATGAGACTACTGTATAAAACCTATACAAATACAATGCCAATACGCAAAAGAAAATAAAAATACAGGAAATTTTAGCAGTAGTGCTGGTTGAACACACGCTACTGCTAGGTAGGTGTGGCACCCGAGGTGGGCACAACCCACCTGGGCGCGCCTGGGCCTCCAGGCGGACCCTGGTGGGTTGTGCTCCCCTCAGAGCACCCCGAGGTGCTTCTCCGGCCCACTGGATGTCTTCTGGTCCAAAAAAAATCCACAAAAAGTTTCACTGCGTTTGGGCTCCGTTTGGTATTGATTTCCTGCGATGTAAACACATGCAGAAAACAGCAACTGGCACTTGGCACTATGTCAATAGGTTAGTACCAAAAGATGATATAAGATGACTATAAAATGATTATAAAACATCCAAGAATGATAATATAACAGCATGGAACAATCAAAAATTATAGACACATTGGAGACGTATCAGGCATGTATTGTTGTCATCAAGGGTAAAAAGATGGGGTTTTTATCATATTGCTTGAGTTTATCCCTCTACATCATGTCATCTTGCTTAAGGCGTTACTCTGTTCTTATGAACTTAATATTCTAGGTGCATGCTGTTGGGAACGTAGTAAATTCAAAAAAAAATCCTACGCACACGCAAGATCATGGTGATGCATAGCAACGAGTGGGGAGAGTGTCGTCCACGTACCCTCGTAGACCGTAAGCAGAAGCGTTATGACAAAGCGGTTGATGTAGTTGTACGTCTTCATGATCGACCGATCCTAGTACCGAACGTACGGCACCTCCGCGATCTGCACATGTTCAGCTGGGTTACGTCCCGCGAACTCACGATCCAGTAGAGCTTCAAGGGAGAGTTCTGTCAGCACGACGGCGTGATGACGGTGATGATGAAGTTACCGACGCAGGGCTTCGCCTAAGCACCGCTACGATATGACTGAGGTGGATTATGGTGGAGGGGGCACCGCACACGGCTTGCAACAATCAACTTGTGTGTCCTAGGGTGCCCCCCGCCCCCGTATAAAAAGGAGCAAGGGGGGAGTCCGGCCGGCCTTGGTGCGCCCCAAGGAGAGGAGGAATCCTCCTCCTAGTAGGAGTAGGATTCATCCTTTCCTAGTCCTACAGGAAATTTTAGCAGTAGTGCTGGTTGAACACACGCTACTGCTAGGTAGGTGTGGCACCCGAGGTGGGCACAACCCACCTGGGCGCGCCCTGGTGGGTTGTGCTCCCCTCAGAGCACCCCCCAGGTGCTTCTCCGGCCCACTGGATGTCTTCTGGTCCAAAAAAATCCATAAAAGTTTCGCTGCGTTTGAACTCCGTTTGGTATTGATTTCCTGCGATGTAAAAAACATGCAGAAAACAGCAACTGGCACTTGGCACTATGTCAATAGGTTTGTACCAAAAAATGATATAAAATGACTATAAAACATCCAAGAATGATAATATAACAACATGGAATAATCAAAAATTATAGATACGTTGGAAACGTATCAGGCACTGTATTGTTGCCCTCAAGGGTAAAAAGATGGGGTTTTCATGCACATCCCGCAACTAACTCATTAGTTGCATTGCTTGCAAGGCTTATAGTAATGTGCATTACCGAGAGGGCCCAGAGATACCTCTCCGACAATCGGAGTGACAAATCCTAATCTCGATCTATGCCAACTCAACAAGTACCAGCTAAAATTCAGGAACACCTCCGAATGGCCTATGTTTTGCCAGAATGTTGATTCATTTTTGTTTCGGCAAATTTCAGGCGCTCGATATGTCCTTAGCAAAGGTCATGCCGGATTTTTCCGTGAATTTTAGCATCACTTGTGCTAGAATGTAGGAAACAAGTGTGAAAATCCTTAGTCACTAGGCAAGAAAGCTCGATGGGAACAAAAAGGATACAATTAGTTCTGAATCAAAAAAAATGTACAATTTCAAAGGAAAGAAGGAATGGCAAGTTTCCCTCCATTGAACATCAATCAATCTAGAAATAGGTAAAGGAAGGCGTATCACAGGGGTATTTTTCTTTTTTCATTGAGTGCCTTGGATTTGTCGGAAAGAGAATTAAACGACATTTTGGGTTGACTTTAAGTCTGTCGGGGCTCCTTACATGACAGTCAAAATATCAGTGAGGGAGAGTGTCCACCATATATGAAAGAAGAAGAATGACGACTATTGTCATGGGGGTCGCTCTTCCTCTTCCTTCTCATGATAGACGACCTTTTGGTAATGCACGGGAAGGAAGAGAAGAGCGACCATCACCGATGGTCAAAAAATCAGTGAGGGGGTGTCCACCATATATGAGAGAGGACAAATAATCCCGACTGTTATAGTGGGGTAGCTTCTTCTTCATTCCAAGGTGCTAGACATTTTGGTGTAATGCAAGTTGGAATGAAAGGATGATCTACCACCACCGACGGTCGCAAATGTCAGAGAGGAAGAATCCCGACTGTTATCGTGGGGGTCGCTTCTCCTTCGTTCCCGTGTGCTAGACATTTTCGTCTAATGCACTTGGGGACGAACGGAGGAGCGACCATCATCGATGCTCGAATATATCAGAGAGGGAGTGCCCACCATATACACCACGTGAGATAAGAGTTTTCAACAAAAGTCTCGACAGACCGACAGTCAACCCGTGATGAATATTAATGATCTGTGTGTTGAGTTCATGTTGTTTGCCGTTGATTTGTAATCTTTGACTTGTGAACACAGGAAATGTCTGATGACGATATGATCCCTGAGTACGACTACTACAAAGACGCATGGGGTATGTGCGATAGGATGCCTCATCTGCAAAATGGTAGGTGCTTCACCATCATGCTGAAGGAGACTCTCGACGTTTTTACGGTACGTAACAACGACAAGTATTTTTCCGTAATTAAGCAAGACTTGTGATTTTTGGCTTCGACGTGTAATTTCCATTTTTTACAATTCGAATAGTTCATCCCATGTCATGCAAGACCATATGTCTTGGAAAAGCTGGGTTTCGAAGATAGGGAGAGAACATAGACGAAGAGAGCTCACCTTAGGACAAAGCATGGTTTCACTTTTCTAGTTAAGCTACTTGTAGAGGACTTTGCAAGGCCTTGAATTTAAGGAGGATATGAAAATAACCTTCAATATTCGACTCGAAGATGAAATTGACGATAATATCAACATTTGGGTGGATGTGGACACACTTCCAATTCCACCTCTTTGTGAGCTTGTCAAATAAATGTGTTAAGTAATTTATATTGTTTATTTAAAAAATCATTGACGGCACATTTTCATTGACAACTTATTTCCATTCTTCAAGAAATGTGCGAAAGATAGTATACAAAACCTACTACACTGATGGCTTTGAACTAACTTATGAGGAGAAAGATCATCTTGTCTTATTTATTATTGATGTTGAGACTTTCAATAATAATTATGAAATTCCTCCACATTATGGTCAATACGTGCCACTAGTCCACGTGTTGAACTACGGAAACATCCATGGAAATGGCATGGTAAGATTTTTTTTACTATTATGACACTAGTGCATCCTTCTAATTAAAGATAAACTATGCTTACTACGTTATTATTATGCTCTTCAACAGAAAATCCCGAAGGATTATGTGCCTCATATGATGCATACGAAAGGTCACATTGATATTATGAGTTTACGGCCAAGTCTGCCTACGGTTCTCCATTGTGCATACATGATTTCTAAAAGAGATGAAGACCTTGTTGGGGAACGTAGTAATTTCAAAAAAATTCCTACGCACACGCAAGATCATGGTGATGCATAGCAACGAGAGGGGAGAGTGTTGTCCACGTACCCTTGTAGACCAACAGCGGAAGCGTTATCACAACGCGGTTGATGTAGTCGTACGTCTTCACGATCCGACCGATCAAGTACCGAACGCACGGCACCTCAGAGTTCTACACACGTTCAGCTCGATGACGTCCCTCGAACTCCGATCCAGCCGAGTGTTGAGGGAGAGTTTCATCAGCACGACGGCGTGGTGACGATGATGATGTTCCACCGACGCAGGGCTTCGCCTAAGCTCTGCAACGGTATTATCGAGGTGTAATATGGTGGAGGGGGGCACCGCACACGGCTAAGAGATCTCAAGGATCAATTGTTGTGTCCATGGGGTGCCCCCTGCCCCCGTATATAAAGGAGCAAGGGAGGAGGAGGCCGGCCCTAGGAGGGGGCGCACCAAGTGTGGAGTCCTACTAGGACTCCCTAGTCCTAGTAGGATTCCACCTCCCATATGGAATAGGAAAAGAGGAAGGGAAAAAGAGAAGGAAGGAAGGGGGCGCCCCCCTTCCCTAGTCCAATTCGGACCAGACCAAGGGGAGGGGTGCGGCCACCCTTGATGCCCTTTTCCTTCTTTCCCGTATGGCCCAATAAGGCCCAATACGTATTCCCGTAACTCTCCGGTACTCCGAAAAATACCCGAATCACTCGGAACCTTTCCGAAGTCCGAATATAGTCGTCCAATATATCGATCTTTACGTCTCGGCCATTTCGAGACTCCTCGTCATATCCCCGATCTCATCCGGGACTCCGAACTTCTTCGGTACATCAACATACATAAACTCATAATAAAACTGTCATCGTAACTTTAAGCGTGCGGACCCTACGGGTTCGAGAACTATGTAGACATGACCGAGACACGTCTCCGGTCAATAACCAATAGCGGGACCTGGATGCCCATATTGGCTCCCACATATTCTATGAAGATCTTTATCGGTCAGACCGCATAACAACATACGTTGTTCCCTTTGTCATCGGTATGTTACTTGCCCGAGATTCGATCGTCGGTATCTCGATACCTAGTTTAATCTCGTTACCGGCAAGCCTCTTTACTCGTTCCGTAACACATCATCCCGCAACTAACTCATTAGTCACAATGCTTGCAAGGCTTATAGTGATGTGCATTACCGAGTGGGCCCAGAGATACCTCTCCGACAATCCGAGTGACAAATCCTAATCTCGAAATACGCCAACCCAACAAGTACCTTTGGAGACACCTGTAGAGCACCTTTATAATCACCCATTTACGTTGTGACGTTTGGTAGCACACAAAGTGTTCCTCCGGTAAACGGGAGTTGCATAATCTCATAGTCATAGGAACATGTATAAGTCATGAAGAAATCAATAGCAACATACTAAACGATCCGGTGCTAAGCTAACGGAATGGGTCAAGTCAATCACGTCATTTTCCTTATGAGGTGATCCCGTTAATCAAATGACAACTCATGTCTATGGCTAGGAAACATAACCATCTTTGATTAACGAGCTAGTCAAGTAAAGGCATACTAGTGACACTCTGTTTGTCTATGTATTCACACATGTATTATGTTTCCGGTTAATACAATTCTAACATGAATAATAAACATTTATCATGATATAAGGAAATAAATAATAACTTTATTATTGCCTTTAGGGCATATTTCCTTCAGACCTCACAATCAAAGAATGGAAAAAAGTTATGAATAATCACAGGGAGCTACTTGGAGGCAAGATGGTGTGAAGCCCACGAATTGGAGACAGGATAATGTCCATTCTCCATAATGGAGAGTCGGGAGCTATCCTGCTTTATGCTATTTTACCTTAGAGAGGGTAGCAGATCCTAACTAGCTAGTACTCATGATCATGTGAGAAGGAGTTGTTATTATGATTATGCTGATGAGTGATGTGCTATAATGATGAGTTGTTAGATGCCTATGATGATGATGAGTATGACTTGTTCTTATGATAATGATGATGAGTTATTATTATTATGATGATGCTGAGTTGTTATATCATTATGAGTATGATGAGTTATTATATCAGTGGATGAAAGCGACGTGGTTAGATCCAAGTGGAGGCAACATGGTGCAGATCCAAAGTACGACCAATCATGATCATAAAATCATATGATGAGACTACTTGATCTAACCACGTCTCTTTCACCCACTGATATAATAACTCATCATGATCATAAAATCATATGATGAGACTAATGTATAAAACCTATACAAATACAACGCCAATACGCAAAAGAAAATAAAAATACAGGAAATTTTAGCAGTAGTGCTGGTTGAACACACGCTACTGCTAAGTAGGTGTGGCACCCGAGGTGGGCACAACCCACCTGGGCGCGCCCTGGTGGGTTGTGCTCCCCTCGGAGCACCCCCCAGGTGCTTCTCCGGCACACTGGATGTCTTCTGGTCCAAAAAAATCCACAAAAGTTTCGCTGCGTTTGGACTCCGTTTGGTATTGATTTCCTACGATGTAAAAAACATGCAGAAAACAGCAACTGGCACTTGGCACTATGTCAATAGGTTTGTACCAAAAAAGATATAAAATGATTATAAAACATCCAAAAATGATAATATAACAGCATGGAATAATTAAAAATTATAGATACGTTGGAGACGTATCAGGCACTGTATTGTTGCCCTCAAGGGTAAAAAGATGGGGTTTTCATCATATTGCTTGAGTTTATCCCTCTACATCATGTCATCTTGCTTAAGGTGTTACTCTATTCTTATGAACTTAATACTCTAGGTGCATGATGGATAGCGGTCGATGTGTGGAGTAATAGTAGTAGATGCAGAATCGTTTCAGTCTACGGATACCAACAACGATCCAACTGCGTTTGCGCGAATCTCAAAGCAGAACGAGATCCAGTGGCTCTAGGCTTAAATGTGAGATAGCGATGCGAAATAGCAAAACTTAAAGACAAATAGAAGAAAAAAAGAGAAAGCCCCAAACAAAGAAAAAAGGTTTGGAAGCTTCTCCCAAAACCGGTAGAAAGAGCCCTTCACAGATCACCTCATTCACACATGTGGGAGACAAAAAAAATTAAACAATTGGCACGAAGCATGGAAGCAGGAAATTTACATGGACATGCAACGACTAGACACACTTTTCTCAATAAAAAAAACAATTCGCCTTTTCCCCTGGCTGAAAGCCCACAAAGCACAAAAACGGGGGACAAACACAAAACGGAAAAGCCCACAACGAGTGACAAGAGCCCAGAACTGCCCGACACAGAACAAGGGCCGGAGACTGGCCGCCCCACCTCGCACGGGACACGGACAAACGCGACTCCAGCGAGCACCTCAACAAGCCGAATAAGCTGCGGGAATCTTAAAGACAAACAAGATCCAACGATTTTAGACTTAGATGTAAGATAACTATTTCACATCTAGATGTGAAATAGCAAACCTGATACTAGTATAGATAATAGAAGCCTCCGGATTGCCTGTGGTCGTCCTCTCTTCGATCCTGAAACCGACCGGAACACTGCAAATCGTAACCAATCAGCCTAGCCGACCGGCCGGACTATATCAAGCGTATACGTACGGCCGGAGATATGTACGCAAGCACGCACGTAGACACGGACACACGGTCACATCCCACACGGCACGTTAACAACATATATACAGGAATATCATCGACCAGGCGGCGATATCTCCAGCTCGATGGTCGACGTCGAGAACCCTGACGTCGGGGAGGCGGAGCCCAACGAGTATAGCAGGCGTATGTTGACTTCCCTGATGGGTTTTGCCTCCGTCGCGTTCATGTTGGTCTTCGCGCACACTGCGGCGCTGCTGGAAGAGTCCCATCCGGCGTCGACGAGCGCCGCCCTGATCGCCCTGTCGCTGCTGGGCCTCTGCTTCGGGTGCTGGTTTGGCGGCATCTTCGTGATCCTCGTGGCGGAGTGGCACCACGGCGGGGTAGAGGGACATGCTAGGTTTGCTGATGATTTGGTCCAGTCCGATAGATTTATTCTTCCTGAATCAATCCATCAGTTTCTAATTCGCGTCGATCAGCATGTAGATGCATAGTCTTCTCTTCTTATCGATTTTTTACTATACCGTCTTCCAGTTCCACCGCCGCCGGTTCCCCTGGCCTCCCGCGTGGTGGGGGAACCACAGTTTGGGGTGGTTGTGTTGTGTAATCCCCGATTGCTGGATGGCCTCATCGGCAACAAGAAATAATATGTTTCCGTCTTGTTGACATTGGTAGACGGCGTCTCTGGAGCTTCACTTAGAGTCAGATCTTGAGACTCACTTTGTCTTTATTTCGTCTACATGACTGGCGGCGTCCTATGATGGGGATGGCGCCGCGGTATGTTTTTGTTCTTCTGTTTGGCCAGAGATGGATTATATATCTTTTGTCGCTTCAGTTCGCTTGCTTCAATCGCTACTGACTCTCATCCACACCACACCGGCGAGGGGCGACAACGGCCTTCGCACGCGTGCAGGGGCAGCGGCGCCGCCTGTTCGGGGGAGCTCGCCAACTCCTACGGCCTTCGCCGTGCCTTGAACTTTGACCTCGCCGACCATCAACAGTCACCCATCTCTCCTTCCCCTTAACCCAAGCCCGTCTCCTCCATGCATGGGAATACAAATCTTCCTGGTACCGTATCCAAGGAGACGGACACGGTGTCGCTGGAGCCAACGGCCTTCCGTCCTCTCGCCGTCGCCGGTCGCCCAAGCCCCAAGTCCACGTCGCACGCGGATGGATCTCTCTTTTAGTATATATAGAGATGGAGATGGTCTTTTGGTCTGGACTTGGGAGTAAGAAATAGGCGGGTGGGTGTGTCGCAGATCAGTGAGCTGGAACAAGCCAGTCCGCTTGATGATGATGATGGCATGTAGGCACGAATCCTTTAACATTCAACAAAGGGAATCAAGTCCTTTAACATTCAAGAAAGGGAATCAAGTCACAAAGGCTTCTCGTTTTTTTCAATGACATGGGAAGAAGGTTGGTTCTTTTTACATTCATTGACGGTGTCTCTTAGTTTACTTTTTAGCCAGTCGAAACATTCCATTGTTTTCTCGTTGAGGATGTCAAACGTCAATAGTTCCAGAGTTTATAATTTATCTTTCTTTGAGTATGTTGTCATTTCGCGGCTTCGTTTCTACTTATTCTCTTATCTTTCTTCTCGGTCTGTCAACATTCTTTATAGTATTATTAAATGAAGCATCATTCATTAATTTTGTTTCTCTTTTCCGGTATTCTGGTGTTGGTGCTTGCCAGCAGCCACCAGTTAAGTCCGGCCGGCCGCTTCGGCGTGTTGTGTCACAGTACCAGGGCACCAGCCACAAACAGAGACATAAAATGGCATATTCAATGCTTCAAAAAACTTACAAGACAAATGTACTTCAACTTGCTATTCAGTGTTTTTGTGAGCACCAGCCAGGAACAAAAAGAAACAACACCCATGTCATGTAGGAGTAGTTAGTAATGATTTTCAAGACGCTCTCTCCAGAAAGAAAACAAGATGTAATGATTTTGCTATTAACATCACAATCCACTTCTCCAGAAAGAGGATTTGTACAATTCCTATTTCACATGACACTATTGTATTGCTCATCTATATCCTGGACAATCCCATTGAAGAATTTCAGATTTATACAACATAAATGAATGATTCATACAATAGGAGGTGGACAATCTTGCAAAGCCATCATCATGCATGAATGACGCCTCTCCAGCCAAGACCAAACTTTATTTTCAGCAACTGCACAACTCCAATTGCTTGCCATCCAACTCTCACAAAACCGCCTCAGCTCATCACCCACTATCGTGTTCCTCTCCGCCGCCTTTGTGTCACCATCCTTCTCAAACCTAAGAAAAATGCATGCATACAGATGAGCCTGGTGTGTGTATTTACAAGGAGCACAAAGCAAAGTAGCATAGAATCATCAACCAGATGTGCTAGATCTATCTATCTAAACACCTAGCTCACTTCATAAGGAGCACAAAGCAAAGCAGCAGAGAATCACATCAAGCAGGACATGCCTCAAGTCATACGCATGCACAGGACAAGATCATGCATTCTTTTTGGGTTTGGATGGAAACCAACTTACCTAGAAAAAAAAGGAAAGAGCTAGTTGTGGTCAGAAGGACGGACGACACATATATAAGAGTACAACAGAGTAATTGGCTGGCTGCAACAAACCGAGCTAATAAAGCTAGCAGCTATTCTGCATTCGCTCCTGCAAAAACCTCAAGCAGACACAACTCAGGTCAAGACGATCAATTTCCAGAAGCTTGCGTCTGCTGGCAACTGATACGAAAAAGGTCAATATACGTCCTCTAGAAGACTGCCAAAAGGGCCACCAGCTGAGACATTTATACTATTCACCAGGTTTATTATCCATGTACAACTACAATATCTTATTTCACATGGTCATATGCCTGAACCAGATTGTTACATATTTATTTATGAACAACTTCTTTTCATATTGGAACAGCAAGAAATTCCCCCTCAACTGCAAATTTCTCTAACTTCAAGTCCTAATAATTTACAAAAGCAGACCAGGAGGAGAAAAATCAGCTTTCTTTCAAGGGAATATTGCTTCCCATATATTTTGCTTAACCAGAGCAAAACAGTCACAACAAATCTATCAAAAATGTGATGCGAGAGCACTAAAACTTCAGACTGGAGAAGACACCCGACTAGTCAAACTCAGTAGTTGTAGTGCAACTTACGTCTCGTCTCAACAATCTTGGCATTCTAAGTGTGATCAACTATAAATTGAAGAAATAAGGATGTGCCTTCTTTAAAATGTCGAGATTTACCATGCGACAAAGCCGAAGCTCTCATAGTTCATCAAGCATACCTTGCACAAGATAGTATGCTGTGAAACAAGGCATCAAAGGGGGCAGCAGGAGGGCCCATCTCAAAGCTTGCAACAAGGAAACACAAAGAAAACTGAACTACTGCCGTGGAAAAGGCAGACACCACTGCCGCGGTAACACAAGCCAGAACCTTGTACAAGGTTATAAAACCTCAAAGAATTAGTTGTACACTAATCTGGAGGTACCCAAAATAGTACATATAATTTGAGCTATCACAATATTGACGAAACCAAATTTTAAAAGCAAAAGCTATCTTGTGGACTATCACAACTCACAAGTAATAAGATAGCACTATCACAACTCAAACGCCATTGTGGATGTCGACAAAGTACATGAGCATTAAAGTAATCAAGCCAAGAAACTAGCACTGCCAGCTAGGTCCAAAAGGAAGCTAGAGAGGTGGCCGAGTAAGAATATCTCTCTCTCCTTATCCAGTCCTATCAAAAAATACCAAGAATCACCTCTCCTAGGCAGGAAATATAAACTCTAAAGGCTAATCCTAGCATGGCCAAGAAGCATTCGAACTCAAAACAATATCATAACCATGAGCATGTAGCTACTACACCATGGCAATTCAGGAAACTGAACACTAAATAATCGGCTCAACGGCGGCACCAAAGTCGCCCTCAGCTCAATGGCCAGACCATCTCAAATCAAGAGAGAGAGAGAGAGAGAGAGAGAGAGAGAGAGAGCAAACCAAAAACTCACCTGAACAATGGACGAGGCGGACACCACTGCCATTGTTACACATATGTAGGGCTGCTGGATAAGATTGGTACATGTGGCGTGTATCAACATCTCTCCCTCTCAAGCCTGTGACTTCCCAGGTTTTTCCACCACGCCCTCCGCCGTCTGTCCTTCAGTCACGCCACAAGGTAACAAGCAGCACATTCTTGAATACTACAAACATCAGTTTCTCCTCCAATGCTAAGCTTAAACAGCCAAGCAAAACAATCGAGAGTCCCAGACGACCTGTCATTCTTCTACATCTTGAGCTTCTTCCTTCAACTCACCAATTCCATAGCACAAACACCTGCACACCAGTCCAGTCCGGTAAACATCAGTACCAGTGCATCCTCAATATATGATAAATATAATGTCGGCAGTACAACAGCAGCAGCAACTAACATAGCTTGAAAAACATTCTTATATTATGAGACGGAGGGAGTATTAATCAACAAGTTATGTTTTATTACACGACAAATCCACTTTCCCAATATGTCATCGAGTGAAAACTGTAGGGGATCTACATAGAAATAGAAACATGGCTAGCCATGAATAACACCTAGACCTACACAGAGAAAACGTTTGTACGAAAAGGACTTTTAATGACACATCCAGGAATTTCCATCACTGGGTCTCAGTAAACATAAAAGCACAATGATGATTTTTGACTGATATTCCACATGGAGTGATAGTGGTGCATAACAAGAAAAAACACTTTCTTACAACCATTTCCAAAAAAGCAAGCAAAACCAATAGAAGAAAGATGAAAATCAAGCCCATTCATACAAAATATCAAAAGTCGATACTAGTGTGGACTTTCAGTCTACTTCCAAATTCCGATAAAGATCCATAACTTCAATTAACTGATAAACGGTTGATACAGGTCGTAGTCTTACCCAAACAAATTTAATTATATATGCAAAAAGATTCTATATGTTGAGAGCTAGGGACTGAGGCAACAATACTCCATACAGATCAATGAATTTGATGCAAAAATCAATACCACATAATATACCCGGTACTTGCACCAGTGATCATCCTTGTACGGTGAATGATAAGAAAATAAAAATGCCACATAGCCAAAGAGAAACTACTCACACCCATGCATGACTGACATAGCTGAAATATTAGTGAGTTGTAATTATCAAAATTGGCCGAAAGATCCTCATGATGAATGATCTGAATTCAACAAATAGAGATCTCTTACTCTCCTATGTTTATCCATGGAGCATCAAGCTATGTGTTGGTTGTTAATTACATGAAGAAACAAAATCTGTAATAAGGAAGAAAGAAGCAAAATCTGTAACAGTGAAACATAGCCAAGAACCTACTTAGTGTTGCTTGCACATACTTGTTTCTTTTCAATCTTAATCTAAAGAGAAAAACACAGGTTCCAAACAAGACTTTTTTATTAATATGACCCTCCATCTCATCGACTGCCCAACAAGGTTAATCAGGACTTAACACAGGCAAAAACTTGGTCAAAATTCATTTAGTTTCAATCCCAGACCAACAACACGATTTATGATTTCCCCTGGCAGATTTGATTCCTCTCGATAGGAAAACAGCTAGTGCCATATCCACACTGTTGCAGCACACAAGAGAGTTTACATATTTTATACTTCAATAAACTTCTCAAAAATCATGCCATCATTATTTGATGATATCTGATCACTGACATACAAGTAAGATCTTTGAATATATATAGATACACACACACATACATATATATATATATATACACACACACATACATCGAAATAGCAAGCCTAGTGTAGGGCTGATATGCAATCATGCAAATGATTAGTTAGCATCGATGGAAGGTTCATCGTATTACAAAAAGAAAAACGTTCCAAACGAGACCTTTTGCTAGTATTAATAAAACCCTCCATTTGATCTACTGGTCAGGAAGGTTAGGAATGTAACATAGGCAAAAATTAAGTGGGAATTAATTCAGTTTCATTCCCAGACCAACAGCTTGATGATGGTTTAGTATTCATCTTGGTTGATTTGATTCCTCTGAGCAAGAGGAGACACAAAACTGCACGAACAGATAACGTCGACAACGGAAGCAACAAATAGACACCCCCAAACACCATAGACCCAATTTAGAAAGCAGAATTGGTTCTTCGATAGAATATAATTGTCAAAGGTGACACTTGCTTTGCCAAAGGTGATAATTTTCTGCATCAAACAGTTTAGAAACTAGGCTACAATAGATGGGCAATAACTTGAAAAACTCCTCACAGTCGAGAGGGATGGCCATTATTAACAAGTCAAAATTCCTCCCAGCAAAGTATCAAGGATCCATCCAAAGCTATATAACATGTACCGTTACCAAACCCTGTAGCATGCATGGATAAAAAAGGGACCAACACAAAGTTACAAGAGACCAAAATCATCCACAGAAACAAAAATGGAGATTACAGCAGACACCATCACCACAGCCCCGAACCGAACACAAGATATTTCCATGGCACGATGGCTAGCATACAATTACCACAGCTCGATGGTTGTGGACACACAGCAGGAGAGTAAGCATGCATAGGAAAGGAATCGAGTGGCTCACCTAGGCCGTAGTCAGAGAAGAATCATCCACCGGAGGCGTCACGGGAGGCAGGGGCTCGAGGGAGAGCAGGCATGATTTTGCGCTGGCTCCCAACTCCGGTGCGGCCTAGCAAAAAATAACTTGACGCATGGGTTGAGGTTCTGAAAGTATTCATTTAGTTAGCATATCAATATTTTTCTTTCTCATAAATCCTGCTGCCCAGTTCCTAGTGTAAGTGTAAAATACTCTTTTTTTTGTAGGGTAACTGTAAAATACTCAGCATTAACACAGAGTTCAGTACCAAGTGGTGCACAAATCAGTGAAATTACTTGTATGGTCGGAGAACTAAACCAATATTGGTGAAACAAAAGACAAAGCAGGAGAGAGGAACCGACCAAACAAACAAGATGAGGCCACCGAAGGCGTCGAGTGAGCACCAACACAGGCCGATGGACTCACTGGTAATGTCAGGCGCCTTCTCCCCCACGCACACCACCCGTTTGTGCACCTGGGTGAGGAAACTGCATCAAGAAAGAAGAGCGAACGGAATCAAATAATATCAAACCGCGTCGTTCTCATGGCCTCAATTTTATTATGGATAAGCTACTGTTGGTACTCCACCATGCAACAAAGAAATCCACAACAGGGCAGATTGTTGTACTAAAATCAAATACACGGTGTGAGATAACAAGATGGACAGACCAATTAGAAATCGCAACATTATAATTCCTGAATCTAAGGAGGACACGATCTCAATGCTATTCCTCATCTCTAAAATTTAAGAAAAGAAAGGGCTTGCAAAGGAACACAATGTTGCTGATTAGTAAAGTAAAACAGATTGGGTATCTTGCACATATGTGAAGGCCTTGATAAATTCGGTAACTCAACAATATGTGTGTCCAGTGTGAATACTTTTCTATCAATTATACTCCCTCCGTTCCAAATATAAGTCTTTCTAGAGATTTCAACAAATGACTATATACGGAGCAAAATGAGTGAATCTACACTCTAAAATATGTCTACATACATCCGTATGTTGTAGTCCATTTGAAATGTCTAAAAAGACTTATATTTAGGAACGGAGGGAGTATTTCATAATTCGGCAACTCAACTATAGCTGCTTCAGGTTGTGCAAAATGACCAAATAAGGATAGTAGGGAGTCGTTTTCTCTATTACTAAAGTAGTTTTAAGTTATTCTCCAGCTCAGGAAAAAATGGTTTCACCTCAGTTATAAAAAAAATAGCCCAAGTATATATACATACTAGAGGGCAGGCCTGGCGTAGTGGTGAAGTCCTCCCCACTTGTGCCAAGAGGTCCTAGGTTCGAACCAGCCTCTCTGCATTGCACTTCGCAGGGGTAAGACTAGGTTCCTATAATCCGTCCCCAGGCCCCACCTTGTGTGGGAGCTTCTATGCACTGGGTCTGTCCTTTAAGTATATATACATACTATCGACAGTGCAGCAGCTAAAATACAATGAGTTGTCTATCTATCTATCTATCTATGGCACGCATAATGTAGCTACAATATACAGTAGCTACTAGCTAGTGTTGAGTGTTGACACTCAACAATTGCAGGTATAGTTCGCTTCTTGTGACATGAATGTATGTAGTTACCAAATAAATCAGAAGGTGAACAACAACAAGATGTCACGCAGTTCAGTCAGTCATAGTCATACTACAAACTGAAAGTTAACAAACAGTCGGCGTCAACTCAAACCAACCAAAGGGCGTGCAGTTTCAGTACCTTAAACTCAAACCTCCTGACTTCTTATCAAACAAAGAAATCAGCTAGTGCGCTCAACAAGTAGATCTCACGCGGATAGGCTGACGGACTCGCTGGTGCTATTGGCCGCCTTCTCCCCACGCACACTATCTCTTCTCCACCTGAGTGAGAAGACTACATCAGGGGAAAAGAGCAAGGAGAAAGCTTTTTTTTAATCAAAAGAACTCCACAGTTTTGCGCTGTCGCTGTTGATCAAGGACTAACTGCAGCCAATGCAGTATCCCGTATCCACTAAACAATGTGAAGAGGTGATTTCCTACAGGCTTTTCATGGTAATAAATAAAGTAAAGTCACTCAGGTTCGACCTTAAACAAGCTCAAATCATTTGGACCGTCGGATCTTGCTATACCAAGTAATTTTGCAGTGGAGGACATATCACACCATGGCCAGTTTCGAGTTGTACAGGAAAATAAACCCTGCTTAAGGTAAGTACCACTTGCTCTTCCACTATTAAATTCAACAATGGACACCTACCCCAGGAATATGTTCTAACAGTCACCCATATAAAGCATCAATGTGACTTGAATAATATGGTACATTTCCTACTTTCACGAAGACCTTGCATAGTTGCTAATGATATTCAGTAGCAGAGATTCAGAGTAACCCAGTTTCATTAGCTTTTCACAAGCCGCTGCAGATGTACATGCACAATTGATTATTTGGTCGTTTACTGCATTTTCCTACAAGATGGTGTCAAGGAAATGATTCAAGATAGCACAAAATGCTTCAACTTCATCCATCTGCAATAACTTGATTCAACTTGGTCATCCATTTGGGATCCACTTTTACAAGTGAGTTTCCACTGCCTCTACAGGTAAAGTGCCCCTTGCTCTAAGTAAGCCTCTAATTACTAAAAGAGAGCAGAGTTTACCATGGCCGGATGGCCGTGGACAAGCAAGCAAGCAAGAACACCATGGGAGAGAGCAGAGGAGGTGACCAGTCAGTTGCTTACCATCAGCCGTGCCGGAGTGGAAGAGGAATAGGGGCAACCGGAGGGGCTGAAGTGGAGCCGGCTTACCATCAGCCGTGCACCTGTGCGTGTATCATCATTGTGTAGATACATATATATTCAATAAGGTGTGTGGTTGTGGCCAAGGTGGATCCGGCGCTGTGTTCGCTTGCTAGGACTGGAACCAACCCAACCGGCAGCTATGGCTGCAAAAGAAGAAGCCAGGTTAGAATAAATGCCACGCCAAATGACAATAAGATATTAACATATTCCAAGGCCAGCCATACAATCAACTGGGTAATAGAAAAAAGAAGTTCCATGCCAAGATAAAATCGATGCTTGTGCAACAGGTTGGATTGAAGATAACAAGGCACTAATACTTGTTACGGCAAGGAGGGGAACAAAGTGGGAGGAAAAATGCAAGATGAGAACGTGCCTAGTAATTTACTTCATCAATACACATGGTTTATGTTCACCTAGCTAGAACATAAGAGAGCCCTACCTATCCGCACACAATGATGCAACACACAAGGTTATATACTTGACTAAACTTCTCAAGGATCATGTCATCTTGGTTTGATGATATCTGACCCCTGACAGGATAGATCTCTGAATATACCTCTAATTAAATAACAAGCCTTGATCCAATAAGGCTAATACGTAAGCATGCAAATGATTAGTTAGCAGTATTCCAAAGAGAAAAATGCAGGTTCCAAACAAGACCCTTTTAGTATTAATAAAACCATCCATTTTCATATGGTTTAGTTTCAACAGACCAACAACTTGATGACGGGTTTACTATCTATTTATCCTGGTATGGTAGATTTGATTCCTCCGAATAAGAAAACAGCTAGTACAGTATCTATCTGCAATGATGCAGCACACAAGAGAAGAGACGCACAGCGAAGCAAAATTGTATATCACACGACATGGGCAGTTGGGCACTCTGAACGAGCATAGCATTTGTCTAAAACCAGCAAGTCCATTTCAGGTTTGAAGCATGTTGAATAACTAAACATACATGTATATAATATAGAACAACAAAAGCAAGTATATATCCTCTATCTTCCTCAACATGTATATAGGTCAGATGATTCAATGTATTGCTGTTGCACAAAACAAATATGTTGTTGACCATTGCTTCAGGAATTTAACTAGATTTTATTTTAAGAAGAGGCGAGGGTTTTCCTCGATCAATCTGCGGTACTATTATTAGTACTCAAGGATGAATTTGACAGCAAGGAAATCAAAAACAAGGACAAAGAATACAAAGCAAGGAAGTCAGAACCAGTCAGCACACACACACACACATATAGTAAGTGTCTTTCAGACTGTAACGAGGGTAGCTCTCTGTAAATTATTCAACCATCCAATACTTGGGCCCCTAACTTGACGCCAAAGGAATATTTTAACCAAGCTCTTAATAATTAGAATATCTAGCTACTAATCTAGTAGGCGGATAGCATCAAACCTATCGCGTATTTATAGTTGCTTCCAGTGATCAGATTAGAAATGATCTTCATTAAGCACCAAATTTCAGAATTCATCAAGATAGCAAGTTTGCGTGTTTTGAACAACTAGTCAGACTAATCCACATGCATCTTCCATAACTCGACTATTATGACCAGACTAAAGAAAGCCTTTGGAAAGAATCATCCATATGCTGTACTCAGGACTAGAGCTGCCATCAAGGGGAAAAAATAGATCTAGTGAAGTAGTGAAGATCACCGCCATGCCAGGTTTTCGAGTCGCGACTCATGCGAGTCGCTCTGGGGCAGCGACTCGGAAGAAGTCGAGCCTGCGTCGTGACTAGTCGCGACTCAGAGTCCTCGACACTAAGCTGAGTCGACCATATTTTTGCGACTCATAGACTAGTCGTCGACTAGTCGCGACTAGTCGAGCGACTCGAAATCCATCGCCATGATCAAGAAGGTACATGACGACGGGGAGGTGGCCATTGGTGATGTCATGCGCCACGAGTGTAAATTCTAGGATAAAGAACCAGACAACCTAGTGAATTGGTTGATGATCAAGTGATAAAACTATGTATGCTTTAGGATCTGAAAGGTGTGACTGAATTAATTACCCTGAGCGGTGCCAGCGTCCATCTTACCTCCTCCGCCATGAGCTACTGAAAGATCGGCAGGTTGTAAACGCCGCCGGCGCAGTAGACGGCGTTCATGCCCATGTAGGTGGTGTTGGCCACTGTCACCGGGACCCCATGCCCCCGCATATCCAACTCCTTTGCAAACTATTCAGTTAAACAAAAATGTCACACTTTTAATTACCAATCGTGACAAGAATGTAGGTGTATAAGAGAACAAATACACTAGCTGAAGGTAATCGCGAAAAAGAAAAGCTTCATAGCTCTGCCTATTTTCTTTGTATTTGGACGCTTTCTAACCTACTTGTGTGCTTTAGTGAGTCATCCTCTCTTCCTATACCAGGAGACATCGACTATTATTCGAACGGTGTGGGAAATATCAGTCTAGTCTGCTCATGCATAGTTTGCAGCTTCAATGCACAGTGTGGGATAAGCTAGCAATGTGCAATAATCGTGTGCTAGAGCAAGGCAGCAAGGTTTGATAAATTGAAGAAGCAATATTTTTCGATTATCAGACAGTAATAATTATCAAGGGCAGCGCATCGACCTTTTTTACACTGGAAATTGGCAAATTCTCTTGATTCATTAGAGAAATACATGATCAAAGTGTTTAAAGCCAGTACAATCAAAAGTCACATGCGAGGACAAAAGTGAGAATAATTTATGTGTTTCCAGGTGAGATTAAATCAAAAATCCATTCTTTATCATGACAGGAGCATAATAACACATGTCGCAAATCAGTCAACTCATGACTTGAGTTGCATCAGCAAGTAAAACCATGAATAGGTATGGATGTGTCCAGCAGTGCAAAAGGGATTCCATTCATTCAGAGAAGAATAATTATCAGCCACGGTTATACAGTAAATATCAGGGCGTCCATCATTCATGAAGTTAAGACAGACCCAGACTAGAAAATTTCAATTCTTTTGTCTGAACTAATACATTTTTTCAGTTAAATGCAAATTGACAAGTAGAAGCATCCACAATAGAGATTGTCACATAAGCAGAACAACGCCATCAAATTCTGAAAAGATAACAACTACACTACTTATAGTGAGAACAATTGATGTGTTCTCAGGCGAGATTAAATCAAAAATCTGTCCTTTATCATGACAAGAGCATAATAACACATATCTTTTAAATTGGTCAATTCATGACTTGTGTTGCATCAGCAAGGAAAACCATGAATAGATAGGATGTGTCTACCGGTGCAAAAGGGATTCCTTTCATTCAGAGAAGAATAATTATCAGCAACAGTAAATAGCAGAGCGTCCTTCATTCACGAAGTTAAGACAGACCCAGACTAGAAAACTTCTGTTCTTTTGTCTGAAATAAAATGTTTTTTAGTTAAATGCAAATTGTCAAGTAGAAGCATCCATGATAAGAGATTGTCACATAAGCAGAACAACGTCATCAAATTAGCCATCAAATTCTGAAGAGATAACACGGGACGGGTGCACAACATCAAAAAGGTATTGAGATTCAGTTATAATGAACCAAGGTACAACATAATGTCAAAACTGTAAAAGAAATAAGCAGCATGAATGTTTTTTTTGCACACATACATACATTGATACATACGAGATGAATGGTTGACCATTGTGATAGCATGAGATGGTGCACATAAGGATGATGAACAATGATGTAGCCCTTTTGAAACCATAAAATCTCATATTTTTAAGGATCACTTCGGTCAACAGGAGGAAGAATGCAGTTACAATTACAGCAAGAAGATGTAGTGTGAAATACTAGTCGAGAAACTAGCAACAAAAGGCACGCAGGGAAGGGAAGGAAAACATGGAGCAGTAGAATTCCAGCAGCTAACACATTGACTGGCTGAAACTGAATGGTACCACAAACACAAGCACGAGCACGTGACAAAAGGATTAAAGCAAGATTGCTTTACTCTACACACAAGCACTTACAGAGTAGCATCACAACCACTTGAGTTGCAGTTAAGAGCATCAATGAAGGGGCCGTCCAGCCATAAAAAGGTTGGTTCGACTATGGTGATTCGATAAAACATCACTTACTTATCTGTACCAAACAAAGGAGCATCTGAAGAATGGTGGATGAACATAATTACCCATAACGACCACTTGCGCCCCTCTATAGTATGAGCTGGTCAAAGTCCAAAAGCTTACATGTCCAGCTGCAGAACAGGCATGCATTTGTCAGCTAAATCAGAACTCAAAAGGCAGAACTGAAGCATGCTAAGAAAACTCTCAATTACACTACAAATCTAATTAATCTACTAGGAAATGATGGAGAAATTCAGTTGGCAGATAAGGAAAAACGCGGCATTGGGAACTTAATAATTCTATGAAAGCAAGATGCAATCTGAATCAATTGCTTGGGATCATTTGTTACATGTAACACTTAAAGCTTGAAACTAGGAACCGAACTTCATCCACTTGAGAGGATAACAGGATCGCACTTTCGAGTCCACCCCAGTGTAATAAAATCATTTTGCTGTGGACTGTGGACAGGACATTTTAACAACCGTTCAAGTAAAAACAGTCATCACGGAGTATCGAGCTTGTTAAAATAGAGAATATGTATAGTGTGCTATTTCGTCATGTTAATATACCAATAAAAAACAGAGGCAGTTGATTATGTTCAATCCAACTACAATGAAATTATTTTACTGTGGTGTGGATAGAATAATTTAACAACCATACAAGTAAAAACAGTCAGCCTGGAGTATTGATCTTGGTGAAATAGAAAATATATGTACCGTGATATTTTCACATGCAAATAGAGCAAAACAAATAGGAGACAGGTTAAATATGTTCAAACCAAGCCTATGCCATAAAAGAAAAACCAGCAGATAAAACTGTAAATAAGAGTTCCAAGTCCAGTTTCCACTAATTGGTAACAGAGCTAAATTAGATCTCGAGAGCTAAATCCACTCAAACGGTGACCATCACGGCATCACCACAACCCAAAGAACCTAAAAATTTCCATGGTGCCAATGGCCAGCATACAACTTACCACGACTCAATGGCCGTGGACACACAAAGCAAAAGAGAAAGCACAAGAGAGGAAGCGAGTGGCTTACCTATGCTGTAGTGCGAGAAGAAGCAGCCACTGGAGGCGCAGGGAGAGCCGCTCCTGCGCCGGCAGTAGCGGAAACAATCTGCTCCGAGCAACGGGCAGCCATGCCAACATCTCCAGAGCACAGATGTGCAAATGTGCCAATCTAAAGCTGCTTCAGAATAGGAGGGTACCCAACAAGATCGAGTTGCCAATCATTGAAATGTCTATTTCTTAACGACAGGGGCGCAGATTCATCCCAGTCTATCTGCAGTAAGATTCATCAAGCAGTAAATTCAGGAAAGAGTATGCAATGAAATTGCAAACCAAACAGAGCAAACACAAATAATGGGCACACAGAATCTTGGGTGTCAGTTATAGCATATATAACCAATGAAAAAAATAGCGTGCTACAACAAAATAGCGCCGACCTCAAAACATGCTATTAGCGTGCTATATCGCGCTATAGCGTGCTATTAGCGAGACGTTGTACACTAATATATTTAGCGAGGCAATTCTCAATACGCTATAGCGTGCTATTAGTGACGCTATAGCGCGCTATTTTTTCAGTGGGTGGGGCATCCGAGTACCATTTCCTTGATTTGCCGGCGAGAGGGCGCGGGTGGAAGCAGTGAGCGGAGACGTAGCTATGGAGATCCGGGAGGCGAAACAGCTGGCCGCTGAGAGGTTTGTAGATGAAGATCCTGACGCCCGGTTCGACGGCAGCGGCACGCGGGGCCAAGCCGGGACTGTCGCAGCAGTTGCGGATGGCCGCATGCCGGGTGTCGGCACTCCGGGGGGGGCCGTCGTGGCTCATGGGGGCACCTGCGGCCGATCCGGGACTGCAGCGGAAGTTGCAGATAGCCGCAAGGCAGCGGCGGGAGTTGGCAAAGTCCCCGTCGCGGCTCACGGCGTGGATGCATGTGCTGGCGTAGTCAATGCCGTCGGCGAAGTGGGGGCCCTCGGTGTGGGCGAGCAGGCCGAAGGGCATGGCGGCGGCATCCGGGACCGGGAGGCGGAATAGCTGGCCGCTGAGGGGGTTGCAGACGAAGCACCTGACACCCGGTTCGACGGCGGGGGCACACGCGGCCAAGCCGGGGCTGTCGCAGTAGTTGCCGATGGCCGCATGCCGGGTCTCCGCGCCGAGGTGGAGCTTGTCGTGGCTCGTGGCGCGAGACGCGGCCAATCCGGGACTGCCGCGGCAGTTGCAGATGCCCGCAGGGCAGCGGCGGTTGTCGGAGAAGCCCTGGATGCTTGCGTTGGTGAAGGCAACGCCGTCGGGGAAGGTGGAGCCGCCGGATTGGGTGAGCAGGCCGAAGAGCGCGGTAGTCAACGCGGCATCCATGCTGGGGACGGGGAGGCGGAAGCGGAACAGCTGGCCGCTAAGAGGGTTGTAGACGAAGAGCGTCGCGCCCAAGGGTCGGCCGCGGGTGTCGACGAAGTAGAGGAAGAGGACGCCGTCGCGGCTCGCGACGTGGATGCTCGCGGCGCCTAGGTCCATGCGGATGCCGTTGGGGAAGTCGGCGACGAGCGAGAGGTAGGAGACGCAGGCGGCCTCGTCGAGGTCGAAGGACGCGCGCGCGCCCTTCGACGGCGCCCAGGTAGCGCCCAGCGCCGCCATCCTGTAGGCCAGGGCCCAGCGAGGGCGCGAGGCCGCCGTGCGGAGGGGCGCCGCGGCGGCGCCGGCGAGGCATCGGAGCATTTTGCTATGGAGGGGGAGGGTTTTGCGCGGCTTGTCCTTGCAGAGGTGACGTGCGCGATCTGCGGTGTGGTGCCGTCTGGCGTGGTGGGGAGATGATAGTGGAGGGGGATGAAGGGGTTCGGTGCACATGAACTCGATCCAGCCGTCCCTGGCACAGGGAGTGGGTCCCACCTACGACAGAGAAGACGACGGAGAGAAGGTGAGTTCGAATTTCGAAGCCCAGATTCATCAACTCCTGCTTCGGATTGGTTTTTGCCAGAGAGCACGCACCGACTCTCCCGGAAAGCACCGAGCTGGTGGGCGCCTTGCTTCCAGCCAAACTGCTGCACACGGCCATCTACCGACTTCAAGTAGCTAGCCCCACTGGGTTCATACACTTGTGTAAATGTCATTTCGACTTTAACGTTAGTTTTTGAAAACCTTTACAGACCACACAACTACGTATTTCTGAAGATGGTGTAACAGGTATGATGTGGAGGTTCCAAGGGACAACAAACATGAGAGAACTATGGTTAGCTAGTGGCCGGGCACATCCCATTTCTCCCTGTCCACAACAGCGGCCCCATATGTCCGGACCAAAATTCATACAAGAAATGCAACAACGTAAATCGAACTAGAAATATATAGCACAATCAGACCTAAAAGGTATAGTTCATCGCCGGATAGATTATACTACATACAAAATATATTAGCTAGACGGTGCAGGGAGGCAGAGATCACCATTTCTTAGCTGGCCCCAGCAGTAGTACTCCTGATGTAGCTAGAGAGGCGGCGGACGGCGCGGACTACTACTTCGCGTGTCGTGCCGCCATGGCCTAGACGGTCTCCTACTGCCTCCGACGCGCTCTCCGAAGATGTGATGCCGAGTCGGAGCGCATTTGCGTTCTTGCACTGGAGGCGCCTAGCGTCCATCTCCACCGACGTCAGCGATCGGTGCATAACCTTGCGGGCGGGAAGGACCGGCCTACGTAACCCTCAACACAGCCCGCTACCTCTCACGGCGGGCGACTTTTGCCTCCAACTCTGGCATCAGTATCCTTTGGGTGGGCGCGGGCACGAGGACCCAACGCTATCTGGAAGGAGCTGGGACCGGAGGGGAGCCAGGGAAGAGGGGCACCCGATGACGGATCTGGAGCGGAGCACGATGGGCCACCGGGTACGACGTAGAGCTCGAGCTCGCGCCAGGGTCCACCCTCGACTGCTCAATGGCGATTCCCATCGCCGAGAGAAAGCGGAGCATCCTGTTCTCCTTTTGTTCGGCTACGACGAACCTTGAGCGGCCCGTTGCCATGATCGATTGGATGAGTACGCCCATGTTGGGGACGCCGGCCGCACATGAGCTTCTTGGGGTCTCCCAATCTCGTGCATAGTCCCATGTGAGGGAGGCGAGATAGTTGGCCGGTGAGTGGGTTGCAGACGGAACAAGTGGTGTCTGGGATGTCGTTGGGGTCGATGCAGGTCATCTTGCACAACCGATTGCGGCCCTGCCTGGGAGCCATGACACGGGTGTCGTAGACGATGCGGAGGAGGCCGTAGTCGCTCGAGGAGCATACTTTGCCAGCAAGGACTTGCACGATGTGGTTATCAGGGACGAGGGCGACGCTTGTCTTGGTGAGGTGCATCGGCAAGACGAAGCGTGAGATGTGCGGAGACTCGACGAGGCGCAAGAACGCGGTTGGCGCCGATCCTGCGGCTTGCTCGACCAAGACCCAGGGAGGAGGAAGTGAGGCGGCAGCCATGGAGAAGGAGCGG
Organism: Aegilops tauschii subsp. strangulata; assembly: GCF_002575655.3. Classification (NCBI taxonomy): domain Eukaryota; kingdom Viridiplantae; phylum Streptophyta; class Magnoliopsida; order Poales; family Poaceae; genus Aegilops; species Aegilops tauschii. The sequence continues at coordinate 404,004,029 of NC_053035.3, forward strand.
CATAGGTGGCCGAATAGGCCAAGGAGGCACCGAAACGACATGGCGCCGTCTTGATGCTGACGCCATCTACTGCGGTGGGTTGGGTGAGCATATTGATGTAAATGGCAAATAAACGACGTTCGCAAGTCCCATTTAATTAGTTTTAGCTGGCTTGACAGTCCATATTTCTAAGAAAAGAAACTTTATTAAACTACTTTCTCTGTCTCATAATGTAAGACTTTTTTGACACAGTATTAGATAATAAGTAGGCTTAAACGCGATTAAGCGGTACCGGTTTACAGCAGAGAGTGGAAGGAATCCGATGGCATAGAGGCCTCGGTTCACGTGGACTCGGTGCACACAGCTGGCATGTCAGGGGATGGCTTGATGAAAGCTGCGTGGGGTCTTTCCACCGCGTACTGGGACGCTGAAGCTCTCTCAGGCCCACCAATCAGTGACTTTGGTCTACAGGGGCTGGTCTATGCAACGAATTTCATAGAAGAAAGTGCCGTGCAGCTGCGTCGCGCCGATGGCTATGCTGGGCACTAGTTTCCCGCCAAAATTTCGTTCGCTGGGAGGTGTTTTTTTTCTTGAGAATATTCGCTGGGAGGAGGTGGTTTCAGCTTGTATCCTATCCTCCTCCTTTTGTCAGTTCCATTCGCTCACAACACACTTTTTTTTCGAGAGTACGCCAAAAGCGTACCATAGTTGTATAGAAGAAGAAAGTATAATTACAAGACGCGTGGCTCGAATGCGAACATACGGCACACACGAAATTCCCAACACCAACACCATCCAACTAAACCTAGGCTAACTCCTCACAAAATGTTGTAACCCACCAACACCGCCTGTCGCTTGCCTCCACTCGGCTATCTCAATTAACGTAGAGGTGACTAGCTCGAGCTGGTTTTTTTGTTGCTCCAACCTATTGAACACTCTCGCATTTCTTTGCTTCCACAAAGCCCAGAGGACCGCAGTGACCGTGGTGTCAAAGCCTCTCCTATCCGGCCCCTGAAAACTCTTCCTTGCTCGAAGCCACCAGTCCAAGGTAGTCTCAGTTGGTGTCGAAGGTGGTGTCTTAATCTGTAGAGTGTCCCATGTGTTGTACCACACCTCCCGGGCGTACGGGCATTGCAATGTGCAGGACGAGGACAACGTGGATCACATCCTTTTGTGAGCGAATGGAACTGAGAAAAGGAGGAGGATAGGATACAAGCTGAAACCACCTCCTCCCAGCGAATATTCTCAAGAAAAAAAACACCTCCCGGCGAACGGAATTTTGGCGGGAAACTAGTGCCCAGCATAGCCATCGGCGCGACGCAGCTGCACGGCACTTCCTTCTATGAAATTCGTTGCATAGACCAGCCCCTGTAGACAAAAGTCACTGACCGGTGGGCCTGAGAGAGCTTCAGCGTCCCCGTACGCGGTGGAAAGACCCCACGCAGCTTTCATCAAGCCATCCCCTGACATGCCAGCTGTGTGCACCGAGTCCACGTGAACCGAGGTCTCTATGCCATCGGATTCCTTCCACTCTCTGCTGTAAACCGGTACCGCTTAATCCCGTTTAAGCCTACTTCTTATCTAATACTGTGTCAAAAACGTCTTACATTATGAGACAGAGAAAGTAGTTTAATAAAGTTTCTTTTCTTAGAAATATGGACTGTCAAGCCAGCTAAAACTAATTAAATGGGACTTGCGAACGTCGTTTATTTGCCATTTACATCAATATGCTCACCCAACCCACCGCAGTAGATGGCGTCAGCATCAAGACGGCGCCATGTCGTTTCGGCGCCTCCTTGGCCTATTCGGCCACCTATGCCGCTCCTTCTCCATGGCTGCCGCCTCACTTCCTCCTCCTTGGGTCTTGGTCGAGCAAGCCGCAGGATCGGCACCAACCGCGTTCTTGCGCCTCGTCGAGCCTCCGCACATCTCACGCTTCGTCTTGCCGACGCACCTCACCAAGACTAGCGTCGCCCTCGTCCCTGAAAACCACATCGTGCAAGTCCTTGCTGGCAAAGTATGCTCCTCGAGCGACTACGGCCTCCTCCTCATCGTCTACGACACCCGTGTCACGGCTCCCAGGCAGGGCCGCAATCGGGTGTGCAAGATGACCTGCATCGACCCCAACGACATCCCAGATACCACTTGTTCCGTCTACAACCCACTCACCGGCCAACTATCTCGCCTCCCTCACATGGGACTATGCACGAGATTGGGAGACCCCAAGAAGCTCATGTGCGGCCGGCGGCCCCAACATGGGCGTACTCATCCAATCGATCATGGCAACGGGCCGCTCAAGGTTCGTCGTAGCCGAACAAAAGGAGAACAGGATGCTCCGCTTTCTCTCGGCGATGGGAATCGCCATTGAGCAGTCGAGGGTGGACCCTGGCGGGAGCTCGAGCTCTGCGTCGTACCCGGTGGCCCATCGTGCTCCGCTCCAGATCTGTCATCGGGTGCCCCTCTTCCCTGGCTCCCCTTTGGCCCCAGCTCCTTCCAGATAGCGTTGGGTCCTCGTGCCCGCGCCCACCCAAAGGATACTGATGCCAGAGTTGGAGGCAAAAGTCGCCCGCCGTGAGAGGTAGCGGGCTGTGTTGAGGGTTATGTAGGCCGGTCCTTCCCGCCCGCAAGGTTAAGCACCGGTCGCTGACGTCGGCGGAGATGGACGCTAGGCGCCTCCAATGCAAGAACGCAAATGCGCTCCGACTCGGCATCACATCTTCGGAGAGCGCGTCCGAGGCAGTAGGAGAGCGTCTAGGCCATGGCGGCACGACACGCGAAGTAGTAGGCCCGCGCCGTCCGCCGCCTCTCTAGCTACATCAGGAGTACTACTGCTGGGGCCAGCTAAGAAATGGTGATCTCTGCCTCCCTGCACCGTCTAGCTAATATATTTTGTATGTAGTATAATCTATCCGGCGATGAACTATACCTTTTAGGTCTGATTGTGCTATATATATCTAGTTCAATTTACGTTGTTGCATGTCTTTTATGAATTTTGGTCCGGACATATGGGGCCGCTGTTGTGGACAGGGAGAAATGGGATGTGTCCGGCCACTAGCTAACCATAGTTCTCTCATGTTTGTTGTCCCTTGGAACCTCCACATCATACCTGTTACACCATCTTCAGAAATACGTAGTTGTGTGGTCTGTAAAGGTTTTCAAAAACTAACTTTGAAGTCGAAATGACATTTACACAAGTGTATGAACCCAGTGGGGCTAGCTACTTGAAGTCGGTAGATGGCCGTGTGCAGCAGTTTGGCTGGAAGCAAGGCGCCCACCAGCTCGGTGCTTTCCGGGAGAGTCGGTGCGTGCTCTCTGGCAAAAACCAATCCGAAGCAGGAGTTGATGAATCTGGGCTTCGAAATTCGAACTCACCTTCTCTCCGTCGTCTTCTCTGTGGTAGGTGGGACCCACTCCCTGTGCCAGGGATGGCTGGATCGAGTTCATGTGCACCGAACCCCTTCATCCCCCTCCACTATCATCTCCCCACCACGCCAGACGGCACCACACCGCAGATCGCGCATGTCACCTATGCAAGGACAAGCCGCGCAAAACCCTCCCCCTCCATAGCAAAATGCTCCGACGCCTCGCCGGCGCCGCCGCGGCGCCCCTCCGACGCCCCCTCCGCACGGCGGCCTCGCACCCTCGCTGGGCCCTGGCCTACAGGATGGCGGCGCTGGGCGCTAGCTGGGCACCGTCGACGGGCGCGCGCGCGTCCTTCGACCTCGACGAGGCCGCCTGCGTCTCCTACCTCTCGCTCGTCGCCGACTTCCCCAACGGCATCCGCATGGACCTAGGCGCCGCGAGCATCCAGGCCGCGAGCCGCGACGGCGTCCTCTTCCTCTACTTCGTCGACACCCGCGGCCGACCCTTGGGCGCGACACTCTTCGTCTACAACCCTCTCAGCGGCTAGCTGTTCCGCTTCCGCCTCCCCGTCCCCAGCATGGATGCCGCGTTGACTACCGCGCTCTTCGGCCTGCTCACCCAATCCGGCCGCTCCACCTTCCCCGACGGCGTTGCCTTCACTAACGCAAGCATCCAGGGCTTATCCGACAACCGCCGCTGCCCTGCGGGCATCTGCAACTGCCGCGGCAGTCCCGGATTGGCCGCGTTTCGCGCCACGAGCCACGACAGGCTCCACCTCGGCGCGGAGACCCGGCATGCGACCATCGGCAACTACTGCGACAGTCCCGGCTTGGCCGCGTGTGCCGCCGCCATCGAACCGGGTGTCAGGCGCTTCGTCTGCAACCCCCTCAGCGGCCAGCTGTTCCGCCTCCTGGTCCCGGATGCCGCCGCCATGCCCTTCGGCCTGCTCGCCCACACCGAGGGCCCCCACTTCGCCGACGGCATTGACTACGCCAGCACATGCATCCACGCCGTGAGCCGCGACGGGGACTTTGCCAACTCCCGCCGCTGCCTTGCGGCTATCTACAACTTCCGCTGCAGTCCCGGATCGGCCGCAGGTGCCCCCATGAGCCACGACGGCCTCCTCCTGAGTGCCGACACCCGGCATGCGGCCATCCGCAACTGCTGCGACAGTCCCGGCTTGGCCCCGCGTGCCGCTGCCGTCGAACCGGGCGTCAGGATCTTCATCTACAAACCTCTCAGCGGCCAGCTGTTCCGCCTCCCAGATCTCCACAGCTACGTCTCCGCTCACTGCTTCCACCCGCGCCCTCTCGCCGGCAAATCAAGGAAATGGTACTCACATGCCCCACCCATTGAAAAAAATATCGCGCTATAGCGTCACTAATAGCACGCTATAGCGTATTGAGAATTGCCTCGCTAAATATATTAGTGTACAACGTCTCGCTAATAGCACGCTATAGCGCGATATAGCACGCTAATAGCATGTTTTGAGATCGGCGCTATTTTGTTGTAGCACGCTATTTTTTTTATTGTATATAACACAATAATATACAAGATGAGCTGATTTAGGTATTATTTGAAATTCAAGAAGCGGATGGAATAGACAACATAGTACACCTTTCCTCGTATGTGTGGACCAAAGGTGGAGTCATTTGAAATGACACAACACTAATCATGACTGAAAAGCTAATCTTTACCTAATAATAAAGCAAATTGGGTTTCTTTCATCCGTCATGGCATTTTTCAGAAAAGTCCCTCTATTTCAGAGAATTCAACCCGCCGTCCGGATTTAAGTCACACCCGAACCGTTATTTTACATTTTTCGAAAACCCCCCTGATGTTTTAGGTAATTCGTCCGCGGATCATATTTAAGTCAAACAAATGCTTTTTAAAATCATCCATATCTTTTAAACCGTAACTCCGATATGAACATGTTATATATGAAATTTGATTAGAAAAATATGTAGAATATGAATATAAGATTATTTTTACCTGTTAAGTATTTTAAATATGATTTTGGAATATATTTGAGTCAAACCAAATGATTTTCTAAATTATCTGTATCTTTTAAACCGTAACTTCGATTTTAACATATTATATATGGAATTTTATTAGAAAAATGTGTGGAATCTAAATATGATGTTAATTTTACCTTTTAAATATTTTTATGGAAGCAAACTTATAATTTATAGCGCAAGATCTTTTTTTACATACCGGCGGCGATCCAGATTGCAAATAAACACCCCACTATAACCATATAGGGAAAAGAAAACATCAAGAACTACACATGCATACCTCTGAAAAATGTCGCAGGGGAAAACAACAGATTTCTCATCGCGAGAGTGAGAGAAAGTGAGAGAAAGAGAAGGAGAGAGGGAGGAGAGAGGGAGAGAGAGACGCCTTAGGATTAACCATATTCAACACACGTTTTTTGTTGTTTTGTGTGAACACGGAGGCCATCGCCGGCGATGGTGAGAAGGAGGATAAGCAACAACACAAATATGATGCCTCGCAAAAATAAAGGAGATGGACCTATTGTGGTCTTGAGTGATGTTGTTGAGTTAAGAGCGTGTGTTATGTTTTCTCTCCCGTTGCAACGCACGGGCTCTTTTGCTAGTGAAGTACAATAGGCGATGGCTAGTTACTTAGTTTAAGACTGCTTGCCATTCTCTTCTACTTGTGTATTTCAGAACGAGGCGACGGCTCAGTTAATTTAAGATTGCAAGCACATGAACTATAGGAATCAAATGACGTTAGCAGTAATTGACGAAAACAAATCCAAATTAGATCTTCATGGCTGAATACACCAAACCGATGCCCAGTGTACAACAAACCACAGCCCAATGGCGTGGACCCACGGAGCAGAAGAGTAAGCACAGGAGAGGAAGAGATTAACTTACCTACGCCAGAGTCGGAGAAGAAGCGGCCACCGGAGGCAGAGGGGGAGCCGCTCCTGCACCGGCTGAAGCGGAAACAATCTGGTCCTAGCAACGAGTCAGCCATACCAACATCTCCAGAGCACAGAGGTGCAATTGTGTTAGAAATCTTAAGCTTCCTCAGAACAGGAGGGTACCCAACAAGATCGCCTTGGCGCAGAGTCATCCCAGTCTACCTGCAGGCAGATACATCAAGCAATAACGCCAGAGAAGAATATGCAATGAAATTGCAACATAGCAAACACAATGAATGGGTACACACAGAATCATGGGAGCCAGTTATAATAGAAAGAAGACAATAAGATATAAGATCAGCCGGTTTAGGTGCTATCTGAAAATCAAGGAACTGGTAGAATAGACAACATATTAACACCATACTTGATATGTCTGCACCAAAGGTGCAGTTATTTGAGATGACACAACTCAAAAATGGACAGTCATGACTGTGAAGAACTGACTGCACATACTTTGCTTGTGAATTAAAAACTGGCAGTCAACTGAACATGGCAATACTAGGAACCAAATAATCATATCACAAGTAGATAATAGACAGTGACAGTAATTATTACACCAGAAAAAGCACAAGCATCGGCATCAAAGGCCATCACTACAGCCCAAAACACTAGAACTTGCCGTGGAACGATGGCCAGCATAATATTCACCACGGCTCGATGGCCGTGGGCACACACGCACATGAGAGAAAGCAGAGCAGAGAGGAACGGAGGGGCTTACCTACACCGGTCAGGTTCTACTGGATATCATCTATCTTCTATATAGCGAGCTGCTCTGGAGTCATGTGGCAAAGTATCCTCGACCTGCATGCTTGCCAGATCAGCAGAACTTGGTGCCTGTACCCAAAAGTAAGTGTCATACATATATGTGTGTGAGTAACTAACCGCCATGTAACTACAAAACGAGAGCAATCCAAATATGCAGTACAAAATGCCACTGGCACTGTAATGCCTAAAAAAAGGGCAGCCCGGTGCATGAATCTCCCGCTTGCGCAGGGTCCGGGGAAGGGTCCGACCACTTCGGGTCTATTGTGCACAACCTTCGCTACATTTTTGTAAGAGGCTAATCAACAAAACCAGTGCATTCCCAATTCATCCAGCAAGGTAGAAAGATATATGTCCAGCTAATTGAAATAGCATACCAACATTTTAATAAGCAACACAAGTAGCATCCTTTCTGTAAAATAGAAGGTGGTTTCATTTTTCCCCACTGAGGTCGTGCCTTGCCAACATAAAGAACTTCCACGAACAGAATTTGACAGAAGATTTATCTTGTAACACGAGACTAAGCCAAACCTTTTAAGCTAAAGAGCAAAATTGAACAGAATTTGCCATAACCATTCTATCTAGTAGCAGAAATTCTGCACATCAATCAAGTGCTTAAGCACCATTCCGATAACTACAACTTATATGCACTATACTTACACCGAATCGTTCATTGTGCAAAGCAACAAATCTGCACCAGAGAACAGACGGAATTAACCGTAGATGCTTAAGACCATTCCTTGGAGTACAAACAACGGAGAGATAGCGGGTGACATGGTAGGAAACTAGGAACACAACATGAAGAATAAGAGCACTTACACTTATGTAAAACAGTAGAACTAATTATTATACCAGAAGAACGAGAAGCACAAACATTGGCAGCAAAGCCCATCGAGAAAACCCCAAATCCTAGAACTTGCCAGGGCGCAATGGCCAGCATAATATTCACCACGGCTTGATGGTCGCGGGCACACAATCGCATGAAAAAAAGCAGAGCATAGAGGAACGGAGGGCTGTACCTACACCGGTCCGGTCCTACTGGAGATCGCCGCCTATCACCTATGGTGAGCTGCTCTAGAGTCATGTAGCGAAGTATCCTCAACCAGCATGCTTGCGGAACTTGGTGCCTGTAACCAAAAGTAAGATTCATCATATATAAGTGTTTGAGTAACTAACAGCCATGTAACTGCAAAATGACAACTAGCTATCCATATATGCAGTAGAAAATGCCACTGGCACTGTAACGCCTGCTTGCATACAACAAAAGCAGTGCATTTCTATTTCGTCCAGCAAGGCAACAAGATAAGAAAAACAAAACAAATCATATCATATAGTTTGTTCTCTATATAGTTGAGAAAAGCAACATTTTTTTTCGAGAAAACGCAAAAGACCTTTGCGTTTCGAGAAAAGCAACATTTGCTTTTAAGTTTTGATGTAATCCAACTAAGCTCTTTGTTGTCCAAAATGAGTGGCATTTGCAGGCGGCACTTATAAGGAGAGAAAAAGATGCATCTTTTGAAGCCATCAAAACAGTGTTAGAAGGGAGATAAAGCTATCCACGTCAGCATGCTCGGCGGCGCTAATGTCGGAACAAACACAACCAAGAAACAGCTACCTAAGGTTCATTCATACAGGAGATCCACATGCACAAGAGGACTAGGAATCAAACAGTCATGCATCCAAATGTAATTTTTATTATAGTCGCTTCAGTGCAATGTTTTTTGCAGCAGGTTGAAAGAATCACAGGGCAAAAGAAACACAAAAGTAGTGTCAGAAACCTGCTGCAAACAAAATTGTTCTTTCCATACTTCTGAACCCCAAACACTATCGTCAAAAAATGTTCAGTAAGCCAACTTGATTATCTAGTTCAGACTGTCAAGTCACCCCAACCACCAGCACCAACATCAGCAGCCCATGCAATGTACTGTATTAGTGGGCTAAATAAATCACGCTAGCTCTGCTGCAAACTGCAATTCCTTTTGAAACAGACTCATTTTCCAGACTAATGGTAATTCGCTCTCAAATATAATGTACGCCCTATCTCTGAAAGTGGCTAAACATAGAAAAAAATGAGTGGCAACTCATAATAAGGACAGAAAAAAGAAACGCATATTTTGAAGCCATCAAAACAGTGTTAGAAGTGAGATAGGGCCACCCATGTCGCATGCTCGGCGGCGCTGCTGTCTGAACAAACATGACCATGAAATAGCTAGCTAAAGTTCATTCATACAGGGAATCTAGCACAGGGCTGTGCATTGATCTTTTACAGGAGATCCACATGCAGGTGAGGACCAGGAATCAAACAATCATGCATCTGTGTTGAGAAGTGAATGGCTTTGACACATGGTGAGATGATTTTGAACAGGTGTTTACCTGAGTAGTATCAGTAAGGGAGATGTGATCCCACTTGTGTGTGCAGCAGCGCCCCCGTGGTGTTTGGCGTCGACTCACCACAATCCAGCCTGAAATTCACAGCATGATGGTGCTCATATACATGAGTAGCTCGCTGGTTTCAAGAGTGTATATCATAAAACAGAATGAATGAAGAGAATAATTGACCGGCGTACCCGACGCCAAAGAATGAATATTAACCATCCAGATGGGTAGGTCTGAAGATCCATCGGTTTCGTTGCAGAAAGAAACATTCAGCGCAGCGCAGACAGATGAATCCCTCCTTGGCATTGTGGGGGAAGTCGCCAGTTTTGTAGACCCCTGCAACTGCAAGGTTGTGAAGATGAGCTAGCAGCAAAACTCAAACTAGACCTCATCTTCTCTATCTCTCTTTGGTAACTAACAAACTAGACCTCCATCTGAGGGGTCATTCACCTTCTGCCCTGCAACAACAAACGATCATCAGTGAGTTAAGACCACAATGCCGTCCACGAATCACAGCTACCTACCGTGGTCTGGGCGCCGGCGACTGACCTTGACATGGACAGGACGCCTACGACCATGCCGCCCTTGTCGAGCAGGCCAAGGTTCTGGCTGGAGCCCCGAGCCGGGGCCGCACCCGAGGTCGAGCACGGCGCCCGATGTCAGCCGCATCAGCGTCGAAGCAGAACAAGGCCGCGGCGAGCCGAGAGGAGGAGAGAGGGGCCGGTGCTGACGTTGACGGCCGAGAGGGCGACGTCGGCGAGGCGCAGCGTAACGTCGTGGAAGAAGTCGTCGCGCCGCTCGCGTTCCTCCCGTTGCTGCGCGCCGGCGAAGTGTGGGCTGCTAGGGTTCCCGGGAGCGGGTTTTGCAGTCCGCGCTTCACACGGGTGCGCCCGGATCCGGAAGCACCGGTGCGTCCGTGGGGGGCGGCGGAGGTAGGGGAGACGGAGACGGCGGGGGTCGCCGGTGGGTGGAGGCGGCAGCGCGGTGGGATGGGAGGAGGAGGAGACGAGGGGTCGGGAGGGGAATGGAAGAAAGAAAGAGAAAGAGGGCTGCGTGGGGTTGGGCTGCCTCTTGGGCTTCTTCGGGGTAGTCTCATTTTCTTTTCCATTTCATCACTTTGAAATGAAAACTTTTGGGTTTGGGTGGCGCGGCTAATTCCGGCGGGAGAAAGTTTCGGGATTGCAAATTCTTTTTGGCTTGCGGGGTAGTCTCCTTTGGTGTTTCATTTTGTTTTGAAAAGTTTTAGGTTCGGGTGGCGCGGGTAACTCCGGCGGGAGAAAATTCCAGGATTGGGAAATTTTGACTTGCAGTGGTAGTTTCTTTTCATGTTTCATTTTGTTTGAAAGTTTTCGGTTTGGGCGGCGCGGGTAACTCCGGCGGGATAAATTTTCGGGATTGAAATCTTTTGGCTTGTAGGGGTAGTCTCTCTTGTCCTGTTTCATTTTGTTTCAAAGATTTGGGTTCTGGTGGGGCGGTTAACTCCGCCGGGAGAAAAATGTGGGGACAGGAATATTTTGGCTTGTGGGGTTAGTTTCCCTTCCTTCTTCATTTCATTTGAAAGTTCTGGTCTCGGATGGCTCGGGTAACTTCGGCGGGATAAAAATTCGGGATTGGAAATTAGGGCTTGCGGGGTAGTTTCCTTTCGTTTTTCATTTCGTTTGGTGTTTTAGTTTGTAGGGAGATCACCGATTTATAAATTGCTTCACGAGTAATCCGAGTCCTACTGAGAACATGATTGTTTTTTAACCAGAGAGTTGTACTCCATGTGGCGTCTTGTTGGGTTCGAACTCATATCTTGTTGAGCGCCGGTGTCACTATCTATCTATACAAGAGAGAGAGAGAGATAGAGAGAGGGGGGAGAAAAATACTATATTAGCTACACATGTTAGGGGCATTGACTCGCTGCCCCTAATCGACCATTTTCTCGTCTCAGTGGTGAACAGTTCCTATCACTAAACACGCATCACCGGAAGGCCTGAAATAGATTCATGAATGACGTGACCACCAATCACTAGTAGTAGAAAAGGGGGCTTTTGTCCCGGTTGGTAAGGGCCTTTAGTCCCGGTTTTTGAACCGGGACTAAAGGGTCGTTACTAATGCCTCCCCCCTTTAGTCCCGGTTCTTACACGAACCGGGACTAAAGGCCGTCCACGTGGACGCAGCCTGGAGCTCCACCTTTAGTCCCAGTTGGTGTTACCAACCGGGACTAAAGGAAATTTTATGATTTTTTTTGAATTTTTTTTTGTGATTTTTTTTAATTTTTTTTTCAAAATTTTGAATTATTTTAACCTCTAATCTCTAATCACCACCCCTCATCACCTAATCTCTAATCACCCCTCATCATTCCAAATCATCTAACTTTCCGGACGGTCACCCATCCTCTCACTACTCCAGCCTGAGCACGCTTAACTTCCGGGTTCTATTCTCCCTCGTTTGCAAGTCTGCACTTGTTGTTTTCCTGACAATAGTAAGATGTCAATTCTATTAACCCTCAGGAATTTAGCTTGAGCATGAAGTGACACATTTCACTGTTTGAGTTTGAAACTATTGTTTTAAAAAACAATAATTATTTAGTAACACTAATATTTCTGGAATAATTAGTTTGACCATTGTTTGACCACTGTTTGACCAGATTTGACCAAAATTCAAAAAAACTGAAATAATTATTTAGTAACACTAATATTCTAGAATAATTAGTTTGACCATTGTTTGACCATAGTTTGACCACAATTTGAAATTTTTTGAATTTTTTTGCCTCTCCAGATCTTAAAAGCCCCGTATCTTTTTTCTGTTAGGTTTTTGAGGATTTTGAAAATGTTTAACGGGGTTCCCCCGGCTAAATTCGTATGTAACTTTTCGAATAGATGATTTTTCATATAAAAACTTTTTCATCCGAGTTCGTATGCAAAAGTTATGCTCATTTTAAGAAATTCCAGAGAGATTTTGCAAATAAAGTCGAAATTCATATTTGTTAATTTTCCCAACAACTAGACCACATATGACATGGGAAACTTATTTTATTTTATTTTTTTGACATTTCCATCATTTTCTTTTGTTTTTTCTAAAACTGAAAAGGCGGTCAGGGGGGGTAGAGTTTGATGGGCCCTTTAGTATCGGTTCGTGCCATGAACCGGTACTAATGCCTCAAAGCCCATTAGTACCGGTTGGTGGCACCAACCGGGACTAAAGGACTAACCTTTAGTCCCGGTTCGTGGCACCAACCGGGACTAAAGGGCCCAGGTGAACCGGGACTAATGCCTTAGCCGCACGAACCGGGACCAATGCTCACATTAGTCCCGGTTCGTGACTGAACCGGGACTAATGTGAATATTGCCCTGTGACGAAAGCCCTGTTTTGTACTAGTGAATGTTAAGTCTAGGAGTTGAACTATGTGAGCTGGGGATACAATAAGTTGATTCACATGTGCGTAGCTAGCTAGTGACGCATGTGCGTGTGTCACCGGTACTCCCTCCGGTCCTTTTTGCTACGCGTATTAGATTTGTGTTGAGTCAAACATTGCAAAGTTTGACCAAATTTATGTTTAAAAATATCAGCATCTACAATACGAAATATATATATATATATATATATATATATATATATATATAAAATATAAAGGTACATTTCCAATATTGATTTGGCATTGTGAATATTGATTTTTTTTCTATAAGTTTGGTCAAAGCAGAGATACTTCAACTTCGAACAAAACTTGTATGCATACTAAAAAGGACCGGAGGTAGTACGAGGGAGATAGACGGACAGGAGCACGAACGACGTGCAAAAGTTCTTTTTTTTAACAAGAAGGACGTGCAAATTATTTTTTTAACAGGAACGATGTGCAAAAGTGTTGTGCGCGCAGTCGCGTCTAGCTAGGTGAATTGCAAAAGAAAAAAGCACGTACATACGTGTACGTGTAAAAGTCATGTCTTTTATTTTTGCGAATGTGCACGTGTACGTGCCTAGTCCGGCATGCATGCATGCATGGGCATGCAGTTGAAGTTTTTTTTATGTGATGCGGTTGAAGGTTTTTTTTTAAGTGATGCGGTTGAAGGTTTGAAGCAGCTACGATGCGTTATAAAAAAGAAAAACAGGAAGAATAAAAGAGGGTAAGCACGCACGTACGTACGTATGAGGTGTACGTGCACTCCCTCAAACCAAATCAATCGAAGAAAAAGAAAAATGTGCACGTGCGGCTGGGCGGAAGAGGGAAGACCCGGCCGGACTTGTTTTGATTCGCTTGGCTTGGACGCGCCTGTAGTGGGAGAGAGTTTCTTTCGATCGCTTCTTTTGATTGTTTCGGTTGGATTGGATTTGAGGCGCTGGTAGTACGTGCAGACTGCCCTCGTTTCGTTGTTTCGTTTTCCATGCATTGATTCCATCGACGCCATAAAGCCAGCCGCGCGGGACTAGACTACACCGGTTGATCTAAGAGAGCTCACTTGGCATACATGAAGTACTACAAAATATCAAAGCGGTATGACAAGGTCACGGCCGAAGACGTAACGCTCCGACTTGTGCTTAACCATCCGGAGCTGAGCCCACCCAGCCTTTAACAATTTGACGCCCTCGAGAACAGCAAAATTCTCTGTTTTCTCAAGGGCATAGCCATACACATCCTCAATGCTCTCCTCTAGGCAGGTAAGAAAGAACCTGGCAACGCAGACTTGACCGGAGCCGATCGGCACAATGCTGGCGTCTGTCAGGGTCCAATCTTCTGGCCTGTTCACGTCTGTCCACACATCCTGCAGCACGGGCGGCCTCAACTCACACGAGGCAGTGAGGTCTGATGTGCAGAGCTGCAAATCGTCGGGTGTGAAGCCAAACCAGAGGTTGTGCTCAGGGATGTACTCGACGCGACCTCTGAACGGCAGTGCCCAGTTGCCTAGTTTGCTCCACGCGCCACTCGCGATGTCATACGAGTATGTGCCGGCGCCAGATGTGGATATCCAGATCTGTGAATCGTCAACCACGACGTAGGCACTGATTTCAAAGGGCATTGGGGGCATCGCGGCAGCTGGATCGATCCACCCCGTCGTCGTCGTCGACAAAGAAAGGCGGTGGCTGGAGGGAATACCAGCACCAGTCTTGGGCGTAGCTAGCAGGCAGGCGTGTGTGGAGGAGAGCCTGGAAGCAGTCCCGATCGGGCAGCCGGCCAGGGTTGCCGCTCATGACGTATAGGCTGTCACCCACGGCAACGGAGATGGGGTCGATAATGGGCTTGCGCATCTTGGGCATCCCAGTGCGGAGCAAGCGCGAGTCGTGGTTGTACAAGAAGCTCCTGCCGATTTGGTCCACGGCGAGGAGGTTTTCCCGGCCGGGGCCAAAAGCCATGAAATTCATCCACGCCTGTTCGCCCTTCCTGCAGGGCCAGTCGAATGACAGGGACGGCGGAGGCAGCGGGGCGTCCGCTGGCCGTTGATGAACTGCTGGAACCGCTGGCCGTGACCGGGCTGGGCGAAATAAGTTTGCCGGGTTCAAGCAGTGAAGGCTGAAGTGTCTGGGGCCGCCGTTGCAGCTCATGGCCAACAGATTCACAAACCGGCTGCCCATGGAGATGGCGGGCGGACCTCCTGATAATCAGAAGAAAGAACAAGGAACTCGTGGAATGTTTGTGATGATGATTCTCGTTTCTTCTCTTGGTAATATCAAAGAACCATGTACAGTACAGACACGGAGATTATCATCAGAGATTCGCCGAGTACCTGAGGAGTGGGGTTGGGATCCAATTGAACCCGATAATTTCTGGAATGGAGACTATCAGCTGTCAACCACGCAGCCAAGAACAAGATCGATATTTTGTTGGCAAAGAATTGGGGATGCTTGGGGAGGAGCGTTGTTTTATACTGGTGGCGGCGCAAGGAAGACTGAAGAGGGAGGAGATCCGGTGCGATTCCTACCCTAACGCCTTCTACCGTGGGTTAAATTCGTATGTAACTTTTCGAGTAGATGATTTTTCATATAAAAAACTTTTTCATCCGAGTTCGTATGCAAAAGTTATGCCCATTTTAAGAAATACCAGAGAGATTTTGCAAATAAAGTCGAAATTCATATTTGTTAATTTTCCCAACAACTAGACCACATATCACATGGGAAACTTATTTTATTTTATTTTTTTGACATTTCCATCATTTTCTTTTGTTTTTTCTAAAACTGAAAAGGCGATCCACGGAGGGGGGGGGGGGTAGAGTTTGATGGGCCCTTTAGTACCGGTTCGTGCCATGAACCGGTACTAATGCCTCAAAGCCCATTAGTACCGGTTGGTGGCACCAACCGGGACTAAAGGACTAACCTTTAGTCACGGTTGGTGCCACCAACCGGTACTAATGGGCATCGCACCCTTTAGTCCCGGTTCGTGGCACCAACCGGTACTAATGCCTTAGCCGCACGAACCGGGACCAATGCTCACATTAGTCCCGGTTCGTGACTGAATCGGGACTAATATGAATATTGCCCTGTGACGAAAGCCCTGTTTTGTACTAGTGAATGTTAAGTCTAGGAGTTGAACTATGTGAGCTGGGGATACAATAAGTTGATTCGCATGTGTGTAGCTAGCTAGTGACGCATGTGCGTGTGTCACTGGTACTCCCTCCGGTCCTTTTTGCTACGCGTATTAGATTTGTGTTGAGTCAAACATTGCAAAGTTTGACCAAATTTATGTTTAAAAATATCAGCATCTACAGTACGAAAAAAATATATATATATATAAAATATAAAGGTACATTTCCAATATAGATTTGGCATTGTGAATATTGAATTTTTTTCTATAAGTTTGGTCAAAGCAGAGATATTTCAACTTCGGACAAAACTTGTATGCATACTAAAAAGGACCGGAGGTAGTACGAGGGAGATAGACGGATAGGAGCACGAACGACGTGCAAAAGTTCTTTTTTTTGAACAGGAAGGACGTGCAAATTTATTTTTTTAACAGGAACGATGTGCAAAAGTGTTGTGCGCGCAGTCGCGTCTAGCTAGGTGAATTGCAAAAGAAAAAAGCACGTACATACGTGTACGTGTAAAAGTCCTGTCTTTTATTTTTGCGAATGTGCACGTGTAAAAGTTGTTTGTGCGTGTACGTGCCTAGTCCGGCATGCATGCATGCATGTGCATGCGGTTGAAGTTTTTTTTTTTGACGTGATGCGGTTGAAGGTTTTTTTTGACGTGATGCGGTTGAAGGTTTGAAGCAGCTACCATGCGTTATAAATAAGAAAAACAGGAAGAATAAAAGAGGGTAAGCACGCACGTACGTATGTATGAGGTGTACGTGCACTCCCTCAAATCAAATCAATCGAAGAAAAAGAAGAAGGTGCACGTGCGGCTGGGCGGAAGAGGGAAGACCCGGCCGGACTTGTTTTGATTCGCTTGGTTTGGACGCGCCTGTAGTTGGAGAGGGTTTCTTTCGATCGCTTCTTTTGATTGTTTCGGTTGGATTGGATTTGAGGCGCTGGTAGTACGTGCAGACTGCCCTCGTTTCGTTGTTTCGTTTTCCATGCATTGATTCCATCGACGCCATAAAGCCAGCCGCGCGGGACTAGACTACACCGGTTGATCTAAGAGAGCTCACTTGGCATAGATGAAGTACTACAAAATATCAAAGCGGTATGACAAGGTCACGGCCAAAGACGTAACGCTCCGACTTGTGCTTAACCATCCGGAGCTGAGCCCACCCAGCCTTTAACAATTTGACGCCCTCGAGAACAGCAAAATTCTCTGTTTTCTCAAGGGCATAGCCATACACATCCTCAATGCTCTCCTCTGGGCAGGTAAGAAAGAACCTGGCAACGCAGACTTGACCGGAGCCGAGCGGCACAATGCTGGCGTCTGTCAGGGTCCAATCTTCCGGCCTGTTCACGTCTGTCCACACATCCTGCAGCACGGGCGGCCTCAACTCACACGAGGCAGTGAGGTCAGATGTGCAGAGCTGCAAATCGTCGGGTGTGAAGCCAAACCAGAGGTTGTGCTCAGGGATGTACTCGGCGCGACCTCTGAACGGCAGTGCCCAGTTGCCTAGTTTGCTCCACGCGCCACTCGCGATGTCATACGAGTATGTGCCGGCGCCAGATGTGGATATCCAGATCTGTGAATCGTCAACCACGGCGTAGGCACTGATTTCAAAGGGCATTGGGGCATCGCGGCAGCTGGATCGATCCACCCCGTCGTCGTCGGCGGCAAAGAAAGGCGGTGGCTGGAGGGAATACCAGCACCAGTCTTGGGCGTAGCTAGCAGGCAGGCGGGTGTGGAGGAGAGCCTGGAAGCAGTCCCGATCGGGCAGCCGGCCAGGGTTGCCGCTCATGACGTATAGGCTGTCGCCCACGGCAACGGAGATGGGGTCGATAATGGGCTTGCGCATCTTGGGCATCCCAGTGCGGAGCAAGCGCGAGTCGTGGTTGTACAAGAAGCTCCTGCCGATTTGGTCCACGGCGAGGAGGTTTTCCCGGCCGGGGCCGAAAGCCATGAAATTCATCCACGCCTGTTCGCCCTTCATGCAGGGCCAGTCGAATGACAGGGACGGCGGAGGCAGCGGGGCGTCCGCTGGCCGTCGATGAACTGCTGGAACCGCTGGCCGTGACCGGGCTGGGCGAAATAAGTTTGCCGGGTTCAAGCAGTGAAGGCTGAAGTGTCTGGGGCCGCCGTTGCAGCTCATGGCCAACAGATTCACAAACCGGCTGCCCATGGCGATGGCGGGCGGACCTCCTGATAATCAGAAGAAAGAATAAGGAACTCGTTGAATGTTTGTGATGATGATTCTCGTTTCTTCTCTTGGAAATATCAAAGAACCATGTACAGTACAGACACGGAGATTATCATCAGAGATTCGCCGAGTACCTGAGGAGTGGGGTTGGGATCCAATTGAACCCGACAATTTCTGGAATGGAGACTATCAGCTCTCAACCACGCAGCCAAGAACAAGATCGATATTTTGTTGGCGAAGAATTGGGGATGCTTGGGGAGGAGCGCTGTTTTATACTGGTGGCGGCGCAAGGAAGACTGAAGAGGGAGGAGATCCGGTGCGATTCCTACCCTAACGCCTTCTACCGTGGGTTAAATTCGTATGTAACTTTTCGAGTAGATGATTTTTCATATAAAAAACTTTTTCATCCGAGTTCGTATGCAAAAGTTATGCCCTTTTTAAGAAATTCCAGGGAGATTTTGCAAATAAAGTCGAAATTCATATTTGTTAATTTTCCCAACAACTAGACCACATATCACGTGGGAAACTTATTTTATTTTATTTTTTTGACATTTCCATCATTTTCTTTTGTTTTTTCTAAAACTGAAAAGGCGGTCCACGGAGGGGGGGGGGGGGGTAGAGTTTGATGGGCCCTTTAGTACCGGTTCGTGCCATGAACCGGTACTAATGCCTCAAAGCCCATTAGTACCGGTTGGTGGCACCAACCGGGACTAAAGGACTAACCTTTAGTCACGGTTGGTGCCACCAACCGGTACTAATGGGCATCGCACCCTTTAGTCCCGGTTCGTGGCACCAACCGGGACTAATGCCTTAGCCGCACGAACCGGGACCAATGCTCACATTAGTCCCAGTTCGTGACTGAACCGGGACTAATGTGAATATTGCCCTGTGACGAAAGCCCTGTTTTGTACTAGTGAATGTTAAGTCTATGAGTTGAACTATGTGAGCTGGGGATACAATAAGTTGATTCGCATGTGCGTAGCTAGCTAGTGACGCATGTGCGTGTGTCACTGGTACTCCCTCCGGTCCTTTTTGCTACGCGTATTAGATTTGTGTTGAGTCAAACATTGCAAATTTTGACCAAATTTATGTTAACAAATATCAGCATCTACAATACGAAAAAAATATATATATATAAAATATAAAGGTAAATTTCCAATATATATTTGGCATTGTGAATATTGAATTTTTTTATATAAGTTTGGTCAAAGCAGAGATACTTCAACTTCGGACAAAACTTGTATGCATACTAAAAAGGACCGGAGGTAGTACGAGGGAGATAGACGGATAGGAGCACGAACGACGTGCAAAAGTTCTTTTTTTTGAACTGGAAGGACGTGCAATTTTTTTTTAACAGGAACGATGTGCAAAATTGTTGAGCGCGCAGTCGCGTCTAGCTAGGTGAATTGCAAAAGAAAAAAGCACGTACATACGTGTCGTGTAAAAGTCCTGTCTTTTATTTTTGCGAATGTGCACGTGTAAAAGTTGTGTGTGCGTGTACGTGCCTAGTCCGGCATGCATGCATGCATGTGCATGCGGTTGAAGTTTTTTTTTTTGACGTGATGCGGTTGAAGGTTTTTATTTTGACGTGATGCGGTTGAAGGTTTGAAGTAGCTAGGATGCGTTATAAAAAAGAAAAACAGGAAGAATAAAAGAGGGTAAGCACGCACGTACGTACGTATGAGGTGTACGTGCACTCCCTCAAATCAAATCAATCGAAGAAAAAGAAAAAGGTGCACGTGCGGCTGGGCGGAAGAGGGAAGACCCGGCCGGACTTGTTTTGATTCGCTTGCCTTGGACGCGCCTGTAGTTGGAGAGGGTTTCTTTCGATCGCTTCTTTTGATTGTTTCGGTTGGATTGGATTTGAGGCGCTGGTAGTACGTGTAGACTGCCCTCGTTTTGTTGTTTCGTTTTCCATGCATTGATTCCATCGACGCCATAAAGCCAGCCGCGCGGGACTAGACTACACCGATTGATCTAAGAGAGCTCACTTGGCATAGATGAAGTACTACAAAATATCAAAGCGGTATGACAAGGTCACGGCCAAAGACGTAACGCTCCGACTTGTGCTTAACCATCCGGAGCTGAGCCCACCCAGCCTTTAACAATTTGACGCCCTCGAGAACAGCAAAATTCTCTGTTTTCTCAAGGGCATAGCCATACACATCCTCAATGCTCTCCTCTGGGCAGGTAAGAAAGAACCTGGCAACGCAGACTTGACCGGAGCCGAGCGGCACAATGCTGGCGTCTGTCAGGGTCCAATCTTCCGGCCTGTTCACGTCTGTCCACACATCCTGCAGCACGGGCGGCCTCAACTCACACGAGGAAGTGAGGACAGATGTGCAGAGCTGCAAATCGTCGGGTGTGAAGCCAAACCAGAGGTTGTGCTCAGGGATGTACTCGGCGCGACCTCTGAACGGCAGTGCCCAGTTGCCTAGTTTGCTCCACGCGCCACTCGCGATGTCATACGAGTATGTGCCGGCGCCAGATGTGGATATCCAGATCTGTGAATCGTCAACCAC
Source organism: Aegilops tauschii subsp. strangulata (assembly GCF_002575655.3). Lineage (NCBI taxonomy): Eukaryota > Viridiplantae > Streptophyta > Magnoliopsida > Poales > Poaceae > Aegilops > Aegilops tauschii. The sequence goes on from NC_053035.3 coordinate 404,024,670, forward strand.
GGCGTAGGCACTGATTTCAAAGGGCATTGGGGCATCGCGGCAGCTGGATCGATCCACCCCGTCGTCGTCGTCGGCAAAGAAAGGCGGTGGCTAGAGGGAATACCAGCACCAGTCTTGGGCGTAGCTAGCAGGCAGGCGGGTGTGGAGGAGAGCCTGGAAGCAGTCCCGATCGGGCAGCCGGCCAGGGTTGCCGCTCATGACGTATAGGCTGTCGCCCACGGCAACGGAGATGGGGTCGATAATGGGCTTGCGCATCTTGGGCATCCCAGTGCGGAGCAAGCGCGAGTCGTGGTTGTACAAGAAGCTCCTGCCGATTTGGTCCACGGCGAGGAGGTTTTCCCGGCCGGGGCCGAAAGCCATGAAATTCATCCACGCCTGTTCGCCCTTCATGCAGGGCCAGTCGAATGACAGGGACGGCGGAGGCAGCGGGGCGTCCGCTGGCCGTCGATGAACTGCTGGAACCGCTGGCCGTGACCGGGCTGGGCGAAATAAGTTTGCCGGGTTCAAGCAGTGAAGGCTGAAGTGTCTGGGGCCGCCGTTGCAGCTCATGGCCAACAGATTCACAAACCGGCTGCCCATGGCGATGGCGGGCGGACCTCCTGATAATCAGAAGAAAGAATAAGGAACTCGTTGAATGTTTGTGATGATGATTCTCGTTTCTTCTCTTGGAAATATCAAAGAACCATGTACAGTACAGACACGGAGATTATCATCAGAGATTCGCCGAGTACCTGAGGAGTGGGGTTGGGATCCAATTGAACCCGACAATTTCTGGAATGGAGACTATCAGCTCTCAACCACGCAGCCAAGAACAAGATCGATATTTTGTTGGCGAAGAATTGGGGATGCTTGGGGAGGAGCGCTGTTTTATACTGGTGGCGGCGCAAGGAAGACTGAAGAGGGAGGAGATCCGGTGCGATTCCTACACTAACGCCTTCTACCGTGGGTTAAATTCGTATGTAACTTTTCGAGTAGATGATTTTTCATATAAAAAACTTTTTCATCCGAGTTCGTATGCAAAAGTTATGCCCTTTTTAAGAAATTCCAGAGAGATTTTGCAAATAAAGTCGAAATTCATATTTGTTAATTTTCCCGACAACTAGACCACATATCACATGGGAAACTTATTTTATTTTATTTTTTTTGACATTTCCATCATTTTCTTTTGTTTTTTCTAAAACTGAAAAGGCGGTCCACGGAGGGGGGGGGGTAGAGTTTGATGGGCCCTTTAGTACCGGTTCGTGCCATGAACCGGTACTAATGCCTCAAAGCCCATTAGTACCGGTTGGTGGCACCAACCGGGACTAAAGGACTAACCTTTAGTCACGGTTGGTGCCACCAACCGGTACTAATGTGCATCGCACCCTTTAGTCCCGGTTCGTGGCACCAACCGGGACTAATGCCTTAGCCGCACGAACCGGGACCAATGCTCACATTAGTCCCCGTTCGTGACTGAACCGGGACTAATGTGAATATTGCCCTGTGACGAAAGCCCTGTTTTGTACTAGTGAATGTTAAGTCTATGAGTTGAACTATGTGAGCTGGGGATACAATATGTTGATTCGCATGTGCGTAGCTAGCTAGTGACGCATGTGCGTGTGTCACTGGTACTCCCTCCGGTCCTTTTTGCTACGCGTATTAGATTTGTGTTGAGTCAAACATTGCAAAGTTTGACCAAATTTATGTTAAAAAATATCAGCATCTACAATACGAAAAAAAAATATATATAAAATATAAAGGTACATTTCCAATATAGATTTGGCATTGTGAATATTGAATTTTTTCTATAAGTTTGGTCAAAGCAGAGATACTTCAACTTCGGACAAAACTTGTATGCATACTAAAAAGGACCGGAGGTAGTACGAGGGAGATAGACGGATAGGAGCACGAACGACGTGCAAAAGTTCTTTTTTTTGAACAGGAAGGACGTGCAATTTTTTTTTAACAGGAACGATGTGCAAAATTGTTGAGCGCGCAGTCGCATCTAGCTAGGTGAATTGCAAAAGAAAAAAGCACGTACATACGTGTCGTGTAAAAGTCCTGTCTTTTATTTTTGCGAATGTGCACGTGTAAAAGTTGTGTGTGCGTGTACGTGCCTAGTCCGGCATGCATGCATGCATGTGCATGCGGTTGAAGTTTTTTTTTGACGTGATGCGGTTGAAGGTTTTTATTTTGACGTGATGCGGTTGAAGGTTTGAAGTAGCTACGATGCGTTATAAAAAAGAAAAACAGGAAGAATAAAAGAGGGTAAGCACGCACGTACGTACGTATGAGGTGTACGTGCACTCCCTCAAATCAAATCAATCGAAGAAAAAGAAAAAGGTGCACGTGCGGCTGGGCGGAAGAGGGAAGACCCGGCCGGACTTGTTTTGATTCGCTTAGCTTGGACGCGCCTGTAGTTGGAGAGGGTTTCTTTCGATCGCTTCTTTTGATTGTTTCGGTTGGATTGGATTTGAGGCGCTGGTAGTACGTGCAGACTGCCCTCGTTTCGTTGTTTCGTTTTCCATGCATTGATTCCATCGACGCCATAAAGCCAGCCGCGCGGGACTAGACTACACCGATTGATCTAAGAGAGCTCACTTGGCATACATGAAGTACTACAAAATATCAAAGCGGTATGACAAGGTCACGGCCAAAGACGTAACGCTCCGACTTGTACTTAACCATCCGGAGCTGAGCCCACCCAGCCTTTAACAATTTGACGCCCTCGAGAACAGCAAAATTCTCTGTTTTCTCAAGGGCATAGCCAAACACATCCTATATGCTCTCCTCTGGGCAGGTAAGAAAGAACCTGGCAACGCAGACTTGACCGGAGCCGAGCGGCACAATGCTGGCGTCTGTCAGGGTCCAATCTTCCGGCCTGTTCACGTCTGTCCACACATCCTGCAGCACGGGCGGCCTCAACTCACACGAGGCAGTGAGGTCCGATGTGCAGAGCTGCACATCGTCGGGTGTGAAGCCAAACTAGAGGTTGTGCTCAGGGTTGTACTCGGCGCGACCTCTGAACGGCAGTGCCCAGTTGCCTAGTTTGCTCCACGCGCCACTTGCGATGTCATACAAGTATGTGCCGGCGCCAGATGTGGATATCCAGATCTGTGAATCGTCAACCACGGCGTAGGCACTGATTTCAAAGGGCATTGGGGCATCGCGGCAGCTGGATCGATCCACCCCGTCGTCGTCGTCGTCGGCAAAGAAAGGCGGTGGCTGGAGGGAATACCAGCACCAGTCTTGGGCGTAGCTAGCAGGCAGGCGGGTGTGGAGGAGAGCCTGGAAGCAGTCCCGATCGGGCAGCCGGCCAGGGTTGCCGCTCATGACGTATAGGCTGTCGCCCACGGCAACGGAGATGGGGTCGATAATGGGCTTGCGCAACTTGGGCATCCCAGTGCGGAGCAAGCGCGAGTCGTGGTCGTACAAGAAGCTCCTGCCGATTTGGTCCACGGCGAGGAGGTTTCCCGGCCGGGGCCGAAAGCCATGAAATTCATCCACGCTTGTTCACCCTTCCTGCAGGGCCAGTCGAATGACAGGGACGGCGGAGGCAGCGGGGCGTCCGCTGGCCGTCGATGAACTGCTGGAACCGTTGGCCGTGACCGGGCTGGGCGAAATAAGTTTGCCGGGTTCAAGCAATGAAGGCTGAAGTGTCTGGGGCCGCCGTTGCAGCTCATGGCCAACAGATTCACATACCGGCTGCCCATGGCGATGGCGGGCGGACCTCCTGATAATCAGAAGAAAGAACAAGGAACTCGTTGAATGTTTGTGATGATGATTCTCGTTTCTTCTCTTGGTAATATCAAAGAACCATGTACAGTACAGACATGGAGATTATCATCAGAGATTCGCCGAGTACCTGAGGAGTGGGGTTGGGATCCAATTGAACCCGACAATTTCTGGAATGGAGACTATCAGCTCTCAACCACGCAGCCAAGAAGAAGATCGATATTTTGTTGGCGAAGAATTGGGAATGCTTGGGGAGGAGCGCTGTTTTATACTGGTGGCGTCGCGAGGAAGACTGAAGAGGGAGGAGATCCGCTGCGATTCCTACCCTAACGCCTTCTACCGTGGGTTACATTTTCGAGTAGATGAATTTTCATATAAAAAACTTTTTCATCCGAGTTCGTATGCAAAAGTTATGCCCATTTTAAGAAATTCCAGAGATATTTTGCAAATAAAGTCGAAATTCATATTTGTTAATTTTCCCAACAACTAGACCACATATCACATGGGAAACTTATTTTATTTTATTTTTTGACATTTCCATCATTTTCTTTTGTTTTTTCTAAAACTGAAAAGGCAGTCCACGGGGGGGGGGGGGGGGGTGGTTAGAGTTTGATGGGCCCTTTAGTACCGGTTCGTGCCATGAACCGGTACTAATGCCTCAAAGCTCATTAGTACCGGTTGGTGCCACCAACCGGTACTAATGGGCATCGCACCCTTTAGTCCCAGTTCGTGGAACCAACCGGGACTAAAGGGCCTAGGTGAACCGGGACTAATGCCTTAGCCGCACGAACCGGGACCAATGCTCACATTAGTCCCGGTTCGTGACTGAACCGGGACTAATGTGAATATTGCCCTGTGACGAAAGCCCTGTTTTGTGTTGGGTAACGTAGTAATTTCAAAAAATTTCCTACGCACACGCAAGATCATGGTGATGCATAGCAACGAGAGGGGATAGTGTTGTCCAAGTACCCTCGTAGACCGACAGCGGAAGCGTTAGCACAACGCGGTTGATGTTGTCGTACGTCTTCACGATCCGACCGATCAAGTACCGAACGCACGGCACCTCCGAGTTCTACACACGTTCAGCTCGATGACGTCCCTCGAACTCCGATCCAGCCGAGTGTTGAGGGAGAGTTTCGTCAGCACGACGGCGTGGTGACGATGATGATGTTCCACCGGCGCAGGGCTTCGCCTAAGCTCCGCAACGGTATTATCGAGGTGTAATATGGTGGAGGGGGGCACCGCACACGGCTAAGAGATCTCAAGGATCAATTGTTGTGTCTCTGGGGTGCCCCCCTGCCCCCGTATATAAAGGAGCAAGGGAGGAGGAGGCCGGCCCTAGGAGGGGGCGCACCAAGTGTGGAGTCCTACTAGGACTCCCTAGTCCTAGTAGGATTCCACCTCCCATATGGAATAGGAAAAGAGGAAGGGAAAAAGAGAAGGAAGGAAGGGGGCGCCCCCCTTCCCTAGTCCAATTCGGACCAGACCAAGGGGAGGGGTGCGGCCACCCTTGAGGCCCTTTTTCTTCTTTCCCGTATGGCCCAATAAGGCCCAATACGTATTCCCGTAACTCTCCGGTACTCCGAAAAATACCCGAATCACTCGGAACCTTTCCGAAGTCCGAATATAGTCGTCCAATATATCGATCTTTACGTCTCGACCATTTCGAGACTCCTCGTCATGTCCCCGATCTCATCCGGGACTCCGAACTCCTTCGGTACATCAACATACATAAACTCATAATAAAATTGTCATCGTAACTTTAAGCGTGCGGACCCTACGGGTTCGAGAACTATGTAGACATGACCGAGACACGTCTCCGGTCAATAACCAATAGCGGGACCTGGATGCCCATATTGGCTCCCACATATTCTATGAAGATCTTTATCGGTCAGACCGAATAACAACATACGTTGTTCCCTTTGTCATTGGTATGTTACTTGCCCGAGATTCGATCGTCGGTATCTCGATACCTAGTTCAATCTCGTTACCGGCAAGTCTCTTTACTCGTTTCGTAATTCATTATCCCGCAACTAACTCATTAGTCACAATGCTTGCAAGGCTTATAGTGATGTGCATTACCGAGTGGGCCCAGAGATACCTCTCCGACAATCGGAGTGACAAATCCTAATCTCGAAATATGCCAAACCAACAAGTACCTTTGGAGACACCTGTAGAGCACCTTTATAATCACCCAGTTACGTTGTGACGTTTGGTAGCACACAAAGTGTTCCTCCGGTAAACGGGAGTTCCATAATCTCATAGTCATAGGAACATGTATAAGTCATGAAGAAATCAATAGCAACATACTAAACGATCGGGTGCTAAGCTAACGGAATGGGTCAAGTCAATCACGTCATTCTCCTAATGAGGTGATCTCGTTAATCAAATGACAACTCATGTCTATGGCTAGGAAACATAACCATCTTTGATTAACGAGCTAGTCAAGTAGAGGCATACTAGTGACACTCTGTTTGTCTATGTATTCACACATGTATTATGTTTCCGGTTAATACAATTCTAGCATGAATAATAAACAGTTATCATGATATAAGGAAATATATAATACTTTATTATTGCCTCTAGGGCATATTTCCTTCAGTCTCCCACTTGCACTAGAGTCAATAATCTAGTTCACATCGCCATGTGATTTAACATCAATAATTCACATCACCATGTGATTAACACCCATAGTTCACATATCTATGTGACCAACTCTCAAAGGGTTTACTAGAGTCAATAATCTAGTTCACATTGCTATGTGATTAACACCCACAGAGTACCAAGGTGTGATCATGTTTTGATTGTGAGATAATTTTAGTCAACGGGCCTGTCACATTCAGATCCGTAAGTATTTTGCAAATATCTATGTCTACAATGCTCTTCACGGAGCTACTCTAGCTAATTGCTCCCACTTTCAATATGTATCTAGACCGAGACTTAGAGTCATCTAGATTAGTGTCAAAACTTGCATCAACGTAACCTTTTACGGCGAGCCTTTTGTCACTTCCATAATCGAGAAACATATCCTTATTCCACTAAGGATAATTTTGACCGCTGTCTAGTGATCTACTCCTAGATCACTATTGTACTCCCTTGCCAAAATCAGTGTAGGGTATACAATAGATCTGGTACACAGCATGGCATACTTTATAGAACCTATGGCCAAGGCATAGGGAATGACTTTCATTCTCTTTCTATCTTCTGCCGTGGTCGGGCTTTGAGTCTTACTCAATTTCACACCTTGTAACACAGGCAAGAACTCTTTCTTTGACTGTTCTATTTTGAACTACTTCAAAATCTTGTTAAGGTATGTACTCATTGAAAAAAACTTATCAAGCGTCTTGATCTATCTCTATAGATCTTGATGCTCAATATGTAAGCAGCTTTACCGAGGTCTATCTTTGAAAAACTTCTTTCAAACACTCCTTTATGCTTTGCAGAATAATTCTACATTATTTCCGATCAACACATATACTTATCAGAAATGCTGTAGTGCTCCCACTCACTTTCTTGTAAATATAGGCTTCACCGCAAGTCTGTATACAACTATATGCTTTGATCAACTTATCAAAGCGTATATTCCAACTCCGAGATGCTTGCACCAGTCCATTGATGGATCGCTGGAGCTTGCATATTTTGTTAGCACCTTTAGGATTGACAAAAACCTTCTGGTTGTATCATATACAACTCTTCTTTAATAAATCCATCAAGGAATGCAGTTTTGTTTATCCCTTTGCCAAATTTCATAAAATGCGGCAATTGCTAACATGATTCGGACAGACTTAAGCATAGATACGAGTGAGAAACTCTCATCGTAGTCAAAATCTTGAACTTGTCGAAAACCTTTTTGCGACAATTCTAGCTTTGTAGATAGTGATACTACTATCAGCGTCCGTCTTCCTCTTGACAATCCATTTATTCTCAATTGCTTGCCGATCATCGGGCAAGTCAACCAAAGTCCACACTTTGTTCTCATACATGGATCTCATCTCAGATTTCATGGCCTCAAGCCATTTTGCGGAATCTGGGCTCACCATCGCTTCTTCATAGTTCGTAGGTTTGTCATGGTCTAGTAACATAACCTCCAGAACAGGATTACCGCACCACTCTGGTGCGGATCTTACTCTGGTTGACCTACAAGGTTTAGTAACAACTTGATCTGAAGTTTCATGATCATCATCATTAACTTCCTCACTCATTGGTATAGACGTCACAAGAACCGTTTCTTGTGATGAACTACTTTCCAATAAGGGAGCAGGTACAGTTACCTCATCAAGTTCTACTTTCCTCCCACTCACTTCTTTCGAGAGAAACTCCTTCTCTAGAAAGGATCCATACTAAGCAACGAATGTCTTGCCTTCGGATCTGTGATAGAAGGTGTACCCAACTGTCTCCTTTGGGTATCCTATGAAGACACATTTCTCCGATTTGGGTTTGAGCTTATCAGGATGAAATTTTTTCACATAAGCATCGCAACCCCAAAATTTTAAGAAACGACAACTTTGGTTTCTTGCCAAACCACAGTTCATAAGGCGTCGTCTCAACGGATTTTGATGGTGCCCTATTTAACGTGAATGTAGCTGTCTCTAATGCATAACCCAAAACGATAGTGGTAAATTGGTAAGAGACATCATAGATTGCACTATATCCAATAAAGTACGGTTATGACGTTCGGACACACCATTACACTATGGTGTTCCAGGTGGCGTGAGTAGTGAAACTATTTCACATTGTTTTAACTGAAGGCCAAACTCGTAACTCAAATATTTTACCTCTGCGATCATATCGTAGAAACTTTTATTTTCTTGTTACGATGATTCTCCACTTCACTCTGAAATTCTTTGAACTTTTCAAATGTTTCAGACTTTGTGTTTCATCAAGTAGATATACCCATATCTGCTCAAATCATCTGTGAAGGTCGGAAAATAATGATACCTGCTACGAGCCTCAATATTCATCGGACCACATACATCTGTATGTATGATTTCCAACAAATCGGTTGCTCTCTCCATAGTTCCGGAGAACGGCGTTTTAGTCATCTTGCCCATGAGGCACGGTTCGCAAGCATCAAGTGATTCATAATCAAGTGATTCCAAAATCCCATCAGTATGGAGTTTCTTCATGCGCTTTACACCAATATGACCTAAATGGCAGTACCACAAATAAGTTGCACTATCATTATTAACTTTGCATCTTTTGGCTTCAATATTATGAATATGTGTATCACTACGATCGAGATCCAACAAACCATTTTCGTTGGTGTGTATGACCATAAAGGTTTTTATTCATGTAAACAGAACAACAATTGTTCTCTAACTTAAATGAATAACCGTATTGCAATAAACATGATCAAATCATATTCATGCTCAACGCAAACACCAAATAACACTTATTTAGTTTCAACACTAATCCCGAAAGTATAGGGAGTGTGCGATGATGATCATATCAATCTTGGAACTACTTCCAACACACATCGTCACCTCGCCTTTTACTAGTCTCTGTTTATTCTGCAACTCCCGTTTCGAGTTACTACTCTTAGCAACTGAACCAGTATCATTTACCGAGGGATTGCTATAAACACTAGTAAAGTACACATCAATAATCTGTATATCAAATATACCTTTGTTCACTTTGCCATCCTTCTTATCCACCAAATAGTTGGGGTAGTTCCGCTTCCAGTGACCAGTCCCTTTGCAGTAGAAGCACTTAGTCTCAGGCTTAGGACCAGACTTAGGCTTCTTCACTTGAGCAGCAACTTGCTTGCCGTTCTTTTTGAAGTTCCCCTTTTTCCCATTGCCCTTTTCTTGAAACTAGCGGTCTCGTCAACCATCAACACTTGAAGTGGTCTCGTCAACCATCAACACTTGATGTTTTTCTTGATTTCTACCTTCATCGATTTCAGCATCACGAAGAGCTCGGGAATTACTTTCGTCATCCCTTGCATATTATAGTTCATCACGAAGTTCTACTAACTTGGTGATGGTGACTAGAGAATTCTGTCAATCACTATTTTATCTGGAAGATTAACTCCCACTTGATTCAAGCGATTGTAGTACCCAGACAATCTGAGCACATGCTCACTAGTTGAGCGATTCTCCTCCATCTTTTAGCCATAGAACTTGTTGGAGACTTCATATCTCTCAACTCGGGTATTTGCTTGAAATATTAACGAATGTCTTGCCTTCGGATCTGTGATAGAAGGTGTACCCAACTGTCACCAACCGGGACTAAAGGGCCCAGGTGAACCGGGACTAATGCCTTAGCCGCACGAACCGGGACCAATGCTCACATTAGTCCCGGTTCGCGACTGAACCGGGACCAATGCTCACATTAGTCCCGGTTCGCGACTGAACCGGGACTAATGTGAATATTGCCCTGTGACGAAAGCCCTGTTTTGTACTAGTGAATGTTAAGTCTAGGAGTTGAACTATGTGAGCTGGGGCTACAATAAGTTGATTCGCATGTGCGTAGCTAGCTAGTGACGCATGTGCGTGTGTCACTGGTACTCCCTCCGGTCCTTTTTGCTACGCGTATTAGATTTGTGTTGAGTCAAACATTGCAAAGTTTGACCAAATTTATGTTAAAAAATATCAGCATCTACAATACGAAATATATATATATATATAATATAAAGGTACATTTCAAATATTGATTTGGCATTGTGAATATTGAATTTTTTTCTATAAGTTTGGTCAAAGCAGAGATACTTCAACTTCGGACAAAACTTGTATGCATACTAAAAAGGACCGGAGGTAGTACGAGGGAGATAGACGGATAGGAGCACGAACGACGTGCAAAAGTTCTTTTTTTTAACAGGAAGGACGTGCAAAAGTTTTTTTTAACAGGAACGATGTGCAAAAGTGTTGTGCGCGCAGTCGCGTCTAGCTAGGTGAATTGCAAAAGAAAAAAGCACATACATACGTGTACGTGTAAAAGTCCTGTCTTTTATTTTTGCGAATGTGCACGTGTAAAAGTTGTGTGTGCGTGTACGTGCCTAGTCCGGCATGCATGCATGCATGTGCATGCTGTTGAAGGTTTTTTTTTGACGTGATGCGGTTGAAGGTTTTTTTTGATGTGATGCGGTTGAAGGTTTGAAGCAGCTACGATGCGTTATAAAAAAGAAAAACAGGAAGAATAAAAGAGGGTAAGCACGCACGTACGTACGTATGAGGTGTACGTGCACTCCCTCAAATCAAATCAATCGAAGAAAAAGAAAAAGGTGCACGTGCGGCTGGGCGGAAGAGGGAAGACCCGGCCGGACTTGTTTTGATTCGCTTGGCTTGGACGCGCCTGTAGTTGGAGAGGGTTTCTTTCGATCGCTTCTTTTGATTGTTTCGGTTGGATTGGATTTGAGGCGCTGGTAGTACGTGCAGACTGCCCTCGTTTCGTTGTTTCGTTTTCCATGCATTGATTCCATCGACGCCATAAAGCCAGCCGCGCGGGACTAGACTACACCGGTTGATCTAAGAGAGCTCACTTGGCATACATGAAGTACTACAAAATATCAAAGCGGTATGACAAGGTCACGGCCGAAGACGTAACGCTCCGACTTGTGCTTAACCATCCGTAGGTGAGCCCACCCAGCCTTTAACAATTTGACGCCCTCGAGAACAGCAAAATTCTCTGTTTTCTCAAGGGCATAGCCATACACATCCTCAATGCTCTCCTCTAGGCAGGTAAGAAAGAACCTGGCAACGCAGACTTGACCGGAGCCGAGCGGCACAATGCTGGCGTCTGTCAGGGTCCAATCTTCTGGCCTGTTCACGTCTGTCCACACATCCTGCAGCACGGGCGGCCTCAACTCACACGAGGCAGTGAGGTCCGATGTGCAGAGCTGCAAATCGTCGGGTGTGAAGCCAAACCAGAGGTTGTGCTCAGGGATGTACTCGGCGCGACCTCTGAACGGCAGTGCCCAGTTGCCTAGTTTGCTCCACGCGCCACTCGCGATGTCATACGAGTATGTGCCGGCGCCAGATGTGGATATCCAGATCTGTGAATCATCAACCACGGCGTAGGCACTGATTTCAAAGGGCATTGGGGCATCGCGGCAGCTGGATCGATCCACCCCGTCGTCGTTGTCGGCAAAGAAAGGCGGTGGCTGGAGGGAATACCAGCACCAGTCTTGGGCGTAGCTAGTAGGCAGGCGGGTGTGGAGGAGAGCCTGGAAGCAGTCCCGATCGGGCAGCCGGCCAGGGTTGCCGCTTATGACGTATAGGCTGTCGCCCACGGCAACGGAGATGGGGTCGATAATGGGCTTGCACATCTTGGGCATCCCAGTGCGGAGCAAGCGCGAGTCGTGGTTGTACAAGAAGCTCCTGCCGATTTGGTCCACGGCGAGGAGGTTTTCCAGGCCGGGGCCGAAAGCCATGAAATTCATCCACGCCTGTTCGCCCTTCCTGCAGGGCCAGTCGAATGACAGGGACGGCGGAGGCAGCGGGGCATCCGCTAGCCGTCGATGAACTGCTGGAACCGCTGGCAATGACCGGGCTGGGCGAAATAAGTTTGCCGGGTTCAAGCAGTGAAGGCTGAAGTGTCTGGGGCCGCCGTTGCAGCTCATGGCCAACAGATTCACAAACCGGCTGCCCATGGCGATGGCGGGCGGACCTCCTGATAATCAGAAGAAAGAACAAGGAACTCGTTGAATGTTTGTGATGATGATTCTCGTTTCTTCTCTTGGTAATATCAAAGAACCATGTACAGTACAGACACGGAGATTATCATCAGAGATTCGCCGAGTACCTGAGGAGTGGGGTTGGGATCCAATTGAACCCGACAATTTCTAGAATGGAGACTATCAGCTCTCAACCACGCAGCCAAGAAAAAGATCGATATTTTGTTGGCGAAGAATTGGGGATGCTTGGGGAGGAGCGTTGTTTTATAGTGGTGGCGGCGCAAGGAAGACTGAAGAGGGAGGAGATCTGGTGCGATTCCTACCCTAACGCCTTCTACCGTGAGTTAAATTCGTATGTAACTTTTCGAGTAGATGATTTTTCATACAAAAAACTTTTTCATCCGAGTTCGTATGCAAAAGTTATGCCCATTTTAAGAAATTCCAGAGAGATTTTGCAAATAAAGTCGAAATTCATATTTGTTAATTTTCCCAACAACTAGAGCACATATCACATGGGAAACTTATTTTATTTTATTTTTTTGACATTTCCATCATTTTCTTTTTTTTTCTAAAACTGAAAAGGCGGTCCACGGGGGGGGGGGGGGGGGGGGGGTAGAGTTTGATGGGCCCTTTAGTACCGGTTCGTGCCATGATCCGATACTAATTCCTCAAAGCCCATTGGTACCGGTTGGTGCCACCAACCGGTACTAATGGGCATCGCACCCTTTAGTCCCGGTTCGTGGCACCAACCGGGACTAAAGGGCCCAGGTGAACCGGGACTAATGCCTTAGCCGCACGAACCGGGACCAATGCTCACATTAGTCCCGGTTCGTGACTGAACCGGGACTAATGTGAATATTGCCCTGTGACGAAAGCCCTGTTTTGTACTAGTGAATGTTAAGTCTAGGAGTTGAACTATGTGAGCGGGGGATACAATAAGTTGATTCGCATGTGCGTAGCTAGCTAGTGACGCATGTGCGTGTGTCACTGGTAGTCCCTCCGGTCCTTTTTGCTACGCGTATTAGATTTGTGTTGAGTCAAACATTGCAAAGTTTGACGAAATTTATGTTAAAAAATATCACCATCTACAATACGAAAAAAAAAATATATATATAATATAAAGGTACATTTCCAATATTGATTTGGCATTGTGAATATTGAATTTTTTTCTATAAGTTTGGTCAAAGCAGAGATACTTCAACTTCGGACAAAACTTGTATGCATACTAAAAAGGACCGGAGGTAGTACGAGGGAGATAGACGGATAGGAGCACGAACGACGTGCAAAAGTTCTTTTTTTTAACAGGAAGGACGTGCAAAAGTTTTTTTAACAGGAACGATGTGCAAAAGTGTTGTGCGCGCAGTCGCGTCTAGCTAGGTGAATTGCAAAAGAAAAAAGCACGTACATACGTGTACGTGTAAAAGTCCTGTCTTTTATTTTTGCGAATGTGCACGTGTAAAAGTTGTGTGTGCGTGTACGTGCCTAGTCCGGCATGCATGCATGCATGTGCATGCTGTTGAAGGTTTTTTTTGACGTGATGCGGTTGAAGGTTTTTTTTGATGTGATGCGGTTGAAGGTTTGAAGCAGCTACGATGCGTTATAAAAAAGAAAAACAGGAAGGATAAAAGAGGGTAAGCACGCACGTACGTACGTATGAGGTGTACGTGCACTCCCTCAAATCAAATCAATCGAAGAAAAAGAAAAAGGTGCACGTGCGGCTGGGCGGAAGAGGGAAGACCCGGCCGGACTTGTTTTGATTCGCTTGGATTGGACGCGCCTGTAGTTGGAGAGGGTTTCTTTCGATCGCTTCTTTTGATTGTTTCGGTTGGATTGGATTTGAGGCGCTGGTAGTACGTGCAGACTGCCCTCGTTTCGTTGTTTCGTTTTCCATGCATTGATTCCATCGACGCCATAAAGCCAGCCGCGCGGGACTAGACTACACCGGTTGATCTAAGAGAGCTCACTTGGCATACATGAACTACTACAAAATATCAAAGCGGTATGACAAGGTCACGGCCGAAGACGTAACGCTCCGACTTGTGCTTAACCATCCGGAGCTGAGCCCACCCAGCCTTTAACAATTTGACGCCCTCGAGAACAGCAAAATTCTCTGTTTTCTCAAGGGCATAGCCATACACATCCTCAATGCTCTCCTCTAGGCAGGTAAGAAAGAACCTGGCAATGCAGACTTGACCGGAGCCGAGCGGCACAATGCTGGCGTCTGTCAGGGTCCAATCTTCTGGCCTGTTCACGTCTGTCCACACTTCCTGCAGCACGGGCGGCCTCAACTCACACGAGGCAGTGAGGTCAGATGTGCAGAGCTGCAAATCGTCGGGTGTGAAGCCAAACCAGAGGTTGTGCTCAGGGATGTACTCGGCGCAACCTCTGAACGGCAGTGCCCAGTTGCCTAGTTTGCTCCACGCGCCACTCGGGATGTCATACGAGTATGTGCTGGCGCCAGATATGGATATCTAGATCTGTGAATCGTCAACCACGGCGTAGGCACTGATTTCAAAGGGCATTGGGGCATCGCGGCAGCTGGATCGATCCACCCCGTCGTCGTCGTCGCCAAAGAAAGGCGATGGCTCGAGGGAATACCAGCACCAGTCTTGGGCATAGCTAGCAGGCAGGCGGGTGTGGAGGAGAGCCTGGAAGCAGTCCCGATCGGGCAGCCGGCCAGGGTTGCCGCTCATGACGCATAGGCTGTCGCCCACGGCAACGGAGATGGGGTAGATAATGGGCTTGCGCATCTTGGGCATCCCAGTGCGGAGCAAGCGCGAGTCGTGGTTGTACAAGAAGCTCCTGCCGATTTGGTCCACGGCGAGGAGGTTTTCCCGGCTGGGGCCGAAAGCCATGAAATTCATCCATGCCTGTTCGCACTTCTGCAGGGCCAGTCGAATGACAAGGACGGCGGAGGCAGCGGGGCGTCCGCTGGCCGTCGATGAACTGCTCGAACCGCTGGCCGTGACCGGGCCGGGCGAAATAAGTTTGCCGGGTTCAAGCAGTGAAGGCTGAAGTGTCTGGGGCCGCCGTTGCAGCTCATGGCCAACAGATTCACAAACCGGCTGCCCATGGCGATGGCGGGCGGACCTCCTGATAATCAGAAGAAAGAACAAGGAACTCGTTGAATGTTTGTGATGATGATTCTCGTTTCTTCTCTTGGTAATATCAAAGAACCATGTCCAATACAGACACGGAGATTATCATCAGAGATTCGCCGAGTACCTGAGGAGTGGGGTTGGGATCCAATTGAACCCGACAATTTCTGGAATGGAGACTATCAGCTCTCAACCACGCAGCCAAGAACAAGATCGATATTTTGTTGGCGAAGAATTGGGGATCCTTGGGGAGGAGCGCTGTTTTATACTGGTGGTGGCGCAAGGAAGACAGAAGAGGGAGGAGATCCGCTGCGATTCCTACCCTAACACCTTCTACCGTGGGTTAAATTCGTATGTAACTTTTCGAGTAGATGATTTTTCATATAAAAAACTTTTTCATCCGAGTTCGTATGCAAAAGTAATGCCCATTTTAAGAAATTCCAAAGAGATTTTGCAAATAAAGTCGAAATTCATATTTGTTAATTTTCCCAACAACTAGACCACATATCACATGAGAAACTTATTTTATTTTATTTTTTTGACATTTCCATCATTTTCTTTTGGTTTTTCTAAAATTGAAAAGGCGGTCCACTAGGGGGGGGGGTAGAGTTTGATGGGCCCTTTAGTACCGGTTTGTGCCATGAACCGGTACTAATGCCTCAAAGCCCATTAGTACCGGTTGGTGGCACCAAGCGGGACTAATGGGCATCGCACCCTTTAGTCCCGGTTCGTGGAACCAACCGGGACTAAAGGGCCCAGGTGAACCGGGACTAATGCTTTAGCCGCACGAACCGGGACCAATGCTCACATTAGTCCCGGTTCGTGACTGAACCGGGACTAATGTGAATATTGCCCTGTGACGAAAGCCCTGTTTTGTAGTAGTGAATGTTAAGTCTAGGAGTTGAACTATGTGAGCTGGGGATACAATAAGTTGATTCGCATGTGCGTAGCTAGCTAGTAACGCATGTGCGTGTGTCACTGGTACTCCCTCCGGTCCTTTTTGCTACGCGTATTAGATTTGTGTTGAGTCAAACATTGCAAAGTTTGACCAAATTTATGTTAAAAAATATCAGCATCTACAATACGAAATATATATAATATAAAGGTACATTTCCAATATTGATTTGGCATTGTGAATATTGAATATTTTTCTATAAGTTTGGTCAAAGCAGTGATACTTCAACTTCGGACAAAACTTGTATGCATACTAAAAAGGACCGGAGGTAGTACGAGGGAGTTAGACGGATAGGAGCACGAACGACGTGCAAAAGTTCTTTTTTTTAACAGGAAGGACGTGCAAAAGTTTTTTTTAAGAGGAACGATGTGCAAAATTGTTGTGCGCGCAGTCGCGTCTAGCTAGGTGAATTGCAAAAGAAAAAAGCACGTACATACGTGTACGTGTAAAAGTCCTGTCTTTTATTTTTGCGAATGTGCACGTGTAAAAGTTGTGTGTGCGTGTACATGCCTAGTCCGGCATGCATGTGCATGCGGTTGAAGGTTTTTTTTTGACGTGATGCGGTTGAAGGTTTTTTTTTGACGTGATGCGGTTGAACGTTTGAAGCAGCTACGATGCGTTATAAAAAAGAAAAACAGGAAGACCCGGCCGGACTTGTTTTGATTCGCTTGGCTTGGACGCGCCTGTAGTTGGAGAGGGTTTCTTTCGATCGCTTCTTTTGATTGTTTCGGTTGGATTGGATTTGAGGCGCTGGTAGTACGTGCAGACTGCCCTCGTTTCGTTGTTTCGTTTTCCATGCATTGATTCCATCGACGCCATAAAGCCAGCCGCGTGGGACTAGACTACACCGGTTGATCTAAGAGAGCTCACTTGGCATAGATGAAGTACTACAAAATATCAAAGCGGTATGACAAGGTCACGGCCGAAGACGTAACGCTCCGACATGTGCTTAACCATCCGGAGCTGAGCCCACCCAGCCTTTAACAATTTGACGCCCTCGAGAACAGCAAAATTCTCTGTTTTCTCAAGGGCATAGCCATACACATCCTCAATGCTCTCCTCTGGGCAGGTAAGAAAGAACCTGGCAACGCAGACTTGACTGGAGCCGAGCGGCGCAATGCTGGCGTTTGTCAGGGTCCAATCTTCTGGCCTGTTCACGTCTGTCCACACATCCTGCAGCACGGGCGGCCTCAACTCACACGAGGCAGTGAGGTCCGATGTGCATAGCTGGAAAACGTCGGGTGTGAAGCCAAACCAGAGGTTGTGCTCAGGGATGTACTCGGCGTGACCTCTGAACGGCAGTGCCCAGTTGCCTAGTTTGCTCCACGCGCCACTCGCGATGTCATACGAGTATGTGCCGGCGCCAGATGTGGATATCCAGATCTGTGAATCGTCAACCACGGCGTAGGCACTGATTTCAAAGGGCATTGGGGCATCGCGGCAGCTGGATCGATCCACCCCGTCGTCGTCGGCGGCAAAGAAAGGCGGTGGCTGGAGGGAATACCAGCACCAGTCTTGGGCGTAGCTAGCAGGCAGGCGGGTGTGGAGGAGAGCCTGGAAGCAGTCCCGATTGGGCAGCCGGCCAGGGTTGCCGCTCATGACGTATAGGCTGTCGCCCACGGCAACGGAGATGGGGTCGATAATGGGCTTGCGCATCTTGGGCATCCCAGTGCGGAGCAAGCGCGAGTCGTGGTTGTACAAGAAGCTCCTGCCGATTTGGTCCACGGCGAGGAGGTTTTCCCGACCGGGGCCGAAAGCCATGAAATTCATCCACGCCTGTTCGCCCTTCATGCAGGGCCTGTCGAATGACAGGGACGGCAGAGGCAGCGAGGCGTCCGCTGGCCGTCGATGAACTGCTCGAACCGCTGGCCGTGACCGGGCTGGGCGAAATAAGTTTGCCGGGTTCAAGCAGTGAAGGCTGAAGTGTCTGGGGCTGCCGTTGCAGCTCATGCCAACAGATTCACAAACCGGCTGCCCATGGCAATGGCAGGCGGACCTCCTGATAATCAGAAGAAAGAACAAGGAACTCGTTGAATGTTTGTGATGATGATTCTCGTTTCTTCTCTTCGTAATATCAAAGAACCATGTACAGTACAGACACGAATATTATCATCAGAGATTCGCCGAGTACTTGAGGAGTGGGGTTGGGATCCAATTGAACCCGACAATTTCTGGAATGGAGACTATCAGCTCTCAACCACGCAGCCAAGAACAAGATCAATATTTTGTTGGCGAAAAATTGGGGATGCTTGGGGAGGAGCGCTGTTTTATACTGGTGGCGGCGCAAGGAAGACCGAAGAGGGAGGAGATCCAGTGCGATTCCTACCCAAACGCCTTCTCCCGTGGGTTAAATTCGTAAGTAACTTTTCGAGTAGATGATTTTTCATATAAAAAACTTTTTCATCCGAGTTCGTATGCAAAAGTTATGCCCATTTTAAGAAATTCAAAAGAGATTTTGCAAATAAAGTCGAAATTCATATTTGTTAATTTTCCCAACAACTAGACCACATATCACATGGGAAACTTATTTTATTTTATTTTTTGACATTTCCATCATTTTCTTTTGTTTTTTCTAGAACTGAAAAGGCGGTCCACCCCGGGGGGGGGGGGGGGGTAGAGTTTGATGGGCCCTTTAGTACCGGTTCGTGCCATGAACCGGTACTAATGCCTCAAAGTCCATTAGTATCGGTTGGTGGCACCAACCGGGACTAAAGGACTAACCTTTAGTCCCGGTTGGTGCCACCAACCGGTACTAATGGGCAGCGCACCCTTTAGTCCCGGTTCGTGGCACCAACCGGGACTAAAGGGCCCAGGTGAACCGGGACTAATGCCTTAGCCGCACGAACCGGGACCAATGCTCACATTAGTCCCGGTTCGTGACTGAACCGGGACTAATGTGAATATTGCCCTATGACGAAAGCCCTGTTTTGTACTAGTGAATGTTAAGTCTAGGAGTTGAACTATGTGAGCTGGGGATACAATAAGTTGATTCGCATGTGCGTAGCTAGCTAGTGACGCATGTGCGTGTGTCACTGGTACTCCCTCTGGTCCTTTTTGCTACGCGTATTAGATTTGTGTTGAGTCAAACATTGCAAAGTTTGACCAAATTTATGTCAAAAAATATCAGCATCTACAATACGAAAAAATATATATAATATAAAGGTACATTTCCAATATTGATTTGGCATTGTGAATATTGAATTTTTTTCTATAAGTTTGGTGAAAGCAGAGAAACTTCAACTTCGCACAAAACTTGTATGCATACTAAAAAGGACCAGAGGTAGTATGAGGGAGATAGACGGATAGGAGCACGAACGACGTGCAAAAGTTCTTTTTTTTAACAGGACGTGCAAAAGTTTTTTTTAACAGGAACGATGTGCAAAAGTGTTGTGCGCGCAGTCGCGTCTAGCTAGGTGAATTGCAAAAGAAAAAAGCACGTACATATGTGTACGTGTAAAAGTCCTGTCTTTTATTTTTGCGAATGTGCACGTGTAAAAGTTGTGTGTGCGTGTACGTGCCTAGTCCGGCATGCATGCATGCATGTGCATGCGGTTGAAGTTTTTTTTGACGTGATGCGGTTGAAAGTTTTTTTTTTGACGTGATGCGGTTGAAGGTTTGAAGCAGCTACGATGCGTTATAAAAAAGAAAAACAGGAAGAATAAAAGAGGGTAAGCACGCACGTACGTACGTATGAGGTGTACGTGCACTCCCTCAAATCAAATCAATCGAAGAAAAAGAAAAAGGTGCACGTGCGGCTGGGCGGAAGAGGGAAGACCCGGCCTGACTTGTTTTGATTCGCTTGGCTTGGACGCGCCTGTAGTTGGAGAGGGTTTCTTTCGATCGCTTCTTTTGATTGTTTCGGTTGGATTGGATTTGAGGCGCTGTTAGTACGTGCAGACTGCCCTCGTTTCGTTGTTTCGTTTTCCATGCATTGATTACATCGACGCCATAAAGCCAGCCGCGCGGGACTAGACTACATCGGTTGATCTAAGAGAGCTCACTTGGCATAGATGAAGTACTACAAAATATCAAAGCGGTATGACAAGGTCACGGCCGAAGACGTATGCATTGATTCCATCGACGCCATAAAGCCAGCCGCGCGGGACTAGACTACACCGGTTGATCTAAGAGAGCTCACTTGGCATAGATGAAGTACTACAAAATATCAAGGCGGTATGACAAGGTCACGGCCGAAGACGTAACGCTCCGACTTGTGCTTAACCATCCGGAGCAGAGCCCACCCAGCCTTTAACAATTTGACGCCCTCGAGAACAACAAAATTCTCTGTTTTCTCAAGGGCATAGCCATACACATCCTCAATGCTCTCCTCTGGGCAGGTAAGAAAGAACCTGGCAATGCAGACTTGACCGGAGCCGAGCGGCACAATGCTGGCGTCTGTCAGGGTCCAATCTTCTGGCCTGTTCACGTCTGTCCACACATCCTGCAGCACGGGCGGCCTCAACTCACACGAGGCAGTGAGGTCCGATGTGCAGAGCTGCAAATCGTCGGGTGTGAAGCCAAACCAGAGGTTGTGCTCAGTGATGTACTCGGCGTGACCTCTGAACGGCAGTGCCCAGTTGCCTAGTTTGCTCCACGCGCCACTTGCGATGTCATACGAGTATGTGCCGGCGCCAGATGTGGATACCCAGATCTGTGAATCGTCAACCACGTCGTAGGCACTGATTTCAAAGGGCATTGGGCCATCGTGGCAGCTGGATCGATCCACCCCGTCATCGTCGTCGGCAAAGAAAGGCGGTGGCTGGAGGGAATACCAGCACCAGTCTTGGGCGTAGCTAGCAGGCAGGCGGGTGTGGAGGAGAGCCTGGAAGCAGTCCCGATCGGGCAGCCGGCCAGGGTTGCCGCTCATGACGTATAGGCTGTCGCCCACGGCAACGGAGATGGGGTCGATAATGGGCGTGCGCATCTTGGGCATCCTAGTGCGGAGGAAGCGCGAGTCGTGGTTGTACAAGAAGCTCCTGCCGATTTGGTCCACGGCGAGGAGGTTTTCCCGGCCGGGGCCGAAAGCCATGAAATTCATCCACGCCTGTTCGCCCTTCCTGCAGGGCCAGTCGAATGACAGGGACGGCGGAGGCAGCGGGGCGTCCGCTGGCCGTCGATGAACTGCTCGAACCGCTGGCCGCGACCGGGCTGGGCGAAATAAGTTTGCCGGGTTCAAGCAGTGAAGGCTGAAGTGTCTGGGGCCGCCGTTGCAGCTCATGGCCAACAGATTCACAAACCGGCTGCCCATGGCGATGGCGGGCGGACCTCCTAATAATCAGAAGAAAGAACAAGGAACTCATTGAATGTTTGTGATGATGATTCTCGTTTCTTCTCTTGGTAATATCAAAGAACCATGTACAGTACAGACACAGAGATTATCATCAGAGATTCGCCGAGTACCTGTGGAGTGGGGTTGGGATACAATTGAACCCGACAATTTCTGGAATGGAGACTATCAACTCTCAACCACGCAGCCAAGAACAAGATCGATATTTTGTAGGCGAAGAATTGGGGATGCTTGGGGAGGAGCGCTGTTTTATACTGGTGGCGGCGCAAGGAAGACTGAAGAGGGAGGAGATCCGGTGCGATTCCTACCCTAACGCCTTCTACCGTGGGTTAAATTCGTATGTAACTTTTCGAGTAGATGATTTTTCATATAAAAAACTTTTTCATCCGAGTTCGTATGCAAAATTTATGCCCATTTTAATAAATTTCAGAGAGATTTTGCAAATAAAGTCGAAATTCATATTTGTTAATTTTCCCAACAACTAGACCACATATCACATGGGAAACTTATTTTATTTTATTTTTTTGACATTTCCATCATTTTCTTTTGTTTTTTCTAAAACTGAAAAGGCGGTCCACGGGGGGGGGGGGGGGGGGGGTAGAGTTTGATGGGCCCTTTAGTACCGGTTCGTGCCATGAACCGGTACTAATGCCTCAAATCCCATTAGTACCGGTTGGTGGCACCAACCGAGAGTAAAGGACTAACCTTTAGTCCCGGTTGGTGCCACCAACCGGTACTAATGGGCATCGCACCCTTTAGTCCCGGTTCGTGGCACCAACCGGGACTAAAGGGCCCAGGTGAACCGGGACTAATGCCTTAGCCGCACGAACCGGGACCAATGCTCACATTAGTCCCGGTTCGTGACTGAACCGGGACTAATGTGAATATTGCCCTGTGACGAAAGCCCTGTTTTGTACTAGTGAATGTTAAGTCTAGGAGTTGAACTATGTGAGCTGCTGATACAATAAGTTGATTCGCATGTGCGTAGCTAGCTAGTGACGTATGTGCGTGTGTCACTAATACTCCCTCGGTCCTTTTTGCTTCGCGTATTAGATTTGTGTTGAGTCAAACATTGCAAAGTTTGACCAAATTTATGTTAAAAAATATCAGCATCTACAATACGAAAAATATATATATATAAAATATAAATGTACATTTCCAAAACTGATTTGGCATTGTGAATATTGATTTTTTTCTATAAGTTTGGTCAAAGCAAAGATACTTCAACTTTGGACAAAACTTGTATGCATACTAAAAAGGACCGGATGTACTACGAGGGAGATAGACGGATAGGAGCACGAACGACGTGGAAAAGTTCTTTTTTTTAACAGAAGGACGTGCAAGAGTTTTTTTAACAGGAACGATGTGCAAAAGTGTTGTGCGCGCAGTCGCGTCTAGCTAGGTGAATTGCAAAAGAAAAAAGCACGTACATGCGTGTACGTGTAAAAGTCCTGTCTTTTATTTTTGCGAATGTGCACGTGTAAAAGTTGTGTGTGCGTGTACGTGCCTAGTCCGGCATGGATGCATGCATGTCCATGCGGTTGAAAGTTTTTTTTTTTGACGTGATGCGGTTGAAGGTTTGAAGCAGCTACGATGCGTTATAAAAAAGAAAAACAGGAAGAATAAAAGAGGGTAAGCACGCACGTACGTACATATGAGGTGTACGTGCACTCCCTCAAATCAAATCAATCGAACAAAAAGAAAAAGGTGCACCTGCGGCTGGGCGGAAGAGGGAAGACCGGGCCGGACTTGTTTTGATTCGCTTGGCTTGGACGCGCCTGTAGTTGGAGAGGGTTTCTTTCGATCGCTTCTTTTGATTGTTTTGGTTGGATTGGATTTGAGGCGCTGGTAGTACGTGCAGACTGCCCTCGTTTCGTTGTTTCGTTTTCCATGCATTGATTCCATCGACGCCATAAAGCCAACCGCGCGGGACTAGACTACACCGGTTGATCTAAGAGAGCTCACTTGGCATAGGTGAAGTACTACAAAATATCAAAGCGGTATGACAAGGTCACGGCCGAAGACGTAACGCTCCGACTTGTGCTTAACCATCCGGAGCTGAGCCCACTCAGCCTTTAACAATTTGACGCCCGCGAGAACAGCAAAATTCTCTGTTTTCTCAAGGGCATAGCCATACACATCCTCAATGCTCTCCTCTGGGCAGGTAAGAAAGAACCTGGCAACGCAGACTTGACCGGAGCCGAGCAGCACAATGCTGGCGTCTGTCAGGGTCCAATCTTCTGGCCTGTTCACGTCTGTCCACACATCCTGCAGCACGGGCGGCCTCAACTCACACGAGGCAGTGAGGTCCGATGTGCAGAGCTGCAAATCGTCGGGTGTGAAGCCAAACCAGAGGTTGTGCTCAGGGATGTACTCGACACGACCTTTGAACGGCAGTGCCCAGTTGCGTAGTTTGCTCCACGCGCCACTCGCGATGTCATACGAGTATGTGCCGGCGCCAGATGTGGATATCCAGATCTGTGAATCGTCAACCACGGCGTAGGCACTGATTTCAAAGGGCATTGGGGCATCGCGGCAGCTGGATCGATCCACCCCGTCGTCGTCGGCGGCAAAGAAAGGCGGTGGCTGGAGGGAATACCAGCACCAGTCTTGGGCGTAGCTAGCAAGCAGGCGGGTGTGGAGGAGAGCCTGGAAGCAGTCCCGATCGGGCAGCCGGCCAGGGTTGCTGCTCATGACGTATAGGCTGTCGCCCACGGCAACGGAGATGGGGTCGTTAATGGGCTTGCGCATCTTGGGCATCCCAGTGCGGAGCAAGCGCGAGCCGTGGTTGTACAAGAAGCTCCTGCCGATTTGGTCCACGGCGAGGAGGTTTTCCCGGCCGGGGCCGAAAGCCATGAAATTCATCCACGCTTGTTCGCCTTTCGTGCAGGGCCAGTCGAATGACAGGGACGGCGGAGGCAGCCGGGCGTCCGCTGGCCATCCATGAACTGCTCGAACCGCTGGCCGTGACCGGGCTAGGCGAAATAAGTTTGCCGGGTTCAAGCAGTGAAGGCTGAAGTGTCTGGGGCCGCCGTTGCAGCTCATGGCCAACAGATTCACAAACCGGCTGCCCATGGCGATGGCGGGCGGACCTCCTGATAATCAGAAGAAAGAACAGGTAACTCGTTGAATGTTTGTGATGATGATTCTCGTTTCTTCTCTTGGTAATATCAAAGAACCATGTACAGTACAGACACGGAGATTATCATCAGAGATTCGCCGAGTACCTGAGGAGTGGGGTTGGGATCCAATTGAACCCGACAATTTCTGGAATGGAGACTATCAGCTCTCAACCACGCAGCCAAGAACAAGATCGATATTTTGTTGGCGAAGAATTGGGGATGTTTGTGGAGGAGCGCTGTTTTATACTGGTGGCGGCGCAAGGAAGACTGAAGAGGGAGTAGATCCGGTGCGATTCCTACCCTAACGCCTTCTATCGTGGGTTAAATTCGGATGTAACTTTTCGAGTCGATGATTTTTCATATAAAAAACTTTTTCATCCGAGTTCGTATGCAAAAGTTATGCCCATTTTAAGAAATTCCAGAGAGATTTTGCAAATAAAGTCGAAATTCATATTTGTTAATTTTCCCAACAACTAGACCACATATCACATGGGAAACTTATTTTATTTTATTTTTTTGACATTTCCATCATTTTCTTTTGTTTTTTCTAAAATTGAAGAGGCGGTCCACGGGGGGGGGGGGGGGGTAGAGTTTGATGGGCCCTTTAGTACCGGTTCGTGCCATGAACCGGTACTAATGCCTCAAAGCCCATTAGTACCGGTTGGTGGCACCAACCGGGACTAAAGGACTAACCTTTAGTTCCGGTTGGTGGCACCAACCGGGACTAAAGGACTAACCTTTAGTGCCGGTTGGTGCCACCAACCGGTACTAATGGGCATCACACCCTTCAGTCCCGGTTCGTGGCACCAACCGGGACTAAAGGGCCCAGGTGAACCGGGACTAATGCCTTAGCCGCACGAACCGGGACCAATGCTCACATTAGTCTCGGTTCGTGACTGAACCGGGACTAATGTGAATATTGCCCTGTGACGAAAGCCCTGTTTTGTACTAGTGAATGTTAAGTCTAGGAGTTGAACTATGTGAGCTGGGGATACAATAAGTTGATTCGCATGTGCGTAGCTAGCTAGTGACGCATGTGCGTGTGTCACTGGTACTCCCTCCGGTCCTTTTTGCTACGCGTATTAGATTTGAGTTGAGTCAAACATTGCAAAGTTTGACCAAATTTATGTTAAAAAATATCAGCATCTACAATACGAAATATATATATATATATATATATATATATATATATAATATAAAGGTACATTTCCAATATAGATTTGGCATTGTGAATATTGAATTTTTAAGTTTGGTCAAAGCAGAGATACTTCAACTTCGGACCAAACTTGTATGCATACTAAAAAGGACCGGAGGTAGTACGAGGGAGATAGACGGATAGGAGCACGAACGACGTGCAAAAGTTCTTTTTTTAACAGGAAGGACGTGCAAAAGTTTTTTTTAACAGGAACGATGTGCAAGTGTTGTGCGCGCAGTCACGTCTAGCTAGGTGAATTGCAAAATAAAAAAGCACGTACATACGTGTATGTGTAAAAGTCCTGTCTTTTATTTTTGCGAATGTGCACGTGTAAAAGTTGTGTGTGCGTGTACGTGCTTAGTCCGGCATGCATGCATGCATGTGCATGCGGTTGAAGGTTTTTTTTGACGTCATGCGGTTGAAGGTTTTTTTTTGACGTGATGCGGTTGAAGGTTTGAAACAGCTACGATGCGTTGTAAAAAAGAAAAACAGGAAGAATAAAAGAGGGTAAGCACGCACGTACGTACATATGAGGTGTACGTGCACTCCCTCAAATCAAATCAATCGAAGAAAAAGAAAAAGGTGCACGTGCGGCTGGGCGGAAGAGGGAAGACCCGGCCGGACTTGTTTTGATTCGCTTGGCTTGGACGCGCCTGTAGTTGGAGAGGGTTTCTTTCGATCGCTTCTTTTGATTGTTTCGGTTGGATTGGATTTGAGGCGCTGGTAGTACGTGCAGACTGCCCTCGTTTCGTTGTTTCGTTTTCCATGCATTGATTCCATCGACGCCATAAAGGCAGCCGCGCGGGACTAGACTACACCGGTTGATCTAAGAGAGCTCTCTTGGCATAGATGAAGTACTACAAAATATCAAAGCGGTATGACAAGGTCACGGCCGAAGACGTAACGCTCCGACTTGTGCTTAACCATCCGGAGCTGAGCCCACCCAGCCTTTAATAATTTGACGCCCTCGAGAACAGCAAAATTCTCTGTTTTCTCAAGGACATAGCCATACACATCCTCAATGCTCTCCTCTGGGCAGGTAAGAAAGAACCTGGCAACGCAGACTTGACCGGAGCCGAGCGGCACAATGCTGGCGTCTGTCAGGGTCCAATCTTCTGGCCTGTTCACGTCTATCCATACATCCTGCAGCACGGGCGGCGTCAACTCACACGAGGCAGTGAGGTCCGATGTGCAGAGCTGCAAATCGTCGGGTGTGAAGCCAAACCAGAGGTTGTGCTCAGGGATGTACTCGGCGCGACCTCTGAACGGCAGTGCCCAGTTGCCTAGTTTGCTCCACGCGCCACTCGCGATGTCATACGAGTATGTGCCGGTGCCAGATGTGGATATCCAGATCTGTGAATCGTCAAGCACGGTGTAGGCACTGATTTCAAAGGGCATTGGGGCATCGCGGCAGCTGGATCGATCCTCCCCGTCGTCGTCGTCGGTAAAGAAAATCGGTGGCTGGAGGGAATACCAGCACCAGTCTTGGGCGTAGCTAGCAGGCAGGCGGGTGTGGAGGAGAGCCTGGAAGCAGTCCCGATCGGGCAGCCGGCCAGGGTTGCCGCTCATGACGTACAGGTTGTCGCCCACGGCAACGGAGATGGGGTCGATAATGGGCTTGCACATCTTGGGCATCCCAGTGCGGAGCAAGCGCGAGTCATGGTTGTACAAGAAGCTCTTGCCGATTTGGTCCACGGCGAGGAGGTTTTCCCGGCCGGGGCCGAAAGCAATGAAATTCATCCACGCCTGTTCGCCCTTCCTGCAGGGCCAGTCGAATGACAGGGACGGCGGAGGCAGCGGGGCGTCCGCTGGCCGTCGATGAACTACTCGAACCGCTGGCCGTGACCGGGCTGGGTGAAATAAGTTTGCCGGGTTCAAGCAGTGAAGGCTGAAGTGTCTGGGGCCACCGTTGCAGCTCATGGCCAACAGATTCACAAACCGGCTGCCCATGGCGATGGCGGGCGGACCTCCTGATAATAAGAAGAAAGAACAAGGATCTCGTTGAATGTTTGTGATGATGATTCTCGTTTCTTCTCTTGGTAATATCAAAGAACCATGTACAGTACAGACACGGAGATTATCATCAGAGATTCGCCGAGTACCTGAAGAGTGGGGTTGGGATCCAATTGAACCCGACAATTTCTGGAATGGAGACTATCAGCTCTCAACCACGTAGCCAAGAACAAGATCAATATTTTGTTGGCGAAGAATTGGGGATGCTTGGGGAGGAGCGCTGTTTTATACTGCTGGCGGCGCAAGGAAGACTGAAGAGGGAGGAGATCCGGTGGGATTCCTACCGTAACGCCTTCTACCGTGGGTTAAATTCGTATGTAACTTTTCGAGTAGATGATTTTTCATATAAAAAACTTTTTCATCCGAGTTCGTATGCAAAAGTTATGCCCATTTTAAGAAATTCCAAAGAGATTTGGCAAATAAAGTCGAAATTCATATTTGTTAATTTTCCCAACAACTAGACCACATATCACATGGGAAACTTATTTTATTTTATTTTTTTGACATTTCCATCATTTTCTTTTGTTTTTTCTAAAACTGAAAAGGCGGTCCACGTGGGGGGGGGGGGGTAGAGTTTGATGGGCCCTTTAGTACCGGTTCGTGCCATGAACCGGTACTAATGCCTCAAAGCCCATTAGTACCGGTTGGTGGCACCAACCGGGACTAAAGGACTAACCTTTAGTGCCGGTTGGTGCCACCAACCGGTACTAATGGGCATCACACCCTTCAGTCCCGGTTCGTGGCACCAACCGGGACTAAAGGGCCCAGGTGAACCGGGACTAATGCCTTAGCCGCACGAACCGGGACCAATGCTCACATTAGTCCCGGTTCGTGACTGAACCGGGACTAATGTGAATATTGCCCTGTGACGAAAGCCCTGTTTTGTACTAGTGAATGTTAAGTCTAGGAGTTGAACTATGTGAGCTGGGGATACAATAAGTTGATTCGCATGTGCGTAGCTAGCTAGTGACGCATGTGCGTGTGTCACTGGTACTCCCTCCGGTCCTTTTTGCTACGCGTATTAGATTTTTGTTGAGTCAAACATTGCAAAGTTTGACCAAATTTATGTAAAAAAATATCAGCATCTACAATACGAAAAAATATATATATAATATAAAGGTACATTTCCAATATTGATTTGGCATTGTGAATATTGAATTTTTTTCTATAAGTTTGGTCAAAGCAGAGATATTTCAACTTCGGACAAAACTTGTATGCATACTAAAAAGGACCGGAGGTAGTACGAGGGAGATAGACGGATAGGAGCACGAACGACGTGCAAAAGTTCTTTTTTTAACAGGAAGGACGTGCAAAAGTTTTTTTTAACAGGAACGATGTGCAAGTGTTGTGCGCGCAGTCACGTCTAGCTAGGTGAATTGCAAAATAAAAAAGCACGTACATACGTGTATGTGTAAAAGTCCTGTCTTTTATTTTTGCGAATGTGCACGTGTAAAAGTTGTGTGTGCGTGTACGTGCTTAGTCCGGCATGCATGCATGCATGTGCATGCGGTTGAAGGTTTTTTTTGACGTCATGCGGTTGAAGGTTTTTTTTTGACGTGATGCGGTTGAAGGTTTGAAGCAGCTACGATGCGTTATAAAAAAGAAAATCAGGAAGAATAAAAGAGGGTAAGCACGCACGTACGTACATATGAGGTGTACGTGCACTCCCTCAAATCAAATCAATCGAAGAAAAAGAAAAAGGTGCACGTGCGGCTGGGCGGAAGAGGGAAGACCCGGCCGGACTTGTTTTGATTCGCTTGGCTTGGACGCGCCTGTAGTTGGAGAGGGTTTCTTTCGATCGCTTCTTTTGATTGTTTCGGTTGGATTGGATTTGAGGCGCTGGTAGTACGTGCAGACTGCCCTTGTTTCGTTGTTTCGTTTTCCATGCATTGATTCCATCGACGCCATAAAGGCAGCCGCGCGGGACTAGACTACACCGGTTGATCTAAGAGAGCTCTCTTGGCATAGATGAAGTACTACAAAATATCAAAGCGGTATGACAAGGTCACGGCCGAAGACGTAACGCTCCGACTTGTGCTTAACCATCCGGAGCTGAGCCCACCCAGCCTTTAATAATTTGACGCCCTCGAGAACAGCAAAATTCTCTGTTTTCTCAAGGACATAGCCATACACATCCTCAATGCTCTCCTCTGGGCAGGTAAGAAAGAACCTGGCAACGCAGACTTGACCGGAGCCGAGCGGCACAATGCTGGCGTCTGTCAGGGTCCAATCTTCTGGCCTGTTCACGTCTATCCATACATCCTGCAGCACGGGCGGCGTCAACTCACACGAGGCAGTGAGGTCCGATGTGCAGAGCTGCAAATCGTCGGGTGTGAAGCCAAACCAGAGGTTGTGCTCAGGGATGTACTCGGCGCGACCTCTGAACGGCAGTGCCCAGTTGCCTAGTTTGCTCCACGCGCCACTCGCGATGTCATACGAGTATGTGCCGGTGCCAGATGTGGATATCCAGATCTGTGAATCGTCAAGCACGGTGTAGGCACTGATTTCAAAGGGCATTGGGGCATCGCGGCAGCTGGATCGATCCACCCCGTCGTCGTCGTCGGTAAAGAAAATCGGTGGCTGGAGGGAATACCAGCACCAGTCTTGGGCGTAGCTAGCAGGCAGGCGGGTGTGGAGGAGAGCCTGGAAGCAGTCCCGATCGGGCAGCCGGCCAGGGTTGCCGCTCATGACGTATAGGTTGTCGCCCACGGCAACGGAGATGGGGTCGATAATGGGCTTGCACATCTTGGGCATCCCAGTGCGGAGCAAGCGCGAGTCATGGTTGTACAAGAAGCTCTTGCCGATTTGGTCCACGGCGAGGAGGTTTTCCCGGCCGGGGCCGAAAGCCATGAAATTCATCCACGCCTGTTCGCCCTTCCTGCAGGGCCAGTCGAATGACAGGGACGGCGGAGGCAGCGGGGCGTCCGCTGGCCGTCGATGAACTACTCGAACCGCTGGCCGTGACCGGGCTGGGTGAAATAAGTTTGCCGGGTTCAAGCAGTGAAGGCTGAAGTGTCTGGGGCCACCGTTGCAGCTCATGGCCAACAGATTCACAAACCGGCTGCCCATGGCGATGGCGGGCGGACCTCCTGATAATAAGAAGAAAGAACAAGGATCTCGTTGAATGTTTGTGATGATGATTCTCGTTTCTTCTCTTGGTAATATCAAAGAACCATGTACAGTACAGACACGGAGATTATCATCAGAGATTCGCCGAGTACCTGAAGAGTGGGGTTGGGATCCAATTGAACCCGACAATTTCTGGAATGGAGACTATCAGCTCTCAACCACGTAGCCAAGAACAAGATCAATATTTTGTTGGCGAAGAATTGGGGATGCTTGGGGAGGAGCGCTGTTTTATACTGCTGGCGGCGCAAGGAAGACTGAAGAGGGAGGAGATCCGGTGGGATTCCTACCGTAACGCCTTCTACCGTGGGTTAAATTCGTATGTAACTTTTCGAGTAGATGATTTTTCATATAAAAAACTTTTTCATCCGAGTTCGTATGCAAAAGTTATGCCCATTTTAAGAAATTCCAAAGAGATTTTGCAAATAAAGTCGAAATTCATATTTGTTAATTTTCCCAACAACTAGACCACATATCACATGGGAAACTTATTTTATTTTATTTTTTTGACATTTCCATCATTTTCTTTTCTTTTTTCTAAAACTGAAAAGGCGGTCCACGTGGGGGGGGGGGGTAGAGTTTGATGGGCCCTTTAGTACCGGTTCGTGCCATGAACCGGTACTAATGCCTCAAAGCCCATTAGTACCGGTTGGTGGCACCAACCGGGACTAAAGGACTAACCTTTAGTGCCGGTTGGTGCCACCAACCGGTACTAATGGGCATCACACCCTTCAGTCCCGGTTCGTGGCACCAACCGGGACTAAAGGGCCCAGGTGAACCGGGACTAATGCCTTAGCCGCACGAACCGGGACCAATGCTCACATTAGTCCCGGTTCGTGACTGAACCGGGACTAATGTGAATATTGCCCTGTGACGAAAGCCCTGTTTTGTACTAGTGAATGTTAAGTCTAGGAGTTGAACTATGTGAGCTGGGGATACAATAAGTTGATTCGCATGTGCGTAGCTAGCTAGTGACGCATGTGCGTGTGTCACTGGTACTCCCTCCGGTCCTTTTTGCTACGCGTATTAGATTTTTGTTGAGTCAAACATTGCAAAGTTTGACCAAATTTATGTAAAAAAATATCAGCATCTACAATACGAAAAAATATATATATAATATAAAGGTACATTTCCAATATTGATTTGGCATTGTGAATATTGAATTTTTTTCTATAAGTTTGGTCAAAGCAGAGATATTTCAACTTCGGACAAAACTTGTATGCATACTAAAAAGGACCGGAGGTAGTACGAGGGAGATAGACGGATAGGAGCACGAACGACGTGCAAAAGTTCTTTTTTTAACAGGAAGGACGTGCAAAAGTTTTTTTTAACAGGAACGATGTGCAAGTGTTGTGCGCGCAGTCACGTCTAGCTAGGTGAATTGCAAAATAAAAAAGCACGTACATACGTGTATGTGTAAAAGTCCTGTGTTTTATTTTTGCGAATGTGCACGTGTAAAAGTTGTGTGTGCGTGTACGTGCCTAGTCCGGCATGCATGCATGCATGTGCATGCGGTTGAATTTTTTTTTTGACGTGATGCGGTTGAAGGGTTTTTTTTGACGTGATGCGGTTGAAGGTTCGAAGCAGCTACGATGCGTTATAAAAAATAAAAATAGGAAGAATAAAAGAGGCTAAGCACGCACGTACGTACGTATGAGGTGTACGTGCACTCCCTCAAATCAAATCAATCTAAGAAAAAGAAAAAGGTGCACGTGCGGCTGGGCGGAAGAGGGAAGACCGGCTGGACTTGTTTTGTTTCGCTTGGCTTGGACGCGCCTGTAGTTGGAGAGGGTTTCTTTCGATCGCTTCTTTTGATTGTTTCGGTTGGATTGGATTTGAGGCGCTGGTAGTACGTGCAGACTGCCCTCGTTTCGTTGTTTCGTTTTCCATGCATTGATTCCATCGACGCCATAAAGGCAGCCGCGCGGGACTAGACTACACCGGTTGATCTAAGAGAGCTCACTTGGCATAGATGAAGTACTACAAAATATCAAAGCGGTATGACAAGGTCACGGCCGAAGACGTAACGCTCCGACTTGTGCTTAACCATCCGGAGCTGAGCCCACCCAGCCTTTAACAATTTGACGCCCTCGAGAACAGCAAAATTCTCTGTTTTCTCAAGGGCATAGCCATACACATCCTCAATGCTCTCCTCTGGGCAGGTAAGAAAGAACCTGGCAACGCAGACTTGACTGGAGCCGAGCGGCACAATGCTGGCGTCTGTCAGGGTCCAATCTTCTGGCCTGTTCACGTCTGTCCACACATCCTGCAGCACGGGCGGCCTCAACTCACACGAGGCAGTGAGGTCCGATGTGCAGAGCTGCAAATCGTCGGGTGTGAAGCCAAACCAGAGGTTGTGCTCGGGGATGTACTCGGCGCGACCTTTGAACGGCAGTGCCCAGTTGCCTAGTTTGCTCCACGCGCCACTCGTGATGTCATACGAGTATGTGCCGGCGCCAGATCTGGATATCCAGATCTGTGAATCGTCAACCACGGCGTAGGCACTGATTTCAAAGGGCATTGGGGCATCGCGGCGGCTGGATCGATCCACCACGTCGTCGTCGTCGGCAAAGAAAGGCGGTGGCTGGAGGGAATACCAGCACCAGTCTTGGGCGTAGCTAGCAGGCAGGCGGGTGTGGAGGAGAGCCTGGAAGCAGTCCCGATCGGGCAGCCGGCCAGGGTTGCCGCTCATGACGTATAGGCTGTCGCCCACGGCAACGGAGATGGGGTCGATAATGGGCTTGCGCATCTTAGGCATCCTAGTGCGGAGCAAGCGCGAGTCGTGGTTGTACAAGAAGCTCCTGCCGATTTGGTCCACGGCGAGGAGGTTTTCCCGGCCGGGGCCGAAAGCCATGAAATTCATCCACGCCTGTTCGCCCTTCCTGCAGGGCCAGTCAAATGACAGGGACGGCGGAGGCAGCGGGGCGTCCGCTGGCCGTCGATGAACTGCTCGAACCGCTGGCCGTGACCGGGCTGGGCGAAATAAGTTTGCCGGGTTCAAGCAGTGAAGGCTGAAGTGTCTGGGGCCACCGTTGCAGCTCATGGCCAACAGATTCACAAACCGGCTGCCCGTGGCGATGGCGGGCGGACCTCCTGATAATCAGCAGAAAGAACAAGGAACTCGTTGAATGTTTGTGATGATGATTCTCGTTTCTTCTCTTGGTAATATCAAAGAACCATGTACAGTACAGACACGGAGATTATCATCAAAGATTCGCCGAGTACCTGAGGAGTGGGGTTGGGATCCAATTGAACCCGACAATTTCTGGAATGGAGACTATCAGCTCTCAACCACGCAGCCAAGAACAAGATCGATATTTTGTTGGCGAAGAATTGGGGATGCTTGGGGAGGAGCGCTGTTTTATACTGGTGGCGGCGCAAGGAAGACTAAAGAGGGAGGAGATCCGGTGCGATTCCTACCCTAACGCCTTCTACCATGGGTTAAATTCGTATGTAACTTTTCGAGTATATGATTTTTCATATAAAAAACTTTTTCATCCGAGTTCGTATGCAAAAGTTATACCCATTTTAAGAAATTACAGAGAGATTTTGCAAATAAACTCGAAATTCATATTTGTTAATTTTCCCAACAACTAGACCACATATCACATGGGAAACTTATTTTATTTTATTTTTTTGACATTTATATCATTTTCTTTTGTTTTTTCTAAAACTGAAAAGGCGGTCCACGTGGGGGGGGGGTAGAGTTTGATGGGCCCTTTAGTACTGGTTCGTGCCATGAACCGGTACTAATGCCTCAAAGCCCATTAGTACCGGTTGGTGGCCCCAACCGGGACTAAAGGACTAACCTTTAGTCCCGGTTGGTGCCACCAACCGGTACTAATGGGCATCGCACCCTTTAGTCCCGGTTCGTGGCACCAACCAGGACTAAAGGGCCCTGGTGAACCGGGACTAATGCCTCAGCCGCACGAACGGGGACCAATGCTCACATTAGTCCCGGTTCGTGACTGAACCGGGACTAATGTGAATATTGCCCTGTGACGAAAGCCCTGTTTTGTACTAGTGAATGTTAAGTCTAGGAGTTGAACTATGTGAGCTGGGGATACAATAAGTTGATTCGCATGTGCGTAGCTAGCTAGTGACGCATGTGCGTGTGTCACTGGTACTCCCTCCGGTCCTTTTTGCTACGCGTATTAGATTTGTGTTGAGTCAAACATTGCAAAGTTTGACCAAATTTATGTTAAAAAATATCAGCATCTACAATACGATATATATATATATATAATATAAAGGTACATTTCCAATATTGATTTGGCATTGTGAATATTGAATTTTTTTCTATAAGTTTGGTCAAAGCAGAGATACTTCAACTTCGGACAAAACTTGTATGCACTAGTAGAGTGCCCGTGCGTTGCCACGGGCTCTTGAAATAGTTTACAAGAGTTACATGTTAAATTCCACATGTCCAAACAATAAAACACAAATACAATTATTTAATAACTGAAGTTCATTTTTGCAACGTAAATTGGTAACATGAAGAAAAATTAACGACATGTCCATGTAACAAACCGAGCGATGTTCCAACTAAACATCTATTACAAAACTATTAATATCTAGATGATGCGCTTAAGTAATTTTTTCACAATATCAGGAAAGTTTCCTTTAGCTTCATTCCCACGATGTTTTAGCAAGTGTAATAAAAACTGCTTCCTCAATTCATACCCATCCTGCACAAACAATACATGTAGTTATTATGAAAATTTCACGCCGAAGGTCTTAAAACATGTAACTGACAATACTCACCGTGCAAATCGGCTTGACCAATTCTTTACCGTTCCACCAGAGCATAAAATGAAAAACAAAATAGCGAGACACATTCCTGTAAAACTTTAGATTAATAATATATAGAAGATAGTGATAACAAAAGTAAATGTTTTTGTTATGAATCCATTACCCGTCTATACTCGTTGGAACACCGAACGGAAATAAACGTTGCCATTTAGATATATCATAATTCCAACCAGGCAGCTTTATTTCGAGTGCTTCTTTGAAATCCCTTGCAAAACTTTTTAATTTTAGTGCATGCCTCAATTTTTTCCTCTAACGATTGTGATGTTTGAATAGGATCCAGAATATATAGACGACGTGCCTCTTTCTCGATGACGTACAAAATGTATCGGCCGATGGATGCATAGGGAAGATAAATCTACAAGTGGAGCTATTAGAAACAACAATAAACCATGATAACAATGGACAAAATACTTTACTTACCTTGTTGCACAATGAGATGTCATTGTCCATCCCAGGCCAGCTATCAAATAATGTTGCCAACGTCTGGATAGTTTTCTTCTCGCAAAACATCTGAGCTCGTGTTGACTCTAGCATCATGGACTAAGTAAAAAAAAGAAATATTGCTTCAACATGTTGATGCTAATGACACATAGAATGAAGAGTTACGATAACTTACACAAAATCGTAGATCCATGTAGTGCACAGGAGGGTCTGTGAACAATACTCCCTCGTCACATGCCAGCATACGCACGGCTATGTTGAAGCAATCATTGTCCATGGGCTGCTCTATGTTAAGTATGCACTGAAGTTTCTTAAGACTTAAGCCCATTGGATCGGGTGTCGAGCTCCGGACCCATACCTTCCTATAAATTGGATGGTAAGAAGAACAATAATATACAACCTCACATTAAATATTGATACCTGATACTTACTCCAAACAACCGGCATCATCGATCGACATGATGTAGTTGCAGAGGCCGGCAAGTAATTCACGTTGGTCCGTGGGTATGATAGTGATTGGTGCAGGACGTTTGTCTTTGACTACGTTAGATGGAT
The DNA here is from genome assembly GCF_002575655.3 of Aegilops tauschii subsp. strangulata. Classification (NCBI taxonomy): domain Eukaryota; kingdom Viridiplantae; phylum Streptophyta; class Magnoliopsida; order Poales; family Poaceae; genus Aegilops; species Aegilops tauschii. Next base: position 404,061,602 of record NC_053035.3, read on the forward strand.
TGTCTAGTATCTCGAGATCAGAATTAGCTAAATTTTCTTGATCGTCAGGTTGATGGTATATGGGACCTCCTTTTAGCTTATTCAGCTCCGAATCGAGCAAAATGACAGCTAATTTTTGTCGAAAATGTTTCATATCCTCCTACAAGATATATATAAAAACAATTTATATATTATTTTGAGATAAAATAACGAGATAATGTATAAAAACGAAATACCTGGGTGAATTGGTCTGACAGTGCATGTGATGTCCAGTATTCCATATAATTTAGCATAAACAGTCCACATGATACGCTATAATATTATAAAATAATGCTTTAGAATACCACACAGATGAATCAAATAAACAAACCATTGTAACAAGTGCTTACCCATCGGTTTGTATTGCCTCATGAAACTGCTCTACAACCGTCCATTTTGTAACATTCAGATCGGGCCACTTATGACCTCTGATAAAATCCGGTCTATGCTCTACAAGTTTCAGACACTTCTCGAGTCCTAGTAACTATTTTATATATAAGAAATAGTAGGGATCAAGGCAAACAAAAACATATGTTAAGATGAATAAAAATAATAGATAGTTACCGTAGTAGCAAGGTCATTGCGTTTGACCCGAGAACCAAGTGAGTCCAATACTTGAATCTCACGTTTTTTGGCATTGACGACTGCTAGATACCAATGGTAGCTCGGCATGTTAATCGGAATGAATAACTGGTGTAAATATCATACAAGTCACGGTCGCAATTAGATATAAATATTAATAAATCATTATACATATGAATTAATAAAAACAATACATAACTATATGCATGGATAACGAGACAAAAACTAACCATGTCTTGCTGTAGATAAGTATTAACATGATGCACGATGCGGTGATATTTTGATGGGTCTATGTCTCTTTCCCCGTCTTCTTTTATCTGGCCAGATACAAACGTGCTAACAACGTGTACCTTTTCACCCGCTCTGTCTTGTAGATGGTCGTGAGCAAGCATGCAATATATGTAAGCATTTATCACCTGTAATCAACATTTAGATTATGTGTACATTTTATAATATTAAATATTGTTCATATTATTAATTACAAAGTTTGTGCAATTGGTCTTACACCGACATGTAAGAACATATCATCTTTCATAAGGCATTCCAAATCGTCGGTTGATAACAAGGCATCTCAAATGTCCACGAACTGGGTATCCTTGGGGGAGACTTGATTGATTCGATGACTGTAATATCCCTAGGGGTACAAACATAGTCTGTCGAATTCATAGTCAATTTAGCAATCAAACTGAGCAAAAATAGTTGAATACAAGAGGCAATATCACAAAAATAAGATTGATAGTAATATTAAAAAATACCTTGTGAGATAACATGTAAATTAGCATCCTTTTTTGGTTTGTTATGAGATATAACCTCTTCGACATTTTTATGTTGTGAATTTTTGTCCCCTTGCAGCAACATCGCATATGAACCCTCAATGGATTCTTTCCTTGCATCTCCAAAGTCCATATCCATGTCTCCTATATTCTGAAAAAACAAAAATATATAAATAGACCTTTCGTGTTTTCATGTATAATATACATACAGAGGAAGGTTAGCTATATGCACCTCTTCTCGTGGTGTTTCAGTGCGGTCTGTCATCGTTACATCAGTGCATATGTCGGAACCCATCACTTTGTATCTACGATGAAATATATATGATGAAATATAAATGATGTTTTCTACTGCATAATATAATCATATATAATATCTTAAAAAATAGTAATGACGCCCAGCAGCAGCAACCATGGATGAAATTTATTTATTTTAATTCCCAATTAGTTAGTAGTAGCGCGGGGCCTGACAATCTTCTTAATAATCAAGAAAACATCAAAGCTTTTGGCTCATGTTTGAATTTATTTACTCATACTCATTTCCTCAACTAAAATTCAGATATATCAAATGTGTTTTTTACCAGTATTTTTTTCAACTTTTATAGATATTATTTATACAGGAAACCTTTTAAAGCATCAAATGATTATGACTATAAAAATAATGGATTTTATTAGAACAATGTGAGGTGAATCAGACACGGCCGATAAAAAGAAGACCATTTCTTTTTTGGATCCGACAACGCCGTGATCAATCACAATCTCTCCTCGTCACTGCCTAGTACAGTAGTCTACGTAGTAGTATTAAGAAAAAAACGTCAGATTTCTCAAAAAAAACGTCAGTCATCCTCTCCACTGCCGCCTCACATTCTTCTCTGGATAGTTCCCCACCACTGCCTCACAATCTCCTCCGTTCCCCATTCTCTCCACCACAACCAGCGCTCCCTGGTCAGGCCGCCCCCTTCCCTTCGTCACCACTGCCGGCGCTCCCTGGTCAGGCTGCCCTCCCCTTCGTCACCAGCGTTGGCGCTCCCTAGCAGGCCGCCCCTCCCCTTCGAATCAGATCACAGAAGTGGCCGAGGAGGTCCTCGAGCTCGGCATGCTCGCGCCAGTGCTAGGCGCCGTTGGATGCGGACGCGGAGGCTCGGGACTTGCACGCCCTACTCTACCCTGTTCCTTCCAATCCGGCCCCGAAGTGCTCGAGGAGGCGCTCGAGGTCGGCATGCTCACCGGCGACGCTGGGTCTCTCCATCCTCCTGGTTCCCTCGCCATCGCCAACATGAGCCTCTCCACCCTCTCCCGCGCGATCGTCCAGGTCCAGGTAATCTCTCTCTCCCTGACCCTGCCGTATGCTCCTCCCCGTCAATTCGGTTAGTCGCCAGGTGCATCACCTCACTGAGATATCACCATGAATATTCCTTTTCAAGACTGTCCATATTTTGTTCTGTTAAAGGGCTTTGTTAGAAAATCTGATTTAACTGAGTATTATTCTACTCTAAATTGCGGCCCCTTCTGGTTGTGAGTGGATCCAAGAGTTCACATGATGCAGTATCTTTTTGAAAGATGATACATTATCTTCATAAAAGAAAGGAAGTTGGAGGAGTTATTATTGAAGAGGGATTCAGTGGTATGTGCTTCTCAAGAGCTAAACTGGAACAAGAAGTGCATGACTCTCATGCCTACACTAACTAATCAGGTAGCATATGCAAATTTTTAACCATACTATATCCAGATATGACATTTGAATATAAAAACTGGCAATTCATATTATAAAATGGAACAAAAATGGGTTTCGCGTTTATTCTTTAGAGAGTGTGTTTTCCTTTCAAGAATGTAATATGAGAAATCATCTGCTTAGTTGGTGGTTGTATTGATGATTCGGCCCTTAATGGTTCAGACTTCTCGAAGGAGAAGAAGGAGGTGCGGAAAGAGGATGGGAGCAACAAATCTGAATCAAAGAGTATGCTTTGTTGTGGATCTTCTATGGAATGTTGTTGCTAGTAACCAAGCATGCTTTCTCTTTAGTTCCTCTATGAAAGTAGCATCAAATTGGGATTTTGTTGATGATTTGCAAAGCTTAATTGAGACATAATTCTCTCAGTTCCCACTTTTGCAAATCGTGATTGTTAGTTGAAGTTAGTTGGTTCTCCCGATCCCAGTTGCTTCTAATGCAGGTCTGTAGTCCTGAGTTTAGTGGGTGATTCTGTACGATCTTGCGATGATTATAACTGCAACACTTGAGGGTTGGTAGTAGCACATGCCCAAGGCTTGATGAACTCGTATGGCTTTTGTTCTCTTTCTTTTGGAGGGGAGAACTCTTCCACTTGCTTCTGCCTTTTCATCACCTTCCATGCTGCAGTTTGACAATTTTTATTTCCGTGATATTTTTTGGGTTCCCCTTTTCCATCTTTTATGTTTGTCGATGGGTCATTAAAACAGAAAACGGTGATGTATGAACAATTTTCACCAATGATTTATTCATTGTGTCCACCAATGATCTTTTGAGATACTGTCGCTTGTTTTTTTTGGAATTAGGGGTGAGAATTACTTATCGATGACTCGGGCATCAACTCTTGATTTTCGGCGGAAGACACAGGGTCAGAACAACTGGTCTGGGCCGTTGCGCCCAGTAAATGTCATCAGAAATAAATTCCCTACCTACAAGAATGGTACGAATGGGATAGTCATCAAATTTGCTGATGAGCCAGAAACGCCATGACTTAAGGAGTCTGTTGCCAAAGAGACAGCAGATCTGCTTGATCGGCGTCAGCGTCTTTCAGTCCGCGAGCTCGCAATGAAATTTGAGAAGGGCCTCAGTACTGCCACATTATTATCTAATGAGGTATGGGTCTTCCTGATTCCTGAACACTCATTTAGCAATTGGTCCAGTTATTACAGACCTTAAGTTATTGCATTGGCTTTAACTCTCAGGTTAAATGTAAACAAGTAGCTTTATTGGAGCGAGACATCCTTCTGAAGAATCTAAAGAGTGTATTGGAGTCACTGAGAGGACAAGTAGCTGGCAAATATAAGGATGAATTTGAGGAATCAGTATCTATGGTTGGTTTTTCTTCTTTTGAACCATATTTACAACCACGTGAAGGATTATTGTTCCTCAATGCGTTTTTAGAGTATCTTCAATGACGCTGCAAGTCTCCAGCTAACCAATATGGTTTCTTAAAAGAAGTCTCCAGCTAAATATATATGCCTAAATCATCCCTTTGTTTGTGAGCACTTTAATAGTTTGACACTTTCTATAGGTGGATATTTTAGCAGTTCAGCTGTCCAAAAGAGAAAATGAGTTGCTTCAGCAGAAAACCGAGGTCACGAGAATAGCGACTTCACTGAAACTGGTGAGTTGATCCTCGTACTTTGGAAGTACCTTTATTCTATGGACCTTTGTAAGCACATTTTAGTACCATGATCCATTCTGTGTTCTCTGTTTACAATGTACTATCAAATGTCATGTGTATTTTCCCTGCTTGCTACTGGCTTTGGAGGAAAACTTAGTTCCGTCGTTTTTAAATGTAAATTATCTGCCATGATTAAGCAAGACAAGCTGAAGTTTTGCCTTTGTTGGGACTTCTGAAACAGACTATCAAACAGTACTACAAATTTGAAATGGTGTTCTTTCCTTGCAAATGCATAGCAAATTTTCAGGGGCCTGCCGATGGTTTGTTGAACAGCAAATTTTTAGGGGTTCTGCCTGATTTTCTTACCATGGTTAAGAAAATAACATGCTGGCAATGATTTGTGAGTAAAGCATGTTCCAATTCCTCTTGGATTGGCGCGTCGTTTTAGTATTTTTTATAAACATCATTTATCCATATCAAGTATGCTTAATCTTAGTATATTCCCATTTTTTCATTTTCACAAATCACTCTTTCTATATCGTTCACAAGCTTCTGAAGATGGTAGGAGAATTGTTGACGAAGAACGAACTAATGCACGCATGGAGATTGAAAATGCTAGAGCTGTTGTACAAAGAGTTCAAAAAGTACTTCAAGAGAAAGAGAACAGTTCACAAAGAATTGGAAAGCAGGTAAATTGTATATAATTTTATGAGCAGCATATTATCTTGTTTTCTGTACTTTGTACCATGCTTACCTGGAACTTATGCCTGAATCTGTATTCCTTATATATTCTTTTATTTATGTCATATACAATTACTCCCCTTGACTTCTGTACAGTTTTTCTGTTCAAAACCAGTGGTAGTTTATTTTAATTTAACTATGCAACCTTCTACGTACTGCATCATACAGCAACAGATCTTCCTGCTAACTTTGCTTTTATTGCTTGCTTGTCCAGATGCTGTGCTTTGACACTGTCCTCAATTTGTTATATTCATTGTATTACTTGCTCTATCTTGATAATGTAGATTCATTCGGTTGGGATATAGTTGGTATTAGAGTATTACGTATCCATTGTGAATAATTTTAGACTATTCCATCAAAGCATTTTGTCCTCAAGCAATTTCTATTACATGTAATGACTTAATATTATGACTCTGATGATATATATCTTCAAGCAGTCCTATTATATTTGTTTGTTTTCTGGCATGTTGAAACACTTAATAAGTTATTTGTTTGTTTTTCTGGCTCAAATATATATATGAGATTTCATTAAAAAGTTAGGCAGTCAACTATGGTCATGACTTCAAAAGTTAGGTGTATGACACACGTGCGATGTCCAGAATAGACTATTAGCCTATAATATCTGAAAGAACTGTTTGTATTCAGTTGCAGCCCACCTAATAGGACTGCTTGATTAGATCTACAGTCAATTGTATTGGCTATGATCTTTTTATAAGATGGCACTATCTCCACTGGTGTTTTTTTCGGAATTTGATGGTATGCCTGACCAAACATGATCCTAATATAATAACTGTTACCCTTTTACAGAAGAGGAAGATGTAGAAATTTGCATACCTAGAGGAACTCGCCTTCTTGATGCCCCTTGCTTACAGAAGGTACTCCTCGGGAATTTGTCCTCCAAGTCTGGGTATTTTGATCCTTTGATATCTGTGATGGGGGAAGGGAGAGTAAGGAGGGGGATGAGGGATGGCACATGAGGTTAACATATATAGGTAGGCCATGCAAGGGAAGGCTGGGTAGCAGATATCTTTCCTTTTTTCAGATATATTCTTATGTATGGTGCAGATATCTTTCCTTTTTCAGATATGTACTTATGTATGGTGCAGATATCTTTCCTTTTTTCATGAAACGCACACCTCTTAATAAATTAGAAAATATGTCAGAAATCAGAACTTACTAAATAATTAAATTGTTGTATTAATTAAATAAACAACTTATCATTGATTGCATGCCACTAAGTTACTTGTTTGTTCTTCTAAAATTTTCCCATATAAAAACGAAATATCTTATTTGTCTATTTAAATATTTATTCTTTTTTAATATTGTTCAATTTGAAGAGGTAAACATGAACTTTCTATATATTTTATGTGTATTTAATTAGTTCAACATGTACTATAAATCAAGTTAAATTAACAAACAAACAATCTTAAATGTTTTGTTTCTGAAAGATGGCAATTAACAGCCTTCGGATTTTGTTGTTTGCACAATCAAAACACAAATGCACCTAATGCATCATCGATCTTTTGCAAGGTCGACATCGACTGAGTACGAGCGGCCGTAGGTCACAAGGGGGCGTGGAACTGCTGCAGCCCATCTGTGACAGAGCAGACTCCTGCGAATTTGCCCAGCTAGGTACATCCTCTACATGGTAGCAACTTGAAGAAAATTCTTCCTTTTTGCTTCCATGACCTGATATCCTCCTCGCTGATGTATCGAGGAGCCGTGACCCGGCCTCACAGGAAGGGCCAGGGCGAAGACGTATCCCCGACGGCCAAGACATGGCCACGGTGGTGATTTTTGATGGTGAGACAGAGCAGACTCGAGCGACTTTGCCCAGCCAGGTACATCCTCTACACAACTACATGGTAGCAAATTGAACAAAATGTGACTTGATTAGTATAGTAGCTTAGTAGTAGTAGGTTCCTGTACTTGCAAGTTTATGTCGAACAATCACTGCACCGGATATGCAAGCCTGGGATTATATATGTGTGGGGGTCTGTGATATTGTGAGTACAACAGCAACCAGCCCACCAGGTTCCCTTTGAAACCACTTAACCCGGCCTGAGTCAAATACAAGGCCACTGTCATCTTTGAAACCACTTAACCTCAGATAAGACCCCCAAGGTTGATGGTTTTAGGATGTTGATGGACAAGTCTGAGGGGGCCAAACCTAAACAAAACATTTTTATCTAATTTTCATCACCCCTACTTGCTGAAGATCCTGCAAAAGTGTACGGGCAAAATGTGTTGAGATCAAATGGTTACTTAATTTGTTTTCTTTACAAAAGACCATAGTTTTCAAATGCCAGCTTGCTTATGGTGTACAGTTGACACAGGTATCAGATAAAATGCACACACTCGTAATCTTGTTGCACAACACTGGGATCAGATTTTTGACAACATTATACAGTAGACTGAGTAAGATATAAGTAGGGAACATTCTGTAATGTGCTTATGGATATTGATAGCAGAACAGATAACAAAATTGACTTGAAGCACAAGCCCAAACCACTGAAGCTTCTGTTGGCTGATGCAGTCTAACTTCTCGCCCATCTCGCGGCTCATGTGGTTCACCCAGTCCCCTACTCCTGATTTCCTATAAACCAGGAATTACCAAATTAAACTTTGTTTCCGTGGCTAACGGCCCCAACCTGGTTAACTTATAGGCTGGTAAGTGTCTCAAAACTGGAGAGTCTCACCACCTCTTTAGCAACACCAGAGCTCTATCCTCCTCTTCAGTCAGTGGCACGCTGAGGAATTTAGCTAACTTGCTCACAACTTGCAACGGGTGTGAGGACGTATTTTACACCAAGGCACCCGCGGTGTATGTAACTCATTAAATTATGAAGTTATCATTGATTTGTATGCAACTCATTAAAATTCACAGCCTGCACACTAACATATCTACTGTTACCGTGGTTTTACTTTTTTACTGTAGGTACTGATCAATAAGAAAAACTATTCCTTCTCATTTTTTTTACTCTATTCAGGAGCACATAAAAGATAATCAGCGTTTATTCGCTAGCTGGAATTAAAGGCAACGGTGAGAGAGCAAGATCAAGGACAACTTCAAAATTTAAGAATATATGCAAGGTACATGCCGTATGACCGTCATATGTTTATTGACTATTCTCTAGCTGGAATGTGATTATTTCGGACGAAGAAAACCTCGTATAGTATAACAGTGCATGTATGGATGGAGTTATACTATACGAGGTAGTATATGGTGCCTGTATGACCGTCATATGTTTGTTGACTATTCTCTAGCTGATTATTTCCGATGAAGAAAACCTCGTATAGGATGGAGTTATACTATACGAGGTAGTATATGATGCGAGGCACGGAATGTCTGAAAACATCACCTGCCGGACATTGAGTACATTGTGAACCTGCCATGGTCCAACACAAAAGTACTTAGGTTCACCTGGAGCAAACCTGGTCCAAACTATCTGGTCTACAACCATAAAATTTAGATAGAAGGAAAGATAGATATACAACCAACATAGCTAGTGGATGCCACCATCAACCACTCTTTAAACTTTAAAAATATTTCAGAAAATGTCATCTGATCATCTGATCGGCACGGGCATTCAAAAAGATTATTACCTTCAAAATGCCTCCGGTTCACCGGGAGCAACAAACCTGCTCCTGACCGCACAGGTATTATAGTACAAAATATACATACAAGCCAAATTATATAGATAGAACCAAAACAAGCAGACAACGTTGAAGCGAATACGAAGCTAGAGGGTGCCATCAAAGCATTTATTCCCTACATATATATAATCCAATACATTATTCATATTGCCAAAAGGATAAATCTGATATTTGATCCCTAACAAAGCTCTATTGGCTTATTATATCTGCGACATTTCAATATGCATCAGTCCATAGTCATTCGTCCAAAAACCTCAAGGCCGCTGTAATTTCAGCTGGGATGTTTCCAGCTGCTTCATTGCCTTTGATCGTCAGCATCTGGACCAGCAAGTTCTTTCTGAGCTGTATTGAATCCTATAAAACATAAAAAAAATGAATTGTTATATATATATGTAGGGAATAAATTGTTGAAGAATGAATTGCACAACAAACCTATGTGAGTGGAAGAACATAAATTTATATTCAACAATGATATGGAAGAGAGAAACTTGTTATATATGCACCTACCGAAGTCCTGGAAATGTTATGCCCGAGAGTATCATCTTGGTGAGCCACCTCCTGTAGGAGTTTGAATCCAGAGTCCAGGCTGTGACAAAAAAAACTCCATATGTTAGAACCTATACCAGTGAGGCTGTCTTGTGCATGACCAATTAAAACTATTACCGCGGGGCTGTAATATAGGTATGATCTTGTGGCCAATCCACGAGTTGGGGATTCAAACCAGGCCTCTCCTGTTGCAATACACTGCCAAATTCTTTCAGAACTATCAGGGCTTCCTTCTTAAGTTCCTTGTCATGAAAGTCCTCTGAGCCTAGGAATGACTCGTTAGAATGATCAATCAGGAGAGTCCTCCTATTTTCAATATTAACTGCAAGGAGGCCGTAGGAGGAATCCACCAAATACAATGGCAATAGGTACTACAATAGGTATACAAAGTTAATGGTGAACAGATAGTATACACACCAACTTTTAAGAAGGAAAATCCTTACAATGGACGGGGTCATGAGCACGTTGTATTTCGGCAAAGGCCGTACAATGACATTGTTAATCAACAAGTTGGTGCGTTCAGCTTGGCATAAGCCAGTCTGACTCAGCACCCGTGCTAGGCCATGGAATTGCAAATCGAACATATGCGCGGAGCCAACAAAGTCTGTTCCTGCGTTCCTTTGTATCGCGTCGCTACTAAGCTTACGCACTTCAAGATCGAAGCAGCTCGGATTGATCCATGTATCACCTCGCATGGTGTCTTGGATAGTCCGTAGACTTAACTCGATCACGAATGGACGAGGGCTCCTTATCCATATTGTGCTGCAAACAAACCGGCATGATAAAATCAGGGTATCATAAAAATATTGTACTTCAATGTGTGGGCAAACAATAGTATATTTTTTCAAAACTTTAGAAAGGTCTGAAATGTATGTACCTAAAAATTGGAGTTGTAGTGTCATTTGAGGACATAAGTACTATTTCGTAAGATAACCAAATCTATTATGACATGTTCGGTTGCAACTTGTTCCTATTACAGTTATGATAAAATCTATAGATGGTACATGTATCATGCACCAGGACCCGTTGCAATATACTACAGTTCATAGAAAATTTGTAGTTTAAAATAACGTGCTGTGGATGGTACTAACATGGCGTAATGTAAAACGATAATATTAGCGCATGACCAGATTTTTGCAACCACTACGTTAGATCTTAAGAACCTTATGGACTTAGAAAGGATCGCATGATCCTAACCAGTGCATGCATGCAACAACTTATGAACTTGACCAACTCATCGACGTGGATTAGGTGAAAGAACAGATTTTTACTCGGGTTTAAAATAAGAAGCCGATAATGCATAATATAATGGTACTGATCTGCAGCTAACAATTGCAAATAAATTATAGATAGAGTTTAGGGCTGCCAGAACAAACTCTAACTGCTCCTCGATTGAGGAAAGCATGACATAGTTGTATATGTACTCGACTGCGTCGCTCACTCCATCAAAAATCGGCATTGCAGCCATTGGCACGGGCAGAAAGTCGTCTTAGCACCAGGACGAGCGAGCGAGGGGGCAGTGGACAACGGTGGACTCACAGCCGGACCATATATATGAGTGTCGGAGGGGAATCATCCGGCACCAGGTCGGTGACGCATTAGCATGTTGTATGGATTGGAAGGTGCCCCTTATCATTCCATCTGTGCATGTTTCATTACAAATCCTTGCTAATAAAAGGACAAGCATATGTTTTTCTTCCATACTCCACTGGGCAAATAAATATACGCCGGATTATATATCTATTATATATGTCTCCCTTTCCCGATCGGAACAAGCATAATTTAACTTTCCTTATAAACAAATCCGATTAAGGGAATATTAATGGCCACACTGGGAAACCAATTGAACGTATGGTAGGCCGGACCGGGAGATTGGACACTATAACGTTTTGGAAGGAAATGACTTTAAGGATAATTATAGTTCTAATTGACATATCCTGGCCGGGAGGAATCGTGGGCATGTACTCGGAAGGTGGCCCATATCCTTCCGTAGTTACAATATTCCATAACAAAAACTATAGGAAAACATGGAATAAAATTATTTTGGTTGCATGCTCCACCCGGCAAATGTATCAACGCCGGATTATATATTTCCTAATTTATGTCTCCTTTCCAAACTTTGCCTCCAGATATATAGAAAGAAACAATTAATTTATTTCCCAAATATACGTCAAACACGGGCGTCCGAGAAATATCAAGAAACACAACGTTTTTTCTTCTTCTGTTTTTGTCCTCCTCACCACGATCAAAAAGCCCGCGCCACTTGAAGAACTATTGTTTCCGTGTGTAGAAAGAAACACAACGCACGGGCATACGACAATCCTTGATTCCATGTACAAAATTAATTATATTATCTTTGGAATGTCATAATGCATGATAGCATGCGATAGCATCTGTCAAGGTAAACGTATTTTCCTTTTTGCACTGCACTATATATTAAAAAATTTGAACCTACACTGAAAGAGATTCATACGTGTAGCTCAAATGAGAGTAGACAGGTTACCATTTGAAGTCCATTATTGACAGTTTGGTCATCAAATATATATTAGTCAAATATATAGTTCTGAACTTCACAGTATATGGCTCCGAAATATGACGACACTGTTAAATAGAATTTTTTATTGAATATCACATATTATTAAACCTCCAAGACATAAGAGAACACTTCATAATGTGACAATTGGCAACAAAATGTTGCATGCAAAGCGTTCATACATTTTTATATCTAAGACAAATTGTGCACTTGTGTACACAGATACTTCTAGCCTCCATTGTTCCTAGCTTGAACAACACCATTGACGTAGGCACGTGTTTCGTCAAGTGTCATGAGGCTGGCTTCATGGATATCTACGCTAAAAATCAGTGTTATATAGTAGTGACATAGTATTACATAAAAAATACATTGACAACAAATGTAAAATAGAACGCAACCCCTACCTTGTAAAAAATTCAAACATATGGAAATTAGTAATACCAATGCAGTAAAGAAAATGTTCAGCTACCCTCTTCTAATTAGTACAGATATGGTTCTATCAGCTGACTGCTCCGTATAGGATGTCAGAAATCACTGCCGGAGCACATGAATAATTTTGCAGGATGAAGTCTCCTGTTACAGACAGACTTTTGGGCACTATGGCCACTACCACATGGCAACCCTGTCACAAACGGCTAGGTCACAAAGGGGAAGCTGGATAAATCTTCGTGGCTGGGAGCTCTGCAAAAGTCCTCCAAGCTTATCTTTTAGGAGTTATCTATCTCTAATAATTTATTTCTTAGATTCATGTTGCCCGGGTTTGATTCATGTTGCACCAGAATATCCATAAGTAATACAGAAGCTTGCTCTAGATAATTAGCTAAGATCCTTACTCGCCATGCTAGTTGCTAGGGACGTACCCAAAAGAATAATCTGGTGCATGCTCTGATCAGAAGGTAAAAAGAGAAACCTAGTATTACATGGCATCTAGAGAAGGATACACATTTTGATGAACATTTAAACAGTTGATACCTGCACAGCCAATCGTCTTGGTTAGGTACAACCTATAAGTCGACCACCCTCAGCCCAACCAGCGTCCTTAAGATACTGCAGAACGATGCTTGCTCTCTGAACCAATCCTCGCCAGGTCCTAGTTTAATGCAGCCTTGTACAATTTTTTGGTTAGAACTCTTTCAGATCCGCAGTAAACTCATGAAGGTACATGAACCAATGCAAAAAATAAAAATGAAACTTGAACTGAACTGATAAATAATTAGTTCAGACGCGTGAAAGTACAAGTAATCAATCTTTTTTCCAAAGATTGCACACTTCAGCGATCAGACACGTGCATTGTCACATTCTCCAGAGTCGCACGGGCATTTGAACATATTTGCAAGTACGCAGGCTACCATTTTATTATTTATTAGATGTACATATGCAAAATATATCTTGAAAAGCTACACAAACCTCCCTTCTGCGTGTGTTGGTCTTATAATTCAGACCAATCATAATCCTATACTTCTGACCTATCAAAATAATACAGGGATAATAAGGACGCCAATAAATTTACATTCAACCATATTATCAAAATATCAAAATAATAACAATGGATATGATCACTTGCCGTAACACAAAAGTTTCATTGCATGTTCCAGGTATTTTTCAGGCCAATCATTATATCTGAATCACATATTACACATGAAATACTACGGTGGGTGACATGTACACTGCCAGAAACATTGCGATAGTAGAAAAGATATAACAGCGATGATGGTGCCAACATGATGGATGATTATTGAAATGCAGTTAGTAGCTCAACTAAATGGAGTATACCTCCAACGATCAAAATACCAAATAAAAAAGATATATGTAAAAAAACGAATTACAATAAATCTTGACCATCACAAGAGTAAATGTTGTGTCATTAGATAACCTGCCGGTCTATTAAGACCGGACTTCAGCCTGTAAGGACTTCCTTATAGACGATGTTCTTCATCGAGGTTAGTAATGACACGGTCGGTCTTTTTCGCTTCTTTGGATTGTCCTTTTGCTTGTTGGACTTCTCCTTCGGCTTCTCCTTCTGAATGAGTATCTTTATGTTTCTCTTTGCGGTGGCTCGAGACAAAGCAACATAGAGTTGACCATGAGAGAACACGGGATTGGGTAGGTAGACACCAACAATCGGGATTGTCTGCCCTTGAGCCTTGTTAATGGTCATAGCAAAGCTAAGCCTTATAGGAAATTGCTTCCTCTTAAACTTGAACGGAAACATGTCGTTTTCAGATGGGCAGAGAGGTATTCGAGGAAGGAAGACCCTCCTGCCAGCGTGTTGTCCAATCACGATTTCTGCATCAATGGTGTTCCTCTCAAAACCTCTAACAACAAGCCTAGTGCCGTTACACAATCCATTTGCTGGATCAATGTTCCTTAGAAGTATGACAGGGCAGTTCAGCTTTAGCTTGAGTGCATGCGGAGGAAGACCGTTAGGAGTCAATCCATTCAGAAACTCCTGAGCGTAGTAGCCATATGGGTCGTCCTCCGCACTGTCAAAGCTATTGTATATTACTTCATCACCCTGAAAACGCTCTATCATGCGGATGTTTATCTTGTCGACATTGTCGTTTGTCGTGGAAAGGATTGCTCGAGATGTCATGTAATTTGAATCAGACATGTTGTCATCTAGACTCGGAAACACGTGGTGAATAAGCTTCTCCAGGTCGTCAACCTCGCCTGTAGACGGCAGACAAATGTCTTCAGGGAGTAGTATGTTGCCTTGATCGTCGACTTCCTCAGTGCCATTGCCGACCCTTAGTAAGTAATTTGCAAACCACGTGTCATTATGAGCCCTCATGTTGGTGATGAGCCGAAGCTGCCGCATACCCTTCCATAGATGAGAACTTCGTAGGGTTGCATCAATTATCTGGCCCCGCGACCCCCTTTTGACGACCGGAAGCACCTGCCTAAAGTCCCCGCCAAAAACAATAGTCTTTCCTCCAAAGGGTCGATCGCGTATTCCCATGATGTCGCGCATGCTATTGTCCAATGCCTCGACCGCTTGTCGTTTCGTCATGCTGGCCTCGTCCCAAATTATCAATGAGGCCATCCTAAGCAGCTTCGCGGTCCCACTCAGCTTCGTGAAGCTGCACGAGGCTCCATCATCGCAACTCAATGGGATCTTGAACCTCGAGTGGGCAGTCCTGCCGCCAGGCATGATAGAAGCGGCGACGCCCGACGTTGCGGTAGCGATACCAATATTGCCATCGCTCCTCACCTTGGCAAGCATCGCCCTGTATAGAAAGGTCTTCCCTGTACCTCCAGGGCCATCAACAAAGAATACACCCCCATCACCGCGTTCAAAAGTCGCTAGTATCTCGTCGTATGCGGCCCTCTGCTCCAAGTTCAGGGAAGATGCCAATTTAGTATCATCCACGTCAAACTCAACAGTTGATTCCTTGATGACCTCTCTTGCCTCACCCTCGGTTGGGTCAAACGCATCATCTATGCTTGGAAGAGCGAAATCAACAATGTCTTTACCCATGGACTGCAACATACCCCTAATGTCAAGCAACACCATCTGCTCCACCTCGATAGGGGACGTGCGTGATCGACGATAGTCATCTGACATAGGATCGAGGTGCCTATCCCATCAACCACGCACGTCGCTTGGCTCGCAGTGCACCAAGATGGTTGCGAAGAGCCTCCTAAGAGAACATGGCATCGCCCACTGCTCAGCCTCAGTAAGACAGTTGTCGAGCGTGTTGTCTGCCTCGATGAGTCCCAACCTTTCAGCAGCTTCTCTAAAGCTCCCACATAGAACGCCGTCCACGGTGAGCAAGTCGTCGAAGGATGTTTTGCCCGTAACATGGTTTAGCAACACACGCAGGTAGTATCGGTCACCCTCGGCAGGATTGGCAGACACGATGCGACCTATTTGAAAACGCTCGACCCGCGGCTTCCAAAACTTCTTTTTCTTCTGCCACGTGAAGCTTTCGGGAAAATCCTTGTACAATATATGCCTAGCCCGAGGGTATTCCTGGTTAGCCTTGAAATACTCCGTTAACATGGACTTTGAATTATTTTCGGAGGCGACAACATTCTTCAAGTCAGCCTGCGCATTGAATGCGACCCTGTGCATATTCGGGAGATGAAGAGGCTACTGCAAGACAGGTGGGTAATTGGCGCAAAGTGGAAAGCCAAATATCCTCCACATAGCCTCCGGAGGGGTGATCCACCTTGCATCAACGTATCTCTTGATCTCATCAATGTTACCATCGGCGTCGGGATGGTCGATGCTGAAAGAAGCCTTATCATGGCCCTTGTAAATGTACTTGTAAAGATATTTGACGGGCTTTATGCTGGAGCAGACCTCAACGTTGATGTGGCAATTGAACATCCGCAACAGGTATGGGTTATAAGGCACAACCCATCTGTTGTCCAACATCTTCCCTCGGACCTTAGCACGCCTTCCATCGTCTCTACGCTGATAAATTGGGTATGAGTCCTTCCCCTATGATGTGTTTTCATTGAACGGCCGTGGGTATCTGCACTTGCATCTGTTTTCTTGCATGCAAACATTCTTCGGGCTGAGAGCACCGCATGGTCCGTGCATCATATGTTTTACCACCATAGCATACAATTCCGGATACTTATGCTTGTCTGGGAGCTCTGCGGAAATGAGTCGGTCATACTGCTCCGGGACGATAAGCTTATATTTAGAGTCCATGATCAACAAAAAATGTGTGTGGGGGAGGCCCCTTTTTTGGAACTCGACTACGTATACATATGCGACAACAACACCCAGGATATGCTTCTTGAACAACATGTCCTTCATAGCCTCTAGCTTGCCATAGAACACGCGAGCCACAATATCAGGTCGGTCTTGCGCCGTCTGACCAGGCAGCAACTCATTCGTTATCTCTTCCCATGTAGGATTGCAAGTCATGGTCAAGAAGATGTCAGGCTTCCCGTATGTATGGACAATTGCCATGGCATCCATATGCCTCTTCTTCATGTCGCGGTCGCCACCAGGGTATGTTCCAGGGAGCACTATTCTTACCCCAACAGCGCTTGCTCGCGTCTCCCCCGATGTGATTGCATCAACAACTCCTTTATACAAGTCGGCACGAATCTGCGTCTGGTTTTTCCTGTACCACCTCAACCGACAACTTTCAATCTTGACGTACATGTCGACCGCCCATTGCTGCAAGAGGCGTGCTCCACAGAGTATGGGATTGAAGATTCCAGGCTGTGTCTGCAGCATGTAACAGTAGTAGTCTCTGACAGAGACGCACAACCTGCTATTGCCCTCTGCACATGATTGAGTACCATCAAAATGAGGATATATTCGAGAAATAAGATATTATTTGTAGCAAAATGGGACGCAGACGGCATACCTGCATCCTCATCATCATCATGGACCAATTAAGAATGTAGTAGAACCTCCTCCGTTACATTACGTTTAAGTAGCTTTGGATGCCAACCTAGCTCCCCCCTTGGATAGAATAGGGGATAAGACAACGGGTTATATGCTCCGGAGGTCACACGTATACTATGCCTTTTGTTGTTGTTACCACAAAGTGTTATCCTCCAGTCAAACCTTTTTGCTAGGTCGTTGCCCTCAACCCAAATTGCAGCGACCTCAGATGACAACGGTCTATTATATCTTCTTTGGTCAAGCCTCTTATCGGTGTTTAGGTCTATCCTATAATCATCGAGGTTGTCCTTGTGTGCACCCAAACTCCTAAATTGCTGGGAGTACGGGTTTTCTTTGAGTATGTCTACTACTTCTTCACGACATCCTGGTCTAATTGCTTGGTGGCCACCTTACGATGAGTTATGGTTGGGTCGTCATCATAGAAGTACAACTGCAGATGTTCTGGACGGGAGCTAGGCCCGAACGAATGCACATTGTGGTAGATGGAGCCGTGCGCACGGAATGTGTACACCCCAGACTTCATGTTTGTGTAGTTCTCATCAAGGCTGACGCCAAGGGTTGTGAAGGCGAAATGCCCGTTAAAGAACCGTATGTTCTCCCGAAAATGTCTAGAATCTGCATCCATGCTTGACCATAGCCTCATCAGCTCTGGGATTGGCTCCGGTTGTTTAAGTTCGATCTGGCCATTGCGACAGCAGAACTCGTCGGTCTCAGAGATAAACTTTTTGGCCTTGCAGTGTTTGCAGTTTGCGTCGAGCTTCAGGATGTGAGTGGTGTCGGGGATGTTTGTGTAAACAAATTCTAATGGATCAACCTCGCTAGGTATAGCAGACGACATGCTCCCTTCCTCGTCATCATCCATGTTGTCATGATCGGACCCTACGAGCATTTGTTGAAACATAACGTTCAAAACAAAAATTACAAAAAAAAAATTAACTACAATATAGATGCACGCCGTCCTACTTCATATCTGACCATACCTTCGTTGCGAAACATGTAGTACTCCTCATCCATCAATTCGGCTGCTGTCGGCTTATCGCCCATGATGCCGCTTTGTAAAAATTCGATGTCCTATGGACATTCGTTGTTGCGAATGTCACAGTAGATAACATCATGTTAGAAGATGGTTGCTGATAATGAGCAGAAGAAAGTGACATTAGCAATTTCATACCTTCGATACCAACAATGTAATTCGTCTTGTTCGTCGGAGGGTCGCCATCAGATGAATCATCTTCGGCGACCCGAGAGATGGATGATGCGCGGCAGATTAAAGTGGGACATTCAGAGGTTGAGTTTGCTAGGTCTGGACGTGGGAGCGCGATGGATTCGTTGCATGGGGTGTTTTTTCTTCTGGCATAATTGGCCTTCCTCTGAGCACTTGACTCCCCCTTCTCAATCACTGACATGCTTTTGCGACGTTGCATTCGCTTCTCTCGTACTTTTTCATTCACTGTTTCTCTGACATCAACAGATACCTTGTCCTTATTCCGCTGATAATCTGCACGCCTGTGTGCGTTTATTTGCTCCCTTTGCGCGTTTGTTAAATGTCTTTTCCGCTCATTATCACGTTGCCTCCTAGCTAGATCATTGTCATGAGTGACAACAGACGCGTCTAATGTTGAATGGGGAAATGTTGCTGCGTCACCCTCGAATTCTATATAGTTGGAGCTATTAGGGTTGGCTGGTTTCGTAATGATTTTAAAACATAGTTAGAACCAATATTATTTAAGACGTCTATAGGAAAAAAAACCATGATGGTGCATTAATATGCAGCATTAAACTGTACGCATCGAGCATGATGGTGGCTATAAGAATATTTAGCTATGAGCAGCAAAACAAGATATGTAAGGCATGGTGAAAATATAGATCATGTTTTACCTGATAACGAAAGTGGACGTATGTTTTCATCATGGATAAGCTTATCCTTTTTCCTCCTATAAGCAGCTCTCCGCAGGGCGTTTCTACGATCTCTCTTGAGTTCTTCGTCGGTTTTTTGCTTTGTTTCTTGGGTGTTATTCCAGACCACATCTGATGTCGATCAGGACATTAGAGAATAAAACATAACAATGACAGCAATTGATGATGGAGTATGCACAAATCGATTACCTTGTACCTCCATGTCATTAATGAGACCAGATGTGACAGTAGTTGTAGCATGAAATATCATCGCATCAACCGAGAATGATGTATAGTTGGAGCTAGTTGGGTTGGCTGGTTAAACAAATTGATGAAAACATGTGGAAAACTTAATCATTAAGACATGAAGTCGGGTACTGAATATAATGGTCAAAACCTTTAGAGGTTACCAAATAAAATAAGGGCCTATGCATGTTCATCTTGGAGATTCCGATCTTTTCTCTACCGATATGCAGCTCTCCTCAAAGCTTTTTTACGGTCTCGTTTGCGTTCTTCTTCTGTTACTTGCGTATTTTCTGTGCTATCATTCAAGTTATCTACTGATGTTTTCCTTGGGTTTCTCTCAAAAGCGAAAGGTAAAAACAACATGACAGCAAACGATTATGGAAAAAGCACAATCATTTTACCTTTTATATTTTTATCTGCAATTACATCAGACGCTCCCATAGCTTTAGGAGGATATGTTGATTCATTATGCGAGATTGATGTATCAACCTAGCTAGCTGGGTCATCTGATATAACATGCTTGGTTAGTATTTATTAAAATGGCTGAACCATGAATGCTAGGATGTAACATAAAATAATCTTACTTGAATTACAAAGGGGACGAAGATCAACTTTCCTGTGCTTATCATCTCGCGTGGGTTTGATTAGCTGCCCCAACATATGATCTGCCCCAACATTAGTTCCTATAGTTATCCACCACGGGCGTTCAGAAAGCAAAGAGAAGTTAAACATAATGACAAATAGTATGATTGTCAAATACGCACATATAATTAACGACATTGTAAATCTACCAAATAAGTACCAGGGATCACATATGAAGGTTGTTGAACATTTGTGATATCACATAGAGTACGGCGGTGAACAATCGGCCCATCGTCTAGATGGTTTATAAAACCATCTGACTTCTTAGTGCGATAAGATGCCCGCCTCCACGCGTTGATAAGATCCCTATGGTCTACCATTTTTACAATAGGTATGAGAGTTAGAGAACAAAAAAAGTATCGATGTTGATACAACATCTATGAAACCAACACGGGGAACATCTATGAAGTCAGGTTACTATAACGATTAATTTGCATACTATAGGTATTCAGAAAAAACCAAGAGTAGTCAGCAAAAACACGCTTAAATACTTACCAGTCTTTGAAAGGGATGGCTGATTATACACTTGTAACCTGACCATATCCTCCTCTTTTTCTTCTGATAAGATTCACGCCTCTGTGCGTTGAACTGCTCCCTTGTTTCGCCAACGTTTTTTTTCTTCATTAAATACAGCTACTGTTGCATGCTGCTCGGAAGTTTTGTCATCTGCATTACGTTAAGCGTAAAAACCACAAAGCCCATTAAGCTCATCTGGGAGATGTCGATTTGGAAGCTGTATAAGCATGCCTGTGAATACCTTGAGTATCATCTCGTAGCTTAGTCGTACCATCCTTATTATTCTCAGAATACGACGGAATCCCGTCGTTTGAAGGTTCCCGCCCTACATCTTAGCAATCAACAAAATATACGGTATGCACGAAACATTAGCAGCAATCTTGACACAGTCTTATACCTGCATGTAAGGGTATGAAGTTTGCATTGTAGTCTCCAACATTTATCCCGCCCGTAAGGACTGCAACACATAATGCATTCTGCCACTTTCAGAAATCGACGTGAAGCAACATTTATAACCAATCTCCGGACAGTATTATACCTGATTCCGTCGAGTAGACGTTATCAACAATTTCAGCTACGGGTATGATGCTCGCATTGTGTTCTGCATCACTTCTCCCGCTTGTAAGACCTGGAAGACATTATGCATACTGTCATATATTCAGGTCTCGCAACTAAACGAAAACATGGTAGAGTGCATCATACCTGTAGTTACGTCATCTTCAGGTTGATGTTCGCCGACCGTGCTTTTTGAATTCCCCATATGCAACTATTGAATGCCAAAAATCATGAAGACAGAAATGGTAGTTATTTGATGACATTCTGGAAGGGTTATTGTTCTACATATATACTGCAACCTGTTGCTAGCATATACTGCAATTGTATTTTATTCTACATAAATACTGCAATGGCACTTTCATCTACATCTTCTACATCTCTGTACTTTCTTAGAATGCAAGTGTTTTTGTTCTATCTTCAGTTCAGCACAAGTGGAAACATACTCTAGGGTCCTGTATGGTTTGTGTTTTCTTTTTTGCCATATTTATACAAGTGCAGGATGCAGGATACCCCTTGGTATTTTTTTTGCCAATTGCCATCTTTAAACATGTGTACTTGAGTCTAGTTTTAACATGGAAAAAAACCTAAACTATGTAGAACAGAAATCAATCTCGCAGGCGGATCCATCCCTGTGAAAGCACTTGCCATTGCTGTATGACATGCGATGGATGTATGGGCTGTGAGATGTATGAGATGCGATTGTATGGCCTTTGAGATGTATGAGATGCGATTGACGTATGAGATGGTTTGTATACCTATTTTTCGGATCCAGGACGTGTTCTGGCCGGATCCTGGACGTGTCCGCTTATCCTCGCCCAGGATTGGCGCCGGATCCTGGATCAAGGGCGAGGAGTTCAGCGCGGCGGCGAAGTGATGGAGGGCAGCGGCGACCTGATCCAGGACCCGCGCCGGCTCGTCGAGGTGTTCAGAGCGGCGGCAAAGTGATGGAGGGCCGCGGCGACCTTGTCCAGGATCGACGCGGATGGAGGACGGCGAGTGAAGCGGGGCGGCGACCTCGACCAGGATGGAGGGCGGCGAGGATGGAGGGCAGCGACTGAAGCGCGGCGGCGCAGGGATGTAGGGCGGCCACGAAGGGAGGCCTCGCTCGAGAACAGGACTCGTCGCTGGTTAACCGTCGTAGGTTTTTTTTGTCGCAAGTTAACTTTCGTACGTCTTTTGAGGGTCGCATGTGGATAGGTGCGGGTTCGGGCCTCAGGAGGAGGTTTTTTCGGTTTGTGATGTCTTAGTCAGAGGTGGGAGGAGGTACCAAAATAAACCGTGGGAGGTGGGACTAAAAAACACCTGGAAGCGAGACTACCAACTGCTCCCTTAGGAGTAGAGATACTAAAAAGGACCGGAGGTAGTATGAGGGAGATAGACGGATAGGAGCACGAACGACGTGCAAAAGTTCTTTTTTTTAACAGGAAGGACGTTAAAAAGTTTTTTTAACAGGAACGATGTGCAAAAGTGTTGTGCGCGCAGTCGCGTCTAGCTAGGTGAATTGCAAAAGAAAAAAGCACATACATACGTGTACGTGGAAAAGTCCTGTCTTTTATTTTTGCGAATGTGCACGTGTAAAAGTTGTGTGTGCGTGTACGTGCCTAGTCCGGCATGCATGCGGTTGAAGGTTTTTTTTTTGACGTGATGCGGTTCAAGGTTTTTTTTTTGACGTGATGCGGTTGAAGGTTTGAAGCAGCTACGATGCGTTATAAAAAAGAAAAACATGAAGAATAAGAGAGGGTAAGCACGCACGTACGTACGTATGAGGTGTACGTGCACTCCCTCAAATCAAATCAATCGAAGAAAAAGAAAAAGGTGCACGTGCGGCTGGGCGGAAGAGGGAAGACCTGGCCGGACTTGTTTTGGTTCGCCTGGCTTGGACGCGCCTGTAGTTGGAGAGGGTTTCTTTCGATCGCTTCTTTTGATTGTTTCAGTTGGATTGGATTTGAGGCGCTGGTACTACGTGCAGACTGCCCTCGTTTCGTTGTTTCGTTTTCCATGCATTGATTCCATCGACGCCATAAAGCCAGCCGCGCGGGACTAGACTACACCGGTTGATCAAAGAGAGCTCACTTGGCATAGATGAAGTACTACAAAATATCAAAGCGGTATGACAAGGTCACGGCCGAAGACGTAACGCTCCGACTTGTGCTTAACCATCCGGAGCTGAGCCCACCCAGCCTTTAACAATTTGACGCCCTCGAGAACAGCAAAATTCTCTGTTTTCTCAAGGGCATAGCCATACACATCCTCAATGCTCTCCTCTGGGAAGGTAAGAAAGAACCTGGCAACGCAGACTTGACCGGAGCCGAGCGGCACAATGCTGGCGTCTGTCAGGGTCCAATCTTCTGGCATGTTCACGTCTGTCCACACATCCTGCAGCACGGGCGGCCTCAACCCACACGAGGCAGTGAGGTCCGATGTGCAGAGCTGCAAATCGTCGGGTGTGAAGCCAAACCAGAGGTTGTGCTCAGGGATGTACTCGGCGCGACCTCTGAACGGCAGTGCCCAGTTGCCTAGTTTGCTCCACGCGCCACTCGCGATGTCATACGAGTATGTGCTGGCGCCAGATGTGGATATCCAGATCTCTGAATCGTCAACCACGGCGTAGGCACTGATTTCAAAGGGCATTGGGGCATCGCGGCAGCTGGATCGATCCACCCCGTCGTCGTAGTCGGCAAAGAAAGGCGGTGGCTGGAGGGAATACCAGCACCAGTCTTGGGCGTAGCTAGCGGGCAGGCGGGTGTGGAGGAGAGCCTGGAAGCAATCCCGATCGGGCAGCCGGCCAGGGTTGCCGCTCATGACGTATAGGCTGTCGCCCACGGCAACGGAGATGGGGTCGATAATGGGCTTGCGCATCTTGGGCATCCCAGTGCGGAGCAAGCGTGAGTCGTGGTTGTACAAGAAGCTCCTGCCGATTTGGTCCACGGCGAGGAGGTTTTCCCGGCCGGGGCCGAAAGCCAGGAAATTCATCCACGCCTGTTCGCCCTTCCTGCAGGGCCAGTCGAATGACAGGGACGGCGGAGGCAGCGGGGCGTCAGCTGGCCGTCGATGAACTGCTTGAACCGCTGGCCGTGACCGGGCTGGGCGAAATAAGTTTGCCGGGTTCAAGCAGTGAAGCCTGAAGTGTCTGGGGCCGCCGTTGCAGCTCATGGCCAACAGATTCACAAACCGGCTGCCCATGGCGATGGCGGGTGGACCTCCTGATAATCAGAAGAAAGAACAAGGAACTCGTTGAATGTTTGTGATGATGATTCTCGTTTCCTCTCTTGGTAATATCAAAGAACCATGTACAGTACAGACACTGAGATTATCATCACAGATTCGCCGAGTACCTGAGGAGTGGGGTTGGGATCCAATTGAACCCGACAATTTCTGGAATGGAGACTATCAGCTCTCAACCACGCAGCCAAGAACAAGATCGATATTTAGTTGGTGAAGAATTGGGGATGCTTGGGGAGGAGCGCTGTTTTATACTGGTGGCGGCGCAAGGAAGACTGAAGAGGGAGGAGATCCGGTGCGATTCCTACCCTAACGCCTTCTACCGTGGGTTAAATTCGTATGTAACTTTTCGAGTAGATGATTTTTCATATAAAAAACTTTTTCATCCGAGTTCGTATGCAAAAGTTATGCCCATTTTAAGAAATTCCAGAGAGATTTTGCAAATAAAGTCGAAATTCATATTTGTTAATTTTCCCAACAACTAGACCACATATCACATGGGAAACTTATTTTATTTTATTTTTTTGACATTTCCATCATTTTCTTTTGTTTTTTCTAAAACTAAAAAGGCGGTCCACATGGGGGGGGGGTAGAGTTTGATGGGCCCTTTAGTACCGGTTCGTGCCATGAACCGGTACTAATGCCTCAAAGCCCATTCGTACCGGTTGGTGGCACAACCAAGACTAAAGGACTAACCTTTAGTCCCGGTTGGTGCCACCAACCGGTACTAATGGGCATCGCACCCTTTAGTCCGGTTCGTGGCACCAACCGGGACTAAACGGCCCAGGTGAACCGGGACTAATGCCTTAGCCGCACGAACCGGGACCAATGCTCACATTAGTCCCGGTTCGTGACTGAACCGGGACTAATGTGAATATTACCCTGTGACGAAAGCCCTGTTTTGTACTAGTGAATGTTAAGTCTAGGAGTTGAACTATGTGAGCTGGGGATACAATAAGTTGATTCGCATGTGCGTAGCTAGCTAGTGACGCATGTGCGTGTGTCACTGGTACTCCCTCCGGTCCTTTTTGCTACGCGTATTAGATTTGTGTTGAGTCAAACATTGCAAAGTTTGACCAAATTTATGTTAAAAAATATCAGCATCTACAATACGAAAAAATATATATATATATATATATATATAATATAAAGGTACATTTCCAATATTGATTTGGCATTGTGAATATTGAATTTTTTTCTATAAGTTTGGTCAAAGCAGAGATACTTCAACTTCGGACAAAACTTGTATGCATACTAAAAAGGACCGGAGGTAGTACGAGGGAGATAGACGGATAGGAGCTCGAACGACGTGCAAAAGTTCTTTTTTTTAACAGGAAGGACGTGCAAAAGTTTTTTTAACAGGAACGATGTGCAAAAGTGTTGTGCGCGCAGTCGCGTCTAGCTAGGTGACTTGCAAAAGAAAAAAGCACGTACATACGTGTACGTGTAAAAGTCCTGTCTTTTATTTTTGCGAATGTGCACGTGTAAAAGTTGTGTGTGCGTGTACGTGCCTAGTCCGGCATGCATGCATGCATGTGCATGCGGTAGAAGGTTTTTTTTTGACGTGATGCGGTTGAAGGTTTTTTTTTGACGTGATGCGATTGAAGGTTTGAAGCAGCTATGATGCGTTGTAAAAAAGAAAAACAGGAAGAATAAAAGAGGGTAAGCACGCACGTACGTACGTATGAGGTGTACGTGCACTCCCTCAAATCAAATCAATCGAAGAAAAAGAAAAAGGTGCACGTGCGGCTGGGCGGAACAGGGAAGACCCGGCCGGACTTGTTTTGATTCGCTTGGCTTGGACGCGCCTATAGTTGGAGAGGGTTTCTTTGGATCGCTTCTTTTGATTGTTTTGGTTGGATTGGATTTAAGGCGCTGGTAGTACGTGCAGACTGCCCTCGTTTCGTTGTTTCGTTTTCCATGCATTGATTCCATCGATGCCATAAAGCCAGCCGCGCGGGACTAGACTACACCGGTTGATCTAAGAGAGCTCACTTGGCATAGATTAAGTACTACAAAATATCAAAGCGGTATGACAAGGTCACGACCGAGGACGTAATGCTCCGACTTGTGCTTAACCATCCGGAGCTGAGCCCACCCAGCCTTTAACAATTTGACGCCCTCGAGAACAGCAAAATTCTCTGTTTTCTCAAGGGCATAGCCATACACATCCTCAATGCTCTCCTCTGGGCAGGTATGAAAGAACCTGGCAACGCAGACTTGACCGGAGCCGAGCGGCACAATGCTGGCGTCTGTCAGGGTCCAATCTTCTGGCCTGTTCACGTCTGTCAACACATCCTGCAGCACGGGCGGCCTCAACTCACACGAGGCAGTGAGGTCCGATGTGCAGAGCTGCAAATCGTCGGGTGTGAAGCCAAACCAGAGGTTGTGCTCAGGTATGTACTCGGCGCGACCTCTGAACGGCAGTGCCCAGTTGCCTAGTTTGCTCCACGCGCCACTCGCGATGTCATACGAGTATGTGTCGGCGCCAGATGTGGATATCCAGATCTGTGAATCGTCAACCACGGCGTAGGCACCGATTTCAAAGGGCATTGGGGCATCGCGGCAGCTGGATCGATCCACCCCGTCGTCGTTGTCGGCAAAGAAAGGCGGTGGCTGGAGGGAATACCAGCACCAGTCTTGGGCGTAGCTACCAGGCAGGCGGGTGTGGAAGAGAGCCTGGAAGCAGTCCCGATCGGGCGGCCGGCCAGGGTTGCCGCTCATGACGTATAGGCTGTCGCCCACAGCAACGGAGATGGGGTCGATAATGGGCTTGCGCATCTTGGGCATCCCAGTGCGGAGCAAGCGCGAGTCGTGGTTGTACAAGAAGCTCCTGCCGATTTGGTCCACGGCGAGGAGGTTTTCCCGGCCGGGGCCGAAAGCCATGAAATTCATCCACGCCTGTTCGCCCTTCCTGCAGGGCCAGTAGAATGACAGGGACGGCGGAGGCAGCGGGGCGTCCGCTGGCCGTCGATGAACTGCTCGAGCCGCTGGCCGTGACCGGGCTGGGCGAAATAAGTTTGCCGGGTTCAAGGAGTGAAGGCTGAAGTGTCTGGGGCTGCCGTTGCAGCTCATGGCCAACAGATTCACAAACCGGCTGCCCATGGCGATGGCGGGCGGACCTCCTGATAATCAGAAGAAAGAACAAGGAACTCGTTGAATGTTTGTGATGATGATTCTCGTTTCTTCTCTTGGTAATATCAAAGAACCATGTACAGTACAGACACGGAGATTATCATCAGAGATTCACCGAGTACCTTAGGAGTGGGGTTGGGATCCAATTGAACCCGACAATTTCTGGAATGGAGACTATCAGCTCTCAACCATGCAGCCAAGAACAAGATCAATATTTTGTTGGCGAAGAATTGGGGATGCTTGGGGAGGAGCGCTGTTTTATACTGGTGGCGGCGCAAGGAAGATTGAAGAGCGAGGAGATCCGGTGCGATTCCTAACCTAACTCCTTCTACCGTGGGTTAAATTCGTATGTAACTTTTCGAGTAGATGATTTTTCATATAAAAAACTTTTTCTTCCGAGTTCGTATGCAAAAGTTATGCCCATTTTAAGAAATTCCACAGGGGTTTTGCAAATAAAGTCGAAATTCATATTTGTTAATTTTCCTAACAACTAGACCACATATCACATGGGAAACTTATTTTATTTTATTTTTTTGACATTTCCATCATTTTCTTTTGTTTTTTCTAAAACTGAAAAGGCGGTCCACATGGGGGGGGGGTAGAGTTTGATGGGCCCTTTAGTACCGGTTCATGCCATGAACTGGTACTAATTCCTCAAAGCGCATTAGTACCGGTTGGTGCCACCAACCGGTACTAATGGGCATCGCACCCTTTAGTCCCGGTTCGTGGCACCAACCGGGACCAAAGGGCGCAGGTGAGCCGGGACTAATGCCTTAGCCGCACGAAACGGGACCAATGCTCACATTAGTCCCGGTTCGTGACTGAACCGGGACTAATGTGAATATTGCCCTGTGACGAAAGCCCTGTTTTGTACTAGTGAATGTTAAGTCTAGGAGTTGAACTATGTGAGCTGGGGATACAATAAGTTGATTCGCATGTGCGTAGCTAGCTAGTGACGCATGTGCGTGTGTCACTGGTACTCCCTCCGGTCCTTTTTGCTACGCGTATTAGATTTGTGTTGAGTCAAACATTGCAAAGTTTGACCATATTTATGTTAAAAAATATCAACATCTACAATACGAAAAATATATATATATAATATAAAGGTACATTTCCAATATTGATTTGGCATTGTGAATATTGAATTTTTTTCTATAAGTTTGGTCAAAGCAGAGATACTTCAACTTCGGACAAAACTTGTATGCATACTAAAAAGGACCGGAGGAAGTACGAGGGAGATAGACGGATAGGAGCACGAACGACATGCAAAAGTTCTTTTTTTAACAGGAAGGACGTGCAAAAGTTTTTTTTTAACAGGAACGATGTGCAAAAGTGTTGTGCGCGCAGTCGCGTCTAGCTAGGTGAATTGCAAAAGAAAAAAGCACGTACATACGTGTACGTGTAAAAGTCCTGTCTTTTATTTTTGCGAATGTGCACATGTAAAAGTTGTGTGTGCGTGTACGTGCCTAGTCCGGCATGCATGCATGCATGTGCATGCGGTTGAAGGTTTTTTTTGACGTGATGCGGTTGAAGGTTTTTTTTTGACGTGATGCGGTTGAAGGTTTGAAGCAGCTACGATGCGTTATAAAAAAGAAAAACAGGAAGAATAAAAGAGGGTAAGCACGCACGTACGTACCTATGAGGTGTACGTGCACTCCTCAAATCAAATCAATCGAAGAAAAAGAAAAACGTGCACGTGCGGCGGGGTAGAAGAGGGAAGACCCGGCCGGACTTGTTTTGATTCGCTTGGCTTGGACGCGCCTGTAGTTGGAGAGGGTTTCTTTCGATCGCTTCTTTTGATTGTTTCGGTTGGATTGGATTTGAGGCGCTGGTAGTACGTGCAGACTGCCCTCGTTTCGTTGTTTCGTTTTCCATGCATTGATTCCATCGACGCCATAAAGCCAGCCGCGCGGGACTAGACTACACCGGTTGATCTAAGAGAGCTCACTTGGCATAGATGAAGTACTACAAAATATCAAAGCGGTATGACAAGGTCACGGCCGAAGACGTAATGCTCCGACTTGTGCTTAACCATCCGGGGCTGAGCCCACCCATCCTTTAACAATTTGACGCCCTCGAGAACAGCAAAATTCTCTGTTTTGTCAAGGGCATAGCCATACACATCCTCAATGCTCTCCTCTGGGCAGGTAAGAAAGAAGCTGGCAACGCAGACTTGACCGGAGCCGAGCGGCACAATGCTAGCGTCTGTCAGGGTCACATCTTCTGGCCTGTTCACGTCTGTCAACACATCCTGCAGCACGGGCGGCCTCAACTCACACGAGGCAGTGAGGTCCGATGGGCAGAGCTGCAAATCGTCGGGTGTGAGGCCAAACCAGAGGTTGTGCTCAGGGATGTACTCGGCGCGACCTCTGAACGACAGTGCCCAGTTGCCTAATTTGCTCCATGCGCCACTCGCGATGTCATAGGAGTATGTGTCAGCGCCAGATGTGGATATCCAGATCTGTGAATTGTCAACCACGGCGTAGGCACTGATTTCAAAGGGCATTGGGGCATCGCGGCAGCTGGGTCGATCCACCCCGTCGTCGTCGTCGGCAAAGAAAGGCGGTGGCTGGAGGGAATACCAGCACCAGTCTTGGGCGTAGCTACCATGCAGGCGGGTGTGGAGGAGAGCCTGGAAGCAGTCCCGATCGGGCAGCCGGCCAGGGTTGCCGCTCATGACGTATAGGCTGTCGCCCACGGCAACGGAGATGGGGTCGATAATGGGCTTGCGCATCCCAGTGCGGAGCAAGCGCGAGTCGTGGTTGTACAAGAAGCTCCTGCCGATTTGGTCCACGGCAAGGAGGTTTTCCCGGCCGGGGCCGAAAGCCATGAAATTCATCCTCGCCTGTTCGCCCTTCCTGCAGGGCCAGTCGAATGACAGGGACGGCGGAGGCAGCGGGGCGTCCGCTGGCCGTCGATGAACTGCTCGAACCGCTGACCGTGACCGGGCTGGGCGAAATCAGTTTGCTGGGTTCAAGCAGTGAAGGCTAAAGTGTCTGGGGCCGCCGTTGCAGCTCATGGCCAACAGATTCACAAACCGGCTGCCCATGGCGATGGCGGGCGGACCTCCTGATAATCAGAAGAAAGAACAAGGAACTCGTTGAATGTTTGTGATGATGATTCTCGTTTCTTCTCTTGGTAATATCGAAGAACCATGTACAGTACAGACAAGGACATTATCATCAGAGATTCACCGACTACCTGAGGAGTGGGGTTGGGATCCAATTGAACCCGACAATTTCAGGAATGGAGACTATCAGCTCTCAACCACGCAGCCAAGAACAAGATCGATATTTTGTTGGCGAAGAATTGGCGATGCTTGGGGAGGAGCGCTGTTTTATACTGGTGGCGGCGCAAGGAAGACTGAAGAGGGAGGAGATCCGGTGCGATTCCTACCCTAACGCCTTCTACCGTGGGTTAAATTCGTATGTAACTTTTCGAGTAGATGATTTTCATATAAAAAACTTTTTCATCCGAGTTCGTATGCAAAAGTTATGCCCATATTAAGAAATTCCACAGAGATTTTGCAAATAAAGTCGAAATTCATATTTGTTAATTTTCCCAACAACTAGACCACATATCACATGGGAAACTTATTTTATTTTATTTTTTTGACATTTCCATCATTTTCTTTTGTTTTTTCTAAAACTAAAAAGGCGGTCCACGGGGGGGGGGGGGGGGGGGGGGTAGAGTTTGATGGGCCCTTTAGTACCGGTTCGTGCCATGAACCGGTACTAATGCCTCAAAGCCCATTAGTACCGGTTGGTGGCACCAACCGGTACTAATGGGCATCGCACCCTTTAGTCCCGGTTCGTGGCACCAACCGGGACTAAAGGGCCCAGGTGAACCGGGACTAATGCCTTAGCCGCACGAACCGGGACCAATGCTCACATTAGTCCCGGTTCGTGACTGAACCGGGACTAATGTGAATATTGCCCTGTGACGAAAGCCCTGTTTTGTACTAGTGAATGTTAAGTCTAGGAGTTGAACTATGTGAGCTGGGGATACAATAAGTTGATTCGCATGTGCGTAGCTAGCTAGTGACGCATGTGCGTGTGTCACTGGTACTCCCTCCGGTCCTTTTTGCTACGCGTATTAGATTTTTGTTGAGTCAAACATTGCAAAGTTTGACCAAATTTATGTTAAAAAATATCAACATCTACAATACGAAAAAAATATATATATAATATAAAGGTACATTTCCAATATAGATTTGGCATTGTGAATATTGAATTTTTTTCTATAAGTTTGGTCAAAGCAGAGATACTTCAACTTCGGACAAAACTTGTATGCATACTAAAAAGGACCGGAGGTAGTACGAGGGAGATAGACGGATAGGAGCACGAACGACGTGCAAAAGTTCTTATTTTTTAACAGGAAGGACGTGCAAAAGTTTTTTTAACAGGAACGATGTGCAAAAGTGTTGTGCGCGCAGTCGCGTCTAGCTAGGTGAATTGCAAAAGAAAAAAGCACGTACATACGTGTACGTGTAAAAGTCCTGTCTTTTATTTTTGCGAATGTGCACGTGTAAAAGTTGTGTGTGCGTGTACGTGCCTAGTCCGGCATGCATGCATGCATGTGCATGCGGTTGAAGGTTTTTTTTTGACGTGATGCGGTTTCAGGTTTTTTTTTTGACGTGATGCGGTTGAAGGTTTGAAGCAGCTACGATGCGTTATAAAAAAGAAAAACAGGAAGAATAAAAGAGGGTAAGCACGCACGTACGTACGTATGAGGTGTACGTGCACTCCCTCAAATCAAATCAATCGAAGAAAAAGAAAAAGGTGCACGTGCGGCTGGGCGGAAGAGGGAAGACCCGGCCGGACTTGTTTTGATTCGCTTGGCTTGGACGCGCCTGTAGTTGGAGAGGCTTTCTTTCGATCGCTTCTTTTGATTGTTTCGGTTGGATTGGATTTGAGGCGCTGGTAGTACGTGCAGACTGCCCTTGTTTCGTTGTTTCATTTTCCATGCATTGATTCCATCGACGCCATAAAGCCAGCCGCGCGGGACTAGTCTACACCGGTTGATCTAAGAGAGCTCACTTGGCATAGATGAAGTACTACAAAATATCAAAGCGGTACGACAAGGTCACGGCCGAAGACGTAATGCTCTGACTTGTGCTTAACCATCCGGAGCTGAGCCCACCTAGCCTTTACCAATTTGACGCCCTCGAGAACAGCAAAATTCTCTGTTTTCTCAAGGGCATAGCCATACACATCCTCAATGCTCTCCTCTGGGCAGGTAAGAAAGAACCTGGAAACGCAGACTTGACCGGAGCCGAGCGGCACAATGCTGGCGTCTGTCAGCGTCCAATCTTCTGGCCTGTTCACATCTGTCAACACATCCTGCAGCACGGGCGGCCTCAACTCACACGAGGCAGTGAGGTCCGATGTGCAGAGCTGCAAATCGTCGGGTGTGAAGCCAAACCAGAGGTTGTGCTCATGGATGTACTCGGCGCGACCTCTGAACGGCAGTGCCCAGTTGCCCAGTTTGCTTCACGCGCCACTCGCGATGTCATACGAGTATGTGTCAGCGCCAGATGTGGATATCCAGATCTGTGAATCGTCAACCACGGCGTAGGCACTGATTTCAAAGGGCATTGGGGCATCGCGGCAGCTGGATCGATCCACCCCGTCGTCGTTGTCGGCAAAGAAAGGCGGTGGCTGGAGGGAATACCAGCACCAGTCTTGGGCGTAGCTACCAGGCAGGCGGGTGTGGAAGAGAGCCTGGAAGCAGTCCCGATCAGGCAGCCGGCCAAGGTTGCCGCTCATGACGTATAGGCTGTCGCCCACGGCAACGGAGATGGGGTCGATAATGGGCTTGCGCATCCCAGTGCGGAGCAAGCGCGAGTTGTTGTTGTACAAGAAGCTCCTGCCGATTTGGTCCACGGCGAGGAGGTTTTCCCGGCCGGGGCCGAAAGCCATGAAATTCATCCACGCCTGTTCGCCCTTCCTGCAGGGCCAGTCGAGTGACAGGGACGGCGGAGGCAGCGGGGCGTCCGCTGGCCGTCGATGAACTGCTCGAACCGCTGGCCGTGACCGGGCTGGGCGAAATAAGTTTGTTGGGTTCAAGCAGTGAAGGCTGAAGTGTCTGGGGCCGCCGTTGCAGCTCATGGCCAATAGATTCACAAACCGGCTGCCCATGGCGATGGCGGGCGGACCTCCTGATAATCAGAAGAAAGAACAAGGAACTCGTTGAATGTTTGTGATGATGATTCTCGTTTCTTCTCTTGGTAATATCAAAGAACCATGTACAGTACAGACAAGGAGATTATCATCAGAGATTCACTGAGTACCTGAGGAGTGGGGTTGGGATCCAATTGAACCCGACAATTTCTGGAATGGAGACTATCAGCTCTCAACCACGCAGCCAAGAACAAGATCGATATTTTGTTGGCGAAGAATTGGGGATGCTTGGGGAGGAGCGCTGTTTTATACTGGTGGCGGCGCAAGGAAGACTGAAGAGGAGGAGATCCGGTGCGATTCCTACCCTAACGCCTTCTACCGTGGGTTAAATTCGTATGTAACTTTTCGAGTAGATGATTTTTCATATAAAAAACTTTTTCATCCGAGTTCGTATGCAAAAGTTATGCCCATATTAAGAAATTCCACAGAGATTTTGCAAATAAAGTCGAAATTCATATTTGTTAATTTTCCCAACAACTAGACCACATATCACATGGGAAACTTATTTTATTTTATTTTTTTTGACATTTCCATCATTTTCTTTTGTTTTTTCTAAAACTGAAAAGGCGGTCCACGGGGGGGGGGGGGGGGGAGGGGTAGAGTTTGATGGGCCCTTTAGTACCGGTTCGTGCCAACCGGTACTAATGGGCATCGCACCCTTTAGTCCCGGTTCGTGGCACCAACCGGGACTAAAGGGCCCAGGTGAACCGGGACTAATGCCTTAGCCGCACGAACCGAGACCAATGCTCACATTAGTCCCGGTTCGTGACTGAACCGGGACTAATGTGAATATTGCCCTGTGACGAAAGCCCTGTTTTGTACTAGTGAATGTTAAGTCTAGGAGTTGAACTATGTGAGCTGGGGATACAATAAGTTGATTCGCATGTGCGTAGCTAGCTAGTGACGCATGTGCGTGTGTCACTGGTACTCCCTCCGGTCCTTTTTGCTACGCGTATTAGATTTGTGTTGAGTCAAACATTGCAAAGTTTGACGAAATTTAAGTTAAAAAATATCAACATCTACAATACGAAATATATATATATATATAATATAAAGTTACATTTCCTGTATTGATTTGGCATTGTGAATATTGAATTTTTTTCTATAAGTTTGGTCAAAGCAGAGATACTTCAACTTCGGACAAAACTTGTATACATACTAAAAAGGACCGGAGGTAGTACGAGGGAGATAGACGGATAGGAGCACGAACGACGTGCAAAAGTTCTTATTTTTTAGCAGGAAGGACGTGCAAAAGTTTTTTTAACAGGAACGATGTGCAAAAGTGTGGTGCGCGCAGTC
The DNA here is from genome assembly GCF_002575655.3 of Aegilops tauschii subsp. strangulata. NCBI lineage: Eukaryota > Viridiplantae > Streptophyta > Magnoliopsida > Poales > Poaceae > Aegilops > Aegilops tauschii. The sequence continues at coordinate 404,096,866 of NC_053035.3, forward strand.
GCGTCTAGCTAGGTGAATTGCAAAAGAAAAAAGCACGTACATACGTGTACGTGTAAAAGTCCTGTCTTTTATTTTTGCGAATACGCACGTGTAAAAGTTGTGTGTGCGTGTACGTGCCTAGTCCGGCATGCATGCATGCATGTGCATGCGGTTGAAGGTTTTTTTTTGATGTGATGCGGTTGAAGGTTTTTTTTGACGTGATGCGGTTGAAGGTTTGAAGCAGCTACGATGCGTTATAAAAAAGAAAAACAGGAAAAATAAAAGATGGTAAGCACGCACGTACGTACGTATGAGGTGTACGTGCACTCCCTCAAATCAAATCAATCGAAGAAAAAGAAAAAGGTGCATGTGCGGCTGGGCGGAAGAGGGAAGACCCGGCCGGACTTCTTTTGATTCGCTTGGCTTGGACACGCCTGTAGTTGGAGAGGGTTTCTTTCGATCGCTTCTTTTGATTGTTTCGGTTGGATTGGATTTGAGGCGCTGGTAGTACGTGCAGACTGCCCACGTTTCGTTGTTTCGTTTTCCATGCATTGATTCCATCGACGCCATAGATGAAGTACTACAAAATATCAAAGCGGTATGACAAGGTCACGGCCGAAGACGTAACGCTCCGACTTGTGCTTAACCATCCGGAGCTGAGCCCACCCAGCCTTTAACAATTTGACGCCCTCGAGAACAGCAAAATTCTCTGTTTTCTCAAGGGCATAGCCATACACATCCTTAATGCTCTCCCCTAGGCAGGTAAGAAAGATCGTGGCAACGCAGACTTGACTGGAGCCGGGCGGCACAATGCTGGCATCTGTCAGGGTCCAATCTTCTGGCCTGTTCATGTCTGTCCACACATCCTGCAGCACGGGCGGCCTCAACTCACACGAGGCAGTGAGGTCCGATGTGCAGACCTGCAAATCGTCGGGTGTGAAGCCAAACCAGAGGTTGTGCTCAGGGATGTACTCGGCGCGACCTCTGAACGGCAGTGCCCAGTTGCCTAGTTTGCTCCACGCGCCACTCGCGATGTCATACGAGTATGTGCCGGCGCCAGATGTGGATATCCAGATCTGTGACTCGTCAACCACGGCGTAGGCACTGATTTCAAAGGGCATTGGGGCATCGCATCAGCTGGATCGATCCACCCCATCGTCATCGTCGGCAAAGAAAGGCGGTGGCTGGAGGGAATACCAGCACCAGTCTTGGGCGTACCTAGCAGGCAGGCGGGTGTGGAGGAGAGCCTGGAAGCAGTCCCGATCGGGCAGCCGGCCAGGGTTGCCGCTCATGACGTATAGGCTGTCGCCCACGGCAACAGAGATGGGGTCGATAATGGGCTTGCGCATATTGGGCATCCCAGTGCGGAGCAAGCGCGAGTCGTGGTTGTACAAGAAGCTCCTGCCGATTTGGTCCACGGCTAGGAGGTTTTCCCGGCCGGGGCCGAAAGCCATGAAATTCATCCACGCCTGTTCGCCCTTCCTGCAGGGCCAGTCGAATGACAGGGACGGCGGAGGCAGCGGGGCGTCCGCTGGCCGTCGATGAACTGCTCGAACCGGTGGCCGTGACTGGGCTGGGCGAAATAAGTTTGCCGGGTTCAAGCAGTGAAGGCTGAAGTGTCTGGGGCCGCCGTTGCAGCTCATGGCCAACAGATTCACAAACCGGCTGCCCATGGCGATGGCGGGCGGACCTCCTGATAATCAGAAGAAAGAACAAGGAACTCGTTGAATGTTCGTGATGATGATTCTCATTTCTTCTCTTGGTAATATCAAAGAACCATGTACAGTACAGACACGGAGATTATCATGAGAGATTCGCCGAGTACCTGAGGAGTGGGGTTGGGATCCAATTGAACCCGACAATTTCTGGAATGGAGACTATCAGCTCTCAACCACGCAGCCAAGAACGAGATCGATATTTTGTTGGCGAAGAATTGGGGATGTTTGGCGAGGAGCGCTGTTTTATACTGGTGGCGGCGCAAGGAAGACTGAAGAGGGAGGAGATCCGGTGCGATTCCTACCCTAACGCCTTCTACCGTGGGTTAAATTCGTATGTAACTTTTTGAGTAGATGATTTTTCATATAAAAAACTTTTTCATCCGAGTGCGTATGCAAAAGTTATGCCCATTTTAAGAAATTCCAGAGAGATTTTGCAAATAAAGTCGAAATTCATATTTGTTAATTTTCCCAACAACTAGACCACATATCACATGGGAAACTTATTTTATTTTATTTTTTTGACATTTCCATCATTTTCTTTTGTTTTTTCTAAAACTGAAAAGGCGGTCCACGAGGGGGGGGGGGGGTAGAGTTTGATGGGCCCTTTAGTACCGGTTCGTGCCATGAACCGGTACTAATGCCTCAAAGCCCATTAGTACCGGTTGGTGGCACCGACCGGGACTTAAGGACTAACCTTTAGTCCCGGTTGGTGCCACCAACCGGTACTAATGGGCATCGCACCCTTTAGTCCCGGTTCGTGGCACCAACCGGGACTAAAGGGCCCAGGTGAATCGGAACTAATGCCTTAGCCGCACGAACCGGGACCAATGCTCGAATTAGTCCCGGTTCGTGACTGAACCGGGACTAATGTGAATATTACCCTGTGACGAAAGCCTTGTTTTGTACTAGTGAATGTTAAGTCTAGGAGTTGAACTATGTGAGCTGGGGATACAATAAGTTGATTCGCATGTGCGTAGCTAGCTAGTGACGCATGTGCGTGTGTCACTGGTACTCCCTCCGGTCCTTTTTGCTACGCGTATTAGATTTGTGTTGAGTCAAACATTGCAAAGTTTGACCAAATTTATGTTAAAAAATATCAGCATCTACAATACGAAATATATATATATATATATATATATATATATATATATAATATAAAGGTACATTTCCAATATTGATTTGGCATTATGAATATTGAATTTTTTCTATAAGTTTGGTCAAAGCAGAGATACTTCAACTTCGGACAAAACTTGTATGCATACTAAAAAGGACCGGAGGTAGTACGAGGGAGATAGACGGATAGGAGCACGAACGACGTGCAAAAGTTCTTTTTTTTAACAGGAAGGACTTGCAAAAGTTTTTTTAACAGGAACGATGTGCAAAAGTGTTGTGCGCGCAGTCGCATCTAGCTAGGTGAATTGCAAAAGAAAAGAGCACGTACATACGTGTACGTGTAAAAGTCATGTCTTTTATTTTTGCGAATGTGCACGTCTAAAAGTTGTGTGTGCGTGTACGTGCCTAGTCCTGCATGCATGCATGCATGTGCATGCGGTTGAAGGTTTTTTTTTTGACGTGATGCGGCTGAAGGTTTTTTTTTGACGTGATGCGGTTGAAGGTTTGAAGCAGCTACGATGCGTTATAAAAAAGAAAAACAGGAAGAATAAAAGAGGGTAAGCACGCACGTACGTACGTATGAGGTGGACGTGCACTCCCTCAAATCAAATCAATCGAATAAAAAGAAAAAGGTGCACGTGCGGCTGGGCAGAAGAGGGAAGACCCGGCCGGACTTGTTTTGATTCGCTTGGCTTGGACGCCCTTGTAGTTGGAGAGGTTTCTTTCGATCGCTTCTTTTGATTGTTTTGGTTGGATTGGATTTGAGGCGCTGGTAGTACGTGCAGACTACCCTTGTTTCGTTGTTTCGTTTTCCATGCATTGATTCCATCGACGCCATAAAGCGAGCCGCGCGGGACTAGACTACACCGGTTGATCTAAGAGAGCTCACTTGGCATAGATGAAGTACTACAAAATATCAATGCGGTATGACAAGGTCACGGCCGAAGACGTAATGCTCCGACTTGTGCTTAACCATCCGGAGCTGAGCCCACCCAGCATTTAACAATTTGACGCCCTCGAGAACAGAAAAATTCTCTGTTTTCTCAAGGGCATAGCCATACACATCCTCAATGCTCTCCTCTGGGCAGGTAAGAAAGAACCTGGCAACGCAGACTTGACCGGAGCCGAGCGGCACAATGCTGGCGTCTGTCAGGTTCCAATCTTCTGGCCTGTTCACGTCTGTCCACACATCCTGCAGCACGGGCGGCCTCAACTCACACGAGGCAGTGAGGTCCGATGTGCAGAGCTGCAAATCGTCGGGTGTGAAGCCAAACCAGAGGTTGTGCTCAGGGATGTACTCGGCGCGACCTCTGAACGACAGTGCCCAGTTGCCTAGTTTGCTCCACGCGCCACTCGCGATGTCATACGAGTATGTGCCGGCGCCAGATGTCGATATCCAGATCTGTGAATCGTCAACCACGGCGTAGGCACTGATTTCAAAGGGCATTGGGGCATCGCGGCAGCTGGATCGATCCACCCCGTCGTCGTCAGCGGCAAAGAAAGGCGGTGGCTGGAGGGAATACCAGCACCAGTCTTGGGCGTAGCTAGCAGGCAGGCGGGTGTGGAGGAGAGCCTGGAAGCAGTCCCGATCGGGCAGCCGGCCAGGGTTGCCACTCATGACGTATAGGCTGTCGCCCACGGCAACGGAGATGGGGTCGATAATGGGCCTGCGCATCTTGGGCATCCCAGTGCGGAGCAAGCGCGAGTCGTGGTTGTACAAGAAGCTCCTGCCGATTTGGTCCACGGCGAAGAGGTTTTCCCGGCCGGGGCCGAAAGCCATGAAATTCATCCACGCCTGTTCGCCCTTCCTTCAGGGCAGGTCGAATGACAGGGACGGCGGAGGCAGCGGGCGTCCGCTGGCCGTCGATGAACTACTCGAACTGCTGGCCGTGACCGGGCTGGGCAAAATAAGTTTGCCGGGTTCAAGCCGTGAAGGGTGGAGTGTCTGGGGCCGCCGTTGCAGCTCATGGCCAACAGATTGACAAACCGGCTGCCCATGGCAATGGCGGGCGGACCTCCTGATAATTAGAAAAAAGAACAAGGAACTAGTTGAATGTTTGTGATGATGATTCTCGTTTCTTCTCTTGGTAATATCAAAGAACCGTGTGCAGTACAGACACGGAGATTATCATCAGAGATTCGCCGAGTACTTGAGGAGTGGGGTTGGGATCCAATTGAACCCGACAATTTCTGGAATGGAGACTATCAGCTCTCAACCATGCAGCCAAGAACAAGATCGATATTTTGTTGGCGAAGAATTGGGGATGCTTGGGGAGGAGCGTTGTTTTATACTGGTGGCGGCGCAAGGAAGACTGAAGAGGGAGGAGATCCGGTGCGATTCCTACCCTAACGCCTTCTACCGTGGGTTAAATTCGTATGTAACTTTTCGAGTAGATGATTTTTCATATAATTTTTTTTTCATCCGAGTTCGTATGCAAATGTTATGCCCATTTTATGAAATTCCAGAGAGATTTTGCAAATAAAGTCGAAATTCATATTTGTTAATTTTCCCAACAACTAGACCACATATCACATGGGAAACTTATTTTATTTTATTTTTTTGACATTTCCATCATTTTCTTTTGTTTTTTCTAAAACTGAAAAGGCGGTCCACAGGGGGGGGTAGAGTTTGATGGGCCCTTTAGTACCGGTTCATGCCATGAACCAGTACTAATGCCTCGAAGCCCATTAGTACCGGTTGGTGGCACCAACCGGGACTAAAGGACTAACCTTTAGTCCCGGTTGGTGCCACCAACCGTTACTAATGGGCATCGCACCCTTTAGTCCCGGTTTGTGGCACCAACCGGGACTAAAGGGCCCAGGTGAACCGGGACTAATGCCTTAGCCGCACGAACCGGGACCAATGCTCACATTAGTCCCGGTTCATGACTGAACCGGGACTAATGTGAATATTGCCCTGTGACGAAAGCCCTGTTTTGTACTAGTGAATGTTAAGTCTAGGAGTTGAACTATGTGAGCTGGGGATACAATAAGTTGATTCGCATGTGCGTAGCTAGCTAGTGACGCATGTGCGTGTGTCACTGGTACTCCCTCCGGTCCTTTTTGCTACGCGTATTAGATTTGTGATGAGTCAAACATTGCAAAGTTTGACCAAATTTATGTTAAAAAAATATCAGCATCTACAATACGAAAAAATATATATATACATATATATAATATAAAGGTACATTTGCATTATTGATTTGGCATTGTGAATATTGAATTTTTTTTTATAAGTTTGGTCAAAGCAGAGATACTTCAACTTCGGACAAAACATGTACTCATACTAAAAAGGACCGGAGGTAGTACGAGGGAGATAGACGGATAGGAGCACGAACGACGTGCAAAAGTTCTTTTTTTTTTAACAGGAAGGACGTGCAAAAGTTTTTTTTTAACAGGAACGATGTGCAAAAGTGTTGTGCGCGCAGTCGCGTCTAGCTAGGTGAATTGCAAAAGAAAAAAGCACGTACATACGTGTACGTGTAAAAGTCCTGTCTTTTATTTTTGCGAATGTGCACGTGTAAAAGTTGTGTGTGCGTGTATGCGCCTAGTCCGGCATGCATGCATGCTTGTGCATGCAGTTGAAGGTTTTTTTTGACGTGATGCGGTTGAAGGGTTTTTTTTTGACGTGATGCGGTTGAAGGTTTGAAGCAGCTACGATGCGTTATAAAAAAGAAAAACAGGAAGAATAAAAGAGGGTAAGCATGCACGTACGTACGTATGAGGTGTACGTGCACTCCCTCAAATCAAATCAATCGAAGAAAAAGAAAAAGGTGCACGTGCGGCTGGGCGGAAGAGGGAAGACCCGGCCGGACTTGTTTTGATTCGCTTGGCTTGGACGCGCCTGTAGTTGGAGAGGGTTTCCTTCGATCGCTTCTTTTGATTGTTTCGGTTGGATTGGATTTGAGGCGCTGGTAGTACATGCAGACTGCCCTCATTTCGTTGTTTCGTTTTCCATGCATTGATTCCATCGACGCCATAAAGCCAGCCGCGCGGGACTAGACTACACCGGTTGATCTAAGAGAGCTCACTTGGCATAGATGAAGTACTACAAAATATCAAAGCGGTATGACAAGGTCACGGCCGAAGACGTAATGCTCCGACTTGTGCTTAACCATCCGGAGCTGAGCCCACCCAGCCTTTAACAATTTGACGCCCTCGAGAACAGCAAAATTCTCTGTTTTCTCAAGGGCATAGCCATACACATCCTCAATGCTCACCTCTGGGCAGGTAAGAAAGAACGCGTCTGTCAGGGTCCAATCTTCTGGCCTGTTCACGTCTGTCCACACATCCTGTAGCACGGGCGGCCTCAACTCACACGAGGCAGTGAGGTCCGATGTGCAGAGCTGGAAATCGTCAGGTGTGAAGCCAAACCAGAGGTTGTGCTCAGGGATGTACTCGGCGCGACCTCTGAACGGCAGTGCCCAGTTGCCTAGTTTGCTCCACGCGCCACTCGCGATGTCATACGAGTATGTGCCGGCGCCAGATGTGGATATCCAGATCTGTGAATCGTCAACCACGGCATAGGCACTGATTTCAAAGGGCATTGGGGCATCGCAGCAGCTGGATCGATCCACCCCGTGGTCGTCGTCGGCAAAGAAAGGCGATGGCTGGAGGGAATACCAGCACCAGTCTTGGGCGTAGCTAGCAGGCAGGCAGGTGTGGAGGAGAGCCTGGAAGCAGTCCCGATCGGGCAGCCGGCTAGGGTTGCCGCTCATGACGTATAGGCTGTCGCCCACGGCAACAGAGATGGGGTCGATAATGGGCTTGCGCATCTTGGGCATCCCAGTGCGGAGCAAGCGCGAGTCGTGGTTGTACAAGAAGCTCCTGCCAATTTGGTCCACGACGAGGAGGTTTTCCCGGCCGGGGCCGAAAGCCATGAAATTCATCCACGCCTGTTCGCCCTTCCTGCAGGGCCAGTCGGATGACAGAGACGGCGGAGGCAGAGGGGCGTCCGCTGGCCGTCGATGAACTGCTCGAACCGCTGGCCGTGACCGGGCTGGGCGAAATAAGTTTGCTGGGTTCAAGCAGTGAAGGCTGAAGTGTCTGGGGCCACCGTTGCAGCTCATGGCCAATAGATTCACAAACCGGCTGCCCATGGCGATGGCGGGCGGACCTCCTGATAATCAGAAGAAAGAACAAGGAACTCGTTGAATGTTTGTGATGATGACTCTCGTTTCTTCTCTTGGTAATATCAAAGAACCATGTACAGTACAGACACGGAGATTATCATCAGAGATTCACCGAGTACCTGAGGAGTGGGGTTGGGATCCAATTGAACCCGACAATTTCTGGAATGGAGACTATCAGCTCTCAACCACGCAGCCAAGAACAAGATCGATATTTTGTTGGCGAAGAATTAGGGATGCTTGGGGAGGAGCGCCGTTTTATACTGGTGGCGATGCAAGGAAGACTGAAGAGGGAGGAGATCCGGTGCGATTCCTACCCTAACGCCTTCTACCGTGGGTTAAATTCGTATGTAACTTTTCGAGTAGATGATTTTTCATATAAAAAACTTTTTCATACGAGTTCGTATGCAAAAGTTATGCCCATTTTAAGAAATTCCAGAGAGATTTTGCAAATAAAGTCGAAATTCGTATTTGTTAATTTTCCCAACAACTAGACCACATATCACATGGGAAACTTATTTTATTTTATTTTTTTGACATTTCCATCATTTTCTTTTGTTTCTTCTAAAACTGAAAAGGCGGTCCACGGGGGGGGGGGGGGGGGCTAGAGTTTGATGGGCCCTTTAGTACCGGTTCGTGCCATGAACCTGTACTAATGTCTCAAAGCCCATTAGTACCGGTTGGTGGCACCAACCGGGACTAAAGGACTAACCTTTAGTCCCGGTTCGTGCCACCAACAGGTACTAATTGGCATCGCACCCTTTAGTCCCGGTTCGTGGCACCAACCGGGACTAAAGGGCCCAGGTGAACCGGGACTAATGCCTTAGCCGCACGAACCGGGACCAATGCTCACATTAGTCCCGGTTCGTGACTGAACCAGGACTAATGTGAATATTGCCCTGTGACGAAAGCGCTGTTTTGTACTAGTGAATGTTAAGTCTAGGAGTTGAACTATGTGAGCTGGGGATACAATAAGTTGATTCGCATCTGCGTAGCTAGCTAGTGATGCATGTGCGTGTGTCACTGGTACTCCCTCCGGTCCTTTTTGCTACGCGTATTAGATTTGTGTTGAGTCAAACATTGCAAAGGTTGACCAAATTTATGTTAAAAAATATCAGCATCTACAATAAAGTATATATATATATATAATATAAAGGTACATTTCCAATATTGATTTGGCATTGTGAATATTAATTTTTTTTCTATAAGTTTGGTCAAAGCAGAGATACTTCAACTTCGGACAAACCTTGTATGCATACTAAAAAGGACCGGAGGTAGTACGTGGGAGATAGACGGATAGGAGCACGAACGACGTGCAAAATTCCTTTTTTTTAACAAGAAGGACGTGCAAAAGTTTTTTTTTAACAGGAACGATGTGCAAAAGTGTTATGCGCGCAGTCGCGTCTAGCTAGGTGAACTGCAAAAGAAAAAAGCACGTACATACGTGTACGTGTAAAAGTCCTGTCTTTTATTTTTGCGAATGTGCACGTGTAAAAGTTGTGTGTGCGTGTACGTGCCTAGTCCGGCATGCATGCATGTGCATGCGGTCGAAGGTTTTTTTTGACGTGATGCGGTTGAAGGGTTTTTTTTTGACGTGATGCGGTTGAAGGTTTGAAGCAGCTACGATGCGTTATAAAAAAGAAAAACAGGAAGAATAAAATAGGGTAAGCACGCACGTACGTACGTATGAGGTGTACGTGCACTCCCTCAAATCAAATCAATCACAGAAAAACAAAAAGGTGCACGTGCGGCTGGGCGGAAGAGGGAAGACCCGGCCGGACTTGTTTTGATTCGCTTGGCTTGGACGCGCCTGTAGTTGAAGAGGGTTTCTTTCGACCGCTTCTTTTGATTGTTTCGGTTGGATTGGATTTGAGGCGCTCGTAGTACGTGCAGACTGCCCTCGTTTCGTTGTTTTTTTATTCCATGCATTGATTCCATCGACGCCATAAAGCCAGCCGCGCGGGACTAGACTACACCGGTTGATCTAAGAGAGCTCACTTGGCATAGATGAAGTACTACAAAATATGAAAGCGGTATGACAAGGTCACGGCCGAAGACGTAATGCTTCGACTTGTGCTTAACCATCCGGAGCTGAGCCCACCCAGCCTTTAACAATTTGACGCCCTCGAGAACAGCAAAATTCTCTGTTTTCTCAAGGGCGTAGCCATACACATCCTCAATGCTCTCCTCTGGGCAGGTAAGAAGGAACCTGGCAACACAGACTTGACCGGAGCCGAGCGGCACAATGCTGGCGTCAGTCAGGGTCCAATCTTCTGGCCTGTTCACGTCTGTCCACACATCCTGCAGCACGGGCGGCCTCAACTCACATGAGGCAGTGAGGTCCGATGTGCAGAGCTGCAAATCGTCGGGTGTGAAGCCAAACCAGAGGTTGTGCTCAGGGATGTACTCGGCGCGACCTCTGAACGGCAGTGCCCAGTTGCCTAGTTTGCTCCACGCGCCACTCGCGATAGTATGTGCCCGCGCCAGATGTGGATATCCAGATCTGTGAATCATCAACCATGGCGTAGGCACTGATTTCAAAGGGCATTGGGGCATCGCGACAGCTGGATCGATCCACCCCGTTGTCCTCGTCGGCAAAGAAAGACGGTGGCTGGAGGGAATACCAGCACCAGTCTTGGGCGTAGCTAGCAGGCAGGCGGGTGTGGAGGAGAGCCTGGAAGCAGTCCCGATCGGGCAGCCGACCAGGGTTGCCGCTCATGACGTATAGGCTGTCGCCAACGGCAACGGAGATGGGGTCGATAATAGGCTTGCGCATCTTTGGCATCACAGTGCGGAGCAAGCGCGAGCCGTGGTTGTACAAGAAGCTCCTGCCGATTTGGTCCACGGCGAGGAGGTTTTCCCGGCCGGGGCCGAAAGCCATGAAATTCATCCACGCCTGTTCGCCCTTCCTGCAGGGCCAGTCGAATGACAGGGACGGCGGAGGCAGCGGGGCGTCCGCTGGCCGTCGATGAACTGCTCGAACCGCTGGCCGTGACCGGGCTGGGCGAAATAAGTTTGCCGGGTTCAAGCAGTGAAGGCTGAAGTGTCTGGGGCCGCCGTTGCAGCTCATGGCCAACAGATTCACAAACCGGCTGCCCATGGCGATGGCGGGCGGACCTCTTGATAACCAGAAGAAAGAACAAGTAACTCGTGGAATGTTTGTGATGATGATTCTCGTTTCTTCTCTTGGTAATATCAAAGAACCATGTACAGTACAGACACGGAGATTATCATCAGAGATTCGCCGAGTACCAGAGTTGTGGTGTTGGGATCCAATTGAACCCGACAATTTCTGGAATGGAGACTATCAGCTCTCAACCACGCAACCAAGAACAAGATCGATATTTTGTTGGCGAAGAATTGGGGATGCTTGGGGAGGAGCGCTGTTTTATACTGGTGGCGGCGCAAGGAAGACTGAAGAGGGAGGAGATCCGGTGTGATTCCTACCCTAACTCCTTCTACCGTGGGTTAAATTCGTATGTAACTTTTCGAGTAGATGATTTTTCATATAAAAAACTTTTTCATCCGAGTTCGTATGCAAAAGTTATGCCCATTTTAAGAAATTCCAGAGAGATTTTGCAAATAAAGTCAAAATTCATATTTGTTAATTTTCCCAACAACTAGACCACATATCACATGGGAAACTTATTTTATTTTATTTTATTGACATTTCCATCATTTTCTTTTGTTTTTTATAAAACTGAAAAGGTGGTCCACCGGGGGGGGGGGGGGGGGTAGAGTTTGATGGACCCTTTAGTACCGGTTCGTGCCATGAACCGGTACTAATGCCTCAAAGCCCATTAGTACCGGTTGATGGCACCAACCGGGACTAAAGGACTAACCTTTAGTCCCGGTTGGTGCCACCAACCGGTACTAATGGGCATCACACCCTTTAGTCCCGGTTCGTGGCACCAACCGGGACTAAATGGCCCAGGTGAACCGGCACTAATGCCTTAGCCGCACGAACCGGGAGGAATGCTCACATTAGTCCCGGTTCGTGACTGAACCGGGACTAATGTGAATATTGCCCTGTGACGAAAGCCCTGTTTTGTACTAATGAATGTTAAGTCTAGGAGTTGAAATATGTGTGCTGGGGATAAAATAAGTTGATTCGCATGTGCGTAGCTAGCTAGTGACGCATGTGCGTGTGTCACTGGTACTCCCTCCGGTCCTTTTTGCTACGCGTATTAGATTTGTGTTGAGTCAAACATTGCAAAGTTTGACCAAATTTATGTTAAAAAATATCAGCATCTAGAATACGAAATTATATATATATATATATATATATATATATATATATATATATATATATATATATATATATATAAAGGTACATTTCCAATATTGATTTGGCATTGTGAATATTGAATTTTTTCTATAAGTTTGGTCAAAGCAGAGATACTTCAACTTCGGACAAAACTTGTATGCATACTAAAAAGGACCGGAGGTAGTACGAGGGAGATAGACGGATAGGAGCACGAACGACGTGCAAAAGTTCTTTTTTTAACAGGAAGGACGTGCAAAAGTTTTTTTTCAACAGGAACGATGTGCAAAAGTGTTGTGCGCGCAGTCGCGTCTAGCTAGGTGAATTGCAAAAGAAAAAAGCACGTACATACGTGTACATGTAAAAGTCCTGTCTTTTATTTTTGCGAATGTGCACGTGTAAAAGTTGTCTGTGCGTGTACGTGCCTAGTCCGGCATGCATGCATGCATGTGCATGCGGTGGAAGGTTTTTTTTTGACGTGACGCGGTGGAAGGTTTTTTTTGACGGGATGCGGTTGAAGGTTTGAAGCAGCTACAATGCGTTATAAAAAAGAAAAACAGGAAGAATAAAAGAGGGTAAGCACGCACGTACGTACGTATGAGGTGTACGTGCACTCCCTCAAATCAAATCAATCGAAGAAAAAGAAAAAGGTGCACGTGCGGCTGGGCGGAAGAGGGAAGACCCGGCCGGACTTGTTTTGATTCGCTTGGCTTGGACGCGCCTGTAGTTGGAGAGGGTTTCTTTCGATCGCTTATTTTGATTGTTTCGGTTGGATTGGATTTGAGGCGCTGGTAGTATGTGCAGACTGCCCTCGTTTCGTTGTTTCGTTTTCCATGCATTGATTCCATCGACGCCATAAAGCCAGCCGCGCGGGACTAGACTACACCGGTTGAACTAAGAGAGCTCACTTGGCATAGATGAAGTACTACAAAATATCAAAGCGGTATGACAAGGTCACGGCCGAAGACGTAACGCCCCGACTTGTGCTTAACCATCCGGAGCTGAGCCCACCCAGCCTTTAACAATTTGACGCCCTCGAGAACAGCAAAGTTCTCTGTTTTCTCAAGGGCATAGCCATACACATCCTCAATGCTCTCCTCTGGGCAGGTAAGAAAGAACCTGGCAACGCAGACTTGACCGGAGCCGAGCGGCACAATGCTGGCGTCAGTCAGGGTCCAATCTTCTGGCCTGTTCACATCTGTCCACACATCCTGCAGCACGGGCGGCCTCAACTGACACGAGGCAGTGAGGTCTGATGTGGAGAGCTGCAAATCGTCGGGTGTGAAGCCAAACCAGAGGTTGTGCTCAGGGATGTACTCGGCGCGACCTCTGAACGGTAGTGCCCAGTTGCCTAGTTTGCTCCACGCGCCACTCGCGATGTCATACGAGTATGTCCTCGCGCCAGATGTGGATATCCAGATCTATGGATCGTCAACCATGGCGTAGGCACTGATTTCAAAGGGCATTGGGGCATCGCGGCAGCTGGATCGATCCACCCCGTCGTCATCGTCGGCAAAGAAAGGCGGTGGCTGGAGGGAATACCAGCACCAGTCTTGGGCGTAGCTAGCAGGCAGGCGGGTGTGGAGGAGAGCCTGGAAGCAGTCCCGATCGGGCAGCCGGCCGGGGTTGCCGCTCATGACGTATAGGCTGTCGCCCACGGCAACGGAGATGGGGTCGATAAAGGGCTTGCGCATCTTGGGCATCCCAGTGCGGAGCAAGCACGAGCCGTGGTTGTACAAGAAGCTCCTGCCGATTTGGTCCACAGCGAGGAGGTTTTCCCGGCGGGGGCCGAAAGCCATGAAATTCATCCACGCCTGTTCGCCCTTCCTGCAGGGCCAGTCGAATGACAGGGACGGCGGAGGCAGCGGGGCGTCCGCTGGCCATCGATGAACTGCTCGAACCGCTGGCCATGACCGGGCTGGGCGAAATAAGTTTGCCGGGTTCAAGCAGTGAAGGCTGAAGTGTCTGGGGCCGCCGTTGCAGCTCATGGCCAACAGATTCACAAACCGGGCTGCCCATGGCAATGGCGGGCGGACCTCCTGATAATCAGAAGAAAGAACAAGGAACTCGTTGAATGTTTGTGATGATGATTCTCGTTTCTTCTCTTGGTAATATCAAAGAACCATGTACAGTACAGACACGGAGATTATCATCAGAGATTCGCCGAGTACCTGAGGAGTGGGGTTGGGATCCAATTGAACCCGACAATTTCTGGAATGGAGACTATCAGCTCTCAGCCATGCAGCCAAGAACAAGATCGATATTTTGTTGGCGAAGAATTGGGGATGCTTGGGGAGGAGCGCTGTTTTATACTGGTGGCGGCGCAAGGAAGACTGAAGAGGGAGGAGATCCGGTGCGATTCCTACCCTAAAGCCTTCTACTGTGGGTTAAATTCGTATGTAACTTGTCGAGTAGATGATTTCCCATATAAAAAACTTTTTCATCCGAGTTCGTATGCAAAAGTTATGCCCATTTTAAGAAATTCCAGATAGATTTTGTAAATAAAGTCGAAATTCATATTTGTTAATTTTCCCAACAACTAGACCACATATCACATGGGAAACTTATTTTATTTTATTTTTTTGACATTTCCATCATTTTCTTTTGTTTTTTCTAAAACTGAAAAGGCGGTCCACCGGGGGGGGGGGGGTAGAGTTTGATGGGCCCTTTAGTACCGGTTTGTGCCATGAACCGGTACTAATGCCTCAAAGCCCATTAGTACCACTTGGTGCCACCAACCGGTACTAATGGGCATCGCACCCTTTAGTCCCGGTTCATGGCACCAACCGGGACTAAAGGGCCCAGGTGAACCGGGACTAATGCCTTAGCCGCACGAACCGGGACCAATGCTCACATTAGTCCCGGTTCGTGACTGAACTGGGACTAATGTGAATATTGCCCTGTGACGAAAGCCCTGTTTTGTACTAGTGAATGTTAAGTCTAAGAGTTGAACTATGTGAGCTGGGGATACAATAAGTTGATTCGCATGTGCGTAGCTAGCTAGTGACGCATGTGCGTGTGTCACTGGTACTCCCTCCGGTCCTTTTTGCTTCGCGTATTAGATTTGTGTTGAGTCAAACATTGCAAAGTTTGACCAAATTTATGTTAAAAAATATCAGCATCTAAAATACGAAAAAAATATATATATATAATAGAAAGGTACATTTCCAATATTGATTTGGCATTGTGAATATTGAATTTTTTTCTATAAGTTTGGTCAAAGCAGAGATGCTTCAACTTCGGACAAAACTTGTATGCATACTAAAAAGGACCGGAGGTAGTACGAGGGAGATAGACGGATTGGAGCACGAACGACGTGCACAAGTTCTTTTTTTTAATAGGAAGGACGTGTAAAAGTTTTTTTTAACAGGAACGATGTGCAAAAGTGTTGTGCGCGCAGTCGCGTCTAGCTAGGTGAATTGCAAAAGAAAAAAGCACGTACATACGTGTACGTGTAAAAGTCCTGTCTTTTATTTTTGCGAATGTGCACGTGTAAAAGTTGTGTGTGCGTGTACGTGCCTAGTCCGGCATGCATGCATGCATGTGCATGCGGTTGAAGGTTTTTTTTTGACGTGATGCGGTTGAAGGTTTTTCTTTGACGTGATGCGGTTGAAGGTTTGAAGCAGCTACGATGCGTTATAAAAAAGAAAAACAGGAAGAATAAAAGAGGGTAAGCACGCACGTACGTACGTATGAGGTGTACGTGCAGACTGCCCTCGTTTCGTTGGTTCGTTTTCCATGCATTGATTCCATCGACGCCATAAAGCCAGCCGCGCGGGACTAGACTACACCGGTTGATCTAAGAGAGCTCACTTGGCATAGATGAAGTACTACAAAATATCAAAGCGGTATGACAAGGTCACGGCCGAAGACGTAACGCTCCGACTTGTGCTTAACCATCCGGAGCTGAGCCCTCCCAGCCTTTAACAATTTGACGCCCTCGAGAACAGCAAAATTCTCTGTTTTCTCAAGGGCATAGCCATACACATCCTCAATGCACTCCTCTGGGCAGGTAAGAAAGAACCTGGCAACGCAGACTTTGTGACACCCAAAATTTCATTTGGATTTTTCAAAAAATTTATTTGTCTTGAGGGAGGTGATTTAAATTTTTCCTTCAAAAGAACCCTCCCTTTCAAAATATTTTTATGGCAATAGTTTTATTTGGTTTCACCCAAGATTTGATTTTGGTCTTGGAGATTCTTTCTTTTTATTTGGACTCAAACCAAAATACTTCTCTCTTGGAAAAATATTTTTGGAATGATCTTTTCGCACTTTCAACAAATCTCCCTTGCCATGACCTATGTACAAATCCTCTTCCATAAACCTTTCCCCACCTTTGGATCATGATGTACCTCAACTACAGCAAGTTGAACCTCTCCATATATTTATTTTTCATTTATTTCTTATCAAAAACAATTTCTGCCTTATATCTTGATCCTTGGAGGTTTACAAAGGAACTACTCCTTCTGCTTTGATTTTTGCCCCCAAACCAATTTCCCTTCCTAGTCCTTTGAACCCTCAACCAAGATCCATGATGATCCACTAGTCTTCAGTTCAAAATTTTCAAACTAGACTTGCTGCAAGTTTGGACCAGATTTGCCAAATTTGATGAAATTCATTCAAATCCTTCTCCAAAAATTCTGAGAAAAATCAGCCAGCCTCTGGGTACATTGAGAGGTCACCTCACCAAGTCCCAGCTCCAGGAAAAATTTTCTTCACACCTTATCATTTCATCGAACACCTTCAGAGCACTATCAATATCATGTTCAGTCAAATTCAGTTAACAGTGTCTGAACCACTGTCGTTTCTTCAGTGTCCGTTGCCAATCCCACCAGTGCCCCGGCGTCGCCGTGGTCCCTGTCCCCTCCCCCTTGTCCTCTACACCACACGAGCGCCTGGAAGCTTGCGGACGTCTGTGACGAGCGGCAGGAGGTGCGCCGCCCCGTGACCGACGCCAGCGGCGGCTTTGCGGCCGTTAGAAGAGTGGCGCAGCGCAGACAGCGCCGTCCGGCGCCGCCCAATCCACCGGAGGTCGCCGCGTGGTCTTCCACTCCCCAGTGCGCGCTGCCACCCTCGTCGTGAACCGCTGGGCGCGAAGCGTGCTCTCTGCCGCCGCCGTGCCAGTACGGCGACCCCGACGAAGACCGGAGCCATTACGCCATGCCCGACCGAGTTTAGCAGTGGAACGGGACCAGTAACTCCCACTGATGCTGCCTGGCCACCTAAACCCCCTTCCAATCCACTGCCTCGCCGTAATTGCTCGCCGGAGATTCTCCGTTCACGGCCACCCCCTCGAGCCGCCTATAAATAGAGGCCCCGAGCTCCAGCTAGTACCCACACCACCTCTGCACTCCACCAAGACCCCGACTAGCCACTGGAAGAGCCCCGAGGAAGTCTCCTTCCTCAACTCCGGCCGCCGCGACCCGCCACGGGATCCAGCTCGATTCGCTCCCGTGCGTGCACCTCTGCCTCCCATCTCTTGCCAGTAGCTCTCTAGTGCATCCCTCCTTCTGACCCGCGCTTCAATTCGAAGTTTGCAGCACACCACCGGAGTTCCCCACCATCGCCCGAGCCGCCGTCCGCCGGAGAAAGTGTCGTCGTCGACATGGTGCTCCCCGACGCCCGAGTCCACCACCCACCGACGCGGAAGGACACGCTGATACTCTTGGTACGCTCCGATCTCCCTGACTCGCCGTGGTTCGACGCCGGCGACCACCGCAGCCTTCGGGCGACGGCGAGGTTTTTCAAACCTGACATGTGGACCCCCCACGTCAGCCTCTCTTCTTTCACCCCCGAAGCGTTTTCTGTTGGCGCCTTCGGGCAGAGTACGTTTTCTCTGTGGGCTGGCGCATTTCGATTCGAACCGTTTTCTGTTTTCTGAGTTAAACCCCTGGAACTTTTCTGTTTCATTACAGATGAGTCCCTAGAGAGAAACCCTTATAACTTTTTAATAAAAAGTGATTTTTGAGTGATTCTTTTTCTGACAGTCTTATAATTTTGTCTAGTTTTTTATGGGATTTATTTGAAAAAAATTTGGAACAACTTTTATGCACGCGTTGGTTTTCACGTTAGTATGCATTTTTCGCTATACCGTATGTTCCGGGAGAGGTGACGGAGCTGCGAACTGCGCCGAGCTAGACTCCGACTTCTGCGAACCAGGCAAGCATGTTTGAAACTTTGATATGATAGGTGTTTTGCATGATTGCGTGAAAGGTTGTGCATGGCAGATGAGTATCGGTGAGTATCTAGTTGCATGTGAGGCAACTACCCGTGTGTTCCAAAGTTACTGTGATTTCTGATGAGAGATGGCCTAGTCATGTGGTGACATGAAGGGCAGTAAGGTGGTACTTTTGGAGCATGCCAGCCTTATGTCATCCGATAAATTCCGACGTTAACGTGGACGGAGTCACGTTATCGTTCTTCCCCCTTCCGTGCTACCACTTGTTTTCTGCCAGAATGCGGTTTAGTAAGTTGGTAACCTCTTTCCGTGTACACACCAAACAGAGGGGCCAGGATGATGGTTCCATGGCCCTGGATTAAAGCCAGTCATCCGGTCAGGGGGCATGGGTGTTTCCAGTTGGGACCGAGAGGGGGGCACCCCTTAGAGCGCGCGTATAGAAATTTTGATCCCATGCTACGCGAGGTTGTAGCCTCCCCGTCTCAAGGTTTTCTTGAACGTTACCGAGGGTGATTCCTGGCTTCGGAATGTTGAATGGGTGTGTACTGGTTAGACGTGTTTCTTCCAAAACACCGTAAACAGAACTAGTCCCCGTGACTACTGAAATCCGTTGGCTGTTGTTAAAGTACAAACTCTGCATAGTCCAATCCTTCCGAGTCATCGTATCCATGGTCAAGTATCGTGATCAGTGTATCCATATCTATGTCAAGCCCTCGTGGTTTATTCTTCTTTCTGGTAAGCGAGCATGAGTAGTAAACTGGGCTGAAGGTTACTCCTGTGGATGGACTAACCCTGTTGTTTATCTCATGCCTGATTATTCTCTGGATATGATTTAAATTCTTGAGCTACGAAGATGTTAAGTTATGAAGCCCTTTATGTGATGTCGCTCAGACGTCCGACTGTGGCATGTTTGTTATTCACTTTTGTATAAGCCCTTTATGTGATGTCGCTCAGACGTCCGACTGTGGCATGTTGGTTATTTACTTTCGATATAAGCCCTTTATGTGATGTCGCTCAGACGTCCGACTGTGGCATGTTGGTTATTTACTTTCGATATAAGCCCTTTATGTGATGTCGCTCAGACGTCCGACTGTGGCACTTATGTTATTTACTTTTGATATAAGCCCTTTCTGCGATGTCGCTCAGACGTCCGACTGTGGCACGCACTATCTTTTATTTTCAATTATAAGCCCTTTATGTGGTGTTGCCCTGACGCCCGACTACGGCATTGTTATTCTTGCATTTTCCTCTCGAGGAGTCATTCAGACCCTCGTTTGGCACCCAGCATTGATTTTGGGATTTTGGGAGGACTACCACCCGACTTATCTTTTATTTCCCACGCATTATTGTCTCGATGCCTGAATGCGCTTGTTAACCTGTTCTTATGCTCCATGCTTACATTTGTTATATCTTATGTCCGAACTGTCTTGCGAGTACTTTCATAGTACTCACCTGGCTTGTTGATTTGGCCAGATGTTGACGAAGGCGATCTCTTGGATGAAGAGTTTGATAGTGCGTCCGACGCCTAGAGGAGTCCCAGTCAGTCCTGTGCGATCCTGGATATTGGTCACTTGTATTATATACGCTTCCGCCACCCGCAATAAGTCTCCTCGAGCCTCACTCCGACGCTCGAAGAGCTGTAGTTTTCAGGAGTCATATCACCCACTTCGCGGTGATATTTCCCCCACCGTTGTTATCGTGAGTTAGTAGTTATGCCACCCTATCCGCCGTTATGTTTTATCGGCGTACATGTAATAAATTGTTGAGCAGTCTCCGCTCAACCTTGTATTATACTCAGTGCTCCTGGTATTTTTCTTCTGTGACCAAGATATTGTCTACCAGCGAGAAGGAATTCTTCTTTACTGGTCCGTAAAAGGGATTGGTCTCTCAATAAATATTTTATTGAAAAACCGGTCGTGACAAGCCTGGTATCAGAGCCAAGCTGACTGTAGGAAGCCACTAGGTGCGATCGCTAATCAGTTATTAGCATCTTTTGTGCTTTTTCAGCATTTTGCAATTGTAGCTATTTTCTGTTGGTCATCATAAATTTATGACTTGACTACTCAGAATTTTTGCCTACTTTTGTAGATGGCTGGCAGCAACTGCGAGACTCGAGTGTTCACGAACGTGCCCGAGTGGTTTGTCAAACTCCTCGTCTCCATCACCAAGCTCGCGATCGGGCCAGCGACTCGTCCGGAGTTCACGCTTTACCAGCACAAGCTCAGCGACGACGTGTCTATGCACCAAGCCGTGGTGCAATTCAAGGGAGGACGTTCTGCATCCCGCCACTTCCGTTTTGTGGGAAGGGCCATGCCTACGGAGAGGCATGCCATGCAGATGGCTGCCCGTGAGGCGATAGCTCGTCTTCGGGACATCCTTCCAATGATGAAGACTCGTCGCTACCGCTACCTCCCCTGCCATGTGCCATACACTTGTCACTATGCATTCGCCTGCCATCGGGGAGAGCGAGGTGAAGCCATCAAGATGGTCGTGGAGTACCTCAAGGCTCTGGAGGAATCCTTCGACAACCTCGAGGATGATCTTATGGCTGCCCGCATGGACTTAGTCCGGGGCGGTCCTGCCTGCAGGAAGGAGCTTCTCCACACGGCACCGCCTCTGACATTCGTCTCGTCTTCAGCCTCTTATGCACCGGCCATTTTGGCCACTGCTCACCGTCTGCCTACCACTGAGGAGTTCGACCGAGTCATCGCTCCTACTCCAGTCAGAGCTGCACCGCCTGCCACACCCGCACTACCGCCTGTCGCTCCCGCGCCATCACCGCAGCGCAGTGTTACGCGCCAGGAGCCAGCTAGAGAGGAGGTGGAGGTTGAATCTCCTGCACCGCTGAGTCTTGCCCTCGGCAAGGGAAAGGACATCGTCACCATCTCCGACAGAGAGCGCCGAGTAGCCGCGCGTTATGTCTACTTGTATGATGTGTTTTATCTGTACGCTAGTTTGTATTAGTGTGTTCGCTGCTTTCCGGAGGAGTATGCTAGTCTAAATAACATGTCAGGATTGTGTACGCACATCCTGAGTGCTGTATCGTGTGGTTGCTTTTCGCGTGTAAGATTGGTGTTAAGCAGCTCTTCTCCGTGCAAAATCGTTCATGCTTTCTCGAAAAAAATCTTGAGGTCTTTTAAATTTTTGCCTTTGCAAGATTTTCCTTGTGCCACATAGTCCTTCTCATATGAGTTTGCAAAATAATACCCCAGACTGGAAAAATGTCTCGTCCGTGGACTCGTTCCATGCCCAATCAACCAGAAGAAGTTTATGGGACACAGACTAGCAACAACTTCACTCAGGGACAGTCCAGTCAGCAGGACAGCGAAGTAGCCTTGTCTCAAGTATGTCGTCTCTTCGAACAAAGCCAGCAACAGCACCAAGAGATGATAAATCACGTCATCAATATGGGAAACCACCGTGAACCCTATCAACCACATTCCAAGTTGTCTGAATTACAGAAGACTCGCCCTTCAACGTTTGCTCACACCGATAGGCCGCTGGAAGCCGATGATTGGCTTTGTGACATCGAGAGAAAGCTGATTATCGCTCAGTGCTCAGACCATGAGAAGGTGCTTTATGCACCACACTACCTTACTGGAGCAGCTGCAGCATGGTGGGAAAACTTCCTACACATGCATCCCAGTGAACACAACATCACCTGGGAAGAATTCAAGGAAGGCTTTCGTGGGGCACACATCCCCAGGAGCATCATAAAAATCAAGAAGAGAGAATTTGACGACCTCAAGCAAAGAGGCATGTCAGTGACAGAATACAACGGTCAGTTTACCCAGCTATCTCATTATGCCTACGACGAGCACATGACAGAGAACAAGAAGATGGAAAAATTCCTGGACGGCCTGGCACCGGCACTAAGATGCCAACTGGTTGTACACACTTTCCCGGCTTTTAAGACTCTGGTTGACAAGGCCATTACCTTGGAGAATGAGCGCCGTAGTCTGGAAGATATCCGTAAGCGAAAGAGGGACAAGACGACTCTTGCTCGCAACAACCGAAGCAAGACTAAGGTTCCAAGGACAGAAGCAAGGAAATCCACGACTACTGATCTAAGGCCAGTCAGGCAGTTTCATGCCAGGGACAAGGAGTTCACGTACCGTCCAGGGGTCACATGCTATGCTTGTGGTGAAGAAGGGCACTATGCTAAACAGTGCCCAAAGCCAAGGAACTCGGCCCCCAAGCCAAACAATGGTGGGAATAATCCAGCCCCCAAGCGCAATAATTTCAATCCCAACAAAAACCACAGGAAGGGTCACCCTAAACCATGTGACCAGGGAAGAAGCGCAGAATGCCCCAGACATCGTGCTCGGTACGTTCCCTGTCAACACAGTACCTGCCACGGTTTTGTTTGATTCTGGAGCTTCCCATTCGTTCGTTTCGAAGAATTTTGTTTTGCAACATGGTTTTCCGATACTTCCCTTGGAAAATTCTATGATCATCAAGTCCCCCGGAAATAAGCAGATCGCTCAGAGTTACTGCCAAGGAGTGATCATTGACTTCAAAGGACTAAAATTCCAAGCAAATCTCATCGTGTTGGAAAATAAGGGACTGGATGTCATTTTAGGGATGTACTGGTTGACCACCAACAAAGGATTCATTGATTGTTTCAATCGGACCGTGATACTCACTCACCATCACGGCAAGACAATAAAGGTTACAGCTCAAGAAAGGCCACGGTCACGGCAACCAAAGCTGAACAAAGTGGACATGTCAGAACTGAGAAAAGTTCCAGTGGTATGCGAGTTTCCTGACGTATTTCCTGAAGAACTACCGGGCATGCCACCAGACCGAGAGATAGAGTTCAGCATTGAACTAGCACCTGGCACCGCTCCCATCTATAAGAAACCTTATAGAATGGCACCCTCAGAATTGGTGGAGTTGAAGAAGCAGATAAAGGAATTATTGGACAAAGGATTTATTTGAGCGAGCTCCTCACCATGGGGTTCGCCAGTATTATTCGCCAAGAAAAAGGATGGGACACTGAGACTGTGTATAGACTATCGAGCTCTCAATATGGTCACCATCAAAAACAAATATCCGATGCCACGGATAAATGATTTGTTTGACCAGCTCGCACAAGTCAAGGTGTTCTCAAAAATTGATTTGAGATCGGGATATCATCAATTGAAAGTACGGACAGAAGATATCCCTAAAACAGCATTCACCTCCAGATACGGATTATATGAGTTCACATCGATGCCTTTTGGTCTAACGAACGCCCTCGCATATTTCGTCCACCTCATGAACAAAGTGTTCATGAAATTCATGGACAAATTTGTTGTGGTGTTCATCGACGATATTCTGGTATATTCAAGGACACCAGAAGAGCATGCTGAGCATCTCAGAATTGTTTTGGGAGAATTAAGGAAACATCAGTTGTACGCCAAATTTAGCAAGTGTGAGTTTTGGCTAAGGCAGGTTGGTTTCCTAGGCCATATATTGAACCAAGAAGGCGTGGCCGTAGACCCAGAAAAAGTCAAAGCCATACTTGACTGGAAGCCACCCGCCAACGTTACTGATGTGCGGAGTTTCCTGGGAATGGCCAGATATTACAGAAGATTTATTGAAGGATTCTCCACTGTGTCGAAACCAATGGCCCAGTTGCTCAAGAAAGACAAGAAGTTTGTATGGACAGAAGCATGCGAGAGAAGCTTCCAAGAGCTTAAGAAGAAGCTAACAACCGCACCGGTATTAACCGTGCCAGACATACACAAGAGTTTTGAAGTATATTGTGACGCGTCCCGAAAGGGCCTCGGATGTGTACTAATGCAGGATGGCAAAGTTGTCGCGTATGCCTCCAGGCAGCTGCGAAAACATGAGGAAAATTACCCAACACATGACTTGGAGCTAGCAGCAGTCATACATGCACTCAAGGAGTGGAGGCACTTCCTGTTGGGAAATCGCTGTGAAATATATACGGACCATAAGAGCCTTAAATATATTTTCGCACAACCAGAACTAAATTTACGCCAACGACGCTGGTTGGAATTGGTCAAGGACTATGATGTCGGCATTCACTACCATCCAGGAAAAGCAAATGTAGTGGTTGATGCCCTTAGTCGAAACCCCAGCCCGGACAACGACGGTCCGCAAAACTTGAGGCCTGAGTTTCAGCAAGAGTTCGCTAGGCTCAACATGGTGTTAGTCTCTGAGGGCACCGTATCAAATCTGGAAATACAACCCACCCTAGTGGAACAAATTAAGAAGGCTCAACAGGGACATCCCAGCATCGAAGGAATAAAGAAGAAAATGAACTTTGGTAAGACTTCAGAGTTCGTCACAGACAGTGAAGGAATATTATGGTACGGAGACAGACTTTGCGTACCTAACATTGAGGAACTCAAGCAACAAATCCTAACCGAAAGCCACACCGCTCCATACTTGATCCATCCTAGAGGAACCAAAATGTACAAAGACATTCAGGAAAGATTTTGGTGGCACAGTATGAAAAGAGATATAGCCGCATTTATTGCTTGTTGCGATTCATGTCAGCGCATCAAGGCCGAGCATCAAAAGCCAGCAGGGCTACTCCAGCCAAACAGGATACCGGAGTGGAAATGGGATGAAATAGGAATGGATTTCATCGTCGGACTACCACGATCACAACACGGAAATGACGCCATATGGGTCATCACAGACCGACTAACCAAGGTTGCTCATTTCATTCCCGTGAAGACTACCTACTCCACACAAAGGCTGGCCAAACTTTATCTCTCCTGTATAGTTTGTTTGCATGGAGTCCCAAAGACTATAATATCCGACCAAGGCACACAATTTGTCTCCAAATTTTGGGATCACCTGCAACAAGCTCTAGGCACGCAGCTAGCTTTCAGTACAGCGTACCACCCTCAGACTGATGGACAAACAGAATGTGTGAACCAAATCCTAGAGGATATGCTGAGAGCCTGTGTGCTCACCTATGGATCCAGTTGGGAAGAGAGTTTGCCGTATGCCGAGTTTGCTTACAACAACAGTTACCAAGCCAGCTTGCAAATGGCACCCTTTGAAGCATTGTACGGACGGAGGTGTCGTACCCCACTGAATTGGTCAGAAACAGGTGACAGCCGTATCTTCGGCCCAGACATGCTTAAAGAGGCCGAGGAGAAAGTTAAGCAGATCAGGGACAGACTCAAGACAGCGCAGAGCCGACAAAAGAGCTACTACGATCAAAAACATCATGAGGTCAGCTTTGAACCCGGTGATTCCGTATACCTACGAGTGTCTCCTATGAGGGGCCTGCAACGGTTCAAAATTAAGGGGAAGCTAGCCCCGAGATTTATCGGACCATTCTGTATAGAGGCACAGTGGCCTACAAACTAGACTTACCCAAGGAGCTGTCAGACGTCCATGACGTGTTCCATGTCTCACAATTGAGGAAATGTGTAAGCAACCCGGAGAAGCATGTATCTCATGAAAGCATTGATATACAACCAGACCTCACCTACAGAGAGAGGCCAGTAAAGATTTTGGAAGAGTCTGAAAGGAGGACCCGTCAGAAAACAACAAAAAATTTCAAAGTTCAGTGGAGCAACCACACTGAGGATGAAGCGACATGGGAAAGGGAAGATTTTCTCCAGGCAGAGTATCCATATCTATTCGAGGATTAGCTGAAATCTCGAGGACGAGATTTTTCCTAAGGGGGTAGGTGTTGTGACACCCAAAATTTCATTTGGATTTTTCAAAAAATTTATTTGTCTTGAGGGAGGTGATTTAAATTTTTCCTTCAAAAGAACCCTCCCTTTCAAAATATTTTTATGGCAAGAGTTTTATTTGGTTTCACCCAAGACTTGATTTTGGTCTTGGAGATTCTATCTTTTTATTTGGACTCAAACCAAAATACTTCTCTCTTGGAAAAATGTCTTTTGACAATTTCTTGAAAAGCCCTATAGTTTTGGAATGATCTTTTCCCACTTTCAACAAATCTCCCTTGCCATGACCTATGTACAAATCCTCTTCCATAAACCTTTCCCCACCTTTGGATCATGATGTACCTCAACTACAGCAAGTTGAACCTCTCCATATATTTATTTTTCATTTATTTCTTATCAAAAACAATTTCTGCCTTATATCTTGATCCTTGGAGGTTTACAAAGGAACTACTCCTTCTGCTTTGATTTTTGCCCCCAAACCAATTTCCCTTCCTAGTCCTTTGAACCCTCAACCAAGATCCATGATGATCCACTGGTCTTCAGTTCAAATTTTTCAAACTAGACTTGCTGCAAGTTTGGACCAGATTTGCCAAATTTGATGAAATTCATTCAAATCCTTCTCCAAAAATTCTGAGAAAAATCAGGCAGCCTCTGGGTACATTGAGAGGTCACCTCACCAAGTCCCAGCTCCAGGAAAAATTTTCTTCACACCTTATCATTTCATCGAACACCTTCAGAGCACTATCAATATCATGTTCAGTCAAATTCAGTTAACAATGTCTGAACCACTGTCGTTTCTTCAGTGTCCGTTGCCAATCCCACCAGTGCCCCGGCGTCGCCGTGGTCCCTGTCCCCTCCCCCTTGTCCTCTACACCACACGAGCGCCTGGAAGCTTGCGGACGTCGGCGACGAGCGGCAGGAGGTGCGCCGCCCCGTGACCGACGCCAGCGGCGGCTTTGCGGCCGTTAGAAGAGTGGCGCAGCGCAGACGGCGCCGTCCGGCGCCGCCCAATCCACCGGAGGTCGCCGCGTGGTCTTCCACTCCCCAGTGCGCGCTGCCACCCTCGTCGTGAACCACTGGGCGCGGAGCGTGCTCTCTGCCGCCGCCGTGCCAGTACGGCGACCCCGACGAAGACCAGAGCCATTACGCCATGCCCGACCGAGTTTAGCAGTGGAACGGGACCAGTAACTCCCACTGATGCTGCCTGGCCACCTAAACCCCCTGCTAATCCACTGCCTCGCCGTAATTGCTCGCCGGAGATTCTCCGTTCACGGCCACCCCCTCGAGCCGCCTATAAATAGAGGCCCCGAGCTCCAGCTAGTACCCACACCACCTCTGCACTCCACCAAGACCCCGACTAGCCACTGGAAGAGCCTCGAGGAAGTCTCCTTCCTCAACTCCGGCCGCCGCGACCCGCCACGGGATCCAGCTCGATTTGCTCCCGTGCGTGCACCTCTGCCTCCCATCTCTTGCCAGTAGCTCTCTAGTGCATCCCTCCTTCTGACCCGCGCTTCAATTCGAAGTTTGCAGCACACCACCGGAGTTCCCCACCACCGCCCGAGCCGCCGTCCGCCGGAGAAAGTGTCGTCGTCGACGTGGTGCTCCCCGACGCCCGAGTCCACCACCCACCGACGCGGAAGGACACGCTGATACTCTTGGTACGCTCCGATCTCCCTAACTCGCCGTGGTTCGACGCCGGCGACCACCGCAGCCTTCGGGCGCCGGCGAGGTTTTTCAAACCTGACATGTGGACCCCCCACGTCAGCCTCTCTTCTTTCACCCCCGAAGCGTTTTCTGTTGGTGCCTTCGGGCAGAGTACGTTTTCTCTGTGGGCTGGCGCACTTCTATTCGAACCGTTTTCTGTTTTCTCAGTTAAACCCCTGGAACTTTTCTGTTTCATTACAGATGAGTCCCTAGACAGAAACCCTTATAACTTTTTAATAAAAAGTGATTTTTGAGTGATTCTTTTTCTGACAGTCTTATAATTTTGTCTAGATTTTTATGGGATTTATTTGAAAAAAATTTGGAAAAATTTTATGCACGCGTTGGTTTTCACGTTAGTATGCATTTTTCGCTATAACGTAGGTTCCGGGAGAGGTGACGGAGCCGCGAACTTCGCCGAGCTAGACTCTGACTTCTCCGAACCAGGCAAGCATGTTTGAACCTTTGATATGATAGGTGTTTTGCATGATTGCGTGAAAGGTTGTGCATGGCATATGCTCCAAAGGTACTGTGATTTCTGATGAGAGATGGCCTAGTCATGTGGTGACATGAAGGGCAGTAAGGTGGTACTTTTGGAGCATGCCAGCCTTACGTCATCCGATAAATTCCGACGTTAACGTGGACGGAGTCACGTTATCGTTCTTCCCCCTTCCGTGTTACCACTTGTTTTCTGCCAGAATGCGGTTTAGTAAGTTGGTAACCTCTTTCCGTGTACACACCAAACAGAGGGGCCGGGATGATGGTTCCATGGCCCTGGATTAAAGACAGTCATCCGGTCAGGGGGCATGGGTGTTTCCGGTTGGGACCGAGAGGGGGCACCGCTTAGAGCGCGCGTATAGAAATTTTGATCCCATGCTACGCGAGGTTGTAGCCTCCCCGTCTCAAGGTTTTCTTGAACGTTGCCGAGGGTGATTCCTTGCTTCGGAATGTTGAATGGGTGTGTACTGGTTAGACGTGTTTCTTCCAAAACACCGTAAACGGAACTAGTCCGCGTGACTACTGAAATCCGTTGGCTGTGGTTAAAGTACAAACTCTGCAGAGTCAAATCCTTCCGAGTCATCGTATCCATGGTCAAGTATCGTGATCAGTGTATCCATATCTATGTCAAGCCCTCGTGGTTTATTCTTCTTTCCGGTAAGCGAGCATGAGTAGTAAACTGGGCTGAACGTTACTCCTGTGGATGGACTAACCCTGTTGTTTATCTCATGCCTGATTATTCTCTGGATATGATTTAAATTCTTGAGCTACGAAGATGTTAAGTTATGAAGCCCTTTATGTGATGTCGCTCAGACGTCCGACTGTGGCATGTTTGTTATTTACTTTTGCATAAGCCCTTTATGTGATGTCGCTCAGACGTCCGACTGTGGCATGTTGGTTATTTACTTTCGATATAAGCCCTTTATGTGATGTCGCCCAGACGTCCGACTGTGGCACTTATGTTATTTACTTTTGATATAAGCCCTTTCTGCGATGTCGCTCAGACGTCCGACTGTGGCACGCACTATCTTTTATTTTCAATTATAAGCCCTTTATGTGGTGTCGCCCTGACGCCCGACTACGGCATTGTTATTCTTGCATTTTCCTCTCGAGGAGTCATTCAGACCCTCGTTTGGCACCCAGCATTTATTTTGGGATTTCGGGAGGACTACCGACCGACTTCTCCTTTATTTCCCACGCATTATTGTCTCGATGCCTGAATGCGATTGTTAACCTGTTCTTATGCTCCATGCTTACATTTGTTATATCTTATGTCCGAACTGTCTTGCGAGTACTTTCATAGTACTCACCTAGCTTGTTGATTTGGCCAGATGTTGACGAAGGCGATCTCTTGGATGAAGAGTTTGATAGTGCGTCCGACGACTAGAGGAGTCCCAGTCAGTCCCGTGCGATCCTGGATATTGGTCACTTGTATTATATACGCTCCCGCCACCCGCAATAAGTCTCCTCGAGCCTCACTCCGACGCTCGAAGAGCTGTAGTTTTCAGGAGTCATATCACCCACTTCGCAGTGATATTTCCCCCACCGTTGTTATCGTGAGTTATTAGTTATGCCACCCTATCCGCCGTTATGTTTTATCGGCGTACATGTAATAAATTGTTGAGCAGTCTCCGCTCAACCTTGTATTATATTCAGTGCTCCTAGTATTTTTCTTCTGTGACCAAGATATTGTCTACCAGCGAGAAGGAATTCTTCTTTACTGGTCCGTAAATGGGATTGGTCTCTCAATAAATATTTTATTGAAAAACCGGTCGTGACACATTTGACCGGAGCCGAGCGGCATAATGCTGGCGTCTGTCAGGGTCCAATCTTCTGGCCAGTTCACATCTGTCCACACATCCTGCAGCACGGGCGGCCTCAACTCACACGAGGCAGTGAGGTCCGATGTGCAGAGCTGCAAATCATCGGGTGTGAAGCCAAACCAGAGGTTGTGCTCAGGGATGTACTCGGCGCGACCTCTGAACGGCAGTGCCCAGTTGCCTAGTTTGCTCCACGCGCCACTCGCGATGTCATACGAGTATGTGCCAGCGCCAGATGTGGATATCCAGATCTGTGAATCGTCAATCACGGCGTAGGCACTGATTTCAAAGGGCATTGGGGCATCACGGCAGCTGGATCGATCCACCCCGTCATCGTCGGCGGCAAAGAAAGTCGGTGGCTAGAGGGAATACCAGCACCAGTCTTGGGCGTAGCTAGCAGGCAGGCGGGTGTGGAGGAGAGCCTGGAAGCAGTCCCGATCGGGCAGCCGGCGAGGGTTGCCGCTCATGACGTATAGGCTGTCGCCCATGGCAACGGAGATGGGGTCGACAATGGGCTTGCGCATCTTGGGAATCCCAGTGCGGAGCAAGCGCGAGTCGTGGTTGTACAAGAAGCTCCTGCCGATTTGGTCCACGGCGAGGAGGTTTTCCCGGCCGGGGCCGAAAGCCATGAAATTCATCCACGCCTGTTCGCCCTTCCCGCAGGGCCACTCGAATGACAGGGACGGCGGAGGCAGCGGGGCGTCCGCTGGCCGTCGATGAACTGCTCGAACCGCTGGCCGTGACCGGGCTGGGCGAAATAAGTTTGTCGGGTTCAAGCACTGAAGGCTGAAGTGTCTAGGGCCGCCGTTGCAGCTCATGGCCAACAGATTAACAAACCGGTTGCCCATGGCGATGGCGGGCGGACCTCCTGATAATCAGAAGAAAGAACAAGGAACTCGTTGAATGTTTGTGATGATGATTCTCGTTTCTTCTCCTGGTAATATCAAAGAACCATGTACAGTATAGACACGGAGATTATCATCAGAGATTCGCCGAGTACCTGAGGAGTGGGGCTGGGATCCAATTGAACCCGACAATTTCTGGAATGGAGACTATCAGCTCTCAACCACGCAGCCAAGAACAAGATCGATATTTTGTTGGCGAAGAATTGGGGATGCTTGGGGAGGAGCGTTGTTTTATACTGGTGGCGGCACAAGGAAGACTGAAGAGGGAGGATATCCGGTGCGATTCCTACCCTAACGCCTTCTACTGTTGGTTAAATTCGTATGTAACTTTTCGAGTAGATGATTTTTCATATAAAAAACTATTTCATCCGAGTTCGTATGCAAAAGTTATGCCCATTTTAAGAAATTCCAGAGAGATTTTGCAAATAAAGTCGAAATTCATATTTGTTAATTTTCCCAACAACTAGACCATATATCACATGGGAAACTTATTTTATTTTATTTTTTTTGACATTTCCATCATTTTCTTTTGTTTTTTCTAAAACTGAAAAGGCGGTCCACAGGGGGGGGGCTAGAGTTTGATGGGCCCTTTAGTACCGGTTCGTGCCATGAACCGGTACTAATGCCTCAAAGC
This sequence comes from Aegilops tauschii subsp. strangulata, assembly GCF_002575655.3. Taxonomy (NCBI): domain Eukaryota; kingdom Viridiplantae; phylum Streptophyta; class Magnoliopsida; order Poales; family Poaceae; genus Aegilops; species Aegilops tauschii. The sequence goes on from NC_053035.3 coordinate 404,128,472, forward strand.
CCATTAGTACCGGTTGGTGCCACCAACCGGTACTAATGGGCATCGCACTATTTAGTCCCGGTTCGTGGCACCAACCGGGACTAAAGGGCCCAGGTGAACCGGGACTAATGCGTTAGCCGCACGAACCGGGACCAATGCTCACATTAGTCCCAGTTCATGAATGAACCGGGACTAATGTGAATATTGCCCTGTGACGAAGGCCCTGTTTTGTACTAGTGAATGTTAAGTCTAGGAGTTGAACTATGTTAGCTGGGGATACAATAAGTTGACTCGCATGTGCGTAGCTAGCTAGTGACGCATGTGCGTGTGTCACTGGTACTCCCTCCGGTCCTTTTTGCTACGCGTATTAGATTTGTGTTGAGTCAAACAATGCAAAGTTTGACCATATTTATGTTAAAAAATATCAGCATCTACAATACGAAATATATATATATATATAATATAAAGGTACATTTCCAATATTGATTTGGCATTGTGAATATTGAATTTTTTTCTATAAGTTTGGTCAAAGCAGAGATACTTCAACTTCGGACAAAACTTGTATGCATACTAAAAAGGAACGGAGGTAGTACGAGGGAGATAGACGGATAGGAGCACGAACGACGTGCAAAAGTTCTTTTTTTAACAGGAAGGACGTGCAAAAGATTTTTTAACAGGAACGATGTGGAAAAGTGTTGTGCGCGCAGTCGCATGTAGCTAGGTGAATTGCAACAGAAAAAAGCATGTACATACGTGTACGTGTAAAAGTCCTGTCTTTTATTAATGCGAATGTGCACGTGTAAAAGTTGTGTGTGCGTGTACGTGCCTAGTTCGGCATGCATGCATGCATGTGCATGCGGTTGAAGGTTTTTTTTTTACGTGATGCGGTTGAAGGTTTTTTTTGACGTGATGCGGTTGAAGGTTTGAAGCAGCTACGATGCGTTATAAAAAAGAAAATCAGGAAGAATAAAAGAGGGTAAGCACGCACGTACGTACGTATGAGGTGTACGTGCACTCCCTCAAATCAAATCAATCAAAGAAAAAGAAAAAGGTGCACGTGCGGCTGGGCGGAAGAGGGAAGACCCGGCCGGACTTGTTTTGATTCGCTTGGCTTGGACGCGCCTGTAGTTGGAGAGGGTTTCTTTCGATCGCTTCTTTTGATTGTTTCGGTTGGATTGGATTTGAGGCGCTGGTAGTACGTGCAGACTGCCCTCGTTTCGTTGTTTCGTTTTCCATGCATTGATTCCATCGACGCCATAAAGCCAGCCGCGCGGGACTAGACTACACCATTTGATCTAAGAGAGCTCACTTGGCATAGATGAAGTACTACAAAATATCAAAGCGGTATGACAAGGTCACGGCCGAAGACGTAACGCTCCGACTTGTGCTTAACCATCCGGAGCTGAGCCCACCCAGCCTTTAAGAATATGACGCCCTCGAGAACAGCAAAATTCTCCGTTTTCTCAAGGGCATAGCCATACACATCCTCAATGCTCTCCTCTGGGCAGGTAAGAAAGAACCTGGCAACGCAGACTTGACCGGAGCCGAGCGGCACCATGCTGGCGTCTGTCAGGGTCCAATCTTCTGGCCTGTTCACATCTGTCCACACATCCTGCAGCACGGGCGGCCTCAACTCACACGAGGCAGTGAGGTCCAATGTGCAGAGCTGCAAATCGTCGGGTGTGAAGCCAAACCAGAGGTTGTGCTCAGGGATGTACTCGGCGCGACCTCTGAACGGCAGTGCCCAGTTGCCTAGTTTGCTCCACGCGCCACTCGCGATGTCATACGAGTATGTGCCGGCGCCAGATGTGGATATCCAGATCTGTGAATCGTCAACCACGGCGTAGGCACTGATTTCAAAGGGCATTGGGGCATCGCGGCAGCTGGATCGATCCACCCCGTCGTCGTCATCGGCAAAGAAAGGCGGTGGCTGGAGGGAATACCAGCACGAGTCTTGGGCGTAGCTAGCAGGCAGGCGAGTGTGGAGGAGAGCCTGGAAGCAGTCCCGATCGGGCAGCCGGCCATGGTTGCCGCTCATGACGTATAGGCTGTCGCCCACGGCAACGGAGATGCGGTCGATAATGGGCTTGCACATCTTGGGCATCCCAGTGCGGAGCAAGCGCGAGTCGTTGTTGTACAAGAAGCTCCTGCCGATTTGGTCCACGGCGAGGAGGTTTTCCCGGCCGGGGCCAAAAGCCATGAAATTCATCCACGCCTGTTCGCCCTTCCTGCAGGGCCAGTCGAATGACAGGGACGGCGGAGGCAGTGGGGCATCCGCTGGCCGTCGATGAACTGCTCGAACCGCTGGCCGTGACCGGGCTGGGCGAAATAAGTTTGCCGGGTTCAAGCAGTGAAGGCTGAAGTGTCTGGGGCCGCCGTTGCAGCTCATGGCCAACAGATTCACAAACCGGCTGCCCATGGCGATGGCGGGCGGACCTCCTAATAATCAGAAGAAAGAACAAGGAACTCGTTGAATGTTTGTGATGATGATTCTCGTTTCTTCTCTTGGTAATATCAAAGAACCATGTATAGTACAGACACGGAGATTATCATCAGAGATTCGCCGAGTACCTGAGGAGGCGGGTTGGGATCCAATTGAACCCGACAAGTTCTGGAATGGAGACTATCAGCTCTCAACCACGCAGCCAAGAATAAGATCGATATTTTGTTGGCGAAGAATTGGGGATGCTTGGGGAGGAGCGCTGTTTTATACTGGTGGCGGCGCAAGGAAGACTGAAGAGGGAGGAGATCCGGTGCGATTCCTACCCTAACGCCTTCTACCGTGGGTTAAATTCGTATGTAACTTTTCGAGTAGATGATTTTTCATATAAAAAACTTTTTCATCCGAGTTCGTATGGTATAAGAAATTCCAGAGAGATTTTGCAAATAAAGTCGAAATTCATATTTGTTAATTTTCCCAACAACTAGACCACATATCACATGGGAAACTTATTTTATTTTATTTTTTTGACATTTCCATCATTTTCTTTTGTTTTTTCTAAAACTGAAAAGGCGGTCCACATGGGGGGTAGAGTTTGATGGGCCCTTTAGTACCGGTTCGTGCCATGAACCGTTACTAATGCCTCAAAGCCCATTAGTACCGGTTGGTGCCACCAACCGGTACTAATGGGCATCGCACCCTTTAGTCCCGGTTCGTGGCACGAACCGGGACTAAAGGGCCCAGGTGAACCGGGACTAATGCCTTAGCCGCACGAACCGGGACCAATGCTCACACTAGTCCCGGTAAGTGACTGAACCGGGACTAATGTGAATATTGCCCTGTGACGAAAGCCCTGTTTTGTACTAGCGAATGTGAAGTCTAAGAGTTGAACTATGTGAGCTGGGGATACAATAAGTTGATTCGCATGTGCGTAGCTAGCTAGTGACGCATGTGCGTGTGTCACAGGTACTCCCTCCGGTCCTTTTTGCTTCGCGTATTAGATTTGTGTTGAGTCAAACATTGCAAAGTTTGACCAAATTTATCTTAAAAAATATCAGCATCTACAATACGAAATATATATATATATATATAATATAAAGGTACATTTCCAATATTGATTTGGCATTGTGAATATTGAATTTTTTTCTATAAGTTTGGTCAAAGCAGAGATACTTCAACTTCAGACAAAACTTGTATGCATACTAAAAAGGACCCGAGGTAGTACGAGGGAGATAGACGGATAGGAGCACGAACGACGTGCAAAAGTTCTTTTTTTTACAGGAAGGACGTGCAAAAGTTTTTTTTTAACAGGAACGATGTGGAAAAGTGTTGTGCGCGCAGTCGTGTCTAGCTAGGTGAATTGCAAAAGAAAAAAAGCACGTACATACGTGTACGTGTACAAGTCCTGTCTTTTATTTTTGCGAATCTGCACGTGTAACAGTTGTGTGTGCGTGTACGTGCCTAGTCCGGCATGCATGCATGCATGTGCATGCGGTTGAAGGTTTTTTTTTTGACGTGATGCGGTTGAAGGTTTGAAGCAGCTACGATGCGTTATAAAAAAGAAAAACAGGAAGAATAAAAGAGGGTAAGCATGCACGTACGTACGTATGAGGTGTACGTGCACTCCCTCAAATCAAATCAATCGAAAAAAAGAAAAAGGTGCACGTGCGGCTGGGCGGAAGAGGGAAGACCCGGCCGGGCTTGTTTTGATTCGCTTGGCTTCGACGCGCCTGTAGTTGAAGTGGGTTTCTTTCGATCGCTTCTTTTGATTGTTTCGGTTGGATTGGATTTGAGGCGCTGGTAGTACGTGCAGACTGCCCTCGTTTCGTTGTTTCGTTTTCCATGCATTGATTCCATCGACGCCATAAAGCCAGCCGCGCGGGACTAGACTACACCGATTGATCTAAGAGAGCTCACTTGGCATAGATGAAGTACTACAAAATATCAAAGCGGTATGACAAGGTCACGGCCGAAGACGTAACGCTCCGACTTGTGCTTAACCATCCGAAGCTGAGCCCACCCAGCCTTTAACAATTTGACGCCCTCGAGAACAGCAAAATTCTCTGTTTTCTCAAGGGCATAGCCATACACGTCCTCAATGCTCTCCTCTAGGCAGGTAAGAAAGAACCTGGCAACGCAGACTTGACCGGAGCCGAGCGGCACAATGCTGGCGTCTGTCAGGGTCCAATCTTCTGGCCTGTTCACGTCTTTCCACACATCCTGCAGCACGGGCGGCCTCAACTCACACGAGGCAGTGAGGTCCGATGTGCAGAGCTGCAAATCATCAGGTGTGAAGCCAAACCAGAGGTTGTGCTCAGGGATGTACTCGGCGCGACCTCTGAACGGCAGTGCCCAGTTGCCTAGTTTGATCCACGCGCCACTCGCGATGTCATACTAGTATGTGCCAGCGCCAGATGTGGATATCCAGATCTGTGAATCGTCAACCACGGCGTAGGCACTGATTTCAAAGGGCATTGGGGCATCGCGGCAGCTGGATCGATCCACCCCGTCGTCGCCGGCGGCAAAGAAAGGCGGTGGCTGGAGGGAATACCAGCACCAGTCTTGGGCGTAGCTAGCAGGCAGGCGGGTGTGGAGGAGAGCCTGGAAGCAGTCCCGATCGGGCAGCCGGCCATGGTTGCCGCTCATGACGTATAGGATGTCGCCCATGGCAACGGAGATGGGGTCGATAATGGGCTTGTGCATCTTGGGCATCCCAGTGCGGAGCAAGCGCGAGTCGTGGTTGTACAAGAAGCTCCTGCCGATTTGGTCCACGGCGAGGAGGTTTTCCCGGCCGGGGCCTAAAGCCATGAAATTCATCCACGCCTGTTCGCCCTTCCTGCAGGGCCAGTCGAATGACAGGGACGGCGGAGGCAGCGGGGCGCCCGCTGGCCGTCGATGAACTGCTCGAACCGCTGGCCGTGAGCGGGCTGGGCGAAATAAGTTTGCCGGGTTCAAGCAGTGAAGGCTGAAGTGTCTGGGGCCGCCGTTGCAGCTCATGGCCAACAGATTCACAAACCGGCTGCCCATCGCGATGGCGGGCGGACCTCCTGATAATCAGAAGAAAGAACAAGGAACTCGTTGAATGTTTGTGATGATGATTCTCGTTTCTTCTCTTGGTAATATCAAAGAACCATGTACAGTACAGACACGGAGATTATCATCAGAGATTCGTCGAGTACCTGAGGAGTGGGGTTGGGATCCAATTGAACCCGACAATTTCTGGAATGGAGACTATCAGCTCTCAACCACGCAGCCAAGAACAAGATCGATATTTTGTTGGCGAAGAATTGGGGATGCTTGGGGAGGAGCGCTGTTTTATACTGGTGGCGACGCAAGGAAGACTGAAGAGGGAGGAGATCTGGTGCGATTCCTACCCTAACGCCTTCTACCGTGGGTTAAATTCGTATGTAACTTTTCGAGTAGATGATTTTTCATATAAAAAACTTTTTCATCCGAGTTCGTATGCAAAAGTTATGCCCATTTTAAGAAATTCCAAAGAGATTTTGCAAATAAAGTCGAAATTCATATTTGTTAATTTTCCCAACAACTAGACCACATATCACATGGGAAACTTATTTTATTTTATTTTTTTGACATTTCCATCATTTTCTTTTGTTTTTTCTAAAACTGATAAGGCGGTCCACATGGGGGGGTAGAGTTTGATGGGCCCTTTAGTACCGGTTCGTGCCATGAACCGGTACTAATGCCTCAAAGCCCATTAGTACCGGTTGGTGCCACCAACCGGTACTAATGGGCATCGCACCCTTTAGTCCCGGTTCGTGGCACCAACCGGGACTAAAGGGCCCAGTTGAACCGGGACTAATGCCTTAGCCGCACGAACCGGGACCAATGGTCACATTTGTCCCGGTTCGTGACTCAACCGGGACTAATGTGAATATTGCCCTGTGACGAAAGCCCTGTTTTGTACTAGTGAATGTTAAGTCTAAGAGTTGAACTATGTGAGCTGGGGATACAATAAGTTGATCCGCATGTGCGTAGCTAGCTAGTGACGCATGTGCGTGTGTCACAGGTACTCCCTCCGGTCCTTTTTGCTTCGCGTATTAGATTTGTGTTGAGTCAAACATTGCAAAGTTTGACCAAATTTATGTTAAAAAATATCAGCATCTACAATACGAAAAATATATATATATATATAATATAAAGGTACATTTCCAATATTTATTTGGCATTGTGAATATTGAATTTTTTTCTATAAGTTTGGTCAAAGCAGAGATACTTCAACTTCGGACAAAACTTGTATGCATACTAAAAAGGACTGGAGGTAGTACGAGGGAGATAGACGGATAGGAGCACGAACGACGTGCAAAAGTTCTTTTTTTTACAGGAAGGACGTGCAAAAGTTTTTTTTTAACAGGAACGATGTGCAAAAGTGTTGTGCGCGCAGTCGCGTCTAGCTAGGTGAATTGCAAAAGAAAAAAAGCACGTACATACGTGTACGTGTAAAAGTCCTGTCTTTTATTTTTGCGAATGTGCACGTGTAAAAGTTGTGTGTGCGTGTACGTGCCTAGTCCGGCATGCATGCATGCATGTGCATGCGGTTGAAGGTTTTTTTTTTGACGTGATGCGATTGAAGGTTTTTTTTGACGTGATGCGGTTGAAGGTTTGAAGCAGCTACGATGCGTTATAAAAAAGAAAAACAGGAAGAATAAAAGAGGGTAAGCATGCACGTACGTACGTATGAGGTGTACGTGCACTCCCTCAAATCAAATCAATCGAAGAAAAAGAAAAAGGTGCACGTGCGGCTGGGCGGAAGAGGGAAGACCCGGCCGGACTTGTTTTGATTCGCTTGGCTTGGACGCGCCTGTAGTTGGAGAGGGTTTCTTTCGATCGCTTCTTTTGATTGTTTCGGTTGGATTGGATTTGAGGCGCTGGTAGTACGTGCAGACCGCCCTTGTTTCGTTGTTTCGTTTTCCATGCATTGATTCCATCGACGCCATAAAGCCAGCCGCGCGGGACTAGACTACACCGGTTGATCTAAGAGAGCTCACTTGGCATAGATGAAGTACTACAAAATATCAAAGCGGTATGACAAGGTCAAGGCCGAAGACGTAACGCTCCGACTTGTGCTTAACCATCCGAAGCTGAGCCCACCCAGCCTTTAACAATTTGATGCCCTCGAGAACAGCAAAATTCCCTGTTTTCTCAAGGGCATAGCCATACAAATCCTCAATGCTCTCCTCTAGGCAGGAAAGAAAGAACCTGGCAACGCAGACTTGACCGGAGCCGAGCGGCACAATGCTGGCGTCTGTCAGGGTCCAATCTTCTGGCCTTTTCACGTCTGTCCACACATCCTGCAGCACGGGCGGCCTCAACTCACACGAGGCAGTGAGGTCCGATGTGCAGAGCTGCAAATCATCGGGTGTGAAGCCAAACCAGAGGTTGTGCTGAGGGATGTACTCGGCGCGACCTCTGAACGGCAGTGCCCAGTTGCCTAGTTTGCTCCATGCGCCACTCGCGATGTCATACGAGTATGTGCCGGCGCCAGATGTGGATATCCAGATCTGTGAATCGTCAACCACGGCGTAGGCACTGATTTCAAAGGGCATTGGGGCATCGCGGCAGCTGGATCGATCCACCCCGTCGTCGGCGGCGGCAAAGAAAGGCGGTGGCTGGAGGGAATACCAGCACCAGTCTTGGGCGTAGCTAGCAGGCAGGCGGGTGTGGAGGAGAGCCTGGAAGCAGTCCCGATCGGGCAGCCGGCCATGGTTGCCGCTCATGACGTATAGGCTGTCGCCCATGGCAACGGAGATGGGGTCGATAATGGGCTTGTGCATCTTGGGCATCCCAGTGCGGAGCAAGCACGAGTCGTGGTTGTACAAGAAGCTCCTGCCGATTTGGTCCACGGCGAGGAGGTTTTCCCGGCCGGGGCCAAAAGCCATGAAATTCATCCACGCCTGTTCGCCCTTCCTGCAGGGCCAGTCGAATGACAGGGACGGTGGAGGCAGCGGAGCGTCCGCTGGCCGTTGATGAACTGCTCGAACCGCTGGCCGTGACTGGGCTGGGCGAAATAAGTTTGCCTGGTTCAAGCAGTGAAGGCTGAAGTGTCTGGGGCCGCCGTTGCAGCTCATGGCCAACAGATTCACAATCCGGCTGCCCATGGGGATGGCGGGCGGACCTCCTGATAATCAGAAGAAAGAACAAGGAACTCATTGAATGTTTGTGATGATGATTCTCGTTTCTTCTCTTGGTAATATCAAAGAACCATGTAAAGTACAGACACGGAGATTATCATCAGAGATTCGCCGAGTACCTGAGGAGTGGGGTTGGGATCCAATTAAACCCGACAATTTCTGGAATGGACACTATCAGCTCTCAACCATGCAGCCAAGAACAAGATCGATTTTTTGATGGCGAAGAATTGGGGATGCTTGGGGAGGAGCGCTGTTTTATACTGGTGGCGGCGCAAGGAAGACTGAAGTGGGAGGAGATCCGGTGCGATTCCTACCCTAACGCCTTCTACCGTGGGTTAAATTCGTATCTAACTTTTCGAGTAGATGATTTTTCATATAAAAAACTTTTTCATCCGAGTTCGTATGCAAAAGTTATGCCCATTTTAAGAAATTCCAAAGAGATTTTGCAAATAAAGTCGAAATTCATATTTGTTAATTTTCCCAACAACTAGACCACATATCACATGGGAAACTTATTTTTTTTATTTTTTTTGACATTTCCGTCATTTTCTTTTGTTTTTTCTAAAACTGAAAAGGCGGTCTACAGGGGGGGTAGAGTTTGATGGGCCCTTTAGTACCGGTTCGTGCCATGAACCGGTACTAATGCCTCAAAGCCCATTAGTACCGGTTGGTGGCACCAACCGGGACTAAAGGACTAACCTTTAGTCCCGGTTGGTGCCACCAACCGGTACTAAAGGGCATCGCACCCTTTAGTCCCGGTTCGTGGCACCAACCGGGACTAAAGGGCCCAGGTGAACCGGGACTAATGCATTAGCCGCACGAACCGGGACCAATGCTCACATTAGTCCCGGTTCGTGACTGAACCGGGACTAATGTGAATATTGCCCTGTGACGAAAGCCCTGTTTTGTACTAGTGAATGTTAAGTCTAGGAGTTGAACTATGTGAGCTGGGGATACAATAAGTTGATTCGCATGTGCGTAGCTAGCTAGTGACGCATGTGCGTGTGTCACTGGTACTCCCTCCGGTCCTTTTTTCTTCGCGTATTAGATTTTTATTGAGTCAAACATTGCAAATTTTGACCAAATTTATGTTAAAAAATATCAGCATCTACAATACGAAAAAAATATATATATATAATATAAAGGTACATTTCCAATATTGTTTGGCATTGTGAATATTGAATTTTTTCTATAAGTTTGGTCAAAGCAGAGATACTTCAACTTCGGACAAAACTTGTATGCATACTAAAAAGGACCGGAGGTAGTACGAGGGAGATAGACGGATAGGAGCACGAACGACGTGCAAAAGTTCTTTTTTTTAACAGGAAGGACGTGCAAAAGTTTTTTTTAACAGGAACGATGTGCAAAAGTGTTGTGCGCGCAGTCGCGTCTAGCTAGGTGAATTGCAAAAGAAAAAAGCACGTACATACGTGTACGTGTAAAAGTCCTGTCTTTTATTTTTGCGAATGTGCACGTGTAAAAGTTGTGTGTGCGTGTACGTGCCTAGTCCGGCATGCATGCATGCATGTGCATGCGGTAGAAGGTTTTTTTTTGACGTGATGCGGTTGAAGGTTTTTTTTTACGTGATGCGGTTGAAGGTTTGAAGCAGCTACGATGCGTTATAAAAAAGAAAAACAGGAAGAATAAAAGAGGGTAAGCACGCACGTACGTACGTATGAGGTGTACGTGCACTCCCTCGAATCAAATCAATCGAAGAAAAAGAAAAAGGTGCACGTGCGGCTAGGCGGAAGAGGGAAGACCCGGCCGGACTTGTTTTGATTCGCTTGGCTTGGACGCGCCTGTAGTTGGAGAGGGTTTCTTTCGATCGCTTGTTTTGATTGTTTCGGTTGGATTGGATTTTAGGCGCTGGTAGTACGTGCAGACTGGCCTCGTTTCGTTGTTTCGTTTTCCATGCATTGATTCCATCGACGCCATAAAGCCAGCCGCGCCGGACTAGACTACACCGGTTGATCTAAGAGAGCTCACTTGGCATAGATGAAGTACTACAAAATATCAAAGCAGTATGACAAGGTCACGGCCGAAGACGTAACGCTCCGACTTGTGCTTAACCATCCGAAGCTGAGCCCACCCAGCCTTTAACAATTTGACGCCCTCGAGAACAGCAAAATTCTCTGTTTTCTCAAGGGCATAGCCATACACATCCTCAATGCTCTCCTCTGAGCAGGTAAAAAAGAACCTAGCAACGCAGACTTGACCGGAGGCGAGCGGCACAATGCTGGCGTCTGTCAGGGTCCAATCTTCTGGCCTGTTCACGTCTGTCCACACATCCTGCAGCACGGGCGGCCTCAACTCACACGATGCAGGGAGGTCCGATGTGCAGAGCTGCAAATCGTCGGGTGTGAAGCCAAACCAGAGGTTGTGCTCAGGGATGTACTCGGCGCGACCTCTGAACGGCAGTGCCCAGTTGCCTAGTTTGCTAAACGCACCACTCGCGATGTCATACGAGTATGTGCCAGCGCCAGATGTGGATATCCAGATCTGTGAATCGTCAACCACGGCGTAGGCGCTGATTTCAAAGGGCATTGGGGCATCACGGCAGCTGGATCGATCCACCCCGTCGTCGTCGGCGGCAAAGAAAGGCGGTGGCTCGAGGGAATACCAGCACCAGTCTTGGGCGTAGCTAGCAGGCAGGCGGGTGTGGAGGAGAGCCTGGAAGCAGTCCCGATCGGGCAGCCGGCCAGGGTTGCCGCTCATGACGTATAGGTTGTCGCCCACGGCAACGGAGATGGGGTCGATAATGGGCTTGCGCATCTTGGGCATCCCAGTGCCGAGCAAGCGCGAGTCGTGGTTGTACAAGAAGCTCCTGCCGATTTGGTCCACGGCGAGGAGGTTTTCCCGGCCGGGGCCGAAAGCCATGAAATTCATCCACGCCTGTTCGCCCTTCCTGCAGGGCCAGTCGAATGACAGGGACGGCGGAGGCAGCGGGGCGTCCGCTGGCCGTCGATGAACTGCTCGAACCGCTGGCCGTGACCGGGCTGGGCGAAATAAGTTTGCCGGGTTCAAGCAGTGAAGGCTGAAGTGTCTGGGGCCGCCGTTGCAGCTCATGGCCAACAGATTCACAAACCGGCTGCCCATGGCGATGGCGGGCGGACCTCCTGATAATCAGAAGAAAGAACAAGGAACTCGTTGAATGTTTGTGATGATGATTCTCGTTTCTTCTCTTGGTAATATCAAAGAACCATGTACAGTACAGACACGGAGATTATCATCAGAGATTCGCCGAGTACCTGAGGAGTGGGGTTGGGATCCAATTGAACCCGACACTGGAATGGAGACTATCAGCTCTCAACCACGCAGCCAAGAACAGGATCGATATTTTGTTGGCGAAGAATTGGGGATGCTTGGGGAGGAGCGTTGTTTTATACTGGTGGCTGCGCAAGGAAGACTGAAGAGGGAGGAGATCCGGTGCGATTCCTACCGTAACGCCTTCTACCGTGGGTTAAATTCGTATGTAACTTTTCGAGTAGATGATTTTTCATATAAAAAAATTTTTCATCCGAGTTCGTATGCAAAAGTTATGCCCATTTTAAGAAATTCCAGAAAGATTTTGCAAATAAAGTCAAAATTCATATTTGTTAATTTTCCCAACAACTAGACCACGAATCACATGGGAAACTTATTTATTTTATTTTTTTGACATTTCAATCATTTTCTTTTGTTTTTTCTAAAACTGAAAAGGCGGTCCACGGGGGGGCGGGGGGGTAGAGTTTGATGGGCCCTTTAGTACCGGTTCATGCCATGAACCGGTACTAATGCCTCAAAGCCCATTAGTACCGGTTGGTGGCACCAACCGGGACTAAATGATCCTTTAGTCCCGGTTGGTGGCACCAACCGGGACTAAAGGACTAACCTTTAGTCCCGGTTGGTGCCACCAACCGGTACTAATGGGCATCGCACCCTTTAGTCCCGGTTCGTGGCACCAACCGGGACTAAAGGGCCCAGGTGAACCGGGACTAATGCCTTAGCCGCACGAACCGGGACCAATGCTCACATTATTCCCGGTTCGTGACTAAACCGGGACTAATGTGAATATTGCCCTGTGACGAAAGCCCTGTTTTGTACTAGTGAATGTTAAGTCTAGGAGTTGAACTATGTGAGTTGGGGATACAATAAGTTGATTCGCATGTGCGTAGCTAGCTAGTGACGCATGTGTGTGTGTCACTGGTACTCCCTCCGGTCCTTTTTGCTACGTGTATTAGATTTGTGTTGAGTCAAACATTGCAGAGTTTGACCAAATTTATGTTAAAAAATATCAGCATCTACAATACGAAATATATATATATATATAATATAAAGGTACATTTCCAATATTGATTTGGCATTGTGAATATTGAATTTTTTTCTAGAAGTTTGGTCAAAGCAGAGATACTTCAACTTCAGACAAAACTTGTATGCATACTAAAAAGGACCGGAGGTAGTACGAGGGAGATAGACGGATAGGAGCACGAACGACGTGCAAAAGTTCTTTTTTTTACAGGAAGGACGTGCAAAAGTTTTTTTTTAACAGGAACGATGTGGAAAAGTGTTGTGCGCGCAGTCGCGTCTAGCTAGGTGAATTGCAAAAGAAAAAAAGCACGTACATACGTGTACGTGTAAAAGTCCTGTCTTTTATTTTTGCGAATGTGCACGTGTAAAAGTTGTGTGTGCGTGTACGTGCCTAGTCCAGCATGCATGCACGCATGTGCATGCGGTTGAAGTTTTTTTTTTGACGTGATGCGGTTGAAGGGTTTTTTTTGACGTGATGCGGTTGAAGGTTTGAAGCAGCTACGATGCGTTATAAAAAAGAAAAAGAGGAAGAATAAAAGAGGGTAAGCACGCATGTACGTACGTATGAGGTGTACGTGCACTCCCTCAAATCAAATCAATCGAAGAAAAAGAAAAAGGTGCACGTGCGGCTGGGCGGAAGAGGGAAGACCCGGCCGGACTTGTTTTGATTCGCTTGGCTTGGACGCGCCTGTAGTTGGAGAGGGTTTCTTTAGATCGCTTCTTTTGATTGTTTCGGTTGGATTGGATTTGAGGCACTACTACTACGTGCAGACTGCCGCCGTTTCGTTGTTTCGTTTTCCATGCATTGATTCCATCGACGCCATAAAGCCAGCCGCGCGGGACTAGACTACACCGGTTGATCTAAGAGAGCTCACTTGGCATAGATGAAGTACTACAATATATCAATGCGGTATGACAAGGTCACGGCCGAATACGTAACGCTCCGACTTGTGCTTAACCATCCGGAGCTGAGCCCACCCAGCCTTAACAATTTGACGCCCTCGAGAACAGCAAAATTCTCTGTTTTCTCAAGGGCATAGCCATACACGTCCTCAATGCTCTCCTCTGGGCAGGTAAGAAAGAACCTGGCAACGCAGACTTGACCGGAGGCGAGCGGCACAATGCTGGCGTCTGTCAGGGTCAAATCTTCTACCTGTTCACGTCTGTCCACACATCCTGCAGCACGGGCGGCCTCAACTCACACGAGGCAGTGAGGTCCGATGTGCAGAGCTGCAAATCGTCGGGTGTGAAGCCAAACCAGAGGTTGTGCTCAGGGATGTACTCGGCGCGACCTCTGAACGGCAGTGACCAGTTGCCTAGTTTGCTCCACGCACCACTTGCGATGTCATACGAGTATGTGCCGGCGCCAGATGTGGATATCCAGATCTGTAAATCGTCAACCACGGCGTAGGCGCTCATTTCAAAGAGCATTGGGGCATCGCGGCAGCTGGATCGATCCACCCCGTCGTCGTCGTCGGCAAAGAAAGGCGGTGGCTGGAGGGAATACCAGCACCAGTCTTGGGCGTAGCTAGCAGGCAGGCGGGTGTGGAGGAGAGCCTGGAAGCAGTCCCGATCGGGTAGCCGGCCAGGGTTGCCGCTCATGACGTATAGGCTGTCGCCCACGGCAACGGAGATGGGGTCGATAATGGGCTTGTGCATCCCAGTGCGGAGCAAGCGCGAGTCGTGGTTGTACAAGAAGCTCCTGCCGATTTGGTCCACGGCGAGGAGGTTTTGACCGGAGCCGAGCGGCACAATGCTGGCGTCTGTCAGGGTCCAATCTTCTGGCCTGTTCACATCTGTCCACACATCCTGCAGCACGGGCGGCCTCAACTCACACGAGGCAGTGAGGTCCGATGTGCAGAGCTGCAAATCGTCGGGTGTGAAGCCAAACCAGAGGTTGTGCTCAGGGATGTACTCGGCGCGACCTCTGAACGGCATTGCGCAGTTGCCTAGTTTGCTCCACGCGCCACTCGCGATGTCATACGAAAATGTGCCGGCGCCAGATGTGGATACCAGATCTGTGAATCATCAACCACGGCGTAGGCACTGATTTCAAAGGGCATTGGGGCATCGCGGCAGCTAGATCGATCCACCCCGTCGTCGTCGTTGGCAAAGATAGGCGGTGGCTGGAGGGAATACCAGCACCAGTCTTGGGCGTAGCTAGCAGGCAGGCCGGTGTGGAGGGTGCCCGGAGCTTGTTGTAAGTGATCCCAGAATTTAGAGACAAATTGAGTGCCTCGGTCAGATATTATAGTCTTTGGGACTCCATGCAAACAAACTATACGATAGAGGTAAAGCTTAGCAAGCCTTTGAGTGGAGTAGGTCGTCTTCACGAGAATGAAATGTGCTACCTTGGTTAGCCTATCTGTGATGACCCATATGTTATCATTTCCGCGTTGCGATCGAGGTAGTCCGACGATGAAGTCCATTCCAATTTCATCCCATTTCCACTCAGGTATCCTGTTTGGCTGGAGTAGCCCTGCTGGCTTTTGATGCTCGGCCTTAATGCGCTGACAAGAATCGCAACAAGCAATAAATGCGGCTATGTCTCTTTTCATACCGTGCCACCAAAATCTTTCATGAATGTCTTTGTACATTTTGGTTCCTCCAGGGTGGATCGAATATGGGGCGGTGTGGCTTTCGGTTAGGATTTGATGCTTGAGTTCCTCAATGTTTGGTACGCAAAGTCTGTGCCCGTACCATAATATTCCTTCATTGTCTGTGACGAACTCTGAAGCCTTACCAAGGCTCATCTTCCTCTTTATACCTTCGATGCTGGGATGTCCATGTTGAGCCTTCTTAATTTGTTCCATTAGGGTGGGTCGTATCTCCAGATTTGATACATTGCCCTCAGAGACTAACACCATGTTGAGTCTAGCGAACTCCTGCTGAAACTCAGGCCTCAAGTTCTGTGGACTGTCGTTGCCCGGGCTGGGGTTCCAACTAAGAGCATCTGCCACTACATTTGCTTTCCCTGGATGGTAGTGAATGCCGACATCATAATCCTTGACCAATTCCAACCAGCGTCGTTGGCGTAAATTTAGCTCTGGTTGTGTGAAAATATATTTAAGGCTCTTATGGTCCGTATATATTTCACAACGATTTCCCAACAGAAAGTGCCTCCATTCCTTGAGTGCATGGATGACTGCTGCTAGCTCCAAGTCATGAGTTGGATAATTTTGCTCATGCTTCCGTAGTTGCCTGGAAGCATACGCGACAACTTTGCCATCCTGCATCAGCACGCACCCGAGACCCTTCCGCGATGCGTCACAATACACTTCAAAACTCTTGTGTATGTCTGGCACGATCAAAACTGGTGCTGTTGTTAGTTTCTTCTTGAGTTCTTGGAAGCTTTTCTCTCACGCTTCCGTCCATACAAACTTCTTGTCTTTCTTGAGCAACTTTGTCATTGGTTTTGCCACAGTGGAGAATCCTTCAATAAATCTTCTGTAATATCCGGCCATTCCCAGGAAACTCCGCACATCTGTCACGTTGGCTGGTGGTTTCTAGTCAAGTATGGCTTTGACTTTTTCTGGGTCTACGGCCACGCCTTCTTGGGTCAATATATGGCCTAGGAAACCAACTTGTCTTAGCCAAAATTCACACTTGCTAAATTTGGCGTATAATTGATGTTTCCTTAATTCTCCCAAAACAATTCTGAGATGTTCAGCATGCTCTTCTGGTGTCCTTGAGTATACCAGAATATCATCAATGAACACCACAACAAATTTGTCCATAAATTTCATAAACACTTTGTTCATGAGGTGGACGAAATATGCGGGGGCGTTCGTCAGTCCAAACGGCATTACTGTGAACTCATATAATCCGTACCTGGAGGTGAATGCTGTCTTAGGGATATCTTCTGTCCGTACTTTCAATTGATAATATCCCGATCTCAAATCAATTTTTGAGAACACCTTGGCTTGTGCGAGCTGGTCAAACAAATCATTTATCTGTGGCATCGGATATTTGTTTTTGATGGTGACCATATTGAGAGCTCGATAGTCTATACACAATCTCAGTGTCCCATCCTTTTTCTTGGCGAATAATACTGGCGAACCCCATGGTGGGGAGCTGGCTCGAATAAATCCTTTGTCCAGTAATTCCTTTATTTGCTTTTTCAATTCTACCAACTCTGAGGATGCCATTCTATAAGGCTTCTTATAGATGGGAGTGGTGCCAGGTGCTAGTTCAATGCTGAACTCTATCTCTCGGTCTGGTGGCATGCCTGGTAGTTCTTCAGGAAGTACGTTTGGAAACTCGCACACCACTGGAACTTTTCTCAATTCTGAAAGGTCTACTTTGTTCAACTTTGGTTGCCGTGACCGTGGTCTCTCTTGAGCTGTAACTTTTATTGTCTTGCCGTGATGATGAGTGAGGATTACAGTCCGGTTGAAACAATCAATAAATCCTTTGTTGGTGGTCAACCAGTCCATCCCTAGGATGACATCCAGTCCTTTATTTTCCAACACGATGAGATTAGCCTAAAACTTTAGTCCTTCGAATTCAATAATCACTCCTTGGAAGTAACTCTGAGTGATATGCTTATTTCCGGGGGACTTGATGATCATAGATTTTTCCAAAGGAAGTATCGGTAAACCATGTTGCAAAACAAAACTCTTCGAAATGAATGAGTGAGAAGCTCCAGAATCAAACAAAACCGTGGCAGGTACTGTGTTGACAGGGAACGTACCGAGCACGATGTCTGGGGCATTCTTCGCTTCTTCCCTGGTCACATGGTTCAGGTGACCCTTCGTGTGGTTGTTGTTGGAATTGAAATTGTTGCGCTTGGGGGCTGGATTATTCCCACCATTGTTCGGCTTGGGGGCCGAGTTCCTTGGCTTTGGGCACTGTTTGGCATAGTGCCCTTCTTCACCACAAGCATAACAAGTGACCCCTGGACGGTATGTAAAGTCCTTGTCCCTTGAATGAAACTGTCTGGTTGGCCTAGGAGCAGTAGGCGTGGATTTTCTCGCTTCAATCCTCTGAACATCAGTCTTGCTTCGGTTGTTGCGAGCAAGAGTCGTCTTGTCCCTCTTTCGCTTACGAATATCCTCCAGACTGTGGCGCTCATTCTCCAAAGTAATGGCCTTGTCAACTAGTGTTTTGAAATCCGCGAAAGTGTGTACGACCAGTTGGCATTTTAGTGCCGGTGCCAGGCCGTCCAAAAACTTTTCCATCCTTTTGTTCTCAGTCATATGTTCATCGTAGGAATAACGAGATAGCTGGGTAAACTCACTGTTGTATTCCGTCACTGACATGCCTCTCTGCTTGAGGTCATCAAATTCTCTTTTCTTGATTTTTATGATGCTCCTGGGAATGTGTGCCCCACGAAAGCCTTCCTTAAACTCTTCCCAGGTGATGTTATGTTCACTGGGGTGCATGTGTAGGAAGTTCTCCCACCATGCTGCAGCTGCTCCAGTAAGGTAGTGGGGTGCATAAAGCACCTTCTCATGGTCAGAACATTGAGCAATAATCAACTTTCTTTCGATGTCACGAAGCCAATCATCGGCTTCAAGCGGCCTATCAGTGTGAGCAAACATTGGAGGGCGTGTCTTCTGCAGTTCAGACAACTTGGAGTGTGGTTGGTATGGCTCACGGTGATTTCCCATATTGATGACATGATTCATCATCTCTTGGTGTTGCTGTTGGCTTTGTTCGAAAAGGCGGCATACTTGAGATAAGGCTGCCTCACTGTCCTGTTGACTAGACTGTCCCTGAGTGAAGTTGTTGCTTGTCTGTGTTCCATAAACTTCTTCTGTTGGATTTGGCATGGAACGAGTCCACAGACGAGACATTTTCCACTCTGGGGGTATTATTTTGAAAAATTTATGAGAAGAACTGTGTGGCACAAGGAAAATTTTGCAAAGACGAAAACTTTGAAAGACCTCAAGATTTTTCAAGAGCATAAACGATTTCGCACGGAGAAGGACTGCTTAGCACATATCTTACACGCGATACGCAAACATACGATACATCACTCAGGACGTGCGTACACACTCCTGACATGTTATTAAGGCTAGCACACTACTCCGGGATCCTACATGAAGCGCACACAAATACTACGAACTAACGTACATATGAAACATATCATACATGCAGACACATCGCGCGGCGACTAGGCGCACTCAGTCGGAGATGGTGAAGATATCCTTCCCCTTGCCGAGGGTAAGGCCCAACGGTGCAGGAGACTCAACCTCCACCTCCTCCCTAAGAGGCTCCAGGCGCGTAGCACTGCACTGAGGTGATGGCGCGGGTGCGACAGGCGGTAGTGCGGGTGCGGCAGGCGGTGCAGCTCTGACTCGAGTAGGAGCAATGACCCGGTCGAACTCCTCAGTGGTAGGCAGACGGCGAGCAGTGGCCAAAATGGCAGGTGAATAGGACGCTGAGGACGAGACGTACGTCAGTGGCGGTGCCATGTGGAGAAGCTCCTTCCTGCTGGCAGAACCGCCCCGAACTAAGTCCATGCGGGCAGCCACAAGATCGTCCACGAGGTTGTCAAAATCTTCCTCCAGAGCTTTGGGATACTCAACAAGCATCTCGATAGCTTCATCTCGCTCTCCCCTATGGCAGGCGAATGCATAGTGACAAGTATATGGCACATGGCATGGGAGGTAGCGGTAGCGACGAGTCTTCATCGAAGGAAGAATGTCCCGAAGGCGAGCTATCGCCTCACGGGCAGCCATCTGCATGGCATGCCTCTCCGTAGGCATGGCCCTTCCCACAAAACGGAAGTGGCGAGACACAGAACGTCCTCCCTTGAATTGCACCACGGCCTGGTGCATAGACACGTCGTCGCTGAGCTTGTGCTGGTAAAGCGTGAACTCCGGACGAGTCGCTGGCTCGATCGCGAGCTTGGTGATGGAGACGAGGAGTTTGACAAACCCCTCGGGCACATTAGTGAACACCCGAGTCTCGCAGTTGCTGCCAGCCATCTACAAACGTAGGCAAAAATTCTGAGTAGTCATATCATAAATTTATGATGACCAACAGAAAATAGCTACATTTGCAAAATGCTGAAAAAGCACTAAAGATGCTAATAACCGATTAGCGATCGCACCTAGTGGCTTCCTACAGTCAGCCTGGCTCTGATACCAAGCTTGTCACGACCGGATTTTCCAATAAAAATATTTATTGAGAAACCAATCCCTTTTACGGACCAGTAGAGAAGAATCCTTCTCATTGGTAGACAAATTCTTGATCACAGAAGAAAAACCAGGAGTACTAAATATAATACAAGGTTGAGCGGGGACTGCTCAACAATTTATTACAAACGCGTCAATATTACACATAAAGGCGGATAGGGTGGCATACTACTGACTCACAATAAACGCGGTGGTGGATATATCACAGTGAAGTGGGTGACATGACTCCTGAATCTAACAGCTCTTCGAGCGTCGGAGTGAGGCTCGAGGATACTTATTGTGGGTGGCGGAAGCGTATGTAAAACAAGTGACCAATATCCAGGATCGCACGGGACTGCCTGGGATTCCTCTAGGCGTCGGACTCACTATCAAACTCTTCATCCATGAGATCGCCTTCGTCAACATCTGGCCAAATCAACAAGCCAGGTGAGTACTATGAAAGTACTCGCAAGACAGTTCGGACATAAGATATAACAAATGTAAACATGATGCATATGAACAGATTAATAGAGCGCACTCAAACAACGAGATGGCAATGCATGGGAAATAAAAGGGAAGTCGGGCGGTAGTCCTCCCGAAATCCCAAAGTAATGCTGAAGGCCAATCGAGTGTCTGAATGACTCCTCGAAAGGATACAAATGAAATAATAATGCCGCAGTCGAGCGTCAAGGCGACACCACATAAAGGGCTTATAATGGAAAATAAATGACAGTGCGTGCCACAGTCGGACGTCTGAGCGACATCACAGAAAGGGCTTATATCAAAAGTAAATAACGAGCGTGCCACAGTCGGACGTCTGAGCGACATCACATAAAGGGCTTATATTTAAAAGTAAATGACAAGAATGCCACAGTCGGACGTCTGAGCGACATCACATAAAGGGCTTATATTTAAAAGTAAATGACAAGAATGCCACAGTCGGACGTCTGAGCGACATCACATAAAGGGCCCATATTTAAAAGTAAATGACAAGAATGCCACAGTCGGACGTCTGAGCGACATCACATAAAGGGCTTATATTTCACAACTTAATAATTCAGTAGCTCATGAATTTAATTCATTTCAAGGGAATATTTAAGTACGAGATAAACAAAAGGTTAGTCCATCCACAGGAATAACAATTCAAACGGGTATACCACTCAAGCTTGTTCACCGGGGATTTACCACGGGGACTGACATAGATATGGATATACTAGCCATGGTCCGTGACCATGGACACGATGACTCGGAAGGATTTGACTCTGCAGAGTTTGTACTTTAACCACAACCAACAGATTTCAGTAGTCACAGGGACTAGTTCCGTTTACGGTGTTTTAGGAGAAACACATCTAACCAGTACACACCCATTCAACATTCCGATGCCAGGAATCACCCTCGGCAACGTTCAAGAAAAACTTTGAGACGGGGAGGCTACAACCTCGCGTAGCATGGGATCAAATTTATATACGCGCGCTCTAAGGGGTGCCCCCTTCTCGGTCCCAACCGGAAACACCCATGCCCCCTGACCGGATGACTGGCTTTAATCCAGGGCCATGGAACCCTCATCCCGGCCCCTCTGTTTGGTGTGTACACGGAAAGAGGTTAACAACTTACTAAACCGTATTCTTTGCAGAAAACATGTCGCAGCACGAAAGGGGAAGAACGGTAACGTGACTCAGTCCACGTTAACGTCGGAGTTTATCGGATGACGTAAGACTGGCATGCTACAACAATACCATCTTACTACCTTTCATGTCACCACATGATGAGGTCATCTCTCATCAAAGATCACGGTAACTTCGAAAACACACGGTCCGTTGCCTTGCATGCAACGTAATACTCACCG
Organism: Aegilops tauschii subsp. strangulata; assembly: GCF_002575655.3. Lineage (NCBI taxonomy): Eukaryota > Viridiplantae > Streptophyta > Magnoliopsida > Poales > Poaceae > Aegilops > Aegilops tauschii. The sequence continues at coordinate 404,150,300 of NC_053035.3, forward strand.
ATGCTCATATGCCATGCACAAACCATTCAAGCAAACATGCAAAACACCTATCATATCAAAGGTTCAAACATTGCTTGCCTGGTTCGGAGAAGTCGGACTCTAGCTCGGCGAAGTTCGTGGCTCCGTCACCTCCTCCGGAACCTACGGCATAACGAAATCGTATACTAACGTGAACATCTTAGCGTGCATAAAAATTGTTCCAAAAAATTTCCAAATAAATACTATAAAATACTAGGCACAAATACAAGACTGACAGAAAAAGAATCAATCAAAAAGCACCTTTTATTAAAAAGATATAAGGATTTTAGTCCAAGGACCAATCTGTGATGAAACAGAAAAGATCCAGGGGCTTGTTTGAGAAAACAGAAAACGGTTCAGTATGAAATGCGCCAGCCCAAGGAGAAAACGCATTTGCCCGAAGGCGCCATTAGAAAACGGTTCGAGGGGGGAAAGAAGAGAGGCTGACGGGGGGGTCCCACCCGTCAGGTTTAAAGCTCCAAAGGAGCTCGCCGGCGCCCGAAGGCTGCGGTGGTCGCCGGCGTCGAACCACGGCGAGGCAGGGAGATCGGAGGGTACCAAGAGGTTCAGGGTATTCTTCCGCGTCGGTGGGTGGTGGACTTGGACGTCGGAGAGCACCACGTCGACGGCGACACTTTGTCCGGCGGACGGTGGTTCGGGCGATGGTGGAGTACTCCGGTGGGCGCTGCAAACTCCAAATTGAAGCGCGGGTCAGAAGAGTGGATGCATTAGGAAGCTACTGGCAAGAGCTGAGGGGTAGGGGTGCACGCACGGGAGTGAATCGCGCTGGATCCCGTGGCGGGTCGAGGCGGCCGGAGTTGGGGAAGAAGGCTCCCTTGGGGCTCTTCCAGTGGCTTGGCGTGGTATTGGTGGAGTGCAGAGGTGGTGTGGGTTCGAGTTCGAGCTCGGGGCACCCTTTTATAGGCGATCCGAGGGGGTGGCCGTGAACGGGGTAGCTCCGGCGAGCGATTACGGCGAGGCATGGGTTGGGCAGGGAGTTTAAGTGGCTAGGCACCATCAGGGAGGATCACTGGTGCCGTTCCCCCGCTAAACCTTGGTCGGGCTTGGCGTAATGCGCAGATCCTCGACAGGGCGGCCGTACGGGCACGGCGGCGGCAGAGAGCGCGCTCCGCGCCTAGCAGTTCACGACGACGGATGGCAGCGTGCACGGGTGAGTGGGTTGCCACGCGGCGGCCTCCGGTGGCTTGGGCGGCGCTAGACGGCGCCGTCCAACACTACGCCTCTCTCTGGCAGCCGCAAAGCCGCTGCTGCCGTCGCTCACGGGGTGGCGCGCCTCCTCCTGCTCGTCGCCGATGCCCGCAAACTTCCAGGCGATCGTGCGGCGCAGGGATAACAAGGAGGGAACAGGGAGCAAGGCGCCACCGTGGTACTGGCGAGATCGAGAACGAGGTCTAAAGAAAACGACAGTGCTTTCTGAAACTGTTTATCTGAACTCTGAACATTGGCAGCAACAGTGTCCATCAGGTGTTCGACGAAATGATTTGGCATGAAGAAAAAAAATTCTGGAGCTGGGACTTGGTGAGGTGACCTCTCAATGCATCCAGAGGTTGCCTGAATTTTGTCAGATTTTTAGGACGAGAAAACAATTGAATTTCATCAAATTTGGCAAACATGGTCCAAACTTGCAGCAAGCACAATTTGAAATATTTGAACTGGAGGCCAGTGGATCTTCATGGATCTTGGTTGAGGGCTCTAAGGACTAGCTAGGGAAATTTGTTTGGAGGCCAAACTCAAAGTAGAAATGGTAGCTCCTTTGTAAATCTCCAAGAGCCAAAGTAGAGGGCAGAAATTATTTTTGATAAGAAATAAATGGAAGAGAAATTATGGGGAGGTTCAACTTGCTGGATTTGAAGTATATCTTGACACAAGATGGGAGATGGCTTATGGGAGGTGGTTTCCACTTGGGTCATGGCAAGAGGGATTTTTTTGAAAGGGGAAAAGATCACTCCAAATGCCATAGGGCTATTTAAAAGATTTTCAAATATATTTTTTCCAAATGAAAAACATTTGAGCCAACATGAGATGAAAAACCTCCAAGACCAACAATCAAGTATAGGATGAAACCAAACAAAACATTTGTCATAAAAGAAAGTTTTTTTTTGAGAGGGAGAGTTCTTTAGAAGAAAGTTTAAATACCCTCCTCAAATCAAATAAAAGATTTTGATAAAACCAAAATAAAAATTTTGGGTGTCACAGTTGTGCTCAGGGATGTACTCGGCGCGACCTCTCAACGGCAGTGCCCAGTTGCCTACCCTAACGCCTTCTACCGTGGGTTGCTGGGCCAGATAGGGCTAAGTGGGCCAAATCGGCGATTTCCTATTTTCTTTTCCGTTTTTATTTTCCTTTTCCCTTTCTTTTTTTCTTTCTTCTTAATACTCCATGTCTAATTGTTTCAGCAGACCGTTGTACATTTTTCATGTACACCGGAAACATTTTTTATGCACACTGACATGTGTCAAATAGTACGTGATTAATATTTTTCAAATATATGCTTTGAATAAGTGTTAAAAAGATCAAATACACACTATAACAATTTTTGAATGACATGAAACTTTTAAACTATGCAAATATATTTTTTACATCATATAAACATTTTTAGAAAATTTCACGAACAATTTTTTGAAACATGATTTTTAGTGTAGCATACATTTTTAGTGGCACTAATTTAAAAAAATATGAACATTTTTTACATTGTAAAAACATTTTAAAAGATATCATGTACATTCTTTTGAAACACGTGAAAATTATTTTAAGATAAACTATGCTTTTCGTCCCTCAACTCTTCATGGAGTCTAGATTTCGTCCCTCAACTACTATACCGGACAACTTGCACCCCCAAATATTGAAACCGGACAAGTTTCATGCCTCCTCTCGATTTTGACCGATTGGTGTTGACTCATGCCTCCTCTCGGTTTTGACCGATTGGTGTTGACTCGCGCTGGTTTTGAACGCTTCATGCTAACATGGCAAAAAAGGCCCCCAAATTGACCTCTCGATCCCTCTCCCCCTCCCGTCTCTCTCGTACTCCCCCCTCTCCCCCCATGACATTTGGGGCAAGGAACACATGGAAGAGCAAGTTGGCAGCGTTGGTGGTCTCGGTGACGCGAGGGAGGCGCTAGGAGATGTGGGATCAACACGCACTACTAGGAAATACCTTATAGGTAGAGGGTTAACAGTAGCGCAGGGATAATGGGCCGCGCTACTACTATTTAGCAGTAGCGCGGGCCTCGAACCGGCGCTGCAGGTGCGATTTAGCAGTAGCGCGGGACGCCGGTTCCAGCGCTACTACTATGTTGGCCCCGTTGTGTCCGCACGGGCTGGCCAAAGTAGCAGCGCATGTCGTGGACTAGCGCTACTGCTAAACCCACTACGTTGGTCTAAATGGAAATGAACTTCTAAATGGTCCCCATAGATTTTTTTAAGTTCTAGCATTTCTTCGAGTTGTAGGTCTAAATGGAAATGAATTTCTAAATGGTCCTGCTATATGCATGTTTTTATAGGTTTTCATAGATGCAGTAGTAGTAGATAAGTAGCTTTCAAAATGTGAAGTTATTATTTTTTGAAATAAAAATGTGAAGCTAGTATTCTTTTGACATGAAAATGTGAAGCTAGTATTTTTTTAAATGAAAAATTGAAGCTAGTATTTTTGACATTAGAAAGGAGCAACAATAGTTGACTATAGTAGGTCCTTTGAATGATTTTGAAACATGGGAGAATAGGCATTACAATTTCTCGCTCTCTTGTGATACGATATAGAAGTTGAAAAAATGGTGGGAAGGAAATTAAAACAAAATCACAATTTTGAGTTGGAATCACATTTTCGCATTTGCTAGTTCTACATGGAGAGGAATGTTGAGTGCTCATGTGGTGCAGGGTAGATCACCGCCGAGCCGCTCGACGACGCCGAGAAGATGACTGACGACACCCGCATCCTCGACAGACATCTAGTGAGTAAAGGTTGTCTATTTGGACATGTGATACATGGAATAGTGTTGTGTAGTACTAGTGTTGTCACACATTGATATTTTGGAAATATGATATGATGGATATGTCTACTACAAGTGTATGTGTTATCTTCGCTTTTATTGTTTGCAGGGAACACCTCCGAATGGCCTATGTTTTACCGGAATGTTGATTCATTTTTGTTCCGGCAAATTTCAGGCGCTCGATATATATGTCCTTAGCAAAGGTCATGCCGGATTTTTCCGTGAATTTTAGCATGACTTGTGCTAGAATGTAGGAAATATTGAGTGCCTTGGATTTGTCGGAAAGAGAATTAAAGGACATTTTGGGTTGACTTTAAGTCTGTCGGGGCTCCTTACATGACAGTCAAAATATCAGTGAGGGAGAGTGTCCACCATATATGAAAGAAGAAGAATGACGACTATTGTCATGGGGGTCGCTCTTCCTCTTCCTTCTCATGATAGACGACCATTTGGTAATGAACGGGAAGGAAGAGAAGAGCGACCATCACCGATGGTCAAAAAATCAGTGAGGGGGTGTCCACCATATATGAGAGAGGACAAATAATCCCGACTGTTGTAGTGGGGTAGCTTCTTCTTCATTCCAAGGTGCTAGACATTTTGGTGTAATGCACGTTGGAATGAAAGGATGATCTACCACCACCGACGGTCGCAAATGTCAGAGAGGAAGAATCCCGACTGTTATCGTGGGGGTCGCTTCTCCTTCGTTCCCGTGTGCTAGACATTTTCATGTAATGCACTTGGGGATGAACGGAGGAGCGACCATCATCGATGGTCGAATATATCAGTGAGGGAGTGCCCACCATATACACCACGTGAGATAAGAGTTTTCAACAAAAGTCTCGACAGACCGACAGTCAACCCGTGATGAATATTAATGATCTGTGTGTTGAGTTCATGTTGTTTGCCGTTGATTTGTAATCTTTGACTTGTGAACACAGGAAATATCTGATGACGATATGACCCCTGAGTATGACTACTACGAAGACGCATGGGGTATGTGCGATAGGATGCCTCATCTGCAAAATGGTAGGTGCTTCACCATCATGCTGAAGGAGACTCTCGACGTTTTCACGGTACGTAACAACGACAAGTATTTTCCATAATTAAGCAAGACTTGTGATTTTTGGCTTCAACGTGTAATTTCCATTTTTTACAATTCGAATAGTTCATCCCATGCCATGCAAGACCGTATGTCTTGGAACAGCTGGGTTTCGGAGATAGGGAGAGAACAGAGACGAAGAGAGCTCACCTTAGGACAAAGCATGGTTTCACTTTTCTGGTTAATCTACTTCTAGAGGAATTTTCAAGGCCTTGAATTGAAGGAGGATATGAAAATAACCTTCGATATTCGACTCGAAGAGGAAATTGACGATAATATCAACATTTGGGTGGATGTGGACACACTTCCAATTCCACCTCTTTGTGGGCTTGTCAAATAAATGTGTTAAGTAATTTATATTGTTTATTTAAAAAATCATTGACGGCACATTTTCATTGACAACTTATTTCCATTCTTCAAGAAATGTGCGAAAGATAGTATACAAAACCTACTACACTGATGGCTTTGAACTAACTTATGAGGAGAAAGATCATCTTGTCTTATTTATTATTGATGTTGAGACTTTCAATAATAATTATGAAATTCCTCCACATTATGGTCAATACGTGCCACTAGTCCACGTGTTGAACTACGGAAACATCCATGGAAATGGCATGGTAAGATTTTTTACTATTATGACACTACTGCATCCTTCTGATTAAAGCTAAACTATGCTTACTACGTTATTATTATGCTCTTCAATAGAAAATCCCGAAGGATTATGTGCCTCATATGATGCATACGAAAGGTCACAGTGATATTATGAGTTTACGGCCAAGTCTGCCTATGGTTCTCCATTGTGCATACATGATTTCTAAAAGAGATGAAGACCTCACAATCAAAGAATGGAAAAAAGTTATGAATAATCACAGGGAGCTACTTGGAGGCAAGATGGTGTGAAGCCCACGAATTGGAGACAGGATAATGTCCATTCAACATAATGGAGAGTCGGGAGCTATCCTGTTTTATGCTATTTTACCTTAGAGAGGGTAGCAGATCCTAGCTAGCTAGTACTCATGATCATGTGAGAAGGAGTTGTTATTATGATTATGCTGATGAGTGATGTGCTATAATGATGAGTTGTTAGATGCCTATTATGATGATGAGTATGACTTGTTCTTATGATAATGATGATGAGTTATTATGATGATGATGATGCTGAATTGTTATATCATTATGAGCATGATGAGTTATTATATCAGTGGGTGAAAGAGACGTGGTTAGATCCAAGTGGAGGCATCATGGTGCAGATCCAAAGTACTACCAATCATGATCATAAAATCATATGATCAGACTACATGATCTAACCACGTCTCTTTCACCCACTGATATAATAACTCATCATGATCATAAAATTATAGGATGAGACTAATGTATAAAACCTATACAAATACAACGCCAATACGCAAAAGAAAATAAAAATACAGGAAATTTTAGCAGTAGTGCTGGTTGAACACACGCTACTGCTAGGTAGGTGTGGCACCCGAGGTGGGCACAACCCACCTGGGCGCGCCCTGGTGGGTTGTGCTCCCCTCAAAGCACCCCCAGGTGCTTCTCCGGCCCACTGGATGTCTTCTGGTCCAAAAAAAATCCATAAAAGTTTCGCTGCGTTTGGACTCCGTTTGGTATTGATTTCCTGCGATGTAAAAAACATGCAGAAAACAGCAACTGGCACTTGGCACTATGTCAATAGGTTTGTACCAAAAAATGATATAAAATGATTATAAAACATCCAAGAATGATAATATAACAGCATGGAATAATCAAAAATTATAGATACATTGGAGACGTATCAGGCACTGTATTGTTGCCCTCAAGTGTAAAAAGATGGGGTTTTCATCATATTGCTTGAGTTTATCCCTCTACATGTCATCTTGCTTAAGGCATTACTCCATTCTTATGAACTTAATACTCTAGGTGCATGCTGGATAGCGGTCGATTTGTGGAGTAATAGTAGTAGTCAGAATCGTTTCAGTCTACTTGACACGGACATGATGCCTATATTCATAATCATTGCCTTGGATATCGTCATAGCTTTGCGCTTTTGTATCAATTGCTCGACAATAATTTGTTCACCCACCGTATTATTTTCCTTCAAGAGAGAAGCCTCTAGTGAAACCTATGGACCCCGGGTCTATTTTCCATCATATATTTTCAGATTTATAAACCAAAAATACCTTGCTGCAATTTATTTACTTTTATTTTGTTTTATGTTTTAGTAATCTTTTATATCTATCTCTATTAGATCTCACCTTTGCAAGTTACCGTGAAGGGATTGACAACCCCTTTTATCGCGTTGGGTGTAAGTGTTTGTTTGTTTGTGCAGGTGCATAGATTGGAGACTTGCGTGTATCTCCTACTGGATTGATACCTTGGTTCTTAACTGAGGGAAATACTTAGAGCATCTCCAGCCGCGCCCCCAACAGGCCCTCCCCAGGCATTTTTGCCACGCCGGCGCCCAAAAATCAGCCCAGTCGCGCTCCCGGAGCCTGTCTTTCGTCGGCTTGGGCCGAAATCGGCGCCGGCGGCCTCAGGTCGAACCCGGCGCGCTGGGGGCGCTCGGGGACGTCGGGCGAGGGTTTTGGCGCGAAAGCGCGGCTGGCCCGCCGAGTCAGCGGCACGCGCCTCGTCTTCCCTAGAACGCCTCGGTTTCCCACGGGGAATCAATGGCAAAGATGCCGCCGGTCAGCCTTGCCATTGATTCCTCACGGGCGGCGCGTCACGGGCTGGCAGGCGCGGCGACGCCTCCCCTTCCGCCATGCTTTCACACGACCTGGGCTATAAAACCAGAGGCTTCCCCTCGCCGCTGGCCACACCAGCCCGAGTCCGCCGAGCCCAAACCAGCCGTCGTCCCTCCCGTTCGCCGTTGAGCTCTGCCGCTCTCCCCTTCCTCCCCTTCCCCTTCCCCTTTCCATGGCCGAACGCTTCCCCGACGATGCCGCGGCGGCCAACGGCTTCGGCCGCCGCTCGCTCCAGGAGGGCGAGGCATGGCTTCTCTTCGAGGCCAACATCCTGGCGCTGCCGGACATGCGCGCCGGGCCGACGGGGTGGAGGCTCAGCAACGGTGGCGTCCCCACCCCCCGGTGCCTGACGTCGACGCGCGCCCCGGCCTCTTCACCGCCGTGGTCGACCGCGTGCGGTCGTCCCTGACGGAGGAGCAGCGCGCCTTCCCCCAGTACGCCGCCGACAACCACACGGCGTGGGCGGACTATTTCCAGCGGCGGCAGGCGCAGCGGCTGGCATCCACGAACGGGGCGTCGGTGGTCGGCGGCCTCAAGAACAGCGACGACCGCCGCGTCTGTTGGGGCGTCCCCGGCCGCACCCTACACGAGGTGATGGAATACCTCGAGGGCGGCAATAACTCGCCGCTGGCATACCATACCGCGGCGGCCGTCCCGACCCCCCGCCGGAGCGCCGGGCCATGGGTGCCCAGGAGGTTCGCCGGCTCCTCCTCCTCCTCCTCCCACTCTTCCTCCTCCTCCCGCTCCTCCTCCCACTCTTACGGCTCGCCGGAGCTCCTCGGCGTCAAGGCCGAGCCCGTCATGGAGACACCGCTCGGCCGACGCACCCGCAGCGCTGGCATCTTCATCAACGAGGGCGGCCGGCACGCCTCCTCCTCAGCTCCTCCGCGCTTCGTCAAGCCAAAGACAGAGCCGGGGCTCGCCGCCGTCAAGCCGGAGCCAGGGCTCCCCGTCGTGAAGACGGAGCCCGGGCTCGCCGGCGGCGTCAAGGAGGAGGAGCTCGACGACGAAGCGGCCCTCAAATGGGCGCGCGACGACTGGGCGCACACAGAGATGGAGCGCCAGTGCGCCTCCTTCACGCGGTTTGAAGCTCGTCTCCATGGGAGGCATCGTCGTCCTCAACGACAGTGACAACGACGATGACACGCTGCCGCCGCCGGTCCGCCATGGAGACGCCGGGCAGGGGTCCAGCAGGGGCGGCCACGCCATCAAGAAGGAGAAGGCGGACGATGACGCCGACGAGGACGACGGCAACGTCGGCAACTTCACCGCGCTCATCGACTTCTTCACCCCGTAGATGTTTTTTTAATAATCTATGTAAACGCCGAACATGTTGAATATGAATGTCAAGTTTGCCAAATTTTAGCCGAACTTTGCCGAATTCAGATTTTTAAACTAAAAAAATGCGTCTGGGGCGAGCGGCTGGGAACCCGCTCGCCCCCCCGCCGATTTTAGCGCCGGCTCGCCCCCAGGGGGCACGTAAAATCGCCGCCTGGGGGGCCAACGACTGGAGATGCTCTTATCTCTACTTTGCCGCATCACCCTTTTCTCTTCAAGGGAAAAACCAACGCAAGCTCAAGAAGTAGCACCAAGCCGGCTGGAGACCGGTCTTGGATCAGATCTTTTTCTACTTCAGTCAGCCTTTCACCGGGTGAGAGCCCGACCTTTGGCTCCTTCATGTTCATCACTGATGGGGCAGTCCGGGTCGACATCAACCCGCGGACTCGCCCCGCACAAACCATCTACATCGGCAACATCGCTTTCATCACAAACGCTTGCGGTGATCTCCGACTGTGCCTACCACATATTCGGCACGAAACATGTGATGAGGTTTCGATATCAGCGACCTCCCCATTCGGCCTTGACAAGCCCTTCTCGTTTGGATTATGGAACGTGGGGCTACTTAGGCACATGCTTCATCAACAACTGCAGAAAAATGTATAGTTCGTCGCCATGGTTTGCGACAACTGCCATATCGACCACACGCCAGAGGACTGTTTCCTCGACAAAACAATTTCATACTGCAACATCGACATGGCAGACCTATTATCGATATCCGATCAAGAGGACGCCAACAACAAACTGACCTCTGCAAAGGAGGACGAAGCCGGTGGCGACACGACTCCGCGAAATGAGAGCAGACCCCGAGGACATGCATAGGCGGGACCGCTACTGCCGTTGGACGATGGGGAGACGGGGAGGGCGGCGTCGAACATCTTAGGTGGCCAACAACGGCGTGTAGTAGACCAACGTTGGGTCGAACTCGAAGGACGCGGCGGTTGGCCCTCCATGGATCTCTGCTTGACCTACAGGAGCGTGCGACGGCGGTCCTTAGCGAGGTAGGGAGGTGAAAAAGAGAATGGGGAAGGAGGGAGGAGGGAGGGTAGAGGCTGCTCGTCATCGCTGCCGGACAGCGATCAGGAGCTCCTCTCCTGGCGATTGGGAACCAAGCGGGTTGCGCGGCTACGGGCTACTTCTGGGTGCTAAATGGGCATTAAGGGGCCTCCACGTGCCAGGCGGGTTGCGGCGCTGGTGGGAGGTTGCTGGGGGTGAACTAGGGCATTGGGTGCTGCCCAGTGGGGGCTGGACTGGGTTAGGGTTTCATCTCGTTGGGGAGATCCTGAGGTGGGAGACGACCTGGTGGCCGCTAGGGTTGGGGATTAGGGTTAGGAGGCTAGGGTTTTTCCATTTTTTGTAGGGGTTTGGCTACCTTATATAGAGGGGGTAGGAGGCTAGGGTTTGTCCATTTCTTGTAGGGGGTGGCTACCTTAAATAGAGGGGGTAGGAGGCTAGGGTTTGTCCATTTTTTGTAGGGTTTGGCTACCTCTTAAATAGAGGGGGTAGGAGGGTTTTTGGGCTGATTTTAGAGGCTCTTGGGCTTAGAGAAAAGAGGGAAGTGGTTGGGCCGATTTTAATTTTAGAGGCTCTTGGGCTTACAAAAAAAGAGGGAAAGTGGTTGGCCTGACAGCAATTTTTTCTTTCAAAAAGCATTTATTATTTAAACGGTACTACGCCTCGCATATTCAAATGTTCGTGTAGCAAACAGACTCCGAATTGGACGAGATTCGACGTGCAGCTGAAATATAACATAACAAGATCACACGCAACCTTCTAACTAATTTCAATAATATTTATTTTACATTTATAAAATAATTTCAATTAGTGTCTCGTGGCCATGTGCAAGTGTCTGGTTGGTCTCCGAGCAGAAAGGAAAAATTTCAAGAGTACTATTCACCTTTCCAAAGAACAACGAAAAACAAAATAGGCCTATAAGTTTAATAAAAAAACATCCGGATAATCTGACATGAAGGCGACGTGCTAACGCTGCAATGATTATGACTTCATGATGATGCACAAATAAAAATAGGCAAATATAATAACTAAATTATTCTCGGCAGTGACAACATCTAAGAGTAATTGTGGACTGCCTAAAAAACAAGTCTGTGAAGGTCTTGAAGATTTACCATGAGTGATTGGCGTAGTCATAGTTGACCGTAGCTAAAGGAGAATAGGGCGAAGACTTTGTCTTCCGAGTTAAATCTCAGTCTTTCCATCCAGACGTAGAGCTATGCCAACAACTTGAACTAGGTGAACAAATCATTGTCTTCACCAAGCCTTTGGGTTCTACTTCCTCGCTCTGAATTTACTGTCGTACTTTGTATTGTGAAGTTCTTACTCCCTCTATGTTATCCTCTGCGAAGACTATGATGCATTCCTTTCCACTCTCTCGCACTTGTTATGTTTTGGTTTTCCTTCGACGTGTCATATGCTACCTTGCTTTTACTTTTGTATGTGACATTTTAGTTTGTTTTACTATTAAGTGCTTTTTTGTTTGAGCAGTTTGTCTTAGTATGATGCATTCCTTTCCACTCTCTCTGCAACATTCTTTTGACTTAGTATAAGTTGTTGGTGCACAAAGGTGAGACTAGTTTGTTTTAGGTTTTGTGCTTGACAAATTAAACGTTAGTTTTATTTCGCATTTGTTCAAGCCTAAACCGTAATTATTTTAAAGCGTCTATTCATCCTCCCCCTCTAGGCGACATTCATGATCTTTCACCCGTGAGGCCTCATCTAGTTCATGAACCTGGACAAGTGAAGGGCGTCGTCACCAAACACATATTTCCACCTTGACGATCCCATGTTCTTCACCAGACTCACCATCCTCGCTCACTGAAGTTTCTGAAAAATCACAGGCTGAATCTCTCCTGTTGATTTTTATTTTTGGGACTACCAACTTATGTTTTGAGTGTGTTGGATCGGAATCGGGACGGTGGAATATGATTGGGCACACTTCCGGTTCTAGGCTTCTAGCGGACAACCGTATAATAGACCTTAAAGCCACCTCCTGTTTTTTTTTAGCGGTACCTCCTGCTAGCGCAGGAAATTTTGGCGGGAAAAATGATGACGTGTGCTCAGCGCAGGCTGCGCAGCCAATGGGGCAACGCGGTCCAAAGCCATATATGCATAGACCAGGCCCATGTAGACCGGCGTCACCGACCGGTGGGCCTGAAAGAACTCTAACGTGAGCACGCAGTGGAACAACCCCACGCAGCTTCCATCCATGGCTGCCACCACCAGCCCCATATCTCTCCCAACTGTGTGCACCGAGTCCACGTGAACCGAGGCCCCTTTACCATCGGAAATCATTGTGCTCTCTCTCTCTCCACCATGCCGCTGCGGCGCCTCCTAGGCCTCCCCGCCGCCGTGTCCGGCCGCCTAAGCCGCTCCCTCTCCACCTCCACGGCCGCCTCCTCCCGCCCTCCCTGGATCTTGGTCGACTAGGCGACAACGGCCACCGAGTCGGCAGCACTCGGCGCGTCCGTGCGCATCCTCGAGCCCCCGCGCTTCTCCGCCCTCACCGTCCCGGCGCTCCTGGTCGACACCAGCGCGGCGTAGGTTACGAAACTCACGCTTCTTCATAGCCATAGCTCCTGCTGAAACATGTGTTGTACGGAAAGCTTGCTGAAACTGGTCCCATGTGACAGTGTCAATAGGGTGCGTGGCTGTATAATTTTCCCACCATGATGCTGCGGGTCCATCAAGCTGATGTGCGGCAAAACGCACTCTTTCCGCATCTGTGCATCCTGCAGTGGTCAACTCCCTTCCAACTTTGCGGAGCCAATCATCTGCAACAATCGGCTCGGTGCTACTGGAAAACACCGGCGGGTTTAGCCTTAAGAAACGGGCTAAGTGATCAAGAGGTGGTGGTGGCGGTGGGTTGTTGTTGTTGTTGTTGCCTTGGTTCTGCACTAACACTTGCATCAGGGCATTCTGTTGCTGAATCAACTGGGTGATCTCTGGCGGAAAAACAAATCCGGTGTCGCGTCTCGGAGGCATCTGATAGGTTTAGAAAAGATGAGAGTTTAGAATAGAATGAGGTCTAGAGAGAAAACACTACCCATATGCTCATGAGACAAATACAATCAATATCACTCAATCAATTCAAACAAGGCATAACAATCGATCTAACTAGCGTTACAAAGTGCTTGAACTATACTATTAAATGGGGGAAAACTACTACTGATATGGTGGTCTAATAAAATTCTACTCCGTTGAAGACTCCATGATGTCTGCTCCAGCTTCGTCAACCCGGTCATCTTCACTTGGTTCAGAGTCGGTGTCGTCGATGATGATGTAGTTATCCGGGCAAGTGCATTCGTCGACTTCTGCTTTTGGCACTGGATTTCCCATGAATACTCCAATCTTCTTCTCCAGGTCGTCATTCTTCCCTACTAGTGCGTTGATTTCCTCCAAATAATCCTCGCGTGTAGCCTTGAGTTATTCTTGGAGCTCGTTGATCTTCGTTAACGCCTTCTTCAGTTCTTCCTTGTCCGTCCACATCTGGTTCTCCTGGCGACGAATATGTTGGTTCTGCTCCTGGATGAAAGCTCCAATTGATCCATCCTTCTTGGTTCTGATCATCTCCCATTGCGCGTCTCGGCGTCCACAAATTTGGTAAATTGTATCCTTAAGCTCCTGGTGGTAGACTTCTCCAATACGTCCCATGGCGATGTGTGCGGCCATGCTCTTCCCTAAACTCCAGGTTGGTGCTTCAAAAACCAATCTTATGGGTTCAGTAACTGGCACAGACATCCTTCCTGGAATGAGAACTTGAATCTTCCAGCTCTCCTCTTCGGGTAATGTGGCGTTGTAGGTTCCGGTGATGCTTGGTATTCCTATGTTCAAGTACTTGGTGACTTCCTTCAAGTGTCGACCAAACGGCGTGTCTTCATCTGGTTGCATGAACTTGCTCCTTGCATTCGCCATTCCTAAAAGAGTAGAAAGTGGAGAGGGGTCAGAAATGAGAAGAGAGAAGCTTTCTAGGGCTTAAGCTTAGTGGTCGTGTCCTACAGTCAGCGTGTGCTCTGGTACCAACTTTGTAGCGACCAGACGTCAAATGGTCTGTGCTGCTGTGCACCAGTGTCATCCCTGGATCAGTAATGCTGACACGCATAGTACAAATGGAGGATTTATAACAGAGTAGCAATCACACACTTATTACATCGAATATCTCCAAAGAGAATAAGTATGATAAACATGGCTTAAGGCCATCTAAAATCGATAACAGCGGAAAACTTGGAAGATAAGTGAGTCCATCAACTCCAGCGGCATCACTGAGTATAAGACCACGACCTAAGGCACCTTACTCGTCGTCTGAAAAGTCTGCAACATGAAACGTTGCAGCCCGAAAACGGGTCAGCACATAGAATATGCTATCAGAGTAACACATAGAGAATAATGAACAGTAATAAGGCTATACTACATGCATATATGGCTGGTGGAAAGCTCTATGGTTACAATTTTGCGAAAAGCCAATTTTATCCTACTTCAAAGGAATAAATTTTATTTAACTATCATGGTGGTTGTTAAACATTGAGAAGGTACCTCCAACTCAATCCCAATTAAGTGTCATCATTAACGCAACAAAATTAATTAAAAGTAACATGGTGATGAGATTCAAATGATAATCCAGGTACTAGATACTCAAGTTGTCCATAACCGGGGACACGGCTAACCATGATTAGTTTGTACACTCTGCAGAGGTTTGCGCACTTTTCCCCACAAGACTCGATCGCCTCCGCTTGATTCTCGCACTGCATGATGTTTGAGAAACGTATGACCGAGACACAGTCTTTCAGAAACAATCACTCTTTACTCTGGATGGACCGGTACACCTACTTTCCCCTACATCTGCTAGCCCACCTCTTCAAGAGATCATGTAACCTACTCAACTATGCTAGAGCCCATAATAGCTTGTGTCTGCACACGGAAGTTTCTAGCATGAACAATCTTATGATCCCTTTGAGCCTGGGTGGCGGACCTTATAAAATCAGACAACACTGGGTTCTCCAGGTGCCTCAATCCACCCAGATGTGAGTTTTAGTTGCCACCTTAAGTTGAACCATTAATAAACATCTCACATCTGTCATGAACATCTCTCAAACCCAATCCACGTCTACGAGCATAGCATGGCAATATAATAGCAATGTAGAAGTAACTCCCAAGGGTTTGATAAATAAAACAGGTAATAGGTACTACCTCAACTACTTCCCAGTTCCCACAATTTAATCAGATCCTAATCATGCAATGTTTGAGGAATAGAACTAATGCAATAAAAACTGGGTATGGAAGGTATATGATCAAAGTGTTACTTGCCTTGCCGATGATCCGCAAAACCTAGCGATTCGAAGTAACAAGCGGCACACTCCGGGTACTCTATCGCAAACAAACAAGCATACAATCAGTACTCATCTAATGCACAGATAAAACTCGAATAAAAGATCCAACCAGAAAGTTCAACTTAAGAACTCCGGTTTGCAAAAAGAATCAACTCGAAAGAAGCAACGAAAGTCAAACTGCGAAAGAAAGAAGCTTCATTTACTAATCTGGATCTAGGTCAAATTTTACTGTAGCAAAAACTTGTTTGAGTAGGTTAAACGGAAAGAGAATTTCGAGACGAAACTCTAGGCACTCGAATCGCCTGATTCCGATAAACGAGCGAGAAGTTAAACAGAAACGAAGATTCGATCAGAAATCGAATCTGAGATAATCGCAGAAAAATTCGACGAAAAAGAAAAACGGACGAACGCTTAAAGAACGGACGTTCGTTCTCAGAGAAAAACCGACGAACGCGTTCGTTAAAATGAACTGTTCGGTGAACGCTCGCAAAATAACAAAACCGAAAAAAAACCAATCTAGGGTTTTTTTAACGAACGGTTTTTTTTAACGAAAACCGGCGACGAACGAGGCGAGGCAGTACCTCGTCGGGGGCGTGCTCCGGCGGGCTTCGGCTGCTCCGGTGGGGCAGCGGGGGTGCGGGGCTCGGGGGGAGTGCGAGGGCTCCGGCGGCGGCGGGGCGGGCAAGTGCGGGCGGCGGCGGGCGAGGTGAGAGAAGAGGGAGGGGGTCCGGGGGTATAAATAGGAGGGGGGCGTCCGGTGGCTTGGGGGAGGGGCAAGCCGAGCGGCGGGGCTCCCGTGTCCGCCATGGACACCGGCGGCGGCGGCGCGTGCTGGATAAGGAAAGGCACGGGGTGGGCCGGCGCTCGGCTGGGCTTCGGCCCAGTCGGGCGTCGCGTAGTTTTCTTTTAAACGTTCCACGGAAAATAATTCGTAGGAAAATAAATAAAAGTCCAAAAATTATAAAATAAATTTTCCCCGTCTAGTTAGAAAATCTAGAATAGGGTGAACATTGTTTTAACACAAAAATAAATTTTTGAAAACATGCATATTTTTATAATGCAATCAAATTGCAAATAAAATCCGAATAAATTCTAATAAATGATTTTAACATTTTCCCTCCAGTATTTCAATTGTTTTGGAGAAGTCATATTTTCTCCTCTCATTTATTTTTAAAAATGAAATATTTTTCCGGAGAGAAAATAATTAAAACCAAAATCCTCGTCTTATTATTTGATGAAAATCAAATATGAAAATTCGAGAAAATCCCCAACTCTCTCCGAGGGTCCTTGAGTTGCTTAGGATTTATCGAGGATTTGTCAAAATGCAATAAAATATGATATGCAATGATGATCTATGTATAACATACCAAATTGTAAATTTGGGATGTTACAAAAAGAAACTTAGTCAATAATCGACTCTACCAGCGTCAGACCGTTAGATGTCAATCTAACGGCAATCGTTGCTTCTTCAGTCTCTGGTCTTCCTGCTCCAGCCGCCGAAACCAGCGCCGGCGGAACTGCCTGCTCCCGCCTCCCGTGGCCGGCTGTGCTGCCGGGCAGGCCTCACAGCCCCACCATACTCGCATCCCTGGCCTGTCTATCCCTCTACTCACCCACACCTCCTGTTATTTTCCAGCGATGGCAGCCGAACTAGTCAACCCTCGTACTCCCCACGGCGTGGGAAGCCACTGTCGTGTCTTCCCCGGCTCCCTATCATTCCCTTCGTAGGCCTCGCCGTCTTCCACCGCCCCGGTGCTCTCGGCGCGGCGTGGTCAACGTGGTCAACGAACGACATCCACCGAAAGTGGACTGTATGTGGAGAGGCTGACAGCTGGGTCCACTGCCGCACACAAGGAAATGCCTCCTTATTACGCGCAAAATAATGATTCCTCCACCTGACATCTGGGACCCACCGGAAGGGCCTTTGTATTTCACAAAAAAAAATGTTCCCCCCACTAACAACTCGGACCCACCAGCTATATCTTCGCACGCAAGGAAGCGTTTCCTTATTACGCACAAAAAAATGAATACCCCCTGCGTGGGAGGCTGACTTGTGGGCCTACTAAGTTGACGGGGACGAAGAGCTTTGTCAACTTAGTCAATATGAACGATTCTAGCTCCATTGACCGTACGATGTCCATCCAATGGCCGTAGTGCTTCTTCAACCTCTGGTCTTCTTGCTCCAGCCGCCCAAACCAGCGTCGGTCGTGCCGCGTGCTCCTGCCTCCCGTGGTCGGCCGTGATGCCACGGAGGCCTCATTGCCCCCTACTACTCCCACTGCTGGCCAGGCCATCCGCCTCTAGTCACCCAGACCCCTTGTTATTCTGCGGCGACGGCAGCCTCACACCTCATCCGAACCAGTGAACCCTCATACTCCTCTCCGCGTGGGCTTCCACTGCCGTGTCTTCCCCGGCTCCGCGTTGTCCCCTTCCTAGGCCTCACCATCGTCCACCGCCGTGGTGCTCTCGGTGCGACATGGTCAACGTGGTCAAGGAACGACTTCCATCATAAGAGTACTGTACATGGAGAGGCTGACAGCTGGGTCCACGGCCGCAGCAAGGAAGTGCCTCCTTATTACGTGCAAAATAATTATTCCTCCACCTGACAGCAGGGACCCGCCGGATGGGCCACCGTATTTTGCGAAAAAACGTTTCCCCTGACTGCTGGGACCCACCAGCTACATCTTCACACACAAGCAAGTGCTTGACAGTCGGGACCCACCTGGTCGAAGCGTATGTAGCGTTGTCATTCTGGTCACGAACGTGTACGTACATACTGGTCGTTGTAGAAATGCGCACGTAGCATGTACACGTACCTACAGCGGCCAGGGTGCAAGAAAGTAAATACGGCCACGTACGTACATACGGGCGGGGTCTCGAACGCCTACTCGTGCATACGTACGGCCAGGGCTCGTGTACATGGTTGTGGCTGGGTCGGAACGGAGAAACTACGTCGTCGTCGTGTTCATGGGGAGGCAACGGAATGCGTCGTGTTCATCGGGAGGCAACGGAACGTGTGCTGTTCATCGGGAGCCAACCGGCTTGGACGGAACAGCCGATGGAAACGAGGCCTGGCGTACCGCAGAACGGAGGAAATGGCCTTGCGTTTAGGGGTGGCAATGGGGCCCCATACCCGCCAAACCCATGGGGATTTCATCTATTAGGGGGTGGGGATGGGCGAAAAACATGCCCATGGGGATATTTGCAAAACTAATTTATTCCCCATAGGGTACAACGGTGATGGGGACGATATCCTATTCCCCAGACCCAATACCCATCGGGGACCTGGTTAGTAACGGTGACACAGCGGTCAACCTTAAATACTCACGAACAAACTTGCAAAAACAAAACAAAAAGCTCTGAAAAAAAACCTTAAACCTATCTCACGTCCTCACCTCAGCTGCCACCATGACCAAGAATAAGTACGACCTAGATAGGCATTAGCAGGACAAGGACAACACCATTTATGTATGTTGATTATAGGGTGTCATATTATGTATATGAGTATTTGTTTATGGGGATAGGGACCCTAATGGGGCCCCGTTCCCCAGTGGGGCATGGGTAGGGGAAATTTCATCCCCAGTCATGTAAACAGGGATGGGGATGGGATGATAGGGAATAGATGGGGATGGGGATGTTGTAGGTATTACCATAGGGGATTGTCCCCATTGCCATCCCTACTTGCATTCGACCGGCCACGATGGAAACGGGATCCTGTTCATCGGGAGGGGTCTGGCGTACCGCAGAACAGATGAAACGGACATCCTACGGTTGAAATGGGGTCTTGTTGATCGGGAGGGGTGTGGCGTACCGCAAAACGGAGGAAACGGACTTGTGTTGGAGCGCTACGGTCGAAACGGGGGTCATGTTCATCGGGAGGGGTGTGGCGTACCACAAAATGGGACTCCACGGGATACTGTTCATCTCCACCGTTGACCTCCTCCAGCCTCCACGGGCTACTGTTCATCCACCGTCGACCTCCTCCAGCCTCCACCTGCGATGTTCATCCACTGGCTCCTGTTCATGCAGCCTCCACCGGCTACTGTTCAACCAGCCCTCTCCACGGGGTCATGTTCAACCACCCCTCCATGGGCTACTATTCATCCAGCCCTCCACCAGCTACTGTTCAACCAGCCCTCCACTGGCTACTGTTCAACCAGCCCTCCACGGGGTCCTATTCATCTAGCCCTCCACCGGATCCTGTTCATCCACCGGCTCGATCGATCGAGGTACTGTTCATCCAGTGGCAACGGCCTCTACTACCACGGGTTCCTGTTCATCCAACCCCCACCGGGAACTATTCATCCAAACCCCCAAACAACGCTCACTGTTCATCCAGAGGCAGCATCAATCGGCTTCAGTTAGCAGCAGTGGCGAAGGAATCGCTCCATCGGGTTCACTTAATAGCCATCGATCGATCGCTCGGGTTCAGTAACGCCTAGCCTGCAGTGCAATCGCTCGGGTTCAGTTAGAGCCCAACACCTCGCTTGGGTTCAGTTAGAGCGCAACGCCTCGCACACACGCGCGTACGTACGAGAGAAACGCGCATCGCTCGGCCCCCGACCACCAATCGTAACCGGGAACTCCCCGATATTTTCCTCACCCTCGCTTCTACCACGGTTTTTTCTGTCATGGACGGCCCAAAGAATGTCATGCAGCTGCGTCTCCCGCCCGCCCAGGACGAAAAGCTCATTTTATGTCATGATTTTTTGTCATAGAAGTAGGACCCCACCACATATATGATGATACCGGGTTTTGTCACAATTATTGTCACAGAAGTGTCATAAGTATGACAAACAAAATTCGTTTGGCCCAAAATGTCATGGATGTGTCTTTTTTTGTAGTGGTACCTGCACAAACAAACAAGAACCTTGCAACCAACACGATAAAGGGGTTGTCAATCCCTTCACGGTCATTTACGAAAGTGAGATCTGATAGAGATAATAAGATAAATATTTTTGGTGTTTTTGCTGTATAGATTGAAAGGTAAAGATTGCAAAATAAATAGTAAACTAGAATTGTAGATCGGAAACTTATATGATGTAAAGTAGACCCGGGGGCCATAGGTTTCACTAGTGGCTTCTCTCAAGATAGCATATATTATGGTGGGTGAACAAATTACTGTCGAGCAATTGTTAGAAAAGCGCATAGTTATGATGATATCTAGGCATGATCATGAACATAGGCTTCACGTCCGTGTCAAGTAGACCGAAACGATTCTGCATCTACTACTATTACTCCACACGTCGACCGCTATCCAGCATGCATCTAGAGTATTAAGTTCATAAGAACAGAGTAACGCATTAGGGAAGATGACATGATGTAGAGGGATAAACACAAGCAATATGATATAAACCCCATCTTTTTATCCTCGATGGCAACAATACAATGTGTGCCTTGCTGCCCCTGCTGGCACTGGGAAAGGACACCACAAGATTGAACCCAAAGCTAAGCACTTCCCCCATTGCAAGAAAGATCAATCTAGTAGGCCAAACCAAACTGATAATTCGGAGAGACTTGCAAAGATATCAAATCATGCATATAAGAATTCAGAGAAGAATCAAATATTGTTCATAGATAATCTTAATCATAAACCCACAATTCATCTGATCTCGGCAAACACACCGCAAAAAGAATTACATCGAATAGATCTCCAAGAACATCGAGGAGAACTTTGTATTGAGATCCAAAGAGAGAGAAGAAGCCATCTAGCTAATAACTATGGACCTGAAGGTCTGTGGTAAACTACTCACACATCATCGGAGAGGCTATGGTGTTGATGTAGAAGCCCTCCATGATCGAATCCCCCTCCGGCAGATCGCCGGAAAAGGTCCCCAAATGGGATCTCATGGGTACAGAAGTTGCGGCGGTGGAAAAGTGGTTTCCTGGCTCCCCTGGATGTTTTCAGGGTATAAGAGTATATATAGGCGAAAGAAGTAGGTCGGTGGAGCTGCGAGGGGCCCACGAGGGTGGGGAGCACGCCTGGCCCCCCTAGGCGCGCCGCCCTACCTCGTGCCCGCCTCGCTGCTTCCTTGACGTCCACTCCAAGTCTCCTGGATTGCGTTTGTTCCAAAAAAAGATCCTCGTGAAGGTTTCATTCCGTTTGGATGCCGTTTGATATTCCTTTTCTGCGAAACACTAAAATAGGCAAAAAAACAGCAATTTGCACTGGGCCTTCGGTTAATAGGTTAGTCCCAAAAATAATATAAAAGTGCATAATAAAGCTCATTAAACATCTAAAACAGATAATATAATAGCATGGAACAATCAAAATTATAGATACGTTGGAGACGTATCACGCGCCCCCGGCCACCCTCTATCCCACGTTCCCGCCGGCCTTCCTCCAGTCGCGCCACCCGCCTACCACCAACATCGCCCATCGGCTACGTCTGTCATGCACGGGACTGGATATGCCCCCCGGCACCTCTTCCTCCCCTGCCCCGCACATGGAAGCTAGTGACTGGCGCCATTCGACGCTGCTCTGCTCCATCAACTTCAACCAGCGGCTCATGAGGTGCATGCCATGTGTTTGCTAAATTGACTCAGTGCAATGGAGCACCATTTTTACTATGTTTCATGTTCATTTGTAGGTAGCTCGTTCTTGCCAAATGTTGTAGCTTAGATGACTTCAGAATGTTTATCGTGGGTGCTCTACCGTCGCGTGCTAGTCCAAGAATTCCTATCGTCACATAAGTCCATGTATTACTGATTGCTCTC
The DNA here is from genome assembly GCF_002575655.3 of Aegilops tauschii subsp. strangulata. NCBI lineage: Eukaryota > Viridiplantae > Streptophyta > Magnoliopsida > Poales > Poaceae > Aegilops > Aegilops tauschii. The sequence goes on from NC_053035.3 coordinate 404,172,561, forward strand.
TGGTTATAGCGCCAGAAAAGCTCATGTCTGCTAGGACTACGTCAGTATTTTCCCAAAGAGGAAGGGATGATGCAGCACAGCGACGGTAGGTATTTCCCTCAGTGAAGAAACCAAGGTTATTGAACCAGTAGGAGAACCAAGCAACACAACGTAAACAGCACCTGCACACAAATAACAACACCTCGCAACCGGACGTGTTAAAGGGGGTGTCAATCCCTTTCAGGTAACGATGCCAGAAAATTGTAGTAGATTGGAATAATAGATCTCAAATAGAATAAATTGCAGGAAAGTCTTTTTGTATTTTGGTTTAATAGATCTGAATAAAAATGCAAAGGAAAAGTAGATCGCAAGCAAATATATGAGGAAGAAGACCCGGGGGCCGTAGGTTTCACTAGTGGCTTCTCTCGAGAAAATAGCAAACGGTGGGTAAACGAATTACTGTTGGGCAATTGATAGAACCTCAAATAATTATGACGATATCCAGGCAATGATCATTACATAGGCATCACGTCCAAGATTAGTAGACCGACTCCTGCCTGCAACTACTACTATTACTCCACACATCGACCGCTATCCAGCATGCATCTAGTGTATTAAGTTCATGGAAAAATGGAGTAATGCAACAAGAACGATGACGTGATGTAGACAAGATCCGTTTATCTATTGCGTAGATATAGATCCCGTATTTTTATCTTTAGTAGCAACGATACATATGTGTCGGTTCCCTTTTCTGTCACTGGGATCAAGCACCGTAAGATCGAACCCACTACCGGGCACTGAGGGAGTCCTGGACTAAGGGGTCCTCGGGCGTCCAACCTGTTGTCCATGGGCCGGACTGAGGGGCTGTGAAGACATGAAGGCCGAAGAATGTACCTGTGTCTAGGTTGGACTCTCCTTGGCGTGGAAGGCAAGCTTGGCGACCGACTATGAACATTCCTTCTTATGTAACCAACTCTATGTAACCCTAGATTCCTCCCCCCCGGTGTCTATATAAACCGGAGGGGTTAGTCCGGAAAGGATATATACTCATTACCATAGTCATACAGGCTAGGCTTCTAGGGTTTAGCCATTACGATCTCGTGGTAGATCAACTCTTGTAACACTCATATTCATCAAGATCAATCAAGCAGGACGTAGGGTATTACCTCCATAGAGAGGGCCCGAACCTGGGTAAAGATCGTGTCCCCCGCCTCCTGTTACCATCGATCCTAGACGCACAGTTCGGGACCCCCTACCCGAGATCCGCTGGTTTTGACACCAACATTGTGCTTTCATTGAGAGTTCCACTGTGCCGTCAACGAAAGGTTCGATGGCCACTTCAATCGTCTATAGCGACGCTGTCCAAGGAGAAACCTTCCTCCTCGGACAGATTTTCATGTTCGGTGGCTTCGTACTGCGGGCCAACTCGCTTGGCCATCTTGAGCAGATCGATAGCTACGCCCCTGGCCACCAGGTCAGATTCAGAAGCTTGAACTACGTCGCGGATATCCGTGGAGACTTCATCTTCAATGGATTTGAGACCGCAGCGATCGCTCCCCCTCGCCCCGATGAACATGACTTAAATCTGTCATCGGATCACATCCAGAAAATGGTCCCAGTTGCTGCAACGGCCTTAGAACCGGAGCAGATCGTGCCATCTGGGGCCACCAAGTCCGCGGCTTTGGAGCCGCACACTGACTCGGCACCCCGCAACATTTGCGGCAATGGAACTCCGGACTCGTCTCCGGCTATAAGTCCCGGACCGGGTACGCCTGCGGACACCGAGCTGGATCGGTTATCGATTTTCGAATTTAGCGCCGCAGACATCTTTCAGCACTCACCTTTGGGTGATGTGCTAAACTCTTTAAAGAACTTGTCCTTGGAGAAGGACTCACAGCCGAACTATGTTCAGTTCGAGCCAGAGGCTGATGATGGGAAATTTCGCTTCCCACCCGCCACCCACTTCATAGCCACTGTCGATGACTTACCCGACGTGCTTGATTACGGCTCCGAAGACATCGACGATATGGACAACGATGCCGACCAGGAGCAGGGCCAAGACCCGCCATTTACTGGACGTTGGACGGCCACCTCTTTGTACGATGTGTACATGGTCGACACACCTAAAAAAGCTAGCGACGATGACAAAGGAGATCCAGTTGCGAATAAACCTTCTGAGACACAGTCCAAGCGTCGGCGCCCTAAAACGCCGCTCTAAGCCTCGTCGCTCAAAAGATGATGACACTGGCACCAGAGAAAATAGTACTCCGGGCGACGCCGAAAACAATGAAGACCCTGTCAGGGCTACATCCGAACAGGAGGAACAAGACAACGGGCAATATAACCCTGATAAACAGGCCATGCCCAATAATCCAGATGATGATAGTTAGCGTCCAGTCTCCGAGGATGATGTGAGCCTCGGCAATGAGGACTTCATCGTGCCTGAGGCACCCCTCGAGCAAGAGCGCTTCAAGCGCCAGCTAATAGCCCCTTCAAGAAGCCTGAAGAAGAAGCAGCAGCAGCTCCAAGTTGATCAAGACCTGCTCATTGACAGGTGGACTGATGTCCTGGAAGCCGAAGAATACGGCCTCGAGCGCCCAGCCAAGAGTTGCCCAAGGCGCAGACTACTACCTCAGTTCGATGAGGAAGCACCAGATCCCATACCTCCCTCACGCAATGCGGACCGACGACCACGTGGTCGAGATAGTGCGGCGGACCGACCACCCCGCAGTCGGGATAAAACGGCAACTCAGGCCGAACAACAGCCCACCCCACCGCCTCGCAAAAACAGGGACAGAAGAGCTTGGGGCCATACATACGACCTTCGGCAGGATCTAGACAGTAGAGCAGGACACACCAGATCAATCTATGGATCGCGAGGACGCTTCCCGACTTGGGATGACGGCTACCTATTCGGACGTGACAAACCTAGTCACACCCGGGCCGATAACCGCAGACGGACTTCACCGGAGGTGCGCCGTGACGCGGCCCGATATAGAGGCGCCGCACACCCTCTCTGCTTCACAGATGAGGTGCTGGATCATGAATTCCCCGAGGGGTTCAAGCCCGTCAATATTGAATCATACGACGAAACAACCGATCCCGCTGTATGGATTGAGGACTTTATTCTCCACATCCACATGGCCCGTGGAGACGACCTCCACGCCATCAAATACCTCCCACTAAAACTCAAAGGGCCAACTCGACACTGGCTAAACAGCCTGCCCGAGAATTCCACCGGCAGCTGGGAGGACTTGGAAGAAGCCTTCCTTGACAACTTCCAAGGTACATATGTCCGGCCACCCGATGCTGATGACTTAAGCCACATAGTTCAACAACCTGGGAATCAGCCAGAAAATTCTGGACTAGGTTCCTAACCAAAAAGAACCAGACCGTTGACTGTCCGGATGCCGAAGCCCTAGCGGCCTTTAAACACAGCATCCGTGACGAATGGCTAGCCCGTCACCTCGGCCAAGAATAGCCGAGGTCCATGGCAGCCCTCACGACACTTATGACCCGCTTTTGCGCGGGAGAGGATAGTTGGCTCGCTCGCAGTACAAACATAGCCAACAAAGCAGGCCCCTCCGAGGCCAAAAACAGCAACAGCAAGCTCTGGCGCAACAGACACAAACGCCGAAGCAATGGCGATAACACCGATGACACTACAGTTCACGCCGGATTCAGCGGCTCCAAGTCCGGCCAGCGAAAGAGGCCCCATAAAAGGAACGACGGAGGACATCCAGCTTGGACCGCATACTCGATCGTCCGTGCCAGATACATGGCACCCCAGACAAACCGGCCAACCATACTAATAGAGATTGTCGGGTCTTTAAGCAAGCCAGCAAGGTAAATAGCGGAACAAGGAAGGGGAATCGCAGAGCGAGGACGATGACAAGGAGCCCCGGCAGCCGAACACTGGGGGGCAGAAGAAATTCCTGCCTCAAGTCAAAACAGTGAACATGATATATGCCACACACATCCCCAAAAGGGAGCGCAAGCGCGCACTCAGGGACGTTTATGCGGCAGAGCCAGTCACCCCAAATCTCAACCCATGGTCGTCATTCCCGATCACCTTTGATCGTCGTGATCATCCAACTAGCATCATTCACGGCGGTTCGGCCACATTGGTACTCGACCCAATCATCGACGGATTTCACATGACACGAGTCCTAATGGACGGTGGTAGCAGCCTCAACCTACTCTATCAGGATACAGTATGCAAAATGGGCATTAATCCCTCACGAATCAAGCCCACGATAACTACCTTTAAAGGAGTTATACCAGGCATAGAGGCCCGTTGTACGGGCTCAATCACGCTGGAGGTGGTCTTCGGTTCCCCGGATAACTTCCGAAGGGAAGAGTTAATCTTTGATATCGTCCCCTTCCGCAACGGCTACCACGCACTGCTCGGATGAACCGCATTTGCTAGATTCAACGCGGTGCCACATTATGCTTATCTCAAGCTCAAGATGCCCGGTCCATGTGGCGTCATTACAGTAAATGGAAACACGGAACGTTCCCTCCGTACAGAGGAGCATACCACAGCCCTAGCAGCAGAAGTACAGAGCGGCCTTCTCAAGCGGCACCATAATCTGGCCATCGAGCCCCTGGACATCGTTAAGAAGGTCCGGAATACACTGCAACAGGGCAGCTCGGTTCGTCAAGAGCTGATTTAGTAAATTTGGCCTCCGTCCCAGCCCCGATGAGGAAATGGCATCCATACCGCGCGTACATAACTGCGCACCCAAAACCGAGCTCTGACGGAGGCATAACTCGCTCGCGATCCACAGTGCGGCTTGACCGACCCTGGGATTCGCACGCCTTTATTTTTTTCTTTTTATTACGGGTTTTTTCTGTTTTCGAGGTCTATGCGGACGACCCGTTTCCAGAACACACCAAGGAGGCAAGGAGCACTGGCATACAAGGGAATCCCCAGGTGGTCTCTATTAAACGATTGCCATACTTGTTTTACATACCCGCACGCAGCTCGCCCTTGGTTGCGGCATGTTAAATAGCTTTACTTGCTTATCGCATTACTTGCACAAAGTACGCCTCGACGTACTAATTACATCACAATGGTGAATAAATGGTGGCGTCAGCTTATTACTTAATTTTCCTGTTTCCTCACCTTTGTATATATTACTTATTGCACACATATACCATGGTACGTATTATGGCGCCAGGGGCTTCATTACACCCGGCATTACGGCAATAAAAGTCCGAACACTTTTCCAGTAAAGTTCGGCACCCCGAACTTATAGCACTATATGCATCGGCTCCAAATCATGTCTTTGGTCAATAGTTGGGTTGCCCGGCTCCTGTGCTTACTACCTTACGTTCCGCTATATCGGCTAGGGTAGTAAAGGGAGAACTACTGCGATTGTGTCCCGGTTCTTCCGGACGAGCACCTCAGTAGAGAAAGCCGAAAACTGACTGTCATGATGCGGCGAGAGCTGGTCAGCTGTTCGAGAGGTCCCAAATCATTAGAGATTTTTTCCGCTTCTTGCGAAGAATCGGTTCCTCCGATTAGGCGTGTATAATGCCCCTAGTTCGGCCTTCTGAATACCAGGGGCTTCGCCAACTTTCTTAATTGTCAAACTCCTATGGCTAAGTGAGGACGGTAAAGGCCGCATAGTCTGATTGCCTTGTTCGTTGCGCTAAACACCTCCTTTAAGGACCAGAATGTGGAGTAAAGAGTGTTTAGATTTATCCTGAACACCCCCGTACTATCTACGTGGGGGCAGAAGCTGACGACTGGTCAACCCTCAGATTTCATAAACGGCCGCACAGGAGGTAAAATGTAAATCGCAAGCATTATAATACATAACATCATTGTCCCATATTAGAGGACAGGATAATACAAATGTTCTCATGGGAATATGACATCCTTCGAACATTGCTCCGCCACAAGGCGGGACCCCTCCAGGACGCCATCAAAATAGAGCTTGGGTCGACGATGCTCCTTGCCCTCCGGCGGCCCCTCGGTCATCATCTGCTTGGCATCTAGCTTTGCCCAATGCGACTTGACGCGGGCAAATGCCACACGCGCACCTTCAATACAGACCGACCGCTTCACGGCTTTGAGCCGCGGACAGGCACTTACAAGCCGCTTAACAAGTCCGAAGTAGCTGCTCGGTATAGGCTCGGCAGGCCACAGCCGGACTATCAGGTCCTTCATGGCTAGCTCTGCCGACCTGTGCAGCTCGACCAACTGCTTCAGCTGGTCGCTAAAGGGCAACGGATGTTCGGTTCCAAGATATTGGGACCAGAATAGCTTCTCCGTAGACATCCCTTCTTCGGCTCTATAATGCTCGGCAGCATCTGATATACTGCGCGGCAGATCCGTAAACGCCCCTGGAAAACCCAAATTCGGATAAGTACAAGGAATGTTTCTTCTACATACTTGCTTTGCATGGTGAAAGAATTACCCGCCGCAATCTCCTTGGCCGCCTGAATTTCCTGGAGGGCGTTCTGGGCTTCGGCTCGTGCATCCTGTGTGCTCCGGTGGGCCTTCGCAAGTTCGGACTCTTGCGCCTTACAATCACGCTCCAAGGACTCAAATCTCTCGATCGCGCCCTGGAGCTGTTGCTGCGCCTCGCCAACCTGGGCCTCGTGCTTTTCGCGCGCGGCGCGTTCCTTGGCCGCTTTGTCCTCGGCCTCAGCTAATGCCTTCTTGAGGGCTGTCACCTCGGTCGTGGCCCCTAATAAAGTTTATCACACCTCAGTCCGGATGGACTATTCATTTTTTCTTAATGCGTACCCACAGGTTATTGCATACCTTGGCTATGCTCCAGCTGCTTATTCACGAGGTCGGGCTCTTCCTTGGCCCGCTCCAGTTTCCGCTTCAGTCCGGAGACCTCCGCAGCATGAGCAGTGGCAGCCTGCAGCGATACCTACTTATTCACACAGACAACTTATGTTAGATTCCTGCGATATTTCTTATCCATCCTGTATTCGGCTTTTTCTTTCCGAACACCAAACAGAGCATCAGGGGCTACATTCTATACTGTAATATTCTTCCTACAAACGCATTACTTACCTCAAAGCCCGATAGAAGGCTAGTGCAGGCTTCGGTCAGTCCGCTTTTTTTGAACTGGACCTTCTCTATTACCGTGCCCATAAGGGCGCGGTGTTCATCCACAATAGAGGCGCTTCATAGCGCCTCCAGCAGATTATCTGGTGCCTCTGGTTGGATAGAGGTCACCGGTGGAACAGGCACATTCCCTCCTTTTGGGGAATGCCGTTCGCTGGACTCCGGAGCCGCATAGATCTCTGGAATAGTATCCAGCTCAGGTCCAAAGGGAACTCAGCCCCGTCACCGGTCCCCATAGGGGCTTTTTCCCCCATGTGTCCGGCGACTGAGGAATCATCCTGGGGCGCCATCCCGACGATCTCCGGAAGCCCCCGCCCGGTCGGGGAAGGTCTTTTGCGACACCACCTCGTCGTCACCCTTGGGAGAGACAGATTGAGAAGGTGGCGGAGACATGCTAGCCATCTCCTTTGAGTCTAGCGACCCCTCTGTCGAGGATCGCGGGGAACCATCGCATGCTGGATTGCAATAGCAAGGTTTAAGGTATATCAATATTACAAACCGGGAAGGCCAGACGTTTTTGGATTCTGGTACTTACGAGGCGGCCCGAGGCTTGGTCCGGCGAGGTCGCTCCGGACTGCTATCAAAATCCCACACGGAGTTATCCACGAGGGAGCCTCTAACCCTCTTAGGCGCTTTAGCCTCGGGATTTGTGGGGGCCGCTCTCTTCTTCCTCCCCACTTCAGGTGGGGAGTCACTTTCTTCTTCCTCTTCATCGTCATCGTCAGCAGACGAAGAGGAAGTCTCGTCTTCGGACATCACGTCTGGAGCGTCTTTTGGCAAGGGCCCTTCTTGGCCCCTTTGGTCGCTTTCTTGGCCGTCTTCTCTGGCACCTCATAAGGTGCTGGAAAAAGCATTTTCGTCAGTAATGGGTATTCTTGGTCTTCGGGCAGCGGAGTCGGGCAGTTAATCCCCTCATCTATCTTGATCCAGGCCTGAAAACACGGGTAGCTTAGGCTTTTTCTCAAAATATGCTAGTAAAGGGTACGCCTTGAAAACATTAAAAGAACTTACCGGGTTAGCCTGGCGTTTTAAGCTAAGCCCGTGATCTTTGGTCGTGGGCGGTGGCGTCTCGCCGGCCTTGAAGAGCACTTTCCAGATTTCTTCGTGTGTCGTGCCGAAGAGCTCTAGTAGCGTCTGGTGCTTGGCCGGATTGTACTCCCACAGATAGCATGTCCGGCGTTGGCACGGAAGGACCCGACGAATGAGCATGACCTGGAACACGTTGACAAGCTTGTTCTTCCTATCTATCATGTTCTGGACGCACGTCTGGAGCCCAGTCAGCTCGTCCGAGGGACCCCAGGTTAGGCCCCTGTCTTGCCAGGAGGTGAGCCTCATCGGGATTCCAGATCGGAATTCGGGGGGGCCGCCCAGTTGGCGTCATGCGGCTCGGTGATATAGAACCACCCCGATTGCCACCCTTTCATCATCTCTGCGAATGAGCCTTTGGGCCAGGTAACGTTGGGCATCTTGCCCACCATGGCGCCTCACGACTCTCCTTGTTGGCTGCTCACCACTTTCGGCTTCACATTGAAGGTCTTCAGCCATAGGCCGAAATGAGGTGGGATGCGAAGAAAGGCCTCGCACAAGACAATGAATGCCGTGATGTTGAGGATGAAGTTGGGGGCTAGGTCATGGAAGACTAGCGCGTAGTAGAACATCAGCCCACGGACGAACGGGTGAAGAGGGAAGCCCAGCCCGCGGACGAAATGTGTGAGAAACACAACCCTCTCGTGGGGCTCTGGAGTAGGGACGATCTGTCCCTTGGCCGGGAGTCGGTGAGCGATCTCCTTGGCCAGATATCCGGCCTCCCGGAGCGCCTTGATATCCCTCTTCTTGACGGAGGAGGCCATCCACTTACCCCCAGCTCCGGATCCGGACATCTTTTGAGTGCTTTCTCGGACGAGGGAAAAGCTAAAAGCTTGGGCACTGGAGCTCAGGGACGGAAGGACTGAGGAGGATCCGAGGTGTGGGTGAAGAAAGGGAATCCTTATCCCCTTATAAAGGCCGTGAATACCAAGCGTCTCCCCACTCGCCTATTCCCAAGGGTCGTGCAAACGGCACGGTTGGGTCGCCCACGCCCGTATTGATGAGAATCCCGTAATAAGGGGACACGATCTCTGCTTCGACAAGACGTTCCAATGGCAACCGCGTCTCGAAACATGGAGCGGCAGATGAAAAACAGTTCGAAATTATGACCGGACAAACGTGATGTCATGTTGTAAAAAGCTGTCAGCAGATTAGACTCGTGCAAAAATATATTCTCTCTGCGGTTATGTATGGTGTGTGTGACAGGTCTGGATACTATCATCGCATCTAAAGACTATCTTGAAGTTCGGATAGAAGGGAACCCGCCTTGCAATGCCGAAGACAATCTGCGCGCCGGACTCCTCGTCATTGAAGCCAGGTTCAGGGGCTACTGAGGGAGTCCTGGACTAAGCGGTCCTCGGGCGTCCGGCCTGTTGTCCATGGGCCGGACTGATGGGCTGTGAAGACATGAAGGCCGAAGAACGTACCTGTGCCCGGGTTGGACTCTCCTTGGCGTGGAAGGCAAGCTTGGCCACCGACTATGAAGATTCCTTCTTATGTAACCGACTCTATGTAACCCTAGATTCCTCCCCCCCGGTGTCTATATAAACCGGAGGAGTTAGTCCGAAAAGGATATATACTCATTACCATAGTCATACAGGCTAGGCTTCTAGGGTTTAGCCATTACGATCTCGTGGTAGATCAACTCTTGTAACACTCACATTCATCAAGATAAATCAAGCAGGACGTAGGGTATTACCTCCATAGAGAGGGCCCGAACCTGGGTAAACATCATGTCCCCCACCTCCTGTTACCATCGATCCTAGACGCACAGTTCGGGACCCCCTACCCGAGATCTGCCGGTTTTGACACCGACAGGCACCTCTTCCCATTGCAAGATAAATAGATCAAGTTGGCCAAACAAATCCCAAATATCGGAGAAGAAATACGAGGCTATAAGAGATCATGCATATAAGAGATCAAAGAAACTCAAATAACTTTCATGGATATAAAAAGATATGACTCATCATAAACTCAAAGTTCATCAGATCCCAACAAACACACCGCAAAAAAGAGTTACATCATATGGATCTCCAAGAGACCATTGTAGTGAGAATCAAGAGAGAGATATGAAGCCATCTAGCTACTAACTACGGACCCGAAGGTCTACAAAGAACTACTAACGCATCATCGAAGAGGCACCAATGGAGGTGGTGAACCCCATCCGAGATGGTGTCTAGATTCGATCTGGTGGTTCTAGACTCTGCGGTGGCTGGATGAATATTTCATCGACTCCCCTAGGGTTTCTGGAATATTTGGGTATTTATAGAGCAAAGAGGCAGTTCGGGGGGCACCCGAGGTGGGAACAACCCACCAGGGCACGCCTGGGCCTCATGGTGCGCCCTGGTGGGTTGTCCCCTCCTCGGGACTCGCCCAGGTGCTATCAGGGCCCAACTTGTTCCTTCTGGTCCATAAAAAATCTCCATAAAGTTTCGTGGCATTTGGACTCCGTTTGATATTGATTTTCTGCGATGTAAAAAACACGAAAAAAACAGGAACTGGCACTTGGCACTATGTCAATAGGTTAGTACCAAAAATGATATAAAATGACTATAAAATCATTATAAAACATCCAAGATTGATAATATAACAGCATGGAACAATCTTACAGATACGTTGGAGACGTATCAGCATCCCTAAGCTTAACTCCTACTCGTCCTCGAGTAGGTATGTGATAAAAAACAGAATTTTTGATGTGGAGTGCCGTTTAACATGTCATATCATATTCTTTTCTTTTATAGCATGGACAATTGGACTTTTATGTGGTTCAAAGCAATAGTCTAGTGTTGACATAATAATTAAGATACTCAAGCATATCAACAAGCAACCATGTCTTTCAAAATATCAATGCTAAAATAAGTTATCCCTACAAAATCATATAGTCTTGTCATGATGTGTCTTCTTAACACAAAGTATTTATCATGCACAACCCCAATGACAAGCCGAGCAATTGGTTCGTACTTTTTAACGTGCTTTAGCTTTTTCAACTCTTACACAATACATGAGCGCAAGCCATGGGTATAGCACTACGGGTGGAATAGAGTATGATGATAGGGGTAAATATAGAGAAGGCAGAAGGTAAGAAAGTCTCACATCGATGCGGCTAACCAACGGTCTATGGAGATGCCCATCGATCGATATCAACGTGAGGAGTAGGGATTGCCATGGAACGAATGCACTAAGAGTTATAAGTGTATAAAAGCTCAATATGAAAACTAAGTGGGTGTGCATCTAATCCTATAATGAAAAAATCCCACTACTATATGAAAGTTACAAAATAGGAGACTCTCCATATGAAAAACATGGTGCTACTTTGAAGCACAAGTGTGGTAAAGGATACTAGCAATGCTCCTTCTCTCTTTGTTTATTTTTTTATTTTTATTTTTTTCTTTTTCTTTTTCTTTCTTTCTTTTTCTTCTTCTTTTCTTTTCTCTTTTTTTTCAATTTTTCTCTCATTGTCCGGAGTCTCATCCCGACTTGTGGGGGAATCATAGTCTCCATCATCCTTTCCTCACTGGGGCACTGCTCTAAAAATGAATAATGATGATCATCACACTTCTATTTACATATAACTCAAAAGAAACAAAAATATATAACTCGACACCTATGACAAAATATGACTATATAAATGCCTTTGGCATGTACCAGGATGTGCAATGATCCAGTGTAACATGTATGAAAAATGATGAACGATGGCTGAGCCACAAACACTATGTCAGCTATATGATCATGCAAAGCAATATGACAATAAATGCTCAAGTCATCAAACGGAAGCGGTGGAAGTTGCATGGCAATATATCTCAGAATGGCCATGGAAAAGCCGTAGTAGGTAGGTACGGTGGCTGTTTTGAGGAAGATATAATGAGGCTTATGTGTGATAGAGCGTATCATATCACAGGGTTTGGATGCACCTACGAAGTTTGTACGACGTCTCAATGTGAGAAAGGGCAATGCACAGTACCGTAGAGGCTAGAAAATTGTGAAAAGGTAAGATGTGTATAATCCATGGACTCACATTAGTCATAAAGAACTCATATACTTATTGCAAAAGTTTATTAGCCCTCGAAGCAAAGTAATACTACGCATGCCCCTAGGGGGATAGATTGGTAGGAAAAGACCATCGCTCGTCCCCGACCGCCACTCATAAGGAAGACAATCAAAAATAAATCATGCTCCAATATCATAGCATAAAGAGAGACTATACGTGCCTGCTTCGGGAATCACAAACCTTAACACCAATATACCTACTAGAGCATAATTACTCTTCAACATAACTCACATATCACATCATCATATCTCAAAACTATTACTAAGAATCAAGTTTATTTTGTCCAATGATCTTCATGACATTTTCTTTTCTTTATCCTTATTGGATATCTATCACTTTGGGACTAATTTTCATGTGTTGCTTTTCATAAGCTCAAACAAATATAAGTGAAGATCATGAGCATAATATTTCTTTCTCTCAAAATAATTTAAGTGAAGCAAGAGAGATTTTCTTCAAAATTTTACTAAATCTCAAATAAATCTAAGTGAAGCAAGAGAGCATTTCTTCAAAAATACTAAGCACACCGTGCTCAAAAAGATATAAGTGAAGCACTAGAGAAAGTCCTAGCTCATAAAAGATTTAAGTGAAGCATAGAGAGCAATTCTAACAAGTCATGACATAATTTTGGCTCTCTCAAATAGGTGTGTCTAACAAGGATTGATGACTTAAAACACAAAATAAAACAAGTAAAGACTCATATCATACAAGACGCTCCAAGCAAAACACATATCATGTGACGAATAAAAATATAGTCTCGAGTAAAATACCGATAGTTGTTGGAAGAAAGCGGTAGTTGGTTGCTCATTCTTGGATAATAGATTGGGATGCCGGGGCATCCCCAAGCTTAGGCTCTTCCATCCTTCCTTCATCCATCGTAAGATAACCCAAAACTTGAAAACTTCAATCACACAAAACTCAACAAAACCTTCATGAGATCCGTTAGTATAAGAATAATAAACCACTACTATAAGTGTTGTATCAAACCAACTCATATTTTGTTTTTGTATTATATCTACTGTATTCCAACTTTTCTATGGCAAAAAATATCAAAGAAAATCATAGAGCCATCAAAATAAGCACACAACACAAAGAAAATAGAATCTGTCAAAACAGCACAGTCTGTAGCAATCTGACTATTTAGAATACTTATATAACTCCAAAAATTATGAAAAATTAGGACGACCTAAGAAATTTGTATATTGATCTACTGCATGTGGAATAGGTATTTTATCACTCTCTGGTAAAAAAATGAAAATTAATTTCGTGAGCGTAAAATTTTCTGTTTTTCAGCAAGATCAAACAACTATTACCCAAGAAGATCCTAAAGGCTTTACTTGGCACAAACACTAATTGAAACATAAAAACACAATTATAACAGTAGCATAATTGCGCTAACACACAAGAACAGGAAGCAAAAAGCAAAAATAAATTTTATTCATTGGGTTGCCTCCCAACAAGTGCTATAGTTTTACGCCCTTAGCTAGGCATAAAGCAAGGATCTAAGTTTTGTCATCTTTGGTTCGAGATCCATAAGATGCCCTCATGATTGATTCATAAGGTGGCTTAATTATAGTTCTAGTAAAGTATTCCATACCCTTCCTCAAAGGAAATTGGAACTTAATATTGCATTCTTTCAAATCAATCACGGCACCGATAGTGCGTAAAAATGGTCTACCGAGAATAATTGGACAAGACGGATTGCAATCAATATCAAGAACAATACAATCTATGGGCACATGATTCCTATTTGCAAGAATAAGAACATCATTAATTCTTCCCATAGGCTTTTTAATAGTAGAATCCGCCAAGTGCAAATTTAAAGAGCATGATTCAAGATCGGTAAGACCAAGCACATCACATAAAGATTTTGGAATTGTAGAAACAATAGCACCCAAGTCACACAAAGCAAAACACTCATAATTTTTAATCTTGACTTTGATAGTAGGTTCCCATTCATCATGCAATTTTCTAGGAATTTAAACTTGTAGTTCCAATTTTTCTTCAAGAGCTGTCATCATAGCATCAACAATATGTTTAGTAAAAGCTTTATTTTGGTCATAAGCATGGGGTGAATTTATCATGGATTGCAAAAAAGAAATACAATCAATAAAAGAGCAACTATCATAAATAAAGTCTTTGTAATCCAAAAGAGTGGGCACATCACTAGTTAAAGTTTTGACCTCTTCAAACCCACTTTCATCAATTTTTTCAACAAGATATTCACCCTCCGAAATATTGGGACGCCTTCTACCTAAAGTTGACTCTTCTCCAGTCCCTTTTTCATCAATATTAACTTTACTAAACAAGGAATCAATATAAGAAACACCAATCATTTTAAGATCTTCATCACTTTTGCGAAAGAAATCACTAGAAAACGCTTTTTCTAAGAATTCTCTGTTAGCTCTAAGCATAGCGGTTCTTTTCTTACTTTCATCCATAGAAACATAAAGAGCTTTAATTCATTCATCTACTTTAGGCACAAATATTTTCATCTTGAGATTTTCCACATCATGAGCAATTCTATCAACACTTCTAGACAAATCATCAATCTTATTCAACTTTTCTTTTATGGATGTGTTAAAAACTTTTTGAGTGTTGATAAATTCTTTAATATTATTTTCAAGATCAGAGGTGTTCCTATTATTATTGTAAGATTTATTTCCATAGGAATTACCATAATTATTAGAGGAATTAATAGGAAAAGGCCTAGGATTAAAATTACCTATATAAGCATTGTTGTTGAAATTGTTTCGAGAGATAAAATTCACATCAATGGTATCACTATTTTGCTCAATCAAAGTAGACAAGGGCATATCAGTAAGATCAATAGGAGAACTTCTACTAGCAACCAATTTCACAAGAGCATCAAATTTTTCACTCAAAGAAGAAATCTCTTCAACCGAATTAACTTTTTTACTAGTAGGAGCCCTTTCGGTATGCCATTGCGAATAATTTGCCATGATATTGTCAAGCAATTTGGTGGCTTCACCCAAAGTAATTTCCATAAAAGTACGACCTGCGGCGGAATCTAAAAGATTACGAGAAGCGAAATTCAACCCCGCATAAAAATTTTGTATGATCATCCAAAGACTTAACCCATGAGTTGGGCAATTCCTTAGCATCATTTTCATCCTTTCCCAAGATTGTGCAACATGCTCATGTTCAAGTTGCTTCAAATTCATCATCAGGGTTCTAAGGGAAATAATTTTTGCGGGAAGAAAATACTTAGTGATAAAAGCATCTTTGCACTTGTTCCAAGAATCGATACTATTGCGAGGGAAAGAAGAGAACCAAATTTTTGCAGAATCATGCAAAGAAAATGGAAATAATTTCATCTTGACCACGTCATTGTCCACACCTTTTTTCTTTTGCATATCGCATAATTCCTTGAAGGTATTAAGATGGGATGCGGCATCCTCATTATGAGTACCGGAAAAATGGTCTTTCATAACAAGATTCAGCAAAGCAGTATTAATATCACAAGTCTCTGCACTAGCGGCGGGAGGAGCAAGCAGAGTGCCAATAAAATCATTGTTGTTGGTGTTTGAGAAATCACATAACTTGGTGTTCTCTTGAGTCATGATGACCACACAACAAGATTGCACTCAAAAACAGATCCAGCGAGAAAACGGCGAAAGGAAAAGAGAGGCAAATAAAACGGCAAATTTTTGTGAAGTGGGGGAGAGGAAAACGAGTGGCAAATGGCAAATAATGTAAATTGTGAGGAGATGAGATTTGTGATTAGGAACCTGGTTATGAAGAAGATCCTCCCCGGCAACGGCGCCAGAAATTCCTTTTGATTGCTCTCTGGTTATAGCGCCAGAAAAGCTCCTGTCTGCTAGTACTACGTGGGTATTTCCCCAAAGAGGAAGGGATTATGCAGCATAGCGACGGTAGGTATTTCCCTGAGTGAATAAACCAAGGTTATAGAATGTGACACCCAAAATTTTATTTGGCCTTTTCAAAAAAATTATTTGACTTGAGGGAGGTGTTTTAAAATTTTCTTCAAAAGAACCCTCCCTTTCAAAATATTTTTTTTATGGCAAGAGTTTTATTTGGATTCACCCAAGACTTGATTTTGGTCTTGGAGGTTCTTTCTTTTTATTTGGACTCAAACCAAAAATGCATTTCACTTGGGAAAAATGCCTTTTGAAAATGCACTATGGCTTTTGGAATGATCCTTTGCCACTTTCAACAAATCTCTCTTGCCATGACCTTAGTGCAAATCTACTCTCATAAACCTTTCCTCATCTTTGGATCATGATTTACTTCAAATCCAGCAAGTTGGATCTCTCCATATATTTATTTCCACTTATTTCTTATCAAAAACAATTTCTGCCTTATATCTTGATCCTTGGAGGTTTACAAAGGAACTACTCCTTCTGCTTTGATTTTTGCCCCCAAACCATTTTCCCTTCCTAGTCCTTTGAACCCTCTACCAAGATCCATCAAGATCCACTGGTCTCCAGTTCAAATTTTTCAAACTATACTTGCTGCAAGTTTGGACCAGATTTGCCAAATTTGATAAAATTCATTCAAATCCTTCTCCAAAAATTCTGAGAAAAAGCAGGCAGCCTCTGGGTGCATTGAGAGGTCACCTCACCAAGTCCCAGCTCCAGGAAAATTTTTCTTCATACCATATCATTTCATCGAACACCTTCAGAGCACTGTCAATATCATGTTCAGTCAAATTCAGTTAACAGTGTCTGATCCACTATCGTTTCTTCAGTGTCCGTTGCCAATCCCACCAGTGCCCCGGCGTCGCCTTGTTCCCTGTCCCCTCCCCCTTGTCCTCTGCACCGCACAAGCGCCTGGAAGCTTGCGGACGTCGGCGACGAGCAGCAGGAGGTGCGCCGCCCCATGACCGACACCAGCGGCGGCTTTGTGGCCGTCAGAAGAGTGGCGCGGCGCAGACGGCGCCGTCCGGCGCCGCCCAAGCCACCGGAGGTCGCCGCGTGGTCTTCCACTCCCCAGAGCGTGCTGCCACCCTCGTCGTGAACCGCTGGGCACGGAGCGCGCTCTCTGCCACCGCCGTGCCAGTACGGCAACCCCGACGAAGACCGACGCCATAATGCCATGCCCGACAGAGTTTAGCAGTGGAACGGGACCAGTAACTCCCACTGGTGCTGCCTGGCCACCTAAACCCTCTGCCAAGCCACTGCCACGCCGTAATCGCTCGCCGGAGATTCTCCGTTCACGGCCACCCCCTCGAGCCGCCTATAAATAGAGGCCCCGAGCTCCAGCTAGTACCCACACCACCTCTGCACTCCACCAAGACACTGCCTAGCCACTGGAAGAGCCCCGAGGGAGTCTCCTTCCTCGACTCCGGCCGCCGCGACCCGCTACGGGATGCAGCTCGATTCGCTCCCATGCGTGCACCTCTGCCTCCCATCTCTTGCCAGTAGCTCTCTAGTGCATCCCTCCTTCTGACCCGCGCTTCAATTCGAAGTTTGCAGCACACCACCGGAGTTCCCCACCATCGCCCGAGCCGCCGTCCGCCGGAGAAAGTGTCGCCGTTGACGTGGTGCTCCCCGACGCCCAAGTCCACTACCCACGTATGCGGAAGGGCACGCTGATACTCTTGGTACACTCCGATCTCCCTGACTCGCCGTGGTTCGACGCCGGCGACCTCCGCAGCCTTCGGGCGCCGGCGAGGTTTTTCAAACTTGACATGTGGACCCCCCACGTCAGCCTCTCTTCTTTCCCCCCGAAGCGATTTCTGTTGGCGCCTTCGGGCAGAGTATGTTTTCTCTATGGGCTGGCGCGTTTCTATTCGAACCGTTTTCTATTTTCTCAGTTTAGCCCCTGGAACTTCTCTGTTTCATTATAGATGAGTCCCTGGACAGAAACCCTTATAACTTTTTAATAAAAAGTGATTTTTGAGTGATTCTTTTTCTGACAGTCTTATAATTTTGTCTAGTTTTTTATGGGATTTATTTGGAAATTTTTTGGAACAACTTTTATGCACGCGTTGGTTTTCACGTTAGTATGCTTTCTCGTTATAGAATGTGACGGGGCCGCAAACTTCGCCGAGCTAGACTCCGACTTCTCCGAACCAGGCAAGCATGTACGAACCTTTGATATGATAGGTGTTTTGCATGTTTGCGTGAAAGGTTGTGCATGGCATATGAGTATCGGTGAGTATGTCGTTGCTTGTGAGGCAACTACCCGTGTGTTCCAAAGCTACTGTGATCTCTAATGAGAGATGGCCTAGTCATGTGGTGACATGAAGGGCAGTAAGGTGGTACTGTTGTAGCATGCCAGCCTTACGTCATCCGATAAATTCCAACGTTAACGTGGACGGAGTCACGTTATCGTTCTTCCCCCTTCCGTGCTACCACATGTTTTCTGCCAGAATGCGGTTTAGTAAGTTGGTAACCTCTTTCCGTGTACACACCAAACAGAGGGGCCGGGATGATGGTTCCATGGCCCTGGATTAAAGCCAGTCATCCGGTCAGGGGGCATGGGTGTTTCCGGTTGGGACCGAGAGGGGGGCACCCCTTAGAGCGCGCGTATAGAAATTTGATCCCATGCTACGCGAGGTTGTAGCCTCCCCGTCTCAAGGTTTTTCTTGAACGTTGCCGAGGGTGATTCCTGGCTTCGGAATGTTGAATGGGTGTGTACTGGTTAGATGTGTTTCTTCCAAAACAACGTAAACGGAACTAGTCCCCGTG
Source organism: Aegilops tauschii subsp. strangulata (assembly GCF_002575655.3). Lineage (NCBI taxonomy): Eukaryota > Viridiplantae > Streptophyta > Magnoliopsida > Poales > Poaceae > Aegilops > Aegilops tauschii. The sequence goes on from NC_053035.3 coordinate 404,191,441, forward strand.
ACTACTGAAATCCGTTGGCTGTGGTTAAAGTGCAAACTCTGCAGAGTCAAATCCTTCCGAGTCATCGTATCCAAGGTCAAGTATCGTGATCAGTGTGTCCATATCTATGTCAAGTCCTCGTGGTATTGTCCCCGGTAACCAAACTTGAGTGGTAAACTTCGTTAAACATTTTTCCTAAGGATGGACTAACCCCTGTTATTTACCTCATACCTGATTATTCCTTTGTTATGATTTAGATTCTTGAGCTACTAAGATGTTAAGTTATGAAGCCCTTTATGTGATGTCGCTCAGACGTCCGACTGTGGCACTCTTGTTATTTTACTCTTGATATAAGCCCTTTATGTGATGTCGCTCAGACGCCCGACTGTGGCACTCCTGTTACTTTACTCTTGATATAAGCCCTTTATGTGATGTTGCTCAGACGTCCGACTGTGGCATATTGATTATTTACTTTTGATATAAGCCCTTTATGCGATGTCGCTCTGACGTCCGACTGTGGCATGCACCATCTTTTATTTTCTATTATAAGCCCTTTATGTGGTGTCGCCCTGACGCCCGACTGCGGCATTGTTACTATTGCATTTTCCTCTCGAGGAGTCATTCAGACCCTCGTTTGGCACCCAGTATTTATTTTGGGATTTCGGGAGGACTATCGCCCGACTTCTCTTTTATTTTCCCATGCAGTATTATCTCTATGTCTGAGTGACCTTGTTAACCTGTTCAAATGCATCATGTTTACATTTGTTATATCTTATGTCCGAACTGTCTTGCGAGTACTTTCATAGTACTCACCTGGCTTGTTGATTTGGCCAGATGTTGACGAAGGCGACCTCTTGTATGAAGAGTTTGATAGTGAGTCGGACGCCTAGAAGAATCCCAGTCAGTCCCGTGCGATCCTGGATATTGGTCACTTGTATTATATACGCTTCCGCCACCCGCAATAAACCTCCTCGAGCTTCACCCCGACGCTCGAAGAGTTGTAGTTTGCAGGAGTCATATCACCCGCTCCGCTGTGATATTTCCACCACCGTTGTTATCGTGAGTTAGTAGTTATGCCACCCTATCCGCCGTTATGTTTTATCGGCGTACATGTAATAAATTGTTGAGCAGTCTCCGCTCAACCTTGTATTATATTCAGTACTCCTGGTATTTTTTCTGTGACCAAGATATTGTCTACCAGTGAGAAGGAATTCTTCTTTACTGGTCCGTAAAAGGGATTGGTCTCTCAATAAATCTTTTATTGAAAAACCGGTCGTGACAAGCTTGGTTTCAGAGCCAGGCTGACTGTAGGAAGCCACTAGGTGCGATCGCTAATCGGTTATTAGCGTCTTTCGTGCTTTTTCAGCATTTTTGCAAATGTAGCTATTTTTTGTTGGTCATCATAAATATATGACATGACTACTCAGAATTTTTGCCTACTTTTGTAGATGGCTGGCAGCAACTGCGAGACTCAAGTGTTCACGAACGTGCCCGAGGGGTTTGTCAAACTCCTCGTCTCCATCACCAAGCTCGCAATCGGGCCAACGACTTGCCCGGAGTTCACGCTTTACCAGCATAAGCTCAGCGACGACGTGTCTATGCACCAAGCCGTGGTGCAATTCAAGGGAGGGCGTTCTGCATCTCGCCACTTCTGTTTTGTGGGAAGGGCCATGCCTACGGAGCGGCATGCCATGCAGATGGCTGCCCGTGAGGCGATAGCTCGTCTTCGGGACATCCTTCCGATGATGAAGACTCGTCGCTACCGCTACCTCCCATGCCATGTGCCATACACTTGTCACTATGCATTCGCCTGCCATCGGGGAGAGCGAGATGAAGCCATCGAGATGGTCGTGGAGTACCTCAAGGCTCTGGAGGAATCCTTCGACAACCTCGTGGACGATCTTGTGGCTGCCCGCATGGACTTAGTCCGGGGTGGTCCTGCCAGCAGGAAGGAGCTTCTCCTCACAGCACCGCCTCTGAACTTCGTCTCGTCTTCAGCCTCTTATGCACCGGCCATTTTGGCCACTGCTCGCCGTCTGCCTACCACTGAGGAGTTCGACAGAGTCATCGCTCCTACTCCAGTCAGAGCTGCACCGCCTGCCGCACCCGCACTGCTGCCTGTCGCCCCCGCACTACCGCCTGTCGCCCCTGCACCATCACCGCAGCGCAGTGTTACGCGCCAGGAGCCTGCTAGAGAGGAGGTGGAGGTTGAATCTCCTGCACCGCTGAGTCTTGCCCTCGGCAAGGGAAAGGACATCGTCACCATCTCCAACTGAGAGCGCCGAGTAGCCGCGCGTTATGTCTGCTTGTATGATGTGCTTTATCTGTACGCTAGTTTGTAGTGGTTGGGTTCGCTGCATCCCAGAGAGTGTGCTAATAACATGTCATGATTGTGTACGCACATCCTGAGTGCTGTATCGTGTGTTTGCTTTTCGCGTGTAAGATTTGGGTTAAGCAGTTCGTCTCCGTGCGAAATCGTTTATGCTTTCTTGAAAAATCTTGAGGTCTTTTAAGTTTTTGCCTTTGCAAGATTTTCCTTGTGCCACACAGTTCTTCTCATGAGTTTTGCAAAATAATACCCCAGACTGGAAAAATGTCTCGTCCGTGGACTCGTTCCATGCCCAATCAGCCAGAAGATGTTTATGGGACACAGACTAGCAACAACTTCACTCAGGGACAGTCCAGTCAACAGGACAGCGAAGCAGCCCTGTCTCAAGTATGCCGTCTCTTCGAACAAAGCTAGCAACAGCACCAAGAGATGATGAATCACGTCATCAATATGGGAAACCACCGTGAGCCGTACCAACCCCATTCCAAGTTGTCTGAGTTACAGAAGACTCGCCCTTCAACGTTTGCTCACACCGATAGGCCACTGGAAGCCGATGATTGGCTTCGTGACATCGAGAGAAAGCTGATTATCGCTCAGTGCTCAAACCATGAGAAGGTGCTTTATGCACCACACTACCTTACTGGAGCAGCTGCAGCATGGTGGGAAAACTTCCTACACATGCATCCCAGTGAACACAACATCACCTGGGAAGAATTCAAGGAAGGCTTTCATGGGGCACACATCCCCAGGAGCATCGTAAAAATCAAGAAGAGAGAATTTGACGACCTCAAGCAAAGAGGCATGTCAGTGACAGAATACAACGGTCAGTTTACCCAGCTATCTCATTATGCCTACGACGAGCACATGACAGAGAACAAGAAGATGGAAAAATTCCTGGACGGCCTGGCACCGGCACTAAGATGCCAACTGGTTGTACACACTTTCCCGGATTTTAAGACTCTGGTTGACAAGGCCATTACCTTGGAGAATGAGCGCCGTAGTCTGGAAGATATCCGTAAACGAAAGAGGGACAAGACGAATCTTGCTCGCAACAACCGAAGCAAGACTGAGGTTCCAAGGACAGAAGCAAGGAAATCCACGACAACTGATCTAAGGCCAGTCAGACAGTTTCACAGGGACAAGGAATTCACGTACAGTCCAGGGGTCACATGCTATGCTTGTGGTGAAGGAGGACACTATGCTAAACAGTGCCCAAAACCAAGGAACTCGGCCCCCAAGCCGAACAACGGTGGAAACAATCCAGCCCCCAAGCGCAACAATTTCAATCCCAACAACAACCATAGGAAGGGTCATCTAAACCATGTGACCAGGGAAGAAGCACAGAATGCCCCAGACATCATGCTCAGTACGTTCCCTGTCAACACAGTACCTGCCACGGTTTTGTTTGATTCTGGAGCTTCCCATTCGTTCGTTTCAAAGAGTTTTGTTTTGCAACGTGGTTTTCCGATACTTCCCTTGGAAAAATCTATGTTCATCAAGTCCCCCGGAAATAAGCAAATCGCTCAGAGTTACTGCCAAGGAGTGATCATTGAGTTCGAAGGACTACAGTTCCAAGCAAATCTCATCGTGTTGGAAAATAAAGGACTGGATGTCATTTTAGGGATGGACTGGTTGACCACCAACAAAGGATTCATTGACTGTTTCAATCGGACCGTGATTCTCACTCACCATCACGGCAAGACAATAAAGGTTACAGCTCAAGAAAGACCACGGTCACGGCAACCAAAGCTGAACAAAGTGGACATTTCAGAACTGAGAAAAGTTCCAGTGGTATGCGAGTTTCCTGCCGTATTTCCTGAAGAACTACCAGGCATGCCACCAGACCGAGAGATAGAGTTCAGCATCGAACTAGCACCTGGCACCGCTCCCATCCATAAGAAACCTTATAGAATGGCACCCTCAGAATTGGTGGAGTTGAAGAATCAGATAAAGGAATTATTGGACAAAGGATTTATTCGAGCCAGCTCCTCACCATGGGGTTCGCCAGTGTTGTTCGCCAAGAAAAAGGATGGGACACTGAGACTGTGTATAGACTATCGAGCTCTCAATATGGTCACCATCAAGAACAAATGTCCGATGCCATGGATAAATGATTTGTTTGACCAGCTCGCACAAGCCAAGGTGTTCTCAAAAATTGATTTGAGATCGGGATACCATCAATTGAAAGTACGGACAGAAGATATCCCTAAAACAGCATTCACCTCCAGATACGGATTATATGAATTCACAGTGATGCCTTTTGGACTAACGAACGCCCCCGCATATTTCGTCCATCTCATGAATAAAGTGTTCATGAAATTCATGGACAAGTTTGTTGTGGTGTTCATCGACGATATTCTGGTATATTCAAGGACACCAGAAGAGCACGCTGAGCATCTCAGAATAGTCTTGGGTGAATTGAGGAAACATCAGTTGTATGCCAAATTTAGCAAGTGTGAATTTTGGCTAAGGCAAGGTTTCCTAGGCCACATATTAAACCAAGAAGGCGTGGCCGTAGACCCAGAGAAAGTCAAAGCCATACTTGACTGGAAGCCACCCGCCAACGTGACAGATGTGCGGAGTTTCCTGGGAATGGCCGGATATTACAGAAGATTCATTGAAGGATTCTCCACTGTGGCAAAGCCTATAACACAGTTGCTCAAGAAAGAAAAGAAATTTGTATGGACGGAAGCATGCGAGAAAAGCTTCCAAGAGCTCAAGGAGAAACTAACAACCGCACCGGTCCTAACTGTGCCAGATATACACAAGAGTTTTGAAGTATATTGTGACGCGTCCCGAAAGGGCCTTGGGTGTGTACTAATGCAGGATGGCAAAGTTGTCGCGTATGCCTCCAGGCAGCTGCGAAAACATGAGGAAAATTACCCAACACATGACTTGGAGCTAGCAGCAGTCATACATGCACTCAAGGAGTGGAGGCACTTTCTGTTGGGAAATCGCTGTGAAATATATACGGACCAAAAGAGCCTTAAATATATTTTCACGCAACCAGAGCTAAACTTACGCCAACGACGCTGGTTGGAATTGGTCAAGGACTATGATGTCGGTATTCACTACCATCCAGGGAAAGCAAATGTAGTGGCCGATGCCCTTAGTCGAAACCCCAGCCCGGACAACGATGGTCCGCAAAACTTGAGGCCTGAGTTTCAGCAAGAGTTCGCTAGGCTCAACATGGTGTTAGTCTCTGAGGGCACCGTATCAAATCTGGAGATACAACCCACCATAGTGGAACAAATTAAGAAGGCTCAACAGGGACATCCCGGCATCGAAGGTATAAAAAAGAAAATGAACCTTGGTAAGGCTTCAGAGTTCGTCACAGACAGTGAAGGAATATTATGGTACGGAGACAGACTTTGCGTACCTAACATTGAGGAACTCAAGCAACAAATCCTAACCGAAAGCCACACCGCTCCATACTCGATCCACCCTGGAGGAACCAAAATGTACAAAGACATTCAGGAGAGATTTTGGTGGCACGGTATGAAAAGGGATATAGCCGCATTTATTGCTTGTTGCGATTCATGTCAGCGCATCAAGGCCGAGCATCAAAAGCCAGCAGGGCTACTCCAGCCAAACAGGATACCGGAGTGGAAATGGGATGAAATAGGAATGGACTTCATCATCGGACTACCTCGATCACAACGCGGAAATGACGCCATATGGGTCATCACAGACCGACTAACCAAGGTTGCTCATTTCATTCCCGTGAAGACTACCTACTCCACACAAAGGCTGGCCAAGCTTTATCTCTCTCGTATAGTTTGTTTGCATGGAGTCCCAAAGACTATAATATCCGACCGAGGCACCCAATTTGTCTCCAAATTTTGGGATCACCTGCAACAAGCTCTGAGCACGCAACTAGCTTTCGGTACAGCGTACCACCCTCAGACTGATGGACAAACGGAACGTGTGAACCAAATCCTAGAGGACATGCTGAGAGCCTGTGTGCTCACCTATGGATCCAATTGGGAGGAATTGCCATATGTCGAGTTTGCCTACAACAACAGTTACCAAGCCAGCTTACAAATAGCACCCTTTGAAGCATTGTACGGACGGAGGTGCCGTACCCCACTGAATTGGTCAGAAATAGGTGACAGTCGTATCTTCGGCCCAGACATGCTCAAGGAGGCCGAGGAGAAAGTTAAACAGATCAGGGACAGACTCAAGATAGCACAGAGCCGACAAAAGAGCTACTACGATCAAAAACATCGTGAGGTCAGCTTTGAACCCGGTGATTCCGTATACCTACGAGTGTCTCCTATGAGGGGCCTGCAACGGTTCAAAATTAAGGGGAAGCTAGCCCCGAGATTTATTGGACCATTCTGTATAATTGCACGAAGAGGCACGGTAGCCTACCAACTAGACCTACCCAAGGAGCTGTCAGACGTCCATGACGTATTCCACGTCTCACAATTGAGAAAATGTGTAAGTAACCCGGAGAAGCATGTATCTCATGAGAGCATTGATGTGCAACCAGATCTCACCTACAGAGAGCGGCCAGTAAAGATACTGGTAGTGTCTGAACGGAGGACCCGTCAGAAAATGACAAAAAATTTCAGAGTTCAGTGGAGCAACCACACTGAGGATGAAGCTACATGGGAAAGGGAAGATTTTCTTCAGGCAGAATATCCATATCTATTCAAGGATCAGCTGAAATCTCGAGGACGAGATTTTTCCTAAGGGGGTAGGTGTTGTGACACCCAAAATTTTATTTGGCCTTTTCAAAAAAATTATTTGACTTGAGGGAGGTGTTTTAAATTTTTCTTCAAAAGAACCCTCCCTTTCAAAATATTTTTTTTATGGAAAGAGTTTTATTTGGATTCACCCAAGACTTGATTTTGGTCTTGGAGGTTCTTTCTTTTTATTTGGACTCAAACCAAAAATGCTTTTCACTTGGGAAAAATGCCTTTTGAAAATGCACTATGGCTTTTGGAATGATCCTTTGCCACTTTCAACAAATCTCTCTTGCCATGACCTTAGTGCAAATCCACTCTCATAAACCTTTCCTCATCTTTGGATCATGATTTACTTCAAATCCAGCAAGTTGGACCTCTCCATATATTTATTTCCACTTATTTCTTATCAAAAACAATTTCTGCCTTATATCTTGATCCTTGGAGGTTTACAAAGGAACTACTCCTTCTGCTTTGATTTTTGCCCCCAAACCATTTTCCCTTCCTAGTCCTTTGAACCCTATACCAAGATCCATGAAGATCCACTGGTCTCCAGTTCAAATTTTCAAACTATACTGGCTGCAAGTTTGGACCAGATTTGCCAAATTTGATAAAATTCATTCAAATCCTTCTCCAAAAATTCTGAGAAAAATCAGGCAGCCTCTGGGTGCATTGAGAGGTCACCTCACCAAGTCCCAGCTCCAGGAAAAAAATTCTTCATACCATATCATTTCATCGAACACCTTCAGAGCACTGTCAATATCATGTTCAGTCAAATTCAGTTAACAGTGTCTGAACCACTGTCGTTTCTTCAGTGTCCGTTGCCAATCCCACCAGTGCCCCGGCGTCGCCGTGTTCCCTGTCCCCTCCTCCTTCTCCTCTGCACCGCACGAGCGCCTGAAAGCTTGCGGACGTTGGCGACGAGCAGCAGGAGGTGCGCCGCCCCGTGACCGACGCCAGTGGCGGCTTTGCGGCCGTCAGAAGAGTGGCGCAGCATAGACGGCGCCGTCCGGCGGCCGCCCAAGCCACCGGAGGTCGCCGCGTGGTCTTCCACTCCCCAGTGCGTGCTGCCACCCTCGTTGTGAACCGCTGGGCACGGAGCACGCTCTCTGCCGCTGCCGTGCCAGTACGGCAACCCCGACGAAGACCGACGCCATTACGCCATGCCCGGCCGAGTTTAGCAGTGGAACGGGACCAGTAACTCCCACTGGTGCTGCCTGGCCACCTAAACCCTCTGCCAAGCCACTGCCTCGCCGTAATGTCTCGCCGGAGATTCCCCGTTCACGGCCGCCCCCTCGAGCCGCCTATAAATAGAGGCCCCGAGCTCCAGCTAGTACCCACACCAGCTCTGCACTCCACCATGACCCTGCCTAGCCACTGGAAGAGCCCCGAGGGAGTCTCCTTCCTCGACTCCGGCCGCCGCGACCCGCTACGGGTTCCAGCTCGATTCGCTCCCGTGCGTGCACCTCTGCCTCCCATCTCTTGCCAGTAGCTCTCTAGTGCATCCCTCCTTCTGACCCGCGCTTCAATTCGAAGTTTGCAGCACACCACCGGAGTTCCCCACCATCGCCCGAGCCGCCGTCCGCCGGAGAAAGTGTCGCCGTCGACATGGTGCTCCCCGACGCCCAAGTCCACCACCCACCGATGCGGAAGGGCACGCTGATACTCTTGGTACACTCCGATCTCCCTGACTCGCCGTGGTTCGACGCCGGCGACCTCCGCAGCCTTCGGGCGCCGGCGAGGTTTTTCAAACCTGACATGTGGACCCCCCACGTCAGCATCTCTTCTTTCCCCCCCGAAGCGTTTTCTATTGGCGCCTTCGGGCAGAGTACGTTTTCTCTGTGGGCTGGCGCGTTTCTATTCGAACCGTTTTCTGTTTTCTCAGTTTAGCCCCTCGAACTTCTCTGTTTTATTACAGATGAGTCCCTGGACAGAAACCCTTATAACTTTTTAATAAAAAGTGATTTTTGAGTGATTCTTTTTCTGACAGTCTTATAATTTTGTCTAGTTTTTTATGGGATTTATTTGGAAATTTTTTGGAACAACTTTTATGCACGCGTTGGTTTTCACGTTAGTATGCTTTCTCGCTATATCGTAGGTTCCGGAAGAGGTGACGGGGCCGCGAACTTCGCCGAGCTAGACTCCGACTTCTCCGAACCAGGCAAGCATGTTTGAACCTTTGATATGATAGGTGTTTTGCATGTTTGCGTGAAAGGTTGTGCATGGCATATGAGTATCGGTGAGTATCTCGTTGCTTGTGAGGCAACTACCCGTGTGTTCCAAAGCTACTGTGATCTCTAATGAGAGATGGCCTAGTCATGTGGTGACATGAAGGGCAGTAAGGTGGTACTGTTGTAGCATGCCAGCCTTACGTCATCCGATAAATTCCGATGTTAACGTGGACGGAGTCACGTTATCGTTCTTCCCCCTTCCGTGCTACCACATGTTTTCTGCCAGAATGCGGTTTAGTAAGTTGGTAACCTCTTTCCGTGTACACACCAAACAGAGGGGCCGAGATGATGGTTCCATGGCCCTGGATTAAAGCCAGTCATCCGGTCAGGGGGCATGGGTGTTTCCGGTTGGGACCGAGAGGGGGGCACCCCTTAGAGCGCGCGTATAGAAATTTGATCCCATGCTACGCGAGGTTGTAGCCTCCCCGTCTCAAGGTTTTTCTTGAATGTTGCCGAGGGTGATTCCTGGCTTCGGAATGTTGAATGGGTGTGTACTGGTTAGATGTGTTTCTTCCAAAACACCGTAAACGGAACTAGTCCCCGTGACTACTGAAATCCGTTGGCTGTGGTTAAAGTGCAAACTCTGCAGAGTCAAATCCTTCCGAGTCATCGTATCCAAGGTCAAGTATCGTGATCAGTGTGTCCATATCTATGTCAAGTCCTCGTGGTATTGTCCCCGGTAACCAAACTTGAGTGGTAAACTTGGTTAAAGATTTTTCCTAAGGATGGACTAACCCCTGTTATTTACCTCATACCTGATTATTCCTTTGTTATGATTTAGATTCTTGAGCTACTAAGATGTTAAGTTATGAAGCCCTTTATGTGATGTCGCTCAGACGTCCGACTGTGGCACTCTTGTTTATTTTACTCTTGATATAAGCCCTTTATGTGATGTCGCTCAGACGTCCGACTGGCACTCTTGTTACTTTACTCTTGATATAAGCCCTTTATGTGATGTCGCTCAGACGTCCGACTATGGCATATTGATTATTTACTTTTGATATAAGCCATTTATGCGATGTCGCTCTGACGTCCGACTGTGGCATGCACCATCTTTTATTTTCTATTATAAGCCCTTTATGTGGTGTCGCCCTGACGCCCGACTGCGGCATTATTACTCTTGCATTTTCCTCTTGAGGAGTCATTCAGACCCTCGTTTGGCACCCAGTATTTATTTTGGGATTTCGGGAGGACTACCGCCTGACTTCTCTTTTATTTTCCCACGCAGTATTATCTCTATGTATGAGTGCCCTTGTTAACCTGTTCAAATGCATCATGTTTACATTTGTTATATCTTATGTCCGAACTGTCTTGCGAGTACTTTCATAGTACTCACCTGGCTTGTTGATTTGGCCAGATGTTGACGAAGGCGACCTCTTGGATGAAGAGTTTAATAGTGAGTCCGACGCCTAGAGGAATCCCAGTCAGTCCCATGCGATCCTGGATATTAGTCACTTGTATTATATACGCTTCCGCCACCCGCAATAAACCTCCTCGAGCTTCACCCCGACACTCGAAGAGCTGTAGTTTGCAGGAGTCATATCACCCGCTCCGCTGTGATATTTCCACCACCGTTGTTATCGTGAGTTAGTAGTTATGCCACCCTATCCGCCGTTATGTTTTTCTGCGTACATGTAATAAATTGTTGAGCAGTCTCCGCTCAACCTTGTATTATATTCAGTACTCCTGGTATTTTTTCTGTGACCAAGATATTGTCTACCAGTGAGAAGGAATTCTTCTTTACTGGTCCGTAAAAGGGATTGGTCTCTCAATAAATCTTTTATTGAAAAACCGGTCGTGACATAGAACCATTAGGAGAACCAAGCAACACAACGTAGATCGCAAGCAAATATATGAGGAAGAGTAGATCACAAGCAAATATATGAGGAAGAAGACCCGGGGGCCGTAGGTTTCACTAGTGGCTTCTCTCGAGAAAATGGCAAACGGTGGGTAAAGAAATTATTCTTGGGCAATTGATAGAACCTCAAATAATTATGACGATATCCAGGCAATGATCATTACATAGGCATCACGTCCAAGATTAGTAGACCGACTCCTGCCTGCATCTACTACTATTACTCCACACATCGAGCGCTATCCAGCATGCATCTAGTGTATTAAGTTCATGGCAAAACGGAGTAATGCAATAAGAACGATGACATGATGTAGACAAGATCCGTTTATCTATTGGATAGATATAGATCCCGTCTTTTTATCCTTAGTAGAAACGATACATACGTGTCAGTTCCCTTTTCTGTCACTGGGATCAAGCACCGTAAGATCGAACCCACTACCGGGCACCTCTTCCCATTGCAAGATAAATAGATCAAGTTGTCCAAACGAAACCAAAATATTGAAGAAGTCATACGAGGCTATAAGAGATCATGCATATAAGAGATCAAAGAAACTCAAATAACTTTCATGGATATAAAAAGATATGACTGGTCATAAACTCAAAGTTCATCCGATCCCAACAAACATAGCACAAAAAGAGTTACATCATATGGATCTCCAAGAGACCATTGTATTGAGAATCAAGAGAGAGAGAGAGAGAGATGAAGCCATCTAGCTACTAACTACGGACCCGAAGGTCTACAAAGAACTACTCACGCATCATCAGAGAGGCACCAATGGAGGTGGTGAACCCCGTCCGAGATGGTGTCTAGATTGGATCTGGTGGTTTTGGACTCTGCGGCGGCTAGATGAATATTTTGTCGACTTCCCTAGGGTTTTTGGAATATTTGGGTATTTATAAAACAAAGAGGCGGTTCGAGGGGCACCCGAGGTGGGCACAACCCACCAGGGCGTGCATGGGCCTCCTGGAGTGCCCTGCTGGGTTGTCCCCTCCTCGGGACTCCCCCCAGGTGCTACCAGGGCCCAACTTGTTCCTTTTGGTCCATAAAATATCTTCGTAAAGTTTCGTGGCATTTGGACGCTGTTTGATATTGATTTTCTGCGATGTAAAAAACACGGAAAAACCAGGAACTGGCACTTGGCACATTTCAATAGGTTAGTACCAAAAATGATATAAAATGATTATTGAACATCCAAGATTGATAATATAACAGCATGGAACAATCAAAAATTATAGATACGTTGGAGACATATCAATTACTACCATGGGAGTTCCAAGAAATTCCTATAACACGCGACGCGCCCCAGCACCATGTTCCGGCATCGCCCTCCACACCCTCAGCGCGCAGGCCATTCAGCTCCGCCACCGATGTCTGTTCAATGCCACCAGGAGAACCCTGTGCGTCAACACCCCTGTCAACCTCGTGCGACTTTGTTCTCTCAGCTTGAAAGAGGGTCAGTTCAGAACTTTGAACGCCTAGAGGTTCAGTTCATAACTTGGCCTCGTGATACATTTGGTTTCTTTTCTTCAGCTCACACAACCTAAATAACAACTGATCATTTGTTAAATTTTGGGTTCAGCTTCACACTACGCAGGAGTGCATATTCTTCTGCTTGTAAGTTCTAATAATAGATGGGTGGTTTTGCTAATCAGTTCAAGCTCAAATAACAAAATTCCTCGTTGGATTGCATCGTTCTTATCTATTTTTTTTGCTTGATAGATATCAGCCACTACAAGTCCTTTTCTCCAGCCATGATAGAGATCCATTCAAATTAGTTGTTCTATGTTTACACATTCAGATATACTAGTTGATCTGCTGAAAGATACGATATGTGTACTGTTGATAATCTCAAACATGTTTTACTCAACTTTAGAGAACATGTAATATTGTTGTGCTGCTTTGCAATGTCTCCAGCAGTCCTACTTCTCCATGACAACAAGGACAACGTCGTCATGCATGCACGCTCTCCTTTCTTTCTCCTTCCGAGACGGTGAGGAGATCCAGCAGGCGGACGCCAGTGGGATCCGCAGGTCAGCCCCCATCTTCCACCTCCCCTACTCTCCTCTTCAGCAGGAGCAACACCATTAGGAGCTCGAAGTAAAACGAGGACAGCTGCAGCGATGCACCGTGCAGTTCGCCCGCTCCTGTCTGACAAGTTCCCACCGTGCATTTTTGTGTGTGTAGAAATTCGGCTAATCTACTTCGCGAATTTGGTCTACTTGTTGTAAATCTGTCAGTTCAAGACAAGTGCCTTCTGATGCTAGAAATTAGGTCCTTTGTGAATATTGCTTGTTTCAGAAAGAAATAGACTTTGTAATTGCATCACATGGTGTACTGATCAACATAAACATGGTGTACTGAACAAAACATACACATTCTATCTATTTAGCCGTGAGTAACACTTAAAAACCGTTTGATATGCACAACAACAAATTGAGTCTTTGATACAAGAATACACACACCCAATGCTACTGTGGATAGATAGATGGCCACCTCCTATCTGAATTAATTCAAAGTTCCCAACCCAATGTAAACTGCTCCTCATGCTTAACAAAAAAATCACTTATCTGGACTTAGGAATATACTACTTATTATCATGATCTATTGAAGCCAAGATCCGCTGCAGCATTCAAATCCCTTCAATTCACTTCTATCTCCCTTGATAAGTTTAGGGTGTATAATGGAAAAAACAAAAATATAATAGTTCAGTTCACTTCAACCAGTTGATATTGGATTATATTGGTTGATTGCAAAATACTTTGTTGTTTGCCCATCGCCGTGGCCCTGCTCCCTAACCAACACCGCCGGCCAACAACATGGCCCTACGCCCTGACCATCGCCACGGCCCCTCCTTCTCGCGCTGCCGCATCATGCACTCACCACGCCGTGTGTGGCATCCTCCCGGCAATGCAACCGCGCTGTGTCGCGGGCCAACTTTCCGACGTCACCCTCCACCGCCTCAGCGCATAGGCCGTTCGCCTCCGCCACCCCAGGTCGTACACCACTACGAAGAGAGCCCGTTCAACTACGTGATAGAGAATTTTTGTACTAGACTTAGTATTAGTTCGGTATGTAATCTATCGTCAGTCCATGAAAAATCATAGAATAGTTGGTGTGTGCGTAGAAATATCATCAGTGCAAGTTTCAAAATTCTGTAAGTTTAGATATATCACCTAAATAAGTAATGATTTGCAGCGAGTTTCTGCAAAATTTTGTAAAGTTTAGGTATATCACCTAAAGTATCGTCAGTGCAAGTTTGAAAATTCTATAAGTTTAGATATATCATAAAGAAAAATTGATGAGTCACCATCTCCTTTATATTCATGTTCTCTGTAGCACAGGTAGCAGTGGGACTGACTGGGAGTGGTCCCTGAACCATTTGATTAAACGCCATGGTTTCCAACAATGGTAATGCTACTAGAAAGTGTTAGAGGCCATGAAGCCTCTTGGCTTCTCCAATAAGTAGGTTTCGCTAGTCCTGAAGTGCCTCCTCAAGTTTCTGAGTACGCGATGCATCCTAGGCGGCCAAGTACGATGTGTTTTGTTCTGCACCCAGAAGCTTTGGAGGCGATATGTTGCCCTTAGCACTTTCTTAATAAATCCAGCAGTGCTGGTTCATATTGAACTTGAATTACCCATCTGCCATGGGGATGTACTGCCCTCAGTCCTCTCTCAACAAATCTAGCAGTGCAAGTTCTCTGGTGCACCAAGTATTGTCGACGGCGATGCCTGCTTATATATTCCTGCTTTCATGTATTAAACCTTACAGTCTGGTACTATTTCATGATAATATGTGAACTGAAAGAAAGGTTCAACTATTTGTTATTTTAGCTAAGTTTAATTTCTTATCCTAGTTTAGTTGAAATTCATAGAAAGTTTAGTTGAAATTCGTATTCTACTTCAATTCAATTTCTAAAATTTTGTTTAGTTCAATTCAGTTCGACAAATAGGAGCTCGAGTATTTCATCTGTGTATATCCACTAGCAAATATACATGTTACTACTCACAGAATTTCTGCAAAAATCCTGGAGATGAACTCCCTCACCAGAGTTTTGATGTTTTATATTGCTACATAAAAATCTAGAATTTTCACTGTCTACTAGTAGTTTGTCAGTTTGAATGCAGTAGCTCACTGTCTACTAACCTCTACGATTCTCTACTTAGTAGGTCACCTTTGCTAAGTTCTGCATGTCGAGCCCGTTGTTCCCCCAAGTTCATGAACTTGAATGTTTATCTTTTATTGCACTGTCTAAACTCAGATGAGGTGCATGTCCGCAAGTTTTCGTTTTTGTTATGTGACAGTTGATGCATGGGGATGTTGTAGCAGTTCAACAAAAAAAGGTTTACAAAATAGTTTGGACTCTGAGAGCTAAAATGTTCAAAGGAAAAAAATTAGTGTTATACATACCCAGGACTAGAACTCTTGGATGATTACATTAGATGACTTAATTAATTAACTATGTTTTCCAACCTCAGGTGCAACCTTGCCAGCAGCATGTTGGCGGTTCCTCTATTTCTCTTGTTGCTGCTCCAAGCCGCAACACCTCATGCCGTCATCATCTCTGCAGGGCCACCATTCCAACCTGTCCCCTGTCGCAGCCCCACCACTCATTGCCGATGCACTCCAACCCGAGGGCCTGATGCACTCCAACCCGAGGACCTCCATGATGGAGGCCACCTCACAGCCTAGCGACGAGGTAACTCATCTTCCTTGTGCGTCCTTCGCCCACTGTGCGCCCTGCTGCCCTCGACCTCCTTCCTCACAGGCATGCTATCCCAACTTTTATTTTGATTTTCAATTTAACTTGTGAGTTCTTTTCAGTGCATTATGCCTTAAATGTGCAGAGTCCTGAGGCAAAATGATACATTTTAGTTTGCTTTGCCGCAAGGGCATTGTTGAAACTTAACTTCTGTCTAAACCTATAACCATCCATTTCGAAAACAGATGCTACTTTACTTTGCATGGATCCTGAATCACATTTCACTAAAAATGTACTCCCTCCGTCCCAAAATTCTTGTCTTAGATTTGTCTAAATACGAATGTATCAATTCATGTTTTAGTATTATATACATCTATATCTAGACAAATCTAAGACAAGAATTTTGGGACGGTGTCAGTGTACAAAAGTAGGGGTCCTTTTTGTACCCCTTTACTTGTGCGCGGGCAGTCGCAGCCACACGCTTGCGGCCACGCTTGGCGGAGCAGAGGAAGCGAAGACACAAGACTACCAGAGCAGCGCCAAGCCGAAGGCGCGAGAAGCAGAGGGATAGGGTGGGCTTTCCCCGGTAAGAGCCTTGCCGGGGGAGCTTACATAGCCCCGGCAAGAGTCTTGCCGGGGCAACTTGACCAACACCAGCAGAGCAGCCACCCTTGAGCCTAAGAGTTCCGACACCGTCGACAACATTGGAACCAAGGCTCGGGAGGCGCCTGCATGGTGGCATGCAGATCTTTGTAAAGACCAAGAACATACAAGACTAGATGTGGACCAAAAGACGGAAATCCCTCATCAAGCTCCTTGCCGGGGACGCTCACGAGACCCCCCGGCAAGGCCCTTGCCGGGGACATCTGCGGGGCCGCAGCTAGGCCCCCACCTGCCAAGGCTCCACCGCCGTTTCAACACAGCAGTCAACCCACCAGCGAGGCAGGCACCTGCGTGGCGACGTGCAGCTTCCAGGCCAACTCAGCGAGCACCTGCGTGGTGGCATGCAGATCTTCGTGAAGACTCCGCCACCGCACCAACTCAGTAGTCAGTCAGCTAGCGCGGCGCTGCATGCCTAGTCAGCTTGGACGCGAGTCAGTGCGAAGCGAGGCAGCGATGGGCGAGACGAGCTTCCTTGCCGTCCCCGATAAAGTGAGGGGGGACATCGGCAGTGCATTAAATGCGTTTGTCCTACGGTACCAGGCGATAGACCTGTATACAGTACAAACTTTCCACCTCCTGTGTGCCACTGTGGTGACCCCTTTGGCTATAAAAGGAGGCCCGAGGCATACTAGAGAAGGATTCAGACTTTTTGGACCCTGCACGCTTTGTAGCTAGTCCAAGAACACCAGATAAACACAAACCAGCAGGAGTAGGGTATTACGCATCACTTCCGGCCCGAACCTGGATAAACTCCCCCGTGTTGATCTTCTAAACCCGCTCTTTGCACATCCCCGCGCCCGCCAACCGTAGAAGGGATTCCCTGTGATCCCATAGGCGTTGTTTCCACCGACATCTTTGGCGCGCTAGGTAGGGGGCGCAAGCTGTGAAAATCCGGTTTGTGAAGGAAATATGCCCTATAGGCTATAATAAAGTTATTATTTATTTCCTCATATCATGATAAATGTTTATTATTCATGCTAGAATTGTATTAACCGGAAACATGATACATGTGTGAATACATAGACAAACAGATTGTCACTAGTATGCCTCTACTTGACTAGCTCGTTGATCAAAGATGGTTATGTTTCCTAACCATAGACATGAGTTGTCATTTGATAAACGGGATCACATCATTAGGAGAATGATGTGATTGACTTGACCCATTTCGTCAGCTTAGCACTTGATCGTTTTAGTTTACTGCTATTGCTTTCTTCATGACTTATACATGTTCCTATGACTATGAGATTATGTAACTCCCGATTACCGGAGGAACACTTTGTGTGCTACCAAACATCACAACGTAACTGGGTGATTATAAAGGTCCTCTACAGGTGTCTCCGATGGTAATTGTTGAGTTGACATAGATCAAGATTAGGATTTGTCACTCCTATTGTCGGAGAGGTATCTCTGGCCCCACTCGGTAATGCACATCACTATAAGCCTTGCAAGCACTGTAACTAATGAGTTAGTTGGGACATGATGAATTATAGAACGAGTAAAGAGACTTGCCGGTAACGAGATTGAACTAGGTATTGATATACCGACGATCAAATCTCGGGCAAGTAACATACCTATGACAAAGGGAACAATGTATGCTGTTATGCGGTTTGACCGATAAAGATCTTTGGAGAATATGTGGGAGCCAATATGAACATCCAGGTTCCGCTATTGGTTATTGACCGGAGACGTGTCTCGGTCATGTCTACATAGTTCTGATACGTCCATTTTGCATCATGCTTTTATATTGATATTTATTGCATTATGGGCTGTTATTACACATTATGTCACAATACTTATGCCTATTCTCTCTTATTTTACAAGGTTTACATGAAGAGGGAGATTGCCGGCAGCTGGAATTCTGGGCTGGAAAAGGAGCAAATATTAGAGACCTATTCTGCACAACTCCAAAAGTCCTGAAACTCCACGGAAGTTATTTTGGAAATAATAAAAAATATTGAGCGGAAGAAATACCAGAGGGGGCCCACACCCTGGCCACGAGGGTGGGGGTGCGCCCTACCCCCCTGGGCACGCCCCTCTTCCTCGTGGGCCCCCTGGTGGCCCTCCGGTGCCCATCTTCTGCTATATGAAGTCTTTCGTCCGAAGAAAAATCATAAGCAAGCTTTCGGGACGAGACTCCGCCGCCACGAGGCGGAACCTTGGCGGAACCAATCTAGGGCTCCGACAGAGCTATTCTGCCGGGGACACTTCCCTTCGGGAGGGGGAAATCATCGCCATCACCAACACTCCTCTCATCGGGAGGGGGCCAATCTCCATCAACATCTTCACCAGCACATCTCCTCTCAAACCCTAGTTCATCTCTTGTATCCAATTCTTGTCTCTAAGTCTGGGAACACTAGTAGAAAACACATGAACCGGGACTAATGTGATCATTCGTCCCGGTTCGTGCGGCTAAGGCATTAGTCCCGGTTCACCTGGGCCCTTTAGTCCCGGTTGGTGCCACGAACCGGGACTAAAGGGTGCGATGCCCATTAGTCCCGGTTGGTGGCACCAACCAGGACTAAAGGTTTTAGACCTTTAGTCCCGGTTGGTGCCACCAACCGGTACTAATGGGATTTGAGGCATTAGTACCGGTTCATGGCACGAACCGGTACTAAAGGTCCCATTTTCAAAGTCTACCCCCCCCCCCTTGTGGACCGCCTTTTCAGTTTTAGAAAAAACAAAAGAAAATGATGGAAATGTCACAAAAATAAAATAAAATATGTTTCCCATGTGATATGTGGTCTAGTTGTTGGGAAAATTAACAAATATGAATTTCGACTTTATTTGCAAAATCTTTCTGGAATTTCTTAAAATGGGCATAACTTTTGCATACGAACTCGGATGAAAAAGTTTTTTATATGAAAAATCATCTACTCAAAAAGTTACATCCGAATTTAACCGGGGGACCCCGTTAAACATTTTCAAAATCCTCAAAAACCTAACAGAAAAAAGTTACGGGGCTTTTAAGATTTGGAGAGGCAAAAAATGCAAAAAATTCAAACTGTGGTCAAACAATGGTCAAACTAATTATTCTAGAATATTAGTGTTACTAGATAATTATTTCAGTTTTTTTGAATTTTGGTCAAATCTGGTCAAACTGTGGTCAAACAATGGTCAAACTAATTATTCCAGAAATATTAGTGTTACTAAAGAATTATTGTTTTTTAAAATAATAGTTTCAAACTCAAACAGTGAAATGTGTCACTTCATGCTCAAGCTAAATTCCTGAGGGTTAATAGGATTGACATCTTACTATTGTCAGGAAAACAACATGTGCAGACTTGGAAACGAGGGAGAATAGAACCCGGAAGTTAAGTGTGCTCAGGCTGGAGTAGTGAGAGGATGGGTGACCGTCCGGAGAGTTAGATGATTTGGAATGATGAGGGGTGATTAGAGATTAGAGGATAAATTGAGCAGTGATGAGGGGTGGTGATTAGAGATTAGAGGTTAAAATAATTCAGAAATTTGAAAATCAAAAAAAAATTCAAAAACAATTTCGCAAATCATAAAATTTCCTTTAGTCCCGGTTGGTGTTACCAACCGGGACTAAAGGTGGAGCTCCACATGGCCGCGCCCTTTAGTCGCGGTTCGTGTAAGAACCGGGACTAAAGGGGGGAGGCATTAGTAACGACCCTTTAGTCCCGGTTCAAAAACCGGGACTAAAGGCCCTTACCAACCGGGACAAAAGCCCCCTTTTCTACTAGTGGATTGGTACCTGTAGGTTGCTAGTAGTGTTGATTACTCCTTGTAGTTGATGCTAGTTGGTTTATTTTTTGGAAGATCATATGTTCAGATCCTATATGCATATTAATACTCCTCTGATTATGAACATGAATATGCTTTGTGAGTAGTTACATTTGTTCCTGAGGACATGGGAGAAGTCTTACTATTAGTAGTCATGTGAATTTGGTATTCGTTCGATATTTTGATGAGATGTATGTTGTCTCTCCTCTAGTGGTGTTATGTGAACGTCGACTACATGACACTTCACCATTATTTGGGCCTAGAGGAAGGCATTGGGAAGTAATAAGTAGATGATGGGTTGCTAGAGTGACAGAAGCTTAAACCCTAGTTTATGTGTTGCTTCGTAAGGGGCTGATTTGGATCCATATGTTTCATGCTATGGTTAGGTTTACCTTAATACTTCTTTTGTAGTTGCGGATGCTTGCAATAGGGGTTAATCATAAGTGGGATGCTTGTCCAAGTAAGGACAGCACCCAAGCACCGGTCCACCCACATATCAAATTATCAAAGTACCGAACACGAATCATATGACCGTGATGAAAAATAGCTTGACGATAATTCCCATGTGTCCTCGGGAGCGCTTTGCTCTATATAAGAGTTTGTCCAGGCTTGTCCTTTGCTACAAAAAGGATTGGGCCTAGAGGAAGGCATTGGGAAGTAATAAGTAGATGATGGGTTGCTAGAGTGACAGAAGCTTAAACCCTAGTTTATGTGTTGCTTCGTAAGGGGCTGATTTGGATCCATATGTTTCATGCTATGGTTAGGTTTACCTTAATACTTCTTTTGTAGTTGCGGATGCTTGCAATAGGGGTTAATCATAAGTGGGATGCTTGTCCAAGTAAGGACAGCACCCAAGCACCGGTCCACCCACATATCAAATTATCAAAGTACCGAACACGAATCATATGACCGTGATGAAAAATAGCTTGACGATAATTCCCATGTGTCCTCGGGAGCGCTTTGCTCTATATAAGAGTTTGTCCAGGCTTGTCCTTTGCTACAAAAAGGATTGGGCCACCTTGCTGCACTTTATTTACTTTTGTTACTTGTTGCTCGTTACAAATTATCTTATCACAAAACTATCTGTTACCTATAATTTCAGTGCTTGCAGAGAATACCTTGTTGGAAACCGCTTATCATTTCCTTCTGCTCCTCATTGGGTTCGACACTCTTACTTATTGAAAGGACTACGATAGATCCCCTATACTTGTGGGTCATCAAGACTCTTTTCTCGCGCCGTTGCCGGGGAGTGAAGCGCCTTTGGTAGGTGGAATTTGGTAAGGAAAAATGAATATAGTGTGCTAAAATTTACTGTCACTTGTTACTATGGAAAGTAATCCTCTGAGGGGTTTGTTCGGGGTATCTTCACCCCGACCAGTAGAGCAAAGATTTGCTCCTCAACCTACTGAACCTACTGAAAATGAAAATGTCTACTTTTAAATTCCTTCGGGTATGGTAGAAAAATTGTTATTTAATCCTTTTGCAGGAGATGGAACATTACATCCTGATGAGCAGCTAATCTATGTGGATGAGGTTTGTGGATTATTTAAGCTTGCAGGTATGCCCGATGATGTTATTAAGAAGAAGGTCTTCCCTTTATCTTTGAAGGGAGATGCATTGACGTGGTATAGGCTATGTGATGATATGGGATCATGGAACTACAAACGATTGAAATTGGAATTTCATCAGAAGTTTTATCCGATGCATCTTGTTCATCGTGATCGTAATTATATATATAATTTTTGGCCTCGCGAAGGAGAAAGCATCGCTCAAGCTTGGGGGAGGCTTAAATCAATGTTATATTCATGCCCCAATCATGAGCTCTCAAGAGAAATGATTATTCAAAATTTGTATGCTCGGCTTTCTGATAACAATCGCACCATGCTCGATACTTCTTGTGTTGGCTCTTTTATGATGAAGACTATTGAATTCAAATGGGATTTATTGGAAAGAATTAAACGCAACACTGAAGATTGGGACCTCGACAAAGGTAAAGAGTCAGGTATGACACCTAAGTTTGATTGTGTTAAATCTTTTATGAGTACCGATGTTTTCCGTAAATTTAGCACTAAATATGGACTTGACTCTGAGATAGTAGCTTCTTTCTATGAATCTTTTGCTACTCATGTTGATCTCCCTAAGGAGAAGTGGTTTCAATATCATCCTCCCATAGAAGTAAAAGTAGCTGCACCTATTAAAGTTGAAGAAAATACTATCACTTATAATGATCCTATTGTTCCTACTGCTTATGTTGAGAAACCACCTTTCCCAGTTAGAATAAAGGATCATGCTAAAGCTTCAACTGTGGTTCGTAAAAGCAATATTAGAACTTATACGCCTCCTGAGCAAGTTAAAGTTGAACCTAATATTGCTATTGTTAAAGATCTCTTGGCTGATAATATTGATGGGCATGTTATTTATTTCTATGATGAAACTGCTAGAATTGCTAAACCTTGTGCTAAAGATAAACATAGACCTGTGGTAGGCATGCCTGTTATTTCTGTTAAAATAGGAGATCATTGTTATCATGGCTTATGTGATATGGGTGCTAGTGCTAGTGCAATACCTATTGACTTATACAAAGAAATTATGCATGATATTGCACCTGCTGAGTTAGAAGAAATTGATGTTACAATTAAAATTGCTAATAGAGATACTATTTCACCAATGGGAATTGTTAGAGATGTTGAAGTCTTGTGTGGGAAAACTAAATATCCTGCTGATTTTCTTATTCTTGGTTCCCCACAAGATAGCTTTTGTCCCATTATATTTGGTAGACCCTTCTTGAACACTGTTAATGCTAAGATAGATTGCGAAAAGGATGTTGTTACTATTGGTCTAGGTGATATGTCTCATGAGTTTAATTTCTCTAAATTTCGTAGACAACACCGTGAAGAGGAATTGCCTAGTAAAGATGAAATTATTGGACTTGCTTCTATTGTTGTGCCTCCTAGTGATCCTTTAGAACAATATTTGCTAGACCATGAAAATGAGATGTTTATGAATGAAAGAAGGGAAGTAGATGAAGTGTTCTTTAAACAGGGTCCTATTCTGAAAAATAACTTACCTGTTGAAATCCTAGGGGATCCTCCTCCACCCAAGGGTGATCCCGTGTTTGAGCTTAAACCATTACCTGATACTCTTAAATATGCCTGTCTTGATGAAAAGAAGATATATCCTGTTATTATTAGTGCTAACCTTTCAGAGAAGGAGGAAGAAAAATTATTGAAAACTCTGAAGAAGCAACGTGCTGCTATTGGATATACTCTTGATGATCTTAAGGGCATTAGTCCCACTCTATGCCAACACAAAATAAATTTGGAGAAAGATGCCAAACCAGTTATTGATCACCAACGACGACTGAATCCTAAGATGAAAGAAATGGTGATAAAAGAAATACTAAAGCTCCTTGAGGCAGGTATAATCTATCTCGTTGCCGATAGTCAGTGGGTAAGTCCTGTCCATTGTGTTCCTAAGAAGGGAGGTATTGCTGTCGTTCCTAATGATAAAGATGAATTGAATCCGCAAAGAATTATTACAGGTTATAGGATGGTAATTGATTTCCGCAAATTAAATAAAGCTACTAAAAAATATCATTACCCCTTACCTTTTATTGATCAAATGCTAGAAAGATTATCCAAACATACACATTTTTGCTTTCTAGATGGTTATTCTCGTTTCTCTCAAATACCTGTGTCAGTTGATGATCAAGCTAAGACCACTTTTACTTGCCCATTCGGTACTTTTGCTTATAGACATATGCCTTTTGGTTTATGTAATGCACCTGCTACCTTTCAAAGATGCATGATGGCTATATTCTCTGACTTTTGTGAAAAGATTTGTGAGGTTTTCATGGACGATTTCTCCGTTTATGTATCCTCTTTTGATGATTTCTTGAGCAACCTTGATCGAGTTTTGCAGAGATGTGAAGAAACTAATCTTGTCTTGAATTGGGAAAAGTGCCACTTTATGGTTAATGAAGGTATTGTCTTGGGGCATAAAATTTCTTAAAGAGGTATTGAAGTTGATAAAGCTAAAGTTGATGCTATTGAAAAGATGCCTTGTCCCAAGGACATCAAAGGTATAAGAAGTTTCCTTGGTCATGACGGGTTTTATAGGAGGTTCATTAAGGACTTCTCAAAAATCTCTCAGCCTCTGACTAATCTATTACAAAAAGATATACCATTTGTCTTTGATGATGATTGTGTAGAAGCATTTGAAATACTTAAGAAAGCATTGATCTCTGCACCTATTGTTCATCCACCTAATTGGAATTTACCTTTTGAGATTATGTGTGATGCTAGTGATTATGTTGTAGGTGCTGTTCTAGGGCAAAGAGTTGATAAGAAATTAAATGTTATTCAATATGCTAGTAAAACTCTAGACAATGCCCTGAGAAATTATGCTACTACTGAAAAAGAATTCTTAGCAGTTGTATTTGCTTGTGATAAGTTCAGACCTTATATTGTAGATTCTAAAGTAACTGTTCACACTGATCTTGCTGCTATTAAATACCTTATGGAAAAGAAAGATGCTAAACCTAGACTTATTAGATGGGTTATCTTGCTACAAGAATTTGATTTGCATATTATTGATAGAAAGGGAGCTGAGAACCCCGTTGCAGATAACTTGTCTAGGTTAGAAAATGTTCTTGATGACCCACTACCTATTGATGATAGCTTTCCTGATGAGCAATTAAATGTCATAAATGCTTCTTGTAGTGCTCCATGGTATGCTGATTATGCTAATTACATTGTTGCTAAATTTATACCACCTAGTTTCACATACCAGCAAAAGAAAAAGTTTTTCTATGATTTGAGACATTACTTTTGGAATGACCCACATCTTTATAAAGGAGTAGATGGTGTTATTAGACGTTGTGTACCTGAGCATGAACAGGAACAGATCCTACGCAAGTGTCACTATGAGGCTTATGGAGGACACCACGCTGGAGATAGAACTGCACATAAGGTATTACAATCCGGTTTTTATTGGCCTACTCTCTTCAAGGATGCTTGTAAGTTTGTCTTATCTTGTGATGAATGTCAAAGAATTGGTAATATTAGTAGACGTCAAGAAATGCCTATGAATTATTCACTTGTTATTGAAGATTATATGGGACCGTTTCCTGCCTCTAATGGATATACACATATTTTAGTTGTTGTTGATTATGTTACTAAGTGGGTAGAAGCTATTCCAACTAGTAGAGCTGATCATAACACTTCTATCAAAATGCTTAAAGAAGTTATTTTTCCGAGGTTTGGAGTCCCTAGATATTTAATGACTGATGGTGGTTCACATTTTATTCATGGTGCTTTCCATAAAATAACATCATAGAATTGCATCTCCTTATCACCCTCAGTCTAGTGGTCAAGTAGAATTGAGTAATAGAGAACTCAAATTAATTTTGCAAAAGACTGTTAATAGATCTAGAAAGAATTGCTCCAAGAAACTTGATGATGCATTATGGGCCTATAGAACTGCATATAAAAATCATATGGGTATGTCTCCGTATAAAATGGTTTATGTAAAAGCATGTCACTTACCTCTCGAACTAGAACATAAGGCATATTGGGCTATTAAAGAGCTCAACTATGATTTCAAACTTGCCGGTGAGAAGAGGTTGTTTGACATTAGCTCACTTGATGAATGGAGAACCCAAGCCTATGAAAATGCCAAGTTGTTTAAGAAAAAGTTAAAAGATGGCATGACAAAAGAATACAAAAGCGTGAGTTTAATGTGGGTGATTATGTATGGCTATACAACTCTAGTTTAAGATTTTTTGCAGGAAAACTTCTCTCTAAATGGGAAGGTCCTTACGTTATCGAGGAGGTCTATCATTCTGGTGCCATAAAAATCAACAACTTCGAAGGCACAAATTCGAAGGTGGTGAACGGTTAAAGAATCAAACATTATATCTCAGGTAATCCTATAAATGTTGAAACTAATGTTATTGAAACCGTGACCCCGGAGGAGTACATAAGAGACACTTTCCAGAACGTTTCACACTCCGAAAAAGAATAGGTATGTGGTACAGTAAGTAAACCGACTCCAAAACAGTTCTAATGGCAATTTTTCTCCGTTTTGGAATATTTAGAAAAATAGAAAAATAAGAAGCAGTCCGGGAAGGACACGAGGCCTCCATGAGGGTGGAGGGCGCGCCCTACCCCCTTGGGCGCGCCCCCTGCCTCGTGGGCACCTCGTGCGCTCTCCAGACTCCGTTTTCTTGCACGATACTTCTTTCGGTCGGTAAAAAATCATTATATAATCTCCCGAAGGTTTTGACTCCTGTATCACGCAAATATCCTCTGTTCTCGTTTCGAGCTGTTGCTGTTGCAGATTAGAGCAAGATGTCTTCTCAAGAGTTCGTCGGGGAGAGCCAGGTGTCTCATCCGGCATCGAGACCAAGGACAAACAGCGATGCTGACCACTTTGGGCCGGCAACGGAGGAAGAGATGGAGGCTGATTTGAAGAGGATAGATGCCATGGAGGAGGATCAAGAAGTCACTTCTCGCTTCCGAGCCGGATTCACGATGGGAGAACCATAGAGCTCGGCTATTCCAAACTCGGTTATCCCTTCCAATGTTAGATTTCTTTCTTATGAAAATATGAAGAAAAGTGTCACTTGTTCTCCCGCAGCTATGCAACACCCTTGGGTGCAAGGAGCTTTAGCCGTTACAGGGAAGCTTCGTAAGGAGATAATGGATCTCAAGCAGCAACTCAATAAGCTCGAGGAAGAGTATCATATCCTGAGGGGCATCATCGCCAAGAATATCACATCACCATCCCCGAAGAAGGAGACATAATCACATGGGTATGGGCACCCCCCTTGGCAACTGCCAACCTTGGGGGAGGTGCCCCGGTATCGTATCACCATCACACTCCTATCTTTACCATTTTTCTTAGTTCGATCCTTTTAGTAGTATTTTGATCTAGTAGAATAAAGTTTTTGGTATGATCTAGTTTTGAGTTTTGCTTTATGATCCCTTTATGTAATCGAGTCCGTGAGCTATATAATAAAGATTAGTGTTGAGTCAAGGGCTTGATTATCTTGCTATGATCTTGAGTGAATAAAAGAGAAGAGAAAAGAATAAAAAGAAACAAAGAGATCATATTGACCTTATGGAGAGTAATGACTTCACATAGAAAGAGTATGATGATTAAAAGTTGTTGAGAGTTGACAAACATAGCTTTGGTCATCATTGCAATTAATAGTAAGTAATAAAGAAAGAGAGGTTTCACATATAAATATACTATCTTGGACATCTTTTATGATTGGGAGCACTCATTAAAATATGACAGGCCAAAGAGTTGACGTTGGACAAGGAAGGCAACGTAATGGGTTATGTTTTCTTATATCTGAGATAAAGTATACTGTCACAGATCATCCAACATGTTCAGCTTGCCTTTCCCCCTCATGCTAGCCAAATTCTTTGCACCAAGTAGAGATACTACTTATGCTTCCAAATACCCTTAAACCCAGTTTTGCCATAAGAGTCCACCATATCTACCTATGGATTGAGTAAGATCCTTCAAGTAAGTTGTCATCGGTGCAAGCAATAAAAATTGCTCTCTAAATATGTATGATTGATTAGTGTGGAGGAAATAAGCTTTATACGATCTTGTGATGTAGAAGAAATAAAAGCGACGGACTGCATAATAAAGGTCTATATCACAAGTGGCAATATAAAGTGACGTTCTTTCGCATTAAGATTTTGTGCATCCAACCCTGAAAGCGCATGGCAACCTCTGCTTCCCTCTGCGAAGGGCCCATCTTTTATTATTATCTTCTACCTTATGCAAGAGTCATGGTGATCTTCACCTTTCCTTTTTACATTTTATCCTTTGGCAAGCTTAGTGTGTTGGAAAGATCCTGATATATATATATATATATATATATATATATATATATATATATATATATATATATATATATATATATATATATATATATATATATATATATATATATATCTAATTGGATGTAAGTTAGCATGAGCTATTATTGTTGACATTACCCTTGAGGTAAAAGGTTGGGAGACAAAACTATAAGCCCCTATCTTTCTCTGTGTCCGATTAAAACTCTGTAACCACAAGTATTGCATGAGTGTTAGCAATTGTGAAAGACTAAATGATAGTTGAGTATGTGGACTTGCTGAAAGCTCTGACATAGACTCTTTCTGAAGTTATAATGAATTGCAATTGCCTCAATGACTGAGATTATAGTTTGTTAGTTCTCAATAAAGTTTTTGATTCATACTTTGCATTGTGAATAGATTATTACTTGAGCATAAGAAATCATATGATAATATCCATGTATGTTGTTGTTATAAGAATAATCATGATGCCCTCATGTCCGTATTTTACTTTATCGACACCTCTACCTCTAAACATGTGGACATATTTATCGTTATCGGCATTCGCTTGAGGACAAGTGAGGTCTAAGCTTGGGGGAGTTGATGCGTCCATTTTGCATCATGCTTTTATATTGATATTTATTGCATTATGGGCTGTTATTACACATTATGCCACAATACTTATGCCTATTCTCTCTTATTTTACAAGGTTTACATGAAGAGGGAGAATGCCGGCAGCTGGAATTCTGGGCTGGAAAAGGAGCAAATATTAGAGACCTATTCTGCACAACTCCAAAAGTCCTGAAACTCCACGGAAGTTATTTTTGGAAATAATAAAAAATATTGAGAGAAAGAAATACCAGAGGGGGCCCACACCCTGGCCACGAGGGTGGGGGCGCGCCCTACCCCCCTGGGCGCGCCCCCTGCCTCGTGGGCCCCCTGGTGGCCCTCCGGTGTCCATCTTCTGCTATATGAAGTATTTCGTCCGAAGAAAAATCATAAGCAAGCTTTCGGGACGAGACTCCGCCGCCACGAGGCGGAACCTTGGCGGAACCAATCTAGGGCTCCAGCAGAGCTGTTCTGCCGGGGACACTTCCCTCCGGGAGGGGGAAATCATCGCCATCGTCATCACCAACGCTCCTCTCATCGGGAGAGGGCCAATATCCATCAACATCTTCACCAGCACCATCTCCTCTCAAACCCTAGTTCATCTCTTATATCCAATTCTTGTCTCTAAGTCTGAGATTGGTACATGTAGGTTGCTAGTAGTGTTGATTACTCCTTGTAGTTCATGCTAGTTGGTTAATTTGTTGGAAGATCATATGTTCAGATCCTATATGCATATTAATACTCCTCTGATTATGAAAATGAATATGCTTTGTGAGTAGTTACGTTTGTTCCTGAGGACATGGGAGAAGTCTTGCTATTAGTAGTCATGTGAATTTGGTATTCGTTCGATATTTTGATGAGATGTATGTTGTCTCTCCTCTAGTGGTGTTATGTGAACGTCGACTACATGACACTTCACCATTATTTGGGCCTAGAGGAAGGCATTGGGAAGTAATAAGTAGATGATGGGTTGCTAGAGTGACAGAAGCTTAAACCCTAGTTTATGCGCTGCTTCGTAAGGGGCTGATTTGGATCCATATGTTGCATGCTATGGTTAGGTTTACATTAATACTTCTTTTGTAGTCGTGGATGCTTGCAATAGGGGTTAATCATAAGTGGGATGCTTGTCCAAGTAAGGACAGCACCCAAGCACCGGTCCACCCACATATCAAATTATCAAAGTACCGAACGCGAATCATATGACCGTGATGAAAACTAGTTTGACGATAATTCCTATGTGTCCTCGGGAGCACTTTTCTCTATATAAGAGTTTGTCCAGGCTTGTCCTTTCCTACAAAAAGGATTGGGCCACCTTGCTGCACTTTATTTACTTTTGTTACTTGTTGCTCGTTACAAATCATCTTATCACAAAACTATCTGTTACCTATAATTTCAGTGCTTGCAGAGAATACCTTGCCGAAAACCGCTTATCATTTCCTTCTGCTCCTCATTGGGTTCGACACTCTTACTTATCGAAAGGACTATGATAGATCCCCTATACTTGTGGGTCATCAAGTTCTTGAACCCGTAGGGTCCGCACGCTTAAAGTTCGGTGACGATCGGTATTATGAGTTTTTGTGTTTTGATGTACCGAAGGTAGTTCGGAGTCCCGGATATGATCACGGACATGATAAGGAGTCTCGAAATGCTCGAGACGTAAAGATCGATATATTGGACGACTATATTCGGACACCGGAAGTGTTCCGGGTGATTTCGGAGAAAACCGGAGTGCCGGAGGGTTACCGGAACCCCCCCCCCCCCCGGAGAAATAATGGGCCTTATGGGCCTTAGTGGAGAGAGAGAGGGCTGGCCTAGGGCAGTCTGCGCACCCCTCCCACTCTGGTCCGAATTGGACTAGGAGAGGGGGCGGCGCCCCCCTTTCCTTCTCCCTCTCCCCCTACCTTTCCCCTTCCCCCTTCCTTTCCCACTCCTCCTGGCGCGCAATAGAGGGCCGGCCGGACTCCCCCCTTGCTCCTTTATATACGGGGGAAGGGGCACCTCTAGACACACAAGTTGATCATTGGTCCCTTAGCCGTGTGCGGTGCCCCCCCTCCACCATAATGCACCTCGATCATAGCGTAGCGGTGCTTAGGCGAAGCCCTGCGTCGGTAGCAACATCATCACCGTCAACACGCCGTCGTGCTGACGGAACTCTCCCGTGAAGCTCTGCTGGATCGGAGTTCGTGGGACGTCATCGAGCTGAACGTGTGCTGAACTCGGAGCTGCCGTGCGTTCGGTACTTGGATCCAGCCGGATCGTGAAGACGTTCGACTACATCAACCGCGTTCTCATAATGCTTCCGCTTACGGTCTACGAGGGTACATGGACGATACTCTTCCCTCTTGTTGCTATGCATCACCATGATCTTGCGTGTGCGTAGGAATTTTTTTGAAATTACTACGTTCCCCTACAGTGGCATCCGAGCCAGGTTTATGCGTAGATGTTATATGCACGAGTAGAACACAAGTGAGTTGTGGGCGCAAGTCATACTGCTTATCAGGATGTCATACTTTGGTTTGGCGGTATTGTTGGATGAAGCGGCCCGGACCGACATTACGCGTATGCTTACGCAAGACTGGTTCTACCGACGTGCTTTGCACACAGGTGGCTGGCGGGTGTCAGTTTCTCCAACTTTAGTTGAACCGAGTGTGGCTACGCCCGGTCCTTGAGAAGGTTAAAACAGCACTAACTTGACAAACTATCGTTGTGTTTTGATGCGTAGGTAAGAACGGTTCTTGCTCAGCCCATAGCAGCCACGTAAAACTTGCAACAACAAAGTAGAGGACGTCTAACTTGTTTTTGCAGGGCATGTTGTGATGTGATATGGTCAAGACATGATGCTATATTTTGTTGTGTGAGATGATCATGTTTTGTAACCGAGTTATCGGCAACTGGCATGAGCCATATGGTTGTCGCTTCATTGTATGCAATGCAATCGCCCTGTAATTGCTTTACTTTATCACTAAGCGGTAGCGATAGTCGTAGAAGCAATAGTTGGCGAGATGACAACGATGCTACGATGGAGATCAAGGTGTCGCGCCGGTGACAATGGTGATCATGACGGTGCTTCGGAGATGGAGATCAAAAGCACAAGATGATGATGGCCATATCATATCACTTATATTGATTGCATGTGATGTTTATCTTTTATGCATCTTATTTTGCTTAGATCGACAGTAGCATTATAAGATGATCTCTCACTAAATTTCAAGGTACAAGTATTCTCCCTGAGTATGCACCGTTGCAAAAGTTCGTCGTGCCGAGACACCACGTGATGAGCGGGTGTGATAAGCTCTACGTTGACATACAATGGGTGCAAGCCAGTTTTGCACATGCAGAATACTCGGGTTAAACTTGATGAGCCTAGCATATGCAGATATGGCCTCGGAACACTGGAGACCGAAAGGTCGAGCGTGAATCATATAGAAGATATGATCAACATATTGATGTTCACCATTGAAAACTACTCCATCTCACGTGATGATCGGACATGGTTTAGTTGATATGGATCACGGGATCACTTAGATGATTAGAGGGATGTCTATCTAAGTGGGAGTTCTTTAATAATTTGATTAACTGAACCTTAATTTATCATGAACTTAGTACCTGATAGTATTTTGCATGTCTATGTTGTTGTAGATAGATGGCCCGTGCTGTTGTTCCATTGAATTTTAATACGTTCCTTGAGAAAGCAAAGTTGAAAGATGATGGTAGCAATTACACGGACTGGGTCCATAACTTGAGGATTATCCTCATTGATGCACAGAAGAATTACGTCCTAGAAGCACCGCTAAGTGCCAAACCTGCTGCAGGAGCAACACCAGATGTTACAAACGTCTGGCAGAGCAAAGCTGATGACTACTCGATAGTTTAGTGTGCCATGCTTTACGGCTTAGAACAGGGACTTCAACGACGTTTTGAACGTCATGGATCATATGAGATGTTCCAGGAGTTGAAGTTAATATTTCAAGCAAATGCCCGGATTGAGAGATATGAAGTCTCCAATAAGTTCTACAGCTGCAAGATGGAGGAGAATAGTTCTGTCCGTGAACATATACTCAGAATGTCTGGGTACCATAACCACTTGACTCCACTGGGAGTTAATCTTCCTGTTGATAGTGTCATTGACAGAGTTCTTCAATCACTGCCACCAAGCTACAAGAGCTTCATGATGAACTATAACATGCAAGGGATGAATAAAACAATTCCCGAGCTCTTTGCAATGCTAAAGGCTGCGGAGGTAGAAATCAAGAAGGAGCATCAAGTGTTGATGGTTAACAAGACCACCAGTTTCAAGAAAAAGGGTAAAGGGAAGAAGAAGAAAGGGAACTTCAAGAAGAATAGCAAACAAGTTGCTGCTTAAGAGAACAAACCCAAGTCTGGACCTAAGCCTGAGACTGAGTGCTTCTACTGCAAACAGACTGGTCACTGGAAGCGGAACTGCCCCAAGTATTTGGCGGATAAGAAGGATGGCAAGGTGAACAAAGGTATATGTGATATACATGTTATTGATGTGTACCTTAATAATTCTCGTAGTAGTGCCTGGGTATTTGATACTGGTTTTGTTGCTAATATTTGCAACTCGAAACAGGGACTACGGATTAAGCAAAGATTGGCAAAGGATGAGGTGACGATGCGCGTGGGAAATGGTTCCAAAGTCGATGTGATCGCAGTCGGCACGCTACCTCTACATCTACCTTCGGGATTAGTATTAGACCTGAATAATTGTTATTTGGTGCCAGCGTTAAGCACGAACATTATATCTGGATCTTGTTTGATGCGAGACGGTTATTCATTTAAATTAGAGAATAATTGTTGTTCTATTTATATGAGTAATATCTTTTATGGTCATGCACCCTTAAAGAGTGGTCTATTCTTTTTGAATCTCGATAGTGGAGATACACATATTCATAGTATTGAAGCTAAAAGATGCAGAGTTGATAATGATAGTGCAACTTATTTGTGGCACTGTCGTTTAGGTCATATTTGTATCACCCACGATGCGGCTATATCTCCCACGTGTCGAGGCACGACTTGGAGGCATAACTGCATGGTGGTTTTGTCGCAAGAAGGGTCATCTTCACACAATGCCATGTAATGAACAAGAATGGCATAAAGAGTTGGCTGACAATCGCCACTTCACACAATACATTAATTAAACAAACATCATTCAGAGTACACACATAGACCGACTACAGTCAAATCCAAATGAAAAGAAGATAACCCCAAATGCTAGATCCCCGATCGTCCCAACTGGGCTCCACTACTGATCATCAGGAAACGAAACATAGTAACGACCAAGTTCCTCGTCAAACTCCCACTTGAGCTCGGTTGCGTCACCTGCACTGGTATCGTCGGCACCTGCAGCTGTTTTGGTAGAATCTGTGAGTCACGAGGACTCAGCAATCTCACACCCACGAGATCAAGACTATTTAAGCTTATGGGTAGGAAAGGGGTAATGTGGTGGAGCTACAGCAAGCACTAAGCATATATGGTGGCTAACATATGCAAATGAGAGCGAGAAGAGAAGCAACGCACGGTCGAGAAGCTAGAAATGATCAAGAAGTGATCCTGAAGCTACTTACGTTCAAGCATAACTCAAGACCGTGTTCTCTTCCCGGACTCCGCCGAAAAGAGACCATTACGGATATACACCCGGTTGATGCATTTTAATTGAGTCAAGTGTCAAGTTCTCTACAACCGGACATTAACAAATTCCCATCTGCCACATAACCGCGGGCACGGCTCTCAAAAGTTTATAGCCTGCAGCGGTGTCCCAACTTAGCCACAACACTCCTCCACTTACAAGAGAAGGCGTCTGAAGCGTCGGTCTCGGGGCGTCACAACACTCCTCCACTTACAAGAGATCTCATCCCGAGATCTAGGATGGCACCGGAGGGAAGCGGGAGAGCAAGAGGTAAAACCAAGTTGCTTCTTTGACAAACGAATGAAACCACGAACCTTGAGAGGTTGAAAAGTTCAAAGAAAGAACACAACGGAGTTGAACACAATTGAGAGCACTGCGGTAGACAAAAGAAACAAGGAACACCATGTGAACCTTGGAGGTTGCAAAGCTATGAATGATGAGTACAATGGGCAAGAAGGAATTGAAACCACTCTGGCTGAAACGAGATAAACAAGGACCAAGGAAGAACAAATTCGGACATCACTCCGGTTGAAGAGATGCAAGACTTGATAAGATGAAAGAACTTGAATGAGAGCACAACACTCTGGTTAAATGGGTAAGCATGAAAATGATATGATCTTGGCAAAACGAGATGATGGGTGAAGAGAGCAACATCACAGTGCCTCCGGAACGAAAGAATAGTAGCTAGATTGTTGGGATAAAGGGAGAGAGAAGAAAATGACAACTTCCACCACAATTGAATTTCAAGAGCATCCTTGCAAGGAAGGATTGAACGGAGTTCTTGGGAAACTAGCAACGAGAAGAACAAGCTTGTAGTGGGCTTATGGAAACATCTCAAAATTATGAGGTGACAAACGGCCACTAACGAAAACCATTGATTTGATTGAGAGCACCAAAGAGATGAAAAACTTCTTCCACCAAGATGATAAACAGATAACTTGGATCATTGTTAAGCACCACAATAGCAACATTCCTTAGGAAAGGCTTTAGATGAAATCTCTACCAAGATAACTCCAACGAAGAGATTGATGGATTTAAAATAGCTCATTCTTGACAACATGTGAATCATGGAACATGAATGGAAATTATCAAGAAGGACATAACACCACCTCAAAAGATATTGTAGAAAGAATTGCACTTCGGAATGCAAGAAGAAGAATACTTGAGCTCCTCCAACAAGAATCTTGAAGAACACTTCGAGAATGAATTAAATCATTGATGAACCATCATGTAGAGCCTCCATGAAGAACTCCGATAATAAAAGGATGATAAAAAAAGAGAAGTTGAGAACACAAGGTCAAGCCTTGCGATAATTTAGATGGAGCTTCGCGGCGAGATAATGCGGAAAAAACTTGGAACTCGAGAAGAAGATGAACACATATAACTGAGAAATTGATACCATTACGAACTCCGGAAGAAGGAATTAATCGCTTGGATGAAACAAGAACAAGAATTATGTTATGCGTATCCTTCACCAATTTAGATTGATGACAAGCAACGGATTTGGCATACTACTTATTTTCGTAGAAAGGATTAAGAGAGATATAGCGCAAACTTGAGAAAATTCTTCAACGATCCACCGGTAGGATTGGAAAGAACGAATGGATTGATATGATAACCAAGGAAGAGAACTCTTGAACGAACCCCCGTAAGAATTGAAAACGAACAAAGAAAAGATAAAGAAACACCGGGAAGAATTATAAAAAGAACGAAGATACTTTAGAGAATTTAGATACATGAGAACGAAGAGATCATGAACTGATTAGAGGATATTTGAATGATGTACCGGTAAGATTTGGAGAATGAGATCTGAAAGCTGAGAATGAATAATACTAAGATGATGGGCTCCGGAGAATCAAAATGAAAAGACTCATGAATTGCTCCGGATGGGTGAAAAGAATTCTCGCAATCGAAAACAATTATGAGAGGATGGCATCAAGCTAGAACCATGAATCTTCAAGAGAATGGACAAGATTTAAGGGAAACTCTTCTTCGGTCTTCAAAATCCAAGAATGACGACGAGAAACCACCATGAATTGTTGAGATACTCCGGGATGAAAATTAGAAAGGTTGAACCAACAATGAAAAGAATTTGAAAGCGATCTTGGAGAAGGTATATGACTCATGATACTTCATTCTTACGTCAAACTTCGAAAAGAATTTGGGAATAGCTCCGGGAAAATTAGAAGAGTCAGGTAAGATCCTGGGAAAAGACCTGTGGGTTAGGGCCCACTCAAAAGATACAACGTTGAATGATTAAAAGAAAGATTCCGCCGGTTGAATTAAATGGCTCAAAAGAGATAACAACCTCGAGATAGCTTGAATGGATTGGGAATGGAAATGCGAATCTTCTGAGATATCTAAAGCACTCCAGATAACATGAATAGCAAGAGGTGGATGATTAAGAGATGCACCAACATGAGAAAGCATTTGAAACAAGGAAAAGAATACGATCAACACTGAAAGCTTGACTTGAGTCCACCGGAGAAGAAAAGAACGAAGAATAATAGACATGAAGCTTCCTTAGCATCTTCATGAGAATCACCAGGAAAGAACATGGAGGAAAAGAATGAAGAGACTTCACATCAATAAAAAGGATACTTGATTAAGAAATCTGAGTCCTTGAAGAAAAAGGGTGGGAAAACAAAGGCAACTTGGGTCGGATGAAACGAACACCGTTGAGAAAAAGCTTAGAATTGATCTTGCGAATGTTGGAATGATCGGATTTACTTGAAGAGAAGCACGCCGGTTGGAAAAGAATTGACATGGCAATCACGATGATAAAGAAGGATTAGCACTCCCATAGAAATATGAGAACACCGCTTAGGAAAGGTATGGACTCAACACTTGACATCGAAGCAACTCGAATACGACAAACCAAAACAAAACAAAACAAAGGATTGGCTTGCAAAATAAGCTGGAAACAAACATATGATAGATCCCATATCGTATCATGTGTCTGTTGGAAAGATATCCTACGAGATACTTGAATTCCCACTTATAAACTCCCGAAACTTTCTGGTTATGCAATCTGGTGTTGGGGATGCAGGGGACGCAATATATCTCACCCAAACTAACAATCCCTAGATCCAGCTGTATCCATCCGTCAACACATAACCAAGAAAACTCCGGAAATCGTGTACCTCAACCTTCGAAAAGCATCCGTTATACGAGTTATGGCAATACTCCCGAACTCCCGCCCCAGTACTGGGTGGCGTCGAGGTGATCTCACCAACAACTGCATAAAAGAGATTTTCGATGTCGGCGAAACTCAAGTATTCCAGAACTGCAACGATAAAATTGTGACGACAACACCTCAGAGCTCAACTCCCCGGGACACTGCCACAACCCCTAAATGTCAGGAGGCACCAAGAACAATGTTCTCGTCACAAGACTATCGGAACGATTCCAAGATACCCGCGTGATCCTAAAAAAAATTAGTGAAATTTGAGGAGAGGAAAGTCAAAACATCTACGTCAGGAGACCTCACCAGAGCGACGAAGGGACTGAGGAGTAAAAAGAATCCTACTCTTCGAGATATATAATCCTAAGACTCAAAACATTTTTTTCTAGACTCAATAACGTCAGCGATTCGATCAAGTAGGGGGCTCCTAAGTCGGGGATGGCTCTGATACCAACTTGTAACACCCACGATGCGGCTATATCTCCCACGTGTCGAGGCATGACTTGGAGGCATAACCGCATGGTAGTTTTGTCGCAAGAAGGGTCATCTTCACACAATCCCATGTAATGAACAAGAATAGGATAAAGAGTTGGCTGACAATCGCCACTTCACACAATACATTAATTAAACAAACATCATTCAGAGTACACACATAGACCGACTATTGTCAAATCCAAATGAAAAGAAGATGACCCCAAATGCTAGATCCCCGATCGTCCCAACTGGGCTCCACTACTGATCATCAGGAAACGAAACATAGTAACGACTAAGTTCCTCGTCGAACTCCCACTTGAGCTCGGTTGCGTCACCTGCACTGGTATCGTCGGCACCTGCAACTGTTTTGGTAGAATCTGTGAGTCACGAGGACTCAGCAATCTCACACCCGCGAGATGAAGACTATTTAAGCTTATGGGTAGGAAAGGGGTAATGTGGTGGAGCTACAGCAAGCACTAAGCATATATGGTGGCTAACATATGCAAATGAGAGCGAGAAGAGAAGCAACGCACGGTCGAGAAGCTAGAAATGATCAAGAAGTGATCCTGAAGCTACTTACGTTCAAGCATAACTCAAGGCCGTGTTCTCTTCCCGGACTCCGCCGAAAAGAGACCATCACGGATACACACCTGGTTGATGCATTTTAATTGAGTCAAGTGTCAAGTTCTCTACAACCGGACATTAACAAATTCCCATCTGCCACATAACCGCGGGCACGGCTCTCAAAAGTTTATAGCCTGCAGCGGTGTCCCAACTTAGCCCATCACAAGCTCTCACGGTCAATGAAGGATATTCCTTCTCCCAGGAAGACCCGATCAGACTCGGAATCCCGGTTACAAGACATTTCGACAATGGTAAAACATGACCAGCAAGACCACCCGACTGTGCCGACAAATCCCGATAGGAGCTGCACATATCTCGTTCTAAGCGCACACCGGATGAGACATCCTACGAGTAAAACCAACCCTCAAGTTCCCCAAGGTGGCCCCGCAGTCTGCTCGGTTCGGACCAGCACTCAGAGGAGCACTGGCCCGGGTTTAAATAAAGATGACCCTTGAGTCTGCAGAACCCAAGGGAAAAGGGGATAGGTGGTAGCAAATGGTAAAACCAAGGTTGGGCCTTGCTGGAGGAGTTTTATTCAAAGCGAACTGTCAAGGGGGTCCCATAAATCCCCAACCGCATAAGGAACGCAAAATCAAGGAACGTAACACCGGTATAACGGAAACTAGGGCGGCAAGAGTGGAACAAAACACCAGGCATAAGGCCGAGCCTTCCACCCTTTACCAAGTATATAGATGCATTAATTAAATAAGAGATATTGTGATATCCCAAAATATCCATGTTCCAATATGGAACCAACTTCATCTTCACCTGCAACTAACAACGCTATAAGAGGGGCTGAGCAAAAGCGGTAACATAGCCAAACAACGGTTTGCTAGGAAGGTGGGTTACAGGCTTGACATGGCAATATGGGAGGCATGATAAACAGGTGGTAGGTAGCGCAAGCATAGCGATAGAGCGAACAACTAGCAAGCAAAGATAGAAGTGATATCGAGGGTAATGGTCATCTTGCCAGAGATCCCGCAAGGAAGAAGAACGGGTCCATGAAGTAGACGAACCAACGTAGTCGAACGGATCCTCACAATCGCAACGTAACCGGAACTATCAAGAAGAAGCAACACCGGAAAGAAGCAAACAACATGGTAAACAACCAAGCATAATCATGGCATAATGCACAATCAAGTATCATGCATGTCCGGTTTAATGAGGCATGGCATGGCAAAGTGCACAAACAATACTACAAATTAAGTGAAGCTCAATATGCAACGACTTGCATATTGGCGAAACACCACATGACTCATTTAGTTCTCTCTCGGTTATGTACCCAACAATATTAAATGTTGTTAAACATGGCAAGAGGTGAAGCATAAGTAAACTAACTATTTAGGCAAATTTAAATGAGGCCAGAACAACAAACAACAATTCCGGAAAATCCTCATGTCCATATTTTAGATTTGGTACTGTTCTGCCTAAAACCATATTTTATTGTTGTTAAACAGGAAACTAAAGTGCAACATGTTAATCTATGCATTTTCCTACCCCACTTACATATAAAGTTTATTTAAAATGGAGCTACGGTTATTTAGTTATGAAATAAATCATTTTAACATGGCATTTAAGCAAATTAATGCAAACAGCAATTTAAACATTTTAAACATGGAAAAAAGTTGCATAATATGAAACTAGATGAAATTCTAAGCATTTTTCATATATGAAGTATTTTAATCCGATGCACGGTTAATGAGTTATTATATGCATGAAGACTAGGGACTTTGCTGTAAAAAGCAATGCACTGGAAAATGCTAAAATACACAGTGGGAAAAAAACATGCTTGGGCCGGAAGCAGCACGGTGCAGCGGCCCAGCAGCGAAGGAGGCCCAAGTGGCTGTGGTGTGGGCAAAAGAAAAGAGCAAAAACAGGGGCGCGCCTGGGACTCGAACCCAGGACCTCCTGGTGTGTGCGTTGCGTGCAGACCAGTTGGGGTGGCTGTGTGCGTTTGATTGGAAAGGTGCATAGCTCTAGTTGAAGAGGGCTAAGGCCCGGTCTTGGAACCATGGACGCACAGTAACTGCCGGCGACGACGACGAGCAAAGCAGCGGCTACAGGTGCAACGGAACACCGGCGGGGGTGCGGACATGGAGGAGGGAGCTGCTAGTTGACGAGCGCATGATGTGTGTGATATGCAGGAAGGGTGTGAATGCGTGAAGCTCGTGGACGAGCAGAAACTTGTGGGCATGGCGGCGGCAGGACGAAACAGGGTAACGGGGCTCGCGAGCGAGGTGAGCGAAGCGGCGGTGGGACGCGCATGTGCTGTGCGCGAATGTGCAGGAGGCGCGTGGTTGTGAGGAGCTCGAGCACTCATCCATGGCGGTCACAGAGCTTCAGCTCGTTCGAGGGGGCATTCCAAC
Source organism: Aegilops tauschii subsp. strangulata (assembly GCF_002575655.3). Lineage (NCBI taxonomy): Eukaryota > Viridiplantae > Streptophyta > Magnoliopsida > Poales > Poaceae > Aegilops > Aegilops tauschii. Next base: position 404,232,394 of record NC_053035.3, read on the forward strand.
GCTCGGATAGACGAAGTAAATGAGGTAGGAGGAGCGGGGAAGGGCGGCTGCTCACCAGGCTCTCATGGAACACGAAGAGAGGGCCGGAGATGTGATGCAGAGGCGAGGTGGGACGCTGATCGGGGCAGCGTCCTCGAGTCCGTGAAAAAGTTGAAGCAGGGGAGGGGGCGTCGAGGAGGAAGCTCCCGGGTTCCTTGTGGAAGCGTGCGTAGTCGAGGAAGACGATGGTGATGCTTGTGTCGCTGCCGAGGAATAAGACGGTAGCAGCGGGCTGGATCACGCCGGGGAAAAGCTCGGGCTCCTCTTGGCCATGGCGACGGCTATGGTGTGGAGAGGTCTCACCTGGCGGTGGGAAGGGAAGGAGAGGGGCGGAACGGAGGGAGGAGGAGGACTAGGGCACCGGGGCATGTTATATAGGGGCCTAGGGGGGGCTCTCCGGCCGTCAAATCACTCGGGAGGTCGACGTGGCGTGCGTGGATGTCCTGCCGTACAGGAGGTAGAAGAAGAACAGAAGAGATCGGTTCTGGTGGGCTAGTCGGGCTGAAAGAGGTAAGTGAGGTGGGCTGTGGTGCTGTGGGCTGCAGTCTAGGAGAGGGCCGGGTAAGGAGAATGTAAGTCTCCCTTTACTTATTTTTCTGTTTAATAAATAAACACTCCCCAAAGGAAAATGTCCAGGAGGTTTGGGGAAGAATATGAATGAAGTGGAGATATACTTGGACTGCTGGAACTATGCTCCATCTGATAAAATTGGTTTGGGCATTTTTAGAGTAAGAAAATTATCGCAAGTTTGAATTAAATTCAAACTTGAGGCAATTTTGATTCCAACCAAATCAAGTCCAAAAGAGCTGCAATTTGGCAGAGAGGGTGTAGGCATGGTTTAAGATTAACAGAAAATAAGTGAACATTTACTAGAACAGGAAAATATCACTTGCAATAAATGGATGAGAATTGAAAGGAAGAAGCTTGATGGGATGTTGCACTTGATGATGGTTTAGAAGAAAAGGGCAAGATGAAACAGCAAAGAAGATGAGGAGAAGGAGTACACAAAGATAACAAGCACACAACAAATATGCACACTACAATGATGATCATGATGCAAATGCAACAAAAAATAAATAACACCACTGACACGCAAAACATGGAAGGCGTCTGAAGCGTCGGTCTCGGGGTGTCACAATATTGGTATAAAGCGCATGAAGAAACTCCATTCTGATGGACTTTTGGAATCACTTGATTATGAATCACTTGGTACTTGCGAACCGTGCCTCACGGGCAAGATGACTAAAACGCCGTTCTCCGGAACTATGGAGCGAGCAACAGATTTGTTGGAAATCATACATACTGATGTATGTGGTCCGATGAATATTGAGGCTCACGGCGGGTATCGTTTTTTTCTCACCTTCACAGATGATTTGAGCAGATATGGGTATATCTACTTGATGAAACATAAGCTGAAACATTTGAAAAGTTCAAAGAATTTCAGAGTGAAGTGGAAAATCATCGTAACAAGAAAATAAAGTTTCTACGATCTGATCGTGGAGGAGAATATTTGAGTTACGAGTTTGGTCTTCATTTGAAACAATGCGGAATAGTTTCGCAACTCACGCCACCCGGAACACCACAGCGTAATGGTGTGTCCGAACGTCGTAATCGTATTTTACTAGATATGGTGCGATCTATGATGTCTCTTACTGATTTACCACTATCATTTTGGGGTTATGCTTTAGAGACGGCTGCATTCACGTTAAATAGGGCACCATCTAAATCCGTTGAGAGGACTCCTTATGAACTGTGGTTTGGCAAGAAACCAAAGTTTTCGTTTCTTAAAGTTTGGGGCTGCAATGCTTATGTGAAAAAGCTTCAACCTGATAAGCTCGAACCCAAATCGGAGAAATGTGTCTTCATAGGATACCCAAAAGAGACACTTGGTTACACCTTCTATCACAGATCCGAAGGCAAGACTTTTGTTGCTAAGAATGGATCCTTTCTAGAGAAGGAGTTTCTCTCGAAAGAAGTGAGTGGGAGGAAAGTAGAACTTGATGAGGTAACTATACCTGCTCCCTTATTGGAAAGTAGTTCATCACAGAAACCGGTTTCTATGACACCTACACCAATTAGTGAGGAAGCTAATGATGATGATCATGAAACTTCAGATCAAGTTACTACCGAACCTCATAGGTCAACCAGAGTAAGATCCGCACCAGAGTGGTACGGTAATCCTATTCTGGAAGTCATGTTACTAGACCATGACGAACCTACGAACTATGAGGAAGCAATGATGAGCCCAGATTCCGCAAAATGGCTTGAGGCCATGAAATCTGAGATGGGATCCATGTATGAGAACAAAGTGTGGACTTTGGTTGACTCGCCCGATGATCGGCAAGCCATCGAGAATAAATGGATCTTCAAGAAGAAGACAAACGCTGATGGTAATGTTACTGTCTACAAAGCTCGACTTGTTGCGAAAGGTTTTCGACAAGTTCAAGGAGTTGACTACGATGAGACCTTCTCACCCGTAGCGATGCTTAAGTCCGTCTGAATCATGTTAGCTATTGCCGCATTTTATGATTATGAAATTTGGCAAATGGATGTAAAGACTGCATTCCTGAATGGATTTCTGGAAGAAGAGTTGTATATGATGCAACCTGAAGGTTTTACCGATCCAAAGGGTGCTAACAAAGTGTGCAAGCTCCAGCGATCCATTTATGGACTGGTGCAAGCCTCTCGGAGTTGGAATAAACGTTTTGATAGTGTGATCAAATCATATGGTTTTATACATACTTTTGGAGAAGCCTGTATTTACAAGAAAGTGAGTGGGAGCTCTGTAGCATTTCTAATATTATATGTGGATGACATATTGTTAATTGGAAATGATATAGAATTTTGGGATAGCATAAAAGGATACTTGAATAAGAGTTTTTCAATGAAAGACCTCGGTGAAGCTACTTACATATTGGGCATCAAGATCCATAGAGCTAGATCAAGACGCTTAATTGGACTTTCACAGAGCACATACCTTGACAAAGTTTTGAAGAAGTTCAAAATGGATCAGGCAAAGAAAGGATTCTTGCCTGTGTTACAAGGTGTGAAGTTGAGTAAGACTCAATGCCCGACCACTACAGAAGATAGAGAGAAAATGAAAGATGTTCCCTATGCTTCAGCCATAGGCTCTATCATGTATGCAATGCTGTATACCAGACCTGATGTGTGCCTTGCTATTAGTTTAGCAGGGAGGTACCAAAGTAATCTAGGAGTGGATCACTGGACAGCGGTCAAGAACATCCTGAAATACCTGAAAAGGACTAAGGATATGTTTCTCATTTATGGAGGTGACAAACAGCTCATCGTAAATGGTTACGTTGATGCAAGCTTTGACACTGATCTGGACGATTCTAAATCACAAACCGGATACGTGTTTATATTGAACGGTGGAGCTGTCAGTTGGAGCAGTTCTAAACAAAGCGTCGTGGCGGGATCTACGTGTGAAGCGGAGTACATTGCTGCTTTGGAAGCAGCAAATGAAGGAGTCTGGATGAAGGAGTTCATATCTAATCTAGGTGTCATACCTAGTAAATCGGGTCCAATGAAAATCTTTTGTGACAATACTGGTGCAATTGCCTTGGCAAAGGAATCCAGATTTCACAAGAGAACCAAGCACATCAAGAGACGCTTCAATTCCATCCGCGATCAAGTCCAGGTGGGATACATATAGATTTGCAAGATACATACGGATCTGAATGTTGCAGACCCGTTGACTAAGCCTCTCTCACGAGCAAAACATGATCAGCACCAAGACTCCACGGGTGTTAGAATCATTACTATATAATCTAGATTATTGACTCTAGTGCAAGTGGGAGACTGAAGGAAATATGCCCTAGAGGCAATAATAAAGTTATTATTTATTTCCTCATATCATGATAAATGTTTATTATTCATGCTAGAATTGTATTAACCGGAAACATGATACATGTGTGAATACATAGACAAACAGATTGTCACTAGTATGCCTCTACTTGAATAGCTCGTTGATCAAAGATGGTTATGTTTCCTAACCATAGACATGAGTTGTCATTTGATAAACGGGATCACATCATTAGGAGAATGATGTGATTGACTTGACCCATTTCGTCAGCTTAGCACTTGATCATTTTAGTTTACTGCTATTGCTTTCTTCATGACTTATACATGTTCCTATGACTATGAGATTATGTAACTCCCGATTACCGGAGGAACACTTTGTGTGCTACCAAACGTCACAACGTAACTGGGTGATTAAGGTGTTCTACAGGTGTCTTCGATGGTACTTGTTGAGTTGACATAGATCAAGATTAGGATTTGTCACTCCGATTGTCGAAGAGGTATCTTTGGGCCCACTTGGTAATGCACATCACCATAAGCCTTGCAAGCATTGTAACTAATGAGTTAGTTGCGGTATGATGCATTACAGAACAAGTAAAGAGACTTGCCGGTAATGAGATTGAACTAGGTATTGAGATACCGACGATCGAATCTCGGGCAAGTAACATACCGATGACAAAGGGAACAACGTATACTGTTATGCGGTTTGACCGATAAAGATCTTCGTAGAATATGTGGGAGCCAATATGAATATCCAGGTTCCGCTATTGGTTATTTACCGGAGACATGTCTCGGTCATGTCTACATAGTTCTCGAACCCGTAGGGTCCGCACGCTTAAAGTTCGGTGACGATCGGTATTATGAGTTTTTGTGTTTTGATGTACCGAAGGTAGTTCGGAGTCCCGGATATGATCACGTACATGATGAGGAGTCTCTAAATGCTCGAGACATAAAGATCGATATATTGGACGACTATATTCGGACACCGGAAGTGTTCTGGGCGGTTTCGGAGAAAATCGGAGTGCCGGAGGGTTACCGGAACCCCCCCCCCCCCCGGAGAAATAATGGGCCTTATGGGCCTTAGTGGAGAGAGAGAGGGCTGGCCTAGGGCAGGCTGCGCACCTCTCCCCCTCTGGTCCGAATTGGACTAGGAGAGGGGGGGCGGCGCCCCCCTTTCCTTCTCCCTCTCCCCCTTCCTTTCCCCCTCCTAGTAGGAGTAGGAAAGAGGGGAGTCCTACTCCTACTAGGAGGAGGACTCCTCCTCCTGGCGCGCAATAGAGGGCTGGCCGGCCTCCCCCCCCCCCCATGCTCCTTTATATACGGGGGCAGGGGGCACCTCTAGACACACAAGTTGATCATTGATCCCTTAGTCGTGTGCGGTGCCCCCCCCCCTCCACCATAATCCACCTCGATCATATCGTAGCGGTGCTTAGGCGAAGCCCTGCGTCGGTAGCAACATCATCACCGTCAACACGCCGTCGTGCTGACGGAACTCTCCCGTGAAGCTCTGCTGGATCGGAGTTCGTGGGACGTCATCGAGCTGAACGTGTGCTGAACTCGGAGGTGCCGTGCGTTCGGTACTTGGATCGGTCGGATCGTGAAGACGTTCGACTACATCAACCGCGTTCTCATAATGCTTCCGCTTACGGTCTACGAGGGTACGTGGATGATACTCTTCCCTCTCATTGCTATGCATCACCATGATCTTGCGTGTGCATAGGAAATTTTTTGAAATTACTAAGTTCCCCAACAGTTTGGAAGTTAGCGCATCGACTTCAACATCACCATGGCCCCCAAGAAAAAGGGGATCACAGCAATCTGGTAGTCCGGAGCCGGCCCGTCCGCGCCAGCGCGAGCAGGCGACCGGATGGCCACAGATGGTGTCGGGGACGTGGCCCGCGAGAATCCACGACACTCTGGCAACCGGAGCCAAGCGAGCGGCGTCGTTCGAGTCTGAGACGACGAGCCGCACGCCGCTGGGTCCGGGGGCGGGGCCGTGCTGCCCACGAGCGGCGCGGCAAACTCTACGGTGCCCGAGCTGGCACCCGTGCCGCAGCCTTCCCAGGCCGTGCACGATGAGCGACACTGCGACGCCGGAACTCTCGGGCACCGCTGCGGGAAGAGCCCTGTGCACCACTCTCAGAACGCACCAGGCCGGCGTATGCGCCCGGATGCCGGCGAAAGCGGCGTGCGACCATGAGACCGTGACAGAGCTCCTTCTAACTTGGTTAGAAGTCAGAGCGCATCGCGGTCCACGTGGCTTTCGCCACCGCCCACGCCAGCAGAAGTGCTGGCGCACGTGCAACTGCTCCTCGACTTCCCCCTGCTGCGGAGAAGCTCAACGAGTGGAGGGCCACCATCCGAAGCCTCATCAGCTTCGCCAATAAAGACGAGCCGCTCCCAGCGGGACCCTGATGCCGGCGTACTGTCGAGCCAGAGCATGCCAGCGGTGGGAGGACCAGAGATGTTGCGACCACGGTGCACTCCCTCCCCCACGGCCGCGATAACAGCCACCAGCTCGTCGGGCCGATGCCTGTGACAACGTTTCCACAGCGTCGTCCGACCCGCGAACTAGCTGTGACCAACGTCGAGTTCTTCAAGAGCAAGCTCAGGAAGACACTCGAACTACCATCGAGCGACAGCGAGAGGCGCGCCATCAGTCGGATCGGCGTGCGGGGCCTGCTATGGACCACCCAGCACCGGGGGGGCTCTGGCGACCTGCCTTACGAGGTAGGTTGTCCGGCCTTTACCCGAGAGTTGCGGCAGTTCCAGTGGCCCTCCCACCGCACGTTAAAGCCTGATGTTGGGGAAAAGTACAATGGCAAGACTCACCCGTCGGAGTTCCTCGGCATCTACACCATCGCGATGCAAGCCGTCGGGGCTCGCGATGACAAGGTGCTGGCCAACTACTTTCCATTGGCGCTTAAGCCCAACGTCATGTCGTGGTTGATGCACCTGCCGGTAGATTCCATCTCTTCCTGGTCGGATATGTGCCACGAGTTTGTTGGCACCTTTACCGGAGGTCACCAAGCTCCTGGCCAGGCAAGTGACTTGCATGTCATCCCCCAGAAGGATGGCGAGTCCATGCGTAAGTACATACAAAGATTCAGCCGTGTGCAGTACACCATCCCCGACATTCATCCCGCCGCTATCATCAGTGCGTTCCATCAGAACGTACACAACCGCAAGATGCGTGAAGAGCTGGCAATGAACAAGGTCAAGGATGTAGCCGAACTTTATATTCTAGCTGATAGATGTGCTCGGGCTGAGGAAGGAAGGAAGTACCCCGGCAAGGACACCGGCGCAGAGACCGACTCCATGGACAAAGACGCCGCCGCCCCGGCGAAGAAGGGTCGGCGCTGCAACAGGAAGCGTAAGGGCAAGACTATGCTTGCCGTTGAGGGATCCGGCAACCCCGGCGCCGCCAACAAGGCCAAGGCTGACGACCCTAGCAAGGACGTTGCCGGGTGTGCCGCCTGCCGGGCCTTCGCGGCCGCCGACAAGCCAGGAGGCTCCGACAAGCAGTACTGCAAGATCCACCGCACCAAGGGGCATGACCTCCAGAACTGCCGACAGGTTGAGCTGCTTGCAGGAAAGCAGAAAGCTGAATATGAAAGGCGGGACAAGAAGAAGGGTCGGGATGGCGCCGAGGGGTCCGACAAGAAGCGTGGCGGCCAAGGAGGTCGCCGCAGCAAAGATAATCAACAAGAGAGGCCCGCTCGGGGCCGCAACAAGAAGGAAGAAGATGATGATCATGACGAGGACGACGAGTCCGGCGAGCACGAATTCCAGAAAGCTACAGAGGCTATGTGCGTCGACGGTGGCGCCTTGCTGCACACCTCTCACTACCAACTGAAGTAGTGGGCGCGTGAGGTCACTGCGGCGGAGCCATCGTTCGATGCCCAGAAGCCACTGAAGTGGTCCCGCACGCCCATCATTTTTGACACCGAGGATCACCCTGATCGCACAACTGCGGCCGGGTGTTTGCCGTTGTTGGTTTCACCAACAATACGCAACCTCAAGGTGACAAAAGTGTTGGTTGACTGTGGGGCGGTCTGAATTTGATCCCGCCCGCTGTGATCAAGAAGCTGCAGATTCCTGGTGGAGATGTCGAGGAGACGGGAATGTTTCAAGGGGTCAACCCGGGAAGGAGTCGGCCGAAAGGTAAGATCACGCTACCCGTTACGTTTGGGGGCGAGCTGAACTATAGGACGGAGAAGATCGTTTTTTATGTCGCCGAGATCCCCTTGCCGTACAACGGGATCCTTGGCCGCCCAGCACTGGCCAAGTTCATGGCGGCATCACACTACGCCTACAACACGATGAAGATGCCGGGGCCGCTGACCATCATCACCGTCCCCTCTGACAAGAAAGACGCGCTCATTTGCGCCGACCAACTCTACCGAGAGGCAGTTGCAGCAACTGCTGCCAAGGCACTTGCTCCTGCTGCTGAAGCCCCGGGAAGGAAGAAGGCCGGCAACACCCCTTCTGGCGAAACCTCTTCTGGCAAGACCTCTTGCACCCACTCCGGCTAGCGCGCCTCTTTGAAGTGTTGCACTCCCGTTGAGGACGTGCCAGAGAGCTCCATCAGGAAGGGAAAGAAGTCCAAGGCTGCACCACCAGAAACCAAGAAGGTGTCCGTCAATGATGACGGCACGGGCGGGGCTTTCACTATAAGCTCCACCCTCGATAGCAAATAGGTAAGCGCGCTCGTTGCCTTCCTGTGGGCGAATGTTGATGTGTTTGCGTGGCAAGCATCCGACATCCCCGGCGTTCCCAGGGAGGTGATTGAGCACCATCTTGCTCTCTGTCCTCAGGCGCGGCCCGTCAAGCAGAAGGTTAGGAAGCAAGCTTTGGAGCGACAAGAGTTCATCATCGAGGAGATCAGGAAGTTGGAGGCAGCAGGCCTGGTTAGAGGAGTGCTCCACCCTACGTGGTTGGCCAATCCAGTGGTGGTGCGTAAGGAAAATGGGAAATGGAGGCTGTGTATTGACTACACAGATGTCAATAAAGCCTTTCCAAAGGATCCTTTCCCTCTGCCATGCATCGACCAGATTGTGGACTCCACTGCCGGGTGTGACCTGCTGTCATTCCTTGACGCTTATTCAGGATACCACCAGATCTTCATGATGAAGGAAGACGAAGAAAAAACCGCGTTCATCACCCCATGTGGTACATACTGTTTTGTACGAATGCCTTTCGGGTTGAAGAGCGTTGGGTCAAAGTTTGCCCAAGCGGTCCAGATTAGTTTTGAGCCCCAGCTACATAGAAATATGGAAGCTTATATGGACGACATAGTGGTCAAAACCAAGGACAGGGCCACGCTCGTGCAAGATTTAGAAGAAACGTTTGCAAATCTGCGCAAGATCAACCTCAAACTCAACCCAGAGAAGTGTGTGTTCGGTGTTCGGTGTCCCATCTGGCAAACTCCTTCGGTTCTTTGTGCCTCAACGTGGGATCGAAGCAAATCCCGACAAGATCAAAGCAATTGAGCAGATTGAGGCACCAAAACGGGTCAAAGACGTCCGTAGGCTCGTCGGCTGCGTTGCTGCCCTGAGTAGGTTCGTCTCCAAATCTGCTGAGTGCGCCCTCCCTTTTTTCAAAGTTTTGCAAAAGGTAGGTCCAGTAAAGTGGACTTCGGAGGCAGAGGCTGCGCTGCAAGATTTGAAGAGGTACCTCTCCTCCACGCCAACACTAGTCGCGCCTAAACCGCAAGAACCGTTGCTGATGTACTTAGCAGCAACGAATCAAGTGGTTAGCGTCGCGCTGGTGGCGCGGAGGGAACTTGGGGAAGAAGCAGCAGTAGAAGCAGAGCCGTCGGATGATGGGCCGGAGCCCTCCCCGGCAAGGCCCGGTTCCGGCAAGATAGAGTCTGAGCAGATGGGCGAAGTGGGACAGAAGGAGAAGGTGGTGCAGCACCCCGTTTATTTTGTTTGTTCCCTCTTACAGGTGGCTAGGTCCAGATATTCTAGTATGCAGAAGCTACTTTTCGGCCTCCTTATGGCCTCGAGAAAGCTGCGTCACTATTTCCAGGCGCATAAGATCACCGTTGTCACCCGCCTCCCCTTGCAACAGATTTTGCACAACCCAGATGCGACGGGGAGGATTGTGGAGTGGGCATTGGACCTGTCGAGCTTTGGCCTCAAGTTTGAAAGTACTTCAACGATCAAGAGCCGAGCCTTGGCAGAATTCATAGCGGAATGGACCGCAACGCCCGACGAAGAGGTTCAAGAAACCACCCTTCCCGGCATGGAGACCTGCCGCGATTGGGTTATGTACTTTGATGGTGCTTTCTCACTACAAGGTGCTGGTGCCGGCGTGCTACTCATCGCGCTCACCGGAGAGCACCTCAAGTACGTAGTCCAAATGCAATTTCCCCGAGAAAAATCAATGAACAACACGGCGGAGTACGAGGGATTGCTTGCCAGTCTCAGGATCGCGGCAGACCTCGGAATCAAGAAGCTCATCATCAGAGGCGATTCACAGCTCGTTGTTAAGCAAGTTAACAAGGATTACCAGAGCCCGTTGATGGAGGCCCACGTGGATGAAGTGAGGAAGTTGGAAGAGCGTTTTGACAGATTGCAAGCGGAGCATGTTCCCCGAGCGGAGAACGGCATTGCTGACAACCTGTCGAAGCGCGCTGCCCTGAAGTTGCATGTGGAACCAGGTACCTTTGTGCTTCAATTAACTCAACCGTCCATCGAGCCATCAGCAGGACAGAACAAGCGAAGGAAGGCATGCCCTAGCAAGTACTTTCCCGCTGAGCTCCCAGGAGCTGCCGGCAAGGACGTTGCCGGGTGCCCCAAGCTTGCCGGAGAGCAGAAACCCCCGGCGGAGCCCCGAGCTTTGACCATAGAGGCAGCTGCCCTTGCGGCCGAAGATGTTCCTTTAGTCCTAGCCGTCGAGCCTCAGGCTCCGGCATGGGCACAGCACACCGTCCGTTTCCTCCAAACAGGGGAGCTTCCTGAGGAACAAGCAGAAGTAGAGAAAGTAGCACGTCGGTCCAGCATGTACCAGTTTGTGGATGATGCCCTATACAGAAGGAGACCGTACGACGTGAAGTTGAAGTGCATTCCTCGGGAAGATGTACTGAGGCTGTTGGCAGAGATACATGGAGGCATGTGTGGCTCCCACGTAGGGTCGAGAGCCCTTGCCGACAAAGCATTCTGGCAAGCCTTCTTCTGGCCCACCGCCCTCTAGGATGCAACTACCCTAGTAACCAAGTGTGAAGCGTGCCAGTTCCATTCAAAGAAGCTTCATCAACCAGCCCAAGCTCTTCAGACAATCCCTCTTTCCTGGCCATTTTCGGTCTGGGGGCTCGACATACTGGGCCCTTTTCCCCGCGCTGTCGGGGGCTTTGAGTACTTGTACGTCACGATCGACAAGTTCACAAAGTGGCCAGAAGTGGAACCAGTGAGAAAGGTGACAGCATAGTCAGCCGTCAAGTTCATGAAGGGGCTAGTCTGCCGTTTTGGTGTGCCCAACAGTGTCATCACCGACAACGGCACGCAGTTCATGAGCCACACCTTCATGCAGTACATTCAAGACCTCGGCACCAAGGTCTGCTTTTCTTCTGTTGCTCATCCCAGAAGTAACGGCCAGGCCGAGAGGGCGAATGCAGAAGTGCTGCGAGGCCTCAAGACTAGGACTTTTGACAAGATGCACGAGTGCGGAAGGCGCTGGGTTGACGAGTTGCCAACAGTTCTTTGGTCGATCAGAACGACACCAAATCGAGCTACTGGCCAGACACCCTTTGCCCTGGTTTACAGGGCAGAAGCAGTTCTCCCCACGGAAATCATATACGGGTCACCTTGAGTGCTCGCTTATGATGAGCTTGAGCAAGAGCAGCTGCGCCAAGAGGATGTGACGCTCCTTGAGGAAGATCGTCTTCGAGCTGCTGTGCAAGCTGCTCGCTACCAGCAGGCCTTGCGTCGCTATCATAGCCGCAAGGTTCACACCCAAAGCCTTGAGGAAGGCGACCTTGTTCTTCGGCGGATTCAATCCGCCAAGAATTCAAACAAGTTGACGCCAAAGTGGGAAGGCCCTTATCGGGTAATACGGGTCACCAGGCCCGGCGTAGTCCGCCTGGAGACCGAAGATGGCATTTTGGTGAGCAATCCCTGGAATATCGAACATCTTCGCAAGTTTTACCCCTAAGGCGCGGTTGCCGGGAGCCCCGGCAACCCCCATTTTGTACTAGCCTTGCCAGCAAGGCATGTAACTCTATGTACAAAGCCGGGCCCAGACACTGTGCACAGTCAGGGAAAGGAATCCCTTAGTGTGTATAGTTTCCTCTCGATTCCCATGTTTTTGTATATACATATATGCATGCTTGTCCAGGGTACTGTACTGCTTTTTTATTCCAATAAATGTTAGTGGACCACCGTGGTTCCATGCTCTTGCCCTCTCTTCTTTCCAGCCACGGCAAGGGCACGCGATCCCGCCAAGGACCCAGCTCCGGCAAGAAGTCGAGAAGACCGCCCGGCACGGCGATCCCCGGCAAACCAAATAGATAAAGTTTACCTCTTGCCCATTCGTGTTCGTAACCTATGACTTGTGCATTATAAAACCTCACCACTCTTCTTTAAATACTCGGGTGCTCCCATTTTCGGCCCGAACGCTGCTTCAGTCGGAGTGGTCGTATTAGCCCTTGCTAAAAGGAGGTGGACGGGGGGCTGGACCCTTTGTATGTAACCCGGTAGATATGATTCTCCGGCAGGCGCAAAGGGCGCCGGCAGGGCAGCTTGCCGGGGGGACTCGTTTACTTACATTAAGGAGGCGTTTCGCCTCTGCACGAGCATAACGCGTGCACGGGTTCCCGGCAAGGCTAGAATTTTTCATTGACATGCTGATGCAAGAACAGAGGTTACAGGACACAAGCATGGACTCGAGAGATTACATTATCTAGAAATTAAGATTTGGCAAGTTCCTACAATTTAAAAGAAAGATAGGTGCCCCGTGATCTCCGTTCTTGCCCCTTTCCTCCCAGTGCGGCAGGTGAAGGCAAAAAGGAAGCGGCAGGGAACGCGCCGATGGAGAGCTTGACGAGGAAGACCCTCGGCAGGGTGCGTGGCCGAGGGAGGAGGGCAGCGCGGTTAGTTTGAGTCGGAGTCAGCGTCCTCTCGCTTGACGCCCTCGTCGTCGTTGTCGTTGTCCTCCTCGTCACTCCCGCTCGAGGAGGAGGTTTCGTTGTCAGTGGAGCTCTCCACGCAACACCTTAGGCGAGTTCCCAAGTGCCCAAAAACATTGACGGAGAGCAAGCCGTTCTCCATCAATTTGAAGTGGAGGACGAGCCCCTCCGACAGGCTATGGGCACGGGCAAAGGTTTTCCACCCGCGGCGGAGATACATGACATGAGCGGCGGGGAAGTCGACATCGACCCGCATGCTGCCATTCCCGCAGCCCCTCATATGCAGCCTCAAGGCTTGTGGCGGGTCGAGCTCCATCTCTCGAGCGAACGGAGTGGGGAGACGGAGGCGACCGCGCACTCGCTTGTGCAGCCTGATGAAGAATTCATGGGGCTGGTCTCTCCATTGGGGGAGGAGCCGCTGGCGGAGGCGCGGCCGGTGCGCCACCCCGTCCTCCATGGTGGGCTCGGCCTGGCCCCCTCCCTCTTCCTCTCGCGGTCGGCTCCGCCGCCACGAGCTCTTGGGGAGGGGGGCACGCTGTCGAGCAAAGACCCTCGTCGCTGCCATCGGAGCGCCGGCGCGCCCTCTCGCCATTGCGAAGGGAAGGAAGGAGTCAAGATGGAAGGGGATGAATATTGAAGGATTGAAGGATGCTATCCCCCTCCCCTTCTTATAAAGGGGCGGGGTCGGGGCTCGACCGCCCCGCTTAACCAATCCAGCCACCAGGGGCGCAGGGAATCGGGACCGACCCGCTGCTCCAATCAGCGACAACCCGGTTTCCCGCCTTGCCATTAAGGCCCGTGCCCTCCGTGTCCGCCGCCTACCCTCCTTGTGGCATGGAGGACACGTGGCGAGTAGGCCAGAATCGAGAAGACAAGTGAAGCGACTGTTTTCCACCCCGTGGTTGTGGGGCGCGGGCGCCTTGAAGACCACGACCCGAGTCCACTTAGTAAATGAGCCGCGCCCTGCGTTTTCGTCTTTTTATGGGGAAGGCGCGAGCCGCCTCTTTACTATCTGCCACGATGTGATGCAAGCAGGCCGCAACCGCCCCACGCACGACCCCCACGTCACGCATTCAACACGAGTCATGGGGAAGCGCAACTGGCGAGGGAGTTACTGCGGTAAAACTCTGCCATGCATACCCGCGCACCGTTCTGGGCCTGGCCCAATAACGCTCTGCGCTTATATGTGGCCCAGGCCCGAGGGCTCCTGTCGGTGTATAAAAGTAGGGGTCCTTTTTGTACCCCTTTACTTGTGCACGGGCAGTCGCAGCCACACGCCTGCGGCCACGCTTGGCGGAGCTGAGGAAGCGAAGACACAAGACTACCAGAGCGGCGCCAAGCTGAAGGCGCGAGAAGCAGAGGGACGGGGTGGGCTTTCCTCGGCAAGAGCCTTGCCGGGGGAGCTTACGTAGCCCCAGCAAGAGTCTTGTCGGGGCAACTTTCCCAACACCAGCAGAGATGCCACCCTTGAGCCTAAGAGTTCCGACACCGTCGGCAACATTGGAACCAAGGCTCGGGAGGCGCCTGTGGCATGTGGATCTTTGTAAAGACCAAGAACATACAAGACTAGATGAGGACCAGAAGACTGAAATCCCCCGGCAAGATCCTTGCCGGGGACGCTCATGAGACCCCCGGCAAGGCCCTTGCCGGGGACATCTACGAGGCCGCAGCCAGGCCCCCACCTGCCAAGGCTCCACCATCGTTCCAACACAGTAGTCAACCCGCCAGCGAGGCAGGCACCTGCGTGGCGACGTGCAGCTTCTGGGCCAACTCAACGAGCACCTGCGTGGTGGCATGCAGATCTTCGTGAAGACTCCGCCACCGCACCAACTCAACAGTCAGCCAGCCAGCGCGGCGCTGCACGCCTAGTCAGCTTGGACGCGCGTCAGTGCGAGGCGAGGTGGCGACGAGCGAGACGAGCTTCCTTGTCATCCCCGATAAAGTGAGGGAGGACATCGGCAGTGCATTAAATGCGTTTGTCCTACGGTACCAGGCGATAGACTTGTATACAGTACAAGCTTTCCACCTCCTGTGTGCCACTATGGCGACCCCTTTGGCTATAAAAGGAGGCTCGAGGCATACTAGAGAAGGATTCAGACTTTTTGGACCCTGCATGCTTTGTAGCTAGTCCAAGAACACCAGATAAACACAAACCAGCAGGAGTAGGGTATTACGCATCACTTGCAGCCCGAACCTGGAAAAACTCCCCCATGTTGATCTTCTAAACCCGCTCTTTCCACAGCCCCGTGCCCGCCAACCATAGAAGGGATTCCCTGTGATTCCATAGGTGTCCTTTCCACCGAAAGATGGAGGGAGTAGTAGTGAAATTACACCGAATAACTAAATTAAATTGCAGTGACAAAAACACCAACAGTCCAAGCAGGGTGAGTGATGTGACGAAATATTATTCTGTAAACTTCCCTCTCCTGTTGCATATAAAAATATTAAAAGTTTCCAAGTGGTCGTAATCACTGCTTACATGATGTTGGAAGACACGAAAGAAAAACTGCTCTTAGACTTGACTTGTAGTTCACTATGCAAAAGAAATATATGTGTCGACAGGGGTCTCGGTTCAGTTTCTTAGTTCAGTTTCAGTTTCTATTTTTCATTCAGTTCAGTTTTGAAATTTAGTTCATCTTAATTCTTATTCTTAGTTCAGTCCATTTCCATGTCTTAGTTCCGTTCAATTTCTAATTCTAGTTCAGTCCAATTTCTAAATTTAGCTCAATCCAAATCTTATTCTAGATCCATTTTAGATCAATTCTTACTTTAGTCTATATATCTTCTTGTGCGTCCATACAATCTGTAGGAGTACTACCTGGTTGAAGATTGTATCAGATGTTTCTCTTACTATTTTGTTGTTGATTCTTGGACACGGTATACTTTCTTGTATGTTTCATGAAATAGAGCACGTCAAATCTAACTCAATACTCAATAGTGTCAATTTTGTGATGCATATTCTTTCCGTTGAGGAACTGCAGGAGTTTCGGCCAAGGAATAGGAAAATAGGTTTACTTCGAGTGGGTTTTACAATTAGAACCGTTCGGATTTCACTTGAACTTATAGCATCATTGTTTATATTGTATGTTTTTAGCATTCTTGCAACCCTATTAACAACATCTTTTTGTGCAGTGTTTGTTGGTTTCTCTTTCATTTACGGACATCTTGTGCTTGCTGGGTGCAGAATCAAGAAGCCCAATCATCATCAGGGATGAAAAAAGGAGAGAAGCACTGGAAGAGGTACTAGTAGAAGAGGAAGAAGTAATGTGAAAAATGAGATAAATGTGAGAATAGCAAGTAGTAAAGCATGAGAGGGATTCAGATTTTGTCTTCACATTCTTGTTGTACACGTACCTTTGGTCTATAGATGCACCGTAATGGATCTAGGAAGTATGAATGGTTAATACCTCAATGGTGCACTATGCATCTATGGCAGGTTTTTATGCATTTTTAAATGGTTGTGGAGCAATTTAATGGTGCGATATGTACTGAAGTATACATTGTTTAAATGTTTTGTACATCGGCTCATCAAGGTTGTACCATACTGAAATCTGGAGCAGCAAAAAGTATTTATATCCGTTCAAACTCGAGGATACGACAAGTTCAGAGAAAACAAAAGTTCGCAGTTGAGAAGTAGGGGATGATCATTCATATGTCTGAAAATAATTGAGCTTATATACAAAAAGTATTTACATCTGTTCAAACTTAAGGGTACCACAAGTTCACAGAAAAAAAAAGTTGTAAGCAAATCATTAACAAAAAAAGTAGAGTAAAGTTCGAACTGTGAAAAATACATCATTAGAAACAAACGCAACGCTCAGTTCAAAACCTCTGTTTTCGGGACTCGAAAAAAGCTCAAACAAAAAGAAACCCCATGGAATTTCAAATGGTAATAGTTCAAGTCGTAAAATGAGAGAAGTCCAAAACATCGTTGCAAACAATATTTTCTTTTTGAAAAAAATGTCATTCAGTTCAACTATATAAATCATGCAGGTTCGGGGACGATGATACCGTAGATCGTTGAAAAGTTACGAGGAAAATCGTACGAAAAAAACAGAATAAAGTTCAGTCTATGAAAACCCGCTCAGTACAAACCCAAAAAATGGAGATCGGTTCGAGTCCTCCATTTTCAGAAGAATTCAAAATTAATCTATGAAAAATAGCTCAGTACGATCGCACACATATACATCAGCAGGAGTACTCTGTTTTTTCGAAGAGAAAAACAACACAATGGATCTTACCGTATTCAAAATTACTTTTAAACGGTTGCGAATTTGAGAAAACGTTCAACATGACTGACTTTCGTATTTTTGATAGCTTTCCAACGGTATATTATTTATCCCATTTCGACAAATTTAAAAAAACGTGTTTAAAATCAAATTTGACCGTATTCAAATTCGAGTTTAAACCGTAAGAAATTAGAAAAACATTTCTATACCAAAAAGTTACACATTTCCAATAGCTTTCCAACGACGTATCATTTGCGTCAATCCGACAAACTGTTTGAAAAAAAAAACGCGAAAATACTTTGGAGTATTGCATCGCTGCCTGGTGCCGCAAGGCATCCCACCGGCCGCTCCTGCGAGGGCCAAATAGTGAAGTGGAAAATGGTGGTTGTGTGATCTCGCTGGCAGAAGAAAGGAGCGAGCGGTTCGCCTAGATACTAGGGATAAGGCAGCAGCGTGGTGGGCCACGAGGATGCGTGGCACGCGGGCGAGACGGCTTATTTCCTGTAGAAATCATCCGGTAGGTTTTAAACATTTTCCTTTTCGAATTCAAATCTTCCGTAAGACAGGGCATAAAACGAAAGCCAGCGTACTGTCTATTTCGAGTCTGGGATTCTCAAACACCTGAAGCTAAAATATATTCAGAGAAAAACAGCTGAACAGTCGCAAGTTGAATATATTTACAAAAGCTACACCACCAGGACCAAAGAAGTGGCCCCGCAAAAAAGACCAAAAAGTGGGGCCGGCTGCATAGAGGGACCGACGGCTGGGCCTACAACATAACCTTTCCACTAACCTACGCCGAGGACATCAACACAGGCCGTTGCAGCTCATCCACGTTCATGGGAGTTGTGAGATCATGGCTTGGTGGATCACCAGCGGGCCGGTTCTGAGATTCTCGGGGCCCGGGGCGAAACTAAAACTCGGGACCCTTTAACATAACATCAATAGTTACTAATACCGATAATTTTTTAATGCTTTCAAAATGAATATTTATATCAGATAACTTCTACGTATTACCTTCAAATTTTCTTCTAATTATCGATGCAAAGTATATTTTGAGGGGGTTAATGCCAATTTCAAACATTAATTTATTTTCAAATTACCAATATTACTCTTGAAACTTCTGTAAATAGCTTATCTCCGTGATTTTATAACACTTAGTGGCAAAGCTAGAAACAGAGCAGGACTAACTTAATGCATGCAAAAAGTTCTCCAATTGGAACAAAAAATGTTATAGTAGAAATTATATATCTGACACTAACATACTTATTATATAGTCTACTGGAGAACCAAAAATAGACAAGGTTGAAGGTATGAAGGCAAATTCATAAATAAATAGCATAACCAGATCTAGCTAAGTTCTCTCAATGTTTTTAGGTGATTTGAATATGCAAGTATTATAACCGTAAGAGCACGGCAAAATGATGCTCCCTTCATTCTTGAGTGCACGGCCGAGACCGTGTCGCTTCGTACTGCCGAGACCGTGTGTAGAGAGCTGGGAGTTGTTGGGGGGGGGGGGGGGGGGGGGGGGGGGTAACAGAATTACGCCAAACAGAGTAGCCCATACACACACACACACACAAATGAAGCAAAAAATAAGAACATAAAACAGAAAAAAAAGACAGTTTATGGCTCCCGTGTTGCTGGGCCGGCGCGTCATGGGCTGGCCTACGAGGTGTGACGCCCCTGTTTTTTTTATTTGTCTTTTCTATTCTTATTTCTGTTTTAGTTTTTTCTTATTTAAATTAATTTGGGAATTCCAAATTATAAAAAAATTCCAGTTATAAAAAATGTTAGAGAAATTATAAAATGTGAGTCAATTCAAAAAATCTTTGGGAAATCATAAAATTTTCGCTGTTTCAAAAAATGTTGGTGATTTTATGAAACTGTTTGCAAATTATAAAAAATCACAATCTGGAAAAACATGTGGCGGAGTAAAATCATGTTCATTATTTTGAAAAAAAATGATTGTGTATTCAAAACATATTTTAGAATCTGGAAAAAATGTCCATGAAATTTTAGAAAATATTCAAAAATCAAATGTTTTTTGCAAAATTCAAAATTTATCCCCCAATTAAAAAAGTCATCAATTCAAAAAATGTTAGCTGACTCAGAAAATATTCATGAATTCAAAAACTATTGATGCATTTCAATAATTGTTTGTCTAAACAAAACAAATGTTCGTGATTTTTTAAAGATGTCCTAATTTAAAAAAGATGTTTGTCGATTCAAAAAACTGTTCGCCGATTCAGAAGTATTTTATGTCTAGGATTTGATTAGTTTTTGGGAAGTCTTTATATGTGTAGGCATTGGGAGTAGTATGTGGTCGATGAGATTTGTTTTTAAAGATTTAAAATATTCCCTTGCGCAAGACAATGGCAAGTGTGTCGTCCAGTGTCAAGTCATTGCCTAGGGATTTACCACGTCGAATGCATTGCAATCACGTGGACATTGTGTCCATCATCAACGAGAGTGAGAAGAAAGATATGTGGCAACATGATGAGCCACCATGTTAAAATAGAGGACACTCATATGTCTGAATATTGAGTCATACTTATTTGGTTAGCATGTATTTTTTATGTCTCCCGTTGTAACACACGGGCACGTTTGCTAGTAATGCTAAAGGGACAATAGATAGTTTTTTAGCATATATATTATACATAGGTTAATAATCTTCAACCCTGATCTCTACATCACAAGATATATGTGACGACCACAGATAGACATGAAACTAATTCCGTCACAAGATAAAAGGGGCAACACAAAAGCATCTTCAGTTTTTCAGCCCCCAAGTCGTTGCTGAATGCATTGAACACTTTATCCGCCGTTCCTGCCAAAGTTCTGCTGACAGTCCATCGTCCAGTAGCATACCTGTATTGGTGATAAAAATGTGATTACAAGCTGCCCCAAAGTTATGAATATGAAATAAAAACAGAATTTCCAGAGAGGAAACTCAAGAACATACAATGATTTAAGATTACGTGCTAAAAGTCTTACAACACAAGTCATCCGGGTCACAAAGAAAGCAACGGCAGGAAATACCAAAAGCAACACAAATGCATATCAACTCAAACCTGGCCAAAGGGCATCCGACTGACTCTAGAACACACAGCCGCTAAACGCATGTTACCTAATAAAAAAATCTTGTTTTCACAACATATGGTCTGAAATTGTGTGGGCTTCTATATTAAAATGCCCCTGTACTCCTTCACGGTATATTCTTTGTAACTACGAAGTACAAGTCGCCAAAGACTATTGAGGAGCTATGTGTTTCCTCATTAGGAAACTCTATCAGATTTATGGAACAATATCGAAGTTAAGTTTCAAGCACTATGAAATACTGTGTTTTTTTTGACAGAGAGAGAGAATGCTGCAATTTATTAATTAGTATACATCAGTACATAGAGTTTGCCTGATACACTCTGGAGTAGAATAGTACACAGCTTTTGAACTGACAAACTCACAGGACCTAGCTAGTATAT
Source organism: Aegilops tauschii subsp. strangulata (assembly GCF_002575655.3). Lineage (NCBI taxonomy): Eukaryota > Viridiplantae > Streptophyta > Magnoliopsida > Poales > Poaceae > Aegilops > Aegilops tauschii. The sequence continues at coordinate 404,253,093 of NC_053035.3, forward strand.
GAGCAACAGCATTCAACGACCGCTTGACATGGCAGAAGGAAACTGAAGAAAAACAAGCAACCAAACGCTTAATATCTGACACCACTACACCCACTTCAGACCTGTCCATGGATGAAGAGTTCATTCTTTGTACTAAGGAGAGGCAGTCTGAAGCGAAAATGACAGAGGTCAGCCTCTCATCACGGGCGAGAATCACGGCATGACGGAGCGCCCAGCTTTCAACAAGTTCTGGCTGTACCATCCCTTTAAGTGGCTCAGTGCAAGCGACCAAGCATTCGCCTTTGTGGTTCCGAATCAGGATGCCAATTCCCAGTTTGTGCAGGTTTGAGAAGATAGCTGCATCGACGTTAATTAGGACTGATCCGGGTGGCGGCGGAGACCATCTAACCGATGAACTTGATGGTGTCTCACGACTGTGTCCCGCAACAATCTTAAAAAGATGCAGCAGAACCAAATCAATATAAGCATGGATCTTTGAGGCAACACGGTGTGGATGGATATTATACTTTCACCATTTCTTACCGCATTCCTTGCTTCCCAAATATGCCATATGGTGATTTCCAAGAAATGGTGAAAGTATAATATCCATCCATGGCAATCACCGTATGGCATATTTGGGAAGCAAGCAAGGTATTATGTCATGAACAATTTTTTGAAACATGATTTTTTTAGTGTAGCATACATTTTTAGTGGTGCTAAACTTTTCTAAAAATCATACGAACATTTTTTACATTTTATAAACATTTTAAAAGATATCATGTACATTCTTTTGACACGCGTGAAAATTATTTTAAGATAAAGTATGCTTTTCATGCATCAACTCTTCGTGGAGTCTAGATTTCGTCCCTCAACTACTATAACGAACAACTTGCACCCCCAACTATTGAACCGGACAAGTTTCAAGCCTTCTCTCGGTTTTGACCGATTGGTGTTGACTCGCGCTGGTTTTGAACGCTTCATGCTGACATGGCAAAAAAGGCCCCCAAATTGACCTCTCGATCCCTCTCCCCCTCCCCTCTCTCTCGTACTCCCCCCTCTTTCCCCCCTCCCCCCCCCCCCATGACATTTGGGGCAAGAAACACATGGAAGAGCAAGTTGGCAGCGTTGGTGGTCTCGGTGACGCGAGGGAGGCGCTAGGAGATGTGGGATCAACGCGCACTACTAGGAAATACCTTATAGGTAGAGGGTTAACAGTAGCGCGGGGATAATGGGCCGCGTTACTACTATTTAGCAGTAGCGCGGGCCTCGAACCGGCGCTGCGGGTGCAATTTAGCAGTAGCGCGGGACGCCGGTTCCAGCGCTACTACTATGTTGGCCCCGTTGTGTCCGCACGGGCTGGCCAAAGTAGCAGCGCGTGTCGTGGACTAGCGCTACTGCTAAACCCACTGCGTTGGTCTAAATGGAAATGAACTTCTAAATGGTCCCCATACATTTTTTTTAAGTTCTAGCATTTCTTCGAGTTGTAGGTCTAAATGGAAATGAATTTCTAAATGGTCCTGCTATATGCATGTTTTTATAGGTTTTCATAGATGCAGTAGTAGTAGATAAGTAGCTTTGAAAATGTGAAGTTATTATTTTTTGAAATAAAAATGTGAAGCTAGTATTCTTTTGACATGAAAATGTGAAGCTAGTATTTTTTTAAATGAAAAATTGAAGCTAGTATTTTTGACATTAGAAAGGAGCAACAATAGTTGACTATAGTAGGTCCTTTCAATGATTTTGAAACATGGGAGAATAGGCATTACAATTTCTCGCTCTCTTGTGATACGATATAGAAGTTGAAAAAATGGTGGGAAGGAAATTAAAACAAAATAACAATTTTGAGTTGGAATCACATTTTCGCATTTGCTAGTTCTACATGGAGAGGAATGTTGAGTGCTCATGTGGTGCAGGGTAGATCACGCTGAGCCGCTCGACGACGCCGAGAAGATGACTGACGACACCCGCATCCTCGACAGACATCTAGTGAGTAAAGGTTGTCTATTTGGACATGTGATACATGGAATAGTGTTGTGTAGTACTAGTGTTGTCACACATTGATATTTTGGAAATATGATATGATGGATATGTCTACTACAAGTGTATGTGTTATCTTCGCTTTTATTGTTTGCAGGGAACACCTCCGAATGGCCTATGTTTTACCGGAATGTTGATTCATTTTTGTTCCGGCAAATTTCAGGCGCTCGATATATATGTCCTTAGCAAAGGCCATGCCGGATTTTTCGTGAATTTTAGCATCACTTGTGCTAGAATGTAGGAAATATTGAGTGCCTTGGATTTGTCGGAAGGAGAATTAAACGACATTTTGGGTTGACTTTAAGTCTGTCGAGGCTCCTTACATGACAGTCAAAATATCAGTGAGGGACAGTGTCCACCATATATGAAAGAAGAAGAATGACGACTATTGTCGTGGGGGTCGCTCTTCCTCTTCCTTCTCGTGATAGACCTTTTGGTAATGCACGGAAGGAAGAGAAGAGCGACCATCACCGATGGTCAAAAAATCAGTGAGGGAGTGTCCACCATATATGAGAGAGGACAAATAATCCCGACTGTTGTAGTGGGGTAGCTTCTTCTTCATTCCAAGGTGCTAGACATTTTGGTGTAATGCACGTTGGAATGAAAGGATGATCTACCACCACCGAGGGTCGCAAATGTCAGAGAGGAAGAATCCCGACTGTTATCGGGGGTCGCTTCTCCTTCGTTCCCGTGTGCTAGACATTTTCGTGTAATGCACTTGGGGACGAAAGGAGGAGCGACCATCATCGATGGTCGAATATATCAGAGAGGGAGTGCCCACCATATACACCACGTGAGATAAGAGTTTTCAACAAAAGTCTCGACAGACCGACAGTCAACCCGTGATGAATATTAATGATCTGTGTGTTGAGTTCATGTTGTTTGCCATTGATTTGTAATCTTTGACTTGTGAACACAGGAAATGTCTGATGACAATATGATCCCTGAGTACGACTACTATGAAGACGCATGGGGTATGTGCGATAGGATGCCTCATCTGCAAAATGGTAGGTGCTTCACCATCGTGCTGAAGGAGACTTTCGACGTTTTTACGGTACGTAACAACGACAAGTATTTTTCCGTAATTAAGCAAGACTTGTGATTTTTGGCTTCAACGTGTAATTTCCATTTTTTACAATTCGAATAGTTCATCTCATGTCATGCAAGACCGTATGTCTTGGAAAAGCTGGGTTTTGAAGATAGGGAGAGAACAGAGACGAAGAGAGCTCACCTTAGGACAAAGCATGGTTTCACTTTTCTGGTTAAGCTACTTGTAGAGGACTTTGCAAGGCCTTGAATTTAAGGAGGATATGAAAATAACCTTCGATATTCGACTCGAAGATGAAATTGACAATAATATCGACATTTGAGTGGATGTGGCGCTTCCAGTTCCACCTCTTTGTGAGCTTGTCAAATAAATGTGTTAAGTAATTTATATTTATTTAAAAACCATTGACGGCAAATTTTCATTGACATCTTATTTCCATTCTTCAAGAAATGTGCGAAAGATAGTATACAAAACCTACTACACTGATGGCTTTGAACTAACTTACGAGGAGAAAGATCATCTTGTCTTATTTATTATTGATGTTGAGACTTTCAATAATAATTATGAAATTCCTCCACATTATGGTCAATACGTGCCACTAGTCCACGTGTTGAACTACGGAAACATCCATGGAAATGGCATGGTAAGATTTTTTTATTATTACGACACTAGTGCATCCTTCTAATTAAAGATAAACTATGCTTACTACGTTATTATTATGCTCTTCAGCAGAAAATCCTGAAGGATTATGTGCCTGATATGATGCATACAAAAGGTCACATTGATATTATGAGTTTATGGCCAAGTCTGCCTACGGTTCTTCGTTGTGCATACACGATTTCTAAAAGGGATGAAGACCTCACAATCAAAGAATGGAAAAAAGTTATGAATAATCACAAGGAGCTACTTGGAGGCAACATGGTGTGAAGCCCACGAATTGGAGACAGGATAATGTCCATTCTCCATAATGGAGAGTCAGGAGCTATCCTGTTTTATGCTATTTTACCTTAGAGAGGGTAGCAGGTCCTAGCTAGCTAGTACTCACGATCATCTGAGGAGGAGTTGTTATTATGATTATGCTGATGAGTGATGTGTTATAATGATGAGTATGACTTGTTCTTATGATAATGATGATGAGTTATTATTATGATGATGATGCTGAGTTGTTATATCATTATGAGCATGATGAGTTATTATATCAGTGGGTGAAAGAGACGTGGTTAGATCCAAGTGGAGGCAACATGGTGCAAATCCAAAGTACTCCCAATCATGATCATAAAATCATAGGATGAGACTACTTGATCTAACCACGTCTCTTTCACCCACTGATATAATAACTCATCATGATCATAAAATCATATGATGAGACTACTGTATAAAACCTATAAAAATACAATGCCAATGCGCAAAAGAAAATAAAAATACAGGAATTTTTAGCAGTAGTGCTGGTTGAACACACGCTACTGCTAGGTAGGTGTGGCACCCGAGGTGGGCACAACCCACCTGGGCGCGCCTGGGCCTCCAGGCGCACCCTGGTGGGTTGAGCTCCCCTCAGAGCACCCCCAGGTGCTTCCGCGGCCCACTGGATGTCTTCTGGTCCAAAAAAAATCCACAAAAAGTTTCACTGCGTTTGGGCTCCGTTTGGTATTGATTTCCTGCGATGTAAAAACATGCAGAAAACAGCAACTGGCACTTGGCACTATGTCAATAGGTTAGTACCAAAAGATGATATAAGATGACTATAAAATGATTATAAAACATCCAAGAATGATAATATAACAGCATGGAACAATCAAAAATTATAGACACATTGGAGACGTATCAGGCATGTATTGTTGTCATCAAGGGTAAAAAGATGGGGTTTTTATCATATTGCTTGAGTTTATCCCTCTAAATCATGTCATCTTGCTTAAGGCGTTACTCTGTTCTTATGAACTTAATATTCTAGCTGCATGCTGTTGGGAACGTAGTAATTTCAAAAAAAATCCTACGCACACGCAAGATCATGGTGATGCATAGCAACGAGTGGGGAGAGTGTCGTCCACGTACCCTCGTAGACCGTAAGCAGAAGCGTTATGACAAAGCGGTTGATGTAGTTGTACGTCTTCATGATCGACCGATCCTAGTACCGAACGTACGGCACCTCCGCGATCTGCACATGTTCAGCTGGGTTACGTCCCGCGAACTCACGATCCAGTAGAGCTTCAAGGGAGAGTTCTGTCAGCACGACGGCGTGATGACGGTGATGATGAAGTTACCGACGCAGGGCTTCGCCTAAGCACCGCTACGATATGACTGAGGTGGATTATGGTGGAGGGGGCACCGCACACGGCTTGCAACAATCAACTTGTGTGTCCTAGGGTGCCCCCCGCCCCCGTATAAAAAGGAGCAAGGGGGGGGGTCCGGCCGGCCTTGGTGCGCCCCAAGGAGAGGAGGAATCCTCCTCCTAGTAGGAGTAGGATTCATCCTTTCCTAGTCCTACAGGAAATTTTAGCAGTAGTGCTGGTTGAACACACGCTACTGCTAGGTAGGTGTGGCACCCGAGGTGGGCACAACCCACCTGGGCGCGCCCTGGTGGGTTGTGCTCCCCTCAGAGCACCCCCCAGGTGCTTCTCCGGCCCACTGGATGTCTTCTGGTCCAAAAAAATCCATAAAAGTTTCGCTGCGTTTGAACTCCGTTTGGTATTGATTTCCTGCGATGTAAAAAACATGCAGAAAACAGCAACTGGCACTTGGCACTATGTCAATAGGTTTGTACGAAAAAATGATATAAAATGATTATAAAACATCCAAGAATGATAATATAACAACATGGAATAATCAAAAATTATAGATACGTTGGAAACGTATCAGGCACTGTATTGTTGCCCTCAAGGGTAAAAAGATGGGGTTTTCATGCACATCCCGCAAATAACTCATTAGTTGCATTGCTTGCAAGGCTTATAGTAATGTGCATTACCGAGAGGGCCGAGAGATACCTCTCCGACAATCGGAGTGACAAATCCTAATCTCGATCTATGCCAACTCAACAAGTACCAGCTAAAATTCAGGAACACCTCCGAATGGCCTATGTTTTTCCAGAATGTTGATTCATTTTTGTTTCGGCAAATTTCAGGCGCTCGATATGTCCTTAGCAAAGGTCATGCCGGATTTTTCCGTGAATTTTAGCATCACTTGTGCTAGAATGTAGGAAATATTGAGTGCCTTGGATTTGTCGGAAAGAGAACTAAACGACATTTTGGGTTGACTTTAAGTCTGTCGGGGCTCCTTACATGACAGTCAAAATATCAGTGAGGGAGAGTGTCCACCATATATGAAAGAAGAAGAATGACGACTATTGTCATGGGGGTCGCTCTTCCTCTTCCTTCTCATGATAGACGACCTTTTGGTAATGCACGGGAAGGAAGAGAAGAGCGACCATCACCGATGGTCAAAAAATCAGTGAGGAGGTGTCCACCATATATGAGAGAGGACAAATAATCCCGACTGTTGTAGTGGGGTAGCTTCTTCTTCATTCCAAGGTGCTAGACATTTTGGTGTAATGCAAGTTGGAATGAAAGGATGATCTACCACCACCGACGGTCGCAAATGTCAGAGAGGAAGAATCCCGACTGTTATCATGGGGGTCGCTTCTCCTTCGTTCCCGTGTGCTAGACATTTTCGTCTAATGCACTTGGGGACGAACGGAGGAGCGGCCATCATCGATGCTCGAATATATCAGAGAGGGAGTGCCCACCATATACACCACGTGAGATAAGAGTTTTCAACAAAAGTCTCGACAGACCGACAGTCAACCCGTGATGAATATTAATGATCTGTGTGTTGAGTTCATGTTGTTTGCCGTTGATTTGTAATCTTTGACTTGTGAACACAGGAAATGTCTGATGACGATATGATCCCTGAGTACGACTACTACAAAGACGCATGGGGTATGTGCGATAGGATGCCTCATCTGCAAAATGGTAGGTGCTTCACCATCATGCTGAAGGAGACTCTCGACGTTTTTACGGTACGTAACAACGACAAGTATTTTTCCGTAATTAAGCAAGACTTGTGATTTTTGGCTTCGACGTGTAATTTCCATTTTTTACAATTCGAATAGTTCATCCCATGTCATGCAAGACCGTATGTCTTGGAAAAGCTGGGTTTCGAAGATAGGGAGAGAACATAGACGAAGAGAGCTCACCTTAGGACAAAGCATGGTTTCACTTTTCTAGTTAAGCTACTTGTAGAGGACTTTGCAAGGCCTTGAATTTAAGGAGGATATGAAAATAACCTTCAATATTCGACTCGAAGATGAAATTGACGATAATATCAACATTTGGGTGGATGTGGACACACTTCCAATTCCACCTCTTTGTGAGCTTGTCAAATAAATGTGTTAAGTAATTTATATTGTTTATTTAAAAAATCATTGACGGCACATTTTCATTGACAACTTATTTCCATTCTTCAAGAAATGTGCAGAAGATAGTATACAAAACCTACTACACTGATGGCTTTGAACTAACTTATGACGAGAAAGATCATCTTGTCTTATTTATTATTGATGTTGAGACTTTCAATAATAATTATGAAATTCCTCCACATTATGGTCAATACGTGCCACTAGTCCACGTGTTGAACTACGGAAACATCCATGGAAATGGCATGGTAAGATTTTTTTTTTACTATTATGACACTAGTGCATCCTTCTAATTAAAGATAAACTATGCTTACTACGTTATTATTATGCTCTTCAACAGAAAATCCCGAAGGATTATGTGCCTCATATGATGCATACGAAAGGTCACATTGATATTATGAGTTTACGGCCAAGTCTGCCTACGGTTCTCCATTGTGCATACATGATTTCTAAAAGAGATGAAGACCTTGTTGGGGAACGTAGTAATTTCAAAAAAATTCCTACGCACACGCAAGATCATGGTGATGCATAGCAACGAGAGGGGAGAGTGTTGTCCACGTACCCTTGTAGACCAACAGCGGAAGCGTTTTCACAACGCGGTTGATGTAGTCGTACATCTTCATGATCCGACCGATCAAGTACCGAACGCACGGCACCTCAGAGTTCTACACACGTTCAGCTCGATGACGTCCCTCGAACTCCGATGCAGCCGAGTGTTGAGGAAGAGTTTCATCAGCACGATGGCGTGGTGACGATGATGATGTTCCACCGACGCAGGGCTTCGCCTAAACTCTGCAACGGTATTATCGAGGTGTAATATGGTGGAGGGGGGCACCGCACACGGCTAAGAGATCTCAAGGATCAATTGTTGTGTCCATGGGGTGCCCCCTGCCCCCGTATATAAAGGAGCAAGGGAGGAGGAGGCCGGCCCTAGGAGGGGGCGCACCAAGTGTGGAGTCCTACTAGGACTCCCTAGTCCTAGTAGGATTCCACCTCCCATATGGAATAGGAAAAGAGGAAGGGAAAAAGAGAAGGAAGGAAGGGGGCGCCCCCCTTCCCTAGTCCAATTCGGACCAGACCAAGGGGAGGGGTGCGGCCACCCTTGATGCCCTTTTCCTTCTTTCCCGTATGGCCCAATAAGGCCCAATACGTATTCCCGTAACTCTTCGGTACTCCGAAAAATACCCGAATCACTCGGAATCTTTCCGAAGTCCGAATATAGTCTTCCAATATATCGATCTTTACGTCTCGGCCATTTCGAGACTCCTCGTCATATCCCCGATCTCATCCGGGACTCCGAACTCCTTCGGTACATCAACATACATAAACTCATAATAAAACTGTCATCGTAACTTTAAGCGTGCGGACCCTACGGGTTCGAGAACTATGTAGACATGACCGAGACACGTCTCCGGTCAATAACCAATAGCGGGACCTGGATGCCCATATTGGCTCCCACATATTCTACGAAGATCTTTATCGGTCAGACCGCATAACAACATACGTTGTTCCCTTTGTCATCGGTATGTTACTTGCCCAAGATTCGATCGTCGGTATCTCGATACCTAGTTCAATCTCGTTACCGGCAAGTCTCTTTACTCGTTCCGTAACACATCATCCCGCAACTAACTCATTAGTCACAATGCTTGCAAGGCTTATAGTGATGTGCATTACCGAGTGGGCCCAGAGATACCTCTCCGACAATCGGAGTGACAAATCCTAATCTCGAAATACGCCAACCCAACAAGTACCTTTGGAGACACCTGTAGAGCACCTTTATAATCACCCATTTACGTTGTGACGTTTGGTAGCACACAAAGTGTTCCTCCGGTAAACGGGAGTTGCATAATCTCATAGTCATAGGAACATGTATAAGTCATGAAGAAAGCAATAGCAACATACTAAACGATCGGGTGCTAAGCTAACGGAATGGGTCAAGTCAATCACGTCATTTTCCTTATGAGGTGATCCCGTTAATCAAATGACAACTCATGTCTATGGCTAGGAAACATAACCATCTTTGATTAACGAGCTAGTCAAGTAGAGGCATACTAGTGACACTCTGTTTGTCTATGTATTCACACATGTATTATGTTTCCGGTTAATACAATTCTAGCATGAATAATAAACATTTATCATGATATAAGGAAATAAATAATAACTTTATTATTGCCTTTAGGGCATATTTCCTTCAGACCTCACAATCAAAGAATGGAAAAAAGTTATGAATAATCACAGGGAGCTACTTGGAGGCAAGATGGTGTGAAGCCCACGAATTGGAGACAGGATAATGTCCATTCTCCATAATGGAGAGTCGGGAGCTATCCTGCTTTATGCTATTTTACCTTAGAGAGGGTAGCAGATCCTAGCTAGCTAGTACTCATGATCATGTGAGAAGGAGTTGTTATTATGATTATGCTGATGAGTGATGTGCTATAATGATGAGTTGTTAGATGCCTATGATGATGATGAGTATGACTTGTTCTTATGATAATGATGATGAGTTATTATTATTATTATGATGCTGAGTTGTTATATCATTATGAGTATGATGAGTTATTATATCAGTGGATGAAAGCGACGTGGTTAGATCCAAGTGGAGGCAACATGGTGCAGATCCAAAGTACTACCAATCATGATCATAAAATCATATGATGAGACTACTTGATCTAACCACGTCTCTTTCACCCACTGATATAATAACTCATCATGATCATAAAATCATATGATGAGACTAATGTATAAAACCTATACAAATACAACGCCAATACGCAAAAGAAAATAAAAATACAGGAAATTTTAGCAGTAGTGCTGGTTGAACACATGCTACTGCTAAGTAGGTGTGGCACCCGAGGTGGGCACAACCCACCTGGGCGCGCCCTGGTGGGTTGTGCTCCCCTCGGAGCACCCCCCAGGTGCTTCTCCGGCACACTGGATGTCTTCTGGTCCAAAAAAATCCACAAAAGTTTCGCTGCGTTTGGACTCCGTTTGATATTGATTTCCTGCGATGTAAAAAACATGCAGAAAATAGCAACTGGCACTTGGCACTATGTCAATAGGTTTGTACCAAAAAAGATATAAAATGATTATAAAACATCCAAAAATGATAATATAACAGCATGGAATAATTAAAAATTATAGATACGTTGGAGACGTATCAGGCACTGTATTGTTGCCCTCAAGGGTAAAAAGATGGGGTTTTCATCATATTGCTTGAGTTTATCCCTCTACATCATGTCATCTTGCTTAAGGCGTTACTCTATTTTTATGAACTTAATACTCTAGGTGCATGATGGATAGCGGTCGATGTGTGGAGTAATAGTAGTAGATGCAGAATCGTTTCAGTCTACGGATACCAACAACGATCCAACTGCGTTTGCGCGAATCTCAAAGCAGAACGAGATCCAGTGGCTCTAGGCTTAAATGTGAGATAGCGATGCGAAATAGCAAAACTTAAAGACAAATAGAACAAAAAAAAGAGAAAGCCCCAAACAAAGAAAAAAGGTTTGGAAGCTTCTCCCAAAACCGGTAGAAAGAGCCCTTCACAGATCACCTCATTCACACATGTGGGAGACAAAAAAAATTAAACAATTGGCACGAAGCATGGAAGCAGGAAATTTACATGGACATGCAACGACTAGACACACTTTTCTCAATAAAAAAAACAATTCGCCTTTTCCCCTGGCTAAAAGCCCACAAAGCACAAAAACGGGGGACAAACACAAAACGGAAAAGCCCACAACGAGTGACAAGAGCCCAGAACTGCCCGACACAGAACAAGGGCTGGAGACTGGCCGCCCCACCTCGCACGGGACACGGACAAACGCGACTCCAGCGAGCACCTCAACAAGCCGAATAAGCTGCGGGAATCTTAAAGACAAACAAGATCCAACGATTTTAGACTTAGATGTGAGATAACTATTTCACATCTAGATGTGAAATAGCAAACCTGATACTAGTATAGATAATAGAAGCCTCCGGATTGCCTGTGGTCGTCCTCTCTTCGATCCTGAAACCGACCGGAACACTGCAAATCGTAACCAATCAGCCTAGCCGACCGGCCGGACTATATCAAGCGTATACGTACGGCCGGAGATATGTACGCAAGCACGCACGTAGACACGGACACACGGTCACATCCCACACGGCACGTTAACAACATATATACAGGAATATCATCGACCAGGCGGCGATATCTCCAGCTCGATGGTCGACGTCGAGAACCCTGACGTCGGGGAGGCGGAGCCCAACGAGTGTAGCAGGCGTATGTTGACTTCCCTGATGGGTTTTGCCTCCGTCGCGTTCATGTTGGTCTTCGCGCACACTGCGGCGCTGCTGGAAGAGTCCCATCCGGCGTCGACGAGCGCCGCCCTGATCGCCCTGTCGCTGCTGGGCCTCTGCTTCGGGTGCTGGTTTGGCGGCATCTTCGTGATCCTCGTGGCGGAGTGGCACCACGGCGGGGTAGAGGGACATTCTAGGTTTGCTGATGATTTGGTCCAGTCCGATAGATTTATTCTTCCTGAATCAATCCATCAGTTTCTAATTCGCGTCGATCAGCATGTAGATGCATAGTCTTCTCTTCTTATCGATTTTTTACTATACCGTCTTCCAGTTCCACCGCCGCCGGTTCCCCTGGCCTCCCGCATGGCAGGGGAACCACAGTTTGGGGTGGTTGTGTTGTGTAATCCCCGATTGCTGGATGGCCTCATCGGCAACAAGAAATAATATGTTTCCGTCTTGTTGACATTGGTAGACGGCGTCTCTGGAGCTTCACTTAGAGTCAGATCTTGAGACTCACTTTGTCTTTATTTCGTCTACATGACTGGCGGCGTCCTATGATGGGGATGGCGCCGCGGTATGTTTTTGTTCTTCTGTTTGGCCAGAGATGGATTATATATCTTTTGTCGCTTCAGTTCGCTTGCTTCAATCGCTACTGACTCTCATCCACACCACACCGGCGAGGGGCGACAACGGCCTTCGCACGCGTGCAGGGGCAGCAGCGCCGCCTGTTTGGGGGAGCTCGCCAACTCCTACGGCCTTCGCCGTGCCTTGAACTTTGACCTCGCCGACCATCAATAGTCACCCATCTCTCCTTCCCCTTAACCCGAGCCCGTCTCCTCCATGCATGGGAATACAAATCTTCCTGGTACCGTACCCAAGGAGACGGACATGGTGTCGCTGGAGCCAACGGCCTTCCGTCCTCTCGCCGTCGCCGGTCGCCCAAGCCCCAAGTCCACGTCGCACGCGGATGGATCTCTCTTTTAGTATATATAGAGATGGAGATGGTCTTTTGGTCTGGACTTGGGAGTAAGAAATAGGCGGGTGGGTGTGTCGCAGATCAGTGAGCTGGAACAAGCCAGTCCGCTTGATGATGATGATGGCATGTAGGCACGAATCCTTTAACATTCAACAAAGGGAATCAAGTCCTTTAACATTCAAGAAAGGGAATCAAGTCACAAAGGCTTCACGTTTTTTTCAATGACATGGGAAGAAGGTTGGTTCTTTTTACATTCATTGACGGTGTCTCTTAGTTTACTTTTTAGCCAGTCGAAACATTCCATTGTTTTTTCGTTGAGGATGTCAAACGTCAATAGTTCCAGAGTTTATAATTTATCTTTCTTTGAGTATGTTGTCATTTCACGGCTTCGTTTCTACTTATTCTCTTATCTTTCTTCTCGGTCTGTCAACATTCTTTATAGTATTATTAAATGAAGCATCATTCATTAATTTTTTTTCTCTTTTCCGGTATTCTGGTATTGGTGCTTGCCAGCGGCCACCAGTTAAGTCCGGCCGGCCGCTTCGGCGTGTTGTGTCACAGTACCAGGGCACCAGCCACAAACAGAGACATAAAATGGCATATTCAATGCTTCAAAAAACTTACAAGACAAATGTACTTCAACTTGTTATTCAGTGTTTTTGTGAGCACCAGCCAGGAACAAAAAGAAACAACACCCATGTCATGTAGGAGTAGTTAGTAATGATTTTCAAGACGCTCTCTCCAGAAAGAAAACAAGATGTAATGATTTTGCTATTAACATCACAATCCACTTCTCCAGAAAGAGGATTTGTACAATTCCTATTTCACATGACACTATTGTATTGCTCATCTATATCCTGGACAATCCCATTGAAGAATTTCAGATTTATACAACATAAATGAATGATTCATACGATAGGAGGAGGTGGACAATCTTGCAAAGCCATCATCATGCATGAATGACGCCTCTCCAGCCAAGACCAAACTTTATTTTCAGCAACTGCACAACTCCAATTGCTTGCCATCCAACTCTCACAAAACCGCCTCAGCTCATCACCCACTATCGTGTTCCTCTCCGCCGCCTTTGTGTCACCATCCTTCTCAAACCTAAGAAAAATGCATGCATACAGATGAGCCTGGTGTGTGTATTTACAAGGAGCACAAAGCAAAGTAGCATAGAATCATCAACCAGATGTGCTAGATCTATCTATCTAAACACCTAGCTCACTTCATAAGGAGCACAAAGCAAAGCAGCAGAGAATCACATCAAGCAGGACATGCCTCAAGTCATACGCATGCACAGGACAAGATCATGCATTCTTTTTGGGTTTGGATGGAAACCAACTTACCTAGAAAAAAAAGGAAAGAGCTAGTTGTGGTCAGAAGGACGGACGACACATATATAAGAGTACAACAGAGTAATTGGCTGGCTGCAACAAACCGAGCTAATAAAGCTAGCAGCTATTCTGCATTCGCTCCTGCAAAAACCTCAAGCAGACACAACTCAGGTCAAGACGATCAATTTCCAGAAGCTTGCGTCTGCTGGCAACTGATACGAAAAAGGTCAATATACGTCCTCTAGAAGACTGCCAAAAGGGCCACCAGCTGAGACATTTATACTATTCACCAGGTTTATTATCCATGTACAACTACAATATCTTATTTCACATGGTCATATGCCTGAACCAGATTGTTACATATTTATTTATGAACAACTTCTTTTCATATTGGAACAGCAAGAAATTCCCCCTCAACTGCAAATTTCTCTAACTTCAAGTCCTAATAATTTACAAAAGCAGACCAGGAGGAGAAAAATCAGCTTTCTTTCAAGGGAATATTGCTTCCCATATATTTTGCTTAACCAGAGCAAAACAGTCACAACAAATCTATCAAAAATGTGATGCGAGAGCACTAAAACTTCAGACTGGAGAAGACACCCGACTAGTCAAACTCAGTAGTTGTAGTGCAACTTACGTCTCGTCTCAACAATCTTGGCATTCTAAGTGTGATCAACTATAAATTGAAGAAATAAGGATGTGCCTTCTTTAAAATGTCGAGATTTACCATGCGACAAAGCCGAAGCTCTCATAGTTCATCAAGCATACCTTGCACAAGATAGTATGCTGTGAAACAAGGCATCAAAGGGGGCAGCAGGAGGGCCCATCTCAAAGCTTGCAACAAGGAAACACAAAGAAAACTGAACTACTGCCGTGGAAAAGGCAGACACCACTGCCGCGGTAACACAAGCCAGAACCTTGTACAAGGTTATAAAACCTCAAAGAATTAGTTGTACACTAATCTGGAGGTACCCAAAATAGTACATATAATTTGAGCTATCACAATATTGACGAAACCAAATTTTAAAAGCAAAAGCTATCTTGTGGACTATCACAACTCACAAGTAATAAGATAGCACTATCACAACTCAAACGCCATTGTGGATGTCGACAAAGTACATGAGCATTAAAGTAATCAAGCCAAGAAACTAGCACTGCCAGCTAGGTCCAAAAGGAAGCTAGAGAGGTGGCCGAGTAAGAATATCTCTCTCTCCTTATCCAGTCCTATCAAAAAATACCAAGAATCACCTCTCCTAGGCAGGAAATATAAACTCTAAAGGCTAATCCTAGCATGGCCAAGAAGCATTCGAACTCAAAACAATATCATAACCATGAGCATGTAGCTACTACACCATGGCAATTCAGGAAACTGAACACTAAATAATCGGCTCAACGGCGGCACCAAAGTCGCCCTCAGCTCAATGGCCAGACCATCTCAAATCAAGAGAGAGAGAGAGAGAGAGAGAGAGAGAGAGAGAGCAAACCAAAAACTCACCTGAACAATGGACGAGGCGGACACCACTGCCATTGTTACACATATGTAGGGCTGCTGGATAAGATTGGTACATGTGGCGTGTATCAACATCTCTCCCTCTCAAGCCTGTGACTTCCCAGGTTTTTCCACCACGCCCTCCGCCGTCTGTCCTTCAGTCACGCCACAAGGTAACAAGCAGCACATTCTTGAATACTACAAACATCAGTTTCTCCTCCAATGCTAAGCTTAAACAGCCAAGCAAAACAATCGAGAGTCCCAGACGACCTGTCATTCTTCTACATCTTGAGCTTCTTCCTTCAACTCACCAATTCCATAGCACAAACACCTGCACACCAGTCCAGTCCGGTAAACATCAGTACCAGTGCATCCTCAATATATGATAAATATAATGTCGGCAGTACAACAGCAGCAGCAACTAACATAGCTTGAAAAACATTCTTATATTATGAGACGGAGGGAGTATTAATCAACAAGTTATGTTTTATTACACGACAAATCCACTTTCCCAATATGTCATCGAGTGAAAACTGTAGGGGATCTACATAGAAATAGAAACATGGCTAGCCATGAATAACACCTAGACCTACACAGAGAAAACGTTTGTACGAAAAGGACTTTTAATGACACATCCAGGAATTTCCATCACTGGGTCTCAGTAAACATAAAAGCACAATGATGATTTTTGACTGATATTCCACATGGAGTGATAGTGGTGCATAACAAGAAAAAACACTTTCTTACAACCATTTCCAAAAAAGCAAGCAAAACCAATAGAAGAAAGATGAAAATCAAGCCCATTCATACAAAATATCAAAAGTCGATACTAGTGTGGACTTTCAGTCTACTTCCAAATTCCGATAAAGATCCATAACTTCAATTAACTGATAAACGGTTGATACAGGTCGTAGTCTTACCCAAACAAATTTAATTATATATGCAAAAAGATTCTATATGTTGAGAGCTAGGGACTGAGGCAACAATACTCCATACAGATCAATGAATTTGATGCAAAAATCAATACCACATAATATACCCGGTACTTGCACCAGTGATCATCCTTGTACGGTGAATGATAAGAAAATAAAAATGCCACATAGCCAAAGAGAAACTACTCACACCCATGCATGACTGACATAGCTGAAATATTAGTGAGTTGTAATTATCAAAATTGGCCGAAAGATCCTCATGATGAATGATCTGAATTCAACAAATAGAGATCTCTTACTCTCATATGTTTATCCATGGAGCATCAAGCTATGTGTTGGTTGTTAATTACATGAAGAAACAAAATCTGTAATAAGGAAGAAAGAAGCAAAATCTGTAACAGTGAAACATAGCCAAGAACCTACTTAGTGTTGCTTGCACATACTTGTTTCTTTTCAATCTTAATCTAAAGAGAAAAACACAGGTTCCAAACAAGACTTTTTTATTAATATGACCCTCCATCTCATCGACTGCCCAACAAGGTTAATCAGGACTTAACACAGGCAAAAACTTGGTCAAAATTCATTTAGTTTCAATCCCAGACCAACAACACGATTTATGATTTCCCCTGGCAGATTTGATTCCTCTCGATAGGAAAACAGCTAGTGCCATATCCACACTGTTGCAGCACACAAGAGAGTTTACATAGTTTATACTTCAATAAACTTCTCAAAAATCATGCCATCATTATTTGATGATATCTGATCACTGACATACAAGTAAGATCTTTGAATATATATAGATACACACACACATACATATATATATATATACACACACACATACATCGAAATAGCAAGCCTAGTGTAGGGCTGATATGCAATCATGCAAATGATTAGTTAGCATCGATGGAAGGTTCATCGTATTACAAAAAGAAAAACGTTCCAAACGAGACCTTTTGCTAGTATTAATAAAACCCTCCATTTGATCTACTGGTCAGGAAGGTTAGGAATGTAACATAGGCAAAAATTAAGTGGGAATTAATTCAGTTTCATTCCCAGACCAACAGCTTGATGATGGTTTAGTATTCATCTTGGTTGATTTGATTCCTCTGAGCAAGAGGAGACACAAAACTGCACGAACAGATAACGTCGACAACGGAAGCAACAAATAGACACCCCCAAACACCATAGACCCAATTTAGAAAGCAGAATTGGTTCTTCGATAGAATATAATTGTCAAAGGTGACACTTGCTTTGCCAAAGGTGATAATTTTCTGCATCAAACAGTTTAGAAACTAGGCTACAATAGATGGGCAATAACTTGAAAAACTCCTCACAGTCGAGAGGGATGGCCATTATTAACAAGTCAAAATTCCTCCCAGCAAAGTATCAAGGATCCATCCAAAGCTATATAACATGTACCGTTACCAAACCCTGTAGCATGCATGGATAAAAAAGGGACCAACACAAAGTTACAAGAGACCAAAATCATCCACAGAAACAAAAATGGAGATTACAGCAGACACCATCACCACAGCCCCGAACCGAACACAAGATATTTCCATGGCACGATGGCTAGCATACAATTACCACAGCTCGATGGTTGTGGACACACAGCAGGAGAGTAAGCATGCATAGGAAAGGAATCGAGTGGCTCACCTAGGCCGTAGTCAGAGAAGAATCATCCACCGGAGGCGTCACGGGAGGCAGGGGCTCGAGGGAGAGCAGGCATGATTTTGCGCTGGCTCCCAACTCCGGTGCGGCCTAGCAAAAAATAACTTGACGCATGGGTTGAGGTTCTGAAAGTATTCATTTAGTTAGCATATCAATATTTTTCTTTCTCATAAATCCTGCTGCCCAGTTCCTAGTGTAAGTGTAAAATACTCTTTTTTTTGTAGGGTAACTGTAAAATACTCAGCATTAACACAGAGTTCAGTACCAAGTGGTGCACAAATCAGTGAAATTACTTGTATGGTCGGAGAACTAAACCAATATTGGTGAAACAAAAGACAAAGCAGGAGAGAGGAACCGACCAAACAAACAAGATGAGGCCACCGAAGGCGTCGAGTGAGCACCAACACAGGCCGATGGACTCACTGGTAATGTCAGGCGCCTTCTCCCCCACGCACACCACCCGTTTGTGCACCTGGGTGAGGAAACTGCATCAAGAAAGAAGAGCGAACGGAATCAAATAATATCAAACCGCGTCGTTCTCATGGCCTCAATTTTATTATGGATAAGCTACTGTTGGTACTCCACCATGCAACAAAGAAATCCACAACAGGGCAGATTGTTGTACTAAAATCAAATACACGGTGTGAGATAACAAGATGGACAGACCAATTAGAAATCGCAACATTATAATTCCTGAATCTAAGGAGGACACGATCTCAATGCTATTCCTCATCTCTAAAATTTAAGAAAAGAAAGGGCTTGCAAAGGAACACAATGTTGCTGATTAGTAAAGTAAAACAGATTGGGTATCTTGCACATATGTGAAGGCCTTGATAAATTCGGTAACTCAACAATATGTGTGTCCAGTGTGAATACTTTTCTATCAATTATACTCCCTCCGTTCCAAATATAAGTCTTTCTAGAGATTTCAACAAATGACTATATACGGAGCAAAATGAGTGAATCTACACTCTAAAATATGTCTACATACATCCGTATGTTGTAGTCCATTTGAAATGTCTAAAAAGACTTATATTTAGGAACGGAGGGAGTATTTCATAATTCGGCAACTCAACTATAGCTGCTTCAGGTTGTGCAAAATGACCAAATAAGGATAGTAGGGAGTCGTTTTCTCTATTACTAAAGTAGTTTTAAGTTATTCTCCAGCTCAGGAAAAAATGGTTTCACCTCAGTTATAAAAAAAATAGCCCAAGTATATATACATACTAGAGGGCAGGCCTGGCGTAGTGGTGAAGTCCTCCCCACTTGTGCCGAGAGGTCCTAGGTTCGAACCAGCCTCTCTGCATTGCACTTCGCAGGGGTAAGACTAGGTTCCTATAATCCGTCCCCAGGCCCCACCTTGTGTGGGAGCTTCTATGCACTGGGTCTGTCCTTTAAGTATATATACATACTATCGACAGTGCAGCAGCTAAAATACAATGAGTTGTCTATCTATCTATCTATCTATGGCACGCATAATGTAGCTACAATATACAGTAGCTACTAGCTAGTGTTGAGTGTTGACACTCAACAATTGCAGGTATAGTTCGCTTCTTGTGACATGAATGTATGTAGTTACCAAATAAATCAGAAGGTGAACAACAACAAGATGTCACGCAGTTCAGTCAGTCATAGTCATACTACAAACTGAAAGTTAACAAACAGTCGGCGTCAACTCAAACCAACCAAAGGGCGTGCAGTTTCAGTACCTTAAACTCAAACCTCCTGACTTCTTATCAAACAAAGAAATCAGCTAGTGCGCTCAACAAGTAGATCTCACGCGGATAGGCTGACGGACTCGCTGGTGCTATTGGCCGCCTTCTCCCCACGCACACTATCTCTTCTCCACCTGAGTGAGAAGACTACATCAGGGGAAAAGAGCAAGGAGAAAGCTTTTTTTTAATCAAAAGAACTCCACAGTTTTGCGCTGTCGCTGTTGATCAAGGACTAACTGCAGCCAATGCAGTATCCCGTATCCACTAAACAATGTGAAGAGGTGATTTCCTACAGGCTTTTCATGGTAATAAATAAAGTAAAGTCACTCAGGTTCGACCTTAAACAAGCTCAAATCATTTGGACCGTCGGATCTTGCTATACCAAGTAATTTTGCAGTGGAGGACATATCACACCATGGCCAGTTTCGAGTTGTACAGGAAAATAAACCCTGCTTAAGGTAAGTACCACTTGCTCTTCCACTATTAAATTCAACAATGGACACCTACCCCAGGAATATGTTCTAACAGTCACCCATATAAAGCATCAATGTGACTTGAATAATATGGTACATTTCCTACTTTCACGAAGACCTTGCATAGTTGCTAATGATATTCAGTAGCAGAGATTCAGAGTAACCCAGTTTCATTAGCTTTTCACAAGCCGCTGCAGATGTACATGCACAATTGATTATTTGGTCGTTTACTGCATTTTCCTACAAGATGGTGTCAAGGAAATGATTCAAGATAGCACAAAATGCTTCAACTTCATCCATCTGCAATAACTTGATTCAACTTGGTCATCCATTTGGGATCCACTTTTACAAGTGAGTTTCCACTGCCTCTACAGGTAAAGTGCCCCTTGCTCTAAGTAAGCCTCTAATTACTAAAAGAGAGCAGAGTTTACCATGGCCGGATGGCCGTGGACAAGCAAGCAAGCAAGAACACCATGGGAGAGAGCAGAGGAGGTGACCAGTCAGTTGCTTACCATCAGCCGTGCCGGAGTGGAAGAGGAATAGGGGCAACCGGAGGGGCTGAAGTGGAGCCGGCTTACCATCAGCCGTGCACCTGTGCGTGTATCATCATTGTGTAGATACATATATATTCAATAAGGTGTGTGGTTGTGGCCAAGGTGGATCCGGCGCTGTGTTCGCTTGCTAGGACTGGAACCAACCCAACCGGCAGCTATGGCTGCAAAAGAAGAAGCCAGGTTAGAATAAATGCCACGCCAAATGACAATAAGATATTAACATATTCCAAGGCCAGCCATACAATCAACTGGGTAATAGAAAAAAGAAGTTCCATGCCAAGATAAAATCGATGCTTGTGCAACAGGTTGGATTGAAGATAACAAGGCACTAATACTTGTTACGGCAAGGAGGGGAACAAAGTGGGAGGAAAAATGCAAGATGAGAACGTGCCTAGTAATTTACTTCATCAATACACATGGTTTATGTTCACCTAGCTAGAACATAAGAGAGCCCTACCTATCCGCACACAATGATGCAACACACAAGGTTATATACTTGACTAAACTTCTCAAGGATCATGTCATCTTGGTTTGATGATATCTGACCCCTGACAGGATAGATCTCTGAATATACCTCTAATTAAATAACAAGCCTTGATCCAATAAGGCTAATACGTAAGCATGCAAATGATTAGTTAGCAGTATTCCAAAGAGAAAAATGCAGGTTCCAAACAAGACCCTTTTAGTATTAATAAAACCATCCATTTTCATATGGTTTAGTTTCAACAGACCAACAACTTGATGACGGGTTTACTATCTATTTATCCTGGTATGGTAGATTTGATTCCTCCGAATAAGAAAACAGCTAGTACAGTATCTATCTGCAATGATGCAGCACACAAGAGAAGAGACGCACAGCGAAGCAAAATTGTATATCACACGACATGGGCAGTTGGGCACTCTGAACGAGCATAGCATTTGTCTAAAACCAGCAAGTCCATTTCAGGTTTGAAGCATGTTGAATAACTAAACATACATGTATATAATATAGAACAACAAAAGCAAGTATATATCCTCTATCTTCCTCAACATGTATATAGGTCAGATGATTCAATGTATTGCTGTTGCACAAAACAAATATGTTGTTGACCATTGCTTCAGGAATTTAACTAGATTTTATTTTAAGAAGAGGCGAGGGTTTTCCTCGATCAATCTGCGGTACTATTATTAGTACTCAAGGATGAATTTGACAGCAAGGAAATCAAAAACAAGGACAAAGAATACAAAGCAAGGAAGTCAGAACCAGTCAGCACACACACACACACATATAGTAAGTGTCTTTCAGACTGTAACGAGGGTAGCTCTCTGTAAATTATTCAACCATCCAATACTTGGGCCCCTAACTTGACGCCAAAGGAATATTTTAACCAATCTCTTAATAATTAGAATATCTAGCTACTAATCTAGTAGGCGGATAGCATCAAACCTATCGCGTATTTATAGTTGCTTCCAGTGATCAGATTAGAAATGATCTTCATTAAGCACCAAATTTCAGAATTCATCAAGATAGCAAGTTTGCGTGTTTTGAACAACTAGTCAGACTAATCCACATGCATCTTCCATAACTCGACTATTATGACCAGACTAAAGAAAGCCTTTGGAAAGAATCATCCATATGCTGTACTCAGGACTAGAGCTGCCATCAAGGGGAAAAAATAGATCTAGTGAAGTAGTGAAGATCACCGCCATGCCAGGTTTTCGAGTCGCGACTCATGCGAGTCGCTCTGGGGCAGCGACTCGGAAGAAGTCGAGCCTGCGTCGTGACTAGTCGCGACTCAGAGTCCTCGACACTAAGCTGAGTCGACCATATTTTTGCGACTCATAGACTAGTCGTCGACTAGTCGCGACTAGTCGAGCGACTCGAAATCCATCGCCATGATCAAGAAGGTACATGACGACGGGGAGGTGGCCATTGGTGATGTCATGCGCCACGAGTGTAAATTCTCGGATAAAGAACCAGACAACCTAGTGAATTGGTTGATGATCAAGTCATAAAACTATGTATGCTTTAGGATCTGAAAGGTGTGACTGAATTAATTACCCTGAGCGGTGCCAGCGTCCATCTTACCTCCTCCGCCATGAGCTACTGGAAGATCGGCAGGTTGTAAACGCCGCCGGCGCAGTAGACGGCGTTCATGCCCATGTAGGTGGTGTTGGCCACTGTCACCGGGACCCCATGCCCCCGCATATCCAACTCCTTTGCAAACTATTCAGTTAAACAAAAATGTCACACTTTTAATTACCAATCGTGACAAGAATGTAGGTGTATAAGAGAACAAATACACTAGCTGAAGGTAATCGCGAAAAAGAAAAGCTTCATAGCTCTGCCTATTTTCTTTGTATTTGGACGCTTTCTAACCTACTTGTGTGCTTTAGTGAGTCATCCTCTCTTCCTATACCAGGAGACATCGACTATTATTCGAACGGTGTGGGAAATATCAGTCTAGTCTGCTCATGCATAGTTTGCAGCTTCAATGCACAGTGTGGGATAAGCTAGCAATGTGCAATAATCGTGTGCTAGAGCAAGGCAGCAAGGTTTGATAAATTGAAGAAGCAATATTTTTCGATTATCAGACAGTAATAATTATCAAGGGCAGCGCATCGACCTTTTTTACACTGGAAATTGGCAAATTCTATTGATTCATTAGAGAAATACATGATCAAAGTGTTTAAAGCCAGTACAATCAAAAGTCACATGCGAGGACAAAAGTGAGAATAATTTATGTGTTTCCAGGTGAGATTAAATCAAAAATCCATTCTTTATCATGACAGGAGCATAATAACACATGTCGCAAATCAGTCAACTCATGACTTGAGTTGCATCAGCAAGTAAAACCATGAATAGGTATGGATGTGTCCAGCAGTGCAAAAGGGATTCCATTCATTCAGAGAAGAATAATTATCAGCCACGGTTATACAGTAAATATCAGGGCGTCCATCATTCATGAAGTTAAGACAGACCCAGACTAGAAAATTTCAATTCTTTTGTCTGAACTAATACATTTTTTCAGTTAAATGCAAATTGACAAGTAGAAGCATCCACAATAGAGATTGTCACATAAGCAGAACAACGCCATCAAATTCTGAAAAGATAACAACTACACTACTTATAGTGAGAACAATTGATGTGTTCTCAGGCGAGATTAAATCAAAAATCTGTCCTTTATCATGACAAGAGCATAATAACACATATCTTTTAAATTGGTCAATTCATGACTTGTGTTGCATCAGCAAGGAAAACCATGAATAGATAGGATGTGTCTACCGGTGCAAAAGGGATTCCTTTCATTCAGAGAAGAATAATTATCAGCAACAGTAAATAGCAGAGCGTCCTTCATTCACGAAGTTAAGACAGACCCAGACTAGAAAACTTCTGTTCTTTTGTCTGAAATAAAATGTTTTTTAGTTAAATGCAAATTGTCAAGTAGAAGCATCCATGATAAGAGATTGTCACATAAGCAGAACAACGTCATCAAATTAGCCATCAAATTCTGAAGAGATAACACGGGACGGGTGCACAACATCAAAAAGGTATTGAGATTCAGTTATAATGAACCAAGGTACAACATAATGTCAAAACTGTAAAAGAAATAAGCAGCATGAATGTTTTTTTTGCACACATACATACATTGATACATACGAGATGAATGGTTGACCATTGTGATAGCATGAGATGGTGCACATAAGGATGATGAACAATGATGTAGCCCTTTTGAAACCATAAAATCTCATATTTTTAAGGATCACTTCGGTCAACAGGAGGAAGAATGCAGTTACAATTACAGCAAGAAGATGTAGTGTGAAATACTAGTCGAGAAACTAGCAACAAAAGGCACGCAGGGAAGGGAAGGAAAACATGGAGCAGTAGAATTCCAGCAGCTAACACATTGACTGGCTGAAACTGAATGGTACCACAAACACAAGCACGAGCACGTGACAAAAGGATTAAAGCAAGATTGCTTTACTCTACACACAAGCACTTACAGAGTAGCATCACAACCACTTGAGTTGCAGTTAAGAGCATCAATGAAGGGGCCGTCCAGCCATAAAAAGGTTGGTTCGACTATGGTGATTCGATAAAACATCACTTACTTATCTGTACCAAACAAAGGAGCATCTGAAGAATGGTGGATGAACATAATTACCCATAACGACCACTTGCGCCCCTCTATAGTATGAGCTGGTCAAAGTCCAAAAGCTTACATGTCCAGCTGCAGAACAGGCATGCATTTGTCAGCTAAATCAGAACTCAAAAGGCAGAACTGAAGCATGCTAAGAAAACTCTCAATTACACTACAAATCTAATTAATCTACTAGGAAATGATGGAGAAATTCAGTTGGCAGATAAGGAAAAACGCGGCATTGGGAACTTAATAATTCTATGAAAGCAAGATGCAATCTGAATCAATTGCTTGGGATCATTTGTTACATGTAACACTTAAAGCTTGAAACTAGGAACCGAACTTCATCCACTTGAGAGGATAACAGGATCGCACTTTCGAGTCCACCCCAGTGTAATAAAATCATTTTGCTGTGGACTGTGGACAGGACATTTTAACAACCGTTCAAGTAAAAACAGTCATCGCGGAGTATCGAGCTTGTTAAAATAGAGAATATGTATAGTGTGCTATTTCGTCATGTTAATATACCAATAAAAAACAGAGGCAGTTGATTATGTTCAATCCAACTACAATGAAATTATTTTACTGTGGTGTGGATAGAATAATTTAACAACCATACAAGTAAAAACAGTCAGCCTGGAGTATTGATCTTGGTGAAATAGAAAATATATGTACCGTGATATTTTCACATGCAAATAGAGCAAAACAAATAGGAGACAGGTTAAATATGTTCAAACCAAGCCTATGCCATAAAAGAAAAACCAGCAGATAAAACTGTAAATAAGAGTTCCAAGTCCAGTTTCCACTAATTGGTAACAGAGCTAAATTAGATCTCGAGAGCTAAATCCACTCAAACGGTGACCATCACGGCATCACCACAACCCAAAGAACCTAAAAATTTCCATGGTGCCAATGGCCAGCATACAACTTACCACGACTCAATGGCCGTGGACACACAAAGCAAAAGAGAAAGCACAAGAGAGGAAGCGAGTGGCTTACCTATGCTGTAGTGCGAGAAGAAGCAGCCACTGGAGGCGCAGGGAGAGCCGCTCCTGCGCCGGCAGTAGCGGAAACAATCTGCTCCGAGCAACGGGCAGCCATGCCAACATCTCCAGAGCACAGATGTGCAAATGTGCCAGTAATCTAAAGCTGCTTCAGAATAGGAGGGTACCCAACAAGATCGAGTTGCCAATCATTGAAATGTCTATTTCTTAACGACAGGGGCGCAGATTCATCCCAGTCTATCTGCACTAAGATTCATCAAGCAGTAAATTCAGGAAAGAGTATGCAATGAAATTGCAAACCAAACAGAGCAAACACAAATAATGGGCACACAGAATCTTGGGTGTCAGTTATAGCATATATAACCAATGAAAAAAATAGCGTGCTACAACAAAATAGCGCCGACCTCAAAACATGCTATTAGCGTGCTATATCGCGCTATAGCGTGCTATTAGCGAGACGTTGTACACTAATATATTTAGCGAGGCAATTCTCAATACGCTATAGCGTGCTATTAGTGACGCTATAGCGCGCTATTTTTTCAGTGGGTGGGGCATCCGAGTACCATTTCCTTGATTTGCCGGCGAGAGGGCGCGGGTGGAAGCAGTGAGCGGAGACGTAGCTATGGAGATCCGGGAGGCGAAACAGCTGGCCGCTGAGAGGTTTGTAGATGAAGATCCTGACGCCCGGTTCGACGGCAGCGGCACGCGGGGCCAAGCCGGGACTGTCGCAGCAGTTGCGGATGGCCGCATGCCGGGTGTCGGCACTCAGGGGGGGCCGTCGTGGCTCATGGGGGCACCTGCGGCCGATCCGGGACTGCAGCGGAAGTTGCAGATAGCCGCAAGGCAGCGGCGGGAGTTGGCAAAGTCCCCGTCGCGGCTCACGGCGTGGATGCATGTGCTGGCGTAGTCAATGCCGTCGGCGAAGTGGGGGCCCTCGGTGTGGGCGAGCAGGCCGAAGGGCATGGCGGCGGCATCCGGGACCAGGAGGCGGAATAGCTGGCCGCTGAGGGGGTTGCAGACGAAGCACCTGACACCCGGTTCGACGGCGGGGGCACACGCGGCCAAGCCGGGGCTGTCGCAGTAGTTGCCGATGGCCGCATGCCGGGTCTCCGCGCCGAGGTGGAGCTTGTCGTGGCTCGTGGCGCGAGACGCGGCCAATCCGGGACTGCCGCGGCAGTTGCAGATGCCCGCAGGGCAGCGGCGGTTGTCGGAGAAGCCCTGGATGCTTGCGTTGGTGAAGGCAACGCCGTCGGGGAAGGTGGAGCCGCCGGATTGGGTGAGCAGGCCGAAGAGCGCGGTAGTCAACGCGGCATCCATGCTGGGGACGGGGAGGCGGAAGCGGAACAGCTGGCCGCTGAGAGGGTTGTAGACGAAGAGCGTCGCGCCCAAGGGTCGGCCGCGGGTGTCGACGAAGTAGAGGAAGAGGACGCCGTCGCGGCTCGCGACGTGGATGCTCGCGGCGCCTAGGTCCATGCGGATGCCGTTGGGGAAGTCGGCGACGAGCGAGAGGTAGGAGACGCAGGCGGCCTCGTCGAGGTCGAAGGACGCGCGCGCGCCCTTCGACGGCGCCCAGGTAGCGCCCAGCGCCGCCATCCTGTAGGCCAGGGCCCAGCGAGGGCGCGAGGCCGCCGTGCGGAGGGGCGCCGCGGCGGCGCCGGCGAGGCGTCGGAGCATTTTGCTATGGAGGGGGAGGGTTTTGCGCGGCTTGTCCTTGCAGAGGTCACGTGCGCGATCTGCGGTGTGGTGCCGTCTGGCGTGGTGGGGAGATGATAGTGGAGGGGGATGAAGGGGTTCGGTGCACATGAACTCGATCCAGCCGTCCCTGGCACAGGGAGTGGGTCCCACCTACGACAGAGAAGACGACGGAGAGAAGGTGAGTTCGAATTTCGAAGCCCAGATTCATCAACTCCTGCTTCGGATTGGTTTTTGCCAGAGAGCACGCACCGACTCTCCCGGAAAGCACCGAGCTGGTGGGCGCCTTGCTTCCAGCCAAACTGCTGCACACGGCCATCTACCGACTTCAAGTAGCTAGCCCCACTGGGTTCATACACTTGTGTAAATGTCATTTCGACTTTAAAGTTAGTTTTTGAAAACCTTTACAGACCACACAACTACGTATTTCTGAAGATGGTGTAACAGGTATGATGTGGAGGTTCCAAGGGACAACAAACATGAGAGAACTATGGTTAGCTAGTGGCCGGGCACATCCCATTTCTCCCTGTCCACAACAGCGGCCCCATATGTCCGGACCAAAATTCATACAAGAAATGCAACAACGTAAATCGAACTAGAAATATATAGCACAATCAGACCTAAAAGGTATAGTTCATCGCCGGATAGATTATACTACATACAAAATATATTAGCTAGACGGTGCAGGGAGGCAGAGATCACCATTTCTTAGCTGGCCCCAGCAGTAGTACTCCTGATGTAGCTAGAGAGGCGGCGGACGGCGCGGGCCTACTACTTCGCGTGTCGTGCCGCCATGGCCTAGACGGTCTCCTACTGCCTCCGACGCGCTCTCCGAAGATGTGATGCCGAGTCGGAGCGCATTTGCGTTCTTGCACTGGAGGCGCCTAGCGTCCATCTCCACCGACGTCAGCGATCGGTGCATAACCTTGCGGGCGGGAAGGACCGGCCTACGTAACCCTCAACACAGCCCGCTACCTCTCACGGCGGGCGACTTTTGCCTCCAACTCTGGCATCAGTATCCTTTGGGTGGGCGCGGGCACGAGGACCCAACGCTATCTGGAAGGAGCTGGGACCGGAGGGGAGCCAGGGAAGAGGGGCACCCGATGACGGATCTGGAGCGGAGCACGATGGGCCACCGGGTACGACGTAGAGCTCGAGCTCCCGCCAGGGTCCACCCTCGACTGCTCAATGGCAATTCCCATCGCCGAGAGAAAGCGGAGCATCCTGTTCTCCTTTTGTTCGGCTACGACGAACCTTGAGCGGCCCGTTGCCATGATCGATTGGATGAGTACGCCCATGTTGGGGACGCCGGCCGCACATGAGCTTCTTGGGGTCTCCCAATCTCGTGCATAGTCCCATGTGAGGGAGGCGAGATAGTTGGCCGGTGAGTGGGTTGCAGACGGAACAAGTGGTGTCTGGGATGTCGTTGGGGTCGATGCAGGTCATCTTGCACACCCGATTGCGGCCCTGCCTGGGAGCCGTGACACGGGTGTCGTAGACGATGCGGAGGAGGCCGTAGTCGCTCGAGGAGCATACTTTGCCAGCAAGGACTTGCACGATGTGGTTATCAGGGACGAGGGCGACGCTTGTCTTGGTGAGGTGCATCGGCAAGACGAAGCGTGAGATGTGCGGAGACTCGACGAGGCGCAAGAACGCGGTTGGCGCCGATCCTGCGGCTTGCTCGACCAAGACCCAGGGAGGAGGAAGTGAGGCGGCAGCCATGGAGAAGGAGCGGCATAGGTGGCCGAATAGGGCAAGGAGGCACCGAAACGACATGTCGCCGTCTTGATGCTGACGCCATCTACTGCGGTGGGTTGGGTGAGCATATTGATGTAAATGGCAAATAAACGACGTTCGCAAGTCCCATTTAATTAGTTTTAGCTGGCTTGACAGTCCATATTTCTAAGAAAAGAAACTTTATTAAACTACTTTCTCTGTCTCATAATGTAAGACTTTTTTGACACAGTATTAGATAATAAGTAGGCTTAAACGCGATTAAGCGGTACCGGTTTACAGCAGAGAGTGGAAGGAATCCGATGGCATAGAGGCCTCGGTTCACGTGGACTCGGTGCACACAGCTGGCATGTCAGGGGATGGCTTGATGAAAGCTGCGTGGGGTCTTTCCACCGCGTACTGGGACGCTGAAGCTCTCTCAGGCCCACCGATCAGTGACTTTGGTCTACAGGGGCTGGTCTATGCAACGAATTTCATAGAAGAAAGTGCCGTGCAGCTGCGTCGCGCCGATGGCTATGCTGGGCACTAGTTTCCCGCCAAAATTTCGTTCGCTGGGAGGTGTTTTTTTTCTTGAGAATATTCGCTGGGAGGAGGTGGTTTCAGCTTGTATCCTATCCTCCTCCTTTTCTCAGTTCCATTCGCTCACAACACACTTTTTTTTCGAGAGTACGCCAAAAGCGTACCATAGTTGTATAGAAGAAGAAAGTATAATTACAAGACGCGTGGCTCGAATGCGAACATACGGCACACACGAAATTCCCAACACCAACACCATCCAACTAAACCTAGGCTAACTCCTCACAAAACGTTGTAACCCACCAACACCGCCTGTCGCTTGCCTCCACTCGGCTATCTCAATTAACGTAGAGGTGACTAGCTCGAGCTGGTTTTTTTGTTGCTCCAACCTATTGAACACTCTCGCATTTCTTTGCTTCCACAAAGCCCAGAGGACCGCAGTGACCGTGGTGTCAAAGCCTCTCCTATCCGGCCCCTGAAAACTCTTCCTTGCTCGAAGCCACCAGTCCAAGGTAGTCTCAGTTGGTGTCGAAGGTGGTGTCTTAATCTGTAGAGTGTCCCATGTGTTGTACCACACCTCCCGGGCGTACGGGCATTGCAATGTGCAGGACGAGGACAACGTGGATCACATCCTTTTGTGAGCGAATGGAACTGAGAAAAGGAGGAGGATAGGATACAAGCTGAAACCACCTCCTCCCAGCGAATATTCTCAAGAAAAAAAACACCTCCCGGCGAACGGAATTTTGGCGGGAAACTAGTGCCCAGCATAGCCATCGGCGCGACGCAGCTGCACGGCACTTCCTTCTATGAAATTCGTTGCATAGACCAGCCCCTGTAGACAAAAGTCACTGACCGGTGGGCCTGAGAGAGCTTCAGCGTCCCCGTACGCGGTGGAAAGACCCCACGCAGCTTTCATCAAGCCATCCCCTGACATGCCAGCTGTGTGCACCGAGTCCACGTGAACCGAGGTCTCTATGCCATCGGATTCCTTCCACTCTCTGCTGTAAACCGGTACCGCTTAATCCCGTTTAAGCCTACTTCTTATCTAATACTGTGTCAAAAACGTCTTACATTATGAGACAGAGAAAGTAGTTTAATAAAGTTTCTTTTCTTAGAAATATGGACTGTCAAGCCAGCTAAAACTAATTAAATGGGACTTGCGAACGTCGTTTATTTGCCATTTACATCAATATGCTCACCCAACCCACCGCAGTAGATGGCGTCAGCATCAAGACGGCGCCATGTCGTTTCGGCGCCTCCTTGGCCTATTCGGCCACCTATGCCACTCCTTCTCCATGGCTGCCGCCTCACTTCCTCCTCCTTGGGTCTTGGTCGAGCAAGCCGCAGGATCGGCACCAACCGCGTTCTTGCGCCTCGTCGAGCCTCCGCACATCTCACGCTTCGTCTTGCCGACGCACCTCACCAAGACTAGCGTCGCCCTCGTCCCTGAAAACCACATCGTGCAAGTCCTTGCTGGCAAAGTATGCTCCTCGAGCGACTACGGCCTCCTCCTCATTGTCTACGACACCCGTGTCACGGCTCCCAGGCAGGGCCGCAATCGGGTGTGCAAGATGACCTGCATCGACCCCAACGACATCCCAGATACCACTTGTTCCGTCTACAACCCACTCACCGGCCAACTATCTCGCCTCCCTCAAATGGGACTATGCACGAGATTGGGAGACCCCAAGAAGCTCATGTGCGGCCGGCGGCCCCAACATGGGCGTACTCATCCAATCGATCATGGCAACGGGCCGCTCAAGGTTCGTCGTAGCCGAACAAAAGGAGAACAGGATGCTCCGCTTTCTCTCGGCGATGGGAATCGCCATTGAGCAGTCGAGGGTGGACCCTGGCGGGAGCTCGAGCTCTGCGTCGTACCCGGTGGCCCATCGTCCTCCGCTCCAGATCTGTCATCGGGTGCCCCTCTTCCCTGGCTCCCCTTTGGCCCCAGCTCCTTCCAGATAGCGTTGGGTCCTCGTGCCCGCGCCCACCCAAAGGATACTGATGCCAGAGTTGGAGGCAAAAGTCGCCCGCCGTGAGAGGTAGCGGGCTGTGTTGAGGGTTATGTAGGCCGGTCCTTCCCGCCCGCAAGGTTAAGCACCGGTCGCTGACGTCGGCGGAGATGGACGCTAGGCGCCTCCAATGCAAGAACGCAAATGCGCTCCGACTCGGCATCACATCTTCGGAGAGCGCGTCCGAGGCAGTAGGAGAGCGTCTAGGCCATGGCGGCACGACACGCGAAGTAGTAGGCCCGCGCCGTCCGCCGCCTCTCTAGCTACATCAGGAGTACTACTGCTGGGGCCAGCTAAGAAATGGTGATCTCTGCCTCCCTGCACCGTCTAGCTAATATATTTTGTATGTAGTATAATCTATCCGGCGATGAACTATACCTTTTAGGTCTGATTGTGCTATATATATCTAGTTCAATTTACGTTGTTGCATGTCTTTTATGAATTTTGGTCCGGACATATGGGGCCGCTGTTGTGGACAGGGAGAAATGGGATGTGTCCGGCCACTAGCTAACCATAGTTCTCTCATGTTTGTTGTCCCTTGGAACCTCCACATCATACCTGTTACACCATCTTCAGAAATATGTAGTTGTGTGGTCTGTAAAGGTTTTCAAAAACTAACTTTGAAGTCGAAATGACATTTACACAAGTGTATGAACCCAGTGGGGCTAGCTACTTGAAGTCGGTAGATGGCCGTGTGCAGCAGTTTGGCTGGAAGCAAGGCGCCCACCAGCTCGGTGCTTTCCGGGAGAGTCGGTGCGTGCTCTCTGGCAAAAACCAATCCGAAGCAGGAGTTGATGAATCTGGGCTTCGAAATTCGAACTCACCTTCTCTCCGTCGTCTTCTCTGTGGTAGGTGGGACCCACTCCCTGTGCCAGGGATGGCTGGATCGAGTTCATGTGCACCGAACCCCTTCATCCCCCTCCACTATCATCTCCCCACCACGCCAGACGGCACCACACCGCAGATCGCGCATGTCACCTATGCAAGGACAAGCCGCGCAAAACCCTCCCCCTCCATAGCAAAATGCTCCGACGCCTCGCCGGCGCCGCCGCGGCGCCCCTCCGACGCCCCCTCCGCACGGCGGCCTCGCACGGCGGCCTCGCACCCTCGCTGGGCCCTGGCCTACAGGATGGCGGCGCTGGGCGCTAGCTGGGCACCGTCGACGGGCGCGCGCGCGTCCTTCGACCTCGACGAGGCCGCCTGCGTCTCCTACCTCTCGCTCGTCGCCGACTTCCCCAACGGCATCCGCATGGACCTAGGCGCCGCGAGCATCCAGGCCGCGAGCCGCGACGGCGTCCTCTTCCTCTACTTCGTCGACACCCGCGGCCGACCCTTGGGCGCGACACTCTTCGTCTACAACCCTCTCAGCGGCTAGCTGTTTCGCTTCCGCCTCCCCATCCCCAGCATGGATGCCGCGTTGACTACCGCGCTCTTCGGCCTGCTCACCCAATCCGGCCGCTCCACCTTCCCCGACGGCGTTGCCTTCACTAACGCAAGCATCCAGGGCTTATCCGACAACCGCCGCTGCCCTGCGGGCATCTGCAACTGCCGCGGCAGTCCCGGATTGGCCGCGTTTCGCGCCACGAGCCACGACAGGCTCCACCTCGGCGCGGAGACCCGGCATGCGACCATCGGCAACTACTGCGACAGTCCCGGCTTGGCCGCGTGTGCCGCCGCCGTCGAACCGGGTGTCAGGCGCTTCGTCTGCAACCCCCTCAGCGGCCAGCTGTTCCGCCTCCTGGTCCCGGATGCCGCCGCCACGCCCTTCGGCCTGCTCGCCCACACCGAGGGCCCCCACTTCGCCGACGGCATTGACTACGCCAGCACATGCATCCACGCCGTGAGCCGCGACGGGGACTTTGCCAACTCCCGCCGCTGCCTTGCGGCTATCTACAACTTCCGCTGCAGTCCCGGATCGGCCGCAGGTGCCCCCATGAGCCACGACGGCCTCCTCCTGAGTGCCGACACCCGGCATGCGGCCATCCGCAACTGCTGCGACAGTCCCGGCTTGGCCCCGCGTGCCGCTGCCGTCGAACCGAGCGTCAGGATCTTCATCTACAAACCTCTCAGCGGCCAGCTGTTCCGCCTCCCAGATCTCCACAGCTACGTCTCCGCTCACTGCTTCCACCCGCGCCCTCTCGCCGGCAAATCAAGGAAATGGTACTCACATGCCCCACCCATTGAAAAAAATATCGCGCTATAGCGTCACTAATAGCACGCTATAGCGTATTGAGAATTGCCTCGCTAAATATATTAGTGTACAACGTCTCGCTAATAGCACGCTATAGCGCGATATAGCACGCTAATAGCATGTTTTGAGATCGGCGCTATTTTGTTGTAGCACGCTATTTTTTTTATTGTATATAACACAATAATATACAAGATGAGCTGATTTAGGTATTATTTGAAATTCAAGAAGCGGATGGAATAGACAACATAGTACACCTTTCCTCGTATGTGTGGACCAAAGGTGGAGTCATTTGAAATGACACAACACTAATCATGACTGAAAAGCTAATCTTTACCTAATAATAAAGCAAATTGGGTTTCTTTCATCCGTCATGGCATTTTTCAGAAAAGTCCCTCTATTTCAGAGAATTCAACCCGCCGTCCGGATTTAAGTCACACCCGAACCGTTATTTTACATTTTTCGAAAACCCCCCTGATGTTTTAGGTAATTCGTCCGCGGATCATATTTAAGTCAAACAAATGCTTTTTAAAATCATCCATATCTTTTAAACCGTAACTCCGATATGAACATGTTATATATGAAATTTGATTAGAAAAATATGTAGAATATGAATATAAGATTATTTTTACCTGTTAAGTATTTTAAATATGATTTTGGAATATATTTGAGTCAAACCAAATGATTTTCTAAATTATCTGTATCTTTTAAACCGTAACTTCGATTTTAACATATTATATATGGAATTTTATTAGAAAAATGTGTGGAATCTAAATATGATGTTAATTTTACCTTTTAAATATTGTTATGGAAGCAAACTTATAATTTATAGCGCAAGATCTTTTTTTACATACCGGCGGCGATCCAGATTGCAAATAAACACCCCACTATAACCATATAGGGAAAAGAAAACATCAAGAACTACACATGCATACCTCTGAAAAATGTCGCAGGGGAAAACAACAGATTTCTCATCGCGAGAGTGAGAGAAAGTGAGAGAAAGAGAGGGAGAGAGGGAGGAGAGAGGGAGAGAGAGACGCCTTAGGATTAACCATATTCAACACACGTTTTTTGTTGTTTTGTGTGAACACGGAGGCCATCGCCGGCGATGGTGAGAAGGAGGATAAGCAACAACACAAATATGATGCCTCGCAAAAATAAAGGAGATGGACCTATTGTGGTCTTGAGTGATGTTGTTGAGTTAAGAGCGTGTGTTATGTTTTCTCTCCCGTTGCAACGCACGGGCTCTTTTGCTAGTGAAGTACAATAGGCGATGGCTAGTTACTTAGTTTAAGACTGCTTGCCATTCTCTTCTACTTGTGTATTTCAGAACGAGGCGACGGCTCAGTTAATTTAAGATTGCAAGCACATGAACTATAGGAATCAAATGACGTTAGCAGTAATTGACGAAAACAAATCCAAATTAGATCTTCATGGCTGAATACACCAAACCGATGCCCAGTGTACAACAAACCACGGCCCAATGGCGTGGACCCACGGAGCAGAAGAGTAAGCACAGGAGAGGAAGAGATTAACTTACCTACGCCAGAGTCGGAGAAGAAGCGGCCACCGGAGGCAGAGGGGGAGCCGCTCCTGCACCGGCTGAAGCGGAAACAATCTGGTCCTAGCAACGAGTCAGCCATACCAACATCTCCAGAGCACAGAGGTGCAATTGTGTTAGAAATCTTATGCTTCCTCAGAACAGGAGGGTACCCAACAAGATCGCCTTGGCGCAGAGTCATCCCAGTCTACCTGCAGGCAGATACATCAAGCAATAACGCCAGAGAAGAATATGCAATGAAATTGCAACATAGCAAACACAATGAATGGGTACACACAGAATCATGGGAGCCAGTTATAATAGAAAGAAGACAATAAGATATAAGATCAGCCGGTTTAGGTGCTATCTGAAAATCAAGGAACTGGTAGAATAGACAACATATTAACACCATACTTGATATGTCTGCACCAAAGGTGCAGTTATTTGAGATGACACAACTCAAAAATGGACAGTCATGACTGTGAAGAACTGACTGCACATACTTTGCTTGTGAATTAAAAACTGGCAGTCAACTGAACATGGCAATACTAGGAACCAAATAATCATATCACAAGTAGATAATAGACAGTGACAGTAATTATTACACCAGAAAAAGCACAAGCATCGGCATCAAAGGCCATCACTACAGCCCAAAACACTAGAACTTGCCGTGGAACGATGGCCAGCATAATATTCACCACGGCTCGATGGCCGTGGGCACACACGCACATGAGAGAAAGCAGAGCAGAGAGGAACGGAGGGGCTTACCTACACCGGTCAGGTTCTACTGGATATCATCTATCTTCTATATAGCGAGCTGCTCTTGAGTCATGTGGCAAAGTATCCTCGACCTGCATGCTTGCCAGATCAGCAGAACTTGGTGCCTGTACCCAAAAGTAAGTGTCATACATATATGTGTGTGAGTAACTAACCGCCATGTAACTACAAAACGAGAGCAATCCAAATATGCAGTACAAAATGCCACTGGCACTGTAATGCCTAAAAAAAGGGCAGCCCGGTGCATGAATCTCCCGCTTGCGCAGGGTCCGGGGAAGGGTCCGACCACTTCGGGTCTATTGTGCACAACCTTCGCTACATTTTTGTAAGAGGCTAATCAACAAAACCAGTGCATTCCCAATTCATCCAGCAAGGTAGAAAGATATATGTCCAGCTAATTGAAATAGCATACCAACATTTTAATAAGCAACACAAGTAGCATCCTTTCTGTAAAATAGAAGGTGGTTTCATTTTTCCCCACTGAGGTCGTGCCTTGCCAACATAAAGAACTTCCACGAACAGAATTTGACAGAAGATTTATCTTGTAACACGAGACTAAGCCAAACCTTTTAAGCTAAAGAGCAAAATTGAACAGAATTTGCCATAACCATTCTATCTAGTAGCAGAAATTCTGCACATCAATCAAGTGCTTAAGCACCATTCCGATAACTACAACTTATATGCACTATACTTACACCGAATCGTTCATTGTGCAAAGCAACAAATCTGCACCAGAGAACAGACGGAATTAACCGTAGATGCTTAAGACCATTCCTTGGAGTACAAACAACGGAGAGATAGCGGGTGACATGGTAGGAAACTAGGAACACAACATGAAGAATAAGAGCACTTACACTTATGTAAAACAGTAGAACTAATTATTATACCAGAAGAACGAGAAGCACAAACATTGGCAGCACAGCCCATCGAGAAAACCCCAAATCCTAGAACTTGCCAGGGCGCAATGGCCAGCATAATATTCACCACGGCTTGATGGTCGCGGGCACACAATCGCATGAAAAAAAGCAGAGCATAGAGGAACGGAGGGCTGTACCTACACCGGTCCGGTCCTACTGGAGATCGCCGCCTATCACCTATGGTGAGCTGCTCTAGAGTCATGTAGCGAAGTATCCTCAACCAGCATGCTTGCGGAACTTGGTGCCTGTAACCAAAAGTAAGATTCATCATATATAAGTGTTTGAGTAACTAACAGCCATGTAACTGCAAAATGACAACTAGCTATCCATATATGCAGTAGAAAATGCCACTGGCACTGTAACGCCTGCTTGCATACAACAAAAGCAGTGCATTTCTATTTCGTCCAGCAAGGCAACAAGATAAGAAAAACAAAACAAATCATATCATATAGTTTGTTCTCTATATAGTTGAGAAAAGCAACATTTTTTTTCGAGAAAACGCAAAAGACCTTTGCGTTTCGAGAAAAGCAACATTTGCTTTTAAGTTTTGATGTAATCCAACTAAGCTCTTTGTTGTCCAAAATGAGTGGCATTTGCAGGCGGCACTTATAAGGAGAGAAAAAGATGCATCTTTTGAAGCCATCAAAACAGTGTTAGAAGGGAGATAAAGCTATCCACGTCAGCATGCTCGGCGGCGCTAATGTCGGAACAAACACAACCAAGAAACAGCTACCTAAGGTTCATTCATACAGGAGATCCACATGCACAAGAGGACTAGGAATCAAACAGTCATGCATCCAAATGTAATTTTTATTATAGTCGCTTCAGTGCAATGTTTTTTGCAGCAGGTTGAAAGAATCACAGGGCAAAAGAAACACAAAAGTAGTGTCAGAAACCTGCTGCAAACAAAATTGTTCTTTCCATACTTCTGAACCCCAAACACTATCGTCAAAAAATGTTCAGTAAGCCAACTTGATTATCTAGTTCAGACTGTCAAGTCACCCCAACCACCAGCACCAACATCAGCAGCCCATGCAATGTACTGTATTAGTGGGCTAAATAAATCACGCTAGCTCTGCTGCAAACTGCAATTCCTTTTGAAACAGACTCATTTTCCAGACTAATGGTAATTCGCTCTCAAATATAATGTACGCCCTATCTCTGAAAGTGGCTAAACATAGAAAAAAATGAGTGGCAACTCATAATAAGGACAGAAAAAAGAAACGCATATTTTGAAGCCATCAAAACAGTGTTAGAAGTGAGATAGGGCCACCCATGTCGCATGCTCGGCGGCGCTGCTGTCTGAACAAACATGACCATGAAATAGCTAGCTAAAGTTCATTCATACAGGGAATCTAGCACAGGGCTGTGCATTGATCTTTTACAGGAGATCCACATGCAGGTGAGGACCAGGAATCAAACAATCATGCATCTGTGTTGAGAAGTGAATGGCTTTGACACATGGTGAGATGATTTTGAACAGGTGTTTACCTGAGTAGTATCAGTAAGGGAGATGTGATCCCACTTGTGTGTGCAGCAGCGCCCCCGTGGTGTTTGGCGTCGACTCACCACAATCCAGCCTGAAATTCACAGCATGATGGTGCTCATATACATGAGTAGCTCGCTGGTTTCAAGAGTGTATATCATAAAACAGAATGAATGAAGAGAATAATTGACCGGCGTACCCGACGCCAAAGAATGAATATTAACCATCCAGATGGGTAGGTCTGAAGATCCATCGGTTTCGTTGCAGAAAGAAACATTCAGCGCAGCGCAGACAGATGAATCCCTCCTTGGCATTGTGGGGGAAGTCGCCAGTTTTGTAGACCCCTGCAACTGCAAGGTTGTGAAGATGAGCTAGCAGCAAAACTCAAACTAGACCTCATCTTCTCTATCTCTCTTTGGTAACTAACAAACTAGACCTCCATCTGAGGGGTCATTCACCTTCTGCCCTGCAACAACAAACGATCATCAGTGAGTTAAGACCACAATGCCGTCCACGAATCACAGCTACCTACCGTGGTCTGGGCGCCGGCGACTGACCTTGACATGGACAGGACGCCTACGACCATGCCGCCCTTGTCGAGCAGGCCAAGGTTCTGGCTGGAGCCCCGAGCCGGGGCCGCACCCGAGGTCGAGCACGGCGCCCGATGTCAGCCGCATCAGCGTCGAAGCAGAACAAGGCCGCGGCGAGCCGAGAGGAGGAGAGAGGGGCCGGTGCTGACGTTGACGGCCGAGAGGGCGACGTCGGCGAGGCGCAGCGTAACGTCGTGGAAGAAGTCGTCGCGCCGCTCGCGTTCCTCCCGTTGCTGCGCGCCGGCGAAGTGTGGGCTGCTAGGGTTCCCGGGAGCGGGTTTTGCAGTCCGCGCTTCACACGGGTGCGCCCGGATCCGGAAGCAACGGTGCGTCCGTGGGGGGCGGCGGAGGTAGGGGAGACGGAGACGGCGGGGGTCGCCGGTGGGTGGAGGCGGCAGCGCGGTGGGATGGGAGGAGGAGGAGACGAGGGGTCGGGAGGGGAATGGAAGAAAGAAAGAGAAAGAGGGCTGCGTGGGGTTGGGCTGCCTCTTGGGCTTCTTCGGGGTAGTCTCATTTTCTTTTCCATTTCATCACTTTGAAATGAAAACTTTTGGGTTTGGGTGGCGCGGCTAATTCCGGCGGGAGAAAGTTTCGGGATTGCAAATTCTTTTTGGCTTGCGGGGTAGTCTCCTTTGGTGTTTCATTTTGTTTTGAAAAGTTTTAGGTTCGGGTGGCGCGGGTAACTCCGGCGGGAGAAAATTCCAGGATTGGGAAATTTTGACTTGCAGTGGTAGTTTCTTTTCATGTTTCATTTTGTTTGAAAGTTTTCGGTTTGGGCGGCGCGGGTAACTCCGGCGGGATAAATTTTCGGGATTGAAATCTTTTGGCTTGTAGGGGTAGTCTCTCTTGTCCTGTTTCATTTTGTTTCAAAGATTTGGGTTCTGGTGGGGCGGGTAACTCCGCCGGGAGAAAAATGTGGGGACAGGAATATTTTGGCTTGTGGGGTTAGTTTCCCTTCCTTCTTCATTTCATTTGAAAGTTCTGGTCTCGGATGGCTCGGGTAACTTCGGCGGGATAAAAATTCGGGATTGGAAATTAGGGCTTGCGGGGTAGTTTCCTTTCGTTTTTCATTTCGTTTGGTGTTTTAGTTTGTAAGGAGATCACCGATTTATAAATTGCTTCACGAGTAATCCGAGTCCTACTGAGAACATGATTGTTTTTTAACCAGAGAGTTGTACTCCATGTGGCGTCTTGTTGGGTTCGAACTCATATCTTGTTGAGCGCCGGTGTCACTATCTATCTATACAAGAGAGAGAGAGATAGAGAGAGGGGGGAGAAAAATACTATATTAGCTACACATGTTAGGGGCATTGACTCGCTGCCCCTAATCGACCATTTTCTCGTCTCAGTGGTGAACAGTTCCTATCACTAAACACGCATCACCGGAAGGCCTGAAATAGATTCATGAATGACATGACCACCAATCACTAGTAGTAGAAAAGGGGGCTTTTGTCCCGGTTGGTAAGGGCCTTTAGTCCCGGTTTTTGAACCGGGACTAAAGGGTCGTTACTAATGCCTCCCCCCTTTAGTCCCGGTTCTTACACGAACCGGGACTAAAGGCCGTCCACGTGGACGCAGCCTGGAGCTCCACCTTTAGTCCCAGTTGGTGTTACCAACCGGGACTAAAGGAAATTTTATGATTTTTTTTGAATTTTTTTTTGTGATTTTTTTTAATTTTTTTTTTCAAAATTTTGAATTATTTTAACCTCTAATCTCTAATCACCACCCCTCATCACCTAATCTCTAATCACCCCTCATCATTCCAAATCATCTAACTTTCCGGACGGTCACCCATCCTCTCACTACTCCAGCCTGAGCACGCTTAACTTCCGGGTTCTATTCTCCCTCGTTTCCAAGTCTGCACTTGTTGTTTTCCTGACAATAGTAAGATGTCTATTCTATTAACCCTCAGGAATTTAGCTTGAGCATGAAGTGACACATTTCACTGTTTGAGTTTGAAACTATTGTTTTAAAAAACAATAATTATTTAGTAACACTAATATTTCTGGAATAATTAGTTTGACCATTGTTTGACCACTGTTTGACCAGATTTGACCAAAATTCAAAAAAACTGAAATAATTATTTAGTAACACTAATATTCTAGAATAATTAGTTTGACCATTGTTTGACCACAATTTGAAATTTTTTGAATTTTTTTGCCTCTCCAGATCTTAAAAGCCCCGTATCTTTTTTCTGTTAGGTTTTTGAGGATTTTGAAAATGTTTAACGGGGTTCCCCCGGCTAAATTTGTATGTAACTTTTCGAATAGATGATTTTTCATATAAAAAC
Organism: Aegilops tauschii subsp. strangulata; assembly: GCF_002575655.3. Taxonomy (NCBI): domain Eukaryota; kingdom Viridiplantae; phylum Streptophyta; class Magnoliopsida; order Poales; family Poaceae; genus Aegilops; species Aegilops tauschii. The sequence continues at coordinate 404,294,860 of NC_053035.3, forward strand.
TTTTTCATCCGAGTTCGTATGCAAAAGTTATGCTCATTTTAAGAAATTCCAGAGAGATTTTGCAAATAAAGTCGAAATTCATATTTGTTAATTTTCCCAACAACTAGACCACATATGACATGGGAAACTTATTTTATTTTATTTTTTTGACATTTCCATCATTTTCTTTTGTTTTTTCTAAAACTGAAAAGGCGGTCGGGGGGGTAGAGTTTGATGGGCCCTTTAGTATCGGTTCGTGCCATGAACCGATACTAATGCCTCAAAGCCCATTAGTACCGGTTGGTGGCACCAACCGGGACTAAAGGACTAACCTTTAGTCCCGGTTCGTGGCACCAACCGGGACTAAAGGGCCCAGGTGAACCGGGACTAATGCCTTAGCCGCACGAACCGGGACCAATGCTCACATTAGTCCCGGTTCGTGACTGAACCGGGACTAATGTGAATATTGCCCTGTGACGAAAGCCCTGTTTTGTACTAGTGAATGTTAAGTCTAGGAGTTGAACTATGTGAGCTGGGGATACAATAAGTTGATTCACATGTGCGTAGCTAGCTAGTGACGCATGTGCGTGTGTCACCGGTACTCCCTCCGGTCCTTTTTGCTACGCGTATTAGATTTGTGTTGAGTCAAACATTGCAAAGTTTGACCAAATTTATGTTAAAAAATATCAGCATCTACAATACGAAATATATATATATATATATATATATATATATATATATATATATATATATATATATATAATATAAAGGTACATTTCCAATATTGATTTGGCATTGTGAATATTGATTTTTTTTCTATAAGTTTGGTCAAAGCAGAGATACTTCAACTTCGAACAAAACTTGTATGCATACTAAAAAGGACCGGAGATAGTACGAGGGAGATAGACGGACAGGAGCACGAACGACGTGCAAAAGTTCTTTTTTTTAACAAGAAGGACGTGCAAATTATTTTTTTAACAGGAACGATGTGCAAAAGTGTTGTGCGCGCAGTCGCGTCTAGCTAGGTGAATTGCAAAAGAAAAAAGCACGTACATACGTGTACGTGTAAAAGTCATGTCTTTTATTTTTGCGAATGTGCACGTGTACGTGCCTAGTCCGGCATGCATGCATGCATGGGCATGCAGTTGAAGTTTTTTTTTATGTGATGCGGTTGAAGGTTTTTTTTAAGTGATGCGGTTGAAGGTTTGAAGCAGCTACGATGCGTTATAAAAAAGAAAAACAGGAAGAATAAAAGAGGGTAAGCACGCACGTACGTACGTATGAGGTGTACGTGCACTCCCTCAAATCAAATCAATCGAAGAAAAAGAAAAAGGTGCACGTGCGGCTGGGCGGAAGAGGGAAGACCCGGCCGGACTTGTTTTGATTCGCTTGGCTTGGACGCGCCTGTAGTGGGAGAGGGTTTCTTTCGATCGCTTCTTTTGATTGTTTCGGTTGGATTGGATTTGAGGCGCTGGTAGTACGTGCAGACTGCCCTCGTTTCGTTGTTTCGTTTTCCATGCATTGATTCCATCGACGCCATAAAGCCAGCCGCGCGGGACTAGACTACACCGGTTGATCTAAGAGAGCTCACTTGGCATACATGAACTACTACAAAATATCAAAGCGGTATGACAAGGTCACGGCCGAAGACGTAACGCTCCGACTTGTGGTTAACCATCCGGAGCTGAGCCCACCCAGCCTTTAACAATTTGACGCCCTCGAGAACAGCAAAATTCTCTGTTTTCTCAAGGGCATAGCCATACACATCCTCAATGCTCTCCTCTAGGCAGGTAAGAAAGAACCTGGCAACGCAGACTTGACCGGAGCCGAGCGGCACAATGCTGGCGTCTGTCAGGGTCCAATCTTCTGGCCTGTTCACGTCTGTCCACACATCCTGCAGCACGGGCGGCCTCAACTCACACGAGGCAGTGAGGTCTGATGTGCAGAGCTGCAAATCGTCGGGTGTGAAGCCAAACCAGAGGTTGTGCTCAGGGATGTACTCGACGCGACCTCTGAACGGCAGTGCCCAGTTGCCTAGTTTGCTCCACGCGCCACTCGCGATGTCATACGAGTATGTGCCGGCGCCAGATGTGGATATCCAGATCTGTAAATCGTCAACCACGACGTAGGCACTGATTTCAAAGGGCATTGGGGGCATCGCGGCAGCTGGATCGATCCACCCCGTCGTCGTCGTCGACAAAGAAAGGCGGTGGCTGGAGGGAATACCAGCACCAGTCTTGGGCGTAGCTAGCAGGCAGGCGTGTGTGGAGGAGAGCCTGGAAGCAGTCCCGATCGGGCAGCCGGCCAGGGTTGCCGCTCATGACGTATAGGCTGTCACCCACGGCAACTGAGATGGGGTCGATAATGGGCTTGCGCATCTTGGGCATCCCAGTGCAGAGCAAGCGCGAGTCGTGGTTGTACAAGAAGCTCCTGCCGATTTGGTCCACGGCGAGGAGGTTTTCCCGGCCGGGGCCAAAAGCCATGAAATTCATCCACGCCTGTTCGCCCTTCCTGCAGGGCCAGTCGAATGACAGGGACGGCGGAGGCAGCGGGGCGTCCGCTGGCCGTTGATGAACTGCTCGAACCGCTGGCCGTGACCGGGCTGGGCGAAATAAGTTTGCCGGGTTCAAGCAGTGAAGGCTGAAGTGTCTGGGGCCGCCGTTGCAGCTCATGGCCAACAGATTCACAAACCGGCTGCCCATGGAGATGGCGGGCGGACCTCCTGATAATCAGAAGAAAGAACAAGGAACTCGTGGAATGTTTGTGATGATGATTCTCGTTTCTTCTCTTGGTAATATCAAAGAACCATGTACAGTACAGACACGGAGATTATCATCAGAGATTCGCCGAGTACCTGAGGAGTGGGGTTGGGATCCAATTGAACCCGATAATTTCTGGAATGGAGACTATCAGCTGTCAACCACGCAGCCAAGAACAAGATCGATATTTTGTTGGCAAAGAATTGGGGATGCTTGGGGAGGAGCGTTGTTTTATACTGGTGGCGGCGCAAGGAAGACTGAAGAGGGAGGAGATCCGGTGCGATTCCTACCCTAACGCCTTCTACCGTGGGTTAAATTCGTATGTAACTTTTCGAGTAGATGATTTTTCATATAAAAAACTTTTTCATCCGAGTTCGTATGCAAAAGTTATGCCCATTTTAAGAAATACCAGAGAGATTTTGCAAATAAAGTCGAAATTCATATTTGTTAATTTTCCCAACAACTAGACCACATATCACATGGGAAACTTATTTTATTTTATTTTTTTGACATTTCCATCATTTTCTTTTGTTTTTTCTAAAACTGAAAAGGCGATCCACGGAGGGGGGGGGGGTAGAGTTTGATGGGCCCTTTAGTACCGGTTCGTGCCATGAACCGGTACTAATGCCTCAAAGTCCATTAGTACCGGTTGGTGGCACCAACCGGGACTAAAGGACTAACCTTTAGTCACGGTTGGTGCCACCAACCGGTACTAATGGGCATCGCACCCTTTAGTCCCGGTTCGTGGCACCAACCGGTACTAATGCCTTAGCCGCACGAACCGGGACCAATGCTCACATTAGTCCCGGTTCGTGACTGAATCGGGACTAATGTGAATATTGCCCTGTGACGAAAGCCCTGTTTTGTACTAGTGAATGTTAAGTCTAGGAGTTGAACTATGTGAGCTGGGGATACAATAAGTTGATTCGCATGTGTGTAGCTAGCTAGTGACGCATGTGCGTGTGTCACTGGTACTCCCTCCGGTCCTTTTTGCTACGCGTATTAGATTTGTGTTGAGTCAAACATTGCAAAGTTTGACCAAATTTATGTTTAAAAATATCAGCATCTACAGTACAAAAAATATATATATATATATAATATAAAGGTACATTTCCAATATAGATTTGGCATTGTGAATATTGAATTTTTTTCTATAAGTTTGGTCAAAGCAGAGATACTTCAACTTCGGACAAAACTTGTATGCATACTAAAAAGGACCGGAGGTAGTACGAGGGAGATAGACGGATAGGAGCACGAACGACGTGCAAAAGTTCTTTTTTTTGAACAGGAAGGACGTGCAAATTTATTTTTTTAACAGGAACGATGTGCAAAAGTGTTGTGCGCGCAGTCGCGTCTAGCTAGGTGAATTGCAAAAGAAAAAAGCACGTACATACGTGTACGTGTAAAAGTCCTGTCTTTTATTTTTGCCAATGTGCACGTGTAAAAGTTGTTTGTGCGTGTACGTGCCTAGTCCGGCATGCATGCATGCATGTGCATGCGGTTGAAGTTTTTTTTTTGACGTGATGCGGTTGAAGGTTTTTTTTTGACGTGATGCGGTTGAAGGTTTGAAGCAGCTACCATGCGTTATAAATAAGAAAAACAGGAAGAATAAAAGAGGGTAAGCACGCACGTACGTACGTATGAGGTGTACGTGCACTCCCTCAAATCAAATCAATCGAAGAAAAAGAAGAAGGTGCACGTGCGGCTGGGCGGAAGAGGGAAGACCCGGCCGGACTTGTTTTGATTCGCTTGGCTTGGACGCGCCTGTAGTTGGAGAGGGTTTCTTTCGATCGCTTCTTTTGATTGTTTCGGTTGGATTGGATTTGAGGCGCTGGTAGTACGTGCAGACTGCCCTCGTTTCGTTGTTTCGTTTTCCATGCATTGATTCCATCGACGCCATAAAGCCAGCCGCGCGGGACTAGACTACACCGGTTGATCTAAGAGAGCTCACTTGGCATAGATGAAGTACTACAAAATATCAAAGCGGTATGACAAGGTCACGGCCAAAGACGTAACGCTCCGACTTGTGCTTAACCATCCGGAGCGGAGCCCACCCAGCCTTTAACAATTTGACGCCCTCGAGAACAGCAAAATTCTCTGTTTTCTCAAGGGCATAGCCATACACATCCTCAATGCTCTCCTCTGGGCAGGTAAGAAAGAACCTGGCAACGCAGACTTGACCGGAGCCGAGCGGCACAATGCTGGCGTCTGTCAGGGTCCAATCTTCCGGCCTGTTCACGTCTGTCCACACATCCTGCAGCACGGGCGGCCTCAACTCACACGAGGCAGTGAGGTCAGATGTGCAGAGCTGCAAATCGTCGGGTGTGAAGCCAAACCAGAGGTTGTGCTCAGGGATGTACTCGGCGCGACCTCTGAACGTCAGTGCCCAGTTGCCTAGTTTGCTCCACGCGCCACTCGCGATGTCATACGAGTATGTGCCGGCGCCAGATGTGGATATCCAGATCTGTGAATCGTCAACCACGGCGTAGGCACTGATTTCAAAGGGCATTGGGGCATCGCGGCAGCTGGATCGATCCACCCCGTCGTCGTCGTCGGCAAAGAAAGGCGGTGGCTGGAGGGAATACCAGCACCAGTCTTGGGCGTAGCTAGCAGGCAGGCGGGTGTGGAGGAGAGCCTGGAAGCAGTCCCGATCGGGCAGCCGGCCAGGGTTGCCGCTCATGACGTATAGGCTGTCGCCCACGGCAACGGAGATGGGGTCGATAATGGGCTTGCGCATCTTGGGCATCCTAGTGCGGAGCAAGCGCGAGTCGTGGTTGTACAAGAAGCTCCTGCCGATTTGGTCCACGGCGAGGAGGTTTTCCCGGCCGGGGCCGAAAGCCATGAAATTCATCCACGCCTGTTCGCCCTTCATGCAGGGCCAGTCGAATGACAGGGACGGCGGAGGCAGCGGGGCGTCCGCTGGCCGTCGATGAACTGCTGGAACCGCTGGCCGTGACCGGGCTGGGCGAAATAAGTTTGCCGGGTTCAAGCAGTGAAGGCTGAAGTGTCTGGGGCCGCCGTTGCAGCTCATGGCCAACAGATTCACAAACCGGCTGCCCATGGCGATGGCGGGCGGACCTCCTGATAATCAGAAGAAAGAATAAGGAACTCGTTGAATGTTTGTGATGATGATTCTCGTTTCTTCTCTTGGAAATATCAAAGAACCATGTACAGTACAGACACGGAGATTATCATCAGAGATTCGCCGAGTACCTGAGGAGTGGGGTTGGGATCCAATTGAACCCGACAATTTCTGGAATGGAGACTATCAACTCTCAACCACGCAGCCAAGAACAAGATCGATATTTTGTTGGCGAAGAATTGGGGATGCTTGGGGAGGAGCGCTGTTTTATACTGGTGGCGGCGCAAGGAAGACTGAAGAGGGAGGAGATCCGGTGCGATTCCTACACTAACGCCTTCTACCGTGGGTTAAATTCGTATGTAACTTTTCGAGTAGATGATTTTTCATATAAAAAACTTTTTCATCCGAGTTCGTATGCAAAAGTTATGCCCTTTTTAAGAAATTCCAGAGAGATTTTGCAAATAAAGTCGAAATTCATATTTGTTAATTTTCCCAACAACTAGACCACATATCACATGGGAAACTTATTTTATTTTATTTTTTTTGACATTTCCATCATTTTCTTTTGTTTTTTTAAAACTGAAAAGGCGGTCCACGGAGGGGGGGGGGTAGAGTTTGATGGGCCCTTTAGTACCGGTTCGTGCCATGAACCGGTACTAATGCCTCAAAGCCCATTAGTACCGGTTGGTGGCACCAACCGGGACTAAAGGACTAACCTTTAGTCACGGTTGGTGCCACCAACCGGTACTAATGGGCATCGCACCCTTTAGTCCCGGTTCGTGGCACCAACCGGGACTAATGCCTTAGCCGCACGAACCGGGACCAATGCTCACATTAGTCCCAGTTCGTGACTGAACCGGGACTAATGTGAATATTGCCCTGTGACGAAAGCCCTGTTTTGTACTAGTGAATGTTAAGTCTATGAGTTGAACTATGTGAGCTGGGGATACAATAAGTTGATTCGCATGTGCGTAGCTAGCTAGTGACGCATGTGCGTGTGTCACTGGTACTCCCTCCGGTCCTTTTTGCTACGCGTATTAGATTTGTGTTGAGTCAAACATTGCAAGGTTTGACCAAATTTATGTTAAAAAATATCAGCATCTACAATACGAAAAAAAAATATATAAAATATAAAGGTACATTTCCAATATAGATTTGGCATTGTGAATATTGAATTTTTTTCTATAAGTTTGGTCAAAGCAGAGATACTTCAACTTCGGACAAAACTTGTATGCATACTAAAAAGGACCGGAGGTAGTACGAGGGAGATAGACGGATAGGAGCACGAACGACGTGCAAAAGTTCTTTTTTTTGAACAGGAAGGACGTGCAATTTTTTATAACAGGAACGATGTGCAAAAGTGTTGTGCGCACAGTCGCGTCTAGCTAGGTGAATTGCAAAAGAAAAAAGCACGTACATACGTGTCGTGTAAAAGTCCTGTCTTTTATTTTTGCGAATGTGCACGTGTAAAAGTTGTGTGTGCGTGTACGTGCCTAGTCCGGCATGCATGCTTGCATGTGCATGCGGTTGAAGTTTTTTTTTTGACGTGATGCGGTTGAAGGTTTTTTTTACGTGATGCGGTTGAAGGTTTGAAGTAGCTACGATGCGTTATAAAAAAGAAAAACAGGAAGAATAAAAGAGGGTAAGCACGCACGTACGTACGTATGAGGTGTACGTGCACACCCTCAAATCAAATCAATCGAAGAAAAAGAAAAAGGTGCACGTGCGGCTGGGCGGAAGAGGGAAGACCCGGCCGGACTTGTTTTGATTCGCTTGGCTTGGACGCGCCTGTAGTTGGAGAGGGTTTCTTTCGATCGCTTCTTTTGATTGTTTCGGTTGGATTGGATTTGAGGCGCTGGTAGTACGTGCAGACTGCCCTCGTTTCGTTGTTTCGTTTTCCATGCATTGATTCCATCGACGCCATAAAGCCAGCCGCGCGGGACTAGACTACACCGGTTGATCTAAGAGAGCTCACTTGGCATAGATGAAGTACTACAAAATATCAAAGCGGTATGACAAGGTCACGGCCGAAGACGTAACGCTCCGACTTGTGCTTAACCATCCGGAGCTAAGCCCACCCAGCCTTTAACAATTTGACGCCCTCGAGAACAGCAAAATTCTCTGTTTTCTCAAGGGCATAGCCATACACATCCTCAATGCTCTCCTCTAGGCAGGTAAGAAAGAACCTGGCAACGCAGACTTGACCGGAGCCGGGCGGCACAATGCTGGCGTCTGTCAGGGTCCAATCTTCTGGCCTGTTCACGTCTGTCCACACATCCTGCAGCACGGGCGGCCTCAACTCACACGAGGCAGTGAGGTCCGATGTGCAGAGCTGCAAATCGTCGGGTGTGAAGCCAAACCAGAGGTTGTGCTCAGGGATGTACTCGGCGCGACCTCTGAACGGCAGTGCCCAGTTGCCTAGTTTGCTCCACACGCCACTCGCGATGTCATACGAGTATGTGCCGGCGCCAGATGTGGATATCCAGATCTGTGAATCGTCAACCACGGCGTAGGCACTGATTTCAAAGGGCATTGGGGCATCGCGGCAGCTGGATCGATCCACCCCGTCGTCGTCGTCGTCGGCAAAGAAAGGCGGTGGCTGGAGGGAATACCAGCACCAGTCTTGGGCGTAGCTAGCAGGCAGGCGGGTGTGGAGGAGAGCCTGGAAGCAGTCCCGATCGGGCAGCCGGCCAGGGTTGCCGCTCATGACGTATAGGCTGTCGCCCACGGCAACGGAGATGGGGTCGATAATGGGCTTGCGCAACTTGGGCATCCCAGTGCGGAGCAAGCGCGAGTCGTGGTCGTACAAGAAGCTCCTGCCGATTTGGTCCACGGCGAGGAGGTTTTCCCGGCCGGGGCCGAAAGCCATGAAATTCATCCACGCTTGTTCACCCTTCCTGCAGGGCCAGTCGAATGACAGGGACGGCGGAGGCAGCGGGGCGTCCGCTGGCCGTCGATGAACTGCTGGAACCGCTGGCCGTGACCGGGCTGGGCGAAATAAGTTTGCCGGGTTCAAGCAATGAAGGCTGAAGTGTCTGGGGCCGCCGTTGCAGCTCATGGCCAACAGATTCACAAACCGGCTGCCCATGGCGATGGCGGGCGGACCTCCTGATAATCAGAAGAAAGAACAAGGAACTCGTTGAATGTTTGTGATGATGATTCTCGTTTCTTCTCTTGGTAATATCAAAGAACCATGTACAGTACAGACATGGAGATTATCATCAGAGATTCGCCGAGTACCTGAGGAGTGGGGTTGGGATCCAATTGAACCCGACAATTTCTGGAATGGAGACTATCAGCTCTCAACCACGCAGCCAAGAACAAGATCGATATTTTGTTGGCGAAGAATTGGGAATGCTTGGGGAGGAGCGCTGTTTTATACTGGTGGCGTCGCGAGGAAGACTGAAGAGGGAGGAGATCCGCTGCGATTCCTACCCTAACGCCTTCTACCGTGGGTTACATTTTCGAGTAGATGAATTTTCATATAAAAAACTTTTTCATCCGAGTTCGTATGCAAAAGTTATGCCCATTTTAAGAAATTCCAGAGATATTTTGCAAATAAAGTCGAAATTCATATTTGTTAATTTTCCCAACAACTAGACCACATATCACATGGGAAACTTATTTTATTTTATTTTTTGACATTTCCATCATTTTCTTTTGTTTTTTCTAAAACTAAAAAGGCAGTCCACCGGGGGGGGGGGGGTGGTTAGAGTTTGATGGGCCCTTTAGTACCGGTTCGTGCCATGAACCGGTACTAATGCCTCAAAGCTCATTAGTACCGGTTGGTGCCACCAACCGGTACTAATGGGCATCGCACCCTTTAGTCCCAGTTCGTGGAACCAACCGGGACTAAAGGGCCTAGGTGAACCGGGACTAATGCCTTAGCCGCACGAACCGGGACCAATGCTCACATTAGTCCCGGTTCGTGACTGAACCGGGACTAATGTGAATATTGCCCTGTGACGAAAGCCCTGTTTTGTGTTGGGTAACGTAGTAATTTCAAAAAATTTCCTACGCACACGCAAGATCATGGTGATGCATAGCAACGAGAGGGGATAGTGTTGTCCAAGTACCCTCGTAGACCGACAGCGGAAGCGTTATCACAACGCGGTTGATGTTGTCGTACGTCTTCACGATCCGACCGATCAAGTACCGAACGCACGGCACCTCCGAGTTCTACACACGTTCAGCTCGATGACGTCCCTCGAACTCCGATCCAGCCGAGTGTTGAGGGAGAGTTTCGTCAGCACGACGGCGTGGTGACGATGATGATGTTCCACCGGCGCAGGGCTTCGCCTAAGCTCCGCAACGGTATTATCGAGGTGTAATATGGTGGAGGGGGGCACCGCACACGGCTAAGAGATCTCAAGGATCAATTGTTGTGTCTCTGGGGTGCCCCCCTGCCCCCGTATATAAAGGAGCAAGGGAGGAGGAGGCCGGCCCTAGGAGGGGGCGCACCAAGTGTGGAGTCCTACTAGGACTCCCTAGTCCTAGTAGGATTCCACCTCCCATATGGAATAGGAAAAGAGGAAGGGAAAAAGAGAAGGAAGGAAGGGGGCGCCCCCCTTCCCTAGTCCAATTCGGACCAGACCAAGGGGAGGGGTGCGGCCACCCTTGAGGCCCTTTTTCTTCTTTCCCGTATGGCCCAATAAGGCCCAATACGTATTCCCGTAACTCTCCGGTACTCCGAAAAATACCCGAATCACTCGGAACCTTTCCGAAGTCCGAATATAGTCGTCCAATATATCGATCTTTACGTCTCGACCATTTCGAGACTCCTCGTCATGTCCCCGATCTCATCCGGGACTCCGAACTCCTTCGGTACATCAACATACATAAACTCATAATAAAATTGTCATCGTAACTTTAAGCGTGCGGACCCTACGGGTTCGAGAACTATGTAGACATGACCGAGACACGTCTCCGGTCAATAACCAATAGCGGGACCTGGATGCCCATATTGGCTCCCACATATTCTATGAAGATCTTTATCGGTCAGACCGAATAACAACATACGTTGTTCCCTTTGTCATTGGTATGTTACTTGCCCGAGATTCGATCGTCGGTATCTCGATACCTAGTTCAATCTCGTTACCGGCAAGTCTCTTTACTCGTTTCGTAATTCATTATCCCGCAACTAACTCATTAGTCACAATGCTTGCAAGGCTTATAGTGATGTGCATTACCGAGTGGGCCCAGAGATACCTCTCCGACAATCGGAGTGACAAATCCTAATCTCGAAATATGCCAAACCAACAAGTACCTTTGGAGACACCTGTAGAGCACCTTTATAATCACCTAGTTACGTTGTGACGTTTGGTAGCACACAAAGTGTTCCTCCGGTAAACGGGAGTTCTATAATCTCATAGTCATAGGAACATGTATAAGTCATGAAGAAAGCAATAGCAACATACTAAACGATCGGGTGCTAAGCTAACGGAATGGGTCAAGTCAATCACGTCATTCTCCTAATGAGGTGATCTCGTTAATCAAATGACAACTCATGTCTATGGCTAGGAAACATAACCATCTTTGATTAACGAGCTAGTCAAGTAGAGGCATACTAGTGACACTCTGTTTGTCTATGTATTCACACATGTATTATGTTTCCGGTTAATACAATTCTAGCATGAATAATAAACAGTTATCATGATATAAGGAAATATATAATACTTTATTATTGCCTCTAGGGCATATTTCCTTCAGTCTCCCACTTGCACTAGAGTCAATAATCTAGTTCACATCGCCATGTGATTTAACATCAATAATTCACATCACCATGTGATTAACACCCATAGTTCACATATCTATGTGACCAACTCTCAAAGGGTTTACTAGAGTCAATAATCTAGTTCACATTGCTATGTGATTAACACCCACAGAGTACCAAGGTGTGATCATGTTTTGATTGTGAGATAATTTTAGTCAACGGGCCTGTCACATTCAGATCCGTAAGTATTTTGCAAATATCTATGTCTACAATGCTCTTCACGGAGCTACTCTAGCTAATTGCTCCCACTTTCAATATGTATCTAGACCGAGACTTAGAGTCATCTAGATTAGTGTCAAAACTTGCATCAACGTAACCTTTTACGGCGAGCCTTTTGTCACTTCCATAATCGAGAAACATATCCTTATTCCACTAAGGATAATTTTGACCGCTGTCTAGTGATCTACTCCTAGATCACTATTGTACTCCCTTGCCAAAATCAGTGTAGGGTATACAATAGATCTGGTACACAGCATGGCATACTTTATAGAACCTATGGCCAAGGCATAGGGAATGACTTTCATTCTCTTTCTATCTTCTGCCGTGGTCGGGCTTTGAGTCTTACTCAATTTCACACCTTGTAACACAGGCAAGAACTCTTTCTTTGACTGTTCTATTTTGAACTACTTCAAAATCTTGTTAAGGTATGTACTCATTGAAAAAAACTTATCAAGCGTCTTGATCTATCTCTATAGATCTTGATGCTCAATATGTAAGCAGCTTTACCGAGGTCTATCTTTGAAAAACTTCTTTCAAACACTCCTTTATGCTTTGCAGAATAATTCTACATTATTTCCGATCAACACATATACTTATCAGAAATGCTGTAGTGCTCCCACTCACTTTCTTGTAAATATAGGCTTCACCGCAAGTCTGTATACAACTATATGCTTTGATCAACTTATCAAAGCGTATATTCCAACTCCGAGATGCTTGCACCAGTCCATTGATGGATCGCTGGAGCTTGCATATTTTGTTAGCACCTTTAGGATTGACAAAAACCTTCTGGTTGTATCATATACAACTCTTCTTTAATAAATCCATCAAGGAATGCAGTTTTGTTTATCCCTTTGCCAAATTTCATAAAATGCGGCAATTGCTAACATGATTCGGACAGACTTAAGCATAGATACGAGTGAGAAACTCTCATCGTAGTCAAAATCTTGAACTTGTCGAAAACCTTTTTGCGACAATTCTAGCTTTGTAGATAGTGATACTACTATCAGCGTCCGTCTTCCTCTTGACAATCCATTTATTCTCAATTGCTTGCCGATCATCGGGCAAGTCAACCAAAGTCCACACTTTGTTCTCATACATGGATCTCATCTCAGATTTCATGGCCTCAAGCCATTTTGCGGAATCTGGGCTCACCATCGCTTCTTCATAGTTCGTAGGTTTGTCATGGTCTAGTAACATAACCTCCAGAACAGGATTACCGCACCACTCTGGTGCGGATCTTACTCTGGTTGACCTACAAGGTTTAGTAACAACTTGATCTGAAGTTTCATGATCATCATCATTAACTTCCTTACTCATTGGTATAGACGTCACAAGAACCGTTTCTTGTGATGAACTACTTTCCAATAAGGGAGCAGGTACAGTTACCTCATCAAGTTCTACTTTCCTCCCACTCACTTCTTTCGAGAGAAACTCCTTCTCTAGAAAGGATCCATACTAAGCAACGAATGTCTTGCCTTCGGATCTGTGATAGAAGGTGTACCCAACTGTCTCCTTTGGGTATCCTATGAAGACACATTTCTCCGATTTGGGTTTGAGCTTATCAGGATGAAATTTTTTCACATAAGCATCGCAACCCCAAAATTTTAAGAAACGACAACTTTGGTTTCTTGCCAAACCACAGTTCATAAGGCGTCGTCTCAACGGATTTTGATGGTGCCCTATTTAACGTGAATGTAGCTGTCTCTAATGCATAACCCAAAACGATAGTGGTAAATTGGTAAGAGACATCATAGATTGCACTATATCCAATAAAGTACGGTTATGACGTTCGGACACACCATTACACTATGGTGTTCCAGGTGGCGTGAGTAGTGAAACTATTTCACATTGTTTTAACTGAAGGCCAAACTCGTAACTCAAATATTTTACCTCTGCGATCATATCGTAGAAACTTTTATTTTCTTGTTACGATGATTCTCCACTTCACTCTGAAATTCTTTGAACTTTTCAAATGTTTCAGACTTTGTGTTTCATCAAGTAGATATACCCATATCTGCTCAAATCATCTGTGAAGGTCAGAAAATAATGATACCTGCTACGAGCCTCAATATTCATCGGACCACATACATCTGTATGTATGATTTCCAACAAATCGGTTGCTCTCTCCATAGTTCCGGAGAACGGCGTTTTAGTCATCTTGCCCATGAGGCACGGTTCGCAAGCATCAAGTGATTCATAATCAAGTGATTCCAAAATCCCATCAGTATGGAGTTTCTTCATGCGCTTTACACCAATATGACCTAAATGGCAGTACCACAAATAAGTTGCACTATCATTATTAACTTTGCATCTTTTGGCTTCAATATTATGAATATGTGTATCACTACGATCGAGATCCAACAAACCATTTTCGTTGGTGTGTATGACCATAAAGGTTTTTATTCATGTAAACAGAACAACAATTGTTCTCTAACTTAAATGAATAACCGTATTGCAATAAACATGATCAAATCATATTCATGCTCAACGCAAACACCAAATAACACTTATTTAGTTTCAACACTAATCCCGAAAGTATAGGGAGTGTGCGATGATGATCATATCAATCTTGGAACTACTTCCAACACACATCGTCACCTCGCCTTTTACTAGTCTCTGTTTATTCTGCAACTCCCGTTTCGAGTTACTACTCTTAGCAACTGAACCAGTATCATTTACCGAGGGATTGCTATAAACACTAGTAAAGTACACATCAATAATCTGTATATCAAATATACCTTTGTTCACTTTGCCATCCTTCTTATCCACCAAATAGTTGGGGTAGTTCCGCTTCCAGTGACCAGTCCCTTTGCAGTAGAAGCACTTAGTCTCAGGCTTAGGACCAGACTTAGGCTTCTTCACTTGAGCAGCAACTTGCTTGCCGTTCTTTTTGAAGTTCCCCTTTTTCCCATTGCCCTTTTCTTGAAACTAGCGGTCTCGTCAACCATCAACACTTGAAGTGGTCTCGTCAACCATCAACACTTGATGTTTTTCTTGATTTCTACCTTCATCGATTTCAGCATCACGAAGAGCTCGGGAATTACTTTCGTCATCCCTTGCATATTATAGTTCATCACGAAGTTCTACTAACTTGGTGATGGTGACTAGAGAATTCTGTCAATCACTATTTTATCTGGAAGATTAACTCCCACTTGATTCAAGCGATTGTAGTACCCAGACAATCTGAGCACATGCTCACTAGTTGAGCGATTCTCCTCCATCTTTTAGCCATAGAACTTGTTGGAGACTTCATATCTCTCAACTCGGGTATGCTTGAAATATTAACGAATGTCTTGCCTTCGGATCTGTGATAGAAGGTGTACCCAACTGTCACCAACCGGGACTAAAGGGCCCAGGTGAACCGGGACTAATGCCTTAGCCGCACGAACCGGGACCAATGCTCACATTAGTCCCGGTTCGCGACTGAACCGGGACCAATGCTCACATTAGTCCCGGTTCGCGACTGAACCGGGACTAATGTGAATATTGCCCTGTGACGAAAGCCCTGTTTTGTACTAGTGAATGTTAAGTCTAGGAGTTGAACTATGTGAGCTGGGGCTACAATAAGTTGATTCGCATGTGCGTAGCTAGCTAGTGACGCATGTGCGTGTGTCACTGGTAGTCCCTCCGGTCCTTTTTGCTACGCGTATTAGATTTGTGTTGAGTCAAACATTGCAAAGTTTGACCAAATTTATGTTAAAAAATATCAGCATCTACAATACGAAATATATATATATATATATATATATATATATAATATAAAGGTACATTTCAAATATTGATTTGGCATTGTGAATATTGAATTTTTTTCTATAAGTTTGGTCAAAGCAGAGATACTTCAACTTCGGACAAAACTTGTATGCATACTAAAAAGGACCGGAGGTAGTACGAGGGAGATAGACGGATAGGAGCACGAACGACGTGCAAAAGTTCTTTTTTTTAACAGGAAGGACGTGCAAAAGTTTTTTTTAACAGGAACGATGTGCAAAAGTGTTGTGCGCGCAGTCGCGTCTAGCTAGGTGAATTGCAAAAGAAAAAAGCACGTACATACGTGTACGTGTAAAAGTCCTGTCTTTTATTTTTGCGAATGTGCACGTGTAAAAGTTGTGTGTGCGTGTACGTGCCTAGTCCGGCATGCATGCATGCATGTGCATGCTGTTGAAGGTTTTTTTTTGACGTGATGCGGTTGAAGGTATTTTTTGATGTGATGCGGTTGAAGGTTTGAAGCAGCTACGATGCGTTATAAAAAATAAAAACAGGAAGAATAAAAGAGGGTAAGCACGCACGTACGTACGTATGAGGTGTACGTGCACTCCCTCAAATCAAATCAGTCGAAGAAAAAGAAAAAGGTGCACGTGCGGCTGGGCGGAAGAGGGAAGACCCGGCCGGACTTGTTTTGATTCGCTTGGCTTGGACGCGCCTGTAGTTGGAGAGGGTTTCTTTCGATCGCTTCTTTTGATTGTTTCGGTTGGATTGGATTTGAGGCGCTGGTAGTACGTGCAGACTGCCCTCGTTTCGTTGTTTCGTTTTCCATGCATTGATTCCATCGACGCCATAAAGCCAGCCGCGCGGGACTAGACTACACCGGTTGATCTAAGAGAGCTCACTTGGCATACATGAAGTACTACAAAATATCAAAGCGGTATGACAAGGTCACGGCCGAAGACGTAACGCTCCGACTTGTGTTTAACCATCCGGAGCTGAGCCCACCCAGCCTTTAACAATTTGACGCCCTCGAGAACAACAAAATTCTCTGTTTTCTCAAGGGCATAGCCATACACATCCTCAATGCTCTCCTCTAGGCAGGTAAGAAAGAACCTGGCAACGCAGACTTGACCGGAGCCGAGCGGCACAATGCTGGCGTCTGTCAGGGTCCAATCTTCTGGCCTGTTCACGTCTGTCCACACATCCTGCAGCACGGGCGGCCTCAACTCACACGAGGCAGTGAGGTCCGATGTGCAGAGCTGCAAATCGTCGGGTGTGAAGCCAAACCAGAGGTTGTGCTCAGGGATGTACTCGGCGCGACCTCTGAACGGCAGTGCCCAGTTGCCTAGTTTGCTCCACGCGCCACTCGCGATGTCATACGAGTATGTGCCGGCGCCAGATGTGGATATCCAGATCTGTGAATCATCAACCACGGCGTAGGCACTGATTTCAAAGGGCATTGGGGCATCGCGGCAGCTGGATCGATCCACCCCGTCGTCGTTGTCGGCAAAGAAAGGCGGTGGCTGGAGGGAATACCAGCACCAGTCTTGGGCGTAGCTAGTAGGCAGGCGGGTGTGGAGGAGAGCTTGGAAGCAGTCCCGATCGGGCAGCCGGCCAGGGTTGCCGCTCATGACGTATAGGCTGTCGCCCACGGCAACGGAGATGGGGTCGATAATGGGCTTGCGCATCTTGGGCATCCCAGTGCGAAGCAAGCGCGAGTCGTGGTTGTACAAGAAGCTCCTGCCGATTTGGTCCACGGCGAGGAGGTTTTCCCGGCCGGGGCCGAAAGCCATGAAATTCATCCACGCCTGTTCGCCCTTCCTGCAGGGCCAGTCGAATGACAGGGACGGCGGAGGCAGCGGGGCGTCCGCTAGCCGTCGATGAACTGCTGGAACCGCTGGCCGTGACCGGGCTGGGCGAAATAAGTTTGCCGGGTTCAAGCAGTGAAGGCTGAAGTGTCTGGGGCCGCCGTTGCAGCTCATGGCCAACAGATTCACAAACCGGCTGCCCATGGCGATGGCGGGCGGACCTCCTGATAATCAGAAGAAAGAACAAGGAACTCGTTGAATGTTTGTGATGATGATTCTCGTTTCTTCTCTTGGTAATATCAAAGAACCATGTACAGTACAGACACGGAGATTATCATCAGAGATTCGCCGAGTACCTGAGGAGTGGGGTTGGGATCCAATTGAACCCGACAATTTCTAGAATGGAGACTATCAGCTCTCAACCACGCAGCCAAGAAAAAGATCGATATTTTGTTGGCGAAGAATTGGGGATGCTTGGGGAGGAGCGTTGTTTTATAGTGGTGGCGGCGCAAGGAAGACTGAAGAGGGAGGAGATCTGGTGCGATTCCTACCCTAACGCCTTCTATCGTGAGTTAAATTCGTATGTAACTTTTCGAGTAGATGATTTTTCATACAAAAAACTTTTTCATCCGAGTTCGTATGCAAAAGTTATGCCCATTTTAAGAAATTCCAGAGAGATTTTGCAAATAAAGTCGAAATTCATATTTGTTAATTTTCCCAACAACTAGAGCACATATCACATGGGAAACTTATTTTATTTTATTTTTTTGACATTTCCATCATTTTCTTTTGTTTTTCCTAAAACTGAAAAGGCGGTCCACGGGGGGGGGGGGGGGGTAGAGTTTGATGGGCCCTTTAGTACCGGTTCGTGCCATGATCCGATACTAATTCCTCAAAGCCCATTGGTACCGGTTGGTGCCACCAACCGGTACTAATGGGCATCGCACCCTTTAGTCCCGGTTCGTGGCACCAACCGGGACTAAAGGGCCCAGGTGAACCGGGACTAATGCCTTAGCCGCACGAACCGGGACCAATGCTCACATTAGTCCCGGTTCGTGACTGAACCGGGACTAATGTGAATATTGCCCTGTGACGAAAGCCCTGTTTTGTACTAGTGAATGTTAAGTCTAGGAGTTGAACTATGTGAGCGGGGGATACAATAAGTTGATTCGCATGTGCGTAGCTAGCTAGTGACGCATGTGCGTGTGTCACTGGTAGTCCCTCCGGTCCTTTTTGCTACGCGTATTAGATTTGTGTTGAGTCAAACATTGCAAAGTTTGACGAAATTTATGTTAAAAAATATCACCATCTACAATACGAAAAAAAAAATATATATAATATAAAGGTACATTTCCAATATTGATTTGGCATTGTGAATATTGAATTTTTTCTATAAGTTTGGTCAAAGCAGAGATACTTCAACTTCGGACAAAACTTGTATGCATACTAAAAAGGACCGGAGGTAGTACGAGGGAGATAGACGGATAGGAGCACGAACGACGTGCAAAAGTTCTTTTTTTTAACAGGAAGGACGTGCAAAAGTTTTTTTTAACAGGAACGATGTGCAAAAGTGTTGTGCGCGCAATCGCGTCTAGCTAGGTGAATTGCAAAAGAAAAAAGCACGTACATACGTGTACGTGTAAAAGTCCTGTCTTTTATTTTTGCGAATGTGCACGTGTAAAAGTTGTGTGTGCGTGTACGTGCCTAGTCCGGCATGCATGCATGCATGTGCATGCTGTTGAAGGTTTTTTTTGACGTGATGCGGTTGAAGGTTTTTTTTGATGTGATGCGGTTGAAGGTTTGAAGCAGCTACGATGCGTTATAAAAAAGAAAAACAGGAAGGATAAAAGAGGGTAAGCACGCACGTACGTACGTATGAGGTGTACGTGCACTCCCTCAAATCAAATCAATCGAAGAAAAAGAAAAAGGTGCACGTGCGGCTGGGCGGAAGAGGGAAGACCCGGCCGGACTTGTTTTGATTCGCTTGGCTTGGACGCGCCTGTAGTTGGAGAGGGTTTCTTTCGATCGCTTCTTTTGATTGTTTCGGTTGGATTGGATTTGAGGCGCTGGTAGTACGTGCAGACTGCCCTTGTTTCGTTGTTTCGTTCTCCATGCATTGATTCCATCGATGCCATAAAGCCAGCCGCGCGGGACTAGACTACACCGGTTGATCTAAGAGAGCTCACTTGGCATACATGAACTACTACAAAATATCAAAGCGGTATGACAAGGTCACGGCCGAAGACGTAACGCTCCGACTTGTGCTTAACCATCCGGAGCTAAGCCCACCCAGCCTTTAACAATTTGACGCCCTCGAGAACAGCAAAATTCTCTGTTTTCTCAAGGGCATAGCCATACACATCCTCAATGCTCTCCTCTAGGCAGGTAAGAAAGAACCTGGCAACGCAGACTTGACCGGAGCCGGGCGGCACAATGCTGGCGTCTGTCAGGGTCCAATCTTCTGGCCTGTTCACGTCTGTCCACACATCCTGCAGCACGGGCGGCCTCAACTCACACGAGGCAGTGAGGTCCGATGTGCAGAGCTGCAAATCGTCGGGTGTGAACCCAAACCAGAGGTTGTGCTCAGGGATGTACTCGGCGCGACCTCTGAACGGCAGTGCCCAGTTGCCTAGTTTGCTCCACGCGCCACTCGCGATGTCATACGAGTATGTGCCGGCGCCAGATGTGGATATCCAGATCTATGAATCGTCAACCACGGCGTAGGCCCTGATTTCAAAGGGCATTGGGGCATCGCGGCAGCTGGATCGATCCACCCCGTCGTCGTTGTCGGCAAAGAAAGGCGGTGGCTGGAGGGAATACCAGCACCAGTCTTGGGCGTAGCTAGTAGGCAGGCGGGTGTGGAGGAGAGCCTGGAAGCAGTCCCGATCGGGCAGCCGGCCAGGGTTGCCGCTCATGACGTATAGGCTGTCGCCCACGGCAACGGAGATGGGGTCGATAATGGGCTTGCACATCTTGGGCATCCCAGTGCGGAGCAAGCGCGAGTCGTGGTTGTACAAGAAGCTCCTGCCGATTTGGTCCACAGCGAGGAGGTTTTCCCGGCCGGGGCCGAAAGCCATGAAATTCATCCACGCCTGTTCGCCCTTCCTGCAGGGCCAGTCGAATGACAGGGACGGCGGAGGCAGCGGGGCGTCCGCTAGCCGTCGATGAACTGCTGGAACCGCTGGCCATGACCGGGCTGGGCGAAATAAGTTTGCCGGGTTCAAGCAGTGAAGGCTGAAGTGTCTGGGGCCGCCGTTGCAGCTCATGGCCAACAGATTCACAAACCGGCTGCCCATGGCGATGGCGGGCGGACCTCCTGATAATCAGAAGAAAGAACAAGGAACTCGTTGAATGTTTGTGATGATGATTCTCGTTTCTTCTCTTGGTAATATCAAAGAACCATGTACAGTACAGACACGGAGATTATCATCAGAGATTCGCCGAGTACCTGAGGAGTGGGGTTGGGATCCAATTGAACCCGACAATTTCTAGAATGGAGACTATCAGCTCTCAACCACGCAGCCAAGAAAAAGATCGATATTTTGTTGGCGAAGAATTGGGGATGCTTGGGGAGGAGCGTTGTTTTATAGTGGTGGCGGCGCAAGGAAGACTGAAGAGGGAGGAGATCTGGTGCGATTCCTACCCTAACGCCTTCTACCGTGAGTTAAATTCGTATGTAACTTTTCGAGTAGATGATTTTTCACACAAAAAACTTTTTCATCCGAGTTCGTATGCAAAAGTTATGCCCATTTTAAGAAATTCCAGAGAGATTTTGCAAATAAAGTCGAAATTCATATTTGTTAATTTTCCCAACAACTAGAGCACATATCACATGGGAAACTTATTTTATTTTATTTTTTTGACATTTCCATCATTTTCTTTTGTTTTTTCTAAAACTGAAAAGGCGGTCCAGGGGGGGGGGGTAGAGTTTGATGGGCCCTTTAGTACCGGTTCGTGCCATGATCCGATACTAATTCCTCAAAGCCCATTGGTACCGGTTGGTGCCACCAACCGGTACTAATGGGCATCGCACCCTTTAGTCCCGGTTCGTGGCACCAACCGGGACTAAAGGGCCCAGGTGAACCGGGACTAATGCCTTAGCCGCACGAACCGGGACCAATGCTCACATTAGTCCCGGTTCGTGACTGAACCGGGACTAATGTGAATATTGCCCTGTGACGAAAGCCCTGTTTTGTACTAGTGAATGTTAAGTCTAGGAGTTGAACTATGTGAGCGGGGGATACAATAAGTTGATTCGCATGTGCGTAGCTAGCTAGTGACGCATGTGCGTGTGTCACTGGTAGTCCCTCCGGTCCTTTTTGCTACGCGTATTAGATTTGTGTTGAGTCAAACATTGCAAAGTTTGACGAAATTTATGTTAAAAAATATCACCATCTACAATACGAAAAAAATATATATATATATAATATAAAGGTACATTTCCAATATTGATTTGGCATTGTGAATATTGAATTTTTTTCTATAAGTTTGGTTAAAGCAGAGATACTTCAACTTCGGACAAAACTTGTATGCATACTAAAAAGGACCGGAGGTAGTACGAGGGAGATAGACGGATAGGAGCACGAACGACGTGCAAAAGTTCTTTTTTTTAACAGGAAGGACGTGCAAAAGTTTTTTTTAACAGGAACGATGTGCAAAAGTGTTGTGCGCGCAGTCGCGTCTAGCTAGGTGAATTGCAAAAGAAAAAAGCACGTACATACGTGTACGTGTAAAAGTCCTGTCTTTTATTTTTGCGAATGTGCACGTGTAAAAGTTGTGTGTGCGTGTACGTGCCTAGTCCGGCATGCATGCATGCATGTGCATGCTGTTGAAGGTTTTTTTTGACGTGATGCGGTTGAAGGTTTTTTTTGATGTGATGCGGTTGAAGGTTTGAAGCAGCTACGATGCGTTATAAAAAAGAAAAACAGGAAGGATAAAAGAGGGTAAGCACGCACGTACGTACGTATGAGGTGTACGTGCACTCCCTCAAATCAAATCAATCGAAGAAAAAGAAAAAGGTGCACGTGCGGCTGGGCGGAAGAGGGAAGACCCGGCCGGACTTGTTTTGATTCGCTTGGCTTGGACGCGCCTGTAGTTGGAGAGGGTTTCTTTCGATCGCTTCTTTTGATTGTTTCGGTTGGATTGGATTTGAGGCGCTGGTAGTACGTGCAGACTGCCCTTGTTTCGTTGTTTCGTTCTCCATGCATTGATTCCATCGATGCCATAAAGCCAGCCGCGCGGGACTAGACTACACCGGTTGATCTAAGAGAGCTCACTTGGCATACATGAACTACTACAAAATATCAAAGCGGTATGACAAGGTCACGGCCGAAGACGTAACGCTCCGACTTGTGCTTAACCATCCGGAGCTGAGCCCACCCAGCCTTTAACAATTTGACGCCCTCGAGAACAGCAAAATTCTCTGTTTTCTCAAGGGCATAGCCATACATATCCTCAATGCTCTCCTCTAGGCAGGTAAGAAAGAACCTGGCAACGCAGACTTGACCGGAGCCGAGCGGCACAATGCTGGCGTCTGTCAGGGTCCAATCTTCTGGCCTGTTCACGTCTGTCCACACTTCCTGCAGCACGGGCGGCCTCAACTCACACGAGGCAGTGAGGTCAGATGTGCAGAGCTGCAAATCGTCGGGTGTGAAGCCAAACCAGAGGTTGTGCTCAGGGATGTACTCGGCGCAACCTCTGAACGGCAGTGCCCAGTTGCCTAGTTTGCTCCACGCGCCACTCGGGATGTCATACGAGTATGTGCTGGCGCCAGATATGGATATCTAGATCTGTGAATCGTCAACCACGGCGTAGGCACTGATTTCAAAGGGCATTGGGGCATCGCGGCAGCTGGATCGATCCACCCCGTCGTCGTCGTCGCCAAAGAAAGGCGATGGCTCGAGGGAATACCAGCACCAGTCTTGGGCATAGCTAGCAGGCAGGCGGGTGTGGAGGAGAGCCTGGAAGCAGTCCCGATCGGGCAGCCGGCCAGGGTTGCCGCTCATGACGCATAGGCTGTCGCCCACGGCAACGGAGATGGGGTAGATGATGGGCTTGCGCATCTTGGGCATCCCAGTGCGGAGCAAGCGCGAGTCGTGGTTGTACAAGAAGCTCCTGCCGATTTGGTCCACGGCGAGGAGGTTTTCCCGGCTGGGGCCGAAAGCCATGAAATTCATCCATGCCTGTTCGCACTTCTGCAGGGCCAGTCGAATGACAAGGACGGCGGAGGCAGCGGGGCGTCCGCTGGCCGTCGATGAACTGCTCGAACCGCTGGCCGTGACCGGGCCGGGCGAAATAAGTTTGCCGGGTTCAAGCAGTGAAGGCTGAAGTGTCTGGGGCCGCCGTTGCAGCTCATGGCCAACAGATTCACAAACCGGCTGCCCATGGCGATGGCGGGCGGACCTCCTGATAATCAGAAGAAAGAACAAGGAACTCGTTGAATGTTTGTGATGATGATTCTCGTTTCTTCTTTTGGTAATATCAAAGAACCATGTCCAATACAGACACGGAGATTATCATCAGAGATTCGCCGAGTACCTGAGGAGTGGGGTTGGGATCCAATTGAACCCGACAATTTCTGGAATGGAGACTATCAGCTCTCAACCACGCAGCCAAGAACAAGATCGATATTTTGTTGGCGAAGAATTGGGGATCCTTGGGGAGGAGCGCTGTTTTATACTGGTGGTGGCGCAAGGAAGACTGAAGAGGGAGGAGATCCGCTGTGATTCCTACCCTAACACCTTCTACCGTGGGTTAAATTCGTATGTAACTTTTCGAGTAGATGATTTTTCATATAAAAAACTTTTTCATCCGAGTTCGTATGCAAAAGTTATGCCCATTTTAAGAAATTCCAAAGAGATTTTGCAAATAAAGTCGAAATTCATATTTGTTAATTTTCCCAACAACTAGACCACATATCACATGAGAAACTTATTTTATTTTATTTTTTTGACATTTCCATCATTTTCTTTTGGTTTTTCTAAAATTGAAAAGGCGGTCCACTAGGGGGGGGGGTAGAGTTTGATGGGCCCTTAAGTACCGGTTTGTGCCATGAACCGGTACTAATGCCTCAAAGCCCATTAGTACCGGTTGGTGGCACCAAGCGGGACTAATGGGCATCGCACCCTTTAGTCCCGGTTCGTGGAACCAACCGGGACTAAAGGGCCCAGGTGAACCGGGACTAATGCTTTAGCCGCACGAACCGGGACCAATGCTCACATTAGTCCCAGTTCGTGACTGAACCGGGACTAATGTGAATATTGCCCTGTGACGAAAGCCCTGTTTTGTAGTAGTGAATGTTAAGTCTAGGAGTTGAACTATGTGAGCTGGGGATACAATAAGTTGATTCGCATGTGCGTAGCTAGCTAGTGACGCATGTGCGTGTGTCACTGGTACTCCCTCCGGTCCTTTTTGCTACGCGTATTAGATTTGTGTTGAGTCAAACATTGCAAAGTTTGACCAAATTTATGTTAAAAAATATCAGCATCTACAATACGAAATATATATAATATAAAGGTACATTTCCAATATTGATTTGGCATTGTGAATATTGAATATTTTTCTATAAGTTTGGTCAAAGCAGTGATACTTCAACTTCGGACAAAACTTGTATGCATACTAAAAAGGACCGGAGGTAGTACGAGGGAGTTAGACGGATAGGAGCACGAACGACGTGCAAAAGTTCTTTTTTTTAACAGGAAGGACGTGCAAAAGTTTTTTTTAAGAGGAACGATGTGCAAAATTGTTGTGCGCGCAGTCGCGTCTAGCTAGGTGAATTGCAAAAGAAAAAAGCACGTACATACGTGTACGTGTAAAAGTCCTGTCTTTTATTTTTGCGAATGTGCACGTGTAAAAGTTGTGTGTGCGTGTACGTGCCTAGTCCGGCATGCATGTGCATGCGGTTGAAGGTTTTTTTTTGACGTGATGCGGTTGAAGGTTTTTTTTTGACGTGATGCGGTTGAACGTTTGAAGCAGCTACGATGCGTTATAAAAAAGAAAAACAGGAAGCCCGGCCGGACTTGTTTTGATTCGCTTGGCTTGGACGCGCCTGTAGTTGGAGAGGGTTTCTTTCGATCGCTTCTTTTGATTGTTTCGGTTGGATTGGATTTGAGGCGCTGCTAGTACGTGCAGACTGCCCTCGTTTCGTTGTTTCGTTTTCCATGCATTGATTCCATCGACGCCATAAAGCCAGCCGCGCGGGACTAGACTACACCGGTTGATCTAAGAGAGCTCACTTGGCATAGATGAAGTACTACAAAATATCAAAGCGGTATGACAAGGTCACGGCCGAAGACGTAACGCTCCGACATGTGCTTAACCATCCGGAGCTGAGCCCACCCAGCCTTTAACAATTTGACGCCCTCGAGAACAGCAAAATTCTCTGTTTTCTCAAGGGCATAGCCATACACAGCCTCAATGCTCTCCTCTGGGCAGGTAAGAAAGAACCTGGCAACGCAGACTTGACTGGAGCCGAGCGGCGCAATGCTGGCGTTTGTCAGGGTCCAATCTTCTGGCCTGTTCACGTCTGTCCACACATCCTGCAGCATGGGCGGCCTCAACTCACACGAGGCAGTGAGGTCCGATGTGCAGAGCTGGAAAACGTCGGGTGTGAAGCCAAACCAGAGGTTGTGCTCAGGGATGTACTCGGCGCGACCTCTGAACGGCAGTGCCCAGTTGCCTAGTTTGCTCCACGCGCCACTTGCGATGTCATACGAGTATGTGCCGGCGCCAGATGTGGATATCCAGATCTGTGAATCGTCAACCACGGCGTAGGCACTGATTTCAAAGGGCATTGGGGCATCGCGGCAGCTGGATCGATCCACCCCGTCGTCGTCGGCGGCAAAGAAAGGCGGTGGCTGGAGGGAATACCAGCACCAGTCTTGGGCGTAACTAGCAGGCAGGCGGGTGTGGAGGAGAGCCTGGAAGCAGTCCCGATTGGGCAGCCGGCCAGGGTTGCCGCTCATGACGTATAGGCTGTCGCCCACGGCAACGGAGATGGGGTCGATAATGGGCTTGCGCATCTTGGGCATCCCAGTGCGGAGCAAGCGCGAGTCGTGGTTGTACAAGAAGCTCCTGCCGATTTGGTCCACGGCGAGGAGGTTTTCCCGACCGGGGCCGAAAGCCATGAAATTCATCCACGCCTGTTCGCCCTTCATGCAGGGCCTGTCGAATGACAGGGACGGCAGAGGCAGCGAGGCGTCCGCTGGCCGTCGATGAACTGCTCGAACCGCTGGCCGTGACCGGGCTGGGCGAAATAAGTTTGCCGGGTTCAAGCAGTGAAGGCTGAAGTGTCTGGGGCCGCCGTTGCAGCTCATGCCAACAGATTCACAAACCGGCTGCCCATGGCAATGGCAGGCGGACCTCCTGATAATCAGAAGAAAGAACAAGGAACTCGTTGAATGTTTGTGATGATGATTCTCGTTTCTTCTCTTCGTAATATCAAAGAACCATGTACAGTACAGACACGAATATTATCATCAGAGATTCGCCGAGTACTTGAGGAGTGGGGTTGGGATCCAATTGAACCCGACAATTTCTGGAATGGAGACTATCAGCTCTCAACCACGCAGCCAAGAACAAGATCAATATTTTGTTGGCGAAAAATTGGGGATGCTTGGGGAGGAGCGCTGTTTTATACTGGTGGCGGCGCAAGGAAGACTGAAGAGGGAGGAGATCCGGTGCGATTCCTACCCAAACGCCTTCTCCCGTGGGTTAAATTCGTAAGTAACTTTTCGAGTAGATGATTTTTCATATAAAAAACTTTTTCATCCGAGTTCGTATGCAAAAGTTATGCCCATTTTAAGAAATTCCAGAGAGATTTTGCAAATAAAGTCGAAATTCATATTTGTTAATTTTCCCAACAACTAGACCACATATCACATGGGAAACTTATTTTATTTTATTTTTTGACATTTCCATCATTTTCTTTTGTTTTTTCTAGAACTGAAAAGGCGGTCCACCCGGGGGGGGGGGGGTAGAGTTTGATGGGCCCTTTAGTACCGGTTCGTGCCATGAACCGGTACTAATGCCTCAAAGTCCATTAGTACCGGTTGGTGGCACCAACCGGGACTAAAGGACTAACCTTTAGTCCCGGTTGGTGCCACCAACCGGTACTAATGGGCAGCGCACCCTTTAGTCCCGGTTCGTGGCACCAACCGGGACTAAAGGGCCCAGGTGAACCGGGACTAATGCCTTAGCCGCACGAACCGGGACCAATGCTCACATTAGTCCCGGTTCGTGACTGAACCGGGACTAATGTGAATATTGCCCTATGACGAAAGCCCTGTTTTGTACTAGTGAATGTTAAGTCTAGGAGTTGAACTATGTGAGCTGGGGATACAATAAGTTGATTCGCATGTGCGTAGCTAGCTAGTGACGCATGTGCGTGTGTCACTGGTACTCCCTCTGGTCCTTTTTGCTACGCGTATTAGATTTGTGTTGAGTCAAACATTGCAAAGTTTGACCAAATTTATGTTAAAAAATATCAGCATCTACAATACGAAAAAATATATATAATATAAAGGTACATTTCCAATATTGATTTGGCATTGTGAATATTGAATTTTTTTCTATAAGTTTGGTCAAAGCAGAGAAACTTCAACTTCGCACAAAACTTGTATGCATACTAAAAAGGACCGGAGGTAGTATGAGGGAGATAGACGGATAGGAGCACGAACGACGTGCAAAAGTTCTTTTTTTTAACAGGACGTGCAAAAGTTTTTTTAACAGGAACGATGTGCAAAAGTGTTGTGCGCGCAGTCGCGTCTAGCTAGGTGAATTGCAAAAGAAAAAAGCACGTACATACGTGTACGTGTAAAAGTCCTGTCTTTTATTTTTGCGAATGTGCACGTGTAAAAGTTGTGTGTGCGTGTACGTGCCTAGTCCGGCATGCATGCATGCATGTGCATGCGGTTGAAGTTTTTTTTGACGTGATGCGGTTGAAAGTTTTTTTTTTGACGTGATGCGGTTGAAGGTTTGAAGCAGCTACGATGCGTTATAAAAAAGAAAAACAGGAAGAATAAAAGAGGGTAAGCACGCACGTACGTACGTATGAGGTGTACGTGCACTCCCTCAAATCAAATCAATCGAAGAAAAAGAAAAAGGTGCACGTGCGGCTGGGCGGAAGAGGGAAGACCCGGCCTGACTTGTTTTGATTCGCTTGGCTTGGACGCGCCTGTAGTTGGAGAGGGTTTCTTTCGATCGCTTCTTCTGATTGTTTCGGTTGGATTGGATTTGAGGCACTGTTAGTACGTGCAGACTGCCCTCGTTTCGTTGTTTCGTTTTCCATGCATTGATTACATCGACGCCATAAAGCCAGCCGCGCGGGACTAGACTACATCGGTTGATCTAAGAGAGCTCACTTGGCATAGATGAAGTACTACAAAATATCAAAGCGGTATGACAAGGTCACGGCCGAAGACGTAACGCTCCGACTTGTGCTTAACCATCCGGAGCTGAGCCCACCCAGCCTTTAACAATTTGACGCCCTCGAGAACAGCAAAATTCTCTGTTTTCTCAAGGGCATAGCCATACACATCCTCAATGCTCTCCTCTGGGCAGGTAATAAAGAACCTGGCAACGCAGACTTGACTGGAGCCGAGCGGCACAATGCTGGCGTCTGTCAGGGTCCAATCTTCTGGCCTGTTCACGTCTGTCCACACATCCTGCAGCACGGGCGGCCTCAACTCACACGAGGCAGTGAGGTCCGATGTGCAGAGCTGCAAATCGTCGGGTGTGAAGCCAAACCAGAGGTTGTGCCCAGGGATGTACTCGGCGCGACCTCTGAACAGCAGTGCCCAGTTGCCTAGTTTGCTCCACGCGCCACTCGCGATGTCATACGAGTATGTGCCGGCGCTAGATGTGGATATCCAGATCTGTGAATCGTCAACCACGGCGTAGGCACTGATTTCAAAGGGCATTGGGGCATCGCGGCAGCTGGATCGATCCACCCCGTCGTCGTCGGCGGCAAAGAAAGGCGGTGGCTGGAGGGAATACCAGCACCAGTCTTGGGCGTAGCTAGCAGGTAGGCGGGTGTGGAGGAGAGCCTGGAAGCAGTCCCGATCGGGCAGCCGGCCAGGGTTGCCGCTCATGACGTATAGGCTGTCGCCCACGGCAACGGAGATGGGGTCGATAATGGGCTTGCGCATCTTGGGCATCCCAGTGCGGAGCAAGCGCGAGTCGTGGTTGTACAAGAAGCTCCTGCCGATTTGGTCCACGGCGAGGAGGTTTTCCCGGCCGGGGCCGAAAGCCATGAAATTCATCCACGCCTGTTCGCCCTTCCTGCAGGGCCAGTGGAATGACAGGGACGGCGGAGGCAGCGGGGCGTCCGCTGGCCGTCGATGAACTGCTCGAACCGCTGGCCGTGACCGGGCTGGGCGAAATAAGTTTGCCGGGTTCAAGCAGTGAAGGCTGAAGTGTCTGGGGCCGCCGTTGCAGCTCATGGCCAACAGATTCACAAACCGGCTGCCCATGGCGATGGCGGGCGGACCTCCTTATAATCAGAAGAAAGAACAAGGAACTCGTTGAATGTTTGTGATGATGATTCTCGTTTCTTCTCTTCGTAATATCAAAGAACCATGTACAGTACAGACAAGAATATTATCATCAGAGATACGCCGAGTACCTGAGGAGTGGGGTTGGGATCCAATTGAACCCGACAATTTCTGGAATGGAGACTATCAGCTCTCAACCACGCAGCCAAGAACAAGATCGATATTTTGTTGGCGAAGAATTGGGGATGCTTGGGGAGGAGCGCTGTTTTATACTGGTGGCGGCGCAAGGAAGATTGAAGAGGGAGGAGATCCGGTGCGATTCCTACCCTAACGCCTTCTACCGTGGGTTAAATTCGGATGTAACTTTTCGAGTAGATGATTTTTCATATAAAAAAACTTTTTCATCCGAGTTCGTATGCAAAAGTTATGCCCATTTTAAGAAATTCCAGAGAGATTTTGCAAATAAAGTCGAAATTCATATTTGTTAATTTTCCCAACAACTAGAGCACATATCACATGGGAAACTTATTTTATTTTATTTTTTTGACATTTCCATCATTTTCTTTTGTTTTTTCTAAAACTGAAAAGGCGGTCCACGGGGGGGGGGGGGGGGTAGAGTTTGATGGGCCCTTTAGTACCGGTTCATGCCATGAACCGGTACTAATGCCTCAAAGCCCATTGGTACCGGTTGGTGCCACCAACCGGTACTAATGGGCATCGCACCCTTTAGTCCCGGTTCGTGGCACCAACCGGGACGAAAGGGCCTAGGTGAACCGGGACTAATGCCTTAGCCGCACGAACCGGGACCAATGCTCACATTAGTCCCGGTTCGTGACTGAACCGGGACTAATGTGAATATTGCCCTGTGACGAAAGCCCTGTTTTGTACTAGTGACGCATGTGCGTGTGTCACTGGTAGTCCCTCCGGTCCTTTTTGCTACGCGTATTAGATTTGTGTTGAGTCAAACATTGCAAAGTTTGAAGAAATTTATGTTAAAAAATATCACCATCTACAATACGAAAAAAATATATATATATAATATAAAGGTACATTTCCAATATTGATTTGGCATTGTGAATATTGAATTTTTTTCTATAAGTTTGGTCAAAGCAGAGATACTTCAACTTCGGACAAAACTTGTATGCATACTAAAAAGGACCGGAGGTAGTACGAGGGAGATAGACGGATAGGAGCACGAACGACGTGCAAAAGTTCTTTTTCTTAACAGGAAGGACGTGCAAAAGTTTTTTTTAACAGGAACGATGTGCAAAAGTGTTGTGCGCGCAGTCGCGTCTAGCTAGGTGAATTGCAAAAGAAAAAAGCACGTACATACGTGTACGTGTAAAAGTCCTGTCTTTTATTTTTGCGAATGTGCACGTGTAAAAGTTGTGTGTGCGTGTACGTGCCTAGTCCGGCATGCATGCATGCATGTGCATGCTGTTGAAGGTTTTTTTTGACGTGATGCGGTTGAAGGTTTTTTTTGATGTGATGCGGTTGAAGGTTTGAAGCAGCTACGATGCGTTATAAAAAAGAAAAACAGGAAGGATAAAAGAGGGTAAGAACGCACGTACGTACGTATGAGGTGTACGTGCACTCCCTCAAATCAAATCAATCGAAGAAAAAGAAAAAGGTGCACGTGCGGCTGGGCGGAAGAGGGAAGACCCGGCCGGACTTGTTTTGATTCGCTTGGCTTGGACGCGCCTGTAGTTGGAGAGGGTTTCTTTCGATCGCTTCTTTTGATTGTTTCGGTTGGATTGGATTTGAGGCGCTGGTAGTACGTGCAGACTGCCCTCGTTTCGTTGTTTCATTTTCCATGCATTGATTCCATCGACGCCATAAAGCCAGCCGCGCGGGACTAGACTACACCGGTTGATCTAAGAGAGCTCACTTGGCATAGATGAAGTTCTACAAAATATTAAAGCGGTATGACAAGGTCACGGCCGAAGACGTAACGCTCCGAGTTGTGCTTAAGCATCCGGAGCTGAGCCCACCCAGCCTTTAACAATTTGACGCCCTCGAGAACAGCAAAATTCTCTGTTTTCTCAAGGGCATAGCCATACACATCCTCAATGCTCTCCTCTGGGCAGGTAAGAAAGAACCTGGCAACGCAGACTTGACCGGAGCCGAGCGGCACAATGCTGGCGTCTGTCAGGGTCCGATCTTCTGGCCTGTTCACGTCTGTCCACACATCCTGCAGCACGGGCGGCCTCAACTCACACGAGGCAGTGAGGTCCGATGTGCAGAGCTGCAAATCGTCGGGTGTGAAGCCAAACCAGAGGTTGTGCTCAGGGATGTACTCGGCGCGACCTCTGAACGGCAGTGCCTAGTTGCCTAGTTTCTCCACGCGCCACTCGCGATGTCATACGAGTATGTGCCGGCACCAGATGTGGATATCCATATATGTGAGTCGTCAACCACGGCGTAGGCACTGATTTCAAAGGGCATTGGGGCATCGCGACAGCTGGATCGATCCACCCCGTCGTCGTCGTCGGCAAAGAAAGGCGGTGGCTGGAGGGAATACCAGCACCAGTCTTGGGCGTAGCTAGCAGGCAGGCGGGTGTGGAGGAGAGCCTGGAAGCAGTCCCGATGGGGCAGCCGGCCAGGGTTGCCGCTCATGACGTATAGGCTGTCGCCCACGGCAACGGAGATGGGTTCGATAATGGGCTTGCGCATCTTGGGCATCCGAGTGCGGAGGAAGCGCGAGTCGTGGTTGTACAAGAAGCTCCTGCCGATTTGGTCCATGGCGAGGAGGTTTTCCCGGCCGGGGCCGAAAGCCATGAAATTCATCCACGCCTGTTCGCCCTTCCTGCAGGGCCAGTCGAATGACAGGGACGGCGGAGGCAGCGGGGCGTCCGCTGGCCGTCGATGAACTGCTCGAACCGCTGGCCGTGACAGGGCTGGGCGAAATAAGTTTGCCGGGTTCAAGCAGTGAAGGCTGAAGTGTCTGGGGCCGCCGTTGCAGCTCTTGGCCAACAGATTCACAAACCGGCTGCCCATGGCAATGGCGGGCGGACCTCCTGATAATCAGAAGAAAGAACAAAGAACTCGTTGAATGTTTGTGATGATGATTCTCGTTTCTTCTCTTGGTAATATCAAAGAACCATGTACAATACAGACACAGAGATTATCATCAGAGATTCGCCGAGTACCTGTGGAGTGGGGTTGGGATCCAATTGAACCCGACAATTTTTGGAATGGAGACTATCAGCTCTCAACCACGCAGCCAAGAACAAGATCGATATTTTGTAGGCGAAGAATTGGGGATGCTTGGGGAGGAGCGCTGTTTTATACTGGTGGCGGCGCAAGGAAGACTGAAGAGGGAGGAGATCCAGTGCGATTCCTACCCTAACGCCTTCTACCGTGGGTTAAATTCGTATGTAACTTTTCGAGTAGATGATTTTTCATATAAAAAACTTTTTCATCCGAGTTCGTATGCAAAAGTTATGCCCATTTTAAGAAATTCCAGAGAGATCTTGCAAATAAAGTCGAAATTCATATTTGTTAATTTTCCCTACAACTAGACCACATATCACATGGGAAACTTATTTTATTTTATTTTTTTGACATTTCCATCATTTTCTTTTGTTTTTTCTAAAACGGAAAAGGCGGTCCACGGGGGGCGGGGGGGGGGGGGGGGGGTAGAGTTTGATGGGCCCTTTAGTACCGGTTCGTGCCATGAACCGGTACTAATGCCTCAAAGCCCATTAGTACCGGTTGGTGGCACCAACCGGGACTAAAGGACTAACCTTTAGTCCCGGTTGGTGCCACCAACCGGTACTAATGGGCATCGCACCCTTTAGTCCCGGTTCGTGGCACCAACCGGGACTAATGCCTTAGCCGCACGAACCGGGACCAATGCTCACATTAGTCCCGGTTCGTGACTGAACCGGGACTAATGTGAATATTGCCCTGTGACGAAAGCCCTGTATTGTACTAGTGAATGTTAAGTCTAGGAGTTGAACTATGTGAGCTGGGGATGCAATAAGTTGATTCGCATGTGCGTAGCTAGCTAGTGACGCATGTGCGTGTGTCACTGGTACTCCCTCCGGTCCTTTTTTCTACGCGTATTAGATTTGTGTTGAGTCAAACATTGCAAAGTTTGACCAAATTTATGTTAAAAAATATCAGCATCTACAATACGAAAAACATATATATATATATATATAATATAAAGGTACATTTCCAAAATTGATTTGGCATTGTGAATATTGAATTTTTTCTATAAGTTTGGTCAAAGCAGATATACTTCAACTACGGACAAAACTTGTATGCATACTAAAAAGGACCGGAGGTAGTACGAGGGAGATAGACGGATAGGAGCACGAACGACGTGCAAAAGTTATTTTTTTTAACGGGAAGGACGTGCAAGAGTTTTTTTAACAGGAACGATGTGCAAAAGTGTTGCGCGCGCAGTCGCGTCTAGCTACGTGAATTGCAAAAGAAAAAAGCACGTACATACGTGTACGTGTAAAAGTCTTGTCTTTTATTTTTGCGAATGTGCACGTGTAAAAGTTGTGTGTGCGTGTACATGCCTAGTCCGGCATGCATGCATGCATGTGCATGCGGTTAAAGGTTTTTTTTGACGTGATGCGGTTGAAGGTTTTTTTGACGTGATGCGGTTGAAGGTTTGAAGCAGCTACGATGCGTTATAAAAAAGAAAAACAGGAAGAATAAAAGAGGGTAAGCACGCACGTACGTACGTATGAGGTGTACGTGCACTTCCTCAAATCAAATCAATCGAAGAAAAAGAAAAAGGTGCACGTGCGGCTGGGCGGAAGAGGGAAGACCCGGCCGGACTTGTTTTGATTCGCTTGGCTTGGACGCGCCTGTAGTTGGAGAGGGTTTGTTTCGATCGCTTCTTTTGATTGTTTCGGTTGGATTGGATTTGAGGCGCTGGTACTACGTGCAGACTGCCCTTGTTTCGTTGTTTCGTTTTCCTTGCATTGGTTCCATCGACGCCATAAAGCCAGCCGCGCGGGACTAGACTACACCGGTTGATCTAAGAGAGCTCACTTGGCATAGATGAAGTACTACAAAATATCAAAGAGGTATGACAAGGTCACGGCCGAAGATGTAATGCTCCGACTTGTGCTTAACCATCCGGAGCTGAGCCCACCCAGCCTTTAACAATTTGACGCCCTCGAGAACAGCAAAATTCTCTATTTTCTCAAGGGCATAGCCATACACATCCTCAATGCTCTCCTCTGGGCAGGTAATAAAGAACCTGGCAACGCAGACTTGACCGGAGCCGAGCGGCACAATGCTGGCGTCTGTCAGGGTCCAATCTTCTGGCCTGTTCACGTCTGTCCACACATCCTGCAGCACGGGCAGCCTCAACTCACACGAGGCAGTGAGGTCCGATGTGCAGAGCTGCAAATCGTCGGGTGTGAAGCCAAACCAGAGGTTGTGCTCAGGGATGTACTCGGCGCGACCTCTGAACGGCAGTGCCCAGTTGCCTAGTTTGCTCCACGCGCCACTCGCGATGTCATACGAGTATGTGCCGGCACCAGATGAGGATATCCATATCTGTGAATCGTCAACCACGGCGTAGGCACTGATTTCAAAGGGCATTGGGGCATCGCGGCAGCTGGATCGATCCACCCCGTCGTCGTCGGCGGCAAAGAAAGGCGGTGGCTGGAGGGAATACCAGCACCAGTCTTGGGCGTAGCTAGCAGGCAGGCAGGTGTGGAGGAGAGCCTGGAAGCAGTCCCGATCGGGCAGCCGGCCAGGGTTGCCGCTCATGACGTATAGGCTGTCGCCCACGGCAACGGAGATGGGGTCGATAATGGGCTTGCGCATCTTGGGCATCCCAGTGCGGAGCAAGCGCGAGCCGTGGTTGTACAAGAAGCTCCTGCCGATTTGGTCCACGGCGAGGAGGTTTTCCCGGCCGGGGCCGAAAGCCATGAAATTCATCCACGCCTGTTCGCCCTTCCTGCAGGGCCAGTCGAATGACAGGGACGGCGGAGGCAGCGGGCGTCCGCTGGCCGTCGATGAACTGCTCGAACCGCTAGCCGTGACAGGGCTGGGCGAAATAAGTTTGCCGGGTTCAAGCAGTGATGGCTGAAGTGTCTGGGGCCGCCGTTGCAGCTCATGGCCAATAGATTCACAAACCGGCTGCCCATGGCGATGGCGGGCGGACCTCCTGATAATCAGAAGAAAGAACAAGGAACTCATTGAATGTTTGTGATGATGATTCTCGTTTCTTCTCTTGGTAATATCAAAGAACCATGTACAGTACAGACACGGAGATTATCATCAGAGATTCGCCGAGTACCAGAGGAGTGGGGTTGGGATCCAATTGAACCCGACAATTTTTGGAATGGAGACTATCAGCTCTCAACCACGCAGCCAAGAACAAGATCGATATTTTGTTGGCGAAAAATTGGGGATGCTTGGGGAGGGGGTGTTGTTTTATACTGGTGGCGGCGCAAGGAAGACTGAAGAGGGAGGAGATCCGGTGCGATTCCTACCCTAACGCCTTCTACCGTGGGTTAAATTCGTATGTAACTTTTCGAGTAGATGATTTTTCATATAAAAAACTTTTTCATCCGAGTTCGTATGCAAAAGTTATGCCCATTTTAAGAAATTCCAGAGAGAATTTGCAAATAAAGTCAAAATACATATTTGTTAATTTTCCCAATAACTAGACCACATATCACATGGGAAGCTTATTTTATTTTATTTTTTTTGACATTTCCATCATTTTCTTTTGTTTTTTCTAAAACTGAAAAGGAGGTCCGCGGGGGGGGGGGGGGGGGGTAGAGTTTGATGGGCCCTTTAGTACCGGTTCATGCCATGAACCGGTACTAATGCCTCAAAGCCCATTAGTACCGGTTGGTGGCACCAACCGGGACTAAAGGACTAACCTTTAGTCCCGGTTGGTGCCACCAACCGGTACTAATGGGCATCGCACCCTTTAGTCCCGGTTCGTGGCACCAACCGGGACTAAAGGGCCCAGGTGAACCGGGACTAATGCCTTAGCCGCACGAACCGGGACCAATGCTCACATTAGTCTCGGTTCGTGACTGAACCGGGACTAATGTGAATATTGCCCTGTGACGACATCCCTGTTTTGTACTAGTGAATGTTAAGTCTAGGAGTTGAACTATGTGAGCTGGGGATACAATAAGTTGATTCGCATGTGCGTAGCTAGCTAGTGACGCATGTGCGTGTGTCACTGGTACTCCCTCCGGTCCATTTTGCTACGCCTATTAGATTTGTGTTGAGTCAAACATTGCAAAGTTTGACCAAATTTATGTAAAAAAATATCAGCATCTACAATACGAATATATATATATATAATATAAAGGTACATTTCCAATATTGATTTGGCATTGTGAATATTGAATTTTTTTCTATAAGTTTGGTCAAAGCAGAGATACTTCAACTTCGGACAAAACTTGTATGCATACTAAAAAGGACCGGAGGTAGTACGAGGGAGATAGACGGATAGGAGCACGAACGACGTGCAAAAGTTATTTTTTTTAACAGGAAGGACGTGCAAAAGTTTTTTTTAACAGGAACGATGTGCAAAAGTGTTGTGCGCGCAGTCGCGTCTAGCTAGGTGAATTGCAAAAGAAAAAAGCACGTACATACGTGTACGTGTAAAAGTCCTGTCTATTATTTTTGCGAATGTGCACGTGTAAAAGTTGTGTGTGCGTGTACATGCCTAGTCCGGCATGCATGCATGCATGTGCATGCGGTTAAAGGTTTTTTTTGACGTGATGCGGTTGAAGGTTTTTTTGACGTGATGCGGTTGAAGGTTTGAAGCAGCTACGATGCGTTATAAAAAAGAAAAACAGGAAGAATAAAAGAGGGTAAGCACGCACGTACGTACGTATGAGGTGTACGTGCACTTCCTCAAATCAAATCAATCGAAGAAAAAGAAAAAGGTGCACGTGCGGCTGGGCGGAAGAGGGAAGACCCGGCCGGACTTGTTTTGATTCGCTTGGCTTGGACGCGCCTGTAGTTGGAGAGGGTTTGTTTCGATCGCTTCTTTTGATTGTTTCGGTTGGATTGGATTTGAGGCGCTGGTACTACGTGCAGACTGCCCTTGTTTCGTTGTTTCATTTTCCTTGCATTGGTTCCATCGACGCCATAAAGCCAGCCGCGCGGGACTAGACTACACCGGTTGATCTAAGAGAGCTCACTTGGCATAGATGAAGTACTACAAAATATCAAAGAGGTATGACAAGGTCACGGCCGAAGACGTAACGCTCCGACTTGTGCTTAACCATCCGGAGCTGAGCCCACCCAGCCTTTAACAATTTGACGCCCTCGAGAACAGCAAAATTCTCTATTTTCTCAAGGGCATAGCCATACACATCCTCAATGCTCTCCTCTAGGCAGGTAATAAAGAACCTGGCAACGCAGACTTGACCGGAGCCGAGCGGCACAATGCTGGCGTCTGTCAGGGTCCAATCTTCTGGCCTGTTCACGTCTGTCCACACATCCTGCAGCACGGGCAGCCTCAACTCACACGAGGCAGTGAGGTCCGATGTGCAGAGCTGCAAATCGTCGGGTGTGAAGCCAAACCAGAGGTTGTGCTCAGGGATGTACTCGGCGCGACCTCTGAACGGCAGTGCCCAGTTGCCTAGTTTGCTCCACGCGCCACTCGCGATGTCATACGAGTATGTGCCGGCACCAGATGAGGATATCCATATCTGTGAATCGTCAACCACGGCGTAGGCACTGATTTCAAAGGGCATTGGGGCATCGCGGCAGCTGGATCGATCCACCCCGTCGTCGTCGGCGGCAAAGAAAGGCGGTGGCTGGAGGGAATACCAGCACCAGTCTTGGGCGTAGCTAGCAGGCAGGCAGGTGTGGAGGAGAGCCTGGAAGCAGTCCCGATCGGGCAGCCGGCCAGGGTTGCCGCTCATGACGTATAGGCTGTCGCCCACGGCAACGGAGATGGGGTCGATAATGGGCTTGCGCATCTTGGGCATCCCAGTGCGGAGCAAGCGCGAGCCGTGGTTGTACAAGAAGCTCCTGCCGATTTGGTCCACGGCGAGGAGGTTTTCCCGGCCGGGGCCGAAAGCCATGAAATTCATCCACGCCTGTTCGCCCTTCCTGCAGGGCCAGTCGAATGACAGGGACGGCGGAGGCAGCGGGCGTCCGCTGGCCGTCGATGAACTGCTCGAACCGCTAGCCGTGACAGGGCTGGGCGAAATAAGTTTGCCGGGTTCAAGCAGTGATGGCTGAAGTGTCTGGG
Source organism: Aegilops tauschii subsp. strangulata (assembly GCF_002575655.3). Classification (NCBI taxonomy): domain Eukaryota; kingdom Viridiplantae; phylum Streptophyta; class Magnoliopsida; order Poales; family Poaceae; genus Aegilops; species Aegilops tauschii. Next base: position 404,333,887 of record NC_053035.3, read on the forward strand.
GCCGCCGTTGCAGCTCATGGCCAATAGATTCACAAACCGGCTGCCCATGGCGATGGCGGGCGGACCTCCTGATAATCAGAAGAAAGAACAAGGAACTCATTGAATGTTTGTGATGATGATTCTCGTTTCTTCTCTTGGTAATATCAAAGAACCATGTACAGTACAGACACGGAGATTATCATCAGAGATTCGCCGAGTACCAGAGGAGTGGGGTTGGGATCCAATTGAACCCGACAATTTTTGGAATGGAGACTATCAGCTCTCAACCACGCAGCCAAGAACAAGATCGATATTTTGTTGGCGAAAAATTGGGGATGCTTGGGGAGGGGGTGTTGTTTTATACTGGTGGCGGCGCAAGGAAGACTGAAGAGGGAGGAGATCCGGTGCGATTCCTACCCTAACGCCTTCTACCGTGGGTTAAATTCGTATGTAACTTTTCGAGTAGATGATTTTTCATATAAAAAACTTTTTCATCCGAGTTCGTATGCAAAAGTTATGCCCATTTTAAGAAATTCCAGAGAGAATTTGCAAATAAAGTCAAAATACATATTTGTTAATTTTCCCAATAACTAGACCACATATCACATGGGAAGCTTATTTTATTTTATTTTTTTTGACATTTCCATCATTTTCTTTTGTTTTTTCTAAAACTGAAAAGGAGGTCCGCGGGGGGGGGGGGGGGGGTAGAGTTTGATGGGCCCTTTAGTACCGGTTCATGCCATGAACCGGTACTAATGCCTCAAAGCCCATTAGTACCGGTTGGTGGCACCAACCGGGACTAAAGGACTAACCTTTAGTCCCGGTTGGTGCCACCAACCGGTACTAATGGGCATCGCACCCTTTAGTCCCGGTTCGTGGCACCAACCGGGACTAAAGGGCCCAGGTGAACCGGGACTAATGCCTTAGCCGCACGAACCGGGACCAATGCTCACATTAGTCTCGGTTCGTGACTGAACCGGGACTAATGTGAATATTGCCCTGTGACGACATCCCTGTTTTGTACTAGTGAATGTTAAGTCTAGGAGTTGAACTATGTGAGCTGGGGATACAATAAGTTGATTCGCATGTGCGTAGCTAGCTAGTGACGCATGTGCGTGTGTCACTGGTACTCCCTCCGGTCCATTTTGCTACGCCTATTAGATTTGTGTTGAGTCAAACATTGCAAAGTTTGACCAAATTTATGTAAAAAAATATCAGCATCTACAATACGAATATATATATATATATATAATATAAAGGTACATTTCCAATATTGATTTGGCATTGTGAATATTGAATTTTTTTCTATAAGTTTGGTCAAAGCAGAGATACTTCAACTTCGGACAAAACTTGTATGCATACTAAAAAGGACCGGAGGTAGTACGAGGGAGATAGACGGATAGGAGCACGAACGACGTGCAAAAGTTATTTTTTTTAACAGGAAGGACGTGCAAAAGTTTTTTTTAACAGGAACGATGTGCAAAAGTGTTGTGCGCGCAGTCGCGTCTAGCTAGGTGAATTGCAAAAGAAAAAAGCACGTACATACGTGTACGTGTAAAAGTCCTGTCTTTTATTTTTGTGAATGTGCACGTGTAAAAGTTGTGTGTGCGTGTACGTGCCTAGTCCGGCATGCATGCATGCATGTGCATGCGGTTGAAGGTTTTTTTTGACGTGATGCGGTTCAAGGTTTTTTTTGACGTGATGCGGTTGAAGGTTTGAAGCAGCTACGATGCGTTATAAAATAGAAAAACAGGAAGAATAAAAGAGGGTAAGCACGCACGTACGTACGTATGAGGTGTACGTGCACTTCCTCAAATCAAATCAATCGAAGAAAAAGAAAAAGGTGCACGTGCGGCTGGGCGGAAGAGGAAGACCCGGCCGGACTTATTTTGATTCGCTTGGCTTGGACGCGCCTGTAGTTGGAGAGGGTTTCTTTCGATCGCTTCTTTTGATTGTTTCGGTTGGATTGGATTTGAGGCGCTGGTAGTACATGCAGACTGCCCTCGTTTTGTTGTTTCGTTTTCCATGCATTGATTCCATCGACGCCATAAAGCCAGCCGCGCGGGACTAGACTACACCGGTTGATCTAACAGAGCTCACTTGGCATAGATGAAGTACTACAAAATATCAAAGCGGTATGACAAGGTCACGGCCGAAGACGTAACGCTCCGACTTGTGCTTAACCATCCGGAGCTGAGCCCACCCAGCCTTTAATAATTTGACACCCTCGAGAACAGCAAAATTCTCTGTTTTCTCAAGGGCATAGCCATACACATCCTCAATGCTCTCCTCTGGGCAGGTAAGAAAGAACCTGGCAACGCAGACTTGACCGGAGCCGAGCGGCACAATGCTGGCGTCTGTCAGGGTCCAATCTTCTGGCCTGTTCACGTCTGACCACACATCCTGCAGCACGAGCGGCCTCAACTCACACGAGGCAGTGAGGTCTGATGTGCAGAGCTGCAAATCGTCGGGTGTGAAGCCAAACCAGAGGTTGTGCTCAGGGATGCACTCGGCGCGACCTCTGAACGGCAATGCCCAGTTGCCTAGTTTGCTCCACGCGCCACTCGCGATGTCATACGAGTATGTGCCGGCACCAGATGTGGATATCCAGATCTGTGAATCGTCAACCACGGCGTAGGCACTGATTTCAAAGGGCATTGGGGCATCGCGGCAGCTGGATCGATCCACCCCGTCGTCGTCGTCGGCAAAAAAGGCGGTGGCTGGAGGGAATACCAGCACCAGTCTTGGGCGTAGCTAGCAGGCAGGCGGGTGTGGAGGAGAGCCTGGAAGCAGTCCCGATGGGGCAGCCGGCCAGGGTTGCCGCTCATGACGTATAGGCTGTCGCCCACGGCAACGGAGATGGGGTCGATAATGGGCTTGCGCATCTTGGGCATCCCAGTGCGGAGCAAGCGCGAGTCGTGGTTGTACAAGAAGCTCCTGCCGATTTGGTCCACGGCTAGGAGGTTTTCCCGGCCGGGGCCGAGAGCCATGAAATTCATCCACGCCTGTTCGCCCTTCCTGCAGGGCCAGTCGAATGACAGGGACGGCGGAGGCAGCGGGGCGTCCGCTGGCCGTCGATGAACTGCTCGAACGGCTGGCCGTGACCGGGCTGGGCGAAATAAGTTTGCCGGGTTCAAGCAGTGAAGGCTGAAGTGTCTGGGGCCGCCGTTGCAGCTCATGGCCAACAGATTCACAAACCGGCTGCCCATGGCGATGGCGGGCGGACCTCCTGATAATCATAAGAAAGAACAAGGAACTCGTTGAATGTTTGTGATGATGATTCTAGTTTCTTCTCTTGGTAATATCAAAGAACCATGTACAGTACAGACACGGAGATTATCATCAGAGATTCGCCGAGTACCTGAGGAGTGGGGTTGGGATCCAATTGAACCCGACAATTTCTGGAATGGAGACTATCAACTCTCAACCACGCAGCCAAGAACAAGATCGATATTTTGTTGGCGAAGAATTGGGGATGCTTGGGGAGGAACGCTGTTTTATACTGGTGGCGGCGCAAGGAAGACTGAAGAGGGAGGAGATCCGGTGCGATTCCTACCCTAACGCCTTCTACCGTGGGTTAAATTCGTATGTAAATTTTCGAGTAGATGATTTTTCATATAAAAAACTTTTTCATCCGAGTTCGTATGCAAAAGTTATGCCCATTTTAAGAAATTCCAGAGAGATTTTGCAAATAATGTCAAAATTCATATTTGTTAATTTTCCCAACAACTAGACCACATATCACATGGGAAGCTTATTTTATTTTATTTTTTTGACATTTCCGTCATTTTTCTTTTGTTTTTTTCTAAAACTGAAAAGGTGGTCCACGGGGGGGGGGGGGGGGTGGTAGAGTTTTATGGGCCATGAACCGGTACTAATGCCTCAAAGCCCATTAGTACCGGTTGGTGCCACCAACCGGGACTAAAGGACTAACCTTTAGTCCCGGTTGGTGCCACCAACCTGTACTAATGGGCATCGCACCCTTTAATCCCGGTTCGTGGCACCAACCGGGTCTAAAGGGCCCAGGTGAACCGGGACTAATGCCTTAGCCGCACGTACCGGGACCAATGCTCACATTAGTCCCGGTTCGTGACTGAACCGGGACTAATGTGAATATTGCCCTGTGACGAAAGCCCTGTTTTGTACTAGTGAATGTTAAGTCCAGGAGTTGAACTATGTGAGCTGGGGATACAATAAGTTGATTCGCATGTGCGTAGCTAGCTAGCGACGCATGTGCGTGTGTCACTGGTATTCCCTCCGGTCCTTTTTGCTACGCGTATTAGATTTGTGTTGAGTCAAACATTGCAAATTTTGACCAAATTTATGTTAAAAAATATCGGCATCTACAATACAAAAAAATATATATATATATATATAATATAAAGGTACATTTCCAATATTGATTTGGCATTGTGAATATTGAATATTTTTCTATAAGTTTGGTCAAAGCAGTGATACTTCAACTTCGGACAAAACTTGTATGCATACTAAAAAGGACCGGAGGTAGTACGAGGGAGATAGACGGATAGGAGCACGAACGACGTGCAAAAGTTCTTTTTTTTTAACAGGAAGGACTTGCAAAAGTTTTTTTTTAACAGGAACGATGTGCAAAAGTGTTGTGCACGCAGTCGCGTCTAGCTAGGTGAATTGCAAAAGAAAAAAGCACGTACATACGTGTACGTGTAAAAGTCCTGTCTTTTATTTTTGCGAATGTGCACGTGTAAAAGTTGTGTGTGCGTGTACGTGCCTAGTCCGGCATGCATGCATGCATGTGCATGCGGTTGAAGGTTTTTTTTGACGTGATGCGGTTGAAGGTTTTTTTTTTGACGTGATGTGGTTGAAGGTTTGAAGCAGCTACGATGCGTTATAAAAAAAACCAAGAAAAATAAAAGAGGGTAAGCACGCACGTACGTACGTATGAGGTGTACGTGCACTCGCTCAAATCAAATCAATTGAAGAAAAAGAAAAAGGTGCACGTGCGGCTAGGCGGAAGAGGGAAGACCCGGCCGGACTTGTTTTGATTCGCTTGGCTTGGACGCGCCTGTAGTTGGAGAGGGTTTCTTTCGATCGCTTCTTTTGATTGTTTCGGTTGGATTGGATTTGAGGCGCTGGTAGTATGTGCAGACTGCCCTCGTTTCGTTGTTTCGTTTTCCATGCATTGATTCCATCGACGCCATAAAGCCAGCCGCGCGTGACTAGACTACACCGGTTGATCTAAGAGAGCTCACTTGGCATAGATGAAGTACTACAAAATATCAAGGCGGTATGACAAGGTCACGGCCGAAGACGTAACGCTCCGACTTGTGCTTAACCATCCGGAGCTGAGCCCACCCAGCCTTTAACAATTTGACGCCCTCGAGAACAACAAAATTCTCTGTTTTCTCAAGGGCATAGCCATACACATCCTCAATGCTCTCCTCTGGGCAGGTAAGAAAGAACCTGGCAATGCAGACTTGACCGGAGCCGAGCGGCACAATGCTGGCGTCTGTCAGGGTCCAATCTTCTGGCCTGTTCACGTCTGTCCACACATCCTGCAGCACGGGCGGCCTCAACTCACACGAGGCAGTGAGGTCCGATGTGCAGAGCTGCAAATCGTCGGGTGTGAAGCCAAACCAGAGGTTGTGCTCAGTGATGTACTCGGCGTGACCTCTGAACGGCAGTGCCCAGTTGCCTAGTTTGCTCCACGCGCCACTTGCGATGTCATACGAGTATGTGCCGGCGCCAGATGTGGATACCCAGATCTGTGAATCGTCAACCACGGCGTAGGCACTGATTTCAAAGGGCATTGGGGCATCGCGGCAGCTGGATCGATCCACCCCGTCGTCGTCGGCGGCAAAGAAAGGCGGTGGCTGGAGGGAATACCAGCACCAGTCTTGGGCGTAGCTAGCAGGCAGGCGGGTGTGGAGGAGAGCCTGGAAGCAGTCCCGATTGGGCAGCCGGCCAGGGTTGCCGCTCATGACGTATAGGCTGTCGCCCACGGCAACGGAGATGGGGTCGATAATGGGCTTGCGCATCTTGGGCATCCCAGTGCGGAGCAAGCGCGAGTCGTGGTTGTACAAGAAGCTCCTGCCGATTTGGTCCACGGCGAGGAGGTTTTCCCGACCGGGGCCGAAAGCCATGAAATTCATCCACGCCTGTTCGCCCTTCATGCAGGGCCTGTCGAATGATAGGGACGGCAGAGGCAGCGAGGCGTCCGCTGGCCGTCGATGAACTGCTCGAACCGCTGGCCGTGACCGGGCTGGGCGAAATAAGTTTGCCGGGTTCAAGCAGTGAAGGCTGAAGTGTCTGGGGCCGCCGTTGCAGCTCATGCCAACAGATTCACAAACCGGCTGCCCATGGCAATGGCAGGCGGACCTCCTGATAATCAGAAGAAAGAACAAGGAACTCGTTGAATGTTTGTGATGATGATTCTCGTTTCTTCTCTTCGTAATATCAAAGAACCATGTACAGTACAGACACGAATATTATCATCAGAGATTCGCCGAGTACTTGAGGAGTGGGGTTGGGATCCAATTGAACCCGACAATTTCTGGAATGGAGACTATCAGCTCTCAACCACGCAGCCAAGAACAAGATCAATATTTTGTTGGCGAAAAATTGGGGATGCTTGGGGAGGAGCGCTGTTTTATACTGGTGGCGGCGCAAGGAAGACTGAAGAGGGAGGAGATCCGGTGCGATTCCTACCCAAACGCCTTCTCCTGTGGGTTAAATTCGTAAGTAACTTTTCGAGTAGATGATTTTTCATATAAAAAACTTTTTCATCCGAGTTCGTATGCAAAAGTTATGCCCATTTTAAGAAATTCCAGAGAGATTTTGCAAATAAAGTCGAAATTCATATTTGTTAATTTTCCCAACAACTAGACCACATATCACATGGGAAACTTATTTTATTTTATTTTTTGACATTTGCATCATTTTCTTTTGTTTTTTCTAGAACTGAAAAGGCGGTCCACCCGGGGGGGGGGGGGGGGGGGTAGAGTTTGATGGGCCCTTTAGTACCGGTTCGTGCCATGAACCGGTACTAATGCCTCAAAGTCCATTAGTACCGGTTGGTGGCACCAACCGGGACTAAAGGACTAACCTTTAGTCCCGGTTGGTGCCACCAACCGGTACTAATGGGCAGCGCACCCTTTAGTCCCGGTTCGTGGCACCAACCGGGACTAAAGGCCCAGGTGAACCGGGACTAATGCCTTAGCCGCACGAACCGGGACCAATGCTCACATTAGTCCCGGTTCGTGACTGAACCGGGACTAATGTGAATATTGCCCTATGACGAAAGCCCTGTTTTGTACTAGTGAATGTTAAGTCTAGGAGTTGAACTATGTGAGCTGGGGATACAATAAGTTGATTCGCATGTGCGTAGCTAGCTAGTGACGCATGTGCGTGTGTCACTGGTACTCCCTCTGGTCCTTTTTGCTACGCGTATTAGATTTGTGTTGAGTCAAACATTGCAAAGTTTGACCAAATTTATGTTAAAAAATATCAGCATCTACAATACGAAAAAATATATATAATATAAAGGTACATTTCCAATATTGATTTGGCATTGTGAATATTGAATTTTTTTCTATAAGTTTGGTCAAAGCAGAGAAACTTCAACTTCGCACAAAACTTGTATGCATACTAAAAAGGACCGGAGGTAGTATGAGGGAGATAGACGGATAGGAGCACGAACGACGTGCAAAAGTTCTTTTTTTTAACAGGACGTGCAAAAGTTTTTTTAACAGGAACGATGTGCAAAAGTGTTGTGCGCGCAGTCGCGTCTAGCTAGGTGAATTGCAAAAGAAAAAAGCACGTACATACGTGTACGTGTAAAAGTCCTGTCTTTTATTTTTGCGAATGTGCACGTGTAAAAGTTGTGTGTGCGTGTACGTGCCTAGTCCGGCATGCATGCATGCATGTGCATGCGGTTGAAGTTTTTTTTGACGTGATGCGGTTGAATGTTTTTTTTTTGACGTGATGCGGTTGAAGGTTTGAAGCAGCTACGATGCGTTATAAAAAAGAAAAACAGGAAGAATAAAAGAGGGTAAGCACGCACGTACGTACGTATGAGGTGTACGTGCACTCCCTCAAATCAAATCAATCGAAGAAAAAGAAAAAGGTGCACGTGCGGCTGGGCGGAAGAGGGAAGACCCGGCCTGACTTGTTTTGATTCGCTTGGCTTGGACGCGCCTGTAGTTGGAGAGGGTTTCTTTCGATCGCTTCTTCTGATTGTTTCGGTTGGATTGGATTTGAGGCGCTGTTAGTACGTGCAGACTGCCCTCGTTTCGTTGTTTCGTTTTCCATGCATTGATTACATCGACGCCATAAAGCCAGCCGCGCGGGACTAGACTACATCGGTTGATCTAAGAGAGCTCACTTGGCATAGATGAAGTACTACAAAATATCAAAGCGGTATGACAAGGTCACGGCCGAAGACGTAACACTCCGACTTGTGCTTAACCATCCGGAGCTGAGCCCACCCAGCCTTTAACAATTTGACGCCCTCGAGAACAGCAAAATTCTCTGTTTTCTCAAGGGCATAGCCATACACATCCTCAATGCTCTCCTCTGGGCAGGTAATAAAGAACCTGGCAACGCAGACTTGACCGAAGCCGAGCGGCACAATGCTGGCGTCTGTCAGGGTCCAATCTTCTGGCCTGTTCACGTCTGTCCACACATCCTGCAGCACGGGCGGCCTCAACTCACACGAGGCAGTGAGGTCCGATGTGCAGAGCTGCAAATCGTCGGGTGTGAAGCCAAACCAGAGGTTGTGCCCAGGGATGTACTCGGCGCGACCTCTGAACGGCAGTGCCCAGTTGCCTAGTTTGCTCCACGCGCCACTCGCGATGTCATACGAGTATGTGCCGGCGCTAGATGTGGATATCCAGATCTGTGAATCGTCAACCACGGCGTAGGCACTGATTTCAAAGGGCATTGGGGCATCGCGGCAGCTGGATCGATCCACCCCGTCGTCGTCGGCGGCAAAGAAAGGCGGTGGCTGGAGGGAATACCAGCACCAGTCTTGGGCGTAGCTAGCAGGTAGGCGGGTGTGGAGGAGAGCCTGGAAGCAGTCCCGATCGGGCAGCCGGCCAGGGTTGCCGCTCATGACGTATACGCTGTCGCCCACGGCAACGGAGATGGGGTCGATAATGGGCTTGCGCATCTTGGGCATCCCAGTGCGGAGCAAGCGCGAGTCGTGGTTGTACAAGAAGCTCCTGCCGATTTGGTCCACGGCGAGGAGGTTTTCCCGGCCGGGGCCGAAAGCCATGAAATTCATCCACGCCTGTTCGCCCTTCCTGCAGGGCCAGTGGAATGACAGGGATGGCGGAGGCAGCGGGGCGTCCGCTGGCCGTCGATGAACTGCTCGAACCGCTGGCCGTGACTGGGTTGGGCGAAATAAGTTTGCCGGGTTCAAGCAGTGAAGGCTGAAGTGTCTGGGGCCGCCGTTGCAGCTCATGGCCAACAGATTCACAAACCGGCTGCCCATGGCGATGGCGGGCGGACCTCCTTATAATCAGAAGAAAGAACAAGGAACTCGTTGAATGTTTGTGATGATGATTCTCGTTTCTTCTCTTCGTAATATCAAAGAACCATGTACAGTACAGACAAGAATATTATCATCAGAGATACGCCGAGTACCTGAGGAGTGGGGTTGGGATCCAATTGAACCCGACAATTTCTGGAATGGAGACTATCAGCTCTCAACCACGCAGCCAAGAACAAGATCGATATTTTGTTGGCGAAGAATTGGGGATGCTTGGGGAGGAGCGCTGTTTTATACTGGTGGCGGCGCAAGGAAGATTGAAGAGGGAGGAGATCCGGTGCGATTCCTACCCTAACGCCTTCTACCGTGGGTTAAATTCGGATGTAACTTTTCGAGTAGATGATTTTTCATATAAAAAACTTTTTCATCCGAGTTCGTATGCAAAAGTTATGCCCATTTTAAGAAATTCCAGAGAGATTTTGCAAATAAAGTCGAAATTCATATTTGTTAATTTTCCCAACAACTAGAGCACATATCACATGGGAAACTTATTTTATTTTATTTTTTTGACATTTCCATCATTTTCTTTTGTTTTTTCTAAAACTGAAAAGGCGGTCCACCAGGGGGGGGGGGGGGGTAGAGTTTGATGGGCCCTTTAGTACCGGTTCATGCCATGAACCGGTACTAATGCCTCAAAGCCCATTGGTACCGGTTGGTGCCACCAACCGGTACTAATGGGCATCGCACCCTTTAGTCCCGGTTCGTGGCACCAACCGGGACGAAAGGGCCTAGGTGAACCGGGACTAATGCCTTAGCCGCACGAACCGGGACCAATGCTCACATTAGTCCCGGTTCGTGACTGAACCGGGACTAATGTGAATATTGCCCTGTGACGAAAGCCCTGTTTTGTACTAGTGACGCATGTGCGTGTGTCACTGGTAGTCCCTCCGGTCCTTTTTGCTACGCGTATTAGATTTGTGTTGAGTCAAACATTGCAAAGTTTGAAGAAATTTATGTTAAAAAATATCACCATCTATAATACGAAAAAAAATATATATATATAATATAAAGGTACATTTCCAATATTGATTTGGCATTGTGAATATTGAATTTTTTTCTATAAGTTTGGTCAAAGCAGAGATACTTCAACTTCGGACAAAACTTGTATGCATACTAAAAAGGACCGGAGGTAGTACGAGGGAGATAGACGGATAGGAGCACGAACGACGTGCAAAAGTTCTTTTTCTTAACAGGAAGGACGTGCAAAAGTTTTTTTTAACAGGAACGATGTGCAAAAGTGTTGCGCGCGCAGTCGCGTCTAGCTAGGTGAATTGCAAAAGAAAAAAGCACGTACATACGTGTACGTGTAAAAGTCCTGTCTTTTATTTTTGCGAATGTGCACGTGTAAAAGTTGTGTGTGCGTGTACGTGCCTAGTCCGGCATGCATGCATGCATGTGCATGCTGTTGAAGGTTTTTTTTGACGTGATGCGGTTCAAGGTTTTTTTTGATGTGATGCGGTTGAAGGTTTGAAGCAGCTACGATGCGTTATAAAAAAGAAAAAACAGGAAGGATAAAAGAGGGTAAGAACGCACGTACGTACGTATGAGGTGTACGTGCACTCCCTCAAATCAAATCAATCGAAGAAAAAGAAAAAGGTGCACGTGCGGCTGGGCGGAAGAGGGAAGACCCGGCCGGACTTGTTTTGATTCGCTTGGCTTGGACGCGCCTGTAGTTGGAGAGGGTTTGTTTCGATCGCTTCTTTTGATTGTTTCGGTTGGATTGGATTTGAGGCGCTGGTAGTACGTGCAGACTGCCCTCGTTTCGTTGTTTCGTTTTCCATGCATTGATTCCATCGACGCCATAAAGCCAGCCGCGCGGGACTAGACTACACCGGTTGATCTAAGAGAGCTCACTTGGCATAGATGAAGTTCTACAAAATATTAAAGCGGTATGACAAGGTCACGGCCGAAGACGTAACGCTCCGAGTTGTGCTTAAGCATCCGGAGCTGAGCCCACCCAGCCTTTAACAATTTGACGCCCTCGAGAACAGCAAAATTCTCTGTTTTCTCAAGGGCATAGCCATACACATCCTCAATGCTCTCCTCTGGGCAGGTAAGAAAGAACCTGGCAACGCAGACTTGACCGGAGCCGAGCGGCACAATGCTGGCGTCTGTCAGGGTCCGATCTTCTGGCCTGTTCACGTCTGTCCACACATCCTGCAGCACGGGCGGCCTCAACTCACACGAGGCAGTGAGGTCCGATGTGCAGAGCTGCAAATCGTCGGGTGTGAAGCCAAACCAGAGGTTGTGCTCAGGGATGTACTCGGCGCGACCTCTGAACGGCAGTGCCCAGTTGCCTAGTTTGCTCCACGCGCCACTCGCGATGTCATACGAGTATGTGCCGGCACCAGATGAGGATATCCATATCTGTGAATCGTCAACCACGGCGTAGGCACTGATTTCAAAGGGCATTGGGGCATCGCGGCAGCTGGATCGATCCACCCCGTCGTCGTCGGCGGCAAAGAAAGGCGGTGGCTGGAGGGAATACCAGCACCAGTCTTGGGCGTAGCTAGCAGGCAGGCAGGTGTGGAGGAGAGCCTGGAAGCAGTCCCGATCGGGCAGCCGGCCAGGGTTGCCGCTCATGACGTATAGGCTGTCGCCCACGGCAACGGAGATGGGGTCGATAATGGGCTTGCGCATCTTGGGCATCCCAGTGCGGAGCAAGCGCGAGCCGTGGTTGTACAAGAAGCTCCTGCCGATTTGGTCCACGGCGAGGAGGTTTTCCCGGCCGGGGCCGAAAGCCATGAAATTCATCCACGCCTGTTCGCCCTTCCTGCAGGGCCAGTCGAATGACAGGGACGGCGGAGGCAGCGGGCGTCCGCTGGCCGTCGATGAACTGCTCGAACCGCTGGCCGTGACAGGGCTGGGCGAAATAAGTTTGCCGGGTTCAAGCAGTGATGGCTGAAGTGTCTGGGCCGCCGTTGCAGCTCATGGCCAATAGATTCCCAAACCGGCTGCCCATGGCGATGGCGGGCGGACCTCCTGATAATCAGAAGAAAGAACAAGGAACTCGTTGAATGTTTGTGATGATGATTCTCGTTTCTTCTCTTGGTAATATCAAAGAACCATGTACAGTACTGACACGGAGATTATCATCAGAGATTCGCCGAGTACCTGAGGAGTGCGGTTGGGATCCAATTGAACCCGACAATTTCTGGAATGGAGACTATCAGCTCTCAACCACGCAGCCAAGAACAAGATCGATATTTTGTTGGCGAAGAATTGGGGATGCTTGGGGAGGGGCGCTGTTTTATACTGGTGGCGGCGCAAGGAAGACTGAAGAGGGAGGAGATCCGGTGCGATTCCTACCCTAACGCGTTCTACCGTGGGTTAAATTCGTATGTAACTTTTCGAGTAGATGATTTTTCATATAAAAAACTTTTTCATCCGAGTTCGTATGCAAAAGTTATGCCCATTTTAAGAAATTCCAGAGAGAATTTGCAAATAAAGTCAAAATACATATTTGTTAATTTTCCCAATAACTAGACCACATATCACATGGGAAACTTATTTTATTTTATTTTTTTGACATTTCCATCATTTTCTTTTGTTTTTTCTAAAACTGAAAAGGAGGTCCGCGGGGGGGGGGGGGGGGGGGGGTAGAGTTTGATGGGCCCTTTAGTACCGGTTCATGCCATGAACCGGTACTAATGCCTCAAAGCCCATTAGTACCGGTTGGTGGCACCAACCGGGACTAAAGGACTAACCTTTAGTCCCGGTTGGTGCCACCAACCGGTACTAATGGGCATCGCACCCTTTAGTCCCGGTTCGTGGCACCAACCGGGACTAAAGGGCCCAGGTGAACCGGGACTAATGCCTTAGCCGCACGAACCGGGACCAATGCTCACATTAGTCTCGGTTCGTGACTGAACCGGGACTAATGTGAATATTGCCCTGTGACGACATCCCTGTTTTGTACTAGTGAATGTTAAGTCTAGGAGTTGAACTATGTGAGCTGGGGATACAATAAGTTGATTCGCATGTGCGTAGCTAGCTAGTGACGCATGTGCGTGTGTCACTGGTACTCCCTCCGGTCCATTTTGCTACGCCTATTAGATTTGTGTTGAGTCAAACATTGCAAAGTTTGACCAAATTTATGTAAAAAAATATCAGCATCTACAATACGAATATATATATATATAATATAAAGGTACATTTCCAATATTGATTTGGCATTGTGAATATTGAATTTTTTTCTATAAGTTTGGTCAAAGCAGAGATACTTCAACTTCGGACAAAACTTGTATGCATACTAAAAAGGACCGGAGGTAGTACGAGGGAGATAGACGGATAGGAGCACGAACGACGTGCAAAAGTTATTTTTTTAACAGGAAGGACGTGCAAAAGTTTTTTTTAACAGGAACGATGTGCAAAAGTGTTGTGCGCGCAGTCGCGTCTAGCTAGGTGAATTGCAAAAGAAAAAAGCACGTACATACGTGTACGTGTAAAAGTCCTGTCTTTTATTTTTGTGAATGTGCACGTGTAAAAGTTGTGTGTGCGTGTACGTGCCTAGTCCGGCATGCTTGCATGCATGTGCATGCGGTTGAAGGTTTTTTTTGACGTGATGCGGTTCAAGGTTTTTTTTGACGTGATGCGGTTGAAGGTTTGAAGCAGCTACGATGCGTTATAAAAAAGAAAAACAGGAAGAATAAAAGAGGGTAAGCACGCACGTACGTACGTATGAGGTGTACGTGCACTTCCTCAAATCAAATCAATCGAAGAAAAAGAAAAAGGTGCACGTGCGGCTGGGCGGAAGAGGAAGACCCGGCCGGACTTATTTTGATTCGCTTGGCTTGGACGCGCCTGTAGTTGGAGAGGGTTTCTTTCGATCGCTTCTTTTGATTGTTTCGGTTGGATTGGATTTGAGGCGCTGGTAGTACATGCAGACTGCCCTCGTTTTGTTGTTTCGTTTTCCATGCATTGATTCCATCGACGCCATAAAGCCAGCCGCGCGGGACTAGACTACACCGGTTGATCTAACAGAGCTCACTTGGCATAGATGAAGTACTACAAAATATCAAAGCGGTATGACAAGGTCACGGCCGAAGACGTAACGCTCCGACTTGTGCTTAACCATCCGGAGCTGAGCCCACCCAGCCTTTAATAATTTGACACCCTCGAGAACAGCAAAATTCTCTGTTTTCTCAAGGGCATAGCCATACACATCCTCAATGCTCTCCTCTGGGCAGGTAAGAAAGAACCTGGCAACGCAGACTTGACCGGAGCCGAGCGGCACAATGCTGGCGTCTGTCAGGGTCCAATCTTCTGGCCTGTTCACGTCTGACCACACATCCTGCAGCACGGGCGGCCTCAACTCACACGAGGCAGTGAGGTCTGATGTGCAGAGCTGCAAATCGTCGGGTGTGAAGCCAAACCAGAGGTTGTGCTCAGGGATGTACTCGGCGCGACCTCTGAACGGCAATGCCCAGTTGCCTTGTTTGCTCCACGCGCCACTCGTGATGTCATACGAGTATGTGCCGGCACCAGATGTGGATATCCAGATCTGTGAATCGTCAACCACGGCGTAGGCACTGATTTCAAAGGGCATTGGGGCATCGCGGCAGCTGGATCGATCCACCCCGTCGTCGTCGTCGGCAAAAAAGGCGGTGGCTGGAGGGAATACCAGCACCAGTCTTGGGCGTAGCTAGCAGGCAGGCGGGTGTGGAGGAGAGCCTGGAAGCAGTCCCGATGGGGCAGCCGGCCAGGGTTGCCGCTCATGACGTATAGGCTGTCGCCCACGGCAACGGAGATGGGGTCGATAATGGGCTTGCGCATCTTGGGCATCCCAGTGCGGAGCAAGCGCGAGTCGTGGTTGTACAAGAAGCTCCTGCCGATTTGGTCCACGGCTAGGAGGTTTTCCCGGCCGGGGCCGAAAGCCATGAAATTCATCCACGCCTGTTCGCCCTTCCTGCAGGGCCAGTCGAATGACAGGGACGGCGGAGGCAGCGGGGCGTCCGCTGGCCGTCGATGAACTGCTCGAACGGCTGGCCGTGACCGGGCTGGGCGAAATAAGTTTGCCGGGTTCAAGCAGTGAAGGCTGAAGTGTCTGGGGCCGCCGTTGCAGCTCATGGCCAACAGATTCACAAACCGGCTGCCCATGGCGATGGCGGGCGGACCTCCTGATAATCATAAGAAAGAACAAGGAACTCGTTGAATGTTTGTGATGATGATTCTAGTTTCTTCTCTTGGTAATATCAAAGAACCATGTACAGTACAGTCACGCAGATTATCATCAGAGATTCGCCGAGTACCTGAGGAGTGGGGTTGGGATCCAATTGAACCCGACAATTTCTGGAATGGAGACTATCAACTCTCAACCACGCAGCCAAGAACAAGATCGATATTTTGTTGGCGAAGAATTGGGGATGCTTGGGGAGGAACGCTGTTTTATACTGGTGGCGGCGCAAGGAAGACTGAAGAGGGAGGAGATCCGGTGCGATTCCTACCCTAACGCCTTCTACCGTGGGTTAAATTCGTATGTAAATTTTCGAGTAGATGATTTTTCATATAAAAAACTTTTTCATCCGAGTTCGTATGCAAAAGTTATGCCCATTTTAAGAAATTCCAGAGAGATTTTGCAAATAATGTCAAAATTCATATTTGTTAATTTTCCCAACAACTAGACCACATATCACATGGGAAGCTTATTTTATTTTATTTTTTTGACATTTCCGTCATTTTTCTTTTGTTTTTTTCTAAAACTGAAAAGGTGGTCCACGGGGGGGGGGGGGGGGGGGGGGGGTGGTAGAGTTTTATGGGCCATGAACCGGTACTAATGCCTCAAAGCCCATTAGTACCGGTTGGTGCCACCAACCGGGACTAAAGGACTAACCTTTAGTCCCGGTTGGTGCCACCAACCTGTACTAATGGGCATCGCACCCTTTAGTCCCGGTTCGTGGCACCAACCGGGACTAAAGGGCCCAGGTGAACCGGGACTAATGCCTTAGCCGCACGTACCGGGACCAATGCTCACATTAGTCCCGGTTCGTGACTGAACCGGGACTAATGTGAATATTGCCCTGTGACGAAAGCCCTGTTTGGTACTAGTGAATGTTAAGTCCAGGAGTTGAACTATGTGAGCTGGGGATACAATAAGTTGATTCGCATGTGCGTAGCTAGCTAGCGACGCATGTGCGTGTATCACTGGTATTCCCTCCGGTCCTTTTTGCTACGCGTATTAGATTTGTGTTGAGTCAAACATTGCAAATTTTGACCAAATTTATGTTAAAAAATATCGGCATCTACAATACAAATATATATATATATATAATATAAAGGTACATTTCCAATATTGATTTGGCATTGTGAATATTGAATATTTTTCTATAAGTTTGGTCAAAGCAGTGATACTTCAACTTCGGACAAAACTTGTATGCATACTAAAAAGGACCGGAGGTAGTACGAGGGAGATAGACGGATAGGAGCACGAACGACGTGCAAAAGTTCTTTTTTTTAACAGGAAGGACGTGCAAAAGTTTTTTTTAACAGGAACGATGTGCAAAAGTGTTGTGCACGCAGTCGCGTCTAGCTAGGTGAATTGCAAAAGAAAAAAGCACGTACATACGTGTACGTGTAAAAGTCCTGTCTTTTATTTTTGCGAATGTGCACGTGTAAAAGTTGTGTGTGCGTGTACGTGCCTAGTCCGGCATGCATGCATGCATGTGCATGCGGTTGAAGGTTTTTTTTGACGTGATGCGGTTGAAGGTTTTTTTTTTGACGTGATGTGGTTGAAGGTTTGAAGCAGCTACGATGCGTTATAAAACAAACCAAGAAGAATAAAAGAGGGTAAGCACGCACGTACGTACGTATGAGGTGTACGTGCACTCCCTCAAATCAAATCAATTGAAGAAAAAGAAAAAGGTGCACGTGCGGCTGGGCGGAAGAGGGAAGACCCGGCCGGACTTGTTTTGATTCGCTTGGCTTGGACGCGCCTGTAGTTGGAGATGGTTTCTTTCGATCGCTTCTTTTGATTGTTTCGGTTGGATTGGATTTGAGGCGCTGGTAGTACGTGCAGACTGCCCTCGTTTCGTTGTTTCGTTTTCCATGCATTGATTCCATCGACGCCATAAAGCCAGCCGCGCGGGACTAGACTACACCGGTTGATCTAAGAGAGCTCACTTGGCATAGATGAAGTACTACAAAATATCAAGGCGGTATGACAAGGTCACGGCCGAAGACGTAACGCTCCGACTTGTGCTTAACCATCCGGAGCTGAGCCCACCCAGCCTTTAACAATTTGACGCCCTCGAGAACAACAAAATTCTCTGTTTTCTCAAGGGCATAGCCATACACATCCTCAATGGTCTCCTCTGGGCAGGTAAGAAAGAACCTGGCAATGCAGACTTGACCGGAGCCGAGCGGCACAATGCTGGCGTCTGTCAGGGTCCAATCTTCTGGCCTGTTCACGTCTGTCCACACATCCTGCAGCACGGGCGGCCTCAACTCACACGAGGCAGTGAGGTCCGATG
Source organism: Aegilops tauschii subsp. strangulata (assembly GCF_002575655.3). Lineage (NCBI taxonomy): Eukaryota > Viridiplantae > Streptophyta > Magnoliopsida > Poales > Poaceae > Aegilops > Aegilops tauschii. The sequence goes on from NC_053035.3 coordinate 404,351,860, forward strand.
TGCAGAGCTGCAAATCGTCGGGTGTGAAGCCAAACCAGAGGTTGTGCTCAGTGATGTACTCGGCGTGACCTCTGAACGGCAGTGCCCAGTTGCCTAGTTTGCTCCACGCGCCACTTGCGATGTCATACGAGTATGTGCCGGCGCCAGATGTGGATACCCAGATCTGTGAATCGTCAACCACGTCGTAGGCACTGATTTCAAAGGGCATTGGGCCATCGTGGCAGCTGGATCGATCCACCCCGTCGTCGTCGTCGGCAAAGAAAGGCGGTGGCTGGAGGGAATACCAGCACCAGTCTTGGGCGTAGCTAGCAGGCAGGCGGGTGTGGAGGAGAGCCTGGAAGCAGTCCCGATCGGGCAGCCGGCCAGGGTTGCCGCTCATGACGTATAGGCTGTCGCCCACGGCAACGGAGATGGGGTCGATAATGGGCGTGCGCATCTTGGGCATCCTAGTGCGGAGGAAGCGCGAGTCGTGGTTGTACAAGAAGCTCCTGCCGATTTGGTCCACGGCGAGGAGGTTTTCCCGGCCGGGGCCGAAAGCCATGAAATTCATCCACGCCTGTTCGCCCTTCCTGCAGGGCCAGTCGAATGACAGGGACGGCGGAGGCAGCGGGGCGTCCGCTGGCCGTCGATGAACTGCTCGAACCGCTGGCCGTGACCGGGCTGGGCGAAATAAGTTTGCCGGGTTCAAGCAGTGAAGGCTGAAGTGTCTGGGGCCGCCGTTGCAGCTCATGGCCAACAGATTCACAAACCGGCTGCCCATGGCGATGGCGGGCGGACCTCCTAATAATCAGAAGAAAGAACAAGGAACTCATTGAATTTTTGTGATGATGATTCTCGTTTCTTCTCTTGGTAATATCAAAGAACCATGTACAGTACAGACACAGAGATTATCATCAGAGATTCGCCGAGTACCTGTGGAGTGGGGTTGGGATACAATTGAACCCGACAATTTCTGGAATGGAGACTATCAACTCTCAACCACGCAGCCAAGAACAAGATCGATATTTTGTAGGCGAAGAATTGGGGATGCTTGGGGAGGAGCGCTGTTTTATACTGGTGGCGGCGCAAGGAAGACTGAAGAGGGAGGAGATCCGGTGCGATTCCTACCCTAACGCCTTCTACCGTGGGTTAAATTCGTATGTAACTTTTCGAGTAGATGATTTTTCATATAAAAAACTTTTTCATCCGAGTTCGTATGCAAAATTTATGCCCATTTTAATAAATTTCAGAGAGATTTTGCAAATAAAGTCGAAATTCATATTTGTTAATTTTCCCAACAACTAGACCACATATCACATGGGAAACTTATTTTATTTTATTTTTTTGACATTTCCATCATTTTCTTTTGTTTTTTCTAAAACTGAAAAGGCGGTCCACGGGGGGGGGGGGGGGGGGGGGTAGAGTTTGATGGGCCCTTTAGTACCGGTTCGTGCCATGAACCGGTACTAATGCCTCAAATCCCATTAGTACCGGTTGGTGGCACCAACCGGGAGTAAAGGACTAACCTTTAGTCCCGGTTGGTGCCACCAACCGGTACTAATGGGCATCGCACCCTTTAGTCCCGGTTCGTGGCACCAACCGGGACTAAAGGGCCCAGGTGAACCGGGACTAATGCCTTAGCCGCACGAACCGGGACCAATGCTCACATTAGTCCCGGTTCGTGACTGAACCGGGACTAATGTGAATATTGCCCTGTGACGAAAGCCCTGTTTTGTACTAGTGAATGTTAAGTCTAGGAGTTGAACTATGTGAGCTGCTGATACAATAAGTTGATTCGCATGTGCGTAGCTAGCTAGTGACGGATGTGCGTGTGTCACTAGTACTCCCTCGGTCCTTTTTGCTTCGCGTATTAGATTTGTGTTGAGTCAAACATTGCAAAGTTTGACCAAATTTATGTTAAAAAATATCAGCATCTACAATACAAAAAATATATATATATAAAATATAAATGAACATTTCCAAAACTGATTTGGCATTGTGAATATTGATTTTTTTCTATAAGTTTGGTCAAAGCAAAGATACTTCAACTTTGGACAAAACTTGTATGCATACTAAAAAGGACCGGATGTACTACGAGGGAGATAGACGGATAGGAGCACGAACGACGTGGAAAAGTTCTTTTTTTTAACAGAAGGACGTGCAAGAGTTTTTTTAACAGGAACGATGTGCAAAAGTGTTGTGCGCGCAGTCGCGTCTAGCTAGGTGAATTGCAAAAGAAAAGAGCACGTACATGCGTGTACGTGTAAAAGTCCTGTCTTTTATTTTTGCGAATGTGCACGTGTAAAAGTTGTGTGTGCGTGTACGTGCCTAGTCCGGCATGGATGCATGCATGTCCATGCGGTTGAAAGTTTTTTTTTGACGTGATGCGGTTGAAGGTTTGAAGCAGCTACGATGCGTTATAAAAAAGAAAAACAGGAAGAATAAAAGAGGGTAAGCACGCACGTACGTACATATGAGGTGTACGTGCACTCCCTCAAATCAAATCAATCGAACAAAAAGAAAAAGGTGCACCTGCGGCTGGGCGGAAGAGGGAAGACCGGGCCGGACTTGTTTTGATTCGCTTGGCTTGGACGCGCCTGTAGTTGGAGAGGGTTTCTTTCGATCGCTTCTTTTGATTGTTTTGGTTGGATTGGATTTGAGGCGCTGGTAGTACGTGCAGACTGCCCTCGTTTCGTTGTTTCGTTTTCCATGCATTGATTCCATCGACGCCATAAAGCCAACCGCGCGGGACTAGACTACACCGGTTGATCTAAGAGAGCTCACTTGGCATAGGTGAAGTACTACAAAATAGCAAAGCGGTATGACAAGGTCACGGCCGAAGACGTAACGCTCCGACTTGTGCTTAACCATCCGGAGCTGAGCCCACTCAGCCTTTAACAATTTGACGCCCGCGAGAACAGCAAAATTCTCTGTTTTCTCAAGGGCATAGCCATACACATCCTCAATGCTCTCCTCTGGGCAGGTAAGAAAGAACCTGGCAACGCAGACTTGACCGGAGCCGAGCAGCACAATGCTGGCGTCTGTCAGGGTCCAATCTTCTGGCCTGTTCACGTCTGTCCACACATCCTGCAGCACGGGCGGCCTCAACTCACACGAGGCAGTGAGGTCCGATGTGCAGAGCTGCAAATCGTCGGGTGTGAAGCCAAACCAGAGGTTGTGCTCAGGGATGTACTCGACACGACCTTTGAACGGCAGTGCCCAGTTGCGTAGTTTGCTCCACGCGCCACTCGCGATGTCATACGAGTATGTGCCGGCGCCAGATGTGGATATCCAGATCTGTGAATCGTCAACCACGGCGTAGGCACTGATTTCAAAGGGCATTGGGGCATCCCGGCAGCTGGATCGATCCACCCCGTCGTCGTCGGCGGCAAAGAAAGGCGGTGGCTGGAGGGAATACCAGCACCAGTCTTGGGCGTAGCTAGCAAGCAGGCGGGTGTGGAGGAGAGCCTGGAAGCAGTCCCGATCGGGCAGCCGGCCAGGGTTGCTTCTCATGACGTATAGGCTGTCGCCCACGGCAACGGAGATGGGGTCGTTAATGGGCTTGCGCATCTTGGGCATCCCAGTGCGGAGCAAGCGCGAGCCGTGGTTGTACAAGAAGCTCCTGCCGATTTGGTCCACGGCGAGGAGGTTTTCCCGGCCGGGGCCGAAAGCCATGAAATTCATCCACGCTTGTTCGCCTTTCGTGCAGGGCCAGTCGAATGACAGGGACGGCGGAGGCAGCCGGGCGTCCGCTGGCCGTCGATGAACTGCTCGAACCGCTGGCCGTGACCGGGCTAGGCGAAATAAGTTTGCCGGGTTCAAGCAGTGAAGGCTGAAGTGTCTGGGGCCGCCGTTGCAGCTCATGGCCAACAGATTCAACAACCAGCTGCCCATGGCGATGGCGGGCGGACCTCCTGATAATCAGAAGAAAGAACAGGTAACTCGTTGAATGTTTGTGATGATGATTCTCGTTTCTTCTCTTGGTAATATCAAAGAACCATGTACAGTACAGACACGGACATTATCATCAGAGATTCGCCGAGTACCTGAGGAGTGGGGTTGGGATCCAATTGAACCCGACAATTTCTGGAATGGAGACTATCAGCTCTCAACCACGCAGCCAAGAACAAGATCGATATTTTGTTGGCGAAGAATTGGGGATGTTTGTGGAGGAGCGCTGTTTTATACTGGTGGCGGCGCAAGGAAGACTGAAGAGGGAGTAGATCCGGTGCGATTCCTACCCTAACGCCTTCTATCGTGGGTTAAATTCGGATGTAACTTTTCGAGTCGATGATTTTTCATATAAAAAACTTTTTCATCCGAGTTCGTATGCAAAAGTTATGCCCATTTTAAGAAATTCCAGAGAGATTTTGCAAATAAAGTCGAAATTCATATTTGTTAATTTTCCCAACAACTAGACCACATATCACATGGGAAACTTATTTTATTTTATTTTTTTGACATTTCCATCATTTTCTTTTGTTTTTTCTAAAATTGAAGAGGCTGTCCACGGGGGGGGGGGGGGGGTAGAGTTTGATGGGCCCTTTAGTACCGGTTCGTGCCATGAACCGGTACTAATGCCTCAAAGCCCATTAGTACCGGTTGGTGGCACCAACCGGGACTAAAGGACTAACCTTTAGTTCCGGTTGGTGGCACCAACCGGGACTAAAGGACTAACCTTTAGTGCCGGTTGGTGCCACCAACCGGTACTAATCGGCATCACACCCTTCAGTCCCGGTTCGTGGCACCAACCGGGACTAAAGGGCCCAGGTGAACCGGGACTAATGCCTTAGCCGCACGAACCGGGACCAATGCTCACATTAGTCCCGGTTCGTGACTGAACCGGGACTAATGTGAATATTGCCCTGTGACGAAAGCCCTGTTTTGTACTAGTGAATGTTAAGTCTAGGAGTTGAACTATGTGAGCTGGGGATACAATAAGTTGATTCGCATGTGCGTAGCTAGCTAGTGACGCATGTGCGTGTGTCACTGGTACTCCCTCCGGTCCTTTTTGCTACGCGTATTAGATTTGAGTTGAGTCAAACATTGCAAAGTTTGACCAAATTTATGTTAAAAAATATCAGCATCTACAATACAATATATATATATATATATATATATATATATAATATAAAGGTACATTTCCAAGATAGATTTGGCATTGTGAATATTGAATTTTTATGTTTGGTCAAAGCAGAGATACTTCAACTTCGGACCAAACTTGTATGCATACTAAAAAGGACTGGAGGTAGTACGAGGGAGATAGACGGATAGGAGCACGAACGACGTGCAAAAGTTCTTTTTTTTAACAGGAAGGACGTGCAAAAGTTTTTTTAATAGGAACGATGTGCAAAAGTGTTGTGCGCGCAGTCGCGTCTAGCTAGGTGAATTGCTAAAAAAAGCACGTACATACGTGTACGTGTAAAAGTCCTGTCTTTTATTTTTGCGAATGTGCACGTGTAAAAGTTGTGTGTGCGTGTACGTGCTTAGTCCGGCATGCATGCATGCATGTGCATGCGGTTGAAGGTTTTTTTTTGACGTCATGCGGTTGAAGGTTTTTTTTTGACGTGATGCGGTTGAAGGTTTGAAACAGCTACGATGCGTTGTAAAAAAGAAAAACAGGAAGAATAAAAGAGGGTAAGCACGCACGTACGTACATATGAGGTGTACGTGCACTCCCTCAAATCAAATCAATCGAAGAAAAAGAAAAAGGTGCACGTGCGGCTGGGCGGAAGAGGGAAGACCCGGCCGGACTTGTTTTGATTCGCTTGGCTTGGACGCGCCTGTAGTTGGAGAGGGTTTCTTTCGATCGCTTCTTTTGATTGTTTCGGTTGGATTGGATTTGAGGCGCTGGTAGTACGTGCAGACTGCCCTCGTTTCGTTGTTTCGTTTTCCATGCATTGATTCCATCGACGCCATAAAGGCAGCCGCGCGGGACTAGACTACACCGGTTGATCTAAGAGAGCTCTCTTGGCATAGATGAAGTACTACAAAATATCAAAGCGGTATGACAAGGTCACGGCCGAAGATGTAACGCTCCGACTTGTGCTTAACCATCTGGAGCTGAGCCCACCCAGCCTTTAACAATTTGACGCCCTCGAGAACAGCAAAATTCTCTGTTTTCTCAAGGACATAGCCATACACATCCTCAATGCTCTCCTCTGGGCAGGTAAGAAAGAACCTGGCAACGCAGACTTGACCGGAGCCGAGCGGCACAATGCTGGCGTCTGTCAGGGTCCAATCTTCTGGCCTGTTCACGTCTATCCATACATCCTGCAGCACGGGCGGCCTCAACTCACACGAGGCAGTGAGGTCCGATGTGCAGAGCTGCAAATCGTCGGGTGTGAAGCCAAACCAGAGGTTGTGCTCAGGGATGTACTCGGCGCGACCTCTGAACGGCAGTGCCCAGTTGCCTAGTTTGCTCCACGCGCCACTCGCGATGTCATACGAGTATGTGCCGGTGCCAGATGTGGATATCCAGATCTGTGAATCGTCAAGCACGGTGTAGGCACTGATTTCAAAGGGCATTGGGGCATCGCGGCAGCTGGATCGATCCACCCCGTCGTCGTCGTCGGTAAAGAAAATCGGTGGCTGGAGGGAATACCAGCACCAGTCTTGGGCGTAGCTAGCAGGCAGGCGGGTGTGGAGGAGAGCCTGGAAGCAGTCCCGATCGGGCAGCCGGCCAGGGTTGCCGCTCATGACGTATAGGCTGTCGCCCACGGCAACGGAGATGGGGTCGATAATGGGCTTGCACATCTTGGGCATCCCAGTGCGGAGCAAGCGCGAGTCATGGTTGTACAAGAAGCTCTTGCCGATTTGGTCCACGGCGAGGAGGTTTTCCCGGCCGGGGCCGAAAGCCATGAAATTCATCCACGCCTGTTCGCCCTTCCTGCAGGGCCAGTCGAATGACAGGGACGGCGGAGGCAGCGGGGCGTCCGCTGGCCGTCGATGAACTACTCGAACCGCTGGCCGTGACCGGGCTGGGTGAAATAAGTTTGCCGGGTTCAAGCAGTGAAGGCTGAAGTGTCTGGGGCCACCGTTGCAGCTCATGGCCAACAGATTCACAAACCGGCTGCCCATGGCGATGGCGGGCGGACCTCCTGATAATCAGAAGAAAGAACAAGGATCTCGTTGAATGTTTGTGATGATGATTCTCGTTTCTTCTCTTGGTAATATCAAAGAACCATGTACAGTACAGACACGGAGATTATCATCAGAGATTCGCCGAGTACCTGAAGAGTGGGGTTGGGATCCAATTGAACCCGACAATTTCTGGAATGGAGACTATCAGCTCTCAACCACGTAGCCAAGAACAAGATCAATATTTTGTTGGCGAAGAATTGGGGATGCTTGGGGAGGAGCGCTGTTTTATACTGCTGGCGGCGCAAGGAAGACTGAAGAGGGAGGAGATCCGGTGGGATTCCTACCGTAACGCCTTCTACCGTGGGTTAAATTCGTATGTAACTTTTCGAGTAGATGATTTTTCATATAAAAAACTTTTTCATCCGAGTTCGTATGCAAAAGTTATGCCCATTTTAAGAAATTCCAAAGAGATTTTGCAAATAAAGTCGAAATTCATATTTGTTAATTTTCCCAACAACTAGACCACATATCACATGGGAAACTTATTTTATTTTATTTTTTTGACATTTCCATCATTTTCTTTTGTTTTTTCTAAAACTGAAAAGGCGGTCCACGTGGGGGGGGGGGTAGAGTTTGATGGGCCCTTTAGTACCGGTTCGTGCCATGAACCGGTACTAATGCCTCAAAGCCCATTAGTACCGGTTGGTGGCACCAACCGGGACTAAAGGACTAACCTTTAGTCCCGGTTGGTGCCACCAACCGGTACTAATGGGCATCGCACCCTTTAGTCCAGGTTCGTGGCACCAACCGGGACTAAAGGGCCCAGGTGAACCGGGACTAATGCCTTAGCCGCACGAACCGGGACCAATGCTCACATTAGTCCCGGTTCGTGACTGAACCGGGACCAATGCTCACATTAGTCCCGGTTCGTGACTGAACCGGGACTAATGTGAATATTGCCCTGTGACGAAAGCCCTATTTTGTACTAGTGAATGTTAAGTCTAGGAGTTGAACTATGTGAGCTGGGGATACAATAAGTTGATTCGCATGTGCGTAGCTAGCTAGTGACGCATGTGCGTGTGTCACTGGTACTCCCTCCGGTCCTTTTTGCTACGCGTATTAGATTTTTGTTGAGTCAAACATTGCAAAGTTTGACCAAATTTATGTAAAAAAATATCAGCATCTACAATACGAAAAAATATATATATAATATAAAGGTACATTTCCAATATTGATTTGGCATTGTGAATATTGAATTTTTTTCTATAAGTTTGGTCAAAGCAGAGATATTTCAACTTCGGACAAAACTTGTATGCATACTAAAAAGGACCGGAGGTAGTACGAGGGAGATAGACGGATAGGAGCACGAACGACGTGCAAAAGTTCTTTTTTTAACAGGAAGGACGTGCAAAAGTTTTTTTTAACAGGAACGATGTGCAAGTGTTGTGCGCGCAGTCACGTCTAGCTAGGTGAATTGCAAAATAAAAAAGCACGTACATACGTGTATGTGTAAAAGTCCTGTCTTTTATTTTTGCGAATGTGCACGTGTAAAAGTTGTGTGTGCGTGTACGTGCCTAGTCCGGCATGCATGCATGCATGTGCATGCGGTTGAAGTTTTTTTTTTGACGTGATGCGGTTGAAGGGTTTTTTTTGACGTGATGCGGTTGAAGGTTCGAAGCAGCTACGATGCGTTATAAAAAAGAAAAATAGGAAGAATAAAAGAGGCTAAGCACGCACGTACGTACGTATGAGGTGTACGTGCACTCCCTCAAATCAAATCAATCTAAGAAAAAGAAAAAGGTGCACGTGCGGCTGGGCGGAAGAGGGAAGACCGGCTGGACTTGTTTTGTTTCGCTTGGCTTGGACGCGCCTGTAGTTGGAGAGGGTTTCTTTCGATCGCTTCTTTTGATTGTTTCGGTTGGATTGGATTTGAGGCGCTGGTAGTACGTGCAGACTGCCCTCGTTTCGTTGTTTCGTTTTCCATGCATTGATTCCATCGACGCCATAAAGGCAGCCGCGCGGGACTAGACTACACCGGTTGATCTAAGAGAGCTCACTTGGCATAGATGAAGTACTACAAAATATCAAAGCGGTATGACAAGGTCACGGCCGAAGACGTAACGCTCCGACTTGTGCTTAACCATCCGGAGCTGAGCCCACCCAGCCTTTAACAATTTGACGCCCTCGAGAACAGCAAAATTCTCTGTTTTCTCAAGGACATAGCCATACACATCCTCAATGCTCTCCTCTGGGCAGGTAAGAAAGAACCTGGCAACGCAGACTTGACCGGAGCCGAGCGGCACAATGCTGGCGTCTGTCAGGGTCCAATCTTCTGGCCTGTTCACGTCTATCCATACATCCTGCAGCACGGGCGGCCTCAACTCACACGAGGCAGTGAGGTCCGATGTGCAGAGCTGCAAATCATCGGGTGTGAAGCCAAACCAGAGGTTGTGCTCAGGGATGTACTCGGCGCGACCTCTGAACGGCAGTGCCCAGTTGCCTAGTTTGCTCCACGCGCCACTCGCGATGTCATACGAGTATGTGCCGGTGCCAGATGTGGATATCCAGATCTGTGAATCGTCAAGCACGGTGTAGGCACTGATTTCAAAGGGCATTGGGGCATCGCGGCAGCTGGATCGATCCACCCCGTCGTCGTCGTCGGTAAAGAAAATCGGTGGCTGGAGGGAATACCAGCACCAGTCTTGGGCGTAGCTAGCAGGCAGGCGGGTGTGGAGGAGAGCCTGGAAGCAGTCCCGATCGGGCAGCCGGCCAGGGTTGCCGCTCATGACGTATAGGCTGTCGCCCACGGCAACGGAGATGGGGTCGATAATGGGCTTGCATATCTTGGGCATCCCAGTGCGGAGCAAGCGCGAGTCATGGTTGTACAAGAAGCTCTTGCCGATTTGGTCCACGGCGAGGAGGTTTTCCCGGCCGGGGCCGAAAGCCATGAAATTCATCCACGCCTGTTCGCCCTTCCTGCAGGGCCAGTCGAATGACAGGGACGGCGGAGGCAGCGGGGCGTCCGCTGGCCGTCGATGAACTACTCGAACCGCTGGCCGTGACCGGGCTGGGTGAAATAAGTTTGCCGGGTTCAAGCAGTGAAGGCTGAAGTGTCTGGGGCCACCGTTGCAGCTCATGGCCAACAGATTCACAAACCGGCTGCCCATGGCGATGGCGGGCGGACCTCCTGATAATCAGAAGAAAGAACAAGGATCTCGTTGAATGTTTGTGATGATGATTCTCGTTTCTTCTCTTGGTAATATCAAAGAACCATGTACAGTACAGACACGGAGATTATCATCAGAGATTCGCCGAGTACCTGAAGAGTGGGGTTGGGATCCAATTGAACCCGACAATTTCTGGAATGGAGACTATCAGCTCTCAACCACGTAGCCAAGAACAAGATCAATATTTTGTTGGCGAAGAATTGGGGATGCTTGGGGAGGAGCGCTGTTTTATACTGCTGGCGGCGCAAGGAAGACTGAAGAGGGAGGAGATCCGGTGGGATTCCTACCGTAACGCCTTCTACCGTGGGTTAAATTCGTATGTAACTTTTCGAGTAGATGATTTTTCATATAAAAAACTTTTTCATCCGAGTTCGTATGCAAAAGTTATGCCCATTTTAAGAAATTCCAAAGAGATTTTGCAAATAAAGTCGAAATTCATATTTGTTAATTTTCCCAACAACTAGACCACATATCACATGGGAAACTTATTTTATTTTATTTTTTTGACATTTCCATCATTTTCTTTTGTTTTTTCTAAAACTGAAAAGGCGGTCCACGTGGGGGGGGGGGGGGGGGTAGAGTTTGATGGGCCCTTTAGTACCGGTTCGTTCCATGAACCGGTACTAATGCCTCAAAGCCCATTAGTACCGGTTGGTGGCACCAACCGGGACTAAAGGACTAACCTTTAGTCCCGGTTGGTGCCACCAACCGGTACTAATGGGCATCGCACCCTTTAGTCCAGGTTCGTGGCACCAACCGGGACTAAAGGGCCCAGGTGAACCGGGACTAATGCCTTAGCCGCACGAACCGGGACCAATGCTCACATTAGTCCCGGTTCGTGACTGAACCGGGACTAATGTGAATATTGCCCTGTGACGAAAGCCATATTTTGTACTAGTGAATGTTAAGTCTAGGAGTTGAACTATGTGAGCTGGGGATACAATAAGTTGATTCGCATGTGCGTAGCTAGCTAGTGACGCATGTGCGTGTGTCACTGGTACTCCCTCCGGTCCTTTTTGCTACGCGTATTAGATTTTTGTTGAGTCAAACATTGCAAAGTTTGACCAAATTTATGTAAAAAAATATCAGCATCTACAATACGAAAAAATATATATATAATATAAAGGTACATTTCCAATATTGATTTGGCATTGTGAATGTTGAATTTTTTTCTATAAGTTTGGTCAAAGCAGAGATATTTCAACTTCGGACAAAACTTGTATGCATACTAAAAAGGACCGGAGGTAGTACGAGGGAGATAGACGGATAGGAGCACGAACGACGTGCAAAAGTTCTTTTTTTTAACAGGAAGGACGTGCAAAAGTTTTTTTTAACAGGAACGATGTGCAAGTGTTGTGCGCGCAGTCACGTCTAGCTAGGTGAATTGCAAAATAAAAAAGCACGTACATACGTGTATGTGTAAAAGTCCTGTCTTTTATTTTTGCGAATGTGCACGTGTAAAAGTTGTGTATGCGTGTACGTGCCTAGTCCGGCATGCATGCATGCATGTGCATGCGGTTGAAGTTTTTTTTTTGACGTGATGCGGTTGAAGGGTTTTTTTTGACGTGATGCGGTTGAAGGTTCGAAGCAGCTACGATGCGTTATAAAAAAGAAAAATAGGAAGAATAAAAGAGGCTAAGCACGCACGTACGTACGTATGAGGTGTACGTGCACTCCCTCAAATCAAATCAATCTAAGAAAAAGAAAAAGGTGCACGTGCGGCTGGGCGGAAGAGGGAAGACCGGCTGGACTTGTTTTGTTTCGCTTGGCTTGGACGCGCCTGTAGTTGGAGAGGGTTTCTTTCGATCGCTTCTTTTGATTGTTTCGGTTGGATAGGATTTGAGGCGCTGGTAGTACGTGCAGACTGCCCTCGTTTCGTTGTTTCGTTTTCCATGCATTGATTCCATCGACGCCATAAAGGCAGCCGCGCGGGACTAGACTACACCGGTTGATCTAAGAGAGCTCACTTGGCATAGATGAAGTACTACAAAATATCAAAGCGGTATGACAAGGTCACGGCCGAAGACGTAACGCTCCGACTTGTGCTTAACCATCCGGAGCTGAGCCCACCCAGCCTTTAACAATTTGACGCCCTCGAGAACAGCAAAATTCTCTGTTTTCTCAAGGGCATAGCCATACACATCCTCAATGCTCTCCTCTGGGTAGGTAAGAAAGAACCTGGCAACGCAGACTTGACTGGAGCCGAGCGGCACAATGCTGGCGTCTGTCAGGGTCCAATCTTCTGGCCTGTTCACGTCTGTCCACACATCCTGCAGCACGGGCGGCCTCAACTCACACGAGGCAGTGAGGTCCGATGTGCAGAGCTGCAAATCGTCGGGTGTGATGCCAAACCAGAGGTTGTGCTCGGGGATGTACTCGGCGCGACCTTTGAACTGCAGTGCCCAGTTGCCTAGTTTGCTCCACGCGCCACTCGTGATGTCATACGAGTATGTGCCGGCGCCAGATCTGGATATCCAGATCTGTGAATCGTCAACCACGGCGTAGGCACTGATTTCAAAGGGCATTGGGGCATCGCGGCGGCTGGATCGATCCACCACGTCGTCGTCGTCGGCAAAGAAAGGCGGTGGCTGGAGGGAATACCAGCACCAGTCTTGGGCGTAGCTAGCAGGCAGGCGGGTGTGGAGGAGAGCCTGGAAGCAGTCCCGATCGGGCAGCCGGCCAGGGTTGCCGCTCATGACGTATAGGCTATCGCCCACGGCAACGGAGATGGGGTCGATAATGGGCTTGCGCATCTTGGGCATCCTAGTGCGGAGCAAGCGCGAGTCGTGGTTGTACAAGAAGCTCCTGCCGATTTGGTCCACGGCGAGGAGGTTTTCCCGGCCGGGGCCGAAAGCCATGAAATTCATCCACGCCTGTTCGCCCTTCCTGCAGGGCCAGTCAAATGACAGGGACGGCGGAGGCAGCGGGGCGTCCGCTGGCCGTCGATGAACTGCTCGAACCGCTGGCCGTGACCGGGCTGGGCGAAATAAGTTTGCCGGGTTCAAGCAGTGAAGGCTGAAGTGTCTGGGGCCGCCGTTGCAGCTCATGGCCAACAGATTCACAAACCGGCTTCCCGTGGCGATGGCGGGCGGACCTCCTGATAATCAGCAGAAAGAACAAGGAACTCGTTGAATGTTTGTGATGATGATTCTCGTTTCTTCTCTTGGTAATATCAAAGAACCATGTACAGTACAGACACGGAGATTATCATCAAAGATTCGCCGAGTACCTGAGGAGTGGGTTGGGATCCAATTGAACCCGACAATTTCTGGAATGGAGACTATCAGCTCTCAACCACGCAGCCAAGAACAAGATCGATATTTTGTTGGCAAAGAATTGGGGATGCTTGGGGAGGAGCGCTGTTTTATACTGGTGGCGGCGCAAGGAAGACTAAAGAGGGAGGAGATCCGGTGCGATTCCTACCCTAACGCCTTCTACCATGGGTTAAATTCGTATGTAACTTTTCGAGTATATGATTTTTCATATAAAAAACTTTTTCATCCGAGTTCGTATGCAAAAGTTATACCCATTTTAAGAAATTATAGAGAGATTTTGCAAATAAACTCGAAATTCATATTTGTTAATTTTCCCAACAACTAGACCACATATCACATGGGAAACTTATTTTATTTTATTTTTTTGACATTTATATCATTTTCTTTTGTTTTTTCTAAAACTGAAAAGGCGGTCCACCGGGGGGGGGGGGGAGGGGGTAGAGTTTGATGGGCCCTTTAGTACTGGTTCGTGCCATGAACCGGTACTAATGCGTCAAAGCCCATTAGTACCGGTTGGTGGCCCCAACCGGGACTAAAGGACTAACCTTTAGTCCCGGTTGGTGCCACCAACCGGTACTAATGGGCATCGCACCCTTTAGTCCCGGTTCGTGGCACCAACCAGGACTAAAGGGCCCTGGTGAACCGGGACTAATGCCTCAGCCGCACGAACCGGGACCAATGCTCACATTAGTCCCGGTTCGTGACTGAACCGGGACTAATGTGAATATTGCCCTGTGACGAAAGCCCTGTTTTGTACTAGTGAATGTTAAGTCTAGGAGTTGAACTATGTGAGCTGGGGATACAATAAGTTGATTCGCATGTGCGTAGCTAGCTAGTGACGCATGTGCGTGTGTCACTGGTACTCCCTCCGGTCCTTTTTGCTACGCGTATTAGATTTGTGTTGAGTCAAACATTGCAAAGTTTGACCAAATTTATGTTAAAAAATATCAGCATCTACAATACGATATATATATATATAATATAAAGGTACATTTCCAATATTGATTTGGCATTGTGAATATTGAATTTTTTTCTATAAGTTTGGTCAAAGCAGAGATACTTCAACTTCGGACAAAACTTGTATGCACTAGTAGAGTGCCCGTGCGTTGCCACGGGCTCTTGAAATAGTTTACAAGAGTTACATGTTAAATTCCACATGTCCAAACAATAAAACACAAATACAATTATTTAATAACTGAAGTTCATTTTTGCAACGTAAATTGGTAACATGAAGAAAAATTAACGACATGTCCATGTAACAAACCGAGCGATGTTCCAACTAAACATCTATTACAAAACTATTAATATCTAGATGATGCGCTTAAGTAATTTTTTCACAATATCAGGAAAGTTTCCTTTAGCTTCATTCCCACGATGTTTTAGCAAGTGTAATAAAAACTGCTTCCTCAATTCATACCCATCCTGCACAAACAATACATGTAGTTATTATGAAAATTTCACGCCGAAGGTCTTAAAACATGTAACTGACAATACTCACCGTGCAAATCGGCTTGACCAATTCTTTACCGTTCCACCAGAGCATAAAATGAAAAACAAAATAGCCAGACACATTCCTGTAAAACTTTAGATTAATAATATATAGAAGATAGTGATAACAAAAGTAAATGTTTTTGTTATGAATCCATTACCCGTCTATACTCGTTGGAACACCGAACGGAAATAAACGTTGCCATTTAGATATATCATAATTCCAACCAGGCAGCTTTATTTCGAGTGCTTCTTTGAAATCCCTTGCAAAACTTTTTAATTTTAGTGCATGCCTCAATTTTTTTCCTCTAACGATTGTGATGTTTGAATAGGATCCAGAATATATAGACGACGTGCCTCTTTCTCGATGACGTACAAGATGTATCGGCCGATGGATGCATAGGGAAGATAAATCTAAAAGTGGAGCTATTAGAAACAACAATAAACCATGATAACAATGGACAAAATACTTTACTTACCTTGTTGCACAATGAGATGTCATTGTCCATCCCAGGCCAGCTATCAAATAATGTTGCCAACGTCTGGATAGTTTTCTTCTCGCAAAACATCTGAGCTCGTGTTGAATCTAGCATCATGGACTAAGTAAAAAAAAGAAATATTGCTTCAACATGTTGATGCTAATGACACATAGAATGAAGAGTTACGATAACTTACACAAAATCGTAGATCCATGTAGTGCACAGGAGGGTCTGTGAACAATACTCCCTCGTCACATGCCAGCATACGCACGGCTATGTTGAAGCAATCATTGTCCATGGGCTGCTCTATGTTAAGTATGCACTGAAGTTTCTTAAGACTTAAGCCCATTGGATCGGGTGTCGAGCTCCGGACCCATACCTTCCTATAAATTGGATGGTAAGAAGAACATAATATACAACCTCACATTAAATATTGATACCTGATACTTACTCCAAACAACCGGCATCATCGATCGACATGATGTAGTTGCAGAGGCCGGCAAGTAATTCACGTTGGTCCGTGGGTATGATAGTGATTGGTGCAGGATGTTTGTCTTTGACTACGTTAGATGGATTGTCTAGTATCTCGAGATCAGAATTAGCTAAATTTTCTTGATCGTCAGGTTGATGGTATATGGGACCTCCTTTTAGCTTATTCAGCTCCGAATCGAGCAAAATGACAGCTAATTTTTGTCGAAAATGTTTCATATCCTCCTACAAGATATATATAAAAACAATTTATATATTATTTTGAGATAAAATAACGAGATAATGTATAAAAACGAAATACCTGGGTGAATTGGTCTGACAGTGCATGTGATGTCCAGTATTCCATATAATTTAGCATAAACAGTCCACATGATACGCTATAATATTATAAAATAATGCTTTAGAATACCACACAGATGAATCAAATAAACAAACCATTGTAACAAGTGCTTACCCATCGGTTTGTATTGCCTCATGAAACTGCTCTACAACCGTCCATTTTGTAACATTCAGATCGGGCCACTTATGACCTCTGATAAAATCCGGTCTATGCTCTACAAGTTTCAGACACTTCTCGAGTCCTAGTAACTATTTTATATATAAGAAATAGTAGGGATCAAGGCAAACAAAAACATATGTTAAGATGAATAAAAATAATAGATAGTTACCGTAGTAGCAAGGTCATTGCGTTTGACCCGAGAACCAAGTGAGTCCAATACTTGAATCTCACGTTTTTTGGCATTGACGACTGCTAGATACCAATGGTAGCTCGGCATGTTAATCGGAATGAATAACTGGTGTAAATATCATACAAGTCACGGTCGCAATTAGATATAAATATTAATAAATCATTATACATATGAATTAATAAAAACAATACATAACTATATGCATGGATAACGAGACAAAAACTAACCATGTCTTGCTGTAGATAAGTATTAACATGATGCACGATGCGGTGATATTTTGATGGGTCTATGTCTCTTTCCCCGTCTTCTTTTATCTGGCCAGATACAAACGTGCTAACAACGTGTACCTTTTCACCCGCTCTGTCTTGTAGATGGTCGTGAGCAAGCATGCAATATATGTAAGCATTTATCACCTGTAATCAACATTTAGATTATGTGTACATTTTATAATATTAAATATTGTTCATATTATTAATTACAAAGTTTGTGCAATTGGTCTTACACCGACATGTAAGAACATATCATCTTTCATAAGGCATTCCAAATCGTCGGTTGATAACAAGGCATCTCAAATGTCCACGAACTGGGTATCCTTGGGGGCAGACTTGATTGATTCGATGACTGTAATATCCCTAGGGGTACAAACATAGTCTGTCGAATTCATAGTCAATTTAGCAATCAAACTGAGCAAAAATAGTTGAATACAAGAGGCAATATCACAAAAATAAGATTGATAGTAATATTAAAAAATACCTTGTGAGATAACATGTAAATTAGCATCCTTTTTTGGTTTGTTATGAGATATAACCTCTTCGACATTTTTATGTTGTGAATTTTTGTCCCCTTGCAGCAACATCGCATATGAACCCTCAATGGATTCTTTCCTTGCATCTCCAAAGTCCATATCCATGTCTCCTATATTCTGAAAAAACAAAAATATAAAAATAGACCTTTCGTGTTTTCATGTATAATATACATACAGAGGAAGGTTAGCTATATGCACCTCTTCTCGTGGTGTTTCAGTGCGGTCTGTCATCGTTACATCAGTGCATATGTCGGAACCCATCACTTTGTATCTACGATGAAATATATATGATGAAATATAAATGATGTTTTCTACTGCATAATATAATCATATATAATATCTTAAAAAATAGTAATGACGCCCAGCAGCAGCAACCATGGATGAAATTTATTTATTTTAATTCCCAATTAGTTAGTAGTAGCGCGGGGCCTGACAATCTTCTTAATAATCAAGAAAACATCAAAGCTTTTGGCTCGTGTTTGAATTTATTTACTCATACTCATTTCCTCAACTAAAATTCAGATATATCAAATGTGTTTTTTACCAGTATTTTTTTCAACTTTTATAGATATTATTTATACAGGAAACCTTTTAAAGCATCAAATGATTATGACTATAAAAATAATGGATTTTATTAGAACAATGTGAGGTGAATCAGACACGGCCGATAAAAAGAAGACCATTTCTTTTTTGGATCCGACAACGCCGTGATCAATCACAATCTCTCCTCGTCACTGCCTAGTACAGTAGTCTACGTAGTAGTATTAAGAAAAAAATGTCAGATTTCTCAAAAAAACGTCAGTCATCCTCTCCACTGCCGCCTCACATTCTTCTCTGGATAGTTCCCCACCACTGCCTCACAATCTCCTCCGTTCCCCATTCTCTCCACCACAACCAGCGCTCCCTGGTCAGGCCGCCCCCTTCCCTTCGTCACCACTGCCGGCGCTCCCTGGTCAGGCTGCCCTCCCCTTCGTCACCAGCGTTGCCGCTCCCTAGCAGGCCGCCCCTCCCCTTCGAATCAGATCACAGAAGTGGCCGAGGAGGTCCTCGAGCTCGGCATGCTCGCGCCAGTGCTAGGCGCCGTTGGATGCGGACGCGGAGGCTCGGGACTTGCACGCCCTACTCTACCCTGTTCCTTCCAATCCGGCCCCGAAGTGCTCGAGGAGGCGCTCGAGGTCGGCATGCTCACCGGCGACGCTGGGTCTCTCCATCCTCCTGGTTCCCTCGCCATCGCCAACATGAGCCTCTCCACCCTCTCCCGCGCGATCGTCCAGGTCCAGGTAATCTCTCTCTCCCTGACCCTGCCGTATGCTCCTCCCCGTCAATTCGGTTAGTCGCCAGGTGCATCACCTCACTGAGATATCACCATGAATATTCCTTTTCAAGACTGTCCATATTTTGTTCTGTTAAAGGGCTTTGTTAGAAAATCTGATTTAACTGAGTATTATTCTACTCTAAATTGCGGCCCCTTCTGGTTGTGAGTGGATCCAAGAGTTCACATGATGCAGTATCTTTTTGAAAGATGATACATTATCTTCATAAAAGAAAGGAAGTTGGAGGAGTTATTATTGAAGAGGGATTCAGTGGTATGTGCTTCTCAAGAGCTAAACTGGAACAAGAAGTGCATGACTCTCATGCCTACACTAACTAATCAGGTAGCATATGCAAATTTTTAACCATACTATATCCAGATATGACATTTGAATATAAAAACTGGCAATTCATATTATAAAATGGAACAAAAATGGGTTTCACGTTTATTCTTTAGAGAGTGTGTTTTCCTTTCAAGAATGTAATATGAGAAATCATCTGCTTAGTTGGTGGTTGTATTGATGATTCGGCCCTTAATGGTTCAGACTTCTCGAAGGAGAAGAAGGAGGTGCGGAAAGAGGATGGGAGCAACAAATCTGAATCAAAGAGTATGCTTTGTTGTGGATCTTCTATGGAATGTTGTTGCTAGTAACCAAGCATGCTTTCTCTTTAGTTCCTCTATGAAAGTAGCATCAAATTGGGATTTTGTTGATGATTTGCAAAGCTTAATTGAGACATAATTCTCTCAGTTCCCACTTTTGCAAATCGTGATTGTTAGTTGAAGTTAGTTGGTTCTCCCGATCCCAGTTGCTTCTAATGCAGGTCTGTAGTCCTGAGTTTAGTGGGTGATTCTGTACGATCTTGCGATGATTATAACTGCAACACTTGAGGGTTGGTAGTAGCACATGCCCAAGGCTTGATGAACTCGTATGGCTTTTGTTCTCTTTCTTTTGGAGGGGAGAACTCTTCCACTTGCTTCTGCCTTTTCATCACCTTCCATGCTGCAGTTTGACAATTTTTATTTCGGTGATATTTTTTGGGTTCCCCTTTTCCATCTTTTATGTTTGTCGATGGGTCATTAAAACAGAAAACGGTGATGTATGAACAATTTTCACCAATGATTTATTCATTGTGTCCACCAGTGATCTTTTGAGATACTGTCGCTTGTTTTTTTTGGAATTAGGGGTGAGAATTACTTATCGATGACTCGGGCATCAACTCTTGATTTTCGGCGGAAGACACAGGGTCAGAACAACTGGTCTGGGCCGTTGCGCCTAGTAAATGTCATCAGAAATAAATTCCCTACCTACAAGAATGGTACGAATGGGATAGTCATCAAATTTGCTGATGAGCCAGAAACGCCATGACTTAAGGAGTCTGTTGCCAAAGAGACAGCAGATCTGCTTGATCGGCGTCAGCGTCTTTCAGTCCGCGAGCTCGCAATGAAATTTGAGAAGGGCCTCAGTACTGCCACATTATTATCTAATGAGGTATGGGTCTTCCTGATTCCTGAACACTCATTTAGCAATTGGTCCAGTTATTACAGACCTTAAGTTATTGCATTGGCTTTAACTCTCAGGTTAAATGTAAACAAGTAGCTTTATTGGAGCGAGACATCCTTCTGAAGAATCTAAAGAGTGTATTGGAGTCACTGAGAGGACAAGTAGCTGGCAAATATAAGGATGAATTTGAGGAATCAGTATCTATGGTTGGTTTTTCTTCTTTTGAACCATATTTACAACCACGTGAAGGATTATTGTTCCTCAATGCGTTTTTAGAGTATCTTCAATGACGCTGCAAGTCTCCAGCTAACCAATATGGTTTCTTAAAAGAAGTCTCCAGCTAAATATATATGCCTAAATCATCCCTTTGTTTGTGAGCACTTTAATAGTTTGACACTTTCTATAGGTGGATATTTTAGCAGTTCAGGTGTCCAAAAGAGAAAATGAGTTGCTTCAGCAGAAAACCGAGGTCACGAGAATAGCGACTTCACTGAAACTGGTGAGTTGATCCTCGTACTTTGGAAGTATCTTTATTCTATGGACCTTTGTAAGCACATTTTAGTACCATGATCCATTATGTGTTCTCTGTTTACAATGTACTATCAAATGTCATGTGTATTTTCCCTGCTTGCTACTGGCTTTGGAGGAAAACTTAGTTCCGTCGTTTTTAAATGTAAATTATCTGCCATGATTAAGCAAGACAAGCTGAAGTTTTGCCTTTGTTGGGACTTCTGAAACAGACTATCAAACAGTACTACAAATTTGAAATGGTGTTCTTTCCTTGCAAATGCACAGCAAATTTTCAGGGGCCTGCCGATGGTTTGTTGAACAGCAAATTTTTAGGGGTTCTGCCTGATTTTCTTACCATGGTTAAGAAAATAACATGCTGGCAATGATTTGTGAGTAAAGCATGTTCCAATTCCTCTTGGATTGGCGCGTCGTTTTAGTACTTTTTATAAACATCATTTACCCATATCAAGTATGCTTAATCTTAGTATATTCCCATTTTTTCATTTTCACAAATCACTCTTTCTATATTGTTCACAGGCTTCTGAAGATGGTAGGAGAATTGTTGACGAAGAACGAACTAATGCACGCATGGAGATTGAAAATGCTAGAGCTGTTGTACAAAGAGTTCAAAAAGTACTTCAAGAGAAAGAGAACAGTTCACAAAGAATTGGAAAGCAGGTAAATTGTATATAATTTTATGAGCAGCATATTATCTTGTTTTCTGTACTTTGTACCATGCTTACCTGGAACTTATGCCTGAATCTGTATTCCTTATATATTCTTTTATTTATGTCATATACAATTACTCCCCTTGACTTCTGTACAGTTTTTCTGTTCAAAACCAGTGGTAGTTTATTTTAATTTAACTATGCAACCTTCTACGTACTGCATCATACAGCAACAGATCTTCCTGCCAACTTTGCTTTTATTGCTTGCTTGTCCAGATGCTGTGCTTTGACACTGTCCTCAATTTGTTATATTCATTGTATTACTTGCTCTATCTTGATAATGTAGATTCATTCGGTTGGGATATAGTTGGTATTAGAGTATTACGTATCCATTGTGAATAATTTTAGACTATTCCATCAAAGCATTTTGTCCTCAAGCAATTTCTATTACATGTAATGACTTAATATTATGACTCTGATGATATATATCTTCAAGCAGTCCTATTATATTTGTTTGTTTTCTGGCATGTTGAAACACTTAATAAGTTATTTGTTTGTTTTTCTGGCTCAAATATATATATGAGATTTCATTAAAAAGTTAGGCAGTCAACTATGGTCATGACTTCAAAAGTTAGGTGTATGACACACGTGCGATGTCCAGAATAGACTATTAGCCTATAATATCTGAAAGAACTGTTTGTATTCAGTTGCAGCCCACCTAATAGGACTGCTTGATTAGATCTACAGTCAATTGTATTGGCTATGATCTTTTTATAAGATGGCACTATCTCCACTGGTGTTTTTTTTTTCGGAATTTGATGGTATGCCTGACCAAACATGATCCTAATATAATAACTGTTACCCTTTTACAGAAGAGGAAGATCTAGAAATTTGCATACCTAGAGGAACTCGCCTTCTTGATGCCCCTTGCTTACAGAAGGTACTCCTCGGGAATTTGTCCTCCAAGTCTGGGTATTTTGATCCTTTGATATCTGTGATGGGGGAAGGGAGAGTAAGGAGGGGGATGAGGGATGGCACATGAGGTTAACATATATAGGTAGGCCATGCAAGGGAAGGCTGGGTAGCAGATATCTTTCCTTTTTTCAGATATATTCTTATGTATGGTGCAGATATCTTTCCTTTTTCAGATATGTACTTATGTATGGTGCAGATATCTTTCCTTTTTTCATGAAACGCACACCTCTTAATAAATTAGAAAATATGTCAGAAATCAGAACTTACTAAATAATTAAATTGTTGTATTAATTAAATAAACAACTTATCATTGATTGCATGCCACTAAGTTACTTGTTTGTTCTTCTAAAATTTTCCCATATAAAAACGAAATATCTTATTTGTCTATTTAAATATTTATTCTTTTTTTAATATTGTTCAATTTGAAGAGGTAAACATGAACTTTCTATATATTTTATGTGTATTTAATTAGTTCAACATGTACTATAAATCAAGTTAAATTAACAAACAAACAATCTTAAATGTTTTGTTTCCGAAAGATGGCAATTAACAGCCTTCGGATTTTGTTGTTTGCACAATCAAAACACAAATGCACCTAATGCATCATCGATCTTTTGCAAGGTCGACATCGACTGAGTACGAGCGGCCGTAGGTCACAAGGGGGCGTGGAACTGCTGCAGCCCATCTGTGACAGAGCAGACTCCTGCGAATTTGCCCAGCTAGGTACATCCTCTACATGGTAGCAACTTGAAGAAAATTCTTCCTTTTTGCTTCCATGACCTGATATCCTCCTCGCTGATGTATCGAGGAGCCGTGACCCGGCCTCACAGGAAGGGCCAGGGCGAAGACGTATCCCCGACGGCCAAGACATGGCCACGGTGGTGATTTTTGATGGTGAGACAGAGCAGACTCGAGCGACTTTGCCCAGCCAGGTACATCCTCTACACAACTACATGGTAGCAAATTGAACAAAATGTGACTTGATTAGTATAGTAGCTTAGTAGTAGTAGGTTCCTGTACTTGCAAGTTTATGTCGAACAATCACTGCACCGGATATGCAAGCCTGGGATTATATATGTGTGGGGGTCTGTGATATTGTGAGTACAACAGCAACCAGCCCACCAGGTTCCCTTTGAAACCACTTAACCCGGCCTGAGTCAAATACAAGGCCACTGTCATCTTTGAAACCACTTAACCTCAGATAAGACCCCCAAGGTTGATGGTTTTAGGATGTTGATGGACAAGTCTGAGGGGGCCAAACCTAAACAAAACATTTTTATCTAATTTTCATCACCCCTACTTGCTGAAGATCCTGCAAAAGTGTACGGGCAAAATGTGTTGAGATCAAATGGTTACTTAATTTGTTTTCTTTACAAAAGACCGTAGTTTTCAAATGCCAGCTTGCTTATGGTGTACAGTTGACACAGGTATCAGATAAAATGCACACACTCGTAATCTTGTTGCACAACACTGGGATCAGATTTTTGACAACATTATACAGTAGACTGAGTAAGATATAAGTAGGGAACATTCTGTAATGTGCTTATGGATATTGATAGCAGAACAGATAACAAAATTGACTTGAAGCACAAGCCCAAACCACTGAAGCTTCTGTTGGCTGATGCAGTCTAACTTCTCGCCCATCTCGCGGCTCATGTGGTTCACCCAGCCCCCTACTCCTGATTTCCTATAAACCAGGAATTACCAAATTAAACTTTGTTTCCGTGGCTAACGGCCCCAACCTGGTTAACTTATAGGCTGGTAAGTGTCTCAAAACTGGAGAGTCTCACCACCTCTTTAGCAACACCAGAGCTCTATCCTCCTCTTCAGTTAGTGGCACGCTGAGGAATTTAGCTAACTTGCTCACAACTTGCAACGGGTGTGAGGACGTATTTTACACCAAGGCACCCGCGGTGTATGTAACTCATTAAATTATGAAGTTATCATTGATTTGTATGCAACTCATTAAAATTCACAGCCTGCACACTAACATATCTACTGTTACCGTGGTTTTACTTTTTTTACTGTAGGTACTGATCAATAAGAAAAACTATTCCTTCTCATTTTTTTACTCTATTCAGGAGCACATAAAAGATAATCAGCGTTTATTCGCTAGCTGGAATTAAAGGCAACGGTGAGAGAGCAAGATCAAGGACAACTTCAAAATTTAAGAATATATGCAAGGTACATGCCGTATGACCGTCATATGTTTATTGACTATTCTCTAGCTGGAATGTGATTATTTCGGACGAAGAAAACCTCGTATAGTATAACAGTGCATGTATGGATGGAGTTATACTATACGAGGTAGTATATGGTGCCTGTATGACCGTCATATGTTTGTTGACTATTCTCTAGCTGATTATTTCCGATGAAGAAAACCTCGTATAGGATGGAGTTATACTATACGAGGTAGTATATGATGCGAGGCACGGAATGTCTGAAAACATCACCTGCCGGACATTGAGTACATTGTGAACCTGCCATGGTCCAACACAAAAGTACTTAGGTTCACCTGGAGCAAACCTGGTCCAAACTATCTGGTCTACAACCATAAAATTTAGATAGAAGGAAAGATAGATATACAACCAACATAGCTAGTGGATGCCACCATCAACCACTCTTTAAACTTTAAAAATATTTCAGAAAATGTCATCTGATCATCTGATCGGCACGGGCATTCAAAAAGATTATTACCTTCAAAATGCCTCCGGTTCACCGGGAGCAACAAACCTGCTCCTGACCGCACAGGTATTATAGTACAAAATATACATACAAGCCAAATTATATAGATAGAACCAAAACAAGCAGACAACGTTGAAGCGAATACGAAGCTAGAGGGTGCCATCAAAGCATTTATTCCCTACATATATATAATCCAATACATTATTCATATTGCCAAAAGGATAAATCTGATATTTGATCCCTAACAAAGCTCTATTGGCTTATTATATCTGCGACATTTCAATATGCATCAGTCCATAGTCATTCGTCCAAAAACCTCAAGGCCGCTGTAATTTCAGCTGGGATGTTTCCAGCTGCTTCATTGCCTTTGATCGTCAGCATCTGGACCAGCAAGTTCTTTCTGAGCTGTATTGAATCCTATAAAACATAAAAAAATGAATTGTTATATATATATGTAGGGAATAAATTGTTGAAGAATGAATTGCACAACAAACCTATGTGAGTGGAAGAACATAAATTTATATTCAACAATGATATGGAAGAGAGAAACTTGTTATATATGCACCTACCGAAGTCCTGGAAATGTTATGCCCGAGAGTATCATCTTGGTGAGCCATCTCCTGTAGGAGTTTGAATCCAGAGTCCAGGCTGTGACAAAAAAAACTCCATATGTTAGAACCTATACCAGTGAGGCTGTCTTGTGCATGACCAATTAAAACTATTACCGCGGGGCTGTAATATAGGTATGATCTTGTGGCCAATCCACGAGTTGGGGATTCAAACCAGGCCTCTCCTGTTGCAATACACTGCCAAATTCTTTCAGAACTATCAGGGCTTCCTTCTTAAGTTCCTTGTCATGAAAGTCCTCTGAGCCTAGGAATGACTCGTTAGAATGATCAATCAGGAGAGTCCTCCTATTTTCAATATTAACTGCAAGGAGGCCGTAGGAGGAATCCACCAAATACAATGGCAATAGGTACTACAATAGGTATACAAAGTTAATGGTGAACAGATAGTATACACACCAACTTTTAAGAAGGAAAATCCTTACAATGGACGGGGTCATGAGCACGTTGTATTTCGGCAAAGGCCGTACAATGACATTGTTAATCAACAAGTTGGTGCGTTCAGCTTGGCATAAGCCAGTCTGACTCAGCACCCGTGCTAGGCCATGGAATTGCAAATCGAACATATGCGCGGAGCCAACAAAGTCTGTTCCTGCGTTCCTTTGTATCGCGTCGCTACTAAGCTTACGCACTTCAAGATCGAAGCAGCTCGGATTGATCCATGTATCACCTCGCATGGTGTCTTGGATAGTCCGTAGACTTAACTCGATCACGAATGGACGAGGGCTCCTTATCCATATTGTGCTGCAAACAAACCGGCATGATAAAATCAGGGTATCATAAAAATATTGTACTTCAATGTGTGGGCAAACAATAGTATATTTTTTTCAAAACTTTAGAAAGGTCTGAAATGTATGTACCTAAAAATTGGAGTTGTAGTGTCATTTGAGGACATAAGTACTATTTCGTAAGATAACCAAATCTATTATGATATGTTCGGTTGCAACTTGTTCCTATTACAGTTATGATAAAATCTATAGATGGTACATGTATCATGCACCAGGACCCGTTGCAATATACTACAGTTCATAGAAAATTTGTAGTTTAAAATAACGTGCTGTGGATGGTACTAACATGGCGTAATGTAAAACGATAATATTAGCGCATGACCAGATTTTTGCAACCACTACGTTAGATCTTAAGAACCTTATGGACTTAGAAAGGATCGCATGATCCTAACCGGTGCATGCATGCAACAACTTATGAACTTGACCAACTCATCGACGTGGATTAGGTGAAAGAACAGATTTTTACTCGGGTTTAAAATAAGAAGCCGATAATGCATAATATAATGGTACTGATCTGCAGCTAACAATTGCAAATAAATTATAGATAGAGTTTAGGGCTGCCAGAACAAACTCTAACTGCTCCTCGATTGAGGAAAGCATGACGTAGTTGTATATGTACTCGACTGCGTCGCTCACTCCATCAAAAATCGGCATTGCAGCCATTGGCACGGGCAGAAAGTCGTCTTAGCACCAGGACGAGCGAGCGAGGGGGCAGTGGACAACGGTGGACTCACAGCCGGACCATATATATGAGTGTCGGAGGGGAATCGTCCGGCACCAGGTCGGTGACGCATTAGCATGTTGTATGGATTGGAAGGTGCCCCTTATCATTCCATCTGTGCATGTTTCATTACAAATCCTTGCTAATAAAAGGACAAGCATATGTTTTTCTTCCATACTCCACTGGGCAAATAAATATACGCCGGATTATATATCTATTATATATGTCTCCCTTTCCCGATCGGAACAAGCATAATTTAACTTTCCTTATAAACAAATCCGATTAAGGGAATATTAATGGCCACACTGGGAAACCAATTGAACGTATGGTAGGCCGGACCGGGAGATTGGACACTATAACGTTTTGGAAGGAAATGACTTTAAGGATAATTATAGTTCTAATTGACATATCCTGGCCGGGTGGAATCGTGGGCATGTACTCGGAAGGTGGCCCATATCCTTCCGTAGTTACAATATTCCATAACAAAAACTATAGGAAAACATGGAATAAAATTATTTTGGTTGCATGCTCCACCCGGCAAATGTATCAACGCCGGATTATATATTTCCTAATTTATGTCTCCTTTCCAAACTTTGCCTCCAGATATATAGAAAGAAACAATTAATTTATTTCCCAAATATACGTCAAACACGGGCGTCCGAGAAATATCAAGAAACACAACGTTTTTTCTTCTTCTGTTTTTGTCCTCCTCACCACGATCAAAAAGCCCGCGCCACTTGAAGAACTATTGTTTCCGTGTGTAGAAAGAAACACAACGCACGGGCATACGGCAATCCTTGATTCCATGTACAAAATTAATTATATTATCTTTGGAATGTCATAATGCATGATAGCATGCGATAGCATCTGTCAAGGTAAACGTATTTTCCTTTTTGCACTGCACTATATATTAAAAAATTTGAACCTACACTGAAAGAGATTCATACGTGTAGCTCAAATGAGAGTAGACAGGTTACCATTTGAAGTCCATTATTGACAGTTTGGTCATCAAATATATATTAGTCAAATATATAGTTCTGAACTTCACAGTATATGGCTCCGAAATATGACGACACTGTTAATTAGAATTTTTTATTGAATATCACATATTATTAAACCTCCAAGACATAAGAGAACACTTCATAATGTGACAATTGGCAACAAAATGTTGCATGCAAAGCGTTCATACATTTTTATATCTAAGACAAATTGTGCACTTGTGTACACAGATACTTCTAGCCTCCATTGTTCCTAGCTTGAACAACACCATTGACGTAGGCACGTGTTTCGTCAAGTGTCATGAGGCTGGCTTCATGGATATCTACGCTAAAAATCAGTGTTATATAGTAGTGACATAGTATTACATAAAAAATACATTGACAACAAATGTAAAATAGAACGCAACCCCTACCTTGTAAAAAAATTCAAACATATGGAAATTAGTAATACCAATGCAGTAAAGAAAATGTTCAGCTACCCTCTTCTAATTAGTACAGATATGGTTCTATCAGCTGACTGCTCCGTATAGGATGTCAGAAATCACTGCCGGAGCACATGAATAATTTTGCAGGATGAAGTCTCCTGTTACAGACAGACTTTTGGGCACTATGGCCACTACCACATGGCAACCCTGTCACAAACGGCTAGGTCACAAAGGGGAAGCTGGATAAATCTTCGTGGCTGGGAGCTCTGCAAAAGTCCTCCAAGCTTATCTTTTAGGAGTTATCTATCTCTAATAATTTATTTCTTAGATTCATGTTGCCCGGGTTTGATTCATGTTGCACCAGAATATCCATAAGTAATACAGAAGCTTGCTCTAGATAATTAGCTAAGATCCTTACTCGCCATGCTAGTTGCTAGGGACGTACCCAAAAGAATAATCTGGTGCATGCTCTGATCAGAAGGTAAAAAGAGAAACCTAGTATTACATGGCATCTAGAGAAGGATACACATTTTGATGAACATTTAAACAGTTGATACTTGCACAGCCAATCGTCTTGGTTAGGTACAACCTATAAGTCGACCACCCTCAGCCCAACCAGCGTCCTTAAGATACTGCAGAACGATGCTTGCTCTCTGAACCAATCCTCGCCAGGTCCTAGTTTAATGCAGCCTTGTACAATTTTTTGGTTAGAACTCTTTCAGATCCGCAGTAAACTCATGAAGGTACATGAACCAATGCAAAAAATAAAAATGAAACTTGAACTGAACTGATAAATAATTAGTTCAGACGCGTGAAAGTACAAGTAATCAATCTTTTTTCCAAAGATTGCACACTTCAGCGATCAGACACGTGCATTGTCACATTCTCCAGAGTCGCACGGGCATTTGAACATATTTGCAAGTACGCAGGCTACCATTTTATTATTTATTAGATGTACATATGCAAAATATATCTTGAAAAGCTACACAAACCTCCCTTCTGCGTGTGTTGGTCTTATAATTCAGACCAATCATAATCCTATACTTCTGACCTATCAAAATAATACAGGGATAATAAGGACGCCAATAAATTTACATTCAACCATATTATCAAAATATCAAAATAATAACAATGGATATGATCACTTGCCGTAACACAAAAGTTTCATTGCATGTTCCAGGTATTTTTCAGGCCAATCATTATATCTGAATCACATATTACGCATGAAATACTACGGTGGGTGACATGTACACTGCCAGAAACATTGCGATAGTAGAAAAGATATAACAGCGATGATGGTGCCAACATGATGGCTGATTATTGAAATGCAGTTAGTAGCTCAACTAAATGGAGTATACCTCCAACGATCAAAATACCAAATAAAAAAGATATATGTAAAAAAACGAATTACAATAAATCTTGACCATCACAAGAGTAAATGTTGTGTCATTAGATAACCTGCCGGTCTATTAAGACCGGACTTCAGCCTGTAAGGACTTCCTTGTAGACGATGTTCTTCATCGAGGTTAGTAATGACACGGTCGGTCTTTTTCGCTTCTTTGGATTGTCCTTTTGCTTGTTGGACTTCTCCTTCGGCTTCTCCTTCTGAATGAGTATCTTTATGTTTCTCTTTGCGGTGGCTCGAGACAAAGCAACATAGAGTTGACCATGAGAGAACACGGGATTGGGTAGGTAGACACCAACAATCGGGATTGTCTGCCCTTGAGCCTTGTTAATGGTCATAGCAAAGCTAAGCCTTATAGGAAATTGCTTCCTCTTAAACTTGAACGGAAACATGTCGTTTTCAGATGGGCAGAGAGGTATTCGAGGAAGGAAGACCCTCCTGCCAGCGTGTTGTCCAATCACGATTTCTGCATCAATGGTGTTCCTCTCAAAACCTCTAACAACAAGCCTAGTGCCGTTACACAATCCATTTGCTGGATCAATGTTCCTTAGAAGTATGACAGGGCAGTTCAGCTTTAGCTTGAGTGCATGCGGAGGAAGACCGTTAGGAGTCAATCCATTCAGAAACTCCTGAGCGTAGTAGCCATATGGGTCGTCCTCCGCACTGTCAAAGCTATGGTATATTACTTCATCTCCCTGAAAATGCTCTATCATGCGGATGTTTATCTTGTCGACATTGTCGTTTGTCGTGGAAAGGATTGCTCGAGATGTCATGTAATTTGAATCAGACATGTTGTCATCTAGACTCGGAAACACGTGGTGAATAAGCTTCTCCAGGTCGTCAACCTCGCCTGTAGACGGCAGACAAATGTCTTCAGGGAGTAGTATGTTGCCTTGATCGTCGACTTCCTCAGTGCCATTGCCGACCCTTAGTAAGTAATTTGCAAACCATGTGTCATTATGAGCCCTCATGTTGGTGATGAGCCGAAGCTGCCGCATACCCTTCCATAGATGAGAACTTCGTAGGGTTGCATCAATTATCTGGCCCCGCGACCCCCTTTTGACGACCGGAAGCACCTGCCTAAAGTCCCCGCCAAAAACAATAGTCTTTCCTCCAAAGGGTCGATCGCGTATTCCCATGATGTCGCGCATGCTATTGTCCAATGCCTCGACCGCTTGTCGTTTCGTCATGCTGGCCTCGTCCCAAATTATCAATGAGGCCATCCTAAGCAGCTTCGCGGTCCCACTCAGCTTCGTGAAGCTGCACGAGGCTCCATCATCGCAACTCAATGGGATCTTGAACCTCGAGTGGGCAGTCCTGCCACCAGGCATGATAGAAGCGGCGACGCCCGACGTTGCGGTAGCGATACCAATATTGCCATCGCTCCTCACCTTGGCAAGCATCGCCCTGTATAGAAAGGTCTTCCCTGTACCTCCAGGGCCATCAACAAAGAATACACCCCCATCACCGCGTTCAAAAGTCGCTAGTATCTCGTCGTATGCGGCCCTCTGCTCCAAGTTCAGGGAAGATGCCAATTTAGTATCATCCACGTCAAACTCAACAGTTGATTCCTTGATGACCTCTCTTGCCTCACCCTCGGTTGGGTCAAACGCATCATCTATGCTTGGAAGAGCGAAATCAACAATGTCTTTACCCATGGACTGCAACATACCCCTAATGTCAAGCAACACCATCTGCTCCACCTCGATAGGGGACGTGCGTGATCGACGATAGTCATCTGACATAGGATCGAGGTGCCTATCCCATCAACCACGCACGTCGCTTGGCTCGCAGTGCACCAAGATGGTTGCGAAGAGCCTCCTAAGAGAACATGGCATCGCCCACTGCTCAGCCTCAGTAAGACAGTTGTCGAGCGTGTTGTCTGCCTCGATGA
This sequence comes from Aegilops tauschii subsp. strangulata, assembly GCF_002575655.3. NCBI lineage: Eukaryota > Viridiplantae > Streptophyta > Magnoliopsida > Poales > Poaceae > Aegilops > Aegilops tauschii. The sequence continues at coordinate 404,383,882 of NC_053035.3, forward strand.
GTCCCAACCTTTCAGCAGCTTCTCTAAAGCTCCCACATAGAACGCCGTCCACGGTGAGCAAGTCGTCGAAGGATGTTTTGCCCGTAACATGGTTTAGCAACACACGCAGGTAGTATCGGTCACCCTCGGCAGGATTGGCAGACACGATGCGACCTATTTGAAAACGCTCGACCCGCGGCTTCCAAAACTTCTTTTTCTTCTGCCACGTGAAGCTTCCGGGAAAATCCTTGTACAATATATGCCTAGCCCGAGGGTATTCCTGGTTAGCCTTGAAATACTCCGTTAACATGGACTTTGAATTATTTTCGGAGGCGACAACATTCTTCAAGTCAGCCTGCGCATTGAATGCGACCCTGTGCATATTCGGGAGATGAAGAGGCAACTGCAAGACAGGTGGGTAATTGGCGCAAAGTGGAAAGCCAAATATCCTCCACATAGCCTCCGGAGGGGTGATCCACCTTGCATCAACGTATCTCTTGATCTCATCAATGTTACCATCGGCGTCGGGATGGTCGATGCTGAAAGAAGCCTTATCATGGCCCTTGTAAATGTACTTGTAAAGATATTTGACGGCCTTTATGCTGGAGCAGACCTCAACGTTGATGTGGCAATTGAACATCCGCAACAGGTATGGGTTATAAGGCACAACCCATCTGTTGTCCAATATCTTCCCTCGGACCTTAGCACGCCTTCCATCGTCTCTACGCTGATAAATTGGGTATGAGTCCTTCCCCTATGATGTGTTTTCATTGAACGGCCGTGGGTATCTACACTTGCATCTGTTTTCTTGCATGCAAACATTCTTCGGGCTGAGAGCACCGCATGGTCCGTGCATCATATGTTTTACCACCATAGCATACAATTCCGGATACTTATGCTTGTCTGGGAGCTCTGCGGAAATGAGTCGGTCATACTGCTCCGGGACGATAAGCTTATATTTAGAGTCCATGATCAACAAAAAATGTGTGTGGGGGAGGCCCCTTTTTTGGAACTCGACTACGTATACATATGCGACAACAACACCCAGGATATGCTTCTTGAACAACATGTCCTTCATAGCCTCTAGCTTGCCATAGAACACGCGAGCCACAATATCAGGTCGGTCTTGCGCCGTCTGACCAGGCAGCAACTCATTCGTTATCTCTTCCCATGTAGGATTGCAAGTCATGGTCAAGAAGATGTCAGGCTTCCCGTATGTATGGACAATTGCCATGGCATCCATATGCCTCTTCTTCATGTCGCGGTCGCCACCAGGGTATGTTCCAGGGAGCACTATTCTTACCCCAACAGCGCTTGCTCGCGTCTCCCCCGATGTGATTGCATCAACAACTCCTTTATACAAGTCGGCACGAATTTGCGTCTGGTTTTTCCTGTACCACCTCAACCAACAACTTTCAATCTTGACGTACATGTCGACCGCCCATTGCTGCAAGAGGCGTGCTCCACAGAGTATGGGATTGAAGATTCTAGGCTGTGTCTGCAGCATGTAACAGTAGTAGTCTCTGACAGAGACGCACAACCTGCTATTGCCCTCTGCACATGATTGAGTACCATCAAAATGAGGATATATTCGAGAAATAAGATATTATTTGTAGCAAAATGGGACGCAGACGGCATACCTGCATCCTCATCATCATCATGGACCAATTAAGAATGTAGTACAACCTCCTCCGTTACATTACGTTTAAGTAGCTTTGGATGCCAACCTAGCTCCCCCCTTGGATAGAATAGGGGATAAGACAACGGGTTATATGCTCCGGAGGTCACACGTATACTATGCCTTTTGTTGTTGTTACCACAAAGTGTTATCCTCCAGTCAAACCTTTTTGCTAGGTCGTTGCCCTCAACCCAAATTGCAGCGACCTCAGATGACAACGGTCTATTATATCTTCTTTGGTCAAGCCTCTTATCGGTGTTTAGGTCTATCCTATAATCATCGAGGTTGTCCTTGTGTGCACCGAAACTCCTAAATTGCTGGGAGTACGGGTTTTCTTTGAGTATGTCTACTACTTCTTCACGACATCCTGGTCTAATTGCTTGGTGGCCACCTTACGATGAGTTATGGTTGGGTCGTCATCATAGAAGTACAACTGCAGATGTTCTGGACGGGAGCTAGGCCCGAACGAATGCACATTGTGGTAGATGGAGCCGTGCGCACGGAATGTGTACACCCCAGACTTCATGTTTGTGTAGTTCTCATCAAGGCTGACGCCAAGGGTTGTGAAGGCGAAATGCCCGTTAAAGAACCGTATGTTCTCCCGAAAATGTCTAGAATCTGCATCCATGCTTGACCATAGCCTCATCAGCTCTGGGATTGGCTCCGGTTGTTTAAGTTCGATCTGGCCATTGCGACAGCAGAACTCGTCGGTCTCAGAGATAAACTTTTTGGCCTTGCAGTGTTTGCAGTTTGCGTCGAGCTTCAGGATGTGAGTGGTGTCGGGGATGTTTGTGTAAACAAATTCTAATGGATCAACCTCGCTAGGTATAGCAGACGACATGCTCCCTTCCTCGTCATCATCCATGTTGTCATGATCGGACCCTACGAGCATTTGTTGAAACATAACGTTCAAAACAAAAATTACAAAAAAAAAATTAACTACAATATAGATGCACGCCGTCCTACTTCATATCTGACCATACCTTCGTTGCGAAACATGTAGTACTCCTCATCCATCAATTCGGCTGCTGTCGGCTCATCGCCCATGATGCCGCTTTGTAAAAATTCGATGTCCTATGGACATTCGTTGTTGCGAATGTCACAGTAGATAACATCATGTTAGAAGATGGTTGCTGATAATGAGCAGAAGAAAGTGACATTAGCAATTTCATACCTTCGATACCAACAATGTAATTCGTCTTGTTCGTCGGAGGGTCGCCATCAGATGAATCATCTTCGGCGACCCGAGAGATGGATGATGCGCGGCAGATTAAAGTGGGACATTCAGAGGTTGAGTTTGCTAGGTCTGGACGTGGGAGCGCGATGGATTCGTTGCATGGGGTGTTTTTTCTTCTGGCATAATTGGCCTTCCTCTGAGCACTTGACTCCCCCTTCTCAATCACTGACATGCTTTTGCGACGTTGCATTCGCTTCTCTCGTACTTTTTCATTCACTGTTTCTCTGACATCAACAGATACCTTGTCCTTATTCTGCTGATAATCTGCACGCCTGTGTGCGTTTATTTGCTCCCTTTGCGCGTTTGTTAAATGTCTTTTCCGCTCATTATCACGTTGCCTCCTAGCTAGATCATTGTCATGAGTGACAACAGACGCGTCTAATGTTGAATGGGGAAATGTTGCTGCGTCACCCTCGAATTCTATATAGTTGGAGCTATTAGGGTTGGCTGGTTTCGTAATGATTTTAAAACATAGTTAGAACCAATATTATTTAAGACGTCTATAGGAAAAAAAACCATGATGGTGCATTAATATGCAGCATTAAACTGTACGCATCGAGCATGATGGTGGCTATAAGAATATTTAGCTATGAGCAGCAAAACAAGATATGTAAGGCATGGTGAAAATATAGATCATGTTTTACCTGATAACGAAAGTGGACGTATGTTTTCATCATGGATAAGCTTATCCTTTTTCCTCCTATAAGCAGCTCTCCGCAGGGCGTTTCTACGATCTCTCTTGAGTTCTTCGTCGGTTTTTTGCTTTGTTTCTTGGGTGTTATTCCAGACCACATCTGATGTCGATCAGGACATTAGAGAATAAAACATAACAATGACAGCAATTGATGATGGAGTATGCACAAATCGATTACCTTGTACCTCCATGTCATTAATGAGACCAGATGTGACAGTAGTTGTAGCATGAAATATCATCGCATCAACCGAGAATGATGTATAGTTGGAGCTAGTTGGGTTGGCTGGTTAAACAAATTGATGAAAACATGTGGAAAACTTAATCATTAAGACATGAAGTCGGGTACTGAATATAATGGTCAAAACCTTTAGAGGTTACCAAATAAAATAAGGGCCTATGCATGTTCATCTTGGAGATTCCGATCTTTTCTCTACCGATATGCAGCTCTCCTCAAAGCTTTTTTACGGTCTCGTTTGCGTTCTTCTTCTGTTACTTGCGTATTTTCTGTGCTATCATTCAAGTTATCTACTGATGTTTTCCTTGGGTTTCTCTCAAAAGCGAAAGGTAAAAACAACATGACAGCAAACGATTATGGAAAAAGCACAATCATTTTACCTTTTATATTTTTATCTGCAATTACATCAGACGCTCCCATAGATTTAGGAGGATATGTTGATTCATTATGCGAGATTGATGTATCAACCTAGCTAGCTGGGTCATCTGATATAACATGCTTGGTTAGTATTTATTAAAATGGCTGAACCATGAATGCTAGGATGTAACATAAAATAATCTTACTTGAATTACAAAGGGGACGAAGATCAACTTTCCTGTGCTTATCATCTCGCGTGGGTTTGATTAGCTGCCCCAACATATGATCTGCCCCAACATTAGTTCCTATAGTTATCCACCACGGGCGTTCAGAAAGCAAAGAGAAGTTAAACATAATGACAAATAGTATGATTGTCAAATACGCACATATAATTAACGACATTGTAAATCTACCAAATAAGTACCAGGGATCACATATGAAGGTTGTTGAACATTTGTGATATCACATAGAGTACGGCGGTGAACAATCGGCCCATCGTCTAGATGGTTTATAAAACCATCTGACTTCTTAGTGCGATAAGATGCCCGCCTCCACGCGTTGATAAGATCCCTATGGTCTACCATTTTTACAATAGGTATGAGAGTTAGAGAAGAAAAAAAGTATCGATGTTGATACAACATCTATGAAACCAACACGGGGAACATCTATGAAGTCAGGTTACTATAACGATTAATTTGCATACTATAGGTATTCAGAAAAAACCAAGAGTAGTCAGCAAAAACACGCTTAAATACTTACCAGTCTTTGAAAGGGATGGCTGATTATACACTTGTAACCTGACCATATCCTCCTCTTTTTCTTCTGATAAGATTCACGCCTCTGTGCGTTGAACTGCTCCCTTGTTTCGCCAACGTTTTTTTTCTTCATTAAATACAGCTACTGTTGCATGCTGCTCGGAAGTTTTGTCATCTGCATTACGTTAAGCGTAAAAACCACAAAGCCCATTAAGCTCATCTGGGAGATGTCGATTTGGAAGCTGTATAAGCATGCCTGTGAATACCTTGAGTATCATCTCGTAGCTTAGTCGTACCATCCTTATTATTCTCAGAATACGACGGAATCCCGTCGTTTGAAGGTTCCCGCCCTACATCTTAGCAATCAACAAAATATACGGTATGCACGAAACATTAGCAGCAATCTTGACACAGTCTTATACCTGCATGTAAGGGTATGAAGTTTGCATTGTAGTCTCCAACATTTATCCCGCCCGTAAGGACTGCAACACATAATGCATTCTGCCACTTTCAGAAATCGACGTGAAGCAACATTTATAACCAATCTCCGGACAGTATTATACCTGATTCCGTCGAGTAGACGTTATCAACAATTTCAGCTACGGGTATGATGCTCGCATTGTGTTCTGCATCACTTCTCCCGCTTGTAAGACCTGGAAGACATTATGCATACTGTCATATATTCAGGTCTCGCAACTAAACGAAAACATGGTAGAGTGCATCATACCTGTAGTTACGTCATCTTCAGGTTGATGTTCGCCGACCGTGCTTTTTGAATTCCCCATATGCAACTATTGAATGCCAAAAATCATGAAGACAGAAATGGTAGTTATTTGATGACATTCTGGAAGGGTTATTGTTCTACATATATACTGCAACCTGTTGCTAGCATATACTGCAATTGTATTTTATTCTACATAAATACTGCAATGGCACTTTCATCTACATCTTCTACATCTCTGTACTTTCTTAGAATGCAAGTGTTTTTGTTCTATCTTCAGTTCAGCACAAGTGGAAACATACTCTAGGGTCCTGTATGGTTTGTGTTTTCTTTTTTGCCATATTTATACAAGTGCAGGATGCAGGATACCCCTTGGTATTTTTTTTGCCAATTGCCATCTGTAAACATGTGTACTTGAGTCTAGTTTTAACATGGAAAAAAACCTAAACTATGTAGAACAGAAATCAATCTCGCAGGCGGATCCATCCCTGTGAAAGCACTTGCCATTGCTGTATGACATGCGATGGATGTATGGGCTGTGAGATGTATGAGATGCGATTGTATGGCCTTTGAGATGTATGAGATGCGATTGACGTATGAGATGGTTTGTATACCTATTTTTCGGATCCAGGACGTGTTCTGGCCGGATCCTGGACGTGTCCGCTTATCCTCGCCCAGGATTGGCGCCGGATCCTGGATCAAGGGCGAGGAGTTCAGCGCGGCGGCGAAGTGATGGAGGGCAGCGGCGACCTGATCCAGGACCCGCGCCGGCTCGTCGAGGTGTTCAGAGCGGCGGCAAAGTGATGGAGGGCCGCGGCGACCTTGTCCAGGATCGACGCGGATGGAGGACGGCGAGTGAAGCGGGGCGGCGACCTCGACCAGGATGGAGGGCGGCGAGGATGGAGGGCAGCGACTGAAGCGCGGCGGCGCAGGGATGTAGGGCGGCCACGAAGGGAGGCCTCGCTCGAGAACAGGACTCGTCGCTGGTTAACCGTCGTAGGTTTTTTTGTCGCAAGTTAACTTTCGTACGTCTTTTGAGGGTCGCATGTGGATAGGTGCGGGTTCGGGCCTCAGGAGGAGGTTTTTTCGGTTTGTGATGTCTTAGTCAGAGGTGGGAGGAGGTACCAAAATAAACCGTGGGAGGTGGGACTAAAAAACACCTGGAAGCGAGACTACCAACTGCTCCCTTAGGAGTAGAGATACTAAAAAGGACCGGAGGTAGTATGAGGGAGATAGACGGATAGGAGCACGAACGACGTGCAAAAGTTCTTTTTTTTAACAGGAAGGACGTTAAAAAGTTTTTTTAACAGGAACGATGTGCAAAAGTGTTGTGCGCGCAGTCGCGTCTAGCTAGGTGAATTGCAAAAGAAAAAAGCACGTACATACGTGTACGTGTAAAAGTCCTGTCTTTTATTTTTGCGAATGTGCACGTGTAAAAGTTGTGTGTGCGTGTACGTGCCTAGTCCGGCATGCATGCGGTTGAAGGTTTTTTTTTTGACGTGATGCGGTTCAAGGTTTTTTTTTTACGTGATGCGGTTGAAGGTTTGAAGCAGCTACGATGCGTTATAAAAAAGAAAAACATGAAGAATAAGAGAGGGTAAGCACGCACGTACGTACGTATGAGGTGTACGTGCACTCCCTCAAATCAAATCAATCGAAGAAAAAGAAAAAGGTGCACGTGCGGCTGGGCGGAAGAGGGAAGACCTGGCCGGACTTGTTTTGGTTCGCCTGGCTTGGACGCGCCTGTAGTTGGAGAGGGTTTCTTTCGATCGCTTCTTTTGATTGTTTCAGTTGGATTGGATTTGAGGCGCTGGTACTACGTGCAGACTGCCCTCGTTTCGTTGTTTCGTTTTCCATGCATTGATTCCACCGACGCCATAACGCCAGCCGCGCGGGACTAGACTACACCGGTTGAACTAAGAGACCTCACTTGGCATAGATGAAGTACTACAAAATATCAAAGCGGTATGACAAGGTCTCGGCCGAAGACGTAACGCTCCGACTTGTGCTTAACCATCCGGAGCTGAGCCCACCCAGCCTTTAACAATTTGACGCCCTCGAGAACAGCAAAATTCTCTGTTTTCTCAAGGGCATAGCCATACACATCCTCAATGCTCTCCTCTGGGAAGGTAAGAAAGAACCTGGCAACGCAGACTTGACCGGAGCCGAGCGGCACAATGCTGGCGTCTGTCAGGGTCCAATCTTCTGGCATGTTCACGTCTGTCCACACATCCTGCAGCACGGGCGGCCTCAACCCACACGAGGCAGTGAGGTCCGATGTGCAGAGCTGAAAATCGTCGGGTGTGAAGCCAAACCAGAGGTTGTGCTCAGGGATGTACTCGGCGCGACCTCTGAACGGCAGTGCCCAGTTGCCTAGTTTGCTCCACGCGCCACTCGCGATGTCATACGAGTATGTGCTGGCGCCAGATGTGGATATCCAGATCTCTGAATCGTCAACCACGGCGTAGGCACTGATTTCAAAGGGCATTGGGGCATCGCGGCAGCTGGATCGATCCACCCCGTCGTCGTAGTCGGCAAAGAAAGGCGGTGGCTGGAGGGAATACCAGCACCAGTCTTGGGCGTAGCTAGCGGGCAGGCGGGTGTGGAGGAGAGCCTGGAAGCAATCCCGATCGGGCAGCCGGCCAGGGTTGCCGCTCATGACGTATAGGCTGTCGCCCACGGCAACGGAGATGGGGTCGATAATGGGCTTGCGCATCTTGGGCATCCCAGTGCGGAGCAAGCGTGAGTCGTGGTTGTACAAGAAGCTCCTGCCGATTTGGTCCACGGCGAGGAGGTTTTCCCGGCCGGGGCCAAAAGCCATGAAATTCATCCACGCCTGTTCGCCCTTCCTGCAGGGCCAGTCGAATGACAGGGACGGCGGAGGCAGCGGGGCGTCAGCTGGCCGTCGATGAACTGCTTGAACCGCTGGCCGTGACCGGGCTGGGCGAAATAAGTTTGCCGGGTTCAAGCAGTGAAGCCTGAAGTGTCTGGGGCCGCCGTTGCAGCTCATGGCCAACAGATTCACAAACCGGCTGCCCATGGCGATGGCGGGTGGACCTCCTGATAATCAGAAGAAAGAACAAGGAACTCGTTGAATGTTTGTGATGATGATTCTCGTTTCCTCTCTTGGTAATATCAAAGAACCATGTACAGTACAGACACTGAGATTATCATCACAGATTCGCCGAGTACCTGAGGAGTGGGGTTGGGATCCAATTGAACCCGACAATTTCTGGAATGGAGACTATCAGCTCTCAACCACGCAGCCAAGAACAAGATCGATATTTAGTTGGTGAAGAATTGGGGATGCCTCGGGAGGAGCGCTGTTTTATACTGGTGGCGGCGCAAGGAAGACTGAAGAGGGAGGAGATCCGGTGCGATTCCTACCCTAACGCCTTCTACCGTGGGTTAAATTCGTATGTAACTTTTCGAGTAGATGATTTTTCATATAAAAAACTTTTTCATCCGAGTTCGTATGCAAAAGTTATGCCCATTTTAAGAAATTCCAGAGAGATTTTTCAAATAAAGTCGAAATTCATATTTGTTAATTTTCCCAACAACTAGACCACATATCACATGGGAAACTTATTTTATTTTATTTTTTTGACATTTCCATCATTTTCTTTTGTTTTTTCTAAAACTAAAAAGGCGGTCCACATGGGGGGGGGGGGGGGGGTAGAGTTTGATGGGCCCTTTAGTACCGGTTCGTGCCATGAACCGGTACTAATGCCTCAAAGCCCATTCGTACCGGTTGGTGGCACAACCGGGACTAAAGGACTAACCTTTAGTCCCGGTTGGTGCCACCAACCGGTACTAATGGGCATCGCACCCTTTAGTCCGGTTCGTGGCACCAACCGGGACTAAACGGCCCAAGTGAACCGGGACCAATGCCTTAGCCGCTCGAACCGGGACCAATGCTCACATTAGTCCCGGTTCGTGACTGAACCGGGACTAATGTGAATATTACCCTGTGACGAAAGCCCTGTTTTGTACTAGTGAATGTTAAGTCTAGGAGTTGAACTATGTGAGCTGGGGATACAATAAGTTGATTCGCATGTGCGTAGCTAGCTAGTGACGCATGTGCGTGTGTCACTGGTACTCCCTCCGGTCCTTTTTGCTACGCGTATTAGATTTGTGTTGAGTCAAACATTGCAAAGTTTGACCAAATTTATGTTAAAAAATATCAGCATCTACAATACGAAAAAATAAATATATATATATAATATAAAGGTACATTTCCAATATTGATTTGGCATTGTGAATATTGAATTTTTTTCTATAAGTTTGGTCAAAGCAGAGATACTTCAACTTCGGACAAAACTTGTATGCATACTAAAAAGGACCGGAGGTAGTACGAGGGAGATAGACGGATAGGAGCTCGAACGACGTGCAAAAGTTCTTTTTTTAACAGGAAGGACGTGCAAAAGTTTTTTAACAGGAACGATGTGCAAAAGTGTTGTGCGCGCAGTCGCGTCTAGCTAGGTGACTTGCAAAAGAAAAAAGCACGTACATACGTGTACGTGTAAAAGTCCTGTCTTTTATTTTTGCGAATGTGCACGTGTAAAAGTTGTGTGTGCGTGTACGTGCCTAGTCCGGCATGCATGCATGCATGTGCATGCGGTAGAAGGTTTTTTTTTTTGACGTGATGCGGTTGAAGGTTTTTTTTTTACGTGATGCGATTGAAGGTTTGAAGCAGCTATGATGCGTTGTAAAAAAGAAAAACAGGAAGAATAAAAGAGGGTAAGCACGCACGTACGTACGTATGAGGTGTACGTGCACTCCCTCAAATCAAATCAATCGAAGAAAAAGAAAAAGGTGCACGTGCGGCTGGGCGGAACAGGGAAGACCCGGCCGGACTTGTTTTGATTCGCTTGGCTTGGACGCGCCTATAGTTGGAGAGGGTTTCTTTGGATCGCTTCTTTTGATTGTTTCGGTTGGATTGGATTTAAGGCGCTGGTAGTACGTGCAGACTGCCCTCGTTTCGTTGTTTCGTTTTCCATGCATTGATTCCATCGATGCCATAAAGCCAGCCGCGCGGGACTAGACTACACCGGTTGATCTAAGAGAGCTCACTTGGCATAGATTAAGTACTACAAAATATCAAAGCGGTATGACAAGGTCACGACCGAGGACGTAATGCTCCGACTTGTGCTTAACCATCCGGAGCTGAGCCCACCCAGCCTTTAACAATTTGACGCCCTCGAGAACAGCAAAATTCTCTGTTTTCTCAAGGGCATAGCCATACACATCCTCAATGCTCTCCTCTGGGCAGGTAAGAAAGAACCTGGCAACGCAGACTTGACCGGAGCCGAGCGGCACAATGCTGGCGTCTGTCAGGGTCCAATCTTCTGGCCTGTTCATGTCTGTCAACACATCCTGCAGCATGGGCGGCCTCAACTCACACGAGGCAGTGAGGTCCGATGTGCAGAGCTGCAAATCGTCGGGTGTGAAGCCAAACCAGAGGTTGTGCTCAGGTATGTACTCGGCGCGACCTCTGAACGGCAGTGCCCAGTTGCCTAGTTTGCTCCACGCGCCACTCGCGATGTCATACGAGTATGTGTCGGCGCCAGATGTGGATATCCAGATCTGTGAATCGTCAACCACGGCGTAGGCACTGATTTCAAAGGGCATTGGGGCATCGCGGCAGCCGGATCGATCAACCCCATCGTCGTCGTCGGTAAAGAAAGGCGGTGGCTAGAGGGAATACCAGCACCAGTCTTGGACGTAGCTAGCAGGCAGGCGGGTGTGGAAGAGAGCCTGGAAGCAGTCCCGATCGGGCGGCCGGCCAGGGCTGCCGCTCATGACGTATAGGCTGTCGCCCACGGCAACGGAGATGGGGTCGATAATGGGCTTGCGCATCTTGGGCATCCCAGTGCGGAGCAAGCGCGAGTCGTGGTTGTACAAGAAGCTCCTGCCGATTTGGTCCACGGCGAGGAGGTTTTCCCGGACGGGGCCGAAAGCCATGAAATTCATCCACGCCTGTTCGCCCTTCCTGCAGGGCCAGTAGAATGACAGGGACGGCGGAGGCAGCGGGGCGTCCGCTGGCCGTCGATGAACTGCTCGAGCCGCTGGCCGTGACCGGGCTGGGCGAAATAAGTTTGCCGGGTTCAAGGAGTGAAGGCTGAAGTGTCTGGGGCTGCCGTTGCAGCTCATGGCCAACAGATTCACAAACCGGCTGCCCATGGCGATGGCGGGCGGACCTCCTGATAATCAGAAGAAAGAACAAGGAACTCGTTGAATGTTTGTGATGATGATTCTCGTTTCTTCTCTTGGTAATATCAAAGAACCATGTACAGTACAGACACGGAGATTATCATCAGAGATTCACCGAGTACCTTAGGAGTGGGGTTGGGATCCAATTGAACCCGACAATTTCTGGAATGGAGACTATCAGCTCTCAACCATGCAGCCAAGAACAAGATCAATATTTTGTTGGCGAAGAATTGGGGATGCTTGGGGAGGAGCGCTGTTTTATACTGGTGGCGGCGCAAGGAAGATTGAAGAGGGAGGAGATCCGGTGCGATTCCTAACCTAACTCCTTCTACCGTGGGTTAAATTCGTATGTAACTTTTCGAGTAGATGATTTTTCATATAAAAAACTTTTTCTTCCGAGTTCGTATGCAAAAGTTATGCCCATTTTAAGAAATTCCACAGGGGTTTTGCAAATAAAGTCGAAATTCATATTTGTTAATTTTCCTAACAACTAGACCACATATCACATGGGAAACTTATTTTATTTTATTTTTTTGACATTTCCATCATTTTCTTTTGTTTTTTCTAAAACTGAAAAGGCGGTCCACATGGGGGGGGGGGGTAGAGTTTGATGGGCCCTTTAGTACCGGTTCATGCCATGAACTGGTACTAATGCCTCAAAGCGCATTAGTACCGGTTGGTGCCACCAACCGGTACTAATGGGCATCGCACCCTTTAGTCCCGGTTCGTGGCACCAACCGGGACTAAAGGGCGAAGGTGAGCCGGGACTAATGCCTTAGCCGCACGAAACAGGACCAATGCTCACATTAGTCCCGGTTCGTGACTGAACCGGGACTAATGTGAATATTGCCCTGTGACGAAAGCCCTGTTTTGTACTAGTGAATGTTAAGTCTAGGAGTTGAACTATGTGAGCTGGGGATACAATAAGTTGATTCGCATGTGCGTAGCTAGCTAGTGACGCATGTGCGTGTGTCACTGGTACTCCCTCCGGTCCTTTTTGCTACGCGTATTAGATTTGTGTTGAGTCAAACATTGCAAAGTTTGACCATATTTATGTTAAAAAATATCAACATCTACAATACGAAAAATATATATATATAATATAAAGGTACATTTCCAATATTGATTTGGCATTGTGAATATTGAATTTTTTTCTATAAGTTTGGTCAAAGCAGAGATACTTCAACTTCGGACAAAACTTGTATGCATACTAAAAAGGACCGGAGGAAATACGAGGGAGATAGACGGATAGGAGCACGAACGACATGCAAAAGTTCTTTTTTTAACAGGAAGGACGTGCAAAAGTTTTTTTTTAACAGGAACGATGTGCAAAAGTGTTGTGCGCGCAGTCGCGTCTAGCTAGGTGAATTGCAAAAGAAAAAAGCACATACATACGTGTACGTGTAAAAGTCCTGTCTTTTATTTTTGCGAATGTGCACATGTAAAAGTTGTGTGTGCGTGTACGTGCCTAGTCCGGCATGCATGCATGCATGTGCATGCGGTTGAAGGTTTTTTTTTGACGTGATGCGGTTGAAGGTTTTTTTTTGACGTGATGCGGTTGAAGGTTTGAAGCAGCTACGATGCGTTATAAAAAAGAAAAACAGGAAGAATAAAAGAGGGTAAGCACGCACGTACGTACCTATGAGGTGTACGTGCACTCCTCAAATCAAATCAATCGAAGAAAAAGAAAAACGTGCACGTGCGGCGGGGTAGAAGAGGGAAGACCCGGCCGGACTTGTTTTGATTCGCTTGGCTTCGACGCGCCTGTAGTTGGAGAGGGTTTCTTTCGATCGCTTCTTTTGATTGTTTCGGTTGGATTGGATTTGAGGCGCTGGTAGTACGTGCAGACTGCCCTCGTTTCGTTGTTTCGTTTTCCATGCATTGATTCCATCGACGCCATAAAGCCAGCCGCGCGGGACTAGACTACACCGGTTGATCTAAGAGGGCTCACTTGGCATAGATGAAGTACTATAAAATATCAAAGCGGTATGACAAGGTCACGGCCGAAGACGTAATGCTCCGACTTGTGCTTAACCATCCGGGGCTGAGCCCACCCATCCTTTAACAATTTGACGCCCTCGAGAACAGCAAAATTCTCTGTTTTGTCAAGGGCATAGCCATACACATCCTCAATGCTCTCCTCTGGGCAGGTAAGAAAGAACCTGGCAACGCAGACTTGACCGGAGCCGAGCGGCACAATGCTGGCGTCTGTCAGGGTCACATCTTCTGGCCTGTTCACGTCTGTCAACACATCCTGCAGCACGGGCGGCCTCAACTCACACGAGGCAGTGAGGTCCGATGTGCAGAGCTGCAAATCGTCGGGTGTGAGGCCAAACCAGAGGTTGTGCTCAGAGATGTACTCGGCGCGACCTCTGAACGACAGTGCCCAGTTGCCTAATTTGCTCCATGCGCCACTCGCGATGTCATAGGAGTATGTGTCAGCGCCAGATGTGGAAATCCAGATCTGTGAATCGTCAACCACGGCGTAGGCACTGATTTCAAAGGGCATTGGGGCATCGCGGCAGCTGGGTCGATCCACCCCGTCGTCGTCGTCGGCAAAGAAAGGCGGTGGCTGGAGGGAATACCAGCACCAGTCTTGGGCGTAGCTACCATGCAGGCGGGTGTGGAGGAGAGCCTGGAAGCAGTCCCGATCGGGCAGCCGGCCAGGGTTGCCGCTCATGACGTATAGGCTGTCGCCCACGGCAACGGAGATGGGGTCGATAATGGGCTTGCGCATCCCAGTGCGGAGCAAGCGCGAGTCGTGGTTGTACAAGAAGCTCCTGCCGATTTGGTCCACGGCAAGGAGGTTTTCCCGGCCGGGGCCGAAAGCCATGAAATTCATCCTCGCCTGTTCGCCCTTCCTGCAGGGCCAGTCGAATGACAGGGACGGCGGAGGCAGCGGGGCGTCCGCTGGCCGTCGATGAACTGCTCGAACCGCTGACCGTGACCGGGCTGGGCGAAATCAGTTTGCTGGGTTCAAGCAGTGAAGGCTAAAGTGTCTGGGGCCGCCGTTGCAGCTCATGGCCAACAGATTCACAAACCGGCTGCCCATGGCGATGGCGGGCGGAGCTCCTGATAATCAGAAGAAAGAACAAGGAACTCGTTGAATGTTTGTGATGATGATTCTCGTTTCTTCTCTTGGTAATATCGAAGAACCATGTACAGTACAGACAAGGACATTATCATCAGAGATTCACCGACTACCTGAGGAGTGGGGTTGGGATCCAATTGAACCCGACAATTTCAGGAATGGAGACTATCAGCTCTCAACCACGCAGCCAAGAACAAGATCGATATTTTGTTGGCGAAGAATTGGCGATGCTTGGGGAGGAGCGCTGTTTTATACTGGTGGCGGCGCAAGGAAGACTGAAGAGGGAGGAGATCCGGTGCGATTCCTACCCTAACGCCTTCTACCGTGGGTTAAATTCGTATGTAACTTTTCGAGTAGATGATTTTCATATAAAAAACTTTTTCATCCGAGTTCGTATGCAAAAGTTATGCCCATATTAAGAAATTCCACAGAGATTTTGCAAATAAAGTCGAAATTCATATTTGTTAATTTTCCCAACAACTAGACCACATATCACATGGGAAACTTATTTTATTTTATTTTTTTGACATTTCCATCATTTTCTTTTGTTTTTTCTAAAACTAAAAAGGCGGTCCACGGGGGGGGGGGGGGGGGGGGTAGAGTTTGATGGGCCCTTTAGTACCGGTTCGTGCCATGAACCGGTACTAATGCCTCAAAGCCCATTAGTACCGGTTGGTGGCACCAACCGGTACTAATGGGCATCGCACCCTTTAGTCCCGGTTCGTGGCACCAACCGGGACTAAAGGGGCCAGGTGAACCGGGACTAATGCCTTAGCCGCACGAACCGGGACCAATGCTCACATTAGTCCCGGTTCGTGACTGAACCGGGACTAATGTGAATATTGCCCTGTGACGAAAGCCCTGTTTTGTACTAGTGAATGTTAAGTCTAGGAGTTGAGCTATGTGAGCTGGGGATACAATAAGTTGATTCGCATGTGCGTAGCTAGCTAGTGACGCATGTGCGTGTGTCACTGGTACTCCCTCCGGTCCTTTTTGCTACGCGTATTAGATTTTTGTTGAGTCAAACATTGCAAAGTTTGACCAAATTTATGTTAAAAAATATCAACATCTACAATACGAAAAATATATATATATATATAATATAAAGGTACATTTCCAATATTGATTTGGCATTGTGAATATTGAATTTTTTTCTATAAGTTTGGTCAAAGCAGAGATACTTCAACTTCGGACAAAACTTGTATGCATACTAAAAAGGACCGGAGGTAGTACGAGGGAGATAGACGGATAGGAGCACGAACGACGTGCAAAAGTTCTTATTTTTTAACAGGAAGGACGTGCAAAAGTTTTTTTAACAGGAACGATGTGCAAAAGTGTTGTGCGCGCAGTCGCGTCTAGCTAGGTGAATTGCAAAAGAAAAAAGCACGTACATACGTGTACGTGTAAAAGTCCTGTCTTTTATTTTTGCGAATGTGCACGTGTAAAAGTTGTGTGTGCGTGTACGTGCCTAGTCCGGCATGCATGCATGCATGTGCATGCGGTTGAAGGTTTTTTTTTGACGTCATGCGGTTTCAGGTTTTTTTTTTGACGTGATGCGGTTGAAGGTTTGAAGCAGCTACGATGCGTTATAAAAAAGAAAAACAGGAAGAATAAAAGAGGGTAAGCACGCACGTACGTACGTATGAGGTGTACGTGCACTCCCTCAAATCAAATCAATCGAAGAAAAAGAAAAAGGTGCACGTGCGGCTGGGCGGAAGAGGGAAGACCCGGCCGGACTTGTTTTGATTCGCTTGGCTTGGACGCGCCTGTAGTTGGAGAGGCTTTCTTTCGATCGCTTCTTTTGATTGTTTCGGTTGGATTGGATTTGAGGCGCTGGTAGTACGTGCAGACTGCCCTCGTTTCGTTGTTTCATTTTCCATGCATTGATTCCATCGACGCCATAAAGCCAGCCGCGCGGGACTAGTCTACACCGGTTGATCTAAGAGAGCTCACTTGGCATAGATGAAGTACTACAAAATATCAAAGCGGTATGACAAGGTCACGTCCGAAGACGTAATGCTCTGACTTGTGCTTAACCATCCGGAGCTGAGCCCACCTAGCCTTTACCAATTTGACGCCCTCGAGAACAGCAAAATTCTCTGTTTTCTCAAGGGCATAGCCATACACATCCTCAATGCTCTCCTCTGGGCAGGTAAGAAAGAACCTGGAAACGCAGACTTGACCGGAGCCGAGCGGCACAATGCTGGCGTCTGTCAGCGTCCAATCTTCTGGCCTGTTCACATCTGTCAACACATCCTGCAGCACGGGCGGCCTCAACTCACACGAGGCAGTGAGGTCCGATGTGCAGAGCTGCAAATCGTCGGGTGTGAAGCCAAACCAGAGGTTGTGCTCATGGATGTACTCGGCGCGACCTCTGAACGGCAGTGCCCAGTTGCCCAGTTTGCTTCACGCGCCACTCGCGATGTCATACGAGTATGTGTCAGCGCCAGATGTGGATATCCAGATCTGTGAATCGTCAACCACGGCGTAGGCACTGATTTCAAAGGGCATTGGGGCATCGCGGCAGCTGGATCGATCCACCCCGTCGTCGTCGTCGGCAAAGAAAGGCGGTGGCTGGAGGGAATACCAGCACCAGTCTTGGGCGTAGCTACCAGGCAGGCGGGTGTGGAAGAGAGCCTGGAAGCAGTCCCGATCGGGCAGCCGGCCAAGATTGCCGCTCATGACGTATAGGCTGTCGCCCACGGCAACGGAGATGGGGTCGATAATGGGCTTGCGCATCCCAGTGCGGAGCGAGCGCGAGTTGTGGTTGTACAAGAAGCTCCTGCCGATTTGGTCCACGGCGAGGAGGTTTTCCCGGCCGGGGCCGAAAGCCATGAAATTCATCCACGCCTGTTCGCCCTTCCTTCAGGGCCAGTCGAGTGACAGGGACGGCGGAGGCAGCGGGGCGTCCGCTGGCCGTCGATGAACTGCTCGAACCGCTGGACGTGACCGGGCTGGGCGAAATAAGTTTGTTGGGTTCAAGCAGTGAAGGCTGAAGTGTCTGGGGCCGCCGTTGCACCTCATGGCCAATAGATTCACAAACCGGCTGCCCATGGCGATGGCGGGCGGACCTCCTGATAATCAGAAGAAAGAACAAGGAACTCGTTGAATGTTTGTGATGATGATTCTCGTTTCTTCTCTTGGTAATATCAAAGAACCATGTGCAGTACAGACACGGAGATTATCATCAGAGATTCGCCGAGTACTTGAGGAGTGGGGTTGGGATCCAATTGAACCCGACAATTTCTGGAATGGAGACTATCAGCTCTCAACCATGCAGCCAAGAACAAGATCGATATTTTGTTGGCGAAGAATTGGGGATGCTTGGGGAGGAGCGTTGTTTTATACTGGTGGCGGCGCAAGGAAGACTGAAGAGGGAGGAGATCCGGTGCGATTCCTACCCTAACGCCTTCTACCGTGGGTTAAATTCGTATGTAACTTTTCGAGTAGATGATTTTTCATATAAATTTTTTTTTCATCCGAGTTCGTATGCAAAAGTTATGCCCATTTTATGAAATTCCAGCGAGATTTTGCAAATAAAGTCGAAATTCATATTTGTTAATTTTCCCAACAACTAGACCACATATCACATGGGAAACTTATTTTATTTTATTTTTTTGACATTTCCATCATTTTCTTTTGTTTTTTCTAAAACTGAAAAGGCGGTCCACAGGGGGGGGTAGAGTTTGATGGGCCCTTTAGTACCGGTTCATGCCATGAACCAGTACTAATGCCTCAAAGCCCATTAGTACCGGTTGGTGGCACCAACCGGGACTAAAGGACTAACCTTTAGTCCCGGTTGGTGCCACCAACCGTTACTAATGGGCATCGCACCCTTTAGTCCCGGTTTGTGGCACCAACCGGGACTAAAGGGCCCAGGTGAACCGGGACTAATGCCTTAGCCGCACGAACCGGGACCAATGCTCACATTAGTCCCGGTTCATGACTGAACCGGGACTAATGTGAATATTGCCCTGTGACGAAAGCCCTGTTTTGTACTAGTGAATGTTAAGTCTAGGAGTTGAACTATGTGAGCTGGGGATACAATAAGTTGATTCGCATGTGCGTAGCTAGCTAGTGACGCATGTGCGTGTGTCACTGGTACTCCCTCCGGTCCTTTTTGCTACGCGTATTAGATTTGTGATGAGTCAAACATTGCAAAGTTTGACCAAATTTATGTTAAAAAATATCAGCATCTACAATACGAAAAAATATATATATACATATATATAATATAAAGGTACATTTGCATTATTGATTTGGCATTGTGAATATTGAATTTTTTTTTATAAGTTTGGTCAAAGCAGAGATACTTCAACTTCGGACAAAACATCTATGCATACTAAAAAGGACCGGAGGTAGTACGAGGGAGATAGACGGATAGGAGCACGAACGACGTGCAAAAGTTCTTTTTTTTTAACAGGAAGGACGTGCAAAAGTTTTTTTTAACAGGAACGATGTGCAAAAGTGTTGTGCGCGCAGTCGCGTCTAGCTAGGTGAATTGCAAAAGAAAAAAGCACGTACATACGTGTACGTGTAAAAGTCCTGTCTTTTATTTTTGCGAATGTGCACGTGTAAAAGTTGTGTGTGCGTGTATGCGCCTAGTCCGGCATGCATGCATGCTTGTGCATGCAGTTGAAGGTTTTTTTTGACGTGATGCGGTTGAAGGGTTTTTTTTTGACGTGATGCGGTTGAAGGTTTGAAGCAGCTACGATGCGTTATAAAAAAGAAAAACAGGAAGAATAAAAGAGGGTAAGCATGCACGTACGTACGTATGAGGTGTACGTGCACTCCCTCAAATCAAATCAATCGAAGAAAAAGAAAAAGGTGCACGTGCGGCTGGGCGGAAGAGGGAAGACCCGGCCGGACTTGTTTTGATTCGCTTGGCTTGGACGCGCCTGTAGTTGGAGAGGGTTTCCTTCGATCGCTTCTTTTGATTGTTTCGGTTGGATTGGATTTGAGGCGCTGGTAGTACATGCAGACTACCCTCGTTTCGTTGTTTCGTTTTCCATGCGTTGATTCCATCGACGCCATAAAGCCAGCCGCGCGGGACTAGACTACACCGGTTGATCTAAGAGAGCTCACTTGGCATAGATGAAGTACTACAAAATATCAAAGCGGTATGACAAGGTCACGGCCGAAGACGTAACGCTCCGACTTGTGCTTAACCATCCGGAGCTGAGCCCACCCAGCCTTTAACAATTTGACGCCCTCGAGAACAGCAAAATTCTCTGTTTTCTCAAGGGCATAGCCATACACATCCTCAATGCTCACCTCTGGGCAGGTAAGAAAGAACGCGTCTGTCAGGGTCCAATCTTCTGGCCTGTTCACGTCTGTCCACACATCCTGCAGCACGGGCGGCCTCAACTCACACGAGGCAGTGAGGTCCGATGTGCAGAGCTGGAAATCGTCGGGTGTGAAGCCAAACCAGAGGTTGTGCTCAGGGATGTACTCGGCGCGACCTCTGAACGGCAGTGCCCAGTTGCCTAGTTTGCTCCACGCGCCACTCGCGATGTCATACGAGTATGTGCCGGCGCCAGATGTGGATATCCAGATCTGTGAATCGTCAACCACGGCATAGGCACTGATTTCAAAGGGCATTGGGGCATCGCGGCAGCTGGATCGATCCACCCCGTGGTCGTCGTCAGCAAAGAAAGGCGATGGCTGGAGGGAATACCAGCACCAGTCTTGGGCGTAGCTAGCAGGCAGGCAGGTGTGGAGGAGAGCCTGGAAGCAGTCCCGATCGGGTAGCCGGCTAGGGTTGCCGCTCATGACGTATAGGCTGTCGCCCACGGCAACAGAGATGGGGTCGATAATGGGCTTGCGCATCTTGGGCATCCCAGTGCGGAGCAAGCGCGAGTCGTGGTTGTACAAGAAGCTCCTGCCAATTTGGTCCACGACGAGGAGGTTTTCCCGGCCGGGGCCGAAAGCCATGAAATTCATCCACGCCTGTTCGCCCTTCCTGCAGGGCCAGTCGGATGACAGAGACGGCGGAGGCAGAGGGGCGTCCGCTGGCCGTCGATGAACTGCTCGAACCGCTGGCCGTGACCGGGCTGGGCGAAATAAGTTTGCTGGGTTCAAGCAGTGAAGGCTGAAGTGTCTGGGGCCACCGTTGCAGCTCATGGCCAACAGATTCACAAACCGGCTGCCCATGGCGATGGCGGGCGGACCTCCTGATAATCAGAAGAAAGAACAAGGAACTCGTTGAATGTTTGTGATGATGACTCTCGTTTCTTCTCTTGGTAATATCAAAGAACCATGTACAGTACAGACACGGAGATTATCATCAGAGATTCACCGAGTACCTGAGGAGTGGGGTTGGGATCCAATTGAACCCGACAATTTCTGGAATGGAGACTATCAGCTCTCAACCACGCAGCCAAGAACAAGATCGATATTTTGTTGGCGAAGAATTAGGGATGCTTGGGGAGGAGCGCCGTTTTATACTGGTGGCGATGCAAGGAAGACTGAAGAGGGAGGAGATCCGGTGCGATTCCTACCCTAACGCCTTCTACCGTGGGTTAAATTCGTATGTAACTTTTCGAGTAGATGATTTTTCATATAAAAAACTTTTTCATACGAGTTCGTATGCAAAAGTTATGCCCATTTTAAGAAATTCCAGAGAGATTTTTCAAATAAAGTCGAAATTCGTATTTGTTAATTTTCCCAACAACTAGACCACATATCACATGGGAAACTTATTTTATTTTATTTTTTTGACATTTCCATCATTTTCTTTTGTTTCTTCTAAAACTGAAAAGGCGGTCCACGGGGGGGGGGGGGGGGGGGGCTAGAGTTTGATGGGCCCTTTAGTACCGGTTCGTGCCATGAACCTGTACTAATGTCTCAAAGCCCATTAGTACCGGTTGGTGGCACCAACCGGGACTAAAGGACTAACCTTTAGTCCCGGTTGGTGCCACCAACAGGTACTAATTGGCATCGCACCCTTTAGTCCCGGTTCGTGGCACCAACCGGGACTAAAGGGCCCAGGTGAACCGGGACTAATGCCTTAGCCGCACGAACCGGGACCAATGCTCACATTAGTCCCGGTTCGTGACTGAACCAGGACTAATGTGAATATTGCCCTGTGACGAAAGCCCTGTTTTGTACTAGTGAATGTTAAGTCTAGGAGTTGAACTATGTGAGCTGGGGATACAATAAGTTGATTCGCATCTGCGTAGCTAGCTAGTGATGCATGTGCGTGTGTCACTGGTACTCCCTCCGGTCCTTTTTGCTACGCGTATTAGATTTGTGTTGAGTCAAACATTGCAAAGGTTGTCCAAATTTATGTTAAAAAATATCAGCATCTACAATAAAGTATATATATATATATATAATATAAAGGTACATTTCCAATATTGATTTGGCATTGTGAATATTAATTTTTTTTCTATAAGTTTGGTCAAAGCAGAGATACTTCAACTTCGGACAAACCTTGTATGCATACTAAAAAGGACCGGAGGTAGTACGTGGGAGATAGACGGATAGGAGCACGAACGACGTGCAAAATTCCTTTTTTTTAACAAGAAGGACGTGCAAAAGTTTTTTTTTAACAGGAACGATGTGCAAAAGTGTTATGCGCGCAGTCGCGTCTAGCTAGGTGAACTGCAAAAGAAAAAAGCACGTACATACGTGTACATGTAAAAGTCCTGTCTTTTATTTTTGCGAATGTGCACGTGTAAAAGTTGTGTGTGCGTGTACGTGCCTAGTCCGGCATGCATGCATGTGCATGCGGTCGAAGGTTTTTTTTGACGTGATGCGGTTGAAGGGTTTTTTTTTGACGTGATGCGGTTGAAGGTTTGAAGCAGCTACGATGCGTTATAAAAAAGAAAAACAGGAAGAATAAAAGAGGGTAAGCACGCACGTACGTACGTATGAGGTGTACGTGCACTCCCTCAAATCAAATCAATCAAAGAAAAACAAAAAGGTGCACGTGCGGCTGGGCGGAAGAGGGAAGACCCGGCCGGACTTGTTTTGATTCGCTTGGCTTGGACGCGCCTGTAGTTGAAGAGGGTTTCTTTCGACCGCTTCTTTTGATTGTTTCGGTTGGATTGGATTTGAGGCGCTCGTAGTACGTGCAGACTGCTCTCGTTTCGTTGTTTTTTTATTCCATGCATTGATTCCATCGACGCCATAAAGCCAGCCGCGCGGGACTAGACTACACCGGTTGATCTAAGAGAGCTCACTTGGCATAGATGAAGTACTACAAAATATGAAAGCGGTATGACAAGGTCACGGCCGAAGACGTAATGCTTCGACTTGTGCTTAACCATCCGGAGCTGAGCCCACCCAGCCTTTAACAATTTGACGCCCTCGAGAACAGCAAAATTCTCTGTTTTCTCAAGGGCGTAGCCATACACATCCTCAATGCTCTCCTCTGGGCAGGTAAGAAGGAACCTGGCAACACAGACTTGAACGGAGCCGAGCGGCACAATGCTGGCGTCAGTCAGGGTCCAATCTTCTGGCCTGTTCACGTCTGTCCACACATCCTGCAGCACGGGCGGCCTCAACTCACATGAGGCAGTGAGGTCCGATGTGCAGAGCTGCAAATCGTCGGGTGTGAAGCCAAACCAGAGGTTGTGCTCAGGGATGTACTCGGCGCGACCTCTGAACGGCAGTGCCCAGTTGCCTAGTTTGCTCCACGCGCCACTCGCGATAGTATGTGCCCGCGCCAGATGTGGATATCCAGATCTGTGAATCATCAACCATGGCGTAGGCACTGATTTCAAAGGGCATTGGGGCATCGCGACAGCTGGATCGATCCACCCCGTTGCCGTCGTCGGCAAAGAAAGGCGGTGGCTGGAGGGAATACCAGCACCAGTCTTGGGCGTAGCTAGCAGGCAGGCGGGTGTGGAGGAGAGCCTGGAAGCAGTCCCGATCGGGCAGCCGACCAAGGTTGCCGCTCATGACGTATAGGCTGTCGCCAACGGCAACGGAGATGGGGTCGATAATAGGCTTGCGCATCTTTGGCATCACAGTGCGGAGCAAGCGCGAGCCGTGGTTGTACAAGAAGCTCCTGCCGATTTGGTCCACGGCGAGGAGGTTTTCCCGGCCGGGGCCGAAAGCCATGAAATTCATCCACGCCTGTTCGCCCTTCCTGCAGGGCCAGTCGAATGACAGGGACGGCGGAGGCAGCGGGGCGTCCGCTGGCCGTCGATGAACTGCTCGAACCGCTGGCCGTGACCGGGCTGGGCGAAATAAGTTTGCCGGGTTCAAGCAGTGAAGGCTGAAGTGTCTGGGGCCGCCGTTGCAGCTCATGGCCAACAGATTCACAAACCGGCTGCCCATGGCGATGGCGGGCGGACCTCTTGATAACCAGAAGAAAGAACAAGGAACTCGTGGAATGTTTGTGATGATGATTCTCGTTTCTTCTCTTGGTAATATCAAAGAACCATGTACAGTACAGACACGGAGATTATCATCAGAGATTCGCCGAGTACCTGAGGAGTGGTGTTGGGATCCAATTGAACCCGACAATTTCTGGAATGGAGACTATCAGCTCTCAACCACGCAGCCAAGAACAAGATCGATATTTTGTTGGCGAAGAATTGGGGATTCTTGGGGAGGAGCGCTGTTTTATACTGGTGGCGGCGCAAGGAAGACTGAAGAGGGAGGAGATCCGGTGCGATTCCTACCCTAACGCCTTCTATCGTGGGTTAAATTCGTATGTAACTTTTCGAGTAGATGATTTTTCATATAAAAAACTTTTTCATCCGAGTTCGTATGCAAAAGTTATGCCCATTTTAAGAAATTCCAGACCGATTTTGCAAATAAAGTCGAAATTCATATTTGTTAATTTTCCCAACTACTAGACCACATATCACATCGGAAACTTATTTCATTTTATTTTTTGACATTTCCATCATTTTCTTTTGTTTTTTCATAAACTGAAAAGGCGGTCCACGGCGGGGGGGGGGGGGTAGAGTTTGATGGGCCCTTTAGTACCGGTTCGTGCCATGAACCGGTACTAATGCCTCAAAGCCCATTAGTATCGGTTGGTGGCACCAACCGGGACTAAAGGACTAACCTGTAGTCCCGGTTGTTGCCACCAACCGGTACTAATGGGCATCGCACCCTTTAGTCCCGGTTCGTGGCACCAACCGGGACTAATGCCTTAGCCGCACGAACCGGGACCAATGCTCACATTAGTCCCGGTTCGTGACTGAACCGGGACTAATGTGAATATTGCCCTGTGACGAAAGCCCTGTTTTGTACTAGTGAATGTTATGTCTAGGAGTTGAACTATGTGAGCTGGGGATACAATAAGTTGATTCGCATGTGCGTAGCTAGCTAGTGACGCATGTGCGTGTGTCACTGGTACTCCCTCCGGTCCTTTTTGCTACGCGTATTAGATTTGTGTTGAGTCAAACATTGCAAAGTTTGACCAAATTTATGTTAAAAAATATCAACATCTACAATACGAAAAAATAAATAAATATATATAATATAAAGGTACATTTCCAATATTGATTTGGCATTGTGAATATTGAATTTTTTTCTATAAGTTTGGTCAAAGCAGAGATACTTCAACTTCGGACAAAACTTGTATGCATACTAAAAAGGACAGGAGGTAGTACGAGGGAGATAGACGGATAGGAGCACGAACGACGTGCAAAAGTTCTTTTTTTTAACAGGAAGGACGTGCAAAAGTTTTTTTTAACAGGAACGATGTGCAAAAGTGTTGTGCGCGCAGTCGCGTCTAGCTAGGTGAATTGCAAAAGAAAAAAGCACGTACATACGTGTACGTGTAAAAGTCCTGTCTTTTATTTTTGCGAATGTGCATGTGTAAAAGTTGTGTGTGCGTGTACGTGCCTAGTCCGGCATGCATGCATGCATGTGCATGCGGTTGAAGGTTTTTTTTTGACGTGATGCGGTTGAAGGTTTTTTTTGACGTGATCCAGTTGAAGGTTTGAAGCAGCTACGATGCGTTATAAAAAAGAAAAACAGGAAGAATAAAAGAGGGTAAGCACGCACGTACGTACGTATGAGGTGAACGTGCACTCCCTCAAATCAAATCAATCGAAGAAAAAGAAAAAGGTGCATGTGCGGCTGGGCGGAAGAGGGAAGACCCGGCCGGACTTGTTTTGATTCGCTTGGCTTGGACGCGCCTGTAGTTGGAGAGGGTTTTCTCAAGGGCATAGCCATACACATCCTCAATGCTCTCCTCTGGGCAGGTAAGAAAGAACCTGGCAACGCAGACTTGACCGGAGCCGAGCGGCACAATGCTGGCGTCAGTCAGGGTCCAATCTTCTGGCCTGTTCACGTCTGTCCACACATCCTGCAGCACGGGCGGCCTCAACTCACACGAGGCAGTGAGGTCCGATGTGTGGAGCTGCAAATCGTCGGGTATGAAGCCAAACCAGAGGTTGTGCTCAGGGATGTACTCGGCGTGACCTCTGAACGGCAGTGCCCAGTTGCCTAGTTTGCTCCACGCGCCACTCACGATGTCATACGAGTATGTGCCCGCGCCAGATGTGGATATCTAGATCTGTGAATCGTCACCCACGGCGTAGGCACTGATTTCAAAGGGCATTGGGGCATCGCGGCAGCTGGATCGATCCACCCCGTCGTCGTCGTCGACAAAGAAAGGCGGTGGCTGCAGGGAATACCAGCACCAGTCTTGGGCGTAGCTAGCTGGCAGGCCGGTGTGGAGGAGAGCCTGGAAGCAGTCCCGATCGGGCAGCCGGCCAGGGTTGCCGCTCATGACGTATAGGCTGTCGCCCACGGCAACGGAGATGGGGTCGATAATAGGCTTGCGCATCTTGGGCATCCCAGTGCGGAGCAAGCGCGAGCCGTGGTTGTACAAGAAGCTCCTGCCGATTTGGTCCACGGCGAGGAGGTTTTCCCAGCCGGGGCCGAAAGCCATGAAATTCATCCACGCCTGTTCGCCCTTCCTGCAGGGCCAGTCGAATGACAGGGACGGCGGAGGCAGCGGGGCGTGCGCTGGCCGTCGATGAACTGCTCGAACAGCTGGCCGTGACCGGGCTGGGCGAAATAAGTTTGCCGGGTTCAAGGAGTGAAGGCTGAAGTGTCCGGGGCCGCCGTTGCAGCTCATGGCCAACAGATTCACAAACCGGCTGCCCATGGCGATGGCGGGCGGACCTCCTGATAATCAGAAGAAAGAACAAGGAACTCGTTGAATGTTTGTGATGATGATTCTCGTTTCTTCTCTTGGTAATATCAAAGAACCATGTACAATACAGACACGGAGATTATCATCAGAGATTCGCCGAGTACCAGAGTTGTGGTGTTGGGATCCAATTGAACCCGACAATTTCTGGAATGGAGACTATCAGCTCTCAACCACGCAACCAAGAACAAGATCGATATTTTGTTGGCGAAGAATTGGGGATGCTTGGGGAGGAGCGCTGTTTTATACTGGTGGCGGCGCAAGGAAGACTGAAGAGGGAGGAGATCCGGTGTGATTCCTACCCTAACTCCTTCTACCGTGGGTTAAATTCGTATGTAACTTTTCGAGTAGATGATTTTTCATATAAAAAACTTTTTCATCCGAGTTCGTATGCAAAAGTTATGCCCATTTTAAGAAATTCCAGAGAGATTTTGCAAATAAAGTCAAAATTCATATTTGTTAATTTTCCCAACAACTAGACCACATATCACATGGGAAACTTATTTTATTTTATTTTATTGACATTTCCATCATTTTCTTTTGTTTTTTATAAAACTGAAAAGGTGGTCCACCGGGGGGGGGGGGGGGGTAGAGTTTGATGGACCCTTTAGTACCGGTTCGTGCCATGAACCGGTACTAATGCCTCAAAGCCCATTAGTACCGGTTGGTGGCACCAACCGGGACTAAAGGACTAACCTTTAGTCCCGGTTGGTGCCACCAACCGGTACTAATGGGCATCACACCCTTTAGTCCCGGTTCGTGGCACCAACCGGGACTAAATGGCCCAGGTGAACCGGCACTAATGCCTTAGCCGCACGAACCGGGAGGAATGCTCACATTAGTCCCGGTTCGTGACTGAACCGGGACTAATGTGAATATTGCCCTGTGACGAAAGCCCTGTTTTGTACTAATGAATGTTAAGTCTAGGAGTTGAAATATGTGAGCTGGGGATAAAATAAGTTGATTCGCATGTGCGTAGCTAGCTAGTGACGCATGTGCGTGTGTCACTGGTACTCCCTCCGGTCCTTTTTGCTACGCGTATTAGATTTGTGTTGAGTCAAACATTGCAAAGTTTGACCAAATTTATGTTAAAAAATATCAGCATCTAGAATACGAAATTATATATATATATATATATATATATATATATATATATATATATATATATATATATATATATATATATATATATATAAAGGTACATTTCCAATATTGATTTGGCATTGTGAATATTGAATTTTTTCTATAAGTTTGGTCAAAGCAGAGATACTTCAACTTCGGACAAAACTTGTATGCATACTAAAAAGGACCGGAGGTAGTACGAGGGACATAGACGGATAGGAGCACGAACGACGTGCAAAAGTTCTTTTTTTAACAGGAAGGACGTGCAAAAGTTTTTTTTCAACAGGAACGATGTGCAAAAGTGTTGTGCGCGCAGTCGCGTCTAGCTAGGTGAATTGCAAAAGAAAAAAGCACGTACATACGTGTACATGTAAAAGTCCTATCTTTTATTTTTGCGAATGTGCACGTGTAAAAGTTGTCTGTGCGTGTACGTGCCTAGTCCGGCATGCATGCATGCATGTGCATGCGGTGGAAGGTTTTTTTTTGACGTGACGCGGTGGAAGGTTTTTTTTGACGGGATGCGGTTGAAGGTTTGAAGCAGCTACAATGCGTTATAAAAAAGAAAAACAGGAAGAATAAAAGAGGGTAAGCACGCACGTACGTACGTATGAGGTGTACGTGCACTCCCTCAAATCAAATCAATCGAAGAAAAAGAAAAAGGTGCACGTGCGGCTGGGCGGAAGAGGGAAGACCCGGCCGGACTTGTTTTGATTCGCTTGGCTTGGACGCGCCTGTAGTTGGAGAGGGTTTCTTTCGATCGCTTATTTTGATTGTTTCGGTTGGATTGGATTTGAGGCGCTGGTAGTATGTGCAGACTGCCCTCGTTTCGTTGTTTCGTTTTCCATGCATTGATTCCATCGACGCCATAAAGCCAGCCGCGCGGGACTAGACTACACCGGTTGAACTAAGAGACCTCACTTGGCATAGATGAAGTACTACAAAATATCAAAGCGGTATGACAAGGTCACGGCCGAAGACGTAACGCCCCGACTTGTGCTTAACCATCCGGAGCTGAGCCCACCCAGCCTTTAACAATTTGACGCCCTCGAGAACAGCAAAGTTCTCTGTTTTCTCAAGGGCATAGCCATACACATCCTCAATGCTCTCCTCTGGGCAGGTAAGAAAGAACCTGGCAACGCAGACTTGACCGGAGCCGAGCGGCACAATGCTGGCGTCAGTCAGGGTCCAATCTTCTGGCCTGTTCACATCTGTCCACACATCCTGCAGCACGGGCGGCCTCAACTGACACGAGGCAGTGAGGTCTGATGTGGAGAGCTGCAAATCGTCGGGTGTGAAGCCAAACCAGAGGTTGTGCTCAGGGATGTACTCGGCGCGACCTCTGAACGGTAGTGCCCAGTTGCCTAGTTTGCTCCACGCGCCACTCGCGATGTCATACGAGTATGTGCTCGTGCCAGATGTGGATATCCAGATCTATGGATCGTCAACCATGGCGTAGGCACTGATTTCAAAGGGCATTGGGGCATCGCGGCAGCTGGATCGATCCACCCCGTCGTCATCGTCGGCAAAGAAAGGCGGTGGCTGGAGGGAATACCAGCACCAGTCTTGGGCGTAGCTAGCAGGCAGGCGGGTGTGGAGGAGAGCCTGGAAGCAGTCCCGATCGGGCAGCCGGCCGGGGTTGCCGCTCATGACGTATAGGCTGTCGCCCACGGCAACGAAGATGGGGTCGATAAAGGGCTTGCGCATCTTGGGCATCCCAGTGCGGAGCAAGCACGAGCCGTGGTTGTACAAGAAGCTCCTGCCGATTTGGTCCACAGCGAGGAGGTTTTCCCGGCGGGGGCCGAAAGCCATGAAATTCATCCACGCCTGTTCGCCCTTCCTGCAGGGCCAGTCGAATGACAGGGACGGCGGAGGCAGCGGGGCGTCCGCTGGCCATCGATGAACTGCTCGAACCGCTGGCCATGACCGGGCTGGGCGAAATAAGTTTGCCGGGTTCAAGCAGTGAAGGCTGAAGTGTCTGGGGCCGCCGTTGCAGCTCATGGCCAACAGATTCACAAACCGGGCTGCCCATGGCGATGGCGGGCGGACCTCCTGATAATCAGAAGAAAGAACAAGGAACTCGTTGAATGTTTGTGATGATGATTCTCGTTTCTTCTCTTGGTAATATCAAAGAACCATGTACAGTACAGACACGGAGATTATCATCACAGATTCGCCGAGTACCTGAGGAGTGGGGTTGGGATCCAATTGAACCCGACAATTTCTGGAATGGAGACTATCAGCTCTCAACCATGCAGCCAAGAACAAGATCGATATTTTGTTGGCGAAGAATTGGGGATGCTTGGGGAGGAGCGCTGTTTTATACTGGTGGCGGCGCAAGGAAGACTGAAGAGGGAGGAGATCCGGTGCGATTCCTACCCTAACGCCTTCTACTGTGGGTTAAATTCGTATGTAACTTGTCGAGTAGATGATTTCCCATATAAAAAACTTTTTCATCCGAGTTCGTATGCAAAAGTTATGCCCATTTTAAGAAATTCCAGATAGATTTTGTAAATAAAGTCGAAATTCATATTTGTTAATTTTCCCAACAACTAGACCACATATCACATGGGAAACTTATTTTATTTTATTTTTTTGACATTTCCATCATTTTCTTTTGTTTTTTCTAAAACTGAAAAGGCGGTCCACCGGGGGGGGGGGGGTAGAGTTTGATGGGCCCTTTAGTACCGGTTCGTGCCATGAACCGGTACTAATGCCTCAAAGCCCATTAGTACCACTTGGTGCCACCAACCGGTACTAATGGGCATCGCACCCTTTAGTCCCGGTTCATGGCACCAACCGGGACTAAAGGGCCCAGGTGAACCGGGACTAATGCCTTAGCTGCACGAACCGGGACCAATGCTCACATTAGTCCCGGTTCGTGACTGAACTGGGACTAATGTGAATATTGCCCTGTGACGAAAGCCCTGTTTTGTACGAGTGAATGTTAAGTCTAAGAGTTGAACTATGTGAGCTGGGGATACAATAAGTTGATTCGCATGTGCGTAGCTAGCTAGTGACGCATGTGCGTGTGTCACTGGTACTCCCTCCGGTCCTTTTTGCTTCGCGTATTAGATTTGTGTTGAGTCAAACATTGCAAAGTTTGACCAAATTTATGTTAAAAAATATCAGCATCTAAAATACGAAAAAAAAAATATATATAATAGAAAGGTACATTTCCAATATTGATTTGGCATTGTGAATATTGAATTTTTTTCTATAAGTTTGGTCAAAGCAGAGATGCTTCAACTTCGGACAAAACTTGTATGCATACTAAAAAGGACCGGAGGTAGTACGAGGGAGATAGACGGATTGGAGCACGAACGACGTGCACAAGTTCTTTTTTTTAACAGGAAGGACGTGTAAAAGTTTTTTTTAACAGGAACGATGTGCAAAAGTGTTGTGCGCGCAGTCGCGTCTAGCTAGGTGAATTGCAAAAGAAAAAAGCACGTACATACGTGTACGTGTAAAAGTCCTGTCTTTTATTTTTGCGAATGTGCACGTGTAAAAGTTGTGTGTGCGTGTACGTGCCTAGTCCGGCATGCATGCATGCATGTGCATGCGGTTGAAGGTTTTTTTTTGACGTGATGCGGTTGAAGGTTTTTCTTTGACGTGATGCGGTTGAAGGTTTGAAGCAGCTACGATGCGTTATAAAAAAGAAAAACGGGAAGAATAAAAGAGGGTAAGCACGCACGTACGTACGTATGAGGTGTACGTGCAGACTGCCCTCGTTTCGTTGGTTCGTTTTCCATGCATTGATTCCATCGACGCCATAAAGCCAGCCGCGCGGGACTAGACTACACCGGTTGATCTAAGAGAGCTCACTTGGCATAGATGAAGTACTACAAAATATCAAAGCGGTATGACAAGGTCACGGCCGAAGACGTAACGCTCCGACTTGTGCTTAACCATCCGGAGCTGAGCCCTCCCAGCCTTTAACAATTTGACGCCCTCGAGAACAGCAAAATTCTCTGTTTTCTCAAGGGCATAGCCATACACATCCTCAATGCACTCCTCTGGGCAGGTAAGAAAGAACCTGGCAACGCAGACTTTGTGACACCCAAAATTTCATTTGGATTTTTCAAAAAATTTATTTGTCTTGAGGGAGGTGATTTAAATTTTTCCTTCAAAAGAACCCTCCCTTTCAAAATATTTTTATGGCAATAGTTTTATTTGGTTTCACCCAAGATTTGATTTTGGTCTTGGAGATTCTTTCTTTTTATTTGGACTCAAACCAAAATACTTCTCTCTTGGAAAAATATTTTTGGAATGATCTTTTCGCACTTTCAACAAATCTCCCTTGCCATGACCTATGTACAAATCCTCTTCCATAAACCTTTCCCCACCTTTGGATCATGATGTACCTCAACTACAGCAAGTTGAACCTCTCCATATATTTATTTTTCATTTATTTCTTATCAAAAACAATTTCTGCCTTATATCTTGATCCTTGGAGGTTTACAAAGGAACTACTCCTTCTGCTTTGATTTTTGCCCCCAAACCAATTTCCCTTCCTAGTCCTTTGAACCCTCAACCAAGATCCATGATGATCCACTGGTCTTCAGTTCAAAATTTTCAAACTAGACTTGCTGCAAGTTTGGACCAGATTTGCCAAATTTGATGAAATTCATTCAAATCCTTCTCCAAAAATTCTGAGAAAAATCAGGCAGCCTCTGGGTACATTGAGAAGTCACCTCACCAAGTCCCAGCTCCAGGAAAAATTTTCTTCACACCTTATCATTTCATCGAACACCTTCAGAGCACTATCAATATCATGTTCAGTCAAATTCAGTTAACAGTGTCTGAACCACTATCGTTTCTTCAGTGTCCGTTGCCAATCCCACCAGTGCCCCGGCGTCGCCGTGGTCCCTGTCCCCTCCCCCTTGTCCTCTACACCACACGAGCGCCTGGAAGCTTGCAGACGTCGGCGACGAGCGGCAGGAGGTGCGCCGCCCCGTGACCGACGCCAGCGGCGGCTTTGCGGCCGTTAGAAGAGTGGCGCAGCGCAGACGGCGCCGTCCGGCGCCGCCCAATCCACCGGAGGTCGCCGCGTGGTCTTCCACTCCCCAGTGCGCGCTGCCACCCTCATCGTGAACCGCTGGGCGCGGAGCGTGCTCTCTGCCGCCGCCGTGCCAGTACGGCGACCCCGACGAAGACCGGAGCCATTACGCCATGCCCGACCGAGTTTAGCAGTGGAACGGGACCAGTAACTCCCACTGATGCTGCCTGGCCACCTAAACCCCCTTCCAATCCACCGCCTCGCCGTAATTGCTCGCCGGAGATTCTCCGTTCACGGCCACCCCCTCGAGCCGCCTATAAATAGAGGCCCCGAGCTCTAGCTAGTACCCACACCACCTCTGCACTCCACCAAGACCCCGACTAGCCACTGGAAGAGCCCCGAGGAAGTCTCCTTCCTCAACTCCGGCCGCCGCGACCTGCCACGGGATCCAGCTCGATTCGCTCCCGTGCGTGCACCTCTGCCTCCCATCTCTTGCCAGTAGCTCTCTAGTGCATCCCTCCTTCTGACCCGCGCTTCAATTCGAAGTTTGCAGCACACCACCGGAGTTCCCCACCATCGCCCGAGCCGCCGTCCGCCGGAGAAAGTGTCGTCGTCGACGTGGTGCTCCCCGACGCCCGAGTCCACCACCCACCGACGCGGAAGGACACGCTGATACTCTTGGTACGCTCCGATCTCCCTGACTCGCCGTGGTTCGACGCCGGCGACCACCGCAGCTTTCGGGCAACGGCGAGGTTTTTCAAACCTGACATGTGGACCCCCCACGTCAGCCTCTCTTCTTTCACCCCCGAAGCGTTTTCTGTTGGCGCCTTCGGGCAGAGTACGTTTTCTCTGTGGGCTGGCGCATTTCGATTCGAACCGTTTTCTGTTTTCTCAGTTAAACCCCTGGAACTTTTCTGTTTCATTACAGATGAGTCCCTAGACAGAAACCCTTATAACTTTTTAATAAAAAGTGATTTTTGAGTGATTCTTTTTCTGACAGTCTTATAATTTTGTCTAGTTTTTTATGGGATTTATTTGAAAAAAATTTGGAACAACTTTTATGCACGCGTTGGTTTTCACGTTAGTATGCATTTTTCGCTATTCCGTATGTTCCGGGAGAGGTGACGGAGCTGCGAACTTCGCTGAGCTAGACTCCGACTTCTGCGAACCAGGCAAGCATGTTTGAAACTTTGATATGATAGGTGTTTTGCATGATTGCGTGAAAGGTTGTGCATGGCATATGAGTATCGGTGAGTATCTAGTTGCATGTGAGGCAACTACCCGTGTGTTCCAAAGTTACTGTGATTTCTGATGAGAGATGGCCTAGTCATGTGGTGACATGAAGGGCAGTAAGGTGGTACTTTTGGAGCATGCCAGCCTTACGTCATCCGATAAATTCCGACGTTAACGTGGACGGAGTCACGTTATCGTTCTTCCCCCTTCCGTGCTACCACTTGTTTTCTGCCAGAATGCGGTTTAGTAAGTTGGTAACCTCTTTCCGTGTACACACCAAACAGAGGGGCCGGGATGATGGTTCCATGGCCCTAGATTAAAGCCAGTCATCCGGTCAGGGGGCATGGGTGTTTCCAGTTGGGACCGAGAGGGGGGCACCCCTTAGAGCGCGCGTATAGAAATTTTGATCCCATGCTACGCGAGGTTGTAGCCTCCCCGTCTCAAGGTTTTCTTGAACGTTACCGAGGGTGATTCCTGGCTTCGGAATGTTGAATGGGTGTGTACTGGTTAGACGTGTTTCTTCCAAAACACCGTAAACAGAACTAGTCCCCGTGACTACTGAAATCCGTTGGCTGTTGTTAAAGTACAAACTCTGCATAGTCCAATCCTTCCGAGTCATCGTATCCATGGTCAAGTATCGTGATCAGTGTATCCATATCTATGTCAAGCCCTCGTGGTTTATTCTTCTTTCTGGTAAGCGAGCATGAGTAGTAAACTGGGCTGAAGGTTACTCCTGTGGATGGACTAACCCTGTTGTTTATCTCATGCCTGATTATTCTCTGGATATGATTTAAATTCTTGAGCTACGAAGATGTTAAGTTATGAAGCCCTTTATGTGATGTCGCTCAGACGTCCGACTGTGGCATGTTTGTTATTCACTTTTGTATAAGCCCTTTATGTGATGTCGCTCAGACGTCCGACTGTGGCATGTTGGTTATTTACTTTCGATATAAGCCCTTTATGTGATGTCGCTCAGACGTCCGACTGTGGCATGTTGGTTATTTACTTTCGATATAAGCCCTTTATGTGATGTCGCTCAGACGTCCGACTGTGGCACTTATGTTATTTACTTTTGATATAAGCCCTTTCTGCGATGTCGCTCAGACGTCCGACTGTGGCACGCACTATCTTTTATTTTCAATTATATGCCCTTTATGTGGTGTTGCCCTGACGCCCGACTACGGCATTGTTATTCTTGCATTTTCCTCTCGAGGAGTCATTCAGACCCTCGTTTGGCACCCAGCATTTATTTTGGGATTTCGGGAGGACTACCACCCGACTTATCTTTTATTTCCCACGCATTATTGTCTCGATGCCTGAATGCGCTTGTTAACCTGTTCTTATGCTCCATGCTTACATTTGTTATATCTTATGTCCGAACTGTCTTGCGAGTACTTTCATAGTACTCACCTGGCTTGTTGATTTGGCCAGATGTTGACGAAGGCGATCTCTTGGATGAAGAGTTTGATAGTGCGTCCGACGCCTAGAGGAGTCCCAGTCAGTCCTGTGCGATCCTGGATATTGGTCACTTGTATTATATACGCTTCCGCCACCCGCAATAAGTCTCCTCGAGCCTCACTCCGACGCTCGAAGAGCTGTAGTTTTCAGGAGTCATATCACCCACTTCGCGGTGATATTTCCCCCACCGTTGTTATCGTGAGTTAGTAGTTATGCCACCCTATCCGCCGTTATGTTTTATCGGCGTACATGTAATAAATTGTTGAGCAGTCTCCGCTCAACCTTGTATTATACTCAGTGCTCCTGGTATTTTTCTTCTGTGACCAAGATATTGTCTACCAGCGAGAAGGAATTCTTCTTTACTGGTCCGTAAAAGGGATTGGTCTCTCAATAAATATTTTATTGAAAAACCGGTCGTGACAAGCTTGGTATCAGAGCCAAGCTGACTGTAGGAAGCCACTAGGTGCGATCGCTAATCAGTTATTAGCATCTTTTGTGCTTTTTCAGCATTTTGCAATTGTAGCTATTTTCTGTTGGTCATCATAAATTTATGACTTGACTACTCAGAATTTTTGCCTACTTTTGTAGATGGCTGGCAGCAACTGCGAGACTCGAGTGTTCACGAACGTGCCCGAGTGGTTTGTCAAACTCCTCGTCTCCATCACCAAGCTCGCGATCGGGCCAGCGACTCGTCCGGAGTTCACGCTTTACCAGCACAAGCTCAGCGACGACGTGTCTATGCACCAAGCCGTGGTGCAATTCAAGGGAGGACGTTCTGCATCCCGCCACTTCCGTTTTGTGGGAAGGGCCATGCCTACGGAGAGGCATGCCATGCAGATGGCTGCCCGTGAGGCGATAGCTCGTCTTCGGGACATCCTTCCAATGATGAAGACTCGTCGCTACCGCTACCTCCCCTGCCATGTGCCATACACTTGTCACTATGCATTCGCCTGCCATCGGGGAGAGCGAGGTGAAGCCATCAAGATGGTCGTGGAGTACCTCAAGGCTCTGGAGGAATCCTTCGACAACCTCGTGGATGATCTTATGGCTGCCCGCATGGACTTAGTCCGGGGCGGTCCTGCCTGCAGGAAGGAGCTTCTCCACACGGCACCGCCTCTGACATTCGTCTCGTCTTCAGCCTCTTATGCACCGGCCATTTTGGCCACTGCTCACCGTCTGCCTACCACTGAGGAGTTCGACCGAGTCATCGCTCCTACTCCAGTCAGAGCTGCACCGCCTGCCACACCCGCACTACCGCCTGTCGCTCCCGCGCCATCACCGCAGCGCAGTGTTACGCGCCAGGAGCCAGCTAGAGAGGAGGTGGAGGTTGAATCTCCTGCACCGCTGAGTCTTGCCCTCGGCAAGGGAAAGGACATCGTCACCATCTCCGACAGAGAGCGCCGAGTAGCCGCGCGTTATGTCTACTTGTATGATGTGTTTTATCTGTACGCTAGTTTGTATTAGTGTGTTCGCTGCTTTCCGGAGGAGTATGCTAGTCTAAATAACATGTCAGGATTGTGTACGCACATCCTGAGTGCTGTATCGTGTGGTTGCTTTTCGCGTGTAAGATTGGTGTTAAGCAGCTCTTCTCCGTGCAAAATCGTTCATGCTTTCTCGAAAAAAATCTTGAGGTCTTTTAAATTTTTGCCTTTGCAAGATTTTCCTTGTGCCACATAGTCCTTCTCATATGAGTTTGCAAAATAATACCCCAGACTGGAAAAATGTCTCGTCCGTGGACTCGTTCCATGCCCAATCAACCAGAAGAAGTTTATGGGACACAGACTAGCAACAACTTCACTCAGGGACAGTCCAGTCAGCAGGACAGCGAAGTAGCCTTGTCTCAAGTATGTCGTCTCTTCGAACAAAGCCAGCAACAGCACCAAGAGATGATAAATCACGTCATCAATATGGGAAACCACCGTGAACCCTATCAACCACATTCCAAGTTGTCTGAATTACAGAAGACTCGCCCTTCAACGTTTGCTCACACCGATAGGCCGCTGGAAGCCGATGATTGGCTTCGTGACATCGAGAGAAAGCTGATTATCGCTCAGTGCTCAGACCATGAGAAGGTGCTTTATGCACCACACTACCTTACTGGAGCAGCTGCAGCATGGTGGGAAAACTTCCTACACATGCATCCCAGTGAACACAACATCACCTGGGAAGAATTCAAGGAAGGCTTTCGTGGGGCACACATCCCCAGGAGCATCATAAAAATCAAGAAGAGAGAATTTGACGACCTCAAGCAAAGAGGCATGTCAGTGACAGAATACAACGGTCAGTTTACCCAGCTATCTCATTATGCCTACGACGAGCACATGACAGAGAACAAGAAGATGGAAAAATTCCTGGACGGCCTGGCACCGGCACTAAGATGCCAACTGGTTGTACACACTTTCCCGGCTTTTAAGACTCTGGTTGACAAGGCCATTACCTTGGAGAATGAGCGCCGTAGTCTGGAAGATATCCGTAAGCGAAAGAGGGACAAGACGACTCTTGCTCGCAACAACCGAAGCAAGACTAAGGTTCCAAGGACAGAAGCAAGGAAATCCACGACTACTGATCTAAGGCCAGTCAGGCAGTTTCATGCCAGGGACAAGGAGTTCACGTACCGTCCAGGGGTCACATGCTATGCTTGTGGTGAAGAAGGGCACTATGCTAAACAGTGCCCAAAGCCAAGGAACTCGGCCCCCAAGCCAAACAATGGTGGGAATAATCCAGCCCCCAAGCGCAACAATTTCAATCCCAACAAAAACCACAGGAAGGGTCACCCTAAACCATGTGACCAGGGAAGAAGCGCAGAATGCCCCAGACATCGTGCTCGGTACGTTCCCTGTCAACACAGTACCTGCCACGGTTTTGTTTGATTCTGGAGCTTCCCATTCGTTCGTTTCGAAGAATTTTGTTTTGCAACATGGTTTTCCGATACTTCCCTTGGAAAAATCTATGATCATCAAGTCCCCCGGAAATAAGCAGATCGCTCAGAGTTACTGCCAAGGAGTGATCATTGACTTCAAAGGACTAAAATTCCAAGCAAATCTCATCGTGTTGGAAAATAAGGGACTGGATGTCATTTTAGGGATGTACTGGTTGACCACCAACAAAGGATTCATTGATTGTTTCAATCGGACCGTGATACTCACTCACCATCACGGCAAGACAATAAAGGTTACAGCTCAAGAAAGGCCACGGTCACGGCAACCAAAGCTGAACAAAGTGGACATGTCAGAACTGAGAAAAGTTCCAGTGGTATGCGAGTTTCCTGACGTATTTCCTGAAGAACTACCGGGCATGCCACCAGACCGAGAGATAGAGTTCAGCATTGAACTAGCACCTGGCACCGCTCCCATCTATAAGAAACCTTATAGAATGGCACCCTCAGAATTGGTGGAGTTGAAGAAGCAGATAAAGGAATTATTGGACAAAGGATTTATTTGAGCGAGCTCCTCACCATGGGGTTCGCCAGTATTATTCGCCAAGAAAAAGGATGGGACACTGAGACTGTGTATAGACTATCGAGCTCTCAATATGGTCACCATCAAAAACAAATATCCGATGCCACGGATAAATGATTTGTTTGACCAGCTCGCACAAGTCAAGGTGTTCTCAAAAATTGATTTGAGATCGGGATATCATCAATTGAAAGTACGGACAGAAGATATCCCTAAAACAGCATTCACCTCCAGATACGGATTATATGAGTTCACATCGATGCCTTTTGGTCTAACGAACGCCCTCGCATATTTCGTCCACCTCATGAACAAAGTGTTCATGAAATTCATGGACAAATTTGTTGTGGTGTTCATCGACGATATTCTGGTATATTCAAGGACACCAGAAGAGCATGCTGAGCATCTCAGAATTGTTTTGGGAGAATTAAGGAAACATCAGTTGTACGCCAAATTTAGCAAGTGTGAGTTTTGGCTAAGGCAGGTTGGTTTCCTAGGCCATATATTGAACCAAGAAGGCGTGGCCGTAGACCCAGAAAAAGTCAAAGCCATACTTGACTGGAAGCCACCCGCCAATGTTACTGATGTGCGGAGTTTCCTGGGAATGGCCAGATATTACAGAAGATTTATTGAAGGATTCTCCACTGTGTCGAAACCAATGGCCCAGTTGCTCAAGAAAGACAAGAAGTTTGTATGGACAAAAGCATGCGAGAGAAGCTTCCAAGAGCTTAAGAAGAAGCTAACAACCGCACCGGTATTAACCGTGCCAGATATACACAAGAGTTTTGAAGTATATTGTGACGCGTCCCGAAAGGGCCTCGGATGTGTACTAATGCAGGATGGCAAAGTTGTCGCGTATGCCTCCAGGCAGCTGCGAAAACATGAGGAAAATTACCCAACACATGACTTGGAGCTAGCAGCAGTCATACATGCACTCAAGGAGTGGAGGCACTTCCTGTTGGGAAATCGCTGTGAAATATATACGGACCATAAGAGCCTTAAATATATTTTCACACAACCAGAACTAAATTTACGCCAACGACGCTGGTTGGAATTGGTCAAGGACTATGATGTCGGCATTCACTACCATCCAGGAAAAGCAAATGTAGTGGTTGATGCCCTTAGTCGAAACCCCAGCCCAGACAACGACGGTCCGCAAAACTTGAGGCCTGAGTTTCAGCAAGAGTTCGCTAGGCTCAACATGGTGTTAGTCTCTGAGGGCACCGTATCAAATCTGGAAATACAACCCACCCTAGTGGAACAAATTAAGAAGGCTCAACAGGGACATCCCAGCATCGAAGGAATAAAGAAGAAAATGAACTTTGGTAAGACTTCAGAGTTCGTCACAGACAGTGAAGGAATATTATGGTACGGAGACAGACTTTGCGTACCTAACATTGAGGAACTCAAGCAACAAATCCTAACCGAAAGCCACACCGCTCCATACTTGATCCATCCTAGAGGAACCAAAATGTACAAAGACATTCAGGAAAGATTTTGGTGGCACAGTATGAAAAGAGATATAGCCGCATTTATTGCTTGTTGCGATTCATGTCAGCGCATCAAGGCCGAGCATCAAAAGCCAGCAGGGCTACTCCAGCCAAACAGGATACCGGAGTGGAAATGGGATGAAATAGGAATGGACTTCATCGTCGGACTACCACGATCACAACACGGAAATGACGCCATATGGGTCATCACAGACCGACTAACCAAGGTTGCTCATTTCATTCCCGTGAAGACTACCTACTCCACACAAAGGCTGGCCAAACTTTATCTCTCCTGTATAGTTTGTTTGCATGGAGTCCCAAAGACTATAATATCCGACCAAGGCACACAATTTGTCTCCAAAGTTTGGGATCACCTGCAACAAGCTCTGGGCACGCAGCTAGCTTTCAGTACAGCGTACCACCCTCAGACTGATGGATAAACAGAATGTGTGAACCAAATCCTAGAGGATATGCTGAGAGCCTGTGTGCTCACCTATGGATCCAGTTGGGAAGAGAGTTTGCCGTATGCCGAGTTTGCTTACAACAACAGTTACCAAGCCAGCTTGCAAATGGCACCCTTTGAAGCATTGTACGGACGGAGGTGTCGTACCCCACTGAATTGGTCAGAAACAGGTGACAGCCGTATCTTCGGCCCAGACATGCTTAAAGAGGCCGAGGAGAAAGTTAAGCAGATCAGGGACAGACTCAAGACAGCGCAGAGCCGACAAAAGAGCTACTACGATCAAAAACATCATGAGGTCAGCTTTGAACCCGGTGATTCCGTATACCTACGAGTGTCTCCTATGAGGGGCCTGCAACGGTTCAAAATTAAGGGGAAGCTAGCCCCGAGATTTATCGGACAATTCTGTATAGAGGCACAGTGGCCTACAAACTAGACTTACCCAAGGAGCTGTCAGACGTCCATGACGTGTTCCATGTCTCACAATTGAGGAAATGTGTAAGTAACCTGGAGAAGCATGTATCTCATGAAAGCATTGATATACAACCAGACCTCACCTACAGAGAGAGGCCAGTAAAGATTTTGGAAGAGTCTGAAAGGAGGACCCGTCAGAAAACAACAAAAAATTTCAAAGTTCAGTGGAGCAACCACACTGAGGATGAAGCGACATGGGAAAGGGAAAATTTTCTCCAGGCAGAGTATCCATATCTATTCGAGGATTAGCTGAAATCTGGAGGACGAGATTTTTCCTAAGGGGGTAGGTGTTGTGACACCCAAAATTTCATTTGGATTTTTCAAAAAATTTATTTGTCTTGAGGGAGGTGATTTAAATTTTTCCTTCAAAAGAACCCTCCCTTTCAAAATATTTTTATGGCAAGAGTTTTATTTGGTTTCACCCAAGACTTGATTTTGGTCTTGGAGATTCTATCTTTTTATTTGGACTCAAACCAAAATACTTCTCTCTTGGAAAAATGTCTTTTGACAATTTCTTGAAAAGCCCTATAGTTTTGGAATGATCTTTTCCCACTTTCAACAAATCTCCCTTGCCATGACCTATGTACAAATCCTCTTCCATAAACCTTTCCCCACCTTTGGATCATGATGTACCTCAACTACAGCAAGTTGAACCTCTCCATATATTTATTTTTCATTTATTTCTTATCAAAAACAATTTCTGCCTTATATCTTGATCCTTGGAGGTTTACAAAGGAACTACTCCTTCTGCTTTGATTTTTGCCCCCAAACCAATTTCCCTTCCTAGTCCTTTGAACCCTCAACCAAGATCCATGATGATCCACTGGTCTTCAGTTCAAATTTTTCAAACTAGACTTGCTGCAAGTTTGGACCAGATTTGCCAAATTTGATGAAATTCATTCAAATCCTCCTCCAAAAATTCTAAGAAAAATCAGGCAGCCTCTGGGTACATTGAGAGGTCACCTCACCAAGTCCCAGCTCCAGGAAAAATTTTCTTCACACCTTATCATTTCATCGAACACCTTCAGAGCACTATCAATATCATGTTCAGTCAAATTCAGTTAACAGTGTCTGAACCACTGTCGTTTCTTCAGTGTCCGTTGCCAATCCCACCAGTGCCCCGGCGTCGCCGTGGTCCCTGTCCCCTCCCCCTTGTCCTCTACACCACACGAGCGCCTGGAAGCTTGCGGACGTCGGCGACGAGCGGCAGGAGGTGCGCCGCCCCGTGACCGACGCCAGCGGCGGCTTTGCGGCCGTTAGAAGAGTGGCGCAGCGTAGACGGCGCCGTCCGGCGCCGCCCAATCCACCGGAGGTCGCCGCGTGGTCTTCCACTCCCCAGTGCGCGCTGCCACCCTCGTCGTGAACCGTTGGGCGCGGAGCGTGCTCTGTGCCGCCGCCGTGCCAGTACGGCGACCCCGACGAAGACCGGAGCCATTACGCCATGCCCGACCAAGTTTAGCAGTGGAACGGGACCAGTAACTCCCACTGATGCTGCCTGGCCACCTAAACCCCCTGCTAATCCACTGCCTCGCCGTAATTGCTCGCCGGAGATTCTCCGTTCACGGCCACCCCCTCGAGCCGCCTATAAATAGAGGCCCCGAGCTCCAGCTAGTACCCACACCACCTCTGCACTCCACCAAGACCCCGACTAGCCACTGGAAGAGCCCCGAGGAAGTCTCCTTCCTCAACTCCGGCCGCCGCGACCCGCCACGGGATCCAGCTCGATTCACTCCCGTGCGTGCACCTCTGCCTCCCATCTCTTGCCAGTAGCTCTCTAGTGCATCCCTCCTTCTGACCCGCGCTTCAATTCGAAGTTTGCAGCACACCACTGGAGTTCCCCAC
The DNA here is from genome assembly GCF_002575655.3 of Aegilops tauschii subsp. strangulata. Lineage (NCBI taxonomy): Eukaryota > Viridiplantae > Streptophyta > Magnoliopsida > Poales > Poaceae > Aegilops > Aegilops tauschii. Next base: position 404,427,499 of record NC_053035.3, read on the forward strand.
CACCGCCCGAGCCGCCGTCCGCCGGAGAAAGTGTCGTCGTCGACGTGGTGCTCCCCGACGCCCGAGTCCACCACCCACCGACGCGGAAGGACACGCTGATACTCTTGGTACGCTCCGATCTCCCTAACTCGCCGTGGTTCGACGCCGGCGACCACCGCAGCCTTCGGGCGCCGGCGAGGTTTTTCAAACCTGACCATGTGGACCCCCCACGTCGGCCTCTCTTCTTTCACCCCCGAAGCGTTTTCTGTTGGCGCCTTCGGGCAGAGTACGTTTTCTCTGTGGGCTGGCGCACTTCTATTCGAACCGTGTTCTGTTTTCTCAGTTAAACCCCTGGAACTTTTTTGTTTCATTACAGATGAGTCCCTAGACAGAAACCCATATAACTTTTTAATAAAAAGTGATTTTTGAGTGATTCTTTTTCTGACAGTCTTATCATTTTGTCTAGTTTTTTATGGGATTTATTTGAAAAAAATTTGGAAAAATTTTATGCACGCGTTGGTTTTCACGTTAGTATGCATTTTTCGCTATAACGTAGGTTCCGGGAGAGGTGACGGAGCCGCGAACTTCGCCGAGCTAGACTCTGACTTCTCCGAACCAGGCAAGCATGTTTGAACCTTTGATATGATAGGTGTTTTGCATGATTGCGTGAAAGGTTGTGCATGGCATATGCTCCAAAGGTACTGTGATTTCTGATGAGAGATGGCCTAGTCATGTGGTGACATGAAGGGCAGTAAGGTGGTACTTTTGGAGCATGCCAGCCTTACGTCATCCGATAAATTCCGACGTTAACGTGGACGGAGTCACGTTATCGTTCTTCCCCCTTCCGTGTTACCACTTGTTTTCTGCCAGAATGCGGTTTAGTAAGTTGGTAACCTCTTTCCGTGTACACACCAAACAGAGGGGCCGGGATGATGGTTCCATGGCCCTGGATTAAAGACAGTCATCCGGTCAGGGGGCATGGGTGTTTCCGGTTGGGACCGAGAGGGGGCACCGCTTAGAGCGCGCGTATAGAAATTTTGATCCCATGCTACGCGAGGTTGTAGCCTCCCCGTCTCAAGGTTTTCTTGAACGTTGCCGAGGGTGATTCCTTGCTTCGGAATGTTGAATGGGTGTGTACTGGTTAGACGTGTTTCTTCCAAAACACCGTAAACGGAACTAGTCCCCGTGACTACTGAAATCCGTTGGCTGTGGTTAAAGTACAAACTCTGCAGAGTCAAATCCTTCCGAGTCATCGTATCCATGGTCAAGTATCGTGATCAGTGTATCCATATCTATGTCAAGCCCTCGTGGTTTATTCTTCTTTCCGGTAAGCGAGCATGAGTAGTAAACTGGGCTGAACGTTACTCCTGTGGATGGACTAACCCTGTTGTTTATCTCATGCCTGATTATTCTCTGGATATGATTTAAATTCTTGAGCTACGAAGATGTTAAGTTATGAAGCCCTTTATGTGATGTCGCTCAGACGTCCGACTGTGGCATGTTTGTTATTTACTTTTGTATAAGCCCTTTATGTGATGTCGCTCAGACGTCCGACTGTGGCATGTTGGTTATTTACTTTCGATATAAGCCCTTTATGTGATGTCGCCCAGACGTCCGACTGTGGCACTTATGTTATTTACTTTTGATATAAGCCCTTTCTGCGATGTCGCTCAGACGTCCGACTGTGGCACGCACTATCTTTTATTTTCAATTATAAGCCCTTTATTTGGTGTCGCCCTGACGCCCGACTACGGCATTGTTATTCTTGCATTTTCCTCTCGAGGAGTCATTCAGACCCTCGTTTGGCACCCAGCATTTATTTTGGGATTTCGGGAGGACTACCGACCGACTTCTCCTTTATTTCCCACGCATTATTGTCTCGATGCCTGAATGCGATTGTTAACCTGTTCTTATGCTCCATGCTTACATTTGTTATATCTTATGTCCGAACTGTCTTGCGAGTACTTTCATAGTACTCACCTAGCTTGTTGATTTGGCCAGATGTTGACGAAGGCGATCTCTTGGATGAAGAGTTTGATAGTGCGTCCGACGACTAGAGGAGTCCCAGTCAGTCCCGTGCGATCCTGGATATTGGTCACTTGTATTATATACGCTCCCGCCACCCGCAATAAGTCTCCTCGAGCCTCACTCCGACGCTCGAAGAGCTGTAGTTTTCAGGAGTCATATCACCCACTTCGCGGTGATATTTCCCCCACCGTTGTTATCGTGAGTTATTAGTTATGCCACCCTATCCGCCGTTATGTTTTATCGGCGTACATGTAATAAATTGTTGAGCAGTCTCCGCTCAACCTTGTATTATATTCAGTGCTCCTAGTATTTTTCTTCTGTGACCAAGATATTGTCTACCAGCGAGAAGGAATTCTTCTTTACTGGTCCGTAAATGGGATTGGTCTCTCAATAAATATTTTATTGAAAAACCGGTCGTGACACATTTGACCGGAGCCGAGCGGCATAATGCTGGCATCTGTCAGGGTCCAATCTTCTGGCCAGTTCACATCTGTCCACACATCCTGCAGCACGGGCGGCCTCAACTCACACGAGGCAGTGAGGTCCGATGTGCAGAGCTGCAAATCATCGGGTGTGAAGCCAAACCAGAGGTTGTGCTCAGGGATGTACTCGGCGCGACCTCTGAACGGCAGTGCCCAGTTGCCTAGTTTGCTCCACGCGCCACTCGCGATGTCATACGAGTATGTGCCAGCGCCAGATGTGGATATCCAGATCTGTGAATCGTCAACCACGGCGTAGGCACTGATTTCAAAGGGCATTGGGGCATCACGGCAGCTGGATCGATCCACCCCGTCATCGTCGGCGGCAAAGAAAGGCGGTGGCTAGAGGGAATACCAGCACCAGTCTTGGGCGTAGCTAGCAGGCAGGCGGGTGTGGAGGAGAGCCTGGAAGCAGTCCCGATCGGGCAGCCGGCAAGGGTTGCCGCTCATGACGTATAGGCTGTCGCCCATGGCAACGGAGATGGGGTCGACAATGGGCTTGCGCATCTTGGGAATCCCAGTGCGGAGCAAGCGCGAGTCGTGGTTGTACAAGAAGCTCCTGCCGATTTGGTCCACGGCGAGGAGGTTTTCCCGGCCGGGGCCGAAAGCCATGAAATTCATCCACGCCTGTTCGCCCTTCCCGCAGGGCCAGTCGAATGACAGGGACGGCGGAGGCAGCGGGGCGTCCGCTGGCCGTCGATGAACTGCTCGAACCGCTGGCCGTGACCGGGCTGGGCGAAATAAGTTTGTCGGGTTCAAGCACTGAAGGCTGAAGTGTCTAGGGCCGCCGTTGCAGCTCATGGCCAACAGATTAACAAACCGGTTGCCCATGGCGATGGCGGGCGGACCTCCTGATAATCAGAAGAAAGAACAAGGAACTCGTTGAATGTTTGTGATGATGATTCTCGTTTCTTCTCCTGGTAATATCAAAGAACCATGTACAGTATAGACACGGAGATTATCATCAGAGATTCGCCGAGTACCTGAGGAGTGGGGCTGGGATCCAATTGAACCCGACAATTTCTGGAATGGAGACTATCAGCTCTCAACCACGCAGCCAAGAACAAGATCGATATTTTGTTGGCGAAGAATTGGGGATGCTTGGGGAGGAGCGTTGTTTTATACTGGTGGCGGCGCAAGGAAGACTGAAGAGGGAGGATATCCGGTGCGATTCCTACCCTAACGCCTTCTACTGTGGGTTAAATTCGTATGTAACTTTTCGAGTAGATGATTTTTCATATAAAAAACTATTTCATCCGAGTTCGTATGCAAAAGTTATGCCCATTTTAAGAAATTCCAGATAGATTTTGCAAATAAAGTCGAAATTCATATTTGTTAATTTTCCCAACAACTAGACCATATATCACATGGGAAACTTATTTTATTTTATTTCATTTGACATTTCCATCATTTTCTTTTGTTTTTTCTAAAACTGAAAAGGCGGTCCACAGGGGGGGGCTAGAGTTTGATGGGCCCTTTAGTACCGGTTCGTGCCATGAACCGGTACTAATGCCTCAAAGCCCATTAGTACCGGTTGGTGCCACCAACCGGTACTAATGGGCATCGCACCCTTTAGTCCCGGTTCGTGGCACCAACCGGGACTAAAGGGCCCAGGTGAACCGGGACTAATGCGTTAGCCGCACGAACCGGGACCAATGCTCACATTAGTCCCAGTTCATGACTGAACCGGGACTAATGTGAATATTGCCCTGTGACGAAGGCCCTGTTTTGTACTAGTGAATGTTAAGTCTAGGAGTTGAACTATGTTAGCTGGGGATACAATAAGTTGACTCGCATGTGCGTAGCTAGCTAGTGACGCATGTGCGTGTGTCACTGGTACTCCCTCCGGTCCTTTTTGCTACGCGTATTAGATTTGTGTTGAGTCAAACAATGCAAAGTTTGACCATATTTATGTTAAAAAATATCAGCATCTACAATACGAAATATATATATATATAATATAAAGGTACATTTCCAATATTGATTTGGCATTGTGAATATTGAATTTTTTTCTATAAGTTTGGTCAAAGCAGAGATACTTCAACTTCGGACAAAACTTGTATGCATACTAAAAAGGAACGGAGGTAGTACGAGGGAGATAGACGGATAGGAGCACGAACGACGTGCAAAAGTTCTTTTTTTTAACAGGAAGGACGTGCAAAAGATTTTTTAACAGGAACGATGTGGAAAAGTGTTGTGCGCGCAGTCGCGTGTAGCTAGGTGAATTGCAACAGAAAAAAGCATGTACATACGTGTACGTGTAAAAGTCCTGTCTTTTATTAATGCGAATGTGCACGTGTAAAAGTTGTGTGTGCGTGTACGTGCCTAGTTCGGCATGCATGCATGCATGTGCATGTGGTTGAAGGTTTTTTTTTTACGTGATGCGGTTGAAGGTTTTTTTTGACGTGATGCGGTTGAAGGTTTGAAGCAGCTACGATGCGTTATAAAAAAGAAAAACAGGAAGAATAAAAGAGGGTAAGCACGCACGTACGTACGTATGAGGTGTACGTGCACTCCCTCAAATCAAATCAATCAAAGAAAAAGAAAAAGGTGCACGTGCGGCTGGGCGGAAGAGGGAAGACCCGGCCGGACTTGTTTTGATTCGCTTGGCTTGGACGCGCCTGTAGTTGGAGAGGGTTTCTTTCGATCGCTTCTTTTGATTGTTTCGGTTGGATTGGATTTGAGGCGCCGGTAGTACGTGCAGACTGCCCTCGTTTCGTTGTTTCGTTTTCCATGCATTGATTCCATCGACGCCATAAAGCCAGCCGCGCGGGACTAGACTACACCATTTGATCTAAGAGAGCTCACTTGGCATAGATGAAGTACTACAAAATATCAAAGCGGTATGACAAGGTCACGGCCGAAGACGTAACGCTCCGACTTGTGCTTAACCATCCGGAGCTGAGCCCACCCAGCCTTTAAGAATATGACGCCCTCGAGAACAGCAAAATTCTCCGTTTTCTCAAGGGCATAGCCATACACATCCTCAATGCTCTCCTCTGGGCAGGTAAGAAAGAACCTGGCAACGCAGACTTGACCGGAGCCGAGCGGCACCATGCTGGCGTCTGTATGGGTCCAATCTTCTGGCCTGTTCACATCTGTCCACACATCCTGCAGCACGGGCGGCCTCAACTCACACGAGGCAGTGAGGTCCAATGTGCAGAGCTGCAAATCGTCGGGTGTGAAGCCAAACCAGAGGTTGTGCTCAGGGATGTACTCGGCGCGACCTCTGAACGGCAGTGCCCAGTTGCCTAGTTTGCTCCACGCGCCACTCGCGATGTCATACGAGTATGTGCCGGCGCCAGATGTGGATATCCAGATCTGTGAATCGTCAACCACGGCGTAGGCACTGATTTCAAAGGGCATTGGGGCATCGCGGCAGCTGGATCGATCCACCCCGTCGTCGTCATCGGCAAAGAAAGGCGGTGGCTGGAGGGAATACCAGCACGAGTCTTGGGCGTAGCTAGCAGGCAGGCGAGTGTGGAGGAGAGCCTGGAAGCAGTCCCGATCGGGCAGCCGGCCAGGGTTGCCGCTCATGACGTATAGGCTGTCGCCCACGGCAACGGAGATGGGGTCGATAATGGGCTTGCACATCTTGGGCATCCCAGTGCGGAGCAAGCGCGAGTCGTTGTTGTACAAGAAGCTCCTGCCGATTTGGTCCACGGCGAGGAGGTTTTCCCGGCCGGGGCCAAAAGCCATGAAATTCATCCACGCCTGTTCGCCCTTCCTGCAGGGCCAGTCGAATGACAGGGACGGCGGAGGCAGCGGGGCATCCGCTGGCCGTCGATGAACTGCTCGAACCGCTGGCCGTGACCGGGCTGGGCGAAATAAGTTTGCCGGGTTCAAGCAGTGAAGGCTGAAGTGTCTGGGGCCGCCGTTGCAGCTCATGGCCAACAGATTCACAAACCGGCTGCCCATGGCGATGGCGGGCGGACTTCCTAATAATCAGAAGAAAGAACAAGGAACTCGTTGAATGTTTGTGATGATGATTCTCGTTTCTTCTCTTGGTAATATCAAAGAACCATGTACAGTACACACACGGAGATTATCATCAGAGATTCGCCGAGTACCTGAGGAGGCGGGTTGGGATCCAATTGAACCCGACAAGTTCTGGAATGGAGACTATCAGCTCTCAACCACGCAGCCAAGAATAAGATCGATATTTTGTTGGCGAAGAATTGGGGATGCTTGGGGAGGAGCGCTGTTTTATACTGGTGGCGGCGCAAGGAAGACTGAAGAGGGAGGAGATCCGGTGCGATTCCTACCCTAACGCCTTCTACCGTGGGTTAAATTCGTATGTAACTTTTCGAGTAGATGATTTTTCATATAAAAAACTTTTTCATCCGAGTTCGTATGCTATAAGAAATTCCAGAGAGATTTTGCAAATAAAGTCGAAATTCATATTTGTTAATTTTCCCAACAACTAGACCACATATCACATGGGAAACTTATTTTATTTTATTTTTTTGACATTTCCATCATTTTCTTTTGTTTTTTCTAAAACTGAAAAGGCGGTCCACATGGGGGGGTAGAGTTTGATGGGCCCTTTAGTACCGGTTCGTGCCATGAACCAGTACTAATGCCTCAAAGCCCATTAGTACCGGTTGGTGCCACCAACCGGTACTAATGGGCATCGCACCCTTTAGTCCCGGTTCGTGGCACCAACCGGGACTAAAGGGCCCAGGTGAACCGGGACTAATGCCTTAGCCGCACGAACCGGGACCAATGCTCACACTAGTCCCGGTTCGTGACTGAACCGGGACTAATGTGAATATTGCCCTGTGACGAAAGCCCTGTTTTGTACTAGCGAATGTTAAGTCTAAGAGTTGAACTATGTGAGCTGGGGATACAATAAGTTGATTCGCATGTGCGTAGCTAGCTAGGGACGCATGTGCGTGTGTCACAGGTACTCCCTCCGGTCCTTTTTGCTTCGCGTATTAGATTTGTGTTGAGTCAAACATTGCAAAGTTTGACCAAATTTATCTTAAAAAATATCAGCATCTACAATACGAAATATATATATATATATAATATAAAGGTACATTTCCAATATTGATTTGGCATTGTGAATATTGAATTTTTTTCTATAAGTTTGGTCAAAGCAGAGATACTTCAACTTCAGACAAAACTTGTATGCATACTAAAAAGGACCGGAGGTAGTACGAGGGAGATAGACGGATAGGAGCACGAACGACGTGCAAAAGTTCTTTTTTTTACAGGAAGGACGTGCAAAAGTTTTTTTTTAACAGGAACGATGTGGAAAAGTGTTGTGCGCGCAGTCGTGTCTAGCTAGGTGAATTGCAAAAGAAAAAAAGCACGTACATACGTGTACGTGTACAAGTCCTGTCTTTTATTTTTGCGAATGTGCACGTGTAAAAGTTGTGTGTGCGTGTACGTGCCTAGTCCGGCATGCATGCATGCATGTGCATGCGGTTGAAGGTTTTTTTTTTGACGTGATGCGGTTGAGGGTTTTTTTTTTGACGTGATGCGGTTGAAGGTTTGAAGCAGCTACGATGCGTTATAAAAAAGAAAAACAGGAAGAATAAAAGAGGGTAAGCATGCACATACGTCCGTATGAGGTGTACGTGCACTCCCTCAAATCAAATCAATCGAAGAAAAAGAAAAAGGTGCACGTGCGGCTGGGCGGAAGAGGGAAGACCCGGCCGGGCTTGTTTTGATTCGCTTGGCTTGGACGCGCCTGTAGTTGAAGATTGTTTCTTTCGATCTCTTCTTTTGATTGTTTCGGTTGGATTGGATTTGAGGCGCTGGTAGTACGTGCAGACTGCCCTCGTTTCGTTGTTTCGTTTTCCATGCATTGATTCCATCGACGCCATAAAGCCAGCCGCGCGGGACTAGACTACACCGATTGATCTAAGAGAGCTCACTTGGCATAGATGAAGTACTACAAAATATCAAAGCGGTATGACAAGGTCACGGCCGAAGAAGTAACGCTCCGACTTGTGCTTAACCATCCGAAGCTGAGCCCACCCAGCCTTTAACAATTTGACGCCCTCGAGAACAGCAAAATTCTCTGTTTTCTCAAGGGCATAGCCATACACGTCCTCAATGCTCTCCTCTAGGCAGGTAAGAAAGAACCTGGCAACGCAGACTTGACCGGAGCCGAGCGGCACAATGCTGGCGTCTGTCAGGGTCCAATCTTCTGGCCTGTTCACGTCTGTCCACACATCCTGCAGCACGGGCGGCCTCAACTCACACGAGGCAGTGAGGTCTGATGTGCAGAGCTGCAAATCATCAGGTGTGAAGCCAAACCAGAGGTTGTGCTCAGGGATGTACTCGGCGCGACCTCTGAACGGCAGTGCCCAGTTGCCTAGTTTGATCCACGCGCCACTCGCGATGTCATACTAGTATGTGCCAGCGCCAGATGTGGATATCCAGATCTGTGAATCGTCAACCACGGCGTAGGCACTGATTTCAAAGGGCATTGGGGCATCGCGGCAGCTGGATCGATCCACCCCGTCGTCGCCGGCGGCAAAGAAAGGCGGTGGCTGGAGGGAATACCAGCACCAGTCTTGGGCGTAGCTAGCAGGCAGGCGGGTGTGGAGGAGAGCCTGGAAGCAGTCCCGATCGGGCAGCCGGCCATGGTTGCCGCTCATGACGTATAGGCTGTCGCCCATGGCAACGGAGATGGGGTCGATAATGGGCTTGTGCATCTTGGGCATCCCAGTGCGGAGCAAGCGCGAGTCGTGGTTGTACAAGAAGCTCCTGCCGATTTGGTCCACGGCGAGGAGGTTTTCCCGGCCGGGGCCGAAAGCCATGAAATTCATCCACGCCTGTTCGCCCTTCCTGCAGGGCCAGTCAAATGACAGGGACGGCGGAGGCAGCGGGGCGCCCGCTGGCCGTCGATGAACTGCTCGAACCGCTGGCCGTGAGCGGGCTGGGCGAAATAAGTTTGCCGGGTTCAAGCAGTGAAGGCTGAAGTGTCTGGGGCCGCCGTTGCAGCTCATGGCCAACAGATTCACAAACCGGCTGCCCATCGCGATGGCGGGCGGACCTCCTGATAATCAGAAGAAAGAATAAGGAACTCGTTGAATGTTTGTGATGATGATTCTCGTTTCTTCTCTTGGTAATATCAAAGAACCATGTACAGTACAGACACGGAGATTATCATCAGAGATTCGTCGAGTACCTGAGGAGTGGGGTTGGGATCCAATTGAACCCGACAATTTCTGGAATGGAGACTATCAGCTCTCAACCACGCAGCCAAGAACAAGATCGATATTTTGTTGGCGAAGAATTGGGGATGCTTGGGGAGGAGCGCTGTTTTATACTGGTGGCGACGCAAGGAAGACTGAAGAGGGAGGAGATCTGGTGCGATTCCTACCCTAACGCCTTCTACCGTGGGTTAAATTCGTATGTAACTTTTCGAGTAGATGATTTTTCATATAAAAAACTTTTTCATCCGAGTTCGTATGCAAAAGTTATGCCCATTTTAAGAAATTCCAAAGAGATTTTGCAAATAAAGTCGAAATTCATATTTGTTAATTTTCCCAACAACTAGACCACATATCACATGGGAAACTTATTTTATTTTATTTTTTTGACATTTCCATCATTTTCTTTTGTTTTTTCTAAAACTGATAAGGCGGTCCACATGGGGGGGTAGAGTTTGATGGGCCCTTTAGTACCGGTTCGTGCCATGAACCGGTACTAATGCCTCAAAGCCCATTAGTACCGGTTGGTGCCACCAACCGGTACTAATGGGCATCGCACCCTTTAGTCCCGGTTCGTGGCACCAACCGGGACTAAAGGGCCCAGGTGAACCGGGACTAATGCCTTAGCCGCACGAACCGGGACCAATGCTCACATTTGTCCCGGTTCGTGACTCAACCGGGACTAATGTGAATATTGCCCTGTGACGAAAGCGCTGTTTTGTACTAGTGAATGTTAAGTCTAAGAGTTGAACTATGTGAGCTGGGGATACAATAAGTTGATTCGCATGTGCGTAGCTAGCTAGTGACACATGTGCGTGTGTCACAGGTACTCCCTCCGGTCCTTTTTGCTTCGCGTATTAGATTTGTGTTGAGTCAAACATTGCAAAGTTTGACCAAATTTATGTTAAAAAATATCAGCATCTACAATACGAAAAATATATATATATATAATATAAAGGTACATTTCCAATATTTATTTGGCATTGTGAATATTGAATTTTTTTCTATAAGTTTGGTCAAAGCAGAGATACTTCAACTTCGGACAAAACTTGTATGCATACTAAAAAGGACCGGAGGTAGTACGAGGGAGATAGACGGATAGGAGCACGAACGACGTGCAAAAGTTCTTTTTTTTTACAGGAAGGACGTGCAAAAGTTTTTTTTTAACAGGAACGATGTGCAAAAGTGTTGTGCGCGCAGTCGCGTCTAGCTAGGTGAATTGCAAAAGAAAAAAAGCACGTACATACGTGTACGTGTAAAAGTCCTGTCTTTTATTTTTGCGAATGTGCACGTGTAAAAGTTGTGTGTGCGTGTACGTGCCTAGTCCGGCATGCATGCATGCATGTGCATGCGGTTGAAGGTTTTTTTTTTGACGTGATGCGGTTGAAGGTTTTTTTTTGACGTGATGCGGTTGAAGGTTTGAAGCAGCTACGATGCGTTATAAAAAAGAAAAACAGGAAGAATAAAAGAGGGTAAGCATGCACGTACGTACGTATGAGGTGTACGTGCACTCCCTCAAATCAAATCAATCGAAGAAAAAGAAAAAGGTGCACGTGCGGCTGGGCGGAAGAGGGAAGACCCGGCCGGACTTGTTTTGATTCGCTTGGCTTGGACGCGCCTGTAGTTGGAGAGGGTTTCTTTCGATCGCTTCTTTTGATTGTTTCGGTTGGATTGGATTTGAGGCGCTGGTAGTACGTGCAGACCGCCCTTGTTTCGTTGTTTCGTTTTCCATGCATTGATTCCATCGACGCCATAAAGCCAGCCGCGCGGGACTAGACTACACCGGTTGATCTAAGAGAGCTCACTTGGCATAGATGAAGTACTACAAAATATCAAAGCGGTATGACAAGGTCAAGGCCGAAGACGTAACGCTCCGACTTGTGCTTAACCATCCGAAGCTGAGCCCACCCAGCCTTTAACAATTTGATGCCCTCGAGAACAGCAAAATTCCCTGTTTTCTCAAGGGCATAGCCATACAAATCCTCAATGCTCTCCTCTAGGCAGGAAAGAAAGAATCTGGCAACGCAGACTTGACCGGAGCCGAGCGGCACAATGCTGGCGTCTGTCAGGGTCCAATCTTCTGGCCTTTTCACGTCTGTCCACACATCCTGCAGCACGGGCGGCCTCAACTCACACGAGGCAGTGAGGTCCGATGTGCAGAGCTGCAAATCATCGGGTGTGAAGCCAAACCAGAGGTTGTGCTGAGGGATGTACTCGGCGCGACCTCTGAACGGCAGTGCCCAGTTGCCTAGTTTGCTCCATGCGCCACTCGCGATGTCATACGAGTATGTGGCGGCGCCAGATGTGGATATCCAGATCTGTGAATCGTCAACCACGGCGTAGGCACTGATTTCAAAGGGCATTGGGGCATCGCGGTAGCTGGATCGATCCACCCCGTCGTCGGCGGCGGCAAAGAAAGGCGGTGGCTGGAGGGAATACCAGCACCAGTCTTGGGCGTTGCTAGCAGACAGGCGGGTGTGGAGGAGAGCCTGGAAGTAGTCCCGATCGGGCAGCCGGCCATGGTTGCCGCTCATGACGTATAGGCTGTCGCCCATGGCAACGGAGATGGGGTCGATAATGGGCTTGTGCATCTTGGGCATCCCAGTGCGGAGCAAGCACGAGTCGTGGTTGTACAAGAAGCTCCTGCCGATTTGGTCCACGGCGAGGAGGTTTTCCCGGCCGGGGCCGAAAGCCATGAAATTCATCCACGCCTGTTCGCCCTTCCTGCAGGGCCAGTCGAATGACAGGGACGGCGGAGGCAGCGGGGCGTCCGCTGGCCGTTGATGAACTGCTCGAACCGCTGGCCGTGACTGGGCTGGGCGAAATAAGTTTGCCTGGTTCAAGCAGTGAAGGCTGAAGTGTCTGGGGCCGCCGTTGCAGCTCATGGCCAACAGATTCACAATCCGGCTGCCCATGGCGATGGCGGGCGGACCTCCTGATAATCAGAAGAAAGAACAAGGAACTCATTGAATGTTTGTGATGATGATTCTCGTTTCTTCTCTTGGTAATATCAAAGAACCATGTAAAGTACAGACACGGAGATTATCATCAGAGATTCGCCGAGTACCTGAGGAGTGGGGTTGGGATCCAATTAAACCAGACAATTTCTGGAATGGACACTATCAGCTCTCAACCATGCAGCCAAGAACAAGATCGATATTTTGATGGCGAAGAATTGGGGATGCTTGGGGAGGAGCGCTGTTTTATACTGGTGGCGGCGCAAGGAAGACTGAAGTGGGAGGAGATCCGGTGCGATTCCTACCCTAACGCCTTCTACCGTGGGTTAAATTCGTATGTAACTTTTCGAGTAGATGATTTTTCATATAAAAAACTTTTTCATCCGAGTTCGTATGCAAAAGTTATGCCCATTTTAAGAAATTCCAAAGAGATTTTGCAAATAAAGTCGAAATTCATATTTGTTAATTTTCCCAACAACTAGACCACATATCACATGGGAAACTTATTTTTTTTTTGACACTTCCGTCATTTTCTTTTGTTTTTTCTAAAACTGAAAAGGCGGTCTACAGGGGGGGTAGAGTTTGATGGGCCCTTTAGTACCGGTTCGTGCCATGAACCGGTACTAATGCCTCAAAGCCCATTAGTACCGGTTGGTGGCACCAACCGGGACTAAAGGACTAACCTTTAGTCCCGGTTGGTGCCACCAACCGGTACTAAAGGGCATCGCACCCTTTAGTCCCGGTTTGTGGCACCAACCGGGACTAAAGGGCGCAGGTGAACCGGGACTAATGCCTTAGCCGCACGAACCGGGACCAATGCTCACATTAGTCCCGGTTCGTGACTGAACCGGGACTAATGTGAATATTGCCCTGTGACGAAAGCCCTGTTTTGTACTAGTGAATGTTAAGTCTAGGAGTTGAACTATGTGAGCTGGGGATACAATAAGTTGATTCGCATGTGCGTAACTAGCTAGTGACGCATGTGCGTGTGTCACTGGTACTCCCTCCGGTCCTTTTTTCTTCGCGTATTAGATTTTTATTGAGTCAAACATTGCAAATTTTGACCAAATTTATGTTAAAAAATATCAGCATCTACAATACGAAAAAAATATATATATATATAATATAAAGGTACATTTCCAATATTGTTTGGCATTGTGAATATTGAATTTTTTCTATAAGTTTGGTCAAAGCAGAGATACTTCAACTTCGGACAAAACTTGTATGCATACTAAAAAGGACCGGAGGTAGTACGAGGGAGATAGACGGATAGGAGCACGAACGACATGCAAAAGTTCTTTTTTTAATAGGAAGGACGTGCAAAAGTTTTTTTTTAACAGGAACGATGTGCAAAAGTGTTGTGCGCGCAGTCGCGTCTAGCTAGGTGAATTGCAAGAGAAAAAAGCACGTACATACGTGTACGTGTAAAAGTCCTGTCTTTTATTTTTGCGAATGTGCACGTGTAAAAGTTGTGTGTGCGTGTACGTGCCTAGTCCGGCATGCATGCATGCATGTGCATGCAGTTGAAGGTTTTTTTTTGACGTGATGCGGTTGAAGGTTTTTTTTACGTGATGCGGTTGAAGGTTTGAAGCAGCTACGATGCGTTATAAAAAAGAAAAACAGGAAGAATAAAAGAGGGTAAGCACGCACGTACATACGTATGAGGTGTACGTGCACTCCCTCAAATCAAATCAATCGAAGAAAAAGAAAAAGGTGCACGTGCGGCTAGGCGGAAGAGGGAAGACCCGGCCGGACTTGTTTTGATTCGCTAGGCTTGGACGCGCCTGTAGTTGGAGAGGGTTTCTTTCGATCGCTTGTTTTGATTGTTTCGGTTGGATTGGATTTTAGGCACTGGTAGTACGTGCAGACTGGCCTCGTTTCGTTGTTTCGTTTTCCATGCATTGATTCCATCGACGCCATAAAGCCAGCCGCGCGGGACTAGACTACACCGGTTGATCTAAGAGAGCTCACTTGGCATAGATGAAGTACTACAAAATATCAAAGCAGTATGACAGGGTCACGGCCGAAGACGTAACGCTCCGACTTGTGCTTAACCATCCGAAGCTGAGCCCACCCAGCCTTTAACAATTTGACGCCCTCGAGAACAGCAAAATTCTCTGTTTTCTCAAGGGCATAGCCATACACATCCTCAATGCTCTCCTCTGAGCAGGTAAGAAAGAACCTGGCAACGCAGACTTGACCGGAGGCGAGCGGCACAATGCTGGCGTCTGTCAGGGTCCAATCTTCTGGCCTGTTCACGTCTGTCCACACATCCTGCAGCACGGGCGGCCTCAACTCACACGATGCAGGGAGGTCCGATGTGCAGAGCTGCAAATCGTCGGGTGTGAAGCCAAACCAGAGGTTGTGCTCAGGGATGTACTCGGCGCGACCTCTGAACGGCAGTGCCCAGTTGCCTAGTTTGCTACACGCACCACTCGCGATGTCATACGAGTATGTGCCGGCGCCAGATGTGGATATCCAGATCTGTGAATCGTCAACCACGGCGTAGGCGCTGATTTCAAAGGGCATTGGGGCATCACGGCAGCTGGATCGATCCACCCCGTCGTCGTCGGCGGCAAAGAAAGGCGGTGGCTCGAGGGAATACCAGCACCAGTCTTGGGCGTAGCTAGCAGGCAGGAGGGTGTGGAGGAGAGCCTGGAAGCAGTCCCGATCGGGCAGCCGGCCAGGGTTGCCGCTCATGACGTATAGGCTGTCGCCCACGGCAACGGAGATGGGGTCGATAATGGGCTTGCGCATCTTGGGCATCCCAGTGCGGAGCAAGCGCGAGTCGTGGTTGTACAAGAAGCTCCTGCCGATTTGGTCCACGGCGAGGAGGTTTTCCCGGCCGGGGCCGAAAGCCATGAAATTCATCCACGCCTGTTCGCCCTTCCTGCAGGGCCAGTCGAATGACAGGGACGGCGGAGGCAGCGGGGCGTCCGCTGGCCGTCGATGAACTGCTCGAACCGCTGGCCGTGACCGGGCTGGGCGAAATAAGTTTGCCGGGTTCAAGCAGTGAAGGCTGAAGTGTCTGGGGCCGCCGTTGCAGCTCATGGCCAACAGATTCACAAACCGGCTGCCCATGGCGATGGCGGGCGGACCTCCTGATAATCAGAAGAAAGAACAAGGAACTCGTTGAATGTTTGTGATGATGATTCTCGTTTCTTCTCTTGGTAATATCAAAGAACCATGTACAGTACAGACACGGAGATTATCATCAGAGATTCGCCGAGTACCTGAGGAGTGGGGTTGGGATCCAATTGAACCCGACACTGGAATGGAGACTATCAGCTCTCAACCACGCAGCCAAGAACAGGATCGATATTTTGTTGGCGAAGAATTGGGGATGCTTGGGGAGGAGCGTTGTTTTATACTGGTGGCTGCGCAAGGAAGACTGAAGAGGGAGGAGATCCGGTGCGATTCCTACCGTAACGCCTTCTACCGTGGGTTAAATTCGTATGTAACTTTTCGAGTAGATGATTTTTCATATAAAAAACTTTTTCATCCGAGTTCGTATGCAAAAGTTATGCCCATTTTAAGAAATTCCAGAAAGATTTTGCAAATAAAGTCAAAATTCATATTTGTTAATTTTCCCAACAACTAGACCACGAATCACATGGGAAACTTATTTTTTTTATTTTTTTGACATTTCAATCATTTTCTTTTGTTTTTTCTAAAACTGAAAAGGCGGTCCACGGGGGGGCGGGGGGTAGAGTTTGATGGGCCCTTTAGTACCGGTTCATGCCATGAACCGGTACTAATGCCTCAAAGCCCATTAGTACCGGTTGGTGGCACCAACCGGGACTAAATGATCCTTTAGTCCCGGTTGGTGGCACCAACCGGGACTAAAGGACTAACCTTTAGTCCCGGTTGGTGCCACCAACCGGTACTAATGGGCATCGCACCCTTTAGTCCCGGTTCGTGGCACCAACCGGGACTAAAGGGCCCAGGTGAACCGGGACTAATGCCTTAGCCGCACGAACCGGGACCAATGCTCACATTATTCCCGGTTCGTGACTAAACCGGGACTAATGTGAATATTGCCCTGTGACGAAAGCGCTGTTTTGTACTAGTGAATGTTAAGTCTAGGAGTTGAACTATGTGAGTTGGGGATACAATAAGTTGATTCGCATGTGCGTAGCTAGCTAGTGACGCATGTGTGTGTGTCACTGGTACTCCCTCCGGTCCTTTTTGCTACGTGTATTAGATTTGTGTTGAGTCAAACATTGCAGAGTTTGACCAAATTTATGTTAAAAAATATCAGCATCTACAATACGAATATATATATATATAATATAAAGGTACATTTCCAATATTGATTTGGCATTGTGAATATTGAATTTTTTTCTAGAAGTTTGGTCAAAGCAGAGATACTTCAACTTCAGACAAAACTTGTATGCATACTAAAAAGGACCGGAGGTAGTACGAGGGAGATAGACGGATAGGAGCACGAACGACGTGCAAAAGTTCTTTTTTTTACAGGAAGGACGTGCAAAAGTTTTTTTTAACAGGAACGATGTGGAAAAGTGTTGTGCGCGCAGTCGCGTCTAGCTAGGTGAATTGCAAAAGAAAAAAAGCACGTACATACGTGTACGTGTAAAAGTCCTGTCTTTTATTTTTGCGAATGTGCACGTGTAAAAGTTGTGTGTGCGTGTACGTGCCTAGTCCAGCATGCATGCACGCATGTGCATGCGGTTGAAGTTTTTTTTTTGACGTAATGCGGTTGAAGGGTTTTTTTTGACGTGATGCGGTTGAAGGTTTGAAGCAGCTACGATGCGTTATAAAAAAGAAAAAGAGGAAGAATAAAAGAGGGTAAGCACGCATGTACGTACGTATGAGGTGTACGTGCACTCCCTCAAATCAAATCAATCGAAGAAAAAGAAAAAGGTGCACGTGCGGCTGGGCGGAAGAGGGAAGACCCGGCCGGACTTGTTTTGATTCGCTTGGCTTGGACGCGCCTGTAGTTGGAGAGGGTTTCTTTAGATCGCTTCTTTTGATTGTTTCGGTTGGATTGGATTTGAGGCACTACTACTACGTGCAGACTGCCGTCGTTTCGTTGTTTCGTTTTCCATGCATTGATTCCATCGACGCCATAAAGCCAGCCGCGCGGGACTAGACTACACCGGTTGATCTAAGAGAGCTCACTTGGCATAGATGAAGTACTACAATATATCAATGCGGTATGACAAGGTCACGGCCGAATACGTAACGCTCCGACTTGTGCTTAACCATCCGGAGCTGAGCCCACCCAGCCTTAACAATTTGACGCCCTCGAGAACAGCAAAATTCTCTGTTTTCTCAAGGGCATAGCCATACACATCCTCAATGCTCTCCTCTGGGCAGGTAAGAAAGAACCTGGCAACGCAGACTTGACCGGAGGCGAGCGGCACAATGCTGGCGTCTGTCAGGGTCAAATCTTCTACCTGTTCACGTCTGTCCACACATCCTGCAGCACGGGCGGCCTCAACTCACACGAGGCAGTGAGGTCCGATGTGCAGAGCTGCAAATCGTCGGGTGTGAAGCCAAACCAGAGGTTGTGCTCAGGGATGTACTCGGCGCGACCTCTGAACGGCAGTGACCAGTTGCCTAGTTTGCTCCACGCACCACTTGCGATGTCATACGAGTATGTGCCGGCGCCAGATGTGGATATCCAGATCTGTGAATCGTCAACCACGGCGTAGGCGCTGATTTCAAAGAGCATTGGGGCATCGCGGCAGCTGGATCGATCCACCCCGTCGTCGTCGTCGGCAAAGAAAGGCGGTGGCTGGAGGGAATACCAGCACCAGTCTTGGGCGTAGCTAGCAGGCAGGCGGGTGTGGAGGAGAGCCTGGAAGCAGTCCCGATCGGGTAGCCGGCCAGGGTTGCCGCTCATGACGTATAGGCTGTCGCCCACGGCAACGGAGATGGGGTCGATAATGGGCTTGTGCATCCCAGTGCGGAGCAAGCGCGAGTCGTGGTTGTACAAGAAGCTCCTGCCGATTTGGTCCACGGCGAGGAGGTTTTGACCGGAGCCGAGCGGCACAATGCTGGCGTCTGTCAGGGTCCAATCTTCTGGCCTGTTCACATCTGTCCACACATCCTGCAGCACGGGCGGCCTCAACTCACACGAGGCAGTGAGGTCCGATGTGCAGAGCTGCAAATCGTCGGGTGTGAAGCCAAACCAGAGGTTGTGCTCAGGGATGTACTCGGCGCGACCTCTGAACGGCAGTGCGCAGTTGCCTAGTTTGCTCCACGCGCCACTCGCGATGTCATACGAAAATGTGCCGGCGCCAGATGTGGATACCAGATCTGTGAATCATCAACCACGGCGTAGGCACTGATTTCAAAGGGCATTGGGGCATCGCGGCAGCTAGATCGATCCACCCCGTCGTCGTCGTTGGCAAAGATAGGCGATGGCTGGAGGGAATACCAGCACCAGTCTTGGGCGTAGCTAGCAGGCAGGCCGGTGTGGAGGGTGCCCGGAGCTTGTTGTAAGTGATCCCAGAATTTAGAGACAAATTGAGTGCCTCGGTCGGATATTATAGTCTTTGGGACTCCATGCAAACAAACTATACGGGAGAGGTAAAGCTTAGCAAGCCTTTGAGTGGAGTAGGTCGTCTTCACGAGAATGAAATGTGCTACCTTGGTTAGCCTATCTGTGATGACCCATATGTCATCATTTCCGCGTTGCGATCGAGGTAGTCCGACGATGAAGTCCATTCCAATTTCATCCCATTTCCACTCAGGTATCCTGTTTGGCTGGAGTAGCCCTGCTGGCTTTTGATGCTCGGCCTTAATGCGCTGACAAGAATCGCAACAAGCAATAAATGCGGCTATGTCTCTTTTCATACCGTGCCACCAAAATCTTTCATGAATGTCTTTGTACATTTTGGTTCCTCCAGGGTGGATCGAATATGGGGCGGTGTGGCTTTCGGTTAGGATTTGATGCTTGAGTTCCTCAATGTTTGGTACGCAAAGTCTGTGCCCGTACCATAATATTCCTTCATTGTCTGTGACGAACTCTGAAGCCTTACCAAGGCTCATCTTCCTCTTTATACCTTCGATGCTGGGATGTCCATGTTGAGCCTTCTTAATTTGTTCCATTAGGGTGGGTCGTATCTCCAGATTTGATACATTGCCCTCAGAGACTAACACCATGTTGAGTCTAGCGAACTCCTGCTGAAACTCAGGCCTCAAGTTCTGTGGACTGTCGTTGCCCGGGCTGGGGTTCCAACTAAGAGCATCTGCCACTACATTTGCTTTCCCTGGATGGTAGTGAATGCCGACATCATAATCCTTGACCAATTCCAACCAGCGTCGTTGGCGTAAATTTAGCTCTGGTTGGGTGAAAATATATTTAAGGCTCTTATGGTCCGTATATATTTCACAACGATTTCCCAACAGAAAGTGCCTCCATTCCTTGAGTGCATGGATGACTGCTGCTAGCTCCAAGTCATGAGTTGGATAATTTTGCTCATGCTTCCGTGGTTGCCTGGAAGCATACGCGACAACTTTGCCATCCTGCATCAGCACGCACCCGAGACCCTTCCGCGATGCGTCACAATACACTTCAAAACTCTTGTGTATGTCTGGCACGATCAAAACTGGTGCTGTTGTTAGTTTCTTCTTGAGTTCTTGGAAGCTTTTCTCGCACGCTTCCGTCCATACAAACTTCTTGTCTTTCTTGAGCAACTGTGTCATTGGTTTTGCCATAGTGGAGAATCCTTCAATAAATCTTCTGTAATATCCGGCCATTCCCAGGAAACTCCGCACATCTGTCACGTTGGCTGGTGGTTTCTAGTCAAGTATGGCTTTGACTTTTTCTGGGTCTACGGCCACGCCTTCTTGGGTCAATATATGGCCTAGGAAACCAACTTGTCTTAGCCAAAATTCACACTTGCTAAATTTGGCGTATAATTGATGTTTCCTTAATTCTCCCAAAACAATTCTGAGATGTTCAGCATGCTCTTCTGGTGTCCTTGAGTATACCAGAATATCATCAATGAACACCACAACAAATTTGTCCATAAATTTCATAAACACTTTGTTCATGAGGTGGACGAAATATGCGGGGGCGTTCGTCAGTCCAAACGGCATTACTGTGAACTCATATAATCCGTACCTGGAGGTGAATGCTGTCTTAGGGATATCTTCTGTCCGTACTTTCAATTGATGATATCCCGATCTCAAATCAATTTTTGAGAACACCTTGGCTTGTGCGAGCTGGTCAAACAAATCATTTATCTATGGCATCGGATATTTGTTTTTGATGGTGACCATATTGAGAGCTCGATAGTCTATACACAATCTCAGTGTCCCATCCTTTTTCTTGGCGAATAATACTGGCGAACCCCATGGTGGGGAGCTGGCTCGAATAAATCCTTTGTCCAGTAATTCCTTTATTTGCTTTTTCAATTCTACCAACTCTGAGGATGCCATTCTATAAGGCTTCTTATAGATGGGAGTGGTGCCAGGTGCTAGTTCAATGCTGAACTCTATCTCTCGGTCTGGTGGCATGCCTGGTAGTTCTTCAGGAAGTACGTTTGGAAACTCGCACACCACTGGAACTTTTCTCAATTCTGAAAGGTCTACTTTGTTCAACTTTGGTTGCCATGACCGTGGTCTCTCTTGAGCTGTAACTTTTATTGTCTTGCCGTGATGATGAGTGAGGATTACAGTCCGGTTGAAACAATCAATAAATCCTTTGTTGGTGGTCAACCAGTCCATCCCTAGGATGACATCCAGTCCTTTATTTTCCAACACGATGAGATTAGCCTAAAACTTTAGTCCTTCGAATTCAATAATCACTCCTTGGAAGTAACTCTGAGTGATATGCTTATTTCCGGGGGACTTGATGATCATAGATTTTTCCAAAGGAAGTATCGGTAAACCATGTTGCAAAACAAAACTCTTCGAAATGAATGAGTGAGAAGCTCCAGAATCAAACAAAACCGTGGCAGGTACTGTGTTGACAGGGAACGTACCGAGCACGATGTCTGGGGCATTCTGCGCTTCTTCCCTGGTCACATGGTTCAGGTGACCCTTCGTGTGGTTGTTGTTGGAATTGAAATTGTTGCGCTTGGGGGCTGGATTATTCCCACCATTGTTCGGCTTGGGGGCCGAGTTCCTTGGCTTTGGGCACTGTTTGGCATAGTGCCCTTCTTCACCACAAGCATAACAAGTGACCCCTGGACGGTATGTAAAGTCCTTGTCCCTTGAATGAAACTGTCTGGTTGGCCTAGGAGCAGTAGGCGTGGATTTTCTCGCTTCAATCCTCTGAACATCAGTCTTGCTTCGGTTGTTGCGAGCAAGAGTCGTCTTGTCCCTCTTTCGCTTACGAATATCCTCCAGACTGTGGCGCTCATTCTCCAAAGTAATGGCCTTGTCAACTAGAGTTTTGAAATCCGTGAAAGTGTGTACGACCAGTTGGCATTTTAGTGCCGGTGCCAGGCCGTCCAAAAACTTTTCCATCCTTTTGTTCTCAGTCATATGTTCATCGTAGGAATAACGAGATAGCTGGGTAAACTCACTGTTGTATTCCGTCACTGACATGCCTCTCTGCTTGAGGTCATCAAATTCTCTTTTCTTGATTTTTATGATGCTCCTGGGAATGTGTGCCCCACGAAAGCCTTCCTTAAACTCTTCCCAGGTGATGTTATGTTCACTGGGGTGCATGTGTAGGAAGTTCTCCCACCATGCTGCAGCTGCTCCAGTAAGGTAGTGGGGTGCATAAAGCACCTTCTCATGGTCAGAACATTGAGCAATAATCAACTTTCTTTCGATGTCACGAAGCCAATCATCGGCTTCAAGCGGCCTATCAGTGTGAGCAAACATTGGAGGGCGTGTCTTCTGCAGTTCAGACAACTTGGAGTGTGGTTGGTATGGCTCACGGTGATTTCCCATATTGATGACATGATTCATCATCTCTTGGTGTTGCTGTTGGCTTTGTTCGAAAAGGCGGCATACTTGAGATAAGGCTGCCTCACTGTCCTGTTGACTAGACTGTCCCTGAGTGAAGTTGTTGCTTGTCTGTGTTCCATAAACTTCTTCTGTTGGATTTGGCATGGAACGAGTCCACAGACGAGACATTTTCCACTCTGGGGGTATTATTTTGAAAAATTTATGAGAAGAACTGTGTGGCACAAGGAAAATTTTGCAAAGACGAAAACTTTGAAAGACCTCAAGATTTTTCAAGAGCATAAACGATTTCGCACGGAGAAGGACTGCTTAGCACATATCTTACACGCGATACGCAAACATACGATACATCACTCAGGACGTGCGTACACACTCCTGACATGTTATTAAGGCTAGCACACTACTCCGGGATCCTACATGAAGCGCACACAAATACTACGAACTAACGTACATATGAAACATATCATACATGCAGACACATCGCGCGGCGACTAGGCGCACTCAGTCGGAGATGGTGAAGATATCCTTCCCCTTGCCGAGGGTAAGGCCCAACGGTGCAGGAGACTCAACCTCCACCTCCTCCCTAAGAGGCTCCAGGCGCGTAGCACTGCACTGAGGTGATGGCGCGGGTGCGACAGGCGGTAGTGCGGGTGCGGCAGGCGGTGCAGCTCTGACTCGAGTAGGAGCAATGACCCGGTCGAACTCCTCAGTGGTAGGCAGACGGCGAGCAGTGGCCAAAATGGCAGGTGAATAGGACGCTGAGGACGAGACGTACGTCAGTGGCGGTGCCATGTGGAGAAGCTCCTTCCTGCTGGCAGAACCGCCCCGAACTAAGTCCATGCGGGCAGCCACAAGATCGTCCACGAGGTTGTCGAAATCTTCCTTCAGAGCTTTGAGATACTCAACAAGCATCTCGATAGCTTCATCTCGCTCTCCCCTATGGCAGGCGAATGCATAGTGACAAGTATATGGCACATGGCATGGGAGGTAGCGGTAGCGACGAGTCTTCATCGAAGGAAGAATGTCCCGAAGGCGAGCTATCGCCTCACGGGCAGCCATCTGCATGGCATGCCTCTCCGTAGGCATGGCCCTTCCCACAAAACGGAAGTGGCGAGACGCAGAACGTCCTCCCTGGAATTGCACCACGGCCTGGTGCATAGACACGTCGTCGCTGAGCTTGTGCTGGTAAAGCGTGAACTCCGGACGAGTAGCTGGCTCGATCGCGAGCTTGGTGATGGAGACGAGGAGTTTGACAAACCCCTCGGGCACATTAGTGAACACCCGAGTCTCGCAGTTGCTGCCAGCCATCTACAAACGTAGGCAAAAATTCTGAGTAGTCATATCATAAATTTATGATGACCAACAGAAAATAGCTACATTTGCAAAATGCTGAAAAAGCACTAAAGATGCTAATAACCGATTAGCGATCGCACCTAGTGGCTTCCTACAGTCAGCCTGGCTCTGATACCAAGCTTGTCACGACCGGATTTTCCAATAAAAATATTTATTGAGAAACCGATCCCTTTTACAGACCAGTAGAGAAGAATCCTTCTCACTGGTAGACAAATTCTTGATCACAGAACAAAAACCAGGAGTACTAAATATAATACAAGGTTGAGCGGGGACTGCTCAACAATTTATTACAAACGCGTCAATATTACACATAAAGGCGGATAGGGTGGCATACTACTGACTCACAATAAACGCGGTGGTGGATATATCACAGTGAAGTGGGTGACATGACTCCTGAATCTAACAGCTCTTCGAGCGTCGGAGTGAGGCTCGAGGATACTTATTGTGGGTGGCGGAAGCGTATGTAAAACAAGTGACCAATATCCAGGATCGCACGGGACTGCCTGGGATTCCTCTAGGCGTCGGACTCACTATCAAACTCTTCATCCATGAGATCGCCTTCGTCAACATCTGGCCAAATCAACAAGCCAGGTGAGTACTATGAAAGTACTCGCAAGACAGTTCGGACATAAGATATAACAAATGTAAACATGATGCATATGAACAGATTAATAGAGCGCACTCAAACAACGAGATGGCAATGCATGGGAAATAAAAGGGAAGTCGGGCGGTAGTCCTCCCGAAATCCCAAAGTAATGCTGAAGGCCAATCGAGTGTCTGAATGACTCCTCGAAAGGATACAAATGAAATAATAATGCCGCAGTCGAGCGTCAAGGCGACACCACATAAAGGGCTTATAATGGAAAATAAATGACAGTGCGTGCCACAGTCGGACGTCTGAGCGACATCACAGAAAGGGCTTATATCAAAAGTAAATAACGAGCGTGCCACAGTCGGACGTCTGAGCGACATCACATAAAGGGCTTATATTTAAAAGTAAATGACAAGAATGCCACAGTCGGACGTCTGAGCGACATCACATAAAGGGCTTATATTTAAAAGTAAATGAAAAGAATGCCACAGTCGGACGTCTGAGCGACATCACATAAAGGGCCCATATTTAAAAGTAAATGACAAGAATGCCACAGTCGGACGTCTGAGCGACATCACATAAAGGGCTTATATTTCACAACTTAATAATTCAGTAGCTCATGAATTTAATTCATTTCAAGGGAATATTTAAGTACGAGATAAACAAAAGGTTAGTCCATCCACAGGAATAACAATTCAAACGGGTATACCACTCAAGCTTGTTCACCGGGGATTTACCACGGGGACTGTCATAGATATGGATATACTAGCCATGGTCCGTGACCATGGACACGATGACTCGGAAGGATTTGACTCTGCAGAGTTTGTACTTTAACCACAACCAACGGATTTCAGTAGTCACAGGGACTAGTTCCGTTTACGGTGTTTTAGGAGAAACACATCTAACCAGTACACACCCATTCAACATTCCGATGCCAGGAATCACCCTCGGCAACGTTCAAGAAAAACTTTGAGACGGGGAGGCTACAACCTCGCGTAGCATGGGATCAAATTTATATACGCGCGCTCTAAGGGGTGCCCCCTTCTCGGTCCCAACCGGAAACACCCATGCCCCCTGACCGGATGACTGGCTTTAATCCAGGGCCATGGAACCCTCATCCCGGCCCCTCTGTTTGGTGTGTACACGGAAAGAGGTTAACAACTTACTAAACCGTATTCTTTGCAGAAAACATGTCGCAGCACGAAAGGGGAAGAACGGTAACGTGACTCAGTCCACGTTAACGTCGGAGTTTATCGGATGACGTAAGACTGGCATGCTACAACAATACCATCTTACTACCTTTCATGTCACCACATGATCAGGTCATCTCTCATCAAAGATCACGGTAACTTCGAAAACACACGGTCCGTTGCCTTGCATGCAACGTAATACTCACCGATGCTCATATGCCATGCACAAACCATTCAAGCAAACATGCAAAACACCTATCATATCAAAGGTTCAAACATTGCTTGCCTGGTTCGGAGAAGTCGGACTCTAGCTCGGCGAAGTTCGTGGCTCCGTCACCTCCTCCGGAACCTACGGCATAACGAAATCGTATACTAACGTGAACATCTTAGCGTGCATAAAAATTGTTCCAAAAAATTTCCAAATAAATACTATAAAAAACTAGGCACAAATACAAGACTGACAGAAAAAGAATCAATCAAAAAGCACCTTTTATTAAAAAGATATAAGGATTTTAGTCCAAGGACCAATCTGTGATGAAACAGAAAAGATCCAGGGGCTTGTTTGAGAAAACAGAAAACGGTTCAGTATGAAATGCGCCAGCCCAAGGAGAAAACGCATTTGCCCGAAGGCGCCATTAGAAAACGGTTCGAGGGGGGGAAAGAAGAGAGGCTGACGGGGGGGTCCCACCCGTCAGGTTTAAAGCTCCAAAGGAGCTCGCCGGCGCCCGAAGGCTGCGGTGGTCGCCGGCGTCGAACCACGGCGAGGCAGGGAGATCGGAGGGTACCAAGAGGTTCAGGGTATTCTTCCGCGTCGGTGGGTGGTGGACTTGGACGTCGGAGAGCACCACGTCAACGGCGACACTTTGTCCGGCGGACGGTGGTTCGGGCGATGGTGGAGTACTCCGGTGGGCGCTGCAAACTCCAAATTGAAGCGCGGGTCAGAAGAGTGGATGCATTAGGAAGCTACTGGCAAGAGCTGAGGGGTAGGGGTGCACGCACGGGAGTGAATCGCGCTGGATCCCGTGGCGGGTCGAGGCGGCCGGAGTTGGGGAAGAAGGCTCCCTCGGGGCTCTTCCAGTGGCTTGGCGTGGTATTGGTGGAGTGCAGAGGTGGTGTGGGTTCGAGTTCGAGCTCGGGGCGCCCTTTTATAGGCGATCCGAGGGGGTGGCCGTGAACGGGGTAGCTCCGGCGAGCGATTACGGCGAGGCATGGGTTGGGCAGGGAGTTTAAGTGGCTAGGCACCATCAGGGAGGATCACTGGTGCCGTTCCCCCGCTAAACCTTGGTCGGGCTTGGCGTAATGCGCAGATCCTCGACAGGGCGGCCGTACGGGCACGGCGGCGGCAGAGAGCGCGCTCCGCGCCTAGCAGTTCACGACGACGGATGGCAGCGTGCACGGGTGAGTGGGTTGCCACGCAGCGGCCTCCGGTGGCTTGGGCGGCGCTAGACGGCGCCGTCCAACACTGCGCCTCTCTCTGGCAGCCGCAAAGCCGCTGCTGCCGTCGCTCACGGGGTGGCGCGCCTCCTCCTGCTCGTCGCCGATGCCCGCAAACTTCCAGGCGATCGTGCGGCGCAGGGATAACAAGGAGGGAACAGGGAGCAAGGCGCCACCGTGGTACTGGCGAGATCGAGAACGAGCTCTAAAGAAAACGACAGTGCTTTCTGAAACTGTTTATCTGAACTCTGAACATTGGCAGCAACAGTGTCCATCAGGTGTTCGACGAAATGATTTGGCATGAAGAAAAAAAATTCTGGAGCTGGGACTTGGTGAGGTGACCTCTCAATGCATCCAGAGGTTGCCTGAATTTTGTCAGATTTTTAGGACGAGAAAACAATTGAATTTCATCAAATTTGGCAAACATGGTCCAAACTTGCAGCAAGCACAATTTGAAATATTTGAACTGGAGGCCAGTGGATCTTCATGGATCTTGGTTGAGGGCTCTAAGGACTAACTAGGGAAATTTGTTTGGAGGCCAAACTCAAAGTAGAAATGGTAGCTCCTTTGTAAATCTCCAAGAGCCAAAGTAGAGGGCAGAAATTATTTTTGATAAGAAATAAATGGAAGAGAAATTATGGGGAGGTTCAACTTGCTGGATTTGAAGTATATCTTGACACAAGATGGGAGATGGCTTATGGGAGGTGGTTTCCACTTGGGTCATGGCAAGAGGGATTTTTTTGAAAGGGGAAAAGATCACTCCAAATGCCATAGGGCTATTTAAAAGATTTTCAAATATATTTTTTCCAAATGAAAAACATTTGAGCCAACATGAGATGAAAAACCTCCAAGACCAACAATCAAGTATAGGATGAAACCAAACAAAACATTTGTCATAAAAGAAAGTTTTTTTTTGAGAGGGAGAGTTCTTTAGAAGAAAGTTTAAATACCCTCCTCAAATCAAATAAAAGATTTTGATAAACCCAAAATAAAAATTTTGGGTCTCACAGTTGTGCTCAGGGATGTACTCGGCGCGACCTCTCAACGGCAGTGCCCAGTTGCCTAGTTTGCTCCACGCGCCACTCGCGATGTCATACGAGTATGTGCTGGCGCCAGATGTGGATATCCAGATCTGTGAATCGTCAACCACGGCGTAGGCACTGATTTCAAAGGGCATTGGGGCATCGCGGCAGCTGGATCGATCCACCCCGTCGTCGTCGGCGGCAAAGAAAGGCGGTGGCTGGAGGGAATACCAGCACCAGTCTTGGGCGTAGCTAGCAGGTAGGCGGGTGTGGAGGAGAGCCTGGAAGCAGTCCCGATCGGGCAGCCGGCCAGGGTTGCCGCTCATGACGTATAGGCTGTCGCCCACGGCAACGGAGATGGGGTCGATAATGGGCTTGCGCATCTTGGGCATCCTAGTGCGGAGCAAGCGCGAGTCGTGGTTGTACAAGAAGCTCCTGCCGATTTGGTCCACGGCGAGGAGGTTTTCCCGGCCGGGGTCGAAAGCCATGAAATTCATCCACGCCTGTTCGCCCTTCCTGCAGGGCCAGTCGAATGACAGGGACGGCGGAGGCAGCGGGGCGTCCGCTGGCCGTCGATGAACTGCTCGAACCGCTGGCCGTGACCGGGCTGGGCGAAATAAGTTTGCCGGGTTCAAGCAGTGAAGGCTGAAGTGTCTGGGGCCGCCGTTGCAGCTCATGGCCAACAGATTCACAAACCAGCTACCCATGGCGATGGCGGGCGGACCTCCTGATAATCAGAAGAAAGAACAAGGAACTCGTTGAATGTTTGTGATGATGATTCTCGTTTCTTCTCTTCGTAATATCAAAGAACCATGTACAGTACAGACACGGAGATTATCATCAGAGATTCACCGAGTACCTGAGGAGTGGGGATGGGATCCAATTGAACCCGACAATTTCTGGAATGGAGACTATCAGCTCTCAACCACGCAGCCAAGAACAAGATCGATATTTTGTTGGCGAAGAATTGGGGATGCTTGGGGAGGAGCGCTGTTTTATACTAGTGGCGGCGCAAGGAAGACTGAAGAGGGAGGAGATCCGGTGCGATTCCTACCCTAACGCCTTCTACCGTGGGTTGCTGGGCCAGATAGGGCTAAGTGGGCCAAATCGGCGATTTCCTATTTTCTTTTCCGTTTTTATTTTCCTTTTCCCTTTCTTTTTTTTCTTTCTTCTTAATACTCCATGTCTAATTGTTTCAGCAGACCGTTGTACATTTTTCATGTACACCGGAAACATTTTTTATGCACACTGACATGTGTCAAATAGTACGTGATTAATATTTTTCAAATATATGCTTTGAATAAGTGTTAAAAAGATCAAATACACACTATAACAATTTTTGAATGACATGAAACTTTTAAACTATGCAAATATATTTTTTACATCATATAAACATTTTTAGAAAATTTCACGAACAATTTTTTGAAACATGATTTTTAGTGTAGCATACATTTTTAGTGGCACTAATTTAAAAAAATATGAACATTTTTTACATTGTAAAAACATTTTAAAAGATATCATGTACATTCTTTTGAAACACGTGAAAATTATTTTAAGATAAACTATGCTTTTCGTCCCTCAACTCTTCATGGAGTCTAGATTTCGTCCCTCAACTACTATACCGGACAACTTGCACCCCCAAATATTGAAACCGGACAAGTTTCATGCCTCCTCTCGATTTTGACCGATTGGTGTTGACTCATGCCTCCTCTCGGTTTTGACCGATTGGTGTTGACTCGCGCTGGTTTTGAACGCTTCATGCTAACATGGCAAAAAAGGCCCCCAAATTGACCTCTCGATCCCTCTCCCCCTCCCGTCTCTCTCGTACTCCCCCCTCTCCCCCCCCCATGACATTTGGGGCAAGGAACACATGGAAGAGCAAGTTGGCAGCGTTGGTGGTCTCGGTGACGCGAGGGAGGCGCTAGGAGATGTGGGATCAACACGCACTACTAGGAAATACCTTATAGGTAGAGGGTTAACAGTAGCGCAGGGATAATGGGCCGCGCTACTACTATTTAGCAGTAGCGCGGGCCTCGAACCGGCGCTGCAGGTGCGATTTAGCAGTAGCGCGGGACGCCGGTTCCAGCGCTACTACTATGTTGGCCCCGTTGTGTCCGCACGGGCTGGCCAAAGTAGCAGCGCGTGTCGTGGACTAGCGCTACTTCTAAACCCACTACGTTGGTCTAAATGGAAATGAACTTCTAAATGGTCCCCATAGATTTTTTTAAGTTCTAGCATTTCTTCGAGTTGTAGGTCTAAATGGAAATGAATTTCTAAATGGTCCTGCTATATGCATGTTTTTATAGGTTTTCATAGATGCAGTAGTAGTAGATAAGTAGCTTTCAAAATGTGAAGTTATTATTTTTTGAAATAAAAATGTGAAGCTAGTATTCTTTTGACATGAAAATGTGAAGCTAGTATTTTTTTAAATGAAAAATTGAAGCTAGTATTTTTGACATTAGAAAGGAGCAACAATAGTTGACTATAGTAGGTCCTTTGAATGATTTTGAAACATGGGAGAATAGGCATTACAATTTCTCGCTCTCTTGTGATACGATATAGAAGTTGAAAAAATGGTGGGAAGGAAATTAAAACAAAATCACAATTTTGAGTTGGAATCACATTTTCGCATTTGCTAGTTCTACATGGAGAGGAATGTTGAGTGCTCATGTGGTGCAGGGTAGATCACCGCCGAGCCGCTCGACGACGCCGAGAAGATGACTGACGACACCCGCATCCTCGACAGACATCTAGTGAGTAAAGGTTGTCTATTTGGACATGTGATACATGGAATAGTGTTGTGTAGTACTAGTGTTGTCACACATTGATATTTTGGAAATATGATATGATGGATATGTCTACTACAAGTGTATGTGTTATCTTCGCTTTTATTGTTTGCAGGGAACACCTCCGAATGGCCTATGTTTTACCGGAATGTTGATTCATTTTTGTTCCGGCAAATTTCAGGCGCTCGATATATATGTCCTTAGCAAAGGTCATGCCGGATTTTTCCGTGAATTTTAGCATGACTTGTGCTAGAATGTAGGAAATATTGAGTGCCTTGGATTTGTCGGAAAGAGAATTAAAGGACATTTTGGGTTGACTTTAAGTCTGTCGGGGCTCCTTACATGACAGTCAAAATATCAGTGAGGGAGAGTGTCCACCATATATGAAAGAAGAAGAATGACGACTATTTTCATGGGGGTCGCTCTTCCTCTTCCTTCTCATGATAGACGACCTTTTGGTAATGAACGGGAAGGAAGAGAAGAGCGACCATCACCGATGGTCAAAAAATCAGTGAGGGGGTGTCCACCATATATGAGAGAGGACAAATAATCCCGACTGTTGTAGTGGGGTAGCTTCTTCTTCATTCCAAGGTGCTAGACATTTTGGTGTAATGCACGTTGGAATGAAAAGGATGATCTACCACCACCGACGGTCGCAAATGTCAGAGAGGAAGAATCCCGACTGTTATCGTGGGGGTCGCTTCTCCTTCGTTCCCGTGTGCTAGACATTTTCGTGTAATGCACTTGGGGATGAACGGAGGAGCGACCATCATCGATGGTCGAATATATCAGTGAGGGAGTGCCCACCATATACACCACGTGAGATAAGAGTTTTCAACAAAAGTCTCGACAGACCGACAGTCAACCCGTGATGAATATTAATGATCTGTGTGTTGAGTTCATGTTGTTTGCCGTTGATTTGTAATCTTTGACTTGTGAACACAGGAAATATCTGATGACGATATGACCCCTGAGTATGACTACTACAAAGACGCATGGGGTATGTGCGATAGGATGCCTCATCTGCAAAATGGTAGGTGCTTCACCATCATGCTGAAGGAGACTCTCGACGTTTTCACGGTACGTAACAACGACAAGTATTTTCCATAATTAAGCAAGACTTGTGATTTTTGGCTTCAACGTGTAATTTCCATTTTTTACAATTCGAATAGTTCATCCCATGCCATGCAAGACCGTATGTCTTGGAACAGCTGGGTTTCGGAGATAGGGAGAGAACAGAGACGAAGAGAGCTCACCTTAGGACAAAGCATGGTTTCACTTTTCTGGTTAATCTACTTCTAGAGGAATTTTCAAGGCCTTGAATTGAAGGAGGATATGAAAATAACCTTCGATATTCGACTCGAAGAGGAAATTGACGATAATATCAACATTTGGGTGGATGTGGACACACTTCCAATTCCACCTCTTTGTGGGCTTGTCAAATAAATGTGTTAAGTAATTTATATTGTTTATTTAAAAAATCATTGACGGCACATTTTCATTGACAACTTATTTCCATTCTTCAAGAAATGTGCGAAAGATAGTATACAAAACCTACTACACTGATGGCTTTGAACTAACTTATGAGGAGAAAGATCATCTTGTCTTATTTATTATTGATGTTGAGACTTTCAATAATAATTATGAAATTCCTCCACATTATGGTCAATACGTGCCACTAGTCCACGTGTTGAACTACGGAAACATCCATGGAAATGGCATGGTAAGATTTTTTACTATTATGACACTACTGCATCCTTCTGATTAAAGCTAAACTATGCTTACTACGTTATTATTATGCTCTTCAATAGAAAATCCCGAAGGATTATGTGCCTCATATGATGCATACGAAAGGTCACAGTGATATTATGAGTTTACGGCCAAGTCTGCCTATGGTTCTCCATTGTGCATACATGATTTCTAAAAGAGATGAAGACCTCACAATCAAAGAATGGAAAAAAGTTATGAATAATCACAGGGAGCTACTTGGAGGCAAGATGGTGTGAAGCCCACGAATTGGAGACAGGATAATGTCCATTCAACATAATGGAGAGTCGGGAGCTATCCTGTTTTATGCTATTTTACCTTAGAGAGGGTAGCAGATCCTAGCTAGCTAGTACTCATGATCATGTGAGAAGGAGTTGTTATTATGATTATGCTGATGAGTGATGTGCTATAATGATGAGTTGTTAGATGCCTATTATGATGATGAGTATGACTTGTTCTTATGATAATGATGATGAGTTATTATGATGATGATGATGCTGAATTGTTATATCATTATGAGCATGATGAGTTATTATATCAGTGGGTGAAAGAGACGTGGTTAGATCCAAGTGGAGGCATCATGGTGCAGATCCAAAGTACTACCAATCATGATCATAAAATCATATGATCAGACTACATGATCTAACCACGTCTCTTTCACCCACTGATATAATAACTCATCATGATCATAAAATTATAGGATGAGACTAATGTATAAAACCTATACAAATACAACGTCAATACGCAAAAGAAAATAAAAATACAGGAAATTTTAGCAGTAGTGCTGGTTGAACACACGCTACTGCTAGGTAGGTGTGGCACCCGAGGTGGGCACAACCCACCTGGGCGCGCCCTGGTGGGTTGTGCTCCCCTCAAAGCACCCCCAGGTGCTTCTCCGGCCCACTGGATGTCTTCTGGTCCAAAAAAAATCCATAAAAGTTTCGCTGCGTTTGGACTCCGTTTGGTATTGATTTCCTGCGATGTAAAAAACATGCAGAAAACAGCAACTGGCACTTGGCACTATGTCAATAGGTTTGTACCAAAAAATGATATAAAATGATTATAAAACATCCAAGAATGATAATATAACAGCATGGAATAATCAAAAATTATAGATACATTGGAGACGTATCAGGCACTGTATTGTTGCCCTCAAGTGTAAAAAGATGGGGTTTTCATCATATTGCTTGAGTTTATCCCTCTACATGTCATCTTGCTTAAGGCATTACTCCATTCTTATGAACTTAATACTCTAGGTGCATGCTGGATAGCGGTCGATTTGTGGAGTAATAGTAGTAGTCAGAATCGTTTCAGTCTACTTGACACGGACGTGATGCCTATATTCATAATCATTGCCTTGGATATCGTCATAGCTTTGCGCTTTTGTATCAATTGCTCGACAATAATTTGTTCACCCACCGTATTATTTTCCTTCAAGAGAGAAGCCTCTAGTGAAACCTATGGACCCGGGTCTATTTTCCATCATATATTTTCAGATTTATAAACCAAAAATACCTTGTTGCAATTTATTTACTTTTATTTTGTTTTATGTTTTAGTAATCTTTTATATCTATCTCTATTAGATCTCACCTTTGCAAGTTACCGTGAAGGGATTGACAACCCCTTTTATCGCGTTGGGTGTAAGTGTTTGTTTGTTTGTGCAGGTGCATAGATTGGAGACTTGCGTGTATCTCCTACTGGATTGATACCTTGGTTCTTAACTGAGGGAAATACTTAGAGCATCTCCAGCCGCGCCCCCAACAGGCCCTCCCCAGGCATTTTTGCCACGCCGGCGCCCAAAAATCAGCCCAGTCGCGCTCCCGGAGCCTGTCTTTCGTCGGCTTGGGCCGAAATCGGCGCCGGCGGCCTCAGGTCGAACCCGGCGCGCTGGGGGCGCTCGGGGACGTCGGGCGAGGGTTTTGGCGCGAAAGCGCGGCTGGCCCGCCGAGTCAGCGGCACGCGCCTCGTCTTCCCTAGAACGCCTCGGTTTCCCACGGGGAATCAATGGCAAAGATGCCGCCGGTCAGCCTTGCCATTGATTCCTCACGGGCGGCGCGTCACGGGCTGGCAGGCGCGGCGACGCCTCCCCTTCCGCCATGCGTTCACACGACCTGGGCTATAAAACCAGAGGCTTCCCCTCGCCGCTGGCCACACCAGCCCGAGTCCGCCGAGCCCAAACCAGCCGTCGTCCCTCCCGTTCGCCGTTGAGCTCTGCCGCTCTCCCCTTCCTCCCCTTCCCCTTCCCCTTTCCATGGCCGAACGCTTCCCCGACGATGCCGCGGCGGCCAACGGCTTCGGCCGCCGCTCGCTCCAGGAGG
Source organism: Aegilops tauschii subsp. strangulata (assembly GCF_002575655.3). Classification (NCBI taxonomy): domain Eukaryota; kingdom Viridiplantae; phylum Streptophyta; class Magnoliopsida; order Poales; family Poaceae; genus Aegilops; species Aegilops tauschii. The sequence continues at coordinate 404,462,470 of NC_053035.3, forward strand.
GCGAGGCATGGCTTCTCTTCGAGGCCAACATCCTGGCGCTGCCGGACATGCGCGCCGGGCCGACGGGGTGGAGGCTCAGCAACGGTGGCGTCCCCACCCCCCGGTGCCTGACGTCGACGCGCGCCCCGGCCTCTTCACCGCCGAGGTCGACCGCGTGCGGTCGTCCCTGACGGAGGAGCAGCGCGCCTTCCCCCAGTACGCCGCCGACAACCACACGGCGTGGGCGGACTATTTCCAGCGGCGGCAGGCGCAGCGGCTGGCATCCACGAACGGGGCGTCGGTGGTCGGCGGCCTCAAGAACAGCGACGACCGCCGCGTCTGTTGGGGCGTCCCCGGCCGCACCCTACTCGAGGTGATGGAATACCTCGAGGGCGGCAATAACTCGCCGCTGGCATACCATACCGCGGCGGCCGTCCCGACCCCCCGCCGGAGCGCCGGGCCATGGGTGCCCAGGAGGTTCGCCGGCTCCTCCTCCTCCTCCTCCCACTCTTCCTCCTCCTCCCGCTCCTCCTCCCACTCTTACGGCTCGCCGGAGCTCCTTGGCGTCAAGGCCGAGCCCGTCATGGAGACACCGCTCGGCCGACGCACCCGCAGCGCTGGCATCTTCATCAACGAGGGCGGCCGGCACGCCTCCTCCTCAGCTCCTCCGCGCTTCGTCAAGCCAAAGACGGAGCCGGGGCTCGCCGCCGTCAAGCCGGAGCCAGGGCTCCCCGTCGTGAAGACGGAGCCCGGGCTCGCCGGCGGCGTCAAGGAGGAGGAGCTCGACGACGAAGCGGCCCTCAAATGGGCGCGCGACGACTGGGCGCACACAGAGATGGAGCGCCAGTGCGCCTCCTTCACGCGGTTTGAAGCTCGTCTCCATGGGAGGCATCGTCGTCCTCGACGACAGTGACGACGACGATGACACGCCGCCGCCGCCGGTCCGCCATGGAGACGCCGGGCAGGGGTCCAGCAGGGGCGGCCACGCCATCAAGAAGGAGAAGGCGGACGATGACGCCGACGAGGACGACGGCAATGTCGGCAACTTCACCGCGCTCATCGACTTCTTCACCCCGTAGATGTTTTTTTAATAATCTATGTAAACGCCGAACATGTTGAATATGAATGTCAAGTTTGCCAAATTTTAGCCGAACTTTGCCGAATTCAGATTTTTTAAACTAAAAAAAATGCGTCTGGGGCGAGCGGCTGGGAACCCGCTCGCCCCCCCCGCCGATTTTAGCGCCGGCTCGCCCCCAGGGGGCACGTAAAATCGCCGCCTGGGGGGCCAACGACTGGAGATGCTCTTATCTCTACTTTGCCGCATCACCCTTTTCTCTTCAAGGGAAAAACCAACGCAAGCTCAAGAAGTAGCACCAAGCCGGCTGGAGACCGGTCTTGGATCAGATCTTTTTCTACTTCAGTCAGCCTTTCACCGGGTGAGAGCCCGACCTTTGGCTCCTTCATGTTCATCACTGATGGGGCAGTCCGGGTCGACATCAACCCGCCGACTCGCCCCGCACAAACCATCTACATCGGCAACATCGCTTTCATCACAAACGCTTGCGGTGATCTCCGACTGTGCCTACCACATATTCGGCACGAAACATGTGATGAGGTTTCGATATCAGCGACCTCCCCATTCGGCCTTGACAAGCCCTTCTCGTTTGGATTATGGAACGTGGGGCTACTTATCGGCACATGCTTCATCAACAACTGCAGAAAAATGTATAGTTCGTCGCCATGGTTTGCGACAACTGCCATATCGACCACACGCCAGAGGACTGTTTCCTCGACAAAACAATTTCATACTGCAACATCGACATGGCAGACCTATTATCGATATCCGATCAAGAGGACGCCAACAACAAACTGACCTCTGCAAAGGAGGACGAAGCCGGTGGCGACACGACTCCGCGAAATGAGAGCAGACCCCGAGGACATGCATAGGCGGGACCGCTACTGCCGTTGGACGATGGGGAGACGGGGAGGGCGGCGTCGAACATCTTGGGTGGCCAACAACGGCGTGTAGTAGACCAACGTTGGGTCGAACTCGAAGGACGCGGCGGTTGGCCCTCCATGGATCTCCGCTTGACCTACAGGAGCGTGCGACGGCGGTCCTTAGCGAGGTAGGGAGGTGAAAAAGAGAATGGGGAAGGAGGGAGGAGGGAGGGTAGAGGCTGCTCGTCATCGCTGCCGGACAGCGATCAGGAGCTCCTCTCCTGGCGATTGGGAACCAAGCGGGTTGCGCGGCTACGGGCTACTTCTGGGTGCTAAATGGGCATTAAGGGGCCTCCTCGTGCCAGGCGGGTTGCGGCGCTGGTGGGAGGTTGCTGGGGGTGAACTAGGGCATTGGGTGCTGCCCAGTGGGGGCTGGACTGGGTTAGGGTTTCATCTCGTTGGGGAGATCCTGAGGTGGGAGACGACCTGGTGGCCGCTAGGGTTGGGGATTAGGGTTAGGAGGCTAGGGTTTTTCCATTTTTTGTAGGGGTTTGGCTACCTTATATAGAGGGGGTAGGAGGCTAGGGTTTGTCCATTTCTTGTAGGGGGTGGCTACCTTAAATAGAGGGGGTAGGAGGCTAGGGTTTGTCCATTTTTTGTAGGGTTTGGCTACCTCTTAAATAGAGGGGGTAGGAGGGTTTTTGGGCTGATTTTAGAGGCTCTTGGGCTTAGAGAAAAGAGGGAAGTGGTTGGGCCGATTTTAATTTTAGAGGCTCTTGGGCTTACAAAAAAAGAGGGAAAGTGGTTGGCCTGACAGCAATTTTTTCTTTCAAAAAGCATTTATTATTTAAACGGTACTACGCCTCGCATATTCAAATGTTCGTGTAGCAAACAGACTCCGAATTGGACGAGATTCGACGTGCAGCTGAAATATAACATAACAAGATCACACGCAACCTTCTAACTAATTTCAATAATATTTATTTTACATTTATAAAATAATTTCAATTAGTGTCTCGTGGCCATGTGCAAGTGTCTGGTTGGTCTCCGAGCAGAAAGGAAAAATTTCAAGAGTACTATTCACCTTTCCAAAGAACAACGAAAAACAAAATAGGCCTATAAGTTTAATAAAAAAACATCCGGATAATCTGACATGAAGGCGACGTGCTAACGCTGCAATGATGATGACTTCATGATGATGCACAAATAAAAATAGGCAAATATAATAACTAAATTATTCTCGGCAGTGACAACATCTAAGAGTAATTGTGGACTGCCTAAAAAACAAGTCTGTGAAGGTCTTGAAGATTTACCATGAGTGATTGGCGTAGTCATAGTTGACCGTAGCTAAAGGAGAATAGGGCGAAGACTTTGTCTTCCGAGTTAAATCTCAGTCTTTCCATCCAGACGTAGAGCTATGCCAACAACTTGAACTAGGTGAACAAATCATTGTCTTCACCAAGCCTTTGGGTTCTACTTCCTCGCTCTGAATTTACTGTCGTACTTTGTATTGTGAAGTTCTTACTCCCTCTATGTTATCCTCTGCGAAGACTATGATGCATTCCTTTCCACTCTCTCGCACTTGTTATGTTTTGGTTTTCCTTCGACGTGTCATATGCTACCTTGCTTTTACTTTTGTATGTGACATTTTAGTTTGTTTTACTATTAAGTGCTTTTTTGTTTGAGCAGTTTGTCTTAGTATGATGCATTCCTTTCCACTCTCTCTGCAACATTCTTTTGACTTAGTATAAGTTGTTGGTGCACAAAGGTGAGACTAGTTTGTTTTAGGTTTTGTGCTTGACAAATTAAACGTTAGTTTTATTTCGCATTTGTTCAAGCCTAAACCGTAATTATTTTAAAGCGTCTATTCATCCTCCCCCTCTAGGCGACATTCATGATCTTTCACCCGTGAGGCCTCATCTAGTTCATGAACCTGGACAAGTGAAGGGCGTCGTCACCAAACACATATTTCCACCTTGACGATCCCATGTTCTTCACCAGACTCACCATCCTCGCTCACTGAAGTTTCTGAAAAATCACAGGCTGAATCTCTCCTGTTGATTTTTATTTTTGGGACTACCAACTTATGTTTTGAGTGTGTTGGATCGGAATCGGGACGGTGGAATATGATTGGGCACACTTCCGGTTCTAGGCTTCTAGCGGACAACCGTATAATAGACCTTAAAGCCACCTCCTGTTTTTTTTTAGCGGTACCTCCTGCTAGCGCAGGAAATTTTGGCGGGAAAAATGATGACGTGTGCTCAGCGCAGGCTGCGCAGCCAATGGGGCAACGCGGTCCAAAGCCATATATGCATAGACCAGGCCCATGTAGATCGGCGTCACCGACCGGTGGGCCTGAAAGAACTCTAACGTGAGCACGCAGTGGAACAACCCCACGCAGCTTCCATCCATGGCTGCCACCACCAGCCCCATATCTCTCCCAACTGTGTGCACCGAGTCCACGTGAACCGAGGCCCCTTTACCATCGGAAATCATTGTGCTCTCTCTCTCTCCACCATGCCGCTGCGGCGCCTCCTAGGCCTCCCCGCCGCCGTGTCCGGCCGCCTAAGCCGCTCCCTCTCCACCTCCACGGCCGCCTCCTCCCGCCCTCCCTGGATCTTGGTCGACTAGGCGACAACGGCCACCGAGTCGGCAGCACTCGGCGCGTCCGTGCGCATCGTCGAGCCCCCGCGCTTCTCCGCCCTCACCGTCCCGGCGCTCCTGGTCGACACCAGCGCGGCGTAGGTTACGAAACTCACGCTTCTTCATAGCCATAGCTCCTGCTGAAACATGTGTTGTACGGAAAGCTTGCTGAAACTGGTCCCATGTGACAGTGTCAATAGGGTGCGTGGCTGTATAATTTTCCCACCATGATGCTGCGGGTCCATCAAGCTGATGTGCGGCAAAACGCACTCTTTCCGCATCTGTGCATCCTGCAGTGGTCAACTCCCTTCCAACTTTGCGGAGCCAATCATCTGCAACAATCGGCTCGGTGCTACTGGAAAACACCGGCGGGTTTAGCCTTAAGAAACGGGCTAAGTGATCAAGAGGTGGTGGTGGCGGTGGGTTGTTGTTGTTGTTGCCTTGGTTCTGCACTAACACTTGCATCAGGGCATTCTGTTGCTGAATCAACTGGGTGATCTCTGGCGGAAAAACAAATCCGGTGTCGCGTCTCGGAGGCATCTGATAGGTTTAGAAAAGATGAGAGTTTAGAATAGAATGAGGTCTAGAGAGAAAACACTACCCATATGCTCATGAGACAAATACAATCAATATCACTCAATCAATTCAAACAAGGCATAACAATCGATCTAACTAGCGTTACAAAGTGCTTGAACTATACTATTAAATGGGGGAAAACTACTACTGATATGGTGGTCTAATAAAATTCTACTCCGTTGAAGACTCCATGATGTCTGCTCCAGCTTCGTCAACCCGGTCATCTTCACTTGGTTCGGAGTCGGTGTCGTCGATGATGATGTAGTTATCCGGGCAAGTGCATTCGTCGACTTCTGCTTTTGGCACTGGATTTCCCATGAATACTCCAATCTTCTTCTCCAGGTCGTCATTCTTCCCTACTAGTGCGTTGATTTCCTCCAAATAATCCTCGCGTGTAGCCTTGAGTTCTTCTTGGAGCTCGTTGATCTTCGTTAACGCCTTCTTCAGTTCTTCCTTGTCCGTCCACATCTGGTTCTCCTGGCGACGAATATGTTGGTTCTGCTCCTGGATGAAAGCTCCAATTGATCCATCCTTCTTGGTTCTGATCATCTCCCATTGCGCGTCTCGGCGTCCACAAATTTGGTAAATTGTATCCTTAAGCTCCTAGTGGTAGACTTCTCCAATACGTCCCATGGCGATGTGTGCGGCCATGCTCTTCCCTAAACTCCAGGTTGGTGCTTCAAAAACCAATCTTATGGGTTCAGTAACTGGCACAAACATCCTTCCTGGAATGAGAACTTGAATCTTCCAGCTCTCCTCTTCGGGTAATGTGGCATTGTAGGTTCCGGTGATGCTTGGTATTCCTATGTTCAAGTACTTGGTGACTTCCTTCAAGTGTCGACCAAACGGCGTGTCTTCATCTGGTTGCATGAACTTGCTCCTTGCATTCGCCATTCCTAAAAGAGTAGAAAGTGGAGAGGGGTCAGAAATGAGAAGAGAGAAGCTTTCTAGGGCTTAAGCTTAGTGGTCGTGTCCTACAGTCAGCGTGTGCTCTGGTACCAACTTTGTAGCGACCAGACGTCAAATGGTCTGTGCTGCTGTGCACCAGTGTCATCCCTGGATCAGTAATGCTGACACGCATAGTACAAATGGAGGATTTATAACAGAGTAGCAATCACACACTTATTACATCGAATATCTCCAAAGAGAATAAGTATGATAAACATGGCTTAAGGCCATCTAAAATCGATAACAGCGGAAGACTTGGAAGATAAGTGAGTCCATCAACTCCAGCGGCATCACTGAGTATAAGACCACGACCTAAGGCACCTTACTCGTCGTCTGAAAAGTCTGCAACATGAAACGTTGCAGCCCGAAAACGGGTCAGCACATAGAATATGCTATCAGAGTAACACATAGAGAATAATGAACAGTAATAAGGCTATACTACATGCATATATGGCTGGTGGAAAGCTCTATGGTTACAATTTTGCGAAAAGCCAATTTTATCCTACTTCAAAGGAATAAATTTTATTTAACTATCATGGTGGTTGTTAAACATTGAGAAGGTACCTCCAACTCAATCCCAATTAAGTGTCATCATTAACGCAACAAAATTAATTAAAAGTAACATGGTGATGAGATTCAAATGATAATCCAGGTACTAGATACTCAAGTTGTCCATAACCGGGGACACGGCTAACCATGATTAGTTTGTACACTCTGCAGAGGTTTGCGCACTTTTCCCCACAAGACTCGATCGCCTCCGCTTGATTCTCGCACTGCATGATGTTTGAGAAACGTATGACCGAGACACAGTCTTTCAGAAACAATCACTCTTTACTCTGGATGGACCGGTACACCTACTTTCCCCTACATCTGCTAGCCCACCTCTTCAAGAGATCATGTAACCTACTCAACTATGCTAGAGCCCATAATAGCTTGTGTCTGCACACGGAAGTTTCTAGCATGAACAATCTTATGATCCCTTTGAGCCTGGGTGGCGGACCTTATAAAATCAGACAACACTGGGTTCTCCAGGTGCCTCAATCCACCCAGATGTGAGTTTTAGTTGCCACCTTAAGTTGAACCATTAATAAACATCTCACATCTGTCATGAACATCTCTCAAACCCAATCCACGTCTACGAGCATAGCATGGCAATATAATAGCAACGTAGAAGTAACTCCCAAGGGTTTGATAAATAAAACAGGTAATAGGTACTACCTCAACTACTTCCCAGTTCCCACAATTTAATCAGATCCTAATCATGCAATGTTTGAGGAATAGAACTAATGCAATAAAAACTGGGTATGGAAGGTATATGATCAAAGTGTTACTTGCCTTGCCGATGATCCGCAAAACCTAGCGATTCGAAGTAACAAGCGGCACACTCCGGGTACTCTATCGCAAACAAACAAGCATACAATCAGTACTCATCTAATGCACAGATAAAACTCGAATAAAAGATCCAACCAGAAAGTTCAACTTAAGAACTCCGGTTTGCAAAAAGAATCAACTCGAAAGAAGCAACGAAAGTCAAACTGCGAAAGAAAGAAGCTTCATTTACTAATCTGGATCTAGGTCAAATTTTACTGTAGCAAAAACTTGTTTGAGTAGGTTAAACGGAAAGAGAATTTCGAGACGAAACTCTAGGCGCTTGAATCGCCTGATTCCGATAAACGAGCGAGAAGTTAAACAGAAACGAAGATTCGATCAGAAATCGAATCTGAGATAATCGCAGAAAAATTCGACGAAAAAGAAAAACGGACGAACGCTTAAAGAACGGACGTTCGTTCTCAGAGAAAAACTGACGAACGCGTTCGTTAAAATGAACGGTTCGGTGAACGCTCGCAAAATAACAAAACCGAAAAAAAACCAATCTAGGGTTTTTTTAACGAACGGTTTTTTTTAACGAAAACCGGCGACGAACGAGGCGAGGCAGTACCTCGTCGGGGGCGTGCTCCGGCGGGCTCCGGCTGCTCCGGTGGGGCAGCGGGGGTGCGGGGCTCGGGGGGAGTGCGAGGGCTCCGGCGGCGGCGGGGCGGGCAAGTGCGGGCGGCGGCGGGCGAGGTGAGAGAAGAGGGAGGGGGTCCGGGGGTATAAATAGGAGGGGGGCGTCCGGTGGCTTGGGGGAGGGGCAAGCCGAGCGGCGGGGCTCCCGTGTCCGCCATGGACACCGGCGGCGGCGGCGCGTGCTGGATAAGGAGAGGCACGGGGTGGGCCGGCGCTCGGCTGGGCTTCGGCCCAGTCGGGCGTCGCGTAGTTTTCTTTTAAACGTTCCACGGAAAATAATTCGTAGGAAAATAAATAAAAGTCCAAAAAATATAAAATAAATTTTCCCCGTCTAGTTAGAAAATCTAGAATAGGGTGAACATTGTTTTAACACAAAAATAAATTTTTGAAAACATGCATATTTTTATAATGCAATCAAATTGCAAATAAAATCCGAATAAATTCTAATAAATGATTTTAACATTTTCCCTCCAGTATTTCAATTGTTTTTGAGAAGTCATATTTTCTCCTCTCATTTATTTTTAAAAATGAAATATTTTTCCGGAGAGAAAATAATTAAAACCAAAATCCTCGTCTTATTATTTGATGAAAATCAAATATGAAAATTTGAGAAAATCCCCAACTCTCTCCGAGGGTCCTTGAGTTGCTTACGATTTATCGAGGATTTGTCAAAATGCAATAAAATATGATATGCAATGATGATCTATGTATAACATACAAAATTGAAAATTTGGGATGTTACAAAAAGAAACTTAGTCAATAATCGACTCTACCAGCGTCAGACCGTTAGATGTCAATCTAACGGCAATCGTTGCTTCTTCAGTCTCTGGTCTTCCTGCTCCAGCCGCCGAAACCAGCGCCGGCGGAACTGCCTGCTCCCGCCTCCCGTGGCCGGCTATGCTGCCGGGCAGGCCTCACAGCCCCACCATACTCGCATCCCTGGCCTGTCTATCCCTCTACTCACCCACACCTCCTGTTATTTTCCAGCGATGGCAGCCGAACTAGTCAACCCTCGTACTCCCCACGGCGTGGGAAGCCACTGTCGTGTCTTCCCCGGCTCCCTATCATTCCCTTCGTAGGCCTCGCCGTCTTCCACCGCCCCGGTGCTCTCGGCGCGGCGTGGTCAACGTGGTCAACGAACGACATCCACCGAAAGTGGACTGTATGTGGAGAGGCTGACAGCTGGGTCCACTGCCGCACACAAGGAAATGCCTCCTTATTACGCGCAAAATAATGATTCCTCCACCTGACATCTGGGACCCACCGGAAGGGCCTTTGTATTTCACAAAAAAAAATGTTCCCCCCGCTAACAACTCGGACCCACCAGCTATATCTTCGCACGCAAGGAAGCGTTTCCTTATTACGCACAAAAAAATGAATACCCCCTGCGTGGGAGGCTGACTTGTGGGCCTACTAAGTTGACGGGGACGAAGAGCTTTGTCAACTTAGTCAATATGAACGATTCTAGCTCCATTGACCGTACGATGTCCATCCAATGGCCGTAGTGCTTCTTCAACCTCTGGTCTTCTTGCTCCAGCCGCCCAAACCAGCGTCGGTCGTGCCGCGTGCTCCTGCCTCCCGTGGTCGGCCGTGATGCCACGGAGGCCTCATTGCCCCCTACTACTCCCACTGCTGGCCAGGCCATCCGCCTCTAGTCACCCAGACCCCTTGTTATTCTGCGGCGACGGCAGCCTCACACCTCATCCGAACCAGTGAACCCTCATACTCCTCTCCGCGTGGGCTTCCACTGCCGTGTCTTCCCCGGCTCCGCGTTGTCCCCTTCCTAGGCCTCACCATCGTCCACCGCCGTGGTGCTCTCGGTGCGACATGGTCAACGTGGTCAAGGAACGACTTCCATCATAAGAGTACTGTACATGGAGAGGCTGACAGCTGGGTCCACGGCCGCAGCAAGGAAGTGCCTCCTTATTACGTGCAAAATAATTATTCCTCCACCTGACAGCAGGGACCCGCCGGATGGGCCACCGTATTTTGCGAAAAAACGTTTCCCCTGACTGCTGGGACCCACCAGCTACATCTTCACACACAAGCAAGTGCTTGACAGTCGGGACCCACCTGGTCGAAGCGTATGTAGCGTTGTCATTCTGGTCACGAACGTGTACGTACATACTGGTCGTTGTAGAAATGCGCACGTAGCATGTACACGTACCTACAGCGGCCAGGGTGCAAGAAAGTAAATACGGCCACGTACGTACATACGGGCGGGGTCTCGAACGCCTACTCGTGCATACGTACGGCCAGGGCTCGTGTACATGGTTGTGGCTGGGTCGGAACGGAGAAACTGCGTCGTCGTCGTGTTCATGGGGAGGCAACGGAATGCGTCGTGTTCATCGGGAGGCAACGGAACGTGTGCTGTTCATCGGGAGCCAACCGGCTTGGACGGAACAGCCGATGGAAACGAGGCCTGGCGTACCGCAGAACGGAGGAAATGGCCTTGCGTTTAGGGGTGGCAATGGGGCCCCATACCCGCCAAACCCATGGGGATTTCATCTATTAGGGGGTGGGGATGGGCGAAAAACATCCCCATGGGGATATTTGCAAAACTAATTTATTCCCCATAGGGTACAACGGTGATGGGGACGATATCCTATTCCCCAGACCCAATACCCATCGGGGACCTGGTTAGTAACGGTGACACAGCGGTCAACCTTAAAATACTCACGAACAAACTTGCAAAAACAAAACAAAAAGCTCTGGAAAAAAACCTTAAACCTATCTCACGTCCTCACCTCAGCTGCCACCATGACCAAGAATAAGTACGACCTAGATAGGCATTAGCAGGACAAGGACAACACCATTTATGTATGTTGATTATAGGGTGTCATATTATGTATATGAGTATTTGTTTATGGGGATAGGGACCCTAATGGGGCCCCGTTCCCCAGTGGGGCATGGGTAGGGGAAATTTCATCCCCAGTCATGTAAACAGGGATGGGGATGGGATGATAGGGAATAGATGGGGATGGGGATGTTGTAGGTATTACCATAGGGGATTGTCCCCATTGCCATCCCTACTTGCGTTCGACCGGCCACGATGGAAACGGGATCCTGTTCATCGGGAGGGGTCTGGCGTACCGCAGAACAGATGAAACGGACATCCTACGGTTGAAATGGGGTCTTGTTGATCGGGAGGGGTGTGGCGTACCGCAAAACGGAGGAAACGGACTTGTGTTGGAGCGCTACGGTCGAAACGGGGGTCATGTTCATCGGGAGGGGTGTGGCGTACCGCAAAATGGGACTCCACGGGATACTGTTCATCTCCACCGTTGACCTCCTCCAGCCTCCACGGGCTACTGTTCATCCACCGTCGACCTCCTCCAGCCTCCACCTGCGATGTTCATCCACTGGCTCCTGTTCATGCAGCCTCCACCGGCTACTGTTCAACCAGCCCTCTCCACGGGGTCATGTTCAACCACCCCTCCATGGGCTACTATTCATCCAGCCCTCCACCAGCTACTGTTCAACCAGCCCTCCACTGGCTACTGTTCAACCAGCCCTCCACGGGGTCCTATTCATCTAGCCCTCCACCGGATCCTGTTCATCCACCGGCTCGATCGATCGAGGTACTGTTCATCCAGTGGCAACGGCCTCCACTACCACGGGTTCCTGTTCATCCAACCCCCACCGGGAACTATTCATCCAAACCCCCAAACAACGCTCACTGTTCATCCAGAGGCAGCATCAATCGGCTTCAGTTAGCAGCAGTGGCGAAGGAATCGCTCCATCGGGTTCACTTAACAGCCATCGATCGATCGCTCGGGTTCAGTAACGCCTAGCCTGCAGTGCAATCGCTCGGGTTCAGTTAGAGCCCAACACCTCGCTTGGGTTCAGTTAGAGCGCAACGCCTCGCACACACGCGCGTACGTACGAGAGAAACGCGCATCGCTCGGCCCCCGACCACCAATCGTAACCGGGAACTCCCCGATATTTTCCTCACCCTCGCTTCTACCACGGTTTTTTCTGTCATGGACGGCCCAAAGAATGTCATGCAGCTGCGTCTCCCGCCCGCCCAGGACGAAAAGCTCATTTTATGTCATGATTTTTTGTCATAGAAGTACGACCCCACCACATATATGATGATACCGGGTTTTGTCACAATTATTGTCACAGAAGTGTCATAAGTATGACAAACAAAATTCGTTTGGCCCAAAATGTCACGGATGTGTCTTTTTTTGTAGTGGTACCTGCACAAACAAACAAGAACCTTGCAACCAACACGATAAAGGGGTTGTCAATCCCTTCACGGTCATTTACGAAAGTGAGATCTGATAGAGATAATAAGATAAATATTTTTGGTGTTTTTGCTGTATAGATTGAAAGGTAAAGATTGCAAAATAAATAGTAAACTAGAATTGTAGATCGGAAACTTATATGATGTAAAGTAGACCCGGGGGCCATAGGTTTCACTAGTGGCTTCTCTCAAGATAGCATATATTATGGTGGGTGAACAAATTACTGTCGAGCAATTGTTAGAAAAGCGCATAGTTATGATGATATCTAGGCATGATCATGAACATAGGCTTCACGTCCGTGTCAAGTAGACCGAAACGATTCTGCATCTACTACTATTACTCCACACGTCGACCGCTATCCAGCATGCATCTAGAGTATTAAGTTCATAAGAACAGAGTAACGCATTAGGGAAGATGACATGATGTAGAGGGATAAACACAAGCAATATGATATAAACCCCATCTTTTTATCCTCGATGGCAACAATACAATGTGTGCCTTGCTGCCCCTGCTGGCACTGGGAAAGGACACCACAAGATTGAACCCAAAGCTAAGCACTTCCCCCATTGCAAGAAAGATCAATCTAGTAGGCCAAACCAAACTGATAATTCGGAGAGACTTGCAAAGATATCAAATCATGCATATAAGAATTCAGAGAAGAATCAAATATTGTTCATAGATAATCTTAATCATAAACCCACAATTCATCTGATCTCGGCAAACACACCGCAAAAAGAATTACATCGAATAGATCTCCAAGAACATCGAGGAGAACTTTGTATTGAGATCCAAAGAGAGAGAAGAAGCCATCTAGCTAATAACTATGGACCTGAAGGTCTGTGGTAAACTACTCACACATCATCGGAGAGGCTATGGTGTTGATGTAGAAGCCCTCCATGATCGAATCCCCCTCCGGCAGATCGCCGGAAAAGGTCCCCAAATGGGATCTCATGGGTACAGAAGTTGCGGCGGTGGAAAAGTGGTTTCCTGGCTCCCCTGGATGTTTTCAGGGTATAAGAGTATATATAGGCGAAAGAAGTAGGTCGGTGGAGCTGCGAGGGGCCCACGAGGGTGGGGAGCACGCCTGGCCCCCCTAGGCGCGCCGCCCTACCTCGTGCCCGCCTCGCTGCTTCCTTGACGTCCACTCCAAGTCTCCTAGATTGCGTTTGTTCCAAAAAAAGATCCTCGTGAAGGTTTCATTCCGTTTGGATGCCGTTTGATATTCCTTTTCTGCGAAACACTAAAATAGGCAAAAAAACAGCAATTTGCACTGGGCCTTCGGTTAATAGGTTAGTCCCAAAAATAATATAAAAGTGCATAATAAAGCTCATTAAACATCTAAAACAGATAATATAATAGCATGGAACAATCAAAATTATAGATACGTTGGAGACGTATCACGCGCCCCCGGCCACCCTCTATCCCACGTTCCCGCCGGCCTTCCTCCAGTCGCGCCACCCGCCTACCACCAACATCGCCCATCGGCTACGTCTGTCATGCACGGGACTGGATATGCCCCCCGGCACCTCTTCCTCCCCTGCCCCGCACATGGAAGCTAGTGACTGGCGCCATTCGACGCTGCTCTGCTCCATCAACTTCAACCAGCGGCTCATGAGGTGCATGCCATGTGTTTGCTAAATTGACTCAGTGCAATGGAGCACCATTTTTACTATGTTTCATGTTCATTTGTAGGTAGCTCGTTCTTGCCAAATGTTGTAGCTTAGATGACTTCAGAATGTTTATCGTGGGTGCTCTACCGTCGCGTGCTAGTCCAAGAATTCCTATCGTCACATAAGTCCATGTATTACTGATTGCTCTCTGGTTATAGCGCCAGAAAAGCTCATGTCTGCTAGGACTACGTCAGTATTTTCCCAAAGAGGAAGGGATGATGCAGCACAGCGACGGTAGGTATTTCCCTCAGTGAAGAAACCAAGGTTATCGAACCAGTAGGAGAACCAAGCAACACAACGTAAACAGCACCTGCACACAAATAACAACACCTCGCAACCGGACGTGTTAAAGGGGGTGTCAATCCCTTTCAGGTAACGATGCCAGAAAATTGTAGTAGATTGGAATAATAGATCTCAAATAAAATAAATTGCAGCAAAGTCTTTTTGTATTTTGGTTTAATAGATCTGAATAAAAATGCAAAGGAAAAGTAGATCGCAAGCAAATATATGAGGAAGAAGACCCGGGGGCCGTAGGTTTCACTAGTGGCTTCTCTCGAGAAAATAGCAAACGGTGGGTAAACGAATTACTGTTGGGCAATTGATAGAACCTCAAATAATTATGACGATATCCAGGCAATGATCATTACATAGGCATCACGTCCAAGATTAGTAGACCGACTCCTGCCTGCAACTACTACTATTACTCCACACATCGACCGCTATCCAGCATGCATCTAGTGTATTAAGTTCATGGAAAAATGGAGTAATGCAACAAGAACGATGACGTGATGTAGACAAGATCCGTTTATCTATTGCGTAGATATAGATCCCGTATTTTTATCTTTAGTAGCAACGATACTTATGTGTCGGTTCCCTTTTCTGTCACTGGGATCAAGCACCGTAAGATCGAACCCACTACCGGGCACTGAGGGACTCCTGGACTAAGGGGTCCTCGGGCGTCCAACCTGTTGTCCATGGGCCGGACTGAGGGGCTGTGAAGACATGAAGGCCGAAGAATGTACCTGTGTCTGGGTTGGACTCTCCTTGGCGTGGAAGGCAAGCTTGGCGACCGACTATGAACATTCCTTCTTATGTAACCAACTCTATGTAACCCTAGATTCCTCCCCCCCCCCCCCGGTGTCTATATAAACTGGAGGGGTTAGTCCGGAAAGGATATATACTCATTACCATAGTCATACAGGCTAGGCTTCTAGGGTTTAGCCATTACGATCTCGTGGTAGATCAACTCTTGTAACACTCATATTCATCAAGATCAATCAAGCAGGACGTAGGGTATTACCTCCATAGAGAGGGCCCGAACCTGGGTAAAGATCGTGTCCCCCGCCTCCTGTTACCATCGATCCTAGACGCACAGTTCGGGACCCCCTACCCGAGATCCGCTGGTTTTGACACCAACATTGTGCTTTCATTGAGAGTTCCACTGTGCCGTCAACGAAAGGTTCGATGGCCACTTCAATCGTCTATAGCGACGCTGTCCAAGGAGAAACCTTCCTCCTCGGACAGATTTTCATGTTCGGTGGCTTCGTACTGCGGGCCAACTCGCTTGGCCATCTTGAGCAGATCGATAGCTACGCCCCTGGCCACCAGGTCAGATTCGGAAGCTTGAACTACGTCGCGGATATCCGTGGAGACTTCATCTTCAATGGATTTGAGACCGCAGCGATCGCTCCCCCTCGCCCCGATGAACATGACTTAAATCTGTCATCGGATCACATCCAGAAGATGGTCCCAGTTGCTGCAACGGCCTTAGAACCGGAGCAGATCGTGCCATCTGGGGCCACCAAGTCCGCGGCTTTGGAGCCGCACACTGACTCGGCACCCCGCAACATTTGCGGCAATGGAACTCCGGACTCGTCTCCGGCTATAAGTCCCGGACCGGGTACGCCTGCGGACACCGAGCTGGATCGGTTATCGATTTTCGAATTTAGCGCCGCAGACATCTTTCAGCACTCACCTTTGGGTGATGTGCTAAACTCTTTAAAGAACTTGTCCTTGGAGAAGGACTCACAGCCGAACTATGTTCTGTTCGAGCCAGAGGCTGATGATGGGAAATTTCGCTTCCCACCCGCCACCCACTTCATAGCCACTGTCGATGACTTACCCGACGTGCATGATTACGGCTCCGAAGATATCGACGATATGGACAACGATGCCGACCAGGAGCAGGGCCAAGACCCGCCATTTACTGGACGTTGGACGGCCACCTCTTTGTACGATGTGTACATGGTCGACACACCTAAAAAAGCTAGCGACGATGACAAAGGAGATCCAGTTGCGAATAAACCTTCTGAGACACAGTCCAAGCATCGGCGCCCTAAAACGCCGCTCTAAGCCTCGTCGCTCAAAAGATGATGACACTGGCACCAGAGAAAATAGTACTCCGGGCGACGCCGAAAACAATGAAGACCCTGTCAGGGCTACATCCGAACAGGAGGAACAAGACAACGGGCAATATAACCCTGATAAACAGGCCATGCCCAATAATCCAGATGATGATAGTTAGCGTCCAGTCTCCGAGGATGATGTGAGCCTCGGCAATGAGGACTTCATCGTGCCTGAGGCACCCCTCGAGCAAGAGCGCTTCAAGCGCCAGCTAATAGCCCCTTCAAGAAGCCTGAAGAAGAAGCAGCAGCAGCTCCAAGTTGATCAAGACCTGCTCATTGACAGGTGGACTGATGTCCTGGAAGCCGAAGAATACGGCCTCGAGCGCCCAGCCAAGAGTTGCCCAAGGCGCAGACTACTACCTCAGTTCGATGAGGAAGCACCAGATCCCATACCTCCCTCACGCAATGCGGACCGACGACCACGTGGTCGAGATAGTGCGGCGGACCGACCACCCCGCGGTCGGGATAAAACGGCAACTCAGGCCGAACAACAGCCCACCCCACCGCCTCGCAAAAACAGGGACAGAACAGCTTGGGGCCATACATACGACCTTCGGCAGGATCTAGACAGTAGAGCAGGACACACCAGATCAATCTATGGATCGCGAGGACGCTTCCCGACTTGGGATGACGGCTACCTATTCGGACGTGACAAACCTAGTCACACCCGGGCCGATAACCGCAGACGGACTTCACCGGAGGTGCGCCGTGACGCGGCCCGATATAGAGGCGCCGCACACCCTCTCTGCTTCACAGATGAGGTGCTGGATCATGAATTCCCCGAGGGGTTCAAGCCCGTCAATATTGAATCATACGACGAAACAACCGATCCCGCTGTATGGATTGAGGACTTTATTCTCCACATCCACATGGCCCGTGGAGACGACCTCCACGCCATCAAATACCTCCCACTAAAACTCAAAGGGCCAACTCGACACTGGCTAAACAGCCTGCCCGAGAATTCCACCGGCAGCTGGGAGGACTTGGAAGAAGCCTTCCTTGACAACTTCCAAGGTACATATGTCCGGCCACCCGATGCTGATGACTTAAGCCACATAGTTCAACAACCTGGGAATCAGCCAGAAAATTCTGGACTAGGTTCCTAACCAAAAAGAACCAGACCGTTGACTGTCCGGATGCCGAAGCCCTAGCGGCCTTTAAACACAGCATCCGTGACGAATGGCTAGCCCGTCACCTCGGCCAAGAATAGCCGAGGTCCATGGCAGCCCTCACGACACTTATGACCCGCTTTTGCGCGGGAGAGGATAGTTGGCTCGCTCGCAGTACAAACATAGCCAACAAAGCAGGCCCCTCCGAGGCCAAAAACAGCAACAGCAAGCTCTGGCGCAACAGACACAAACGCCGAAGCAATGGCGATAACACCGATGACACTACAGTTCACGCCGGATTCAGCGGATCCAAGTCCGGCCAGCGAAAGAGGCCCCATAAAAGGAACGACGGAGGACCATCCAGCTTGGACCGCATACTCGATCGTCCGTGCCAGATACATGGCACCCCAGACAAACCGGCCAACCATACTAATAGAGATTGCCGGGTCTTTAAGCAAGCCAGCAAGGTAAATAGCGGAACAAGGAAGGGGAATCGCAGAGCGAGGACGATGACAAGGAGCCCCGGCAGCCGAACACTGGGGGGCAGAAGAAATTCCTGCCTCAAGTCAAAACAGTGAACATGATATATGCCACACACATCCCCAAAAGGGAGCGCAAGCGCGCACTCAGGGACGTTTATGCGGCAGAGCCAGTCACCCCAAATCTCAACCCATGGTCGTCATTCCCGATCACCTTTGATCGTCGTGATCATCCAACTAGCATCATTCACGGCGGTTCGGCCACATTGGTACTCGACCCAATCATCGACGGATTTCACATGACACGAGTCCTAATGGACGGTGGTAGCAGCCTCAACCTACTCTATCAGGATACAGTATGCAAAATGGGCATTAATCCCTCATGAATCAAGCCCACGATAACTACCTTTAAAGGAGTTATACCAGGCATAGAGGCCCGTTGTACGGGCTCAATCACGCTGGAGGTGGTCTTCGGTTCCCCGGATAACTTCCGAAGCGAAGAGTTAATCTTTGATATCGTCCCCTTCTGCAACGGCTACCACGCACTGCTCGGATGAACCGCATTTGCTAGATTTAACGCGGTGCCACATTATGCTTATCTCAAGCTCAAGATGCCCGGTCCATGTGGCGTCATTACAGTAAATGGAAACACGGAACGTTCCCTCCGTACAGAGGAGCATACCGCAGCCCTAGCAGCAGAAGTACAGAGCGGCCTTCTCAAGCGGCACCATAATCTGGCCATCGAGCCCCTGGACATCGTTAAGAAGGTCCGGAATACACTGCAACAGGGCAGCTTGGTTCGTCAAGAGCTGATTTAGTAAATTTGGCCTCCGTCCCAGCCCCGATGAGGAAATGGCATCCATACCGCGCGTACATAACTGCGCACCCAAAACCGAGCTCTGACGGAGGCATAACTCGCTCGCGATCCACAGTGCGGCTTGACCGACCCTGGGATTCGCACGCCTTTATTTTTTTCTTTTTATTACGGGTTTTTTCTCTTTTCGAGGTCTATGCGGACGACCCGTTTCCAGAACACACCAAGGAGGCAAGGAGCGCTGGCATACAAGGGAATCCCCAGGTGGTCTCTATTAAACGATTGCCATACTTGTTTTACATACCCGCACGCAGCTCGCCCTTGGTTGCGGCATGTTAAATAGCTTTACTTGCTTATCGCATTACTTGCACAAAGTACGCCTCGACGTACTAATTACATCACAATGGTGAATAAATGGTGGCGTCAGCTTATTACTTAATTTTCCTGTTTCCTCACCTTTGTATATATTACTTATTGCACACATATACCATGGTACGTATTATGGCGCCAGGGGCTTCATTACACCCGGCATTACGGCAATAAAAGTCCGAACACTTTTCCAGTAAAGTTCGGCACCCCGAACTTATAGCACTATATGCATCGGCTCCAAATCATGTCTTTGGTCAATAGTTGGGTTGCCCGGCTCCTGTGCTTACTACCTTACGTTCCGCTATATCGGCTAGGGTAGTAAAGGGAGAACTACTGCGATTGTGTCCCGGTTCTTCCGGACGAGCACCTCAGTAGAGAAAGCCGAAAACTGACTGTCATGATGCGGCGAGAGCTGGTCAGCTGTTCGAGAGGTCCCAAATCGTTAGAGATTTTTTCCGCTTCTTGCGAAGAATCGGTTCCTCCGATTAGGCGTGTATAATGCCCCTAGTTCGGCCTTCTGAATACCAGGGGCTTCGCCAACTTTCTTAATTGTCAAACTCCTATGGCTAAGTGAGGACGGTAAAGGCCGCATAGTCTGATTGCCTTGTTCGTTGCGCTAAACACCTCCTTTAAGGACCAGAATGTGGAGTAAAGAGTGTTTAGATTTATCCTGAACACCCCCGTACTATCTACGTGGGGGCAGAAGCCGACGACTGGTCAACCGTCAGATTTCATAAACGGCCGCACAGGAGGTAAAATGTAAATCGCAAGCATTATAATACATAACATCATTGTCCCATATTAGAGGACAGGATAATACAAATGTTCTCATGGGAATATGACATCCTTCGAACATTGCTCCGCCACAAGGCGGGACCCCTCCAGGACGCCATCAAAATAGAGCTCGGGTCGACGATGCTCCTTGCCCTCCGGCGGCCCCTCGGTCATCATCTGCTTGGCATCTAGCTTTGCCCAATGCGACTTGACGCGAGCAAATGCCACACGCGCACCTTCAATACAGACCGACCGCTTCACGGCTTTGAGCCGCGGACAGGCACTTACAAGCCGCTTAAAAAGTCCGAAGTAGCTGCTCGGTATAGGCTCGGCAGGCCACAGCCGGACTATCAGGTCCTTCATGGCTAGCTCTGCCGACCTGTGCAGCTCGACCAACTGCTTCAGCTGGTCGCTAAAGGGCAACGGATGTTCGGTTCCAAGATATTGGGACCAGAATAGCTTCTCCGTAGACATCCCTTCTTCGGCTCTATAATGCTCGGCAGCATCTGATATACTGCGCGGCAGATCCGTAAACGCCCCTGGAAAACCCAAATTCGGATAAGTACAAGGAATGTTTCTTCTACATACTTGCTTTGCATGGTGAAAGAATTACCCGCCGCAATCTCCTTGGCCGCCTGAATTTCCTGGAGGGCGTTCTGGGCTTCGGCTCGTGCATCCTGTGTGCTCCGGTGGGCCTTCGCAAGTTCGGACTCTTGCGCCTTACAATCACGCTCCAAGGACTCAAATCTCTCGATCGCGCCCTGGAGCTGTTGCTGCGCCTCGCCAACCTGGGCCTCGTGCTTTTCGCGCGCGGCGCGTTCCTTGGCCGCTTTGTCCTCGGCCTCAGCTAATGCCTTCTTGAGGGCTGTCACCTCGGTCGTGGCCCCTAATAAAGTTTATCACACCTCAGTCCGGATGGACTATTCATTTTTTCTTAATGCGTACCCACAGGTTATTGCATACCTTGGCTATGCTCCAGCTGCTTATTCACGAGGTCGGGCTCTTCCTTGGCCCGCTCCAGTTTCCGCTTCAGTCCGGAGACCTCCGCAGCATGAGCGGTGGCAGCCTGCAGCGATACCTACTTATTCACACAGACAACTTATGTTAGATTCCTGCGATATTTCTTATCCATCCTCTATTCGGCTTTTTCTTTCCGAACACCAAACAGAGCATCAGGGGCTACTGTCTATACTGTGATATTCTTCCTACAAACGCATTACTTACCTCAAAGCCCGATAGAAGGCCAGTGCAGGCTTCGGTCAGTCCGCTTTTTTTGAACTGGACCTTCTCTATTACCGTGCCCATAAGGGCGCGGTGTTCATCCACAATAGAGGCGCTTCATAGCGCCTCCAGCAGATTATCTGGTGCCTCTGGTTGGATAGAGGTCACCGGTGGAACAGGCACATTCCCTCCTTTTGGGGAATGCCGTTCGCTGGACTCCGGAGCCGCATAGATCTCTGGAATAGTATCCAGCTCAGGTCCAAAGGGAACTCGGCCCCGTCACCGGTCCCCATAGGGGCTTTTTCCCCCATGTGTCCGGCGACTGAGGAATCATCCTGGGGCGCCATCCCGACGATCTCCGGAAGCCCCCCTCCGGTCGGGGAAGGTCTTTTGCGACACCACCTCGTCGTCACCCTTGGGAGAGACAGATTGAGAAGGTGGCGGAGACATGCTAGCCATCTCCTTTGAGTCTAGCGACCCCTCTGTCGAGGATCGCGGGGAACCATCGCATGCTGGACTGCAATAGCAAGGTTTAAGGTATATCAATATTACAAACCGGGAAGGCCAGATGTTTTTGGATTCTGGTACTTACGAGGCGGCCCGAGGCTTGGTCCGGCGAGGTCGCTCCGGACTGCTATCAAAATCCCACACGGAGTTATCCACGAGGGAGCCTCTAACCCTCTTAGGCGCTTTAGCCTCGGGATTTGTGGGGGCCGCTCTCTTCTTCCTCCCCACTTCAGGTGGGGAGTCACTTTCTTCTTCCTCTTCATCGTCATCGTCAGCAAACGAAGAGGAAGTCTCGTCTTCGGACATCACGTCTGGAGCGTCTTTTGGCAAGGGCCCTTCTTGGCCCCTTTGGTCGCTTTCTTGGCCGTCTTCTCTGGCACCTCATAAGGTGCTGGAAAAAGCATTTTCGTCAGTAATGGGTATTCTTGGTCTTCGGGCAGCGGAGCCGGGCAGTTAATCCCCTCATCTATCTTGATCCAGGCCTGAAAACACGGGTAGCTTAGGCTTTTTCTCAAAATATGCTAGTAAAGGGTACGCCTTGAAAACATTAAAAGAACTTACCGGGTTAGCCTGGCGTTTTAAGCTAAGCCCGTGATCTTTGGTCGTGGGCGGTGGCGTCTCGCCGGCCTTGAAGAGCACTTTCCAGATTTCTTCGTGTGTCGTGCCGAAGAGCTCTAGTAGCGTCTGGTGCTTGGCCGGATTGTACTCCCACAGATAGCATGTCCGGCGTTGGCACGGAAGGACCCGACGAATGAGCATGACCTGGAACACGTTGACAAGCTTGTTCTTCCTATCTATCATGTTCTGGACGCACGTCTGGAGCCCAGTCAGCTCGTCCGAGGGACCCCAGGTTAGGCCCCTGTCTTGCCAGGAGGTGAGCCTCATCGGGATTCCAGATCGGAATTCGGGGGGGCCGCCCAGTTGGCGTCATGCGGCTCGGTGATATAGAACCACCCCGATTGCCACCCTTTCATCGTCTCTGCGAATGAGCCTTTGGGCCAGGTAAAGTTGGGCATCTTGCCCACCATGGCGCCTCACGACTCTCCTTGTTGGTTGCTCACCACTTTCGGCTTCACATTGAAGGTCTTCAGCCATAGGCCGAAATGAGGTGGGATGCGAAGAAAGGCCTCGCACAAGACAATGAATGCCGTGATGTTGAGGATGAAGTTGGGGGCTAGGTCATGGAAGACTAGCGCCTAGTAGAACATCAGCCCACGGACGAAGGGGTGAAGAGGGAAGCCCAGCCCGCGGACGAAATGTGTGAGAAACACAACCCTCTCGTGGGGCTCTGGAGTAGGGACGATCTGTCCCTTGGCCGGGAGTCGGTGAGCGATCTCCTTGGCCAGATATCCGGCCTCCCGGAGCGCCTTGATATCCCTCTTCTTGACGGAGGAGGCCATCCACTTACCCCCAGCTCCGGATCCGGACATCTTTTGAGTGCTTTCTCGGACGAGGGAAAAGCTAAAAGCTTGGGCACTGGAGCTCAGGGACGGAAGGACTGAGGAGGATCCGAGGTGTGGGTGAAGAAAGGGAATCCTTATCCCCTTATAAAGGCCGTGAATACCAAGCGTCTCCCCACTCGCCTATTCCCAAGGGTCGTGCAAACGGCACGGTTGGGTCGCCCACGCCCGTATTGATGAGAATCCCGTAATAAGGGGACACGATCTCTGCTTCGACAAGACGTTCCAATGGCAACCGCGTCTCGAAACATGGAGCGGCAGATGAAAAACAGTTCGAAATTATGACCGGACAAACGTGATGTCATGTTGTAAAAAGCTGTCAGCAGATTAGACTCGTGCAAAAATATATTCTCTCTGCGGTTATGTATGGTGTGTGTGACAGGTCTGGATACTATCATCGCATCTAAAGACTATCTTGAAGTTCGGATAGAAGGGAACCCGCCTTGCAATGCCGAAGACAATCTGCGCGCCGGACTCCTCGTCATTGAAGCCAGGTTCAGGGGCTACTGAGGGAGTCCTGGACTAAGCGGTCCTCGGGCGTCCGGCCTGTTGTCCATGGGCCGGACTGATGGGCTGTGAAGACATGAAGGCCGAAGAACGTACCTGTGCCCGGGTTGGACTCTCCTTGGCGTGGAAGGCA
Source organism: Aegilops tauschii subsp. strangulata (assembly GCF_002575655.3). Lineage (NCBI taxonomy): Eukaryota > Viridiplantae > Streptophyta > Magnoliopsida > Poales > Poaceae > Aegilops > Aegilops tauschii. Next base: position 404,486,259 of record NC_053035.3, read on the forward strand.
AGCTTGGCCACCGACTATGAAGATTCCTTCTTATGTAACCGACTCTATGTAACCCTAGATTCCTCCCCCCCGGTGTCTATATAAACCGGAGGAGTTAGTCCGAAAAGGATATATACTCATTACCATAGTCATACAGGCTAGGCTTCTAGGGTTTAGCCATTACGATCTCGTGGTAGATCAACTCTTGTAACACTCACATTCATCAAGATAAATCAAGCAGGACGTAGGGTATTACCTCCATAGAGAGGGCCCGAACCTGGGTAAACATCATGTCCCCCACCTCCTGTTACCATCGATCCTAGACGCACAGTTCGGGACCCCCTACCCGAGATCTGCCGGTTTTGACACCGACAGGCACCTCTTCCCATTGCAAGATAAATAGATCAAGTTGGCCAAACAAATCCCAAATATCGGAGAAGAAATACGAGGCTATAAGAGATCATGCATATAAGAGATCAAAGAAACTCAAATAACTTTCATGGATATAAAAAGATATGACTCATCATAAACTCAAAGTTCATCAGATCCCAACAAACACACCGCAAAAAAGAGTTACATCATATGGATCTCCAAGAGACCATTGTAGTGAGAATCAAGAGAGAGATATGAAGCCATCTAGCTACTAACTACGGACCCGAAGGTCTACAAAGAACTACTAACGCATCATCGAAGAGGCACCAATGGAGGTGGTGAACCCCATCCGAGATGGTGTCTAGATTCGATCTGGTGGTTCTAGACTCTGCGGTGGCTGGATGAATATTTCATCAACTCCCCTAGGGTTTCTGGAATATTTGGGTATTTATAGAGCAAAGAGGCAGTTCGGGGGGCACCCGAGGTGGGAACAACCCACCAGGGCACGCCTGGGCCTCATGGTGCGCCCTGGTGGGTTGTCCCCTCCTCGGGACTCGCCCAGGTGCTATCAGGGCCCAACTTGTTCCTTCTGGTCCATAAAAAATCTCCATAAAGTTTCGTGGCATTTGGACTCCGTTTGATATTGATTTTCTGCGATGTAAAAAACACGAAAAAAAACAGGAACTGGCACTTGGCACTATGTCAATAGGTTAGTACCAAAAATGATATAAAATGACTATAAAATCATTATAAAACATCCAAGATTGATAATATAACAGCATGGAACAATCTTACAGATACGTTGGAGACGTATCAGCATCCCTAAACTTAACTCCTACTCGTCCTCGAGTAGGTATGTGATAAAAAACAGAATTTTTGATGTGGAGTGCCGTTTAACATGTCATATCATATTCTTTTCTTTTATAGCATGGACAATTGGACTTTTATGTGGTTCAAAGCAATAGTCTAGTGTTGACATAATAATTAAGATACTGAAGCATATCAACAAGCAACCATGTCTTTCAAAATATCAATGCTAAAATCAGTTATCCCTACAAAATCATATAGTCTTGTCATGATGTGTCTTCTTAACACAAAGTATTTATCATGCACAACCCCGATGACAAGCCGAGCAATTGGTTCGTACTTTTTAACGTGCTTTAGCTTTTTCAACTCTTACACAATACATGAGCGCAAGCCATGGGTATAGCACTACGGGTGGAATAGAGTATGATGATAGGGGTAAATATAGAGAAGGCAGAAGGTAAGAAAGTCTCACATCGATGCGGCTAACCAACGGTCTATGGAGATGCCCATCGATCGATATCAACGTGAGGAGTAGGGATTGCCATGGAACGAATGCACTAAGAGTTATAAGTGTATAAAAGCTCAATATGAAAACTAAGTGGGTGTGCATCTAATCCTATAATGAAAAAATCCCACTACTATATGAAAGTTACAAAATAGGAGACTCTCCATATGAAAAACATGGTGCTACTTTGAAGCACAAGTGTGGTAAAGGATACTAGCAATGCTCCTTCTCTCTTTGTTTATTTTTTTATTTTTATTTTTTTCTTTTTCTTTTTCTTTCTTTCTTTTTCTTCTTCTTTTCTTTTCTCTTTTTTTTCAATTTTTCTCTCATTGTCCGGAGTCTCATCCCGACTTGTGGGGGAATCATAGTCTCCATCATCCTTTCCTCACTGGGGCACTGCTCTAAAAATGAATAATGATGATCATCACACTTCTATTTACATATAACTCAAAAGAAACAAAAATATATAACTCGACACCTATGAGAAAATATGACTCTATATAAATGCCTTTGGCATGTACCAGGATGTGCAATGATCCAGTGTAACATGTATGAAAAATGATGAACGATGGCTGAGCCACAAACACTATGTCAGCTATATGATCATGCAAAGCAATATGACAATAAATGCTCAAGTCATCAAACGGAAGCGGTGGAAGTTGCATGGCAATATATCTCAGAATGGCCATGGAAAAGCCGTAGTAGGTAGGTACGGTGGCTGTTTTGAGGAAGATATAATGAGGCTTATGTGTGATAGAGCGTATCATATCACAGGGTTTGGATGCACCTACGAAGTTTGTACCACGTCTCAGTGTGAGAAAGGGCAATGCACAGTACCGTAGAGGCTAGAAAATTGTGAAAAGGTAAGATGTGTATAATCCATGGACTCACATTAGTCATAAAGAACTCATATACTTATTGCAAAAGTTTATTAGCCCTCGAAGCAAAGTAATACTACGCATGCCCCTAGGGGGATAGATTGGTAGGAAAAGACCATCGCTCGTCCCCGACCGCCACTCATAAGGAAGACAATCAAAAATAAATCATGCTCCAATATCATAGCATAAAGAGAGACTATACGTGCCTGCTTCGGGAATCACAAACCTTAAAACCAATATACCTACTAGAGCATAATTACTCTTCAACATAACTCACATATCACATCATCATATCTCAAAACTATTACTAAGAATCAAGTTTATTTTGTCCAATGATCTTCATGACATTTTCTTTTCTTTATCCTTATTGGATATCTATCACTTTGGGACTAATTTTCATGTGTTGCTTTTCATAAGCTCAAACAAATATAAGTGAAGATCATGAGCATAATATTTCTTTCTCTCAAAATAATTTAAGTGAAGCAAGAGAGATTTTCTTCAAAATTTTACTAAATCTCAAATAAATCTAAGTGAAGCAAGAGAGCATTTCTTCAAAAATACTAAGCACACCGTGCTCAAAAAGATATAAGTGAAGCACTAGAGAAAGTCCTAGCTCATAAAAGATTTAAGTGAAGCATAGAGAGCAATTCTAACAAGTCATGACATAATTTTGGCTCTCTCAAATAGGTGTGTCTAACAAGGATTGATGACTTAAAACACAAAATAAAACAAGTAAAGACTCATATCATACAAGACGCTCCAAGCAAAACACATATCATGTGACGAATAAAAATATAGTCTCGAGTAAAATACCGATAGTTGTTGGAAGAAAGCAGTAGTTGGTTGCTCATTCTTGGATAATAGATTGGGATACCGGGGCATCCCCAAGCTTAGGCTCTTCCATCCTTCCTTCATCCATCGTAAGATAACCCAAAACTTGAAAACTTCAATCACACAAAACTCAACAAAACCTTCATGAGATCCGTTAGTATAAGAATAATAAACCACTACTATAAGTGTTGTATCAAACCAACTCATATTTTGTTTTTGTATTATATCTACTGTATTCCAACTTTTCTATGGCAAAAAATCATCAAAGAAAATCATAGAGCCATCAAAATAAGCACACAACACAAAGAAAATAGAATCTGTCAAAACAGCACAGTCTGTAGCAATCTGACTATTTAGAATACTTATATAACTCCAAAAATTATGAAAAATTAGGACGACCTAAGAAATTTGTATATTGATCTACTGCATGTGGAATAGGTATTTTATCACTCTCTGGTAAAAAAATGAAAATTAATTTCGTGAGCGTAAAATTTTCTGTTTTTCAGCAAGATCAAACAACTATTACCCAAGAAGATCCTAAAGGCTTTACTTGGCACAAACACTAATTGAAACATAAAAACACAATTATAACAGTAGCATAATTGCGCTAACACACAAGAACAGGAAGCAAAAAGCAAAAATAAATTTTATTCATTGGGTTGCCTCCCAACAAGTGCTATAGTTTTACGCCCTTAGCTAGGCATAAAGCAAGGATCTAAGTTTTGTCATCTTTGGTTCGAGATCCATAAGATGCCCTCATGATTGATTCATAAGGTGGCTTAATTATAGTTCTAGTAAAGTATTCCATACCCTTCCTCAAAGGAAATTGGAACTTAATATTGCATTCTTTCAAATCAATCACGGCACCGATAGTGCGTAAAAATGGTCAACCGAGAATAATTGGACAAGACGGATTGCAATCAATATCAAGAACAATACAATCTATGGGCACATGATTCCTATTTGCAAGAATAAGAACATCATTAATTCTTCCCATAGGCTTTTTAATAGTAGAATCCGCCAAGTGCAAATTTAAAGAGCATGATTCAAGATCGGTAAGACCAAGCACATCACATAAAGATTTTGGAATTGTAGAAACAATAGCACCCAAGTCACACAAAGCAAAACACTCATAATTTTTAATCTTGACTTTGATAGTAGGTTCCCATTCATCATGCAATTTTCTAGGAATTTAAACTTGTAGTTCCAATTTTTCTTCAAGAGCTGTCATCATAGCATCAACAATATGTTTAGTAAAAGCTTTATTTTGGTCATAAGCATGGGGTGAATTTATCATGGATTGCAAAAAAGAAATACAATCAATAAAAGAGCAACTATCATAAATAAAGTCTTTGTAATCCAAAAGAGTGGGCACATCACTAGTTAAAGTTTTGACCTCTTCAAACCCACTTTCATCAATTTTTTCAACAAGATATTCACCCTCCGAAATATTGGGACGCCTTCTACCTAAAGTTGACTCTTCTCCAGTCCCTTTTTCATCAATATTAACTTTACTAAACAAGGAATCAATATAAGAAACACCAATCATTTTAAGATCTTCATCACTTTTGCGAAAGAAATCACTAGAAAACGCTTTTTCTAAGAATTCTCTGTTAGCTCTAAGCATAGCGGTTCTTTTCTTACTTTCATCCATAGAAACATAAAGAGCTTTAATTCATTCATCTACTTTAGGCACAAATATTTTCATCTTGAGATTTTCCACATCATGAGCAATTCTATCAACACTTCTAGACAAATCATCAATCTTATTCAACTTTTCTTTTATGGACGTGTTAAAAACTTTTTGAGTGTTGATAAATTCTTTAATATTATTTTCAAGATCAGAGGTGTTCCTATTATTATTGTAAGATTTATTTCCATAGGAATTACCATAATTATTAGAGGAATTAATAGGAAAAGGCCTAGGATTAAAATTACCTATATAAGCATTGTTGTTGAAATTGTTTCGAGAGATAAAATTCACATCAATGGTATCACTATTTTGCTCAATCAAAGTAGACAAGGGCATATCAGTAAGATCAATAGGAGAACTTCTACTAGCAACCAATTTCACAAGAGCATCAAATTTTTCACTCAAAGAAGAAATCTCTTCAACCGAATTAACTTTTTTACTAGTAGGAGCCCTTTCGGTATGCCATTGCGAATAATTTGCCATGATATTGTCAAGCAATTTGGTGGCTTCACCCAAAGTAATTTCCATAAAAGTACGACCTGCGGCGGAATCTAAAAGATTACGAGAAGCAAAATTCAACCCCGCATAAAATTTTTGTATGATCATCCAAAGACTTAACCCATGAGTTGGGCAATTCCTTAGCATCATTTTCATCCTTTCCCAAGATTGTGCAACATGCTCATGTTCAAGTTGCTTCAAATTCATCATCAGGGTTCTAAGGGAAATAATTTTTGCGGGAAGAAAATACTTAGTGATAAAAGCATCTTTGCACTTGTTCCAAGAATCGATACTATTGCGAGGGAAAGAAGAGAACCAAATTTTTGCAGAATCATGCAAAGAAAATGGAAATAATTTCATCTTGACCACGTCATTGTCCACACCTTTTTTCTTTTGCATATCGCATAATTCCTTGAAGGTATTAAGATGGGATGCGGCATCCTCATTATGAGTACCGGAAAAATGGTCTTTCATAACAAGATTCAGCAAAGCAGTATTAATATCACAAGTCTCTGCACTAGCGGCGGGAGGAGCAAGCAGAGTGCCAATAAAATCATTATTGTTGGTGTTTGAGAAATCACATAACTTGGTGTTCTCTTGAGTCATGATGACCACACAACAAGATTGCACTCAAAAACAGATCCAGCAAGAAAACGGCGAAAGGAAAAGAGAGGCAAATAAAACGGCAAATTTTTGTGAAGTGGGGGAGAGGAAAACGAGTGGCAAATGGCAAATAATGTAAATTGTGAGGAGATGAGATTTGTGATTAGGAACCTGGTTATGAAGAAGATCCTCCCCGGCAACGGCGCCAGAAATTCCTTTTGATTGCTCTCTGGTTATAGCGCCAGAAAAGCTCCTGTCTGCTAGTACTACGTGGGTATTTCCCCAAAAAGGAAGGGATTATGCAGCATAGCGACGGTAGGTATTTCCCTGAGTGAATAAACCAAGGTTATAGAATGTGACACCCAAAATTTTATTTGGCCTTTTCAAAAAAATTATTTGACTTGAGGGAGGTGTTTTAAAATTTTCTTCAAAAGAACCCTCCCTTTCAAAATATTTTTTTTATGGCAAGAGTTTTATTTGGATTCACCCAAGACTTGATTTTGGTCTTGGAGGTTCTTTCTTTTTATTTGGACTCAAACCAAAAATGCATTTCACTTGGGAAAAATGCCTTTTGAAAATGCACTATGGCTTTTGGAATGATCCTTTGCCACTTTCAACAAATCTCTCTTGCCATGACCTTAGTGCAAATCTACTCTCATAAACCTTTCCTCATCTTTGGATCATGATTTACTTCAAATCCAGCAAGTTGGATCTCTCCATATATTTATTTCCACTTATTTCTTATCAAAAACAATTTCTGCCTTATATCTTGATCCTTGGAGGTTTACAAAGGAACTACTCCTTCTGCTTTGATTTTTGCCCCCAAACCATTTTCCCTTCCTAGTCCTTTGAACCCTCTACCAAGATCCATCAAGATCCACTGGTCTCCAGTTCAAATTTTTCAAACTATACTTGCTGCAAGTTTGGACCAGATATGCCAAATTTGATAAAATTCATTCAAATCCTTCTCCAAAAATTCTGAGAAAAATCAGGCAGCCTCTGGGTGCATTGAGAGGTCACCTCACCAAGTCCCAGCTCCAGGAAAATTTTTCTTCATACCATATCATTTCATCGAACACCTTCAGAGCACTGTCAATATCATGTTCAGTCAAATTCAGTTAACAGTGTCTGATCCACTGTCGTTTCTTCAGTGTCCGTTGCCAATCCCACCAGTGCCCCGGCGTCGCCTTGTTCCCTGTCCCCTCCCCCTTGTCCTCTGCACCGCACAAGCGCCTGGAAGCTTGCGGACGTCGGCGACGAGCAGCAGGAGGTGCGCCGCCCCATGACCGACACCAGCGGCGGCTTTGCGGCCGTCAGAAGAGTGGCGCAGCGCAGACGGCGCCGTCCGGCGCCGCCCAAGCCACCGGAGGTCGCCGCGTGGTCTTCCACTCCCCAGAGCGTGCTGCCACCCTCGTCGTGAACCGCTGGGCACGGAGCGCGCTCTCTGCCACCGCCGTGCCAGTACGGCAACCCCGACGAAGACCGACGCCATAATGCCATGCCCGACAGAGTTTAGCAGTGGAACGGGACCAGTAACTCCCACTGGTGCTGCCTGGCCACCTAAACCCTCTGCCAAGCCACTGCCTCGCCGTAATCGCTCGCCGGAGATTCTCCGTTCACGGCCACCCCCTCGAGCCGCCTATAAATAGAGGCCCCGAGCTCCAGCTAGTACCCACACCACCTCTGCACTCCACCAAGACCCTGCCTAGCCACTGGAAGAGCCCCGAGGGAGTCTCCTTCCTCGACTCCGGCCGCCGCGACCCGCTACGGGATCCAGCTCGATTCGCTCCCGTGCGTGCACCTCTGCCTCCCATCTCTTGCCAGTAGCTCTCTAGTGCATCCCTCCTTCTGACCCGCGCTTCAATTCGAAGTTTGCAGCACACCACCGGAGTTCCCCACCATCGCCCGAGCCGCCGTCCGCCGGAGAAAGTGTCGCCGTTGACGTGGTGCTCCCCGACGCCCAAGTCCACTACCCACGTACGCGGAAGGGCACGCTGATACTCTTGGTACACTCCGATCTCCCTGACTCGCCGTGGTTCGACGCCGGCGACCTCCGCAGCCTTCGGGCGCCGGCGAGGTTTTTCAAACTTGACATGTGGACCCCCCACGTCAGCCTCTCTTCTTTCCCCCCGAAGCGTTTTCTGTTGGCGCCTTCGGGCAGAGTATGTTTTCTCTATGGGCTGGCGCGTTTCTATTCGAACCGTTTTCTATTTTCTCAGTTTAGCCCCTGGAACTTCTCTGTTTCATTATAGATGAGTCCCTGGACAGAAACCCTTATAACTTTTTAATAAAAAGTGATTTTTGAGTGATTCTTTTTCTGACAGTCTTATAATTTTGTCTAGTTTTTTATAGGATTTATTTGGAAAATTTTTGGAACAACTTTTATGCACGCGTTGGTTTTCACGTTAGTATGCTTTCTCGTTATAGAATGTGACGGGGCCGCAAACTTCGCCGAGCTAGACTCCGACTTCTCCGAACCAGGCAAGCATGTATGAACCTTTGATATGATAGGTGTTTTGCATGTTTGCGTGAAAGGTTGTGCATGGCATATGAGTATCGGTGAGTATGTCGTTGCTTGTGAGGCAACTACCCGTGTGTTCCAAAGCTACTGTGATCTCTAATGAGAGATGGCCTAGTCATGTGGTGACATGAAGGGCAGTAAGGTGGTACTGTTGTAGCATGCCAGCCTTACGTCATCCGATAAATTCCAACGTTAACGTGGACGGAGTCACGTTATCATTCTTCCCCCTTCCGTGCTACCACATGTTTTCTGCCAGAATGCGGTTTAGTAAGTTGGTAACCTCTTTCCGTGTACACACCAAACAGAGGGGCCGGGATGATGGTTCCATGGCCCTGGATTAAAGCCAGTCATCCGGTCAGGGGGCATGGGTGTTTCCGGTTGGGACCGAGAGGGGGGCACCCCTTAGAGCGCGCGTATAGAAATTTGATCCCATGCTACGCGAGGTTGTAGCCTCCCCGTCTCAAGGTTTTTCTTGAACGTTGCCGAGGGTGATTCCTGGCTTCGGAATGTTGAATGGGTGTGTACTGGTTAGATGTGTTTCTTCCAAAACAACGTAAACGGAACTAGTCCCCGTGACTACTGAAATCCGTTGGCTGTGGTTAAAGTGCAAACTCTGCAGAGTCAAATCCTTCCGAGTCATCGTATCCAAGGTCAAGTATCGTGATCAGTGTGTCCATATCTATGTCAAGTCCTCGTGGTATTGTCCCCGGTAACCAAACTTGAGTGGTAAACTTGGTTAAACATTTTTCCTAAGGATGGACTAACCCCTCTTATTTACCTCATACCTGATTATTCCTTTGTTATGATTTAGATTCTTGAGCTACTAAGATGTTAAGTTATGAAGCCCTTTATGTGATGTCGCTCAGACGTCCGACTGTGGCACTCTTGTTATTTTACTCTTGATATAAGCCCTTTATGTGATGTCGCTCAGACGCCCGACTGTGGCACTCCTGTTACTTTACTCTTGATATAAGCCCTTTATGTGATGTTGCTCAGACGTCCGACTGTGGCATATTGATTATTTACTTTTGATATAAGCCCTTTATGCGATGTCGCTCTGACGTCTGACTGTGGCATGCACCATCTTTTATTTTCTATTATAAGCCCTTTATGTGGTGTCGCCCTGACGCCCGACTGCGGCATTGTTACTATTGCATTTTCCTCTCGAGGAGTCATTCAGACCCTCGTTTGGCACCCAGTATTTATTTTGGGATTTCGGGAGGACTACCGCCCGACTTCTCTTTTATTTTCCCATGCAGTATTATCTCTATGTCTGAGTGACCTTGTTAACCTGTTCAAATGCATCATGTTTACATTTGTTATATCTTATGTCCGAACTGTCTTGCGAGTACTTTCATAGTACTCACCTGGCTTGTTGATTTGGCCAGATGTTGACGAAGGCGACCTCTTGTATGAAGAGTTTGATAGTGAGTCGGACGCCTAGAAGAATCCCAGTCAGTCCCGTGCGATCCTGGATATTGGTCACTTGTATTATATACGCTTCCGCCACCCGCAATAAACCTCCTCGAGCTTCACCCCGACGCTCGAAGAGTTGTAGTTTGCAGGAGTCATATCACCCGCTCCGCTGTGATATTTCCACCACCGTTGTTATCGTGAGTTAGTAGTTATGCCACCCTATCCGCCGTTATGTTTTATCGGCGTACATGTAATAAATTGTTGAGCAGTCTCCGCTCAACCTTGTATTATATTCAGTACTCCTGGTATTTTTTCTGTGACCAAGATATTGTCTACCAGTGAGAAGGAATTCTTCTTTACTGGTCCGTAAAAGGGATTGGTCTCTCAATAAATCTTTTATTGAAAAACCGGTCGTGACAAGCTTGGTATCAGAGCCAGGCTGACTGTAGGAAGCCACTAGGTGCGATCGCTAATCGGTTATTAGCGTCTTTCGTGCTTTTTCAGCATTTTTGCAAATGTAGCTATTTTCTGTTGGTCATCATAAATATATGACATGACTACTCAGAATTTTTGCCTACTTTTGTAGATGGCTGGCAGCAACTGCGAGACTCAAGTGTTCACGAACGTGCCCGAGGGGTTTGTCAAACTCCTCGTCTCCATCACCAAGCTCGCAATCGGGCCAACGACTCGCCCGGAGTTCACGCTTTACCAGCATAAGCTCAGCGACGACGTGTCTATGCACCAAGCCGTGGTGCAATTCAAGGGAGGGCGTTCTGCATCTCGCCACTTCTGTTTTGTGGGAAGGGCCATGCCTACGGAGCGGCATGCCATGCAGATGGCTGCCCGTGAGGCGATAGCTCGTCTTCGGGACATCCTTCCGATGATGAAGACTCGTCGCTACCGCTACCTCCCATGCCATGTGCCATACACTTGTCACTATGCATTCGCCTGCCATCGGGGAGAGCGAGATGAAGCCATCGAGATGGTCGTGGAGTACCTCAAGGCTCTGGAGGAATCCTTCGACAACCTCGTGGACGATCTTGTGGCTGCCCGCATGGACTTAGTCCGGGGCGGTCCTGCCAGCAGGAAGGAGCTTCTCCTCACAGCACCGCCTCTGACATTCGTCTCGTCTTCAGCCTCTTATGCACCGGCCATTTTGGCCACTGCTCGCCGTCTGCCTACCACTGAGGAGTTCGACAGAGTCATCGCTCCTACTCCAGTCAGAGCTGCACCGCCTGCCGCACCCGCACTGCTGCCTGTCGCCCCCGCACTGCCGCCTGTCGCCCCTGCACCATCACCGCAGCGCAGTGTTACGCGCCAGGAGCCTGCTAGAGAGGAGGTGGAGGTTGAATCTCCTGCACCGCTGAGTCTTGCCCTCGGCAAGGGAAAGGACATCGTCACCATCTCCAACTGAGAGCGCCGAGTAGCCGCGCGTTATGTCTGCTTGTATGATGTGCTTTATCTGTACGCTAGTTTGTAGTGGTTGGGTTCGCTGCATCCCAGAGAGTGTGCTAATAACATGTCATGATTGTGTACGCACATCCTGAGTGCTGTATCGTGTGTTTGCTTTTCGCGTGTAAGATTTGGGTTAAGCAGTTCGTCTCCGTGCGAAATCGTTTATGCTTTCTTGAAAAATCTTGAGGTCTTTTAAGTTTTTGCCTTTGCAAGATTTTCCTTGTGCCACACAGTTCTTCTCATGAGTTTTGTAAAATAATACCCCAGACTGGAAAAATGTCTCGTCCGTGGACTCGTTCCATGCCCAATCAGCCAGAAGAAGTTTATGGGACACAGACTAGCAACAACTTCACTCAGGGACAGTCCAGTCAACAGGACAGCGAAGCAGCCCTGTCTCAAGTATGCCGTCTCTTCGAACAAAGCTAGCAACAGCACCAAGAGATGATGAATCACGTCATCAATATGGGAAACCACCGTGAGCCGTACCAACCCCATTCCAAGTTGTCTGAGTTACAGAAGACTCGCCCTTCAACGTTTGCTCACACCGATAGGCCACTGGAAGCCGATGATTGGCTTCGTGACATCGGGAGAAAGCTGATTATCGCTCAGTGCTCAAACCATGAGAAGGTGCTTTATGCACCACACTACCTTACTGGAGCAGCTGCAGCATGGTGGGAAAACTTCCTACACATGCATCCCAGTGAACACAACATCACCTGGGAAGAATTCAAGGAAGGCTTTCATGGGGCACACATCCCCAGGAGCATCATAAAAATCAAGAAGAGAGAATTTGACGACCTCAAGCAAAGAGGCATGTCAGTGACAGAATACAACGGTCAGTTTACCCAGCTATCTCATTATGCCTACGACGAGCACATGACAGAGAACAAGAAGATGGAAAAATTCCTGGACGGCCTGGCACCGGCACTAAGATGCCAACTGGTTGTACACACTTTCCCGGATTTTAAGACTCTGGTTGACAAGGCCATTACCTTGGAGAATGAGCGCCGTAGTCTGGAAGATATCCGTAAACGAAAGAGGGACAAGACGAATCTTGCTCGCAACAACCGAAGCAAGACTGAGGTTCCAAGGACAGAAGCAAGGAAATCCACGACAACTGATCTAAGGCCAGTCAGACAGTTTCACAGGGACAAGGAATTCACGTACAGTCCAGGGGTCACATGCTATGCTTGTGGTGAAGGAGGACACTATGCTAAACAGTGCCCAAAACCAAGGAACTCGGCCCCCAAGCCGAACAACGGTGGAAACAATCCAGCCCCCAAGCGCAACAATTTCAATCCCAACAACAACCATAGGAAGGGTCATCTAAACCATGTGACCAGGGAAGAAGCACAGAATGCCCCAGACATCATGCTCGGTACGTTCCCTGTCAACACAGTACCTGCCACGGTTTTGTTTGATTCTGGAGCTTCCCATTCGTTCGTTTCAAAGAGTTCTGTTTTGCAACGTGGTTTTCCGATACTTCCCTTGGAAAAATCTATGATCATCAAGTCCCCCGGAAATAAGCAAATCGCTCAGAGTTACTGCCAAGGAGTGATCATTGAGTTCGAAGGACTACAGTTCCAAGCAAATCTCATCGTGTTGGAAAATAAAGGACTGGATGTCATTTTAGGGATGGACTGGTTGACCACCAACAAAGGATTCATTGACTGTTTCAATCGGACCGTGATTCTCACTCACCATCACGGCAAGACAATAAAGGTTACAGCTCAAGAAAGACCACGGTCACGGCAACCAAAGCTGAACAAAGTGGACATTTCAGAACTGAGAAAAGTTCCAGTGGTATGCGAGTTTCCTGCCGTATTTCCTGAAGAACTACCAGGCATGCCACCAGACCGAGAGATAGAGTTCAGCATCGAACTAGCACCTGGCACCGCTCCCATCCATAAGAAACCTTATAGAATGGCACCCTCAGAATTGGTGGAGTTGAAGAATCAGATAAAGGAATTATTGGACAAAGGATTTATTCGAGCCAGCTCCTCACCATGGGGTTCGCCAGTGTTGTTCGCCAAGAAAAAGGATGGGACACTGAGACTGTGTATAGACTATCGAGCTCTCAATATGGTCACCATCAAGAACAAATGTCCGATGCCATGGATAAATGATTTGTTTGACCAGCTCGCACAAGCCAAGGTGTTCTCAAAAATTGATTTGAGATCGGGATACCATCAATTGAAAGTACGGACAGAAGATATCCCTAAAACAGCATTCACCTCCAGATACGGATTATATGAATTCACAGTGATGCCTTTTGGACTAACGAACGCCCCCGCATATTTCGTCCATCTCATGAATAAAGTGTTCATGAAATTCATGGACAAGTTTGTTGTGGTGTTCATCGACGATATTCTGGTATATTCAAGGACACCAGAAGAGCACGCTGAGCATCTCAGAATAGTCTTGGGTGAATTGAGGAAACATCAGTTGTATGCCAAATTTAGCAAGTGTGAATTTTGGCTAAGGCAAGGTTTCCTAGGCCACATATTAAACCAAGAAGGCGTGGCCGTAGACCCAGAGAAAGTCAAAGCCATACTTGACTGGAAGCCACCCGCCAACGTGACAGATGTGCGGAGTTTCCTGGGAATGGCCGGATATTACAGAAGATTCATTGAAGGATTCTCCACTGTGGCAAAGCCTATAACACAGTTGCTCAAGAAAGAAAAGAAATTTGTATGGACGGAAGCATGCGAGAAAAGCTTCCAAGAGCTCAAGGAGAAACTAACAACCGCACCGGTCCTAACTGTGCCAGATATACACAAGAGTTTTGAAGTATATTGTGACGCGTCCCGAAAGGGCCTTGGGTGTGTACTAATGCAGGATGGCAAAGTTGTCGCGTATGCCTCCAGGCAGCTGCAAAAACATGAGGAAAATTACCCAACACATGACTTGGAGCTAGCAGCAGTCATACATGCACTCAAGGAGTGGAGGCACTTTCTGTTGGGAAATCGCTGTGAAATATATACGGACCAAAAGAGCCTTAAATATATTTTCACGCAACCAGAGCTAAACTTACGCCAACGACGCTGGTTGGAATTGGTCAAGGACTATGATGTCGGTATTCACTACCATCCAGGGAAAGCAAATGTAGTGGCCGATGCCCTTAGTCGAAACCCCAGCCCGGACAACGATGGTCCGCAAAACTTGAGGCCTGAGTTTCAGCAAGAGTTCGCTAGGCTCAACATGGTGTTAGTCTCTGAGGGCACCGTATCAAATCTGGAGATACAACCCACCATAGTGGAACAAATTAAGAAGGCTCAACAGGGACATCCCGGCATCGAAGGTATAAAAAAGAAAATGAACCTTGGTAAGGCTTCAGAGTTCGTCACAGACAGTGAAGGAATATTATGGTACGGAGATAGACTTTGCGTACCTAACATTGAGGAACTCAAGCAACAAATCCTAACCGAAAGCCACACCGCTCCATACTCGATCCACCCTGGAGGAACCAAAATGTACAAAGACATTCAGGAGAGATTTTGGTGGCACGGTATGAAAAGGGATATAGCCGCATTTATTGCTTGTTGCGATTCATGTCAGCGCATCAAGGCCGAGCATCAAAAGCCAGCAGGGCTACTCCAGCCAAACAGGATACCGGAGTGGAAATGGGATGAAATAGGAATGGACTTCATCATCGGACTACCTCGATCACAACGCGGAAATGACGCCATATGGGTCATCACAGACCGACTAACCAAGGTTGCTCATTTCATTCCCGTGAAGACTACCTACTCCACACAAAGGCTGGCCAAGCTTTATCTTTCTCGTATAGTTTGTTTGCATGGAGTCCCAAAGACTATAATATCCGACCGAGGCACCCAATTTGTCTCCAAATTTTGGGATCACCTGCAACAAGCTCTGAGCACGCAACTAGCTTTCGGTACAGCGTACCACCCTCAGACTGATGGACAAACGGAACGTGTGAACCAAATCCTAGAGGACATGCTGAGAGCCTGTGTGCTCACCTATGGATCCAATTGGGAGGAATTGCCATATGTCGAGTTTGCCTACAACAACAGTTACCAAGCCAGCTTACAAATAGCACCCTTTGAAGCATTGTACGGACGGAGGTGCCGTACCCCACTGAATTGGTCAGAAATAGGTGACAGTCGTATCTTCGGCCCAGACATGCTCAAGGAGGCCGAGGAGAAAGTTAAACAGATCAGGGACAGACTCAAGATAGCACAGAGCCGACAAAAGAGCTACTACGATCAAAAACATCGTGAGGTCAGCTTTGAACCCGGTGATTCCGTATACCTACGAGTGTCTCCTATGAGGGGCCTGCAACGGTTCAAAATTAAGGGGAAGCTAGCCCCGAGATTTATTGGACCATTCTGTATAATTGCACGAAGAGGCACGGTAGCCTACCAACTAGACCTACCCAAGGAGCTGTCAGACGTCCATGACGTATTCCACGTCTCACAATTGAGAAAATGTGTAAGTAACCCGGAGAAGCATGTATCTCATGAGAGCATTGATGTGCAACCAGATCTCACCTACAGAGAGCGGCCAGTAAAGATACTGGTAGTGTCTGAACGGAGGACCCGTCAGAAAATGACAAAAAATTTCAGAGTTCAGTGGAGCAACCACACTAAGGATGAAGCTACATGGGAAAGGGAAGATTTTCTTCAGGCAGAATATCCATATCTATTCAAGGATCAGCTGAAATCTCGAGGACGAGATTTTTCCTAAGGGGGTAGGTGTTGTGACACCCAAAATTTTATTTGGCCTTTTCAAAAAAATTATTTGACTTGAGGGAGGTGTTTTAAATTTTTCTTCAAAAGAACCCTCCCTTTCAAAATATTTTTTTTATGGAAAGAGTTTTATTTGGATTCACCCAAGACTTGATTTTGGTCTTGGAGGTTCTTTCTTTTTATTTGGACTCAAACCAAAAATGCTTTTCACTTGGGAAAAATGCCTTTTGAAAATGCACTATGGCTTTTGGAATGATCCTTTGCCACTTTCAACAAATCTCTCTTGCCATGACCTTAGTGCAAATCCACTCTCATAAACCTTTCCTCATCTTTGGATCATGATTTACTTCAAATCCAGCAAGTTGGACCTCTCCATATATTTATTTCCACTTATTTCTTATCAAAAACAATTTCTGCCTTATATCTTGATCCTTGGAGGTTTACAAAGGAACTACTCCTTCTGCTTTGATTTTTGCCCCCAAACCATTTTCCCTTCCTAGTCCTTTGAACCCTATACCAAGATCCATGAAGATCCACTGGTCTCCAGTTCAAATTTTCAAACTATACTTGCTGCAAGTTTGGACCAGATTTGCCAAATTTGATAAAATTCATTCAAATCCTTCTCCAAAAATTCTGAGAAAAATCAGGCAGCCTCTGGGTGCATTGAGAGGTCACCTCACCAAGTCCCAGCTCCAGGAAAAAATTTCTTCATACCATATCATTTCATCGAACACCTTCAGAGCACTGTCAATATCATGTTCAGTCAAATTCAGTTAACAGTGTCTGAACCACTGTCGTTTCTTCAGTGTCCGTTGCCAATCCCACCAGTGCCCCGGCGTCGCCGTGTTCCCTGTCCCCTCCTCCTTCTCCTCTGCACCGCACGAGCGCCTGAAAGCTTGCGGACGTTGGCGACGAGCAGCAGGAGGTGCGCCGCCCCGTGACCGACGCCAGTGGCGGCTTTGCGGCCGTCAGAAGAGTGGCGCAGCATAGACGGCGCCGTCCGGCGGCCGCCCAAGCCACCGGAGGTCGCCGCGTGGTCTTCCACTCCCCAGTGCGTGCTGCCACCCTCGTTGTGAACCGCTGGGCACGGAGCGCGCTCTCTGCCGCTGCCGTGCCAGTACGGCAACCCCGACGAAGACCGACGCCATTACGCCAGGCCCGGCCGAGTTTAGCAGTGGAACGGGACCAGTAACTCCCACTGGTGCTGCCTGGCCACCTAAACCCTCTGCCAAGCCACTGCCTCGCCGTAATGTCTCGCCGGAGATTCCCCGTTCACGGCCGCCCCCTCGAGCCGCCTATAAATAGAGGCCCCGAGCTCCAGCTAGTACCCACACCAGCTCTGCACTCCACCATGACCCTGCCTAGCCACTTGAAGAGCCCCGAGGGAGTCTCCTTCCTCGACTCCGGCCGCCGCGACCCGCTACGGGTTCCAGCTCGATTCGCTCCTGTGCGTGCACCTCTGCCTCCCATCTCTTGCCAGTAGCTCTCTAGTGCATCCCTCCTTCTGACCCGCGCTTCAATTCGAAGTTTGCAGCACACCACCGGAGTTCCCCACCATCGCCCGAGCCGCCGTCCGCCGGAGAAAGTGTCGCCGTCGACATGGTGCTCCCCGACGCCCAAGTCCACCACCCACCGATGCGGAAGGGCACGCTGATACTCTTGGTACACTCCGATCTCCCTGACTCGCCGTGGTTCGACGCCGGCGACCTCCGCAGCCTTCGGGCGCCGGCGAGGTTTTTCAAACCTGACATGTGGACCCCCCACGTCAGCATCTCTTCTTTCCCCCCCCCCCCGAAGCGTTTTCTATTGGCGCCTTCGGGCAGAGTACGTTTTCTCTGTGGGCTGGCGCGTTTCTATTCGAACCGTTTTCTGTTTTCTTAGTTTAGCCCCTCGAACTTCTCTGTTTTATTACAGATGAGTCCCTGGAAAGAAACCCTTATAACTTTTTAATAAAAAGTGATTTTTGAGTGATTCTTTTTCTGACAGTCTTATAATTTTGTCTAGTTTTTTATGGGATTTATTTGGAAATTTTTTGGAACAACTTTTATGCACGCGTTGGTTTTCACGTTAGTATGCTTTCTCGCTATATCGTAGGTTCCGGAAGAGGTGACGGGGCCGCGAACTTCGCCGAGCTAGACTCCGACTTCTCCGAACCAGGCAAGCATGTTTGAACCTTTGATATGATAGGTGTTTTGCATGTTTGCGTGAAAGGTTGTGCATGGCATATGAGTATCGGTGAGTATCTCGTTGCTTGTGAGGCAACTACCCGTGTGTTCCAAAGCTACTGTGATCTCTAATGAGAGATGGCCTAGTCATGTGGTGACATGAAGGGCAGTAAGGTGGTACTGTTGTAGCATGCCAGCCTTACGTCATCTGATAAATTCCGACGTTAACGTGGACGGAGTCACGTTATCGTTCTTCCCCCTTCCGTGCTACCACATGTTTTCTGCCAGAATGCGGTTTAGTAAGTTGGTAACCTCTTTCCGTGTACACACCAAACAGAGGGGCCGAGATGATGGTTCCATGGCCCTGGATTAAAGCCAGTCATCCGGTCAGGGGGCATGGGTGTTTCCGGTTGGGACCGAGAGGGGGGCACCCCTTAGAGCGCGCGTATAGAAATTTGATCCCATGCTACGCGAGGTTGTAGCCTCCCCGTCTCAAGGTTTTTCTTGAACGTTGCCGAGGGTGATTCCTGGCTTCGGAATGTTGAATGGGTGTGTACTGGTTAGATGTGTTTCTTCCAAAACACCGTAAACGGAACTAGTCCCCGTGACTACTGAAATCCGTTGGCTGTGGTTAAAGTGCAAACTCTGCAGAGTCAAATCCTTCCGAGTCATCGTATCCAAGGTCAAGTATCGTGATCAGTGTGTCCATATCTATGTCAAGTCCTCGTGGTATTGTCCCCGGTAACCAAACTTGAGTGGTAAACTTGGTTAAAGATTTTTCCTAAGGATGGACTAACCCCTGTTATTTACCTCATACCTGATTATTCCTTTGTTATGATTTAGATTCTTGAGCTACTAAGATGTTAAGTTATGAAGCCCTTTATGTGATGTCGCTCAGACGTCCGACTGTGGCACTCTTGTTTATTTTACTCTTGATATAAGCCCTTTATGTGATGTCGCTCAGACGTCCGACTGGCACTCTTGTTACTTTACTCTTGATATAAGCCCTTTATGTGATGTCGCTCAGACGTCCGACTATGGCATATTGATTATTTACTTTTGATATAAGCCCTTTATGCGATGTCGCTCTGACGTCCGACTGTGGCATGCACCATCTTTTATTTTCTATTATAAGCCCTTTATGTGGTGTCGCCCTGACGCCCGACTGCGGCATTATTACTCTTGCATTTTCCTCTTGAGGAGTCATTCAGACCCTCGTTTGGCACCCAGTATTTATTTTGGGATTTCGGGAGGACTACCGCCTGACTTCTCTTTTATTTTCCCATGCAGTATTATCTCTATGTATGAGTGCCCTTGTTAACCTGTTCAAATGCATCATGTTTACATTTGTTATATCTTATGTCCGAACTGTCTTGCGAGTACTTTCATAGTACTCACCTGGCTTGTTGATTTGGCCAGATGTTGACGAAGGCGACCTCTTGGATGAAGAGTTTAATAGTGAGTCCGACGCCTAGAGGAATCCCAGTCAGTCCCATGCGATCCTGGATATTAGTCACTTGTATTATATACGCTTCCGCCACCCGCAATAAACCTCCTCGAGCTTCACCCTGACACTCGAAGAGCTGTAGTTTGCAGGAGTCATATCACCCGCTCCGCTGTGATATTTCCACCACCGTTGTTATCGTGAGTTAGTAGTTATGCCACCCTATCCGCCGTTATGTTTTTCTGCGTACATGTAATAAATTGTTGAGCAGTCTCCGCTCAACCTTGTATTATATTCAGTACTCCTGGTATTTTTTCTGTGACCAAGATATTGTCTACCAGTGAGAAGGAATTCTTCTTTACTGGTCCGTAAAAGGGATTGGTCTCTCAATAAATCTTTTATTGAAAAACCGGTCGTGACATAGAACCATTAGGAGAACCAAGCAACACAACGTAGATCGCAAGCAAATATATGAGGAAGAGTAGATCACAAGCAAATATATGAGGAAGAAGACCCGGGGGCCGTAGGTTTCACTAGTGGCTTCTCTCGAGAAAATGGCAAACGGTGGGTAAAGAAATTATTCTTGGGCAATTGATAGAACCTCAAATAATTATGACGATATCCAAGCAATGATCATTACATAGGCATCACGTCCAAGATTAGTAGACCGACTCCTGCCTGCATCTACTACTATTACTCCACACATCGAGCGCTATCCAGCATGCATCTAGTGTATTAAGTTCATGGCAAAACGGAGTAATGCAATAAGAACGATGACATGATGTAGACAAGATCCGTTTATCTATTGGATAGATATAGATCCCGTCTTTTTATCCTTAGTAGAAACGATACATACGTGTCAGTTCCCTTTTCTGTCACTGGGATCAAGCACCGTAAGATCGAACCCACTACCGGGCACCTCTTCCCATTGCAAGATAAATAGATCAAGTTGTCCAAACGAAACCAAAATATTGAAGAAGTCATACGAGGCTATAAGAGATCATGCATATAAGAGATCAAAGAAACTCAAATAACTTTCATGGATATAAAAAGATATGACTGGTCATAAACTCAAAGTTCATCCAATCCCAACAAACATAGCACAAAAAGAGTTACATCATATGGATCTCCAAGAGACCATTGTATTGAGAATCAAGAGAGAGAGAGAGAGATGAAGCCATCTAGCTACTAACTACGGACCCGAAGGTCTACAAAGAACTACTCACGCATCATCAGAGAGGCACCAATGGAGGTGGTGAACCCCGTCCGAGATGGTGTCTAGATTGGATCTGGTGGTTTTGGACTCTGCGGCGGCTAGATGAATATTTTGTCGACTTCCCTAGGGTTTTTGGAATATTTGGGTATTTATAAAACAAAGAGGCGGTCCGAGGGGCACCCGAGGTGGGCACAACCCACCAGGGCGTGCATGGGCCTCCTGGAGTGCCCTGCTGGGTTGTCCCCTCCTCGGGACTCCCCCCAGGTGCTACCAGGGCCCAACTTGTTCCTTTTGGTCCATAAAATATCTTCGTAAAGTTTCGTGGCATTTGGACGCTGTTTGATATTGATTTTCTGCGATGTAAAAAACACGGAAAAACCAGGAACTGGCACTTGGCACATTTCAATAGGTTAGTACCAAAAATGATATAAAATGATTATTGAACATCCAAGATTGATAATATAACAGCATGGAACAATCAAAAATTATAGATACGTTGGAGACATATCAATTACTACCATGGGAGTTCCAAGAAATTCCTATAACACGCGACGCGCCCCAGCACCATGTTCCGGCATCGCCCTCCACACCCTCAGCGCGCAGGCCATTCAGCTCCGCCACCGATGTCTGTTCAATGCCACCAGGAGAACCCTGTGCGTCAACACCCCTGTCAACCTCGTGCGACTTTGTTCTCTCAGCTTGAAAGAGGGTCAGTTCAGAACTTTGAACGCCTAGAGGTTCAGTTCATAACTTGGCCTCGTGATACATTTGGTTTCTTTTCTTCAGCTCACACAACCTAAATAACAACTGATCATTTGTTAAATTTTGGGTTCAGCTTCACACTACGCAGGAGTGCATATTCTTCTGCTTGTAAGTTCTAATAATAGATGGGTGGTTTTGCTAATCAGTTCAAGCTCAAATAACAAAATTCCTCGTTGGATTGCATCGTTCTTATCTTTTTTTTTTGCTTGATAGATATCAGCCACTACAAGTCCTTTTCTCCAGCCATGATAGAGATCCATTCAAATTAGTTGTTCTATGTTTACACATTCAGATATACTAGTTGATCTACTGAAAGATACGATATGTGTACTGTTGATAATCTCAAACATGTTTTACTCAACTTTAGAGAACATGTAATATTGTTGTGCTGCTTTGCAATGTCTCCAGCAGTCCTACTTCTCCATGACAACAAGGACAACGTCGTCATGCATGCACGCTCTCCTTTCTTTCTCCTTCCGAGACGGTGAGGAGATCCAGCAGGCGGACGCCAGTGGGATCCGCAGGTCAGCCCCCATCTTCCACCTCCCCTACTCTCCTCTTCAGCAGGAGCAACACCATTAGGAGCTCGAAGTAAAACGAGGACAGCTGCAGCGATGCACCGTGCAGTTCGCCCGCTCCTGTCTGACAAGTTCCCACCGTGCATTTTTGTGTGTGTAGAAATTCGGCTAATCTACTTCGCGAATTTGGTCTACTTGTTGTAAATCTGTCAGTTCAAGACAAGTGCCTTCTGATGCTAGAAATTAGGTCCTTTGTGAATATTGCTTGTTTCAGAAAGAAATAGACTTTGTAATTGCATCACATGGTGTACTGATCAACATAAACATGGTGTACTGAACAAAACATACACATTCTATCTATTTAGCCGTGAGTAACACTTAAAAACCGTTTGATATGCAAAACAACAAATTGAGTCTTTGATACAAGAATACACACACCCAATGCTACTGTGGATAGATAGATGGCCACCTCCTATCTGAATTAATTCAAAGTTCCCAACCCAATGTAAACTGCTCCTCATGCTTAACAAAAAAATCACTTATCTGGACTTAGGAATATACTACTTATTATCATGATCTATTGAAGCCAAGATCCGCTGCAGCATTCAAATCCCTTCAATTCACTTCTATCTCCCTTGATAAGTTTAGGGTGTATAATGGAAAAAACAAAAATATAATAGTTCAGTTCACTTCAACCAGTTGATATTGGATTATATTGGTTGATTGCAAAATACTTTGTTGTTTGCCCATCGCCGTGGCCCTGCTCCCTAACCAACACCGCCGGCCAACAACATGGCCCTACGCCCTGACCATCGCCACGGCCCCTCCTTCTCGCGCTGCCGCATCATGCACTCACCACGCCGTGTGTGACATCCTCCCGGCAATGCACCCGCGCTGTGTCGCGGGCCAACTTTCCGACGTCACCCTCCACCGCCTCAGCGCATAGGCCGTTCGCCTCCGCCACCCCAGGTCGTACACCACTACGAAGAGAGCCCGTTCAACTACGTGATAGAGAATTTTTGTACTAGACTTAGTATTAGTTCGGTATGTAATCTATCGTCAGTCCATGAAAAATCATAGAATAGTTGGTGTGTGCGTAGAAATATCATCAGTGCAAGTTTCAAAATTCTGTAAGTTTAGATATATCACCTAAATAAGTAATGATTTGCAGCGAGTTTCTGCAAAATTTTGTAAAGTTTAGGTATATCACCTAAAGTATCGTCAGTGCAAGTTTGAAAATTCTATAAGTTTAGATATATCATAAAGAAAAATTGATGAGTCACCATCTCCTTTATATTCATGTTCTCTGTAGCACAGGTAGCAGTGGGACTGACTGGGAGTGGTCCCTGAACCATTTGATTAAACGCCATGGTTTCCAACAATGGTAATGCTACTAGAAAGTGTTAGAGGCCATGAAGCCTCTTGGCTTCTCCAATAAGTAGGTTTCGCTAGTCCTGAAGTGCCTCCTCAAGTTTCTGAGTACGCGATGCATCAATGGATGCATCCTAGGCGGCCAAGTACGATGTGTTTTGTTCTGCACCCAGAAGCTTTGGAGGCGATATGTTGCCCTTAGTACTTTCTTAATAAATCCAGCAGTGCTGGTTCATATTGAACTTGAATTACCTATCTGCCATGGGGATGTACTGCCCTCAGTCCTCTCTCAACAAATCTAGCAGTGCAGGTTCTCTGGTGCACCAAGTATTGTCGACGGCGATGCCTGCTTATATATTCCTGCTTTCATGTATTAAACCTTACAGTCTGGTACTATTTCATGATAATATGTGAACTGAAAGAAAGGTTCAACTATTTGTTATTTTAGCTAAGTTTAATTTCTTATCCTAGTTTAGTTGAAATTCATAGAAAGTTTAGTTGAAATTCGTATTCTACTTCAATTCAATTTCTAAAATTTTGTTTAGTTCAATTCAGTTCGACAAATAGGAGCTCGAGTATTTCATCTGTGTATATCCACTAGCAAATATACATGTTACTACTCACAGAATTTCTGCAAAAATCCTGGAGATGAACTCCCTCACCAGAGTTTTGATGTTTTATATTGCTACATAAAAATCTAGAATTTTCACTGTCTACTAGTAGTTTGTCAGTTTGAATGCAGTAGCTCACTGTCTACTAACCTCTACGATTCTCTACTTAGTAGGTCACCTTTGCTAAGTTCTGCATGTCGAGCCCGTTGTTCCCCCAAGTTCATGAACTTGAATGTTTATCTTTTATTGCACTGTCTAAACTCAGATGAGGTGCATGTCCGCAAGTTTTCGTTTTTGTTATGTGACAGTTGATGCATGGGGATGTTGTAGCAGTTCAACAAAAAAAGGTTTACAAAATAGTTTGGACTCTGAGAGCTAAAATGTTCAAAGGAAAAAAATTAGTGTTATACATACCCAGGACTAGAACTCTTGGATGATTACATTAGATGACTTAATTAATTAACTATGTTTTCCAACCTCAGGTGCAACCTTGCCAGCAGCATGTTGGCGGTTCCTCTATTTCTCTTGTTGCTGCTCCAAGCCGCAACACCTCATGCCGTCATCATCTCTGCAGGGCCACCATTCCAACCTGTCCCCTGTCGCAGCCCCACCACTCATTGCCGATGCACTCCAACCCGAGGGCCTGATGCACTCCAACCCGAGGACCTCCATGATGGAGGCCACCTCACAGCCTAGCGACGAGGTAACTCATCTTCCTTGTGCGTCCTTCGCCCACTGTGCGCCCTGCTGCCCTCGACCTCCTTCCTCACAGGCATGCTATCCCAACTTTTATTTTGATTTTCAATTTAACTTGTGAGTTCTTTTCAGTGCATTATGCCTTAAATGTGCAGAGTCCTGAGGCAAAATGATACATTTTAGTTTGCTTTGCCGCAAGGGCATTGTTGAAACTTAACTTCTGTCTAAACCTATAACCATCCATTTCGAAAACAGATGCTACATTACTTTGCATGGATCCTGAATCACATTTCACTAAAAATGTACTCCCTCCGTCCCAAAATTCTTGTCTTAGATTTGTCTAAATACGAATGTATCAATTCATGTTTTAGTATTATATACATCTATATCTAGACAAATCTAAGACAAGAATTTTGGGACGGTGTCAGTGTACAAAAGTAGGGGTCCTTTTTGTACCCCTTTACTTGTGCGCGGGCAGTCGCAGCCACACGCTTGCGGCCACGCTTGGCGGAGCAGAGGAAGCGAAGACACAAGACTACCAGAGCAGCGCCAAGCCGAAGGCGCGAGAAGCAGAGGGATAGGGTGGGCTTTCCCCGGCAAGAGCCTTGCCGGGGGAGCTTACATAGCCCCGGCAAGAGTCTTGCCGGGGCAACTTGACCAACACCAGCAGAGCAGCCACCCTTGAGCCTAAGAGTTCCGACACCGTCGACAACATTGGAACCAAGGCTCGGGAGGCGCCTGCATGGTGGCATGCAGATCTTTGTAAAGACCAAGAACATACAAGACTAGATGTGGACCAAAAGACGGAAATCCCTCATCAAGCTCCTTGCCGGGGACGCTCACGAGACCCCCCGGCAAGGCCCTTGCCGGGGACATCTGCGGGGCCGCAGCTAGGCCCCCACCTGCCAAGGCTCCACCGCCGTTTCAACACAGCAGTCAACCCACCAGCGAGGCAGGCACCTGCGTGGCGACGTGCAGCTTCCAGGCCAACTCAGCGAGCACCTGCGTGGTGGCATGCAGATCTTCGTGAAGACTCCGCCACCGCACCAACTCAGTAGTCAGTCAGCTAGCGCGGCGCTGCATGCCTAGTCAGCTTGGACGCGAGTCAGTGCGAAGCGAGGCAGCGATGGGCGAGACGAGCTTCCTTGCCGTCCCCGATAAAGTGAGGGGGGACATCGGCAGTGCATTAAATGCGTTTGTCCTACGGTACCAGGCGATAGACCTGTATACAGTACAAACTTTCCACCTCCTGTGTGCCATTGTGGTGACCCCTTTGGCTATAAAAGGAGGCCCGAGGCATACTAGAGAAGGATTCAGACTTTTTGGACCCTGCACGCTTTGTAGCTAGTCCAAGAACACCAGATAAACACAAACCAGCAGGAGTAGGGTATTACGCATCACTTCCGGCCCGAACCTGGATAAACTCCCCCGTGTTGATCTTCTAAACCCGCTCTTTGCACATCCCCGCGCCCGCCAACCGTAGAAGGGATTCCCTGTGATCCCATAGGCGTTGTTTCCACCGACATCTTTGGCGCGCTAGGTAGGGGGCGCAAGCTGTGAAAATCCGGTTTGTGAAGGAAATATGCCCTATAGGCAATAATAAAGTTATTATTTATTTCCTCATATCATGATAAATGTTTATTATTCATGCTAGAATTGTATTAACCGGAAACATGATACATGTGTGAATACATAGACAAACAGATTGTCACTAGTATGCCTCTACTTGAATAGCTCGTTGATCAAAGATGGTTATGTTTCCTAACCATAGACATGAGTTGTCATTTGATAAACGGGATCACATCATTAGGAGAATGATGTGATTGACTTGACCCATTTCGTCAGCTTAGCACTTGATCGTTTTAGTTTACTGCTATTGCTTTCTTCATGACTTATACATGTTCCTATGACTATGAGATTATGTAACTCCCGATTACCGGAGGAACACTTTGTGTGCTACCAAACATCACAACGTAACTGGGTGATTATAAAGGTCCTCTACAGGTGTCTCCGATGGTAATTGTTGAGTTGACATAGATCAAGATTAGGATTTGTCACTCCTATTGTCGGAGAGGTATCTCTGGCCCCACTCGGTAATGCACATCACTATAAGCCTTGCAAGCACTGTAACTAATGAGTTAGTTGCGACATGATGAATTATAGAACGAGTAAAGAGACTTGCCGGTAACGAGATTGAACTAGGTATTGAGATACCGACGATCAAATCTCGGGCAAGTAACATACCGATGACAAAGGGAACAATGTATGCTGTTATGCGGTTTGACCGATAAAGATCTTTGGAGAATATGTGGGAGCCAATATGAACATCCAGGTTCCGCTATTGGTTATTGACCGGAGACGTGTCTCGGTCATGTCTACATAGTTCTGATACGTCCATTTTGCATCATGCTTTTATATTGATATTTATTGCATTATGGGTTGTTATTACACATTATGTCACAATACGTATGCCTATTCTCTCTTATTTTACAAGGTTTACATGAAGAGGGAGATTGCCGGCAGCTGGAATTCTGGGCTGGAAAAGGAGCAAATATTAGAGACCTATTCTGCACAACTCCAAAAGTCCTGAAACTCCACGGAAGTTATTTTGGAAATAATAAAAAATATTGAGCGGAAGAAATACCAGAGGGGGCCCACACCCTGGCCACGAGGGTGGGGGCGCGCCCTACCCCCCTGGGCGCGCCCCCTGCCTCGTGGGCCCCCTGGTGGCCCTCCGGTGTCCATCTTCTGCTATATGAAGTATTTCGTCCGAAGAAAAATCATAAGCAAGCTTTCGGGACGAGACTCCGCCGCCACGAGGCGGAACCTTGGCGGAACCAATCTAGGGCTCCAGCAGAGCTGTTCTGCCGGGGACACTTCCCTCCGGGAGGGGGAAATCATCGCCATCGTCATCACCAACGCTCCTCTCATCGGGAGAGGGCCAATATCCATCAACATCTTCACCAGCACCATCTCCTCTCAAACCCTAGTTCATCTCTTATATCCAATTCTTGTCTCTAAGTCTGAGATTGGTACATGTAGGTTGCTAGTAGTGTTGATTACTCCTTGTAGTTCATGCTAGTTGGTTAATTTGTTGGAAGATCATATGTTCAGATCCTATATGCATATTAATACTCCTCTGATTATGAAAATGAATATGCTTTGTGAGTAGTTACGTTTGTTCCTGAGGACATGGGAGAAGTCTTGCTATTAGTAGTCATGTGAATTTGGTATTCGTTCGATATTTTGATGAGATGTATGTTGTCTCTCCTCTAGTGGTGTTATGTGAACGTCGACTACATGACACTTCACCATTATTTGGGCCTAGAGGAAGGCATTGGGAAGTAATAAGTAGATGATGGGTTGCTAGAGTGACAGAAGCTTAAACCCTAGTTTATGCGCTGCTTCGTAAGGGGCTGATTTGGATCCATATGTTGCATGCTATGGTTAGGTTTACATTAATACTTCTTTTGTAGTCGTGGATGCTTGCAATAGGGGTTAATCATAAGTGGGATGCTTTTCCAAGTAAGTACAGCACCCAAGCACCGGTCCACCCACATATCAAATTATCAAAGTACCGAACGCGAATCATATGACCGTGATGAAAACTAGTTTGACGATAATTCCTATGTGTCCTCGGGAGCGCTTTTCTCTATATAAGAGTTTGTCCAGGCTTGTCCTTTCCTACAAAAAGGATTGGGCCACCTTGCTGCACTTTATTTACTTTTGTTACTTGTTGCTCGTTACAAATCATCTTATCACAAAACTATCTGTTACCTATAATTTCAGTGCTTGCAGAGAATACCTTGCCGAAAACCGCTTATCATTTCCTTCTGCTCCTCATTGGGTTCGACACTCTTACTTATCGAAAGGACTATGATAGATCCCCTATACTTGTGGGTCATCAAGTTCTTGAACCCGTAGGGTCCGCACGCTTAAAGTTCGGTGACGATCGGTATTATGAGTTTTTGTGTTTTGATGTACCGAAGGTAGTTCGGAGTCCCGGATATGATCACGGACATGATAAGGAGTCTCGAAATGCTCGAGACGTAAAGATCGATATATTGGACGACTATATTCGGACACCGGAAGTGTTCCGGGTGATTTCGGAGAAAACCGGAGTGCCGGAGGGTTACCGGAACCCCCCCCCCCCCCCCCGGAGAAATAATGGGCCTTATGGGCCTTAGTGGAGAGAGAGAGGGCTGGCCTAGGGCAGTCTGCGCACCCCTCCCACTCTGGTCCGAATTGGACTAGGAGAGGGGGCGGCGCCCCCCTTTCCTTCTCCCTCTCCCCCTACCTTTCCCCTTCCCCCTTCCTTTCCCACTCCTCCTGGCGCGCAATAGAGGGCCGGCCGGCCTCCCCCCTTGCTCCTTTATATACGGGGGAAGGGGCACCTCTAGACACACAAGTTGATCATTGGTCCCTTAGCCGTGTGCGGTGCCCCCCCCCCTCCACCATAATGCACCTCGATCATAGCGTAGCGGTGCTTAGGCGAAGCCCTGCGTCGGTAGCAACATCATCACCGTCAACACGCCGTCGTGCTGACGGAACTCTCCCGTGAAGCTCTGCTGGATCGGAGTTCATGGGATGTCATCGAGCTGAACGTGTGCTGAACTCGGAGCTGCCGTGCGTTCGGTACTTGGATCCAGCCGGATCGTGAAGACGTTCGACTACATCAACCGCGTTCTCATAATGCTTCCGCTTACGGTCTACGAGGGTACATGGACGATACTCTTCCCTCTTGTTGCTATGCATCACCATGATCTTGCGTGTGCGTAGGAATTTTTTTGAAATTACTACGTTCCCCTACAGTGGCATCCGAGCCAGGTTTATGCGTAGATGTTATATGCACGAGTAGAACACAAGTGAGTTGTGGGCGCAAGTCATACTGCTTATCAGGATGTCATACTTTGGTTTGGCGGTATTGTTGGATGAAGCGGCCCGGACCGACATTACGCGTATGCTTACGCAAGACTGGTTCTACCGACGTGCTTTGCACACAGGTGGCTGGCGGGTGTCAGTTTCTCCAACTTTAGTTGAACCGAGTGTGGCTACGCCCGGTCCTTGAGAAGGTTAAAACAGCACTAACTTGACAAACTATCGTTGTGTTTTGATGCGTAGGTAAGAACGGTTCTTGCTCAGCCCATAGCAGCCACGTAAAACTTGCAACAACAAAGTAGAGGACGTCTAACTTGTTTTTGCAGGGCATGTTGTGATGTGATATGGTCAAGACATGATGCTATATTTTGTTGTGTGAGATGATCATGTTTTGTAACCGAGTTATCGGCAACTGGCATGAGCCATATGGTTGTCGCTTCATTGTATGCAATGCAATCGCCCTGTAATTGCTTTACTTTATCACTAAGCAGTAGCGATAGTCGTAGAAGCAATAGTTGGCGAGACGACAACGATGCTACGATGGAGATCAAGGTGTCGCGCCGGTGACAATGGTGATCATGACGGTGCTTCGGAGATGGAGATCAAAAGCACAAGATGATGATGGCCATATCATATCACTTATATTGATTGCATGTGATGTTTATCTTTTATGCATCTTATTTTGCTTAGATCGACAGTAGCATTATAAGATGATCTCTCACTAAATTTCAAGGTACAAGTATTCTCCCTGAGTATGCACCGTTGCAAAAGTTCGTCGTGCCGAGACACCACGTGATGAGCGGGTGTGATAAGCTCTACGTTGACATACAATGGGTGCAAGCCAGTTTTGCACATGCAGAATACTCGGGTTAAACTTGACGAGCCTAGCATATGCAGATATGGCCTCGGAACACTGGAGACCGAAAGGTCGAGCGTGA
Organism: Aegilops tauschii subsp. strangulata; assembly: GCF_002575655.3. Lineage (NCBI taxonomy): Eukaryota > Viridiplantae > Streptophyta > Magnoliopsida > Poales > Poaceae > Aegilops > Aegilops tauschii. The sequence goes on from NC_053035.3 coordinate 404,517,128, forward strand.
ATCATATAGAAGATATGATCAACATATTGATGTTCACCATTGAAAACTACTCCATCTCACGTGATGATCGGACATGGTTTAGTTGATATGGATCACGGGATCACTTAGATGATTAGAGGGATGTCTATCTAAGTGGGAGTTCTTTAATAATTTGATTAACTGAACCTTAATTTATCATGAACTTAGTACCTGATAGTATTTTGCATGTCTATGTTGTTGTAGATAGATGGCCCGTGCTGTTGTTCCATTGAATTTTAATACGTTCCTTGAGAAAGCAAAGTTGAAAGATGATGGTAGCAATTACACGGACTGGGTCCATAACTTGAGGATTATCCTCATTGATGCACAGAAGAATTACGTCCTAGAAGCACCGCTAAGTGCCAAACCTGCTGCAGGAGCAACACCAGATGTTACAAACGTCTGGCAGAGCAAAGCTGATGACTACTCGATAGTTTAGTGTGCCATGCTTTACGGCTTAGAACAGGGACTTCAACGACGTTTTGAACGTCATGGATCATATGAGATGTTCCAGGAGTTGAAGTTAATATTTCAAGCAAATGCCCGGATTGAGAGATATGAAGTCTCCAATAAGTTCTACAGCTGCAAGATGGAGGAGAATAGTTCTGTCCGTGAACATATACTCAGAATGTCTGGGTACCATAACCACTTGACTCCACTGGGAGTTAATCTTCCTGTTGATAGTGTCATTGACAGAGTTCTTCAATCACTGCCACCAAGCTACAAGAGCTTCATGATGAACTATAACATGCAAGGGATGAATAAAACAATTCCCGAGCTCTTTGCAATGCTAAAGGCTGCGGAGGTAGAAATCAAGAAGGAGCATCAAGTGTTGATGGTTAACAAGACCACCAGTTTCAAGAAAAAGGGTAAAGGGAAGAAGAAGAAAGGGAACTTCAAGAAGAATAGCAAACAAGTTGCTGCTTAAGAGAACAAACCCAAGTCTGGACCTAAGCCTGAGACTGAGTGCTTCTACTGCAAACAGACTGGTCACTGGAAGCGGAACTGCCCCAAGTATTTGGCGGATAAGAAGGATGGCAAGGTGAACAAAGGTATATGTGATATACATGTTATTGATGTGTACCTTAATAATTCTCGTAGTAGTGCCTGGGTATTTGATACTGGTTTTGTTGCTAATATTTGCAACTCGAAACAGGGACTACGGATTAAGCAAAGATTGGCAAAGGACGAGGTGACGATGCGCGTGGGAAATGGTTCCAAAGTCGATGTGATCGCAGTCGGCACGCTACCTCTACATCTACCTTCGGGATTAGTATTAGACCTGAATAATTGTTATTTGGTGCCAGCGTTAAGCATGAACATTATATCTGGATCTTGTTTGATGCGAGACGGTTATTCATTTAAATTAGAGAATAATTGTTGTTCTATTTATATGAGTAATATCTTTTATGGTCATGCACCCTTAAAGAGTGGTCTATTCTTTTTGAATCTCGATAGTGGAGATACACATATTCATAGTATTGAAGCTAAAAGATGCAGAGTTGATAATGATAGTGCAACTTATTTGTGGCACTGTCGTTTAGGTCATATTTGTATCACCCACGATGCGGCTATATCTCCCACGTGTCGAGGCACGACTTGGAGGCATAACTGCATGGTGGTTTTGTCGCAAGAAGGGTCATCTTCACACAATGCCATGTAATGAACAAGAATGGCATAAAGAGTTGGCTGACAATCGCCACTTCACACAATACATTAATTAAACAAACATCATTCAGATTACACACATAGACCGACTACAGTCAAATCCAAATGAAAAGAAGATAACCCCAAATGCTAGATCCCCGATCGTCCCAACTGGGCTCCACTACTGATCATCAGGAAACGAAACATAGTAACGACCAAGTTCCTCGTCAAACTCCCACTTGAGCTCGGTTGCGTCACCTGCACTGGTATCGTCGGCACCTGCAGCTGTTTTGGTAGAATCTGTGAGTCACGAGGACTCAGCAATCTCACACCCACGAGATCAAGACTATTTAAGCTTATGGGTAGGAAAGGGGTAATGTGGTGGAGCTACAGCAAGCACTAAGCATATATGGTGGCTAACATATGCAAATGAGAGCGAGAAGAGAAGCAACGCACGGTCGAGAAGCTAGAAATGATCAAGAAGTGATCCTGAAGCTACTTACGTTCAAGCATAACTCAAGACCGTGTTCTCTTCCCGGACTCCGCCGAAAAGAGACCATTACGGATATACACCCGGTTGATGCATTTTAATTGAGTCAAGTGTCAAGTTCTCTACAACCGGACATTAACAAATTCCCATCTGCCACATAACCGCGGGCACGGCTCTCAAAAGTTTATAGCCTGCAGCGGTGTCCCAACTTAGCCACAACACTCCTCCACTTACAAGAGAAGGCGTCTGAAGCGTCGGTCTCGGGGCGTCACAACACTCTTCCACTTACAAGAGATCTCATCCCGAGATCTAGGATGGCACCGGAGGGAAGCAGAAGAGCAAGAGGTAAAACCAAGTTGCTTCTTTGACAAACGAATGAAACCACGAACCTTGAGAGGTTGAAAAGTTCAAAGAAAGAACACAACGGAGGTGAACACAATTGAGAGCACTGCGGTAGACAAAAGAAACAAGGAACACCATGTGAACCTTGGAGGTTGCAAAGCTATGAATGATGAGTACAATGGGCAAGAAGGAATTGAAACCACTCTGGCTGAAACGAGATAAACAAGGACCAAGGAAGAACAAATTCGGACATCACTCCGGTTGAAGAGATGCAAGACTTGATAAGATGAAAGAACTTGAATGAGAGCACAACACTCTGGTTAAATGGGTAAGCATGAAAATGATATGATCTTGGCAAAACGAGATGATGGGTGAAGAGAGCAACATCACAGTGCCTCCGGAACGAAAGAATAGTAGCTAGATTGTTGGGATAAAGGGAGAGAGAAGAAAATGACAACTTCCACCACAATTGAATTTCAAGAGCATCCTTGCAAGGAAGGATTGAACGGAGTTCTTGGGAAACTAGCAACGAGAAGAACAAGCTTGTAGTGGGCTTATGGAAACATCTCAAAATTATGAGGTGACAAACGGCCACTAACGAAAACCATTGATTTGATTGAGAGCACCAAAGAGATGAAAAACTTCTTCCACCAAGATGATAAACAGATAACTTGGATCATTGTTAAGCACCACAATAGCAACATTCCTTAGGAAAGGCTTTAGATGAAATCTCTACCAAGATAACTCCAACGAAGAGATTGATGGATTTAAAATAGCTCATTCTTGACAACATGTGAATCATGGAACATGAATGGAAATTATCAAGAAGGACATAACACCACCTCGAAAGATATTGTAGAAAGAATTGCACTTCGGAATGCAAGAAGAAGAATACTTGAGCTCCTCCAACAAGAATCTTGAAGAACACTTCGAGAATGAATTAAATCATTGATGAACCATCATGTAGAGCCTCCATGAAGAACTCCGATAATAAAAGGATGATAAAAAAAGAGAAGTTGAGAACACAAGGTCAAGCCTTGCGATAATTTAGATGGAGCTTCGCGGCGAGATAATGCGGAAAAAACTTGGAACTCCAGAAGAAGATGAACACATATAACTGAGAAATTGATACCATTACGAACTCCGGAAGAAGGAATTAATCGCTTGGATGAAACAAGAACAAGAATTATGTTATGCGTATCCTTCACCAATTTAGATTGATGACAAGCAACGGATTTGGCATACTACTTATTTTCGTAGAAAGGATTAAGAGAGATATAGCGCAAACTTGAGAAAATTCTTCAACGATCCACCGGTAGGATTGGAAAGAACGAATGGATTGATATGATAACCAAGGAAGAGAACTCTTGAACGAACCCCCGTAAGAATTGAAAACGAACAAAGAAAAGATAAAGAAACACCGGGAAGAATTATAAAAAGAACGAAGATACTTTAGAGAATTTAGATACATGAGAACGAAGAGATCATGAACTGATTAGAGGATATTTGAATGATGTACCGGTAAGATTTGGAGAATGAGATCTGAAAGCTGAGAATGAATAATACTAAGATGATGGGCTCCGGAGAATCAAAATGAAAAGACTCATGAATTGCTCCGGATGGGTGAAAAGAATTCTCGCAATCAAAAACAATTATGAGAGGATGGCATCAAGCTAGAACCATGAATCTTCAAGAGAATGGACAAGATTTAAGGGAAACTCTTCTTCGGTCTTCAAAATCCAAGAATGACGACGAGAAACCACCATGAATTGTTGAGATACTCCGGGATGAAAATTAGAAAGGTTGAACCAACAATGAAAAGAATTTGAAAGCGATCTTGGAGAAGGTATATGACTCATGATACTTCATTCTTACGTCAAACTTCGAAAAGAATTTGGGAATAGCTCCGGGAAAATTAGAAGAGTCAGGTAAGATCCTGGGAAAAGACCTGTGGGTTAGGGCCCACTCAAAAGATACAACGTTGAATGATTAAAAGAAAGATTCCGCCGGTTGAATTAAATGGCTCAAAAGAGATAACAACCTCGAGATAGCTTGAATGGATTGGGAATGGAAATGCGAATCTTCTGAGATATCTAAAGCACTCCAGATAACATGAATAGCAAGAGGTGGATGATTAAGAGATGCACCGACGTGAGAAAGCATTTGAAACAAGGAAAAGAATACGATCAACACTGAAAGCTTGACTTGAGTCCACCGGAGAAGAAAAGAACGAAGAATAATAGACTTGAAGCTTCCTTAGCATCTTCATGAGAATCACCAGGAAAGAACATGGAGGAAAAGAATGAAGAGACTTCACATCAATAAAAAGGATATTTGATTAAGAAATCTGAGTCCTTGAAGAAAAAGGGTGGGAAAACAAAGGCAACTTGGGTCGGATGAAACGAACACCGTTGAGAAAAAGCTTAGAATTGATCTTGCGAATGTTGGAATGATCGGATTTACTTGAAGAGAAGCACGCCGGTTGGAAAAGAATTGACATGGCAATCACGATGATAAAGAAGGATTAGCACTCCCATAGAAATATGAGAACACCGCTTAGGAAAGGTATGGACTCAACACTTGACATCGAAGCAACTCGAATACGACAAACCAAAACAAAACAAAACAAAGGATTGGCTTGCAAAATAAGCTGGAAACAAACATATGATAGATCCCATATCGTATCATGTGTCTGTTGGAAAGATATCCTACGAGATACTTGAATTCCCACTTATAAACTCCCGAAACTTTCTGGTTATGCAATCTGGTGTTGGGGATGCAGGGGACGCAATATATCTCACCCAAACTAACAATCCCTAGATCCAGCTGTATCCATCCGTCAACACATAACCAAGAAAACTCCGGAAATCGTGTACCTCAACCTTCGAAAAGCATCCGTTATACGAGTTATGGCAATACTCCCGAACTCCCGCCCCAGTACTGGGTGGCGTCGAGGTGATCTCACCAACAACTGCATAAAAGAGATTTTCGATGTCGGCGAAACTCAAGTATTCCAGAACTGCAACGATAAAATTGTGACGACAACACCTCAGAGCTCAACTCCCCGGGACACTGCCACAACCCCTAAATGTCAGGAGGCACCAAGAACAATGTTCTCGTCACAAGACTATCGGAACGATTCCAAGATACCCGCGTGATCCTAAAAAAAATTAGTGAAATTTGAGGAGAGGAAAGTCAAAACATCTACGTCAGGAGACCTCACCAGAGCGACGAAGGGACTGAGGAGTAAAAAGAATCCTACTCTTCGAGATATATAATCCTAAGACTCAAAACATTTTTTTCTAGACTCAATAACGTCAGCGATTCGATCAAGTAGGGGGCTCCTAAGTCGGGGATGGCTCTGATACCAACTTGTAACACCCACGATGCGGCTATATCTCCCACGTGTCGAGGCACGACTTGGAGGCATAACCGCATGGTAGTTTTGTCGCAAGAAGGGTCATCTTCACACAATCCCATGTAATGAACAAGAATAGGATAAAGAGTTGGCTGACAATCGCCACTTCACACAATACATTAATTAAACAAACATCATTCAGAGTACACACATAGACCGACTATTGTCAAATCCAAATGAAAAGAAGATGACCCCAAATGCTAGATCCCCGATCGTCCCAACTGGGCTCCACTACTGATCATCAGGAAACGAAACATAGTAACGACTAAGTTCCTCGTCGAACTCCCACTTGAGCTCGGTTGCGTCACCTGCACTGGTATCGTCGGCACCTGCAACTGTTTTGGTAGAATCTGTGAGTCACGAGGACTCAGCAATCTCACACCCGCGAGATGAAGACTATTTAAGCTTATGGGTAGGAAAGGGGTAATGTGGTGGAGCTACAGCAAGCACTAAGCATATATGGTGGCTAACATATGCAAATGAGAGCGAGAAGAGAAGCAACGCACGGTCGAGAAGCTAGAAATGATCAAGAAGTGATCCTGAAGCTACTTACGTTCAAGCATAACTCAAGGCCGTGTTCTCTTCCCGGACTCCGCCGAAAAGAGACCATCACGGATACACACCTGGTTGATGCATTTTAATTGAGTCAAGTGTCAAGTTCTCTACAACCGGACATTAACAAATTCCCATCTGCCACATAACCGCGGGCACGGCTCTCAAAAGTTTATAGCCTGCAGCGGTGTCCCAACTTAGCCCATCACAAGCTCTCACGGTCAATGAAGGATATTCCTTCTCCCAGGAAGACCCGATCAGACTCGGAATCCCGGTTACAAGACATTTCGACAATGGTAAAACATGACCAGCAAGACCACCCGACTGTGCCGACAAATCCCGATAGGAGCTGCACATATCTCGTTCTAAGCGCACACCGGATGAGACATCCTACGAGTAAAACCAACCCTCAAGTTTCCCCAAGGTGGCCCCGCAGTCTGCTCGGTTCGGACCAGCACTCAGAGGAGCACTGGCCCGGGGGGGTTTAAATAAAGATGACCCTTGAGTCTGCAGAACCCAAGGGAAAAGGGGATAGGTGGTAGCAAATGGTAAAACCAAGGTTGGGCCTTGCTGGAGGAGTTTTATTCAAAGCGAACTGTCAAGGGGGTCCCATAAATCCCCAACCGCATAAGGAACGCAAAATCAAGGAACGTAACACCGGTATAACGGAAACTAGGGCGGCAAGAGTGGAACAAAACACCAGGCATAAGGCCGAGCCTTCCACCCTTTACCAAGTATATAGATGCATTAATTAAATAAGAGATATTGTGATATCCCAAAATATCCATGTTCCAATATGGAACCAACTTCATCTTCACCTGCAACTAACAACGCTATAAGAGGGGCGGAGCAAAAGCGGTAACATAGCCAAACAACGGTTTGCTAGGAAGGTGGGTTACAGGCTTGACATGGCAATATGGGAGGCATGATAAACAGGTGGTAGGTAGCGCAAGCATAGCGATAGAGCGAACAACTAGCAAGCAAAGATAGAAGTGATATCGAGGGTAATGGTCATCTTGCCAGAGATCCCGCAAGGAAGAAGAACGGGTCCATGAAGTAGACGAACCAACGTAGTCGAACGGATCCTCACAATCGCAACGTAACTGGAACTATCAAGAAGAAGCAACACCGGAAAGAAGCAAACAACATGGTAAACAACCAAGCATAATCATGGCATAATGCACAATCAAGTATCATGCATGTCCGGTTTAATGAGGCATGGCATGGCAAAGTGCACAAACAATACTACAAATTAAGTGAAGCTCAATATGCAACGACTTGCATATTGGCGAAACACCACATGACTCATTTAGTTCTCTCTCGGTTATGTACCCAACAATATTAAATGTTGTTAAACATGGCAAGAGGTGAAGCATAAGTAAACTAACTATTTAGGCAAATTTAAATGAGGCCAGAACAACAAACAACAATTCCGGAAAATCCTCATGTCCATATTTTAGATTTGGTACTGTTCTGCCTAAAACCATATTTTATTGTTGTTAAACAGGAAACTAAAGTGCAACATGTTAATCTATGCATTTTCCTACCCCACTTACATATAAAGTTTATTTAAAATGGAGCTACGGTTATTTAGTTATGAAATAAATCATTTTAACATGGCATTTAAGCAAATTAATTCAAACAGCAATTTAAACATTTTAAACATGGAAAAAAGTTGCATAATATGAAACTAGATGAAATTCTAAGCATTTTTCATATATGAAGTATTTTAATCCGATGCACGGTTAATGAGTTATTATATGCATGAAGACTAGGGACTTTGCTGTAAAAAGCAATGCACTGGAAAATGCTAAAATACACAGTGGGAAAAAAACATGCTTGGGCCGGAAGCAGCACGGTGCAGCGGCCCAGCAGCGAAGGAGGCCCAAGTGGCTGTGGTGTGGGCAAAAGAAAAGAGCAAAAAACAGGGGCGCGCCTGGGACTCGAACCCAGGACCTCCTGGTGTGTGCGTTGCGTGCAGACCAGTTGGGGTGGCTGTGTGCGTTTGATTGGAAAGGTGCATAGCTCTAGTTGAAGAGGGTTAAGGCCCGGTCTTGGAACCATGGACGCACAGTAACTGCCGGCGACGACGACGAGCAAAGCAGCGGCTACAGGTGCAACGGAACACCGGCGGGGGTGCGGACATGGAGGAGGGAGCTGCTAGTGGACGAGCGCATGATGTGTGTGATATGCAGGAAGGGTGTGAATGCGTGAAGCTCGTGGACGAGCAGAAACTTGTGGGCATGGCGGCGGCAGGACGAAACAGGATAACGGGGCTCGCGAGCGAGGTGAGCGAAGCGGCGGTGGGACGCGCATGTGCTGTGCGTGAATGTGCAAGAGGCGCGTGGTTGTGAGGAGCTCGAGCACTCATCCATGGCGGTCATAGAGCTTCAGCTCGTTCGAGGGGGCATTCCAACGCTCGGATAGACGAAGTAAATGAGGTAGGAGGAGCGGGGAAGGGCGGCTGCTCACCAGGCTCTCATGGAACACGAAGAGAGGGCCGGAGATGTGATGCAGAGGCGAGGTGGGACGCTGATCGGGGCAGCGTCCTCGAGTCCGTGAAAAAGTTGAAGCAGGGGAGGGGGCGTCGAGGAGGAAGCTCCCGGGTTCCTTGTGGAAGCGTGCGTAGTCGAGGAAGACGATGGTGATGCTTGTGTCGCTGCCGAGGAATAAGACGGTAGCAGCGGGCTGGATCACGCCGGGGAAAAGCTCGGGCTCCTCTTGGCCATGGCGACGGCTATGGTGTGGAGAGGTCTCACCTGGCGGTGGGAAGGGAAGGAGAGGGGCGGAACGGAGGGAGGAGGAGGACTAGGGCACCGGGGCATGTTATATAGGGGCCTAGGGGGGGCTCTCCGGCCGTCAAATCACTCGGGAGGTCGACGTGGCGTGCGTGGATGTCCTGCCGTACAGGAGGTAGAAGAAGAACAGAAGAGATCGGTTCTGGTGGGCTAGTCGGGCTGAAAGAGGTAAGTGAGGTGGGCTGTGGTGCTGTGGGCTGCAGTCTAGGAGAGGGCCGGGTAAGGAGAATGTAAGTCTCCCTTTACTTATTTTTCTGTTTAATAAATAAACAGTCCCCAAAGGAAAATGTCCAGGAGGTTTGGGGAAGAATATGAATGAAGTGGAGATATACTTGGACTGCTGGAACTATGCTCCATCTGATAAAATTGGTTTGGGCATTTTTAGAGTAAGAAAATTATCGCAAGTTTGAATTAAATTCAAACTTGAGGCAATTTTGATTCCAACCAAATCAAGTCCAAAAGAGCTGCAATTTGGCAGAGAGGGTGTAGGCATGGTTTAAGATTAACAGAAAATAAGTGAACATTTACTAGAACAGGAAAATATCACTTGCAATAAATGGATGAGAATTGAAAGGAAGAAGCTTGATGGGATGTTGCACTTGATGATGGTTTAGAAGAAAAGGGCAAGATGAAACAGCAAAGAAGATGAGGAGAAGGAGTACACAAAGATAACAAGCACACAACAAATATGCACACTACAATGATGATCATGATGCAAATGCAACAAAAAATAAATAACACCACTGACACGCAAAACATGGAAGGCGTCTGAAGCGTCGGTCTCGGGGTGTCACAATATTGGTATAAAGCGCATGAAGAAACTCCATTCTGATGGACTTTTGGAATCACTTGATTATGAATCACTTGGTACTTGCGAACCGTGCCTCACGGGCAAGATGACAAAAACGCCGTTCTCCGGAACTATGGAGCGAGCAACAGATTTGTTGGAAATCATACATACTGATGTATGTGGTCCGATGAATATTGAGGCTCACGGCGGGTATCTTTTTTTCTCACCTTCACAGATGATTTGAGCAGATATGGGTATATCTACTTGATGAAACATAAGCTGAAACATTTGAAAAGTTCAAAGAATTTCAGAGTGAAGTGGAAAATCATCGTAACAAGAAAATAAAGTTTCTACGATCTGATCGTGGAGGAGAATATTTGAGTTACGAGTTTGGTCTTCATTTGAAACAATGCGGAATAGTTTCGCAACTCACGCCACCCGGAACACCACAGCGTAATGGTGTGTCCGAACGTCGTAATCGTACTTTACTAGATATGGTGCGATCTATGATGTCTCTTACTGATTTACCGCTATCATTTTGGGGTTATGCTTTAGAGACGGCTGCATTCACGTTAAATAGGGCACCATCTAAATCCGTTGAGAGGACTCCTTATGAACTGTGGTTTGGCAAGAAACCAAAGTTTTCGTTTCTTAAAGTTTGGGGCTGCAATGCTTATGTGAAAAAGCTTCAACCTGATAAGCTCGAACCCAAATCGGAGAAATGTGTCTTCATAGGATACCCAAAAGAGACACTTGGTTACACCTTCTATCACAGATCCGAAGGCAAGACTTTTGTTGCTAAGAATGGATCCTTTCTAGAGAAGGAGTTTCTCTCGAAAGAAGTGAGTGGGAGGAAAGTAGAACTTGATGAGGTAACTGTACCTGCTCCCTTATTGGAAAGTAGTTCATCACAGAAACCGGTTTCTATGACACCTACACCAATTAGTGAGGAAGCTAATGATGATGATCATGAAACTTCAGATCAAGTTACTACCGAACCTCGTAGGTCAACCAGAGTAAGATCCGCACCAGAGTGGTACGGTAATCCTATTCTGGAAGTCATGTTACTAGACCATGACGAACCTACGAACTATGAGGAAGCAATGATGAGCCCAGATTCCGCAAAATGGCTTGAGGCCATGAAATCTGAGATGGGATCCATGTATGAGAACAAAGTGTGGACTTTGGTTGACTCGCCCGATGATCGGCAAGCCATCGAGAATAAATGGATCTTCAAGAAGAAGACAAACGCTGATGGTAATGTTACTGTCTACAAAGCTCGACTTGTTGCGAAAGGTTTTCGACAAGTTCAAGGAGTTGACTACGATGAGACCTTCTCACCCGTAGCGATGCTTAAGTCCGTCTGAATCATGTTAGCTATTGCCGCATTTTATGATTATGAAATTTGGCAAATGGATGTAAAGACTGCATTCCTGAATGGATTTCTGGAAGAAGAGTTGTATATGATGCAACCTGAAGGTTTTACCGATCCAAAGGGTGCTAACAAAGTGTGCAAGCTCCAGCGATCCATTTATGGACTGGTGCAAGCCTCTCGGAGTTGGAATAAACGTTTTGATAGTGTGATCAAATCATATGGTTTTATACATACTTTTGGAGAAGCCTGTATTTACAAGAAAGTGAGTGGGAGCTCTGTAGCATTTCTAATATTATATGTGGATGACATATTGTTAATTGGAAATGATATAGAATTTTGGGACAGCATAAAAGGATACTTGAATAAGAGTTTTTCAATGAAAGACCTCGGTGAAGCTACTTACATATTGGGCATCAAGATCCATAGAGCTAGATCAAGACGCTTAATTGGACTTTCACAGAGCACATACCTTGACAAAGTTTTGAAGAAGTTCAAAATGGATCAGGCAAAGAAAGGATTCTTGCCTGTGTTACAAGGTGTGAAGTTGAGTAAGACTCAATGCCCGACCACTACAGAAGATAGAGAGAAAATGAAAGATGTTCCCTATGCTTCAGCCATAGGCTCTATCATGTATGCAATGCTGTATACCAGACCTGATGTGTGCCTTGCTATTAGTTTAGCAGGGAGGTACCAAAGTAATCTAGGAGTGGATCACTGGACAGCGGTCAAGAACATCCTGAAATACCTGAAAAGGACTAAGGATATGTTTCTCATTTATGGAGGTGACAAACAGCTCATCGTAAATGGTTACGTTGATGCAAGCTTTGACACTGATCTGGACGATTCTAAATCACAAACCGGATACGTGTTTATATTGAACGGTGGAGCTGTCAGTTGGAGCAGTTCTAAACAAAGCGTCGTGGCGGGATCTACGTGTGAAGCGGAGTACATTGCTGCTTTGGAAGCAGCAAATGAAGGAGTCTGGATGAAGGAGTTCATATCTAATCTAGGTGTCATACCTAGTAAATCGGGTCCAATGAAAATCTTTTGTGACAATACTGGTGCAATTGCCTTGGCAAAGGAATCCAGATTTCACAAGAGAACCAAGCACATCAAGAGACGCTTCAATTCCATCCGCGATCAAGTCCAGGTGGGATACATATAGATTTGCAAGATACATACGGATCTGAATGTTGCAGACCCGTTGACTAAGCCTCTCTCACGAGCAAAACATGATCAGCACCAAGACTCCACGGGTGTTAGAATCATTACTATATAATCTAGATTATTGACTCTAGTGCAAGTGGGAGACTGAAGGAAATATGCCCTAGAGGCAATAATAAAGTTATTATTTATTTCCTCATATCATGATAAATGTTTATTATTCATGCTAGAATTGTATTAACCGGAAACATGATACATGTGTGAATACATAGACAAACAGATTGTCACTAGTATGCCTCTACTTGAATAGCTCGTTGATCAAAGATGGTTATGTTTCCTAACCATAGACATGAGTTGTCATTTGATAAACGGGATCACATCATTAGGAGAATGATGTGATTGACTTGACCCATTTCGTCAGCTTAGCACTTGATCATTTTAGTTTACTGCTATTGCTTTCTTCATGACTTATACATGTTCCTATGACTATGAGATTATGTAACTCCCGATTACCGGAGGAACACTTTGTGTGCTACCAAACGTCACAACGTAACTGGGTGATTAAGGTGTTCTACAGGTGTCTTCGATGGTACTTGTTGAGTTGACATAGATCAAGATTAGGATTTGTCACTCCGATTGTCGAAGAGGTATCTTTGGGCCCACTTGGTAATGCACATCACCATAAGCCTTGCAAGCATTGTAACTAATGAGTTAGTTGCGGTATGATGCATTACAGAACAAGTAAAGAGACTTGCCGGTAATGAGATTGAACTAGGTATTGAGATACCGACGATCGAATCTCGGGCAAGTAACATACCGATGACAAAGGGAACAACGTATACTGTTATGCGGTTTGACCGATAAAGATCTTCGTAGAATATGTGGGAGCCAATATGAATATCCAGGTTCCGCTATTGGTTATTTACCGGAGACATGTCTCGGTCATGTCTACATAGTTCTCGAACCCGTAGGGTCCGCACGCTTAAAGTTCGGTGACGATCGGTATTATGAGTTTTTGTGTTTTGATGTACCGAAGGTAGTTCGGAGTCCCGGATATGATCACGTACATGATGAGGAGTGTCGAAATGCTCGAGACATAAAGATCGATATATTGGACGACTATATTCGGACACCGGAAGTGTTCTGGGCGGTTTCGGAGAAAATCGGAGTGCCGGAGGGTTACCGGAACCCCCCCCCCCGGAGAAATAATGGGCCTTATGGGCCTTAGTGGAGAGAGAGAGGGCTGGCCTAGGGCAGGCTGCGCACCTCTCCCCCTCTGGTCCGAATTGGACTAGGAGAGGGGGGGCGGCGCCCCCCTTTCCTTCTCCCTCTCCCCCTTCCTTTCCCCCTCCTAGTAGGAGTAGGAAAGAGGGGAGTCCTACTCCTACTAGGAGGAGGACTCCTCCTCCTGGCGCGCAATAGAGGGCTGGCCGGCCTCCCCCCCCCCCCATGCTCCTTTATATACGGGGGCAGGGGGCACCTCTAGACACACAAGTTGATCATTGATCCCTTAGTCGTGTGCGGTGCCCCCCCCCTCCACCATAATCCACCTCGATCATATCGTAGCGGTGCTTAGGCGAAGCCCTGCGTCGGTAGCAACATCATCACCGTCAACACGCCGTCGTGCTGACGGAACTCTCCCGTGAAGCTCTGCTGGATCGGAGTTCGTGGGACGTCATCGAGCTGAACGTGTGCTGAACTCGGAGGTGCCGTGCGTTCGGTACTTGGATCGGTCGGATCGTGAAGACGTTCGACTACATCAACCGCGTTCTCATAATGCTTCCGCTTACGGTCTACGAGGGTACGTGGATGATACTCTTCCCTCTCATTGCTATGCATCACCATGATCTTGCGTGTGCATAGGAAATTTTTTGAAATTACTAAGTTCCCCAATAGTTTGGAAGTTAGCGCATCGACTTCAACATCACCATGGCCCCCAAGAAAAAGGGGATCACAGCAATCTGGTCGTCCGGAGCCGGCCCGTCCGCGCCAGCGCGAGCAGGCGACCGGATGGCCACAGATGGTGTCGGGGACGTGGCCCGCGAGAAACCACGACACTCTGGCAACCGGAGCCAAGCGAGCGGCGTCGTTCGAGTCTGAGACGACGAGCCGCACGCCGCTGGGTCCGGGGGCGGGGCCGTGCTGCCCACGAGCGGCGCGGCAAACTCTACGGTGCCCGAGCTGGCACCCGTGCCGCAGCCTTCCCAGGCCGTGCACGATGAGCGACACTGCGACGCCGGAACTCTCGGGCACCGCTGCGGGAAGAGCCCTGTGCACCACTCTCAGAACGCACCAGGCCGGCGTATGCGCCCGGATGCCGGCGAAAGCGGCGTGCGACCATGAGACCGTGACAGAGCTCCTTCTAACTTGGTTAGAAGTCAGAGCGCATCGCGGTCCACGTGGCTTTCGCCACCGCCCACGCCAGCAGAAGTGCTGGCGCACGTGCAACTGCTCCTCGACTTCCCCCTGCTGCGGAGAAGCTCAACGAGTGGAGGGCCACCATCCGAAGCCTCATCAGCTTCGCCAATAAAGACGAGCCGCTCCCAGCGGGACCCTCATGCCGGCGTACTGTCGAGCCAGAGCATGCCAGCGGTGGGAGGACCAGAGATGTTGCGACCACGGTGCACTCCCTCCCCCACGGCCGCGATAACAGCCACCAGCTCGTCGGGCCGATGCCTGTGACAACGTTTCCACAGCGTCGTCCGACCCGCGAACTAGCTGTGACCAACGTCGAGTTCTTCAAGAGCAAGCTCAGGAAGACACTCGAACTACCATCGAGCGACAGCGAGAGGCGCGCCATCAGTCGGATCGGCGTGCGGGGCCTGCTATGGACCACCCAGCACCGGGGGGGCTCTGGCGACCTGCCTTACGAGGTAGGTTGTCCGGCCTTTACCCGAGAGTTGCGGCAGTTCCAGTGGCCCTCCCACCGCACGTTAAAGCCTGATGTTGGGGAAAAGTACAATGGCAAGACTCACCCGTCGGAGTTCCTCGGCATCTACACCATCGCGATGCAAGCCGTCGGGGCTCGCGATGACAAGGTGCTGGCCAACTACTTTCCATTGGCGCTTAAGCCCAACGTCATGTCGTGGTTGATGCACCTGCCGGTAGATTCCATCTCTTCCTGGTCGGATATGTGCCACGAGTTTGTTGGCACCTTTACCGGAGGTCACCAAGCTCCTGGCCAGGCAAGTGACTTGCATGTCATCCCCCAGAAGGATGGCGAGTCCATGCGTAAGTACATACAAAGATTCAGCCGTGTGCAGTACACCATCCCCGACATTCATCCCGCCGCTATCATCAGTGCGTTCCATCAGAACGTACACAACCGCAAGATGCGTGAAGAGCTGGCAATGAACAAGGTCAAGGATGTAGCCGAACTTTATATTCTAGCTGATAGATGTGCTCGGGCTGAGGAAGGAAGGAAGTACCCCGGCAAGGACACCGGCGCAGAGACCGACTCCATGGACAAAGACACCGCCGCCCCGGCGAAGAAGGGTCGGCGCTGCAACAGGAAGCGTAAGGGCAAGACTATGCTTGCCGTTGAGGGATCCGGCGACCCCGGCGCCGCCAACAAGGCCAAGGCTGACGACCCTAGCAAGGAGGTTGCCGGGTGTGCCGCCTGCCGGGCCTTCGCGGCCGCCGACAAGCCAGGAGGCTCCGACAAGCAGTACTGCAAGATCCACCGCACCAAGGGGCATGACCTCCAGAACTGCCGACAGGTTGAGCTGCTTGCAGGAAAGCAGAAAGCTGAATATGAAAGGCGGGACAAGAAGAAGGGTCGGGATGGCGCCGAGGGGTCCGACAAGAAGCGTGGCGGCCAAGGAGGTCGCCGTAGCAAAGATAATCAACAAGAGAGGCCCGCTCGGGGCCGCAACAAGAAGGAAGAAGATGATGATCATGACGAGGACGACGAGTCCGGCGAGCACGAATTCCAGAAAGCTACAGAGGCTATGTGCGTCGACGGTGGCGCCTTGCTGCACACCTCTCACTACCAACTGAAGTAGTGGGCGCGTGAGGTCACTGCGGCGGAGCCATCGTTCGATGCCCAGAAGCCACTGAAGTGGTCCCGCACGCCCATCATTTTTGACACCGAGGATCACCCTGATCGCACAACTGCGGCCGGGTGTTTGCCGTTGTTGGTTTCACCAACAATACGCAACCTCAAGGTGACAAAAGTGTTGGTTGACTGTGGGGCGGTCTGAATTTGATCCCGCCCGCTGTGGTCAAGAAGCTGCAGATTCCTGGTGGAGATGTCGAGGAGACGGGAATGTTTCAAGGGGTCAACCCGGGAAGGAGTCGGCCGAAAGGTAAGATCACGCTACCCGTTACGTTTGGGGGCGAGCTGAACTATAGGACGGAGAAGATCGTTTTTTATGTCGCCGAGATCCCCTTGCCGTACAACGGGATCCTTGGCCGCCCAGCACTGGCCAAGTTCATGGCGGCATCACACTACGCCTACAACACGATGAAGATGCCGGGGCCGCTGACCATCATCACCGTCCCCTCTGACAAGAAAGACGCGCTCATTTGCGCCGACCAACTCTACCGAGAGGCAGTTGCAGCAACTGCTGCCAAGGCACTTGCTCCTGCTGCTGAAGCCCCGGGAAGGAAGAAGGCCGGCAACACCCCTTCTGGCGAAACCTCTTCTGGCAAGACCTCTTGCACCCACTCCGGCTAACGCGCCTCTTTGAAGTGTTGCACTCCCGTTGAGGACGTGCCAGAGAGCTCCATCAGGAAGGGAAAGAAGTCCAAGGCTGCACCACCAGAAACCAAGAAGGTGTCCGTCAATGATGACGGCACGGGCGGGGCTTTCACTATAAGCTCCACCCTCGATAGCAAATAGGTAAGCGCGCTCGTTGCCTTCCTGTGGGCGAATGTTGATGTGTTTGCGTGGCAAGCATCCGACATCCCCGGCGTTCCCAGGGAGGTGATTGAGCACCATCTTGCTCTCTGTCCTCAGGCACGGCCCGTCAAGCAGAAGGTTAGGAAGCAAGCTTTGGAGCGACAAGAGTTCATCATCGAGGAGATCAGGAAGTTGGAGGCAGCAGGCCTGGTTAGAGGAGTGCTCCACCCTACGTGGTTGGCCAATCCAGTGGTGGTGCGTAAGGAAAATGGGAAATGGAGGCTGTGTATTGACTACACAGATGTCAATAAAGCCTGTCCAAAGGATCCTTTCCCTCTGCCATGCATCGACCAGATTGTGGACTCCACTGCCGGGTGTGACCTGCTGTCATTCCTTGACGCTTATTCAGGATACCACCAGATCTTCATGATGAAGGAAGACGAAGAAAAAACCGCGTTCATCACCCCATGTGGTACATACTGTTTTGTACGAATGCCTTTCGGGTTGAAGAGCGTTGGGTCAACGTTTGCCCAAGCGGTCCAGATTAGTTTTGAGCCCCAGCTACATAGAAATATGGAAGCTTATATGGACGACATAGTGGTCAAAACCAAGGACAGGGCCACGCTCGTGCAAGATTTAGAAGAAACGTTTGCAAATCTGCGCAAGATCAACCTCAAACTCAACCCAGAGAAGTGTGTGTTCGGTGTCCCATCTGGCAAACTCCTTCGGTTCTTTGTGCCTCAACGTGGGATCGAAGCAAATCCCGACAAGATCAAAGCAATTGAGCAGATTGAGGCACCAAAACGGGTCAAAGACGTCCGTAGGCTCGTCGGCTGCGTTGCTGCCCTGAGTAGGTTCGTCTCCAAATCTGCTGAGTGCGCCCTCCCTTTTTTCAAAGTTTTGCAAAAGGTAGGTCCAGTAAAGTGGACTTCGGAGGCAGAGGCTGCGCTGCAAGATTTGAAGAGGTACCTCTCCTCCACGCCAACACTAGTCGCGCCTAAACCGCAAGAACCGTTGCTGATGTACTTAGCAGCAACGAATCAAGTGGTTAGCGTCGCGCTGGTGGCGCGGAGGGAACTTGGGGAAGAAGCAGCAGTAGAAGCAGAGCCGTCGGATGATGGGCCGGAGCCCTCCCCGGCAAGGCCCGGTTCCGGCAAGATAGAGTCTGAGCAGATGGGCGAAGTGGGACAGAAGGAGAAGGTGGTGCAGCACCCCGTTTATTTTGTTTGTTCCCTCTTACAGGTGGCTAGGTCCAGATATTCTAGTATGCAGAAGCTACTTTTCGGCCTCCTTATGGCCTCGAGAAAGCTGCGTCACTATTTCCAGGCGCATAAGATCACCGTTGTCACCCGCCTCCCCTTGCAACAGATTTTGCACAACCCAGATGCGACGGGGAGGATTGTGGAGTGGGCATTGGACCTGTCGAGCTTTGGCCTCAAGTTTGAAAGTACTTCAACGATCAAGAGCCGAGCCTTGGCAGAATTCATAGCGGAATGGACCGCAACGCCCGACGAAGAGGTTCAAGAAACCACCCTTCCCGGCATGGAGACCTGCCGCGATTGGGTTATGTACTTTGATGGTGCTTTCTCACTACAAGGTGCTGGTGCCGGCGTGCTACTCATCGCGCTCACCGGAGAGCACCTCAAGTACGTAGTCCAAATGCAATTTCCCCGAGAAAAATCAATGAACAACACGGCGGAGTACGAGGGATTGCTTGCCAGTCTCAGGATCGCGGCAGACCTCGGAATCAAGAAGCTCATCATCAGAGGCGATTCGCAGCTCGTTGTTAAGCAAGTTAACAAGGATTACCAGAGCCCGTTGATGGAGGCCCACGTGGATGAAGTGAGGAAGTTGGAAGAGCGTTTTGACAGATTGCAAGCGGAGCATGTTCCCCGAGCGGAGAACGGCATTGCTGACAACCTGTCGAAGCGCGCTGCCCTGAAGTTGCATGTGGAACCAGGTACCTTTGTGCTTCAATTAACTCAACCGTCCATCGAGCCATCAGCAGGACAGAACAAGCGAAGGAAGGCATGCCCTAGCAAGTACTTTCCCGCTGAGCTCCCAGGAGCTGCCGGCAAGGACGTTGCCGGGTGCCCCAAGCTTGCCGGAGAGCAGAAACCCCCGGCGGAGCCCCGAGCTTTGACCATAGAGGCAGCTGCCCTTGCGGCCGAAGATGTTCCTTTAGTCCTAGCCGTCGAGCCTCAGGCTCCGGCATGGGCACAGCACACCGTCCGTTTCCTCCAAACAGGGGAGCTTCCTGAGGAACAAGCAGAAGTAGAGAAAGTAGCACGTCGGTCCAGCATGTACCAGTTTGTGGATGATGCCCTATACAGAAGGAGACCGTACGACGTGAAGTTGAAGTGCATTCCTCGGGAAGATGTACTGAGGCTGTTGGCAGAGATACATGGAGGCATGTGTGGCTCCCACGTAGGGTCGAGAGCCCTTGCCGACAAAGCATTCTGGCAAGCCTTCTTCTGGCCCACCGCCCTCTAGGATGCAACTACCCTAGTAACCAAGTGTGAAGCGTGCCAGTTCCATTCAAAGAAGCTTCATCAACCAGCCCAAGCTCTTCAGACAATCCCTCTTTCCTGGCCATTTTCGGTCTGGGGGCTCGACATACTGGGCCCTTTTCCCCGCGCTGTCGGGGGCTTTGAGTACTTGTACGTCACGATCGACAAGTTCACAAAGTGGCCAGAAGTGGAACCAGTGAGAAAGGTGACAGCATAGTCAGCCGTCAAGTTCTTGAAGGGGCTAGTCTGCCGTTTTGGTGTGCCCAACAGTGTCATCACCGACAACGGCACGCAGTTCATGAGCCACACCTTCATGCAGTACATTCAAGACCTCGGCACCAAGGTCTGCTTTTCTTCTGTTGCTCATCCCAGAAGTAACGGCCAGGCCGAGAGGGCGAATGCAGAAGTGCTGCGAGGCCTCAAGACTAGGACTTTTGACAAGATGCACGAGTGCGGAAGGCGCTGGGTTGACGAGTTGCCAACAGTTCTTTGGTCGATCAGAACGACACCAAATCGAGCTACTGGCCAGACACCCTTTGCCCTGGTTTACAGGGCAGAAGCAGTTCTCCCCACGGAAATCATATACGGGTCACCTTGAGTGCTCGCTTATGATGAGCTTGAGCAAGAGCAGCTGCGCCAAGAGGATGTGACGCTCCTTGAGGAAGATCGTCTTCGAGCTGCTGTGCAAGCTGCTCGCTACCAGCAGGCCTTGCGTCGCTATCATAGCCGCAAGGTTCACACCCAAAGCCTTGAGGAAGGCGACCTTGTTCTTCGGCGGATTCAATCCGCCAAGAATTCAAACAAGTTGACGCCAAAGTGGGAAGGCCCTTATCGGGTAATACGGGTCACCAGGCCCGGCGTAGTCCGCCTGGAGACCGAAGATGGCATTTTGGTGAGCAATCCCTGGAATATCGAACATCTTCGCAAGTTTTACCCCTAAGGCGCGGTTGCCGGGAGCCCCGGCAACCCCCATTTTGTACTAGCCTTGCCAGCAAGGCATGTAACTCTATGTACAAAGCCGGGCCCAGACACTGTGCACAGTCAGGGAAAGGAATCCCTTAGTGTGTATAGTTTCCTCTCGATTCCCATGTTTTTGTATATACATATATGCATGCTTGTCCAGGGTACTGTACTGCTTTTTTATTCCAATAAATGTTAGTGGACCACCGTGGTTCCATGCTCTTCCCTCTCTTCTTTCCAGCCACGGCAAGGGCACGCGATCCCGCCAAGGACCCAGCTCCGGCAAGAAGTCGAGAAGACCGCCCGGCACGGCGATCCCCGGCAAACCAAATAGATAAAGTTTACCTCTTGCCCATTCGTGTTCGTAACCTATGACTTGTGCATTATAAAACCTCACCACTCTTCTTTAAATACTCGGGTGCTCCCATTTTCGGCCCGAACGCTGCTTCAGTCGGAGTGGTCGTATTAGCCCTTGCTAAAAGGAGGTGGACGGGGGGCTGGACCCTTTGTATGTAACCCGGTAGATATGATTCTCCGGCAGGCGCAAAGGGCGCCGGCAGGGCAGCTTGCCGGGGGGACTCGTTTACTTACATTAAGGAGGCGTTTCGCCTCTGCACGAGCATAACGCGTGCACGGGTTCCCGGCAAGGCTAGAATTTTTCATTGACATGCTGATGCAAGAACAGAGGTTACAGGACACAAGCATGGACTCGAGAGATTACATTATCTAGAAATTAAGATTTGGCAAGTGCCTACAATTTAAAAGAAAGATAGGTGCCCCGTGATCTCCGTTCTTGCCCCTTTCCTCCCAGTGCGGCAGGTGAAGGCAAAAAGGAAGCGGCAGGGAACGCGCCGATGGAGAGCTTGACGAGGAAGACCCTCGGCAGGGTGCGTGGCCGAGGGAGGAGGGCAGCGCGGTTAGTTTGAGTCGGAGTCAGCGTCCTCTCGCTTGACGCCCTCGTCGTCGTTGTCGTTGTCCTCCTCGTCACTCCCGCTCGAGGAGGAGGTTTCGTTGTCAGTGGAGCTCTCCACGCAACACCTTAGGCGAGTTCCCAAGTGCCCAAAAACATTGACGGAGAGCAAGCCGTTCTCCATCAATTTGAAGTGGAGGACGAGCCCCTCCGACAGGCTATGGGCACGGGCAAAGGTTTTCCACCCGCGGCGGAGATACATGACATGAGCGGCGGGGAAGTCGACATCGACCCGCATGCTGCCATTCCCGCAGCCCCTCATATGCAGCCTCAAGGCTTGTGGCGGGTCGAGCTCCATCTCTCGAGCGAACGGAGTGGGGAGACGGAGGCGACCGCGCACTCGCTTGTGCAGCCTGATGAAGAATTCATGGGGCTGGTCTCTCCATTGGGGGAGGAGCCGCTGGCGGAGGCGCGGCCGGTGCGCCACCCCGTCCTCCATGGTGGGCTCGGCCTGGCCCCCTCCCTCTTCCTCTCGCGGTCGGCTCCGCCGCCACGAGCTCTTGGGGAGGGGGGCACGCTGTCGAGCAAAGACCCTCGTCGCTGCCATCGGAGCGCCGGCGCGCCCTCTCGCCATTGCGAAGGGAAGGAAGGAGTCAAGATGGAAGGGGATGAATATTGAAGGATTGAAGGATGCTATCCCCCTCCCCTTCTTATAAAGGGGCGGGGTCGGGGCTCGACCGCCCCGCTTAACCAATCCAGCCACCAGGGGCGCAGGGAATCGGGACCGACCCGCTGCTCCAATCAGCGACAACCCGGTTTCCCGCCTTGCCATTAAGGCCCGTGCCCTCCGTGTCCGCCGCCCACCCTCCTTGTGGCATGGAGGACACGTGGCGAGTAGGCCAGAATCGAGAAGACAAGTGAAGCGACTGTTTTCCACCCCGTGGTTGTGGGGCGCGGGCGCCTTGAAGACCACGACCCGAGTCCACTTAGTAAATGAGCCGCGCCCTGCGTTTTCGTCTTTTTATGGGGAAGGCGCGAGCCGCCTCTTTACTATCTGCCACGATGTGATGCAAGCAGGCCGCAACCGCCCCACGCACGACCCCCACGTCACGCATTCAACACGAGTCATGGGGAAGCGCAACTGGCGAGGGAGTTACTGCGGTAAAACTCTGCCATGCATACCCGCGCACCGTTTTGGGCCTGGCCCAATAACGCTCTGCGCTTATATGTGGCCCAGGCCCGAGGGCTCCTGTCGGTGTATAAAAGTAGGGGTCCTTTTTGTACCCCTTTACTTGTGCACGGGCAGTCGCAGCCACACGCCTGCGGCCACGCTTGGCGGAGCTGAGGAAGCGAAGACACAAGACTACCAGAGCGGCGCCAAGCTGAAGGCGCGAGAAGCAGAGGGACGGGGTGGGCTTTCCCCGGCAAGAGCCTTGCCGGGGGAGCTTACGTAGCCCCAACAAGAGTCTTGTCGGGGCAACTTTCCCAACACCAGCAGAGATGCCACCCTTGAGCCTAAGAGTTCCGACACCGTCGGCAACATTGGAACCAAGGCTCGGGAGGCGCTTGCATGGTGGCATGCGGATCTTTGTAAAGACCAAGAACATACAAGACTAGATGAGGACCAGAAGACTGAAATCCCCCGGCAAGATCCTTGCCGGGGACGCTCATGAGACCCCCGGCAAGGCCCTTGCCGGGGACATCTACGAGGCCGCAGCCAGGCCCCCACCTGCCAAGGCTCCACCATCGTTCCAACACAGTAGTCAACCCGCCAGCGAGGCAGGCACCTGCGTGGTGACGTGCAGCTTCTGGGCCAACTCAACGAGCACCTGCGTGGTGGCATGCAGATCTTCGTGAAGACTCCGCCACCGCACCAACTCAACAGTCAGCCAGCCAGCGCGGCGCTGCACGCCTAGTCAGCTTGGACGCGCGTCAGTGCGAGGCGAGGTGGCGACGAGCGAGACGAGCTTCCTTGTCATCCCCGATAAAGTGAGGGAGGACGTCGGCAGTGCATTAAATGCGTTTGTCCTACGGTACCAGGCGATAGACTTGTATACAATACAAGCTTTCCACCTCCTGTGTGCCACTATGGCGACCCCTTTGGCTATAAAAGGAGGCTCGAGGCATACTAGAGAAGGATTCAGACTTTTTGGACCCTGCATGCTTTGTAGCTAGTCCAAGAACACCAGATAAACACAAACCAGCAGGAGTAGGGTATTACGCATCACTTGCGGCCTGAACCTGGAAAAACTCCCCCGTGTTGATCTTCTAAGCCCGCTCTTTCCACAGCCCCGTGCCCGCCAACCATAGAAGGGATTCCCTGTGATTCCATAGGTGTCCTTTCCACCGAAAGACGGAGGGAGTAGTAGTGAAATTACACCGAATAACTAAATTAAATTGCAGTGACAAAAACACCAACAGTCCAAGCAGGGTGAGTGATGTGACGAAATATTATTCTGTAAACTTCCCTCTCCTGTTGCATATAAACATATTAAAAGTTTCCAAGTGGTCGTAATCACTGCTTACATGATGTTGGAAGACAGGAAAGAAAAACTGCTCTTAGACTTGACTTGTAGTTCACTATGCAAAAGAAATATATGTGTCGACAGGGGTCTCGGTTCAGTTTCTTAGTTCAGTTTCAGTTTCTATTTTTCATTCAGTTCAGTTTTGAAATTTAGTTCATTTTAATTCTTATTTTTAGTTCAGTCCATTTCCATGTCTTAGTTCCGTTCAATTTCTAATTCTAGTTCAGTCCAATTTCTAAATTTAGCTCAATCCAAATCTTATTCTAGATCCATTTCAGATCAATTCTTACTTTAGTCTATATATCTTCTTGTGCGTCCATACAATCTGTAGGAGTACTACCTGGTTGAAGATTGTATCAGATGTTTCTCTTACTATTTTGTTGTTGATTCTTGGACACGGTATACTTTCTTGTATGTTTCATGAAATAGAGCACGTCAAATCTAACTCAATACTCAATAGTGTCAATTTTGTGATGCATATTCTTTCCGTTGAGGAACTGCAGGAGTTTCGGCCAAGGAATAGGAAAATAGGTTTACTTCGAGTGGGTTTTACAATTAGAACCGTTCGGATTTCACTTGAACTTATAGCATCATTGTTTATATTGTATGTTTTTAGCATTCTTGCAACCCTATTAACAACATCTTTTTGTGCAGTGTTTGTTGGTTTCTCTTTCATTTACGGACATCTTGTGCTTGCTGGGTGCAGAATCAAGAAGCCCAATCATCATCAGGGATGAAAAAAGGAGAGAAGCACTGGAAGAGGTACTAGTAGAAGAGGAAGAAGTAATGTGAAAAATGAGATAAATGTGAGAATAGCAAGTAGTAAAGCATGAGAGGGATTCAGATTTTGTCTTCACATTCTTGTTGTACACGTACCTTTGGTCTATAGATGCACCGTAATGGATCTAGGAAGTATGAATGGTTAATACCTCAATGGTGCACTATGCATCTATGGCAGGTTTTTATGCATTTTTAAATGGTTGTGGAGCAATTTAATGGTGCGATATGTACTGAAGTATACATTGTTTAAATGTTTTGTACATCGGCTCATCAAGGTTGTACCATACTGAAATCTGGAGCAGCAAAAAGTATTTATATCCGTTCAAACTCGAGGATACGACAAGTTCAGAGAAAACAAAAGTTCGCAGTTGAGAAGTAGGGGATGATCATTCATATGTCTGAAAATAATTGAGCTTATATACAAAAAGTATTTACATCTGTTCAAACTTAAGGGTACCACAAGTTCACAGAAAAAAAAAGTTGTAAGCAAATCATTAACAAAAAAAGTAGAGTAAAGTTCGAACTGTGAAAAATACATCATTAGAAACAAACGCAACGCTCAGTTCAAAACCTCTGTTTTCGGGACTCGAAAAAAGCTCAAACAAAAAGAAACCCCATGGAATTTCAAATGGTAATAGTTCAAGTCGTAAAATGAGAGAAGTCCAAAACATCGTTGCAAACAATATTTTCTTTTTGAAAAAAATGTCATTCAGTTCAACTATATAAATCATGCAGGTTCGGGGACGATGATACCGTAGATCGTTGAAAAGTTACGAGGAAAATCGTACGAAAAAAACAGAATAAAGTTCAGTCTATGAAAACCCGCTCAGTACAAACCCAAAAAATGGAGATCGGTTCGAGTCCTCCATTTTCAGAAGAATTCAAAATTAATCTATGAAAAATAGCTCAGTACGATCGCACACATATACATCAGCAGGAGTACTCTGTTTTTTCGAAGAGAAAAACAACACAATGGATCTTACCGTATTCAAAATTACTTTTAAACGGTTGCGAATTTGAGAAAACGTTCAACATGACTGACTTTCGTATTTTTGATAGCTTTCCAACGGTATATTATTTATCCCATTTCGACAAATTTAAAAAAACGTGTTTAAAATCAAATTTGACCGTATTCAAATTCGAGTTTAAACCGTAAGAAATTAGAAAAACATTTCTATACCAAAAAGTTACACATTTCCAATAGCTTTCCAACGACGTATCATTTGCGTCAATCCGACAAACTGTTTGAAAAAAAAAACGCGAAAATACTTTGGAGTATTGCATCGCTGCCTGGTGCCGCAAGGCATCCCACCGGCCGCTCCTGCGAGGGCCAAATAGTGAAGTGGAAAATGGTGGTTGTGTGATCTCGCTGGCAGAAGAAAGGAGCGAGCGGTTCGCCTAGATACTAGGGATAAGGCAGCAGCGTGGTGGGCCACGAGGATGCGTGGCACGCGGGCGAGACGGCTTATTTCCTGTAGAAATCATCCGGTAGGTTTTAAACATTTTCCTTTTCGAATTCAAATCTTCCGTAAGACAGGGCATAAAACGAAAGCCAGCGTACTGTCTATTTCGAGTCTGGGATTCTCAAACACCTGAAGCTAAAATATATTCAGAGAAAAACAGCTGAACAGTCGCAAGTTGAATATATTTACAAAAGCTACACCACCAGGACCAAAGAAGTGGCCCCGCAAAAAAGACCAAAAAGTGGGGCCGGCTGCATAGAGGGACCGACGGCTGGGCCTACAACATAACCTTTCCACTAACCTACGCCGAGGACATCAACACAGGCCGTTGCAGCTCATCCACGTTCATGGGAGTTGTGAGATCATGGCTTGGTGGATCACCAGCGGGCCGGTTCTGAGATTCTCGGGGCCCGGGGCGAAACTAAAACTCGGGACCCTTTAACATAACATCAATAGTTACTAATACCGATAATTTTTTAATGCTTTCAAAATGAATATTTATATCAGATAACTTCTACGTATTACCTTCAAATTTTCTTCTAATTATCGATGCAAAGTATATTTTGAGGGGGTTAATGCCAATTTCAAACATTAATTTATTTTCAAATTACCAATATTACTCTTGAAACTTCTGTAAATAGCTTATCTCCGTGATTTTATAACACTTAGTGGCAAAGCTAGAAACAGAGCAGGACTAACTTAATGCATGCAAAAAGTTCTCCAATTGGAACAAAAAATGTTATAGTAGAAATTATATATCTGACACTAACATACTTATTATATAGTCTACTGGAGAACCAAAAATAGACAAGGTTGAAGGTATGAAGGCAAATTCATAAATAAATAGCATAACCAGATCTAGCTAAGTTCTCTCAATGTTTTTAGGTGATTTGAATATGCAAGTATTATAACCGTAAGAGCACGGCAAAATGATGCTCCCTTCATTCTTGAGTGCACGGCCGAGACCGTGTCGCTTCGTACTGCCGAGACCGTGTGTAGAGAGCTGGGAGTTGTTGGGGGGGGGGGGGGGGGGGGTTAACAGAATTACGCCAAACAGAGTAGCCCATACACACACACACACACAAATGAAGCAAAAAATAAGAACATAAAACAGAAAAAAAAGACAGTTTATGGCTCCCGTGTTGCTGGGCCGGCGCGTCATGGGCTGGCCTACGAGGTGTGACGCCCCTGTTTTTTTTATTTGTCTTTTCTATTCTTATTTCTGTTTTAGTTTTTTCTTATTTAAATTAATTTGGGAATTCCAAATTATAAAAAAATTCCAGTTATAAAAAATGTTAGAGAAATTATAAAATGTGAGTCAATTCAAAAAATCTTTGGGAAATCATAAAATTTTCGCTGTTTCAAAAAATGTTGGTGATTTTATGAAACTGTTCGCAAATTATAAAAAATCACAATCTGGAAAAACATGTGGCGGAGTAAAATCATGTTCATTATTTTGAAAAAAAATGATTGTGTATTCAAAACATATTTTAGAATCTGGAAAAAATGTCCATGAAATTTTAGAAAATATTCAAAAATCAAATGTTTTTTGCAAAATTCAAAATTTATCCCCCAATTAAAAAAGTCATCAATTCAAAAAATGTTAGCTGACTCAGAAAATATTCATGAATTCAAAAACTATTGATGCATTTCAATAATTGTTTGTCTAAACAAAACAAATGTTCGTGATTTTTTAAAGATGTCCTAATTTAAAAAAGATGTTTGTCGATTCAAAAAACTGTTCGCCGATTCAGAAGTATTTTATGTCTAGGATTTGATTAGTTTTTGGGAAGTCTTTATATGTGTAGGCATTGGGAGTAGTATGTGGTCGATGAGATTTGTTTTTAAAGATTTAAAATATTCCCTTGCGCAAGACAATGGCAAGTGTGTCGTCCAGTGTCAAGTCATTGCCTAGGGATTTACCACGTCGAATGCATTGCAATCACGTGGACATTGTGTCCATCATCAACGAGAGTGAGAAGAAAGATATGTGGCAACATGATGAGCCACCATGTTAAAATAGAGGACACTCATATGTCTGAATATTGAGTCATACTTATTTGGTTAGCATGTATTTTTTATGTCTCCTGTTGTAACACACGGGCACGTTTGCTAGTAATGCTAAAGGGACAATAGATAGTTTTTTAGCATATATATTATACATAGGTTAATAATCTTCAACCCTGATCTCTACATCACAAGATATATGTGACGACCACAGATAGACATGAAACTAATTCCGTCACAAGATAAAAGGGGCAACACAAAAGCATCTTCAGTTTTTCAGCCCCCAAGTCGTTGCTGAATGCATTGAACACTTTATCCGCCGTTCCTGCCAAAGTTCTGCTGACAGTCCATCGTCCAGTAGCATACCTGTATTGGTGATAAAAATGTGATTACAAGCTGCCCCAAAGTTATGAATATGAAATAAAAACAGAATTTCTAGAGAGGAAACTCAAGAACATACAATGATTTAAGATTACGTGCTAAAAGTCTTACAACACAAGTCATCCGGGTCACAAAGAAAGCAACGGCAGGAAATACCAAAAGCAACACAAATGCATATCAACTCAAACCTGGCCAAAGGGCATCCGACTGACTCTAGAACACACAGCCGCTAAACGCATGTTACCTAATAAAAAAATCTTGTTTTCACAACATATGGTCTGAAATTGTGTGGGCTTCTATATTAAAATGCCCCTGTACTCCTTCACGGTATATTCTTTGTAACTACGAAGTACAAGTCGCCAAAGACTATTGAGGAGCTATGTGTTTCCTCATTAGGAAACTCTATCAGATTTATGGAACAATATCGAAGTTAAGTTTCAAGCACTATGAAATACTGTGTTTTTTTTGACAGAGAGAGAGAATGCTGCAATTTATTAATTAGTATACATCAGTACATAGAGTTTGCCTGATACACTCTGGAGTAGAATAGTACACAGCTTTTGAACTGACAAACTCACAGGACCTAGCTAGTATATGAGCAACAGCATTCAACGACCGCTTGACATGGCAGAAGGAAACTGAAGAAAAACAAGCAACCAAACGCTTAATATCTGACACCACTACACCCACTTCAGACCTGTCCATGGATGAAGAGTTCATTCTTTGTACTAAGGAGAGGCAGTCTGAAGCGAAAATGACAGAGGTCAGCCTCTCATCACGGGCGAGAATCACGGCATGACGGAGCGCCCAGCTTTCAACAAGTTCTGGCTGTACCATCCCTTTAAGTGGCTCAGTGCAAGCGACCAAGCATTCGCCTTTGTGGTTCCGAATCAGGATGCCAATTCCCAGTTTGTGCAGGTTTGAGAAGATAGCTGCATCGACGTTAATTAGGACTGATCCGGGTGGCGGCGGAGACCATCTAACCGATGAACTTGATGGTGTCTCACGACTGTGTCCCGCAACAATCTTAAAAAGATGCAGCAGAACCAAATCAATATAAGCATGGATCTTTGAGGCAACACGGTGTGGATGGATATTATACTTTCACCATTTCTTACCGCATTCCTTGCTTCCCAAATATGCCATATGGTGATTTCCAAGAAATGGTGAAAGTATAATATCCATCCATGGCAATCACCGTATGGCATATTTGGGAAGCAAGCAAGGTATTATGTCATGAACAATTTTTTGAAACATGATTTTTTTAGTGTAGCATACATTTTTAGTGGTGCTAAACTTTTCTAAAAATCATACGAACATTTTTTACATTTTATAAACATTTTAAAAGATATCATGTACATTCTTTTGACACGCGTGAAAATTATTTTAAGATAAAGTATGCTTTTCGTGCATCAACTCTTCGTGGAGTCTAGATTTCGTCCCTCAACTACTATAACGAACAACTTGCACCCCCAACTATTGAATCGGACAAGTTTCAAGCCTTCTCTCGGTTTTGACCGATTGGTGTTGACTCGCGCTGGTTTTGAACGCTTCATGCTGACATGGCAAAAAAGGCCCCCAAATTGACCTCTCGATCCCTCTCCCCCTCCCCTCTCTCTCGTACTCCCCCCTCTTTCCCCCCTCCCCCCCCCCCCCCCATGACATTTGGGGCAAGAAACACATGGAAGAGCAAGTTGGCAGCGTTGGTGGTCTCGGTGACGCGAGGGAGGCGCTAGGAGATGTGGGATCAACGCGCACTACTAGGAAATACCTTATAGGTAGAGGGTTAACAGTAGCGCGGGGATAATGGGCCGCGTTACTACTATTTAGCAGTAGCGCGGGCCTCGAACCGGCGCTGCGGGTGCAATTTAGCAGTAGCGCGGGACGCCGGTTCCAGCGCTACTACTATGTTGGCCCCGTTGTGTCCGCACGGGCTGGCCAAAGTAGCAGCGCGTGTCGTGGACTAGCGCTACTGCTAAACCCACTGCGTTGGTCTAAATGGAAATGAACTTCTAAATGGTCCCCATACATTTTTTTTAAGTTCTAGCATTTCTTCGAGTTGTAGGTCTAAATGGAAATGAATTTCTAAATGGTCCTGCTATATGCATGTTTTTATAGGTTTTCATAGATGCAGTAGTAGTAGATAAGTAGCTTTGAAAATGTGAAGTTATTATTTTTTGAAATAAAAATGTGAAGCTAGTATTCTTTTGACATGAAAATGTGAAGCTAGTATTTTTTTAAATGAAAAATTGAAGCTAGTATTTTTGACATTAGAAAGGAGCAACAATAGTTGACTATAGTAGGTCCTTTGAATGATTTTGAAACATGGGAGAATAGGCATTACAATTTCTCGCTCTCTTGTGATACGATATAGAAGTTGAAAAAATGGTGGGAAGGAAATTAAAACAAAATAACAATTTTGAGTTGGAATCACATTTTCGCATTTGCTAGTTCTACATGGAGAGGAATGTTGAGTGCTCATGTGGTGCAGGGTAGATCACGCTGAGCCGCTCGACGACGCCGAGAAGATGACTGACGACACCCGCATCCTCGACAGACATCTAGTGAGTAAAGGTTGTCTATTTGGACATGTGATACATGGAATAGTGTTGTGTAGTACTAGTGTTGTCACACATTGATATTTTGGAAATATGATATGATGGATATGTCTACTACAAGTGTATGTGTTATCTTCGCTTTTATTGTTTGCAGGGAACACCTCCGAATGGCCTATGTTTTACCGGAATGTTGATTCATTTTTGTTCCGGCAAATTTCAGGCGCTCGATATATATGTCCTTAGCAAAGGTCATGCCGGATTTTTCGTGAATTTTAGCATCACTTGTGCTAGAATGTAGGAAATATTGAGTGCCTTGGATTTGTCGGAAGGAGAATTAAACGACATTTTGGGTTGACTTTAAGTCTGTCGAGGCTCCTTACATGACAGTCAAAATATCAGTGAGGGACAGTGTCCACCATATATGAAAGAAGAAGAATGACGACTATTGTCGTGGGGGTCGCTCTTCCTCTTCCTTCTCGTGATAGACCTTTTGGTAATGCACGGAAGGAAGAGAAGAGCGACCATCATCGATGGTCAAAAAATCAGTGAGGGAGTGTCCACCATATATGAGAGAGGACAAATAATCCCGACTGTTGTAGTGGGGTAGCTTCTTCTTCATTCCAAGGTGCTAGACATTTTGGTGTAATGCACGTTGGAATGAAAGGATGATCTACCACCACCGAGGGTCGCAAATGTCAGAGAGGAAGAATCCCGACTGTTATCGGGGATCGCTTCTCCTTCGTTCCCGTGTGCTAGACATTTTCGTGTAATGCACTTGGGGACGAAAGGAGGAGCGACCATCATCGATGGTCGAATATATCAGAGAGGGAGTGCCCACCATATACACCACGTGAGATAAGAGTTTTCAACAAAAGTCTCGACAGACCGACAGTCAACCCGTGATGAATATTAATGATCTGTGTGTTGAGTTCATGTTGTTTGCCATTGATTTGTAATCTTTGACTTGTGAACACAGGAAATGTCTGATGACAATATGATCCCTGAGTACGACTACTATGAAGACGCATGGGGTATGTGCGATAGGATGCCTCATCTGCAAAATGGTAGGTGCTTCACCATCGTGCTGAAGGAGACTTTCGACGTTTTTACGGTACGTAACAACGACAAGTATTTTTCCGTAATTAAGCAAGACTTGTGATTTTTGGCTTCAACGTGTAATTTCCATTTTTTACAATTCGAATAGTTCATCTCATGTCATGCAAGACCGTATGTCTTGGAAAAGCTGGGTTTTGAAGATAGGGAGAGAACAGAGACGAAGAGAGCTCACCTTAGGACAAAGCATGGTTTCACTTTTCTGGTTAAGCTACTTGTAGAGGACTTTGCAAGGCCTTGAATTTAAGGAGGATATGAAAATAACCTTCGATATTCGACTCGAAGATGAAATTGACGATAATATCGACATTTGAGTGGATGTGGCGCTTCCAGTTCCACCTCTTTGTGAGCTTGTCAAATAAATGTGTTAAGTAATTTATATTTATTTAAAAACCATTGACGGCAAATTTTCATTGACATCTTATTTCCATTCTTCAAGAAATGTGCGAAAGATAGTATACAAAACCTACTACACTGATGGCTTTGAACTAACTTACGAGGAGAAAGATCATCTTGTCTTATTTATTATTGATGTTGAGACTTTCAATAATAATTATGAAATTCCTCCACATTATGGTCAATACGTGCCACTAGTCCACGTGTTGAACTACGGAAACATCCATGGAAATGGCATGGTAAGATTTTTTTTATTATTACGACACTAGTGCATCCTTCTAATTAAAGATAAACTATGCTTACTACGTTATTATTATGCTCTTCAGCAGAAAATCCTGAAGGATTATGTGCCTGATATGATGCATACAAAAGGTCACATTGATATTATGAGTTTATGGCCAAGTCTGCCTACGGTTCTTCGTTGTGCATACACGATTTCTAAAAGGGATGAAGACCTCACAATCAAAGAATGGAAAAAAGTTATGAATAATCACAAGGAGCTACTTGGAGGCAACATGGTGTGAAGCCCACGAATTGGAGACAGGATAATGTCCATTCTCCATAATGGAGAGTCAGGAGCTATCCTGTTTTATGCTATTTTACCTTAGAGAGGGTAGCAGGTCCTAGCTAGCTAGTACTCATGATCATCTGAGGAGGAGTTGTTATTATGATTATGCTGATGAGTGATGTGTTATAATGATGAGTTGTTAGATGCATATGATGATGATGAGTATGACTTGTTCTTATGATAATGATGATGAGTTATTATTATGATGATGATGCTGAGTTGTTATATCATTATGAGCATGATGAGTTATTATATCAGTGGGTGAAAGAGACGTGGTTAGATCCAAGTGGAGGCAACATGGTGCAAATCCAAAGTACTCCCAATCATGATCATAAAATCATAGGATGAGACTACTTGATCTAACCACGTCTCTTTCACCCACTGATATAATAACTCATCATGATCATAAAATCATATGATGAGACTACTGTATAAAACCTATAAAAATACAATGCCAATGCGCAAAAGAAAATAAAAATACAGGAAATTTTAGCAGTAGTGCTGGTTGAACACACGCTACTGCTAGGTAGGAGTGGCACCCGAGGTGGGCACAACCCACCTGGGCGCGCCTGGGCCTCCAGGCGCACCCTGGTGGGTTGAGCTCCCCTCAGAGCACCCCCAGGTGCTTCCGCGGCCCACTGGATGTCTTCTGGTCCAAAAAAAATCCACAAAAAGTTTCACTGCGTTTGGGCTCCGTTTGGTATTGATTTCCTGCGATGTAAAAACATGCAGAAAACAGCAACTGGCACTTGGCACTATGTCAATAGGTTAGTACCAAAAGATGATATAAGATGACTATAAAATGATTATAAAACATCCAAGAATGATAATATAACAGCATGGAACAATCAAAAATTATAGACACATTGGAGACGTATCAGGCATGTATTGTTGTCATCAAGGGTAAAAAGATGGGGTTTTTATCATATTGCTTGAGTTTATCCCTCTAAATCATGTCATCTTGCTTAAGGCGTTACTCTGTTCTTATGAACTTAATATTCTAGCTGCATGCTGTTGGGAACGTAGTAATTTCAAAAAAAATCCTACGCACACGCAAGATCATGGTGATGCATAGCAACGAGTGGGGAGAGTGTCGTCCACGTACCCTCGTAGACCGTAAGCAGAAGCGTTATGACAAAGCGGTTGATGTAGTTGTACGTCTTCATGATCGACCGATCCTAGTACCGAACGTACGGCACCTCCGCGATCTGCACATGTTCAGCTGGGTTACGTCCCGCGAACTCACGATCCAGTAGAGCTTCAAGGGAGAGTTCTGTCAGCACGACGGCGTGATGACGGTGATGATGAAGTTACCGACGCAGGGCTTCGCCTAAGCACCGCTACGATATGACTGAGGTGGATTATGGTGGAGGGGGCACCGCACACGGCTTGCAACAATCAACTTGTGTGTCCTAGGGTGCCCCCCGCCCCCGTATAAAAAGGAGCAAGGGGGGAGTCCGGCCGGCCTTGGTGCGCCCCAAGGAGAGGAGGAATCCTCCTCCTAGTAGGAGTAGGATTCATCCTTTCCTAGTCCTACAGGAAATTTTAGCAGTAGTGCTGGTTGAACACACGCTACTGCTAGGTAGGTGTGGCACCCGAGGTGGGCACAACCCACCTGGGCGCGCCCTGGTGGGTTGTGCTCCCCTCAGAGCACCCCCCAAGTGCTTCTCCGGCCCACTGGATGTCTTCTGGTCCAAAAAAATCCATAAAAGTTTCGCTGCGTTTGAACTCCGTTTGGTATTGATTTCCTGCGATGTAAAAAACATGCAGAAAACAGCAACAGGCACTTGGCACTATGTCAATAGGTTTGTACCAAAAAATGATATAAAATGATTATAAAACATCCAAGAATGATAATATAACAACATGGAATAATCAAAAATTATAGATACGTTGGAAACGTATCAGGCACTGTATTGTTGCCCTCAAGGGTAAAAAGATGGGGTTTTCATGCACATCCCGCAAATAACTCATTAGTTGCATTGCTTGCAAGGCTTATAGTAATGTGCATTACCGAGAGGGCCCAGAGATACCTCTCCGACAATCGGAGTGACAAATCCTAATCTCGATCTATGCCAACTCAACAAGTACCAGCTAAAATTCAGGAACACCTCCGAATGGCCTATGTTTTTCCAGAATGTTGATTCATTTTTGTTTCGGCAAATTTCAGGCGCTCGATATGTCCTTAGCAAAGGTCATGCCGGATTTTTCCGTGAATTTTAGCATCACTTGTGCTAGAATGTAGGAAATATTGAGTGCCTTGGATTTGTCGGAAAGAGAACTAAACGACATTTTGGGTTGACTTTAAGTCTGTCGGGGCTCCTTACATGACAGTCAAAATATCAGTGAGGGAGAGTGTCCACCATATATGAAAGAAGAAGAATGACGACTATTGTCATGGGGGTCGCTCTTCCTCTTCCTTCTCATGATAGACGACCTTTTGGTAATGCACGGGAAGGAAGAGAAGAGCGACCATCACCGATGGTCAAAAAATCAGTGAGGAGGTGTCCACCATATATGAGAGAGGACAAATAATCCCGACTGTTGTAGTGGGGTAGCTTCTTCTTCATTCCAAGGTGCTAGACATTTTGGTGTAATGCAAGTTGGAATGAAAGGATGATCTACCACCACCGACGGTCGCAAATGTCAGAGAGGAAGAATCCCGACTGTTATCATGGGGGTCGCTTCTCCTTCGTTCCCGTGTGCTAGACATTTTCGTCTAATGCACTTGGGGACGAACGGAGGAGCGGCCATCATCGATGCTCGAATATATCAGAGAGGGAGTGCCCACCATATACACCACGTGAGATAAGAGTTTTCAACAAAAGTCTCGACAGACCGACAGTCAACCCGTGATGAATATTAATGATCTGTGTGTTGAGTTCATGTTGTTTGCCGTTGATTTGTAATCTTTGACTTGTGAACACAGGAAATGTCTGATGACGATATGATCCCTGAGTACGACTACTACAAAGACGCATGGGGTATGTGCGATAGGATGCCTCATCTGCAAAATGGTAGGTGCTTCACCATCATGCTGAAGGAGACTCTCGACGTTTTTACGGTACGTAACAACGACAAGTATTTTTCCGTAATTAAGCAAGACTTGTGATTTTTGGCTTCGACGTGTAATTTCCATTTTTTACAATTCGAATAGTTCATCCCATGTCATGCAAGACCGTATGTCTTGGAAAAGCTGGGTTTCGAAGATAGGGAGAGAACATAGACGAAGAGAGTTCACCTTAGGACAAAGCATGGTTTCACTTTTCTAGTTAAGCTACTTGTAGAGGACTTTGCAAGGCCTTGAATTTAAGGAGGATATGAAAATAACCTTCAATATTCGACTCGAAGATGAAATTGACGATAATATCAACATTTGGGTGGATGTGGACACACTTCCAATTCCACCTCTTTGTGAGCTTGTCAAATAAATGTGTTAAGTAATTTATATTGTTTATTTAAAAAATCATTGACGGCACATTTTCATTGACAACTTATTTCCATTCTTCAAGAAATGTGCAGAAGATAGTATACAAAACCTACTACACTGATGGCTTTGAACTAACTTATGACGAGAAAGATCATCTTGTCTTATTTATTATTGATGTTGAGACTTTCAATAATAATTATGAAATTCCTCCACATTATGGTCAATACGTGCCACTAGTCCACGTGTTGAACTACGGAAACATCCATGGAAATGGCATGGTAAGATTTTTTTTACTATTATGACACTAGTGCATCCTTCTAATTAAAGATAAACTATGCTTACTACGTTATTATTATGCTCTTCAACAGAAAATCCCGAAGGATTATGTGCCTCATATGATGCATACGAAAGGTCACATTGATATTATGAGTTTACGGCCAAGTCTGCCTACGGTTCTCCATTGTGCATACATGATTTCTAAAAGAGATGAAGACCTTGTTGGGGAACGTAGTAATTTCAAAAAAATTCCTACGCACACGCAAGATCATGGTGATGCATAGCAACGAGAGGGGAGAGTGTTGTCCACGTACCCTTGTAGACCAACAGCGGAAGCGTTTTCACAACGCGGTTGATGTAGTCGTACATCTTCATGATCCGACCGATCAAGTACCGAACGCACGGCACCTCAGAGTTCTACACACGTTCAGCTCGATGACGTCCCTCGAACTCCGATGCAGCCGAGTGTTGAGGAAGAGTTTCATCAGCACGATGGCGTGGTGACGATGATGATGTTCCACCGACGCAGGGCTTCGCCTAAGCTCTGCAACGGTATTATCGAGGTGTAATATGGTGGAGGGGGGCACCGCACACGGCTAAGAGATCTCAAGGATCAATTGTTGTGTCCATGGGGTGCCCCCTGCCCCCGTATATAAAGGAGCAAGGGAGGAGGAGGCCGGCCCTAGGAGGGGGCGCACCAAGTGTGGAGTCCTACTAGGACTCCCTAGTCTTAGTAGGATTCCACCTCCCATATGGAATAGGAAAAGAGGAAGGGAAAAAGAGAAGGAAGGAAGGGGGCGCCCCCCTTCCCTAGTCCAATTCGGACCAGACCAAGGGGAGGGGTGCGGCCACCCTTGATGCCCTTTTCCTTCTTTCCCGTATGGCCCAATAAGGCCCAATACGTATTCCCGTAACTCTTCGGTACTCCGAAAAATACCCGAATCACTCGGAATCTTTCCGAAGTCCGAATATAGTCGTCCAATATATCGATCTTTACGTCTCGGCCATTTCGAGACTCCTCGTCATATCCCCGATCTCATCCGGGACTCCGAACTCCTTCGGTACATCAACATACATAAACTCATAATAAAACTGTCATCGTAACTTTAAGCGTGCGGACCCTACGGGTTCGAGAACTATGTAGACATGACCGAGACACGTCTCCGGTCAATAACCAATAGCGGGACCTGGATGCCCATATTGGCTCCCACATATTCTACGAAGATCTTTATCGGTCAGACCGCATAACAACATACGTTGTTCCCTTTGTCAACGGTATGTTACTTGCCCAAGATTCGATCGTCGGTATCTCGATACCTAGTTCAATCTCGTTACCGGCAAGTCTCTTTACTCGTTCCGTAACACATCATCCCGCAACTAACTCATAGTCACAATGCTTGCAAGGCTTATAGTGATGTGCATTACCGAGTGGGCCCAGAGATACCTCTCCGACAATCGGAGTGACAAATCCTAATCTCGAAATACGCCAACCCAACAAGTACCTTTGGAGACACCTGTAGAGCACCTTTATAATCACCCATTTACGTTGTGACGTTTGGTAGCACACAAAGTGTTCCTCCGGTAAACGGGAGTTGCATAATCTCATAGTCATAGGAACATGTATAAGTCATGAAGAAAGCAATAGCAACATACTAAACGATCGGGTGCTAAGCTAACGGAATGGGTCAAGTCAATCACGTCATTTTCCTTATGAGGTGATCCCGTTAATCAAATGACAACTCATGTCTATGGCTAGGAAACATAACCATCTTTGATTAACGAGCTAGTCAAGTAGAGGCATACTAGTGACACTCTGTTTGTCTATGTATTCACACATGTATTATGTTTCCGGTTAATACAATTCTAGCATGAATAATAAACATTTATCATGATATAAGGAAATAAATAATAACTTTATTATTGCCTTTAGGGCATATTTCCTTCAGACCTCACAATCAAAGAATGGAAAAAAGTTATGAATAATCACAGGGAGCTACTTGGAGGCAAGATGGTGTGAAGCCCACGAATTGGAGATAGGATAATGTCCATTCTCCATAATGGAGAGTCGGGAGCTATCCTGCTTTATGCTATTTTACCTTAGAGAGGGTAGCAGATCCTAGCTAGCTAGTACTCATGATCATGTGAGAAGGAGTTGTTATTATGATTATGCTGATGAGTGATGTGCTATAATGATGAGTTGTTAGATGCCTATGATGATGATGAGTATGACTTGTTCTTATGATAATGATGATGAGTTATTATTATTATTATGATGCTGAGTTGTTATATCATTATGAGTATGATGAGTTATTATATCAGTGGATGAAAGCGACGTGGTTAGATCCAAGTGGAGGCAACATGGTGCAGATCCAAAGTACTACCAATCATGATCATAAAATCATATGATGAGACTACTTGATCTAACCACGTCTCTTTCACCCACTGATATAATAACTCATCATGATCATAAAATCATATGATGAGACTAATGTATAAAACCTATACAAATACAACGCCAATACGCAAAAGAAAATAAAAATACAGGAAATTTTAGCAGTAGTGCTGGTTGAACACATGCTACTGCTAAGTAGGTGTGGCACCCGAGGTGGGCACAACCCACCTGGGCGCGCCCTGGTGGGTTGTGCTCCCCTCGGAGCACCCCCCAGGTGCTTCTCCGGCACACTGGATGTCTTCTGGTCCAAAAAAATCCACAAAAGTTTCGCTGCGTTTGGACTCCGTTTGGTATTGATTTCCTGCGATGTAAAAAACATGCAGAAAACAGCAACTGGCACTTGGCACTATGTCAATAGGTTTGTACCAAAAAAGATATAAAATGATTATAAAACATCCAAAAATGATAATATAACAGCATGGAATAATTAAAAATTATAGATACGTTGGAGACGTATCA
This sequence comes from Aegilops tauschii subsp. strangulata, assembly GCF_002575655.3. NCBI lineage: Eukaryota > Viridiplantae > Streptophyta > Magnoliopsida > Poales > Poaceae > Aegilops > Aegilops tauschii. Next base: position 404,557,353 of record NC_053035.3, read on the forward strand.
GGCACTGTATTGTTGCCCTCAAGGGTAAAAAGATGGGGTTTTCATCATATTGCTTGAGTTTATCCCTCTACATCATGTCATCTTGCTTAAGGCGTTACTCTATTTTTATGAACTTAATACTCTAGGTGCATGCTGGATAGCGGTCGATGTGTGGAGTAATAGTAGTAGATGCAGAATCGTTTCAGTCTACGGATACCAACAACGATCCAACTGCGTTTGCGCGAATCTCAAAGCAGAACGAGATCCAGTGGCTCTAGGCTTAAATGTGAGATAGCGATGCGAAATAGCAAAACTAAAAGACAAATAGAACAAAAAAAGAGAAAGCCCCAAACAAAGAAAAAAGGTTTGGAAGCTTCTCCCAAAACCGGTAGAAAGAGCCCTTCACAGATCACCTCATTCACACATGTGGGAGACAAAAAAAATTAAACAATTGGCACGAAGCATGGAAGCAGGAAATTTACATGGACATGCAACGACTAGACACACTTTTCTCAATAAAAAAAACAATTCGCCTTTTCCCCTGGCTAAAAGCCCACAAAGCACAAAAACGGGGGACAAACACAAAACGGAAAAGCCCACAACGAGTGACAAGAGCCCAGAACTGCCCGACACAGAACAAGGGCTGGAGACTGGCCGCCCCACCTCGCACGGGACACGGACAAACGCGACTCCAGCGAGCACCTCAACAAGCCAAATAAGCTGCGGGAATCTTAAAGACAAACAAGATCCAACGATTTTAGACTTAGATGTGAGATAACTATTTCACATCTAGATGTGAAATAGCAAACCTGATACTAGTATAGATAATAGAAGCCTCCGGATTGCCTGTGGTCGTCCTCTCTTCGATCCTGAAACCGACCGGAACACTGCAAATCGTAACCAATCAGCCTAGCCGACCGGCCGGACTATATCAAGCGTATACGTACGGCCGGAGATATGTACGCAAGCACGCACGTAGACACGGACACACGGTCACATCCCACACGGCACGTTAACAACATATATACAGGAATATCATCGACCAGGCGGCGATATCTCCAGCTCGATGGTCGACGTCGAGAACCCTGACGTCGGGGAGGCGGAGCCCAACGAGTGTAGCAGGCGTATGTTGACTTCCCTGATGGGTTTTGCCTCCGTCGCGTTCATGTTGGTCTTCGCGCACACTGCGGCGCTGCTGGAAGAGTCCCATCCGGCGTCGACGAGCGCCGCCCTGATCGCCCTGTCGCTGCTGGGCCTCTGCTTCGGGTGCTGGTTTGGCGGCATCTTCGTGATCCTCGTGGCGGAGTGGCACCACGGCGGGGTAGAGGGACATTCTAGGTTTGCTGATGATTTGGTCCAGTCCGATAGATTTATTCTTCCTGAATCAATCCATCAGTTTCTAATTCGCGTCGATCAGCATGTAGATGCATAGTCTTCTCTTCTTATCGATTTTTTACTATACCGTCTTCCAGTTCCACCGCCGCCGGTTCCCCTGGCCTCCCGCATGGCAGGGGAACCACAGTTTGGGGTGGTTGTGTTGTGTAATCCCCGATTGCTGGATGGCCTCATCGGCAACAAGAAATAATATGTTTCCGTCTTGTTGACATTGGTATACGGCGTCTCTGGAGCTTCACTTAGAGTCAGATCTTGAGACTCACTTTGTCTTTATTTCGTCTACATGACTAGCGGCGTCCTATGATGGGGATGGCGCCGCGGTATGTTTTTGTTCTTCTGTTTGGCCAGAGATGGATTATATATCTTTTGTCGCTTCAGTTCGCTTGCTTCAATCGCTACTGACTCTCATCCACACCACACCGGCGAGGGGCGACAACGGCCTTCGCACGCGTGCAGGGGCAGCAGCGCCGCCTGTTTGGGGGAGCTCGCCAACTCCTACGGCCTTCGCCGTGCCTTGAACTTTGACCTCGCCGACCATCAATAGTCACCCATCTCTCCTTCCCCTTAACCCGAGCCCGTCTCCTCCATGCATGGGAATACAAATCTTCCTGGTACCGTACCCAAGGAGACGGACATGGTGTCGCTGGAGCCAACGGCCTTCCGTCCTCTCGCCGTCGCCGGTCGCCCAAGCCCCAAGTCCACGTCGCACGCGGATGGATCTCTCTTTTAGTATATATAGAGATGGAGATGGTCTTTTGGTCTGGACTTGGGAGTAAGAAATAGGCGGGTGGGTGTGTCGCAGATCAGTGAGCTGGAACAAGCCAGTCCGCTTGATGATGATGATGGCATGTAGGCACGAATCCTTTAACATTCAACAAAGGGAATCAAGTCCTTTAACATTCAAGAAAGGGAATCAAGTCACAAAGGCTTCACGTTTTTTTCAATGACATGGGAAGAAGGTTGGTTCTTTTTACATTCATTGACGGTGTCTCTTAGTTTACTTTTTAGCCAGTCGAAACATTCCATTGTTTTTTCGTTGAGGATGTCAAACGTCAATAGTTCCAGAGTTTATAATTTATCTTTCTTTGAGTATGTTGTCATTTCACGGCTTCGTTTCTACTTATTCTCTTATCTTTCTTCTCGGTCTGTCAACATTCTTTATAGTATTATTAAATGAAGCATCATTCATTAATTTTTTTTCTCTTTTCCGGTATTCTGGTATTGGTGCTTGCCAGCGGCCACCAGTTAAGTCCGGCCGGCCGCTTCGGCGTGTTGTGTCACAGTACCAGGGCACCAGCCACAAACAGAGACATAAAATGGCATATTCAATGCTTCAAAAAACTTACAAGACAAATGTACTTCAACTTGTTATTCAGTGTTTTTGTGAGCACCAGCCAGGAACAAAAAGAAACAACACCCATGTCATGTAGGAGTAGTTAGTAATGATTTTCAAGACGCTCTCCAGAAAGAAAACAAGATGTAATGATTTTGCTATTAACATCACAATCCACTTCTCCAGAAAGAGGATTTGTACAATTCCTATTTCACATGACACTATTGTATTGCTCATCTATATCCTGGACAATCCCATTGAAGAATTTCAGATTTATACAACATAAATGAATGATTCATACGATAGGAGGAGGTGGACAATCTTGCAAAGCCATCATCATGCATGAATGACGCCTCTCCAGCCAAGACCAAACTTTATTTTCAGCAACTGCACAACTCCAATTGCTTGCCATCCAACTCTCACAAAACCGCCTCAGCTCATCACCCACTATCGTGTTCCTCTCCGCCGCCTTTGTGTCACCATCCTTCTCAAACCTAAGAAAAATGCATGCATACAGATGAGCCTGGTGTGTGTATTTACAAGGAGCACAAAGCAAAGTAGCATAGAATCATCAACCAGATGTGCTAGATCTATCTATCTAAACACCTAGCTCACTTCATAAGGAGCACAAAGCAAAGCAGCAGAGAATCACATCAAGCAGGACATGCCTCAAGTCATACGCATGCACAGGACAAGATCATGCATTCTTTTTCGGTTTGGATGGAAACCAACTTACCTAGAAAAAAAAGGAAAGAGCTAGTTGTGGTCAGAAGGACGGACGACACATATATAAGAGTACAACAGAGTAATTGGCTGGCTGCAACAAACCGAGCTAATAAAGCTAGCAGCTATTCTGCATTCGCTCCTGCAAAAACCTCAAGCAGACACAACTCAGGTCAAGACGATCAATTTCCAGAAGCTTGCGTCTGCTGGCAACTGATACGAAAAAGGTCAATATACGTCCTCTAGAAGACTGCCAAAAGGGCCACCAGCTGAGACATTTATACTATTCACCAGGTTTATTATCCATGTACAACTACAATATCTTATTTCACATGGTCATATGCCTGAACCAGATTGTTACATATTTATTTATGAACAACTTCTTTTCATATTGGAACAGCAAGAAATTCCCCCTCAACTGCAAATTTCTCTAACTTCAAGTCCTAATAATTTACAAAAGCAGACCAGGAGGAGAAAAATCAGCTTTCTTTCAAGGGAATATTGCTTCCCATATATTTTGCTTAACCAGAGCAAAACAGTCACAACAAATCTATCAAAAATGTGATGCGAGAGCACTAAAACTTCAGACTGGAGAAGACACCCGACTAGTCAAACTCAGTAGTTGTAGTGCAACTTACGTCTCGTCTCAACAATCTTGGCATTCTAAGTGTGATCAACTATAAATTGAAGAAATAAGGATGTGCCTTCTTTAAAATGTCGAGATTTACCATGCGACGAAGCCGAAGCTCTCATAGTTCATCAAGCATACCTTGCACAAGATAGTATGCTGTGAAACAAGGCATCAAAGGGGGCAGCAGGAGGGCCCATCTCAAAGCTTGCAACAAGGAAACACAAAGAAAACTGAACTACTGCCGTGGAAGAGGCAGACACCACTGCCGCGGTAACACAAGCCAGAACCTTGTACAAGGTTATAAAACCTCAAAGAATTAGTTGTACACTAATCTGGAGGTACCCAAAATAGTACATATAATTTGAGCTATCACAATATTGACGAAACCAAATTTTAAAAGCAAAAGCTATCTTGTGGACTATCACAACTCACAAGTAATAAGATAGCACTATCACAACTCAAACGCCATTGTGGATGTCGACAAAGTACATGAGCATTAAAGTAATCAAGCCAAGAAACTAGCATTGCCAGCTAGGTCCAAAAGGAAGCTAGAGAGGTGGCCGAGTAAGAATATCTCTCTCTCCTTATCCAGTCCTATCAAAAAATACCAAGAATCACCTCTCCTAGGCAGGAAATATAAACTCTAAAGGATAATCCTAGCATGGCCAAGAAGCATTCGAACTCAAAACAATATCATAACCATGAACATGTAGCTACTACACCATGGCAATTCAGGAAACTAAACACTAAATAATCGGCTCAACGGCGGCACCAAAGTCGCCCTCAGCTCAATGGCCAGACCATCTCAAATCAAGAGAGAGAGAGAGAGAGAGAGAGAGAGAGAGCAAACCAAAAACTCACCTGAACAATGGACGAGGCGGACACCACTGCCATTGTTACACATATGTAGGGCTGCTGGATAAGATTGGTACATGTGGCGTGTATCAACATCTCTCCCTCTCAAGCCTGTGACTTCCCAGGTTTTTCCACCACGCCCTCCGCCGTCTGTCCTTCAGTCACGCCACAAGGTAACAAGCAGCACATTCTTGAATACTACAAACATCAGTTTCTCCTCCAATGCTAAGCTTAAACAGCCAAGCAAAACAATCGAGAGTCCCAGACGACCTGTCATTCTTCTACATCTTGAGCTTCTTCCTTCAACTCACCAATTCCATAGCACAAACACCTGCACACCAGTCCAGTCCGGTAAACATCAGTACCAGTGCATCCTCCATATATGATAAATATAATGTCGACAGTACAACAGCAGCAGCAACTAACATAGCTTGAAAAACATTCTTATATTATGAGACGGAGGGAGTATTAATCAACAAGTTATGTTTTATTACACGACAAATCCACTTTCCCAATATGTCATCGAGTGAAAACTGTAGGGGATCTACATAGAAATAGAAACATGGCTAGCCATGAATAACACCTAGACCTACACAGAGAAAACGTTTGTACAAAAAGGACTTTTAATGACACATCCAGGAATTTCCATCACTGGGTCTCAGTAAACATAAAAGCACAATGATGATTTTTGACTGATATTCCACATGGAGTGATAGTGGTGCATAACAAGAAAAAACACTTTCTTACAACCATTTCCAAAAAAGCAAGCAAAACCAATAGAAGAAAGATGAACATCAAGCCCATTCATACAAAATATCAAAAGTCGATACTAGTGTGGACTTTCAGTCTACTTCCAAATTCCGATAAAGATCCATAACTTCAATTAACTGATAAACGGTTGATACAGGTCGTAGTCTTACCCAAACAAATTTAATTATATATGCAAAAAGATTCTATATGTTGAGAGCTAGGGACTGAGGCAACAATACTCCATACAGATCAATGAATTTGATGCAAAAATCAATACCACATAATATACCCGGTACTTGCACCAGTGATCATCCTTGTACGGTGAATGATAAGAAAATAAAAATGCCACATAGCCAAAGAGAAACTACTCACACCCATGCATGACTGACATAGCTGAAATATTAGTGAGTTGTAATTATCAAAATTGGCCGAAAGATCCTCATGATGAATGATCTGAATTCAACAAATAGAGATCTCTTACTCTCCTATGTTTATCCATGGAGCATCAAGCTATGTGTTGGTTGTTAATTACATGAAGAAACAAAATCTGTAATAAGGAAGAAAGAAGCAAAATCTGTAACAGTGAAACATAGCCAAGAACCTACTTAGTGTTGCTTGCACATACTTGTTTCTTTTCAATCTTAATCTAAAGAGAAAAACACAGGTTCCAAACAAGACTTTTTTATTAATATGACCCTCCATCTCATCGACTGCCCAACAAGGTTAATCAGGACTTAACACAGGCAAAAACTTGGTCAAAATTCATTTAGTTTCAATCCCAGACCAACAACACGATTTATGATTTCCTCTGGCAGATTTGATTCCTCTCGATAGGAAAACAGCTAGTGCCATATCCACACTGTTGCAGCACACAAGAGAGTTTACATATTTTATACTTCAATAAACTTCTCAAAAATCATGCCATCATTATTTGATGATATCTGATCACTGACATACAAGTAAGATCTTTGAATATATATAGATACACACACACATACATATATATATATACACACACACACAGACATCGAAATAGCAAGCCTAGTGTAGGGCTGATATGCAATCATGCAAATGATTAGTTAGCATCGATGGAAGGTTCATCGTATTACAAAAAGAAAAACGTTCCAAACGAGACCTTTTGCTAGTATTAATAAAACCCTCCATTTGATCTACTGGTCAGGAAGGTTAGGAATGTAACATAGGCAAAAATTAAGTGGGAATTAATTCAGTTTCATTCCCAGACCAACAGCTTGATGATGATTTAGTATTCATCTTGGTTGATTTGATTCCTCTGAGCAAGAGGAGACAAAAAACTGCACGAACAGATAACGTCGACAACGGAAGCAACAAATAGACACCCCCAAACACCATAGACCCAATTTAGAAAGCAGAATTGGTTCTTCGATAGAATATAATTGTCAAAGGTGACACTTGCTTTGCCAAAGGTGATAATTTTCTGCATCAAACAGTTTAGAAACTAGGCTACAATAGATGGGCAATAACTTGAAAAACTCCTCACAGTCGAGAGGGATGGCCATTATTAACAAGTCAAAATTCCTCCCAGCAAAGTATCAAGGATCCATCCAAAGCTATATAACATGTACCGTTACCAAACCCTGTAGCATGCATGGATAAAAAAGGGACCAACACAAAGTTACAAGAGACCAAAATCATCCACAGTAACAAAAATGGAGATTACAGCAGACACCATCACCACAGCCCCGAACCGAACACAAGATATTTCCATGGCACGATGGCTAGCATACAATTACCACAGCTCGATGGTTGTGGACACACAGCAGGAGAGTAAGCATGCATAGGAAAGGAATCGAGTGGCTCACCTAGGCCGTAGTCAGAGAAGAATCATCCACCGGAGGCGTCACGGGAGGCAGGGGCTCGAGGGAGAGCAGGCATGATTTTGCGCTGGCTCTCAACTCCGGTGCGGCCTAGCAAAAAATAACTTGACGCATGGGTTGAGGTTCTGAAAGTATTCATTTAATTAGCATATCAATATTTTTCTTTCTCATAAATCCTGCTGCCCAGTTCCTAGTGTAAGTGTAAAATACTCTTTTTTTTTGTAGGGTAACTGTAAAATACTCAGCATTAACACAGAGTTCAGTACCAAGTGGTGCACAAATCAGTGAAATTACTTGTATGGTCGGAGAACTAAACCAATATTGGTGAAACAAAAGACAAAGCAGGAGAGAGGAACCGACCAATCAAACAAGATGAGGCCACCGAAGGCGTCGAGTGAGCACCAACACAGGCCGATGGACTCACTGGTAATGTCAGGCGCCTTCTCCCCCACGCACACCACCCGTTTGTGCACCTGGGTGAGGAAACTGCATCAAGAAAGAAGAGCGAACGGAATCAAATAATATCAAACCGCGTCGTTCTCACGGCCTCAATTTTATTGTGGATAAGCTACTGTTGGTACTCCACCATGCAACAAAGAAATCCACAACAGGGCAGATTGTTGTACTAAAATCAAATACATGGTGTGAGATAACAAGATGGACAGACCAATTAGAAATCGCAACATTATAATTCCTGAATCTAAGGAGGACACGATCTCAATGCTATTCCTCATCTCTAAAATTTAAGAAAAGAAAGGGCTTGCAAAGGAACACAATGTTGCTGATTAGTAAAGTAAAACAGATTGGGTATCTTGCACATATGTGAAGGCCTTGATAAATTCGGTAACTCAACAATATGTATGTCCAGTGTGAATACTTTTCTATCAATTATACTCCCTCCGTTCCAAATATAAGTCTTTCTAGAGATTTCAACAAATGACTATATACGGAGCAAAATGAGTGAATCTACACTCTAAAATATGTCTACATACATCCGTATGTTGTAGTCCATTTGAAATGTCTAAAAAGACTTATATTTAGGAACGGAGGGAGTATTTCATAATTCGGCAACTCAACTATAGCTGCTTCAGGTTGTGCAAAATGACCAAATAAGGATAGTAGGGAGTCGTTTTCTCTATTACTAAAGTAGTTTTAAGTTATTCTCCAGCTCAGGAAAAAATGGTTTCACCTCAGTTATAAAAGAAATAGCCCAAGTATATATACATACTAGAGGGCAGGCCTGGCGTAGTGGTGAAGTCCTCCCCACTTGTGCCAACCAGCCTCTCTGCATTGCACTTCGCAGGGGTAAGACTAGGTTCCTATAATCCCTCCCCAGGCCCCACCTTGTGTGGGAGCTTCTATGCACTGGGTCTGTCCTTTAAGTATATATACATACTATCGACAGTGCAGCAGCTAAAATACAATGAGTTGTCTATCTATCTATCTATCTATGGCACGCATAATGTAGCTACAATATACAGTAGCTACTAGCTAGTGTTGAGTGTTGACACTCAACAATTGCAGGTATAGTTCTCTTCTTGTGACATGAATGTATGTAGTTACCAAATAAATCAGAAGGTGAACAACAACAAGATGTCACGCAGTTCAGTCAGTCATGGTCATACTACAAACTGAAAGTTAACAAACAGTCGGCGTCAACTCAAACCAACCAAAGGGCGTGCAGTTTCAGTACCTTAAACTCAAACCTCCTGACTTCTTATCAAACAAAGAAATCAGCTAGTGCGCCCAACAAGTAGATCTCACGCGGATAGGCTGACGGACTCGCTGGTGCTGTTGGCCGCCTTCTCCCCACGCACACTATCTCTTCTCCACCTGAGTGAGAAGACTACATCAGGGGAAAAGAGCAAGGAGAAAGCTTTTTTTTAATCAAAAGAACTCCACAGTTTTGCGCTGTCGCTGTTGATCAAGGACTAACTGCAGCCAATGCAGTATCCCGTATCCACTAAACAATGTGAAGAGGTGATTTCCTACAGGCTTTTCATGGTAATAAATAAAGTAAAGTCACTCAGGTTCGACCTTAAACAAGCTCAAATCATTTGGACCGTCGGATCTTGCTATACCAAGTAATTTTGCAGTGGAGGACATATCACACCATGGCCAGTTTCGAGTTGTACAGGAAAATAAACCCTGCTTAAGGTAAGTACCACTTGCTCTTCCACTATTAAATTCAACAATGGACACCTACCCCAGGAATATGTTCTAACAGTCACCCATATAAAGCATCAATGTGACTTGAATAATATGGTACATTTCCTACTTTCACGAAGACCTTGCATAGTTGCTAATGATATTCAGTAGCAGAGATTCAGAGTAACCCAGTTTCATTAGCTTTTCACAAGCCGCTGCAGATGTACATGCACAATTGATTATTTGGTCGTTTACTGCATTTTCCTACAAGATGGTGTCAAGGAAATGATTCAAGATAGCACAAAATGCTTCAACTTCATCCATCTGCAATAACTTGATTCAACTTGGTCATCCATTTGGGATCCACTTTTACAAGTGAGTTTCCACTGCCTCTACAGGTAAAGTGCCCCTTGCTCTAAGTAAGCCTCTAATTACTAAAAGAGAGCAGAGTTTACCATGGCCGGATGGCCGTGGACAAGCAAGCAAGCAAGAACACCATGGGAGAGAGCAGAGGAGGTGACCAGTCAGTTGCTTACCATCAGCCGTGCCGGAGTGGAAGAGGAATAGGGGCAACCGGAGGGGCTGAAGTGGAGCCGGCTTACCATCAGCCGTGCACCTGTGCGTGTATCATCATTGTGTAGATACATATATATTCAATAAGGTGTGTGGTTGTGGCCAAGGTGGATCCGGCGCTGTGTTCGCTTGCTAGGACTGGAACCAACCCAACCGGCAGCTATGGCTGCAAAAGAAGAAGCCAGGTTAGAATAAATGCCACGCCAAATGACAATAAGATATTAACATATTCCAAGGCCAGCCATACAATCAACTGGGTAATAGAAAAAAGAAGTTCCATGCCAAGATAAAATCGATGCTTGTGCAACAGGTTGGATCGAAGATAACAAGGCACTAATACTTGTTACGGCAAGGAGGGGAACAAAGTGGGAGGAAAAATGCAAGATGAGAACGCGCCTAGTAATTTACTTCATCAATACACATGGTTTATGTTCACCTAGCTAGAACATAAGAGAGCCCTACCTATCCGCACACAATGATGCAACACACAAGGTTATATACTTGACTAAACTTCTCAAGTATCATGTCATCTTGGTTTGATGATATCTGACCCCTGACAGGATAGATCTCTGAATATACCTCTAATTAAATAACAAGCCTTGATCCAATAAGGCTAATACATAAGCATGCAAATGATTAGTTAGCAGTATTCCAAAGAGAAAAATGCAGGTTCCAAACAAGACCCTTTTAGTATTAGTAAAACCATCCATTTTCATATGGTTTAGTTTCAACAGACCAACAACTTGATGATGGGTTTACTATCTATTTATCCTGGTATGGTAGATTTGATTCCTCCGAATAAGAAAACAGCTATAGTACAGTATCTATCTGCAATGATGCAGCACACAAGAGAAGGGACGCACAGCGAAGCAAAATTGTATATCACACGACATGGGCAGTTGGGCACTCGGAACCAGCATAGCATTTGTCTAAAACCAGCAAGTCCATTTCAGGTTTGAAGCATGTTGAATAACTAAACATACATGTATATAATATAGAACAACAAAAGCAAGTATATATCCTCTATCTTCCTCAACATGTATATAGGTCAGATGATTCAATGTATTGCTGTTGCACAAAACAAATATGTTGTTGACCATTGCTTCAGGAATTTAACTAGATTTTATTTTAAGAAGAGGCGAGGGTTTTCCTCGATCAATCTGCGGTACTATTATTAGTACTCAAGGATGAATTTGACAGCAAGGAAATCAAAAACAAGGACAAAGAATACAAAGCAAGGAAGTCAGAACCAGTCAGCACACACACACACATATAGTAAGTGTCTTTCAGACTGTAACGAGGGTAGCTCTGTGTAAATTATTCAACCATCCAATACTTGGGCCCCTAACTTGACGCCAAAGGAATATTTTAACCAAGCTCTTAATAATTAGAATATCTAGCTACTAATCTAGTAGGCGGATAGCATCAAACCTATCGCGTATTTATAGTTGCTTCCAGTGATCAGATTAGAAATGATCTTCATTAAGCACCAAATTTCAGAATTCATCAAGATAGCAAGTTTGCGTGTTTTGAACAACTAGTCAGACTAATCCACATGCATCTTCCATAACTCGACTATTATGACCAGACTAAAGAAAGCCTTTGGAAAGAATCATCCATATGCTGTACTCAGGACTAGAGCTGCCATCAAGGGGAAAAAATAGATCTAGTGAAGTAGTGAAGATCACCGCCATGCCAGGTTTTCGAGTCGCGACTCATGCGAGTCGCGACTCATGCGAGTCGCTCTGGGGCAGTGACTCGGAAGAAGTCGAGCCTGCGTCGTGACTAGTCGCGACTCAGAGTCCTCGACACTAAGCTGAGTCCACCATATTTTTAACACTCATAGACTAGTCGTCGACTAGTCGAGCGACTCGAAATCCATCGCCATGATCAAGAAGGTACATGACGACGGGGAGGTGGCCATTGGTGATGTCATGCGCCACGAGTGTAAATTCTAGGATAAAGAACCAGACAACCTAGTGAATTGGTTGATGATCAAGTCATAAAACTATGTATGCTTTAGGATCTGAAAGGTGTGACTGAATTAATTACCCTGAGCGGTGTCAGCGTCCATCTTACCTCCTCCGCCATGAGCTACTGGAAGATCGGCAGGTTGTAAACGCCGCCGGCGCAGTAGACGGCGTTCATGCCCATGTAGGTGGTGTTGGCCACTTTGACCGGGACCCCATGCCCCCGCATATCCAACTCCTTTGCAAACTATTCAGTTAAACAAAAATGTCACACTTTTAATTACCAATCGTGACAAGAATGTAGGTGTATAAGAGAACAAATACACTAGCTGAAGGTAATGGCGAAAAAGAAAAGCTTCATAGCTCTGCCTATTTTCTTTGTATTTGGACGCTTTCTAACCTACTTGTGTGCTTTAGTGAGTCATCCTCTCTTCCTATACCAGGAGACATCGACTATTATTCGAACGGTGTGGGAAATATCAGTCTAGTCTGCTCATGCATATTTTGCAGCGTCAATGCACAGTGTGGGATAAGCTAGCAATGTGCAATAATCGTGTGCTAGAGCAAGGCAGCAAGGTTTGATAAATTGAAGAAGCAATATTTTTCGATTATCAGACAGTAATAATTATCAAGGGCAGCGCATCGACCTTTTTTACACTGGAAATTGGCAAATTCTCTTGATTCATTAGAGAAATACATGATCAAAGTGTTTAAAGCCAGTACAATCAAAAGTCACATGCGAGGACAAAAGTGAGAATAATTTATGTGTTTCCAGGTGAGATTAAATCAAAAATCCATTCTTTATCATGACAGGAGCATAATAACACATGTCGCAAATCAGTCAACTCATGACTTGAGTTGCATCAGCAAGTAAAACCATGAATAGGTATGGATGTGTCCAGCAGTGCAAAAGGGATTCCATTCATTCAGAGAAGAATAATTATCAGCCACGGTTATACAGTAAATATCAGGGCGTCCATCATTCATGAAGTTAAGACAGACCCAGACTAGAAAATTTCAATTCTTTTGTCTGAACTAATACATTTTTTCAGTTAAATGCAAATTGACAAGTAGAAGCATCCACAATAGAGATTGTCACATAAGCAGAACAACGCCATCAAATTCTGAAAAGATAACAACTACACTACTTATAGTGAGAACAATTGATGTGTTTTCAGGCGAGATTAAATCAAAAATCTGTCCTTTATCATGACAAGAGCATAATAACACATATCTTTTAAATTGGTCAATTCATGACTTGTGTTGCATCAGCAAGGAAAACCATGAATAGATAGGATGTGTCTACCGGTGCAAAAGGGATTCCTTTCATTCAGAGAAGAATAATTATCAGCAACAGTAAATAGCAGAGCGTCCTTCATTCACGAAGTTAAGACAGACCCAGACTAGAAAACTTCTGTTCTTTTGTCTGAAATAAAATGTTTTTTAGTTAAATGCAAATTGTCAAGTAGAAGCATCCATGATAAGAGATTGTCACATAAGCAGAACAACGTCATCAAATTAGCCATCAAATTCTGAAGAGATAACACGGGACGGGTGCACAACATCAAAAAGGTATTGAGATTCAGTTATAATGAACCAAGGTACAACATAATGTCAAAACTGTAAAAGAAATAAGCAGCATGAATGTTTTTTTTTGCACACATACATACATTGATACATACGAGATGAATGGTTGACCATTGTGATAGCATGAGATGGTGCACATAAGGATGATGAACAATGATGTAGCCCTTTTGAAACCATAAAATCTCATATTTTTAAGGATCACTTCGGTCAACAGGAGGAAGAATGCAGTTACAATTACAGCAAGAAGATGTAGTGTGAAATACTAGTCGAGAAACTAGCAACAAAAGGCACGCAGGGAAGGGAAGGAAAACATGGAGCAGTAGAATTCCAGCAGCTAACACATTGACTGGCTGAAACTGAATGGTACCACAAACACAAGCACGAGCACGTGACAAAAGGATTAAAGCAAGATTGCTTTACTCTACACACAAGCACTTACAGAGTAGCATCACAACCACTTGAGTTGCAGTTAAGAGCATCAATGAAGGGGCCGTCCAGCCATAAAAAGGTTGGTTCGACTATGGTGATTCGATAAAACATCACTTACTTATCTGTACCAAACAAAGGAGCATCTGAAGAATGGTGGATGAACATAATTACCCATAACGACCACTTGCGCCCCTCTATAGTATGAGCTGGTCAAAGTCCAAAAGCTTACATGTCCAGCTGCAGAACAGGCATGCATTTGTCAGCTAAATCAGAACTCAAAAGGCAGAACTGAAGCATGCTAAGAAAACTCTCAATTACACTACAAATCTAATTAATCTACTAGGAAATGATGGAGAAATTCAGTTGGCAGATAAGGAAAAACGCGGCATTGGGAACTTAATAATTCTATGAAAGCAAGATGCAATCTGAATCAATTGCTTGGGATCATTTGTTACATGTAACACTTAAAGCTTGAAACTAGGAACCGAACTTCATCCACTTGAGAGGATAACAGGATCGCACTTTCGAGTCCACCCCAGTGTAATAAAATCATTTTGCTGTGGACTGTGGACAGGACATTTTAACAACCGTTCAAGTAAAAACAGTCATCGCGGAGTATCGAGCTTGTTAAAATAGAGAATATGTATAGTGTGCTATTTCGTCATGTTAATATACCAATAAAAAACAGAGGCAGTTGATTATGTTCAATCCAACTACAATGAAATTATTTTACTGTGGTGTGGATAGAATAATTTAACAACCATACAAGTAAAAACAGTCAGCCTGGAGTATTGATCTTGGTGAAATAGAAAATATATGTACCGTGATATTTTCACATGCAAATAGAGCAAAACAAATAGGAGACAGGTTAAATATGTTCAAACCAAGCCTATGCCATAAAAGAAAAACCAGCAGATAAAACTGTAAATAAGAGTTCCAAGTCCAGTTTCCACTAATTGGTAACAGAGCTAAATTAGATCTCGAGAGCTAAATCCACTCAAACGGTGACCATCACGGCATCACCACAACCCAAAGAACCTAAAAATTTCCATGGTGCCAATGGCCAGCATACAACTTAGCACGACTCAATGGCCGTGGACACACAAAGCAAAAGAGAAAGCACAAGAGAGGAAGCGAGCGGCTTACCTATGCTGTAGTGCGAGAAGAAGCAGCCACTGGAGGCGCAGGGAGAGCCGCTCCTGCGCCGGCAGTAGCGGAAACAATCTGCTCCGAGCAACGGGCAGCCATGCCAACATCTCCAGAGCACAGATGTGCAAATGTGCCAGTAATCTAAAGCTGCTTCAGAATAGGAGGGTACCCAACAAGATCGAGTTGCCAATCATTGAAATGTCTATTTCTTAACGACAGGGGCGCAGATTCATCCCAGTCTATCTGCAGTAAGATTCATCAAGCAGTAAATTCAGGAAAGAGTATGCAATGAAATTGCAAACCAAACAGAGCAAACACAAATAATGGGCACACAGAATCTTGGGTGTCAGTTATAGCATATATAACCAATGAAAAAAATAGTGTGCTACAACAAAATAGCGACGACCTCAAAACATGCTATTAGCATGCTATATCGCGCTATAGCGTGCTATTAGCGAGACGTTGTACACTAATATATTTAGCGAGGCAATTCTCAATACGCTATAGCGTGCTATTAGCGACGCTATAGCGCGCTATTTTTTCAGTGGGTGGGGCATCCGAGTACCATTTCCTTGATTTGCCGGCGAGAGGGCGCGGGTGGAAGCAGTGAGCGGAGACGTAGCTATGGAGATCCGGGAGGCGAAACAACTGGCCGCTGAGAGGCTTGTAGATGAAGATCCTGACGCCCGGTTCGACGGCAGCGGCACGCGGGGCCAAGCCGGGACTGTCGCAGCAGTTGCGGATGGCCGCATGCCGGGTGTCGGCACTCAGGGGGAGGCCGTCGTGGCTCATGGGGGCACCTGCGGCCGATCCGGGACTGCAGCGGAAGTTGCAGATAGCCGCAAGGCAGCGGCGGGAGTTGGCAAAGTCCCCGTCGCGGCTCACGGCGTGGATGCATGTGCTGGCGTAGTCAATGCCGTCGGCGAAGTGGGGGCCCTCGGTGTGGGCGAGCAGGCCGAAGGGCGTGGCGGCGGCATCCAGGACCGGGAGGGGGTTGCAGACGAAGCACCTGACACCCGGTTCGACGGCGGCGGCACACGCGGCCAAGCCGGGACTGTCGCAGTAGTTGCCGATGGCCGCATGCCGGGTCTCCGCGCCGAGGTGGAGCCTGTCGTGGCTCGTGGCGCGAGACGGGGCCAATCCGGGACTGCCGCGGCAGTTGCAGATGCCCGCAGGGCAGCGGCGGTTGTCGGAGAAGCCCTGGATGCTTGCGTTGGTGAAGGCAACGCCGTCGGGGAAGGTGGAGCCGCCGGATTGGGTGAGCAGGCCGAAGAGCGCGGTAGTCAACGCGGCATCCATGCTGGGGACGGGGAGGCGGAAGCGGAACAGCTGGCCGCTGAGAGGGTTGTAGACGAAGAGCGTCGCGCCCAAGGATCGGCCGCGGGTGTCGACGAAGTAGAGGAAGAGGACGCCGTCGCGGCTCGCGGCGTGGATGCTCGCGGCGCCTAGGTCCATGCGGATGCCGTTGGGGAAGTCGGCGACGAGCGAGAGGTAGGAGACGCAGGCGGCCTCGTCGAGGTCGAAGGACGCGCGCGCGCCCGTCGACGGTGCCCAGCTAGCGCCCAGCGCCGCCATCCTGTAGGCCAGGGCCCAGCGAGGGCGCGAGGCCGCCGTGCGGAGGGGGCGTTGGAGGGGCGCCGCGGCGGCGCCGGCGAGGCGTCGGAGCATTTTGCTATGGAGGGGGAGGGTTTTGCGCGGCTTGTCCTTGCAGAGGTGACGTGCGCGATCTGCGGTGTGGTGCCGTCTGGCGTGGTGGGGAGATGATAGTGGAGGGGGATGAAGGGGTTCGGTGCACATGAACTCGATCCAGCTGTCCCTGGCACAGGGAGTTGGTCCCACCTACCACAGAGAAGAGGGGCACCCGATGACGGATCTGGAGCGGAGCACGATGGGCCACCGGGTACGACGCAGAGCTCGAGCTCCCGCCAGGGTCCACCCTCGACTGCTCAATGACGGATCTGGAGCAGGGACGGCTGGATCGAGTTCATGTGCACCGAACCCCTTCATCCCCCTCCACTATCATCTCCCCACCACGCCAGACGGCACCACACCGCAGATCGCGCACGTCACCTCTGCAAGGACAAGCCGCGCAAAACACTCCCCTCCATAGCAAAATGCTCCGACGCCTCGCCGGCGCCGCCGCGGCGCCCCTCCGACGCCCCCTCCGCACGGCGGCCTCGCGCCCTCGCTGGGCCCTGGCCTACAGGATGGCGGCGCTGGGCGCTAGCTGGGCACCGTCGACGGGCGCGCGCGCGTCCTTCGACCTCGACGAGGCCGCCTGCGTCTCCTACCTCTCGCTCGTCGCCGACTTCCCCAACGGCATCCGCATGGACCTAGGCGCCGCGAGCATCCACGCCGCGAGCCGCGACGGCGTCCTCTTCCTCTACTTCGTCGACACCCGCGGCCGATCCTTGGGCGCGACGCTCTTCGTCTACAACCCTCTCAGCGGCCAGCTGTTCCGCTTCCGCCTCCCCGTCCCCAGCATGGATGCCGCGTTGACTACCGCGCTCTTCGGCCTGCTCACCCAATCCGGCGGCTCCACCTTCCCCGACGGCGTTGCCTTCACCAACGCAAGCATCCAGGGCTTCTCCGACAACCGCCGCTGCCCTGCGGGCATCTGCAACTGCCGCGGCAGTCCTGGATTGGCCACGTCTCGCGCCACGAGCCACGACAGGCTCCACCTCGGCGCGGAGACCCAGCATGCGGCCATCGGCAACTACTGCGACAGTCCCGGCTTGGCCGCGTGTGCCGCCGCCGTCGAACCGGGTGTCAGGCGCTTCGTCTGCAACCCCCTCAGCGGCCAGCTGTTCCGCCTCCCGGTCCCGGATGCCGCCGCCACGCCCTTCGGCCTGCTCGCCCACACCGAGGGCCCCCACTTCGCCGACGGCATTGACTACGCCAGCACATGCATCCACGCCGTGAGCCGCGACGGGGACTTTGCCAACTCCCGCCGCTGCCTTGCGGCTATCTGCAACTTCCGCTGCAGTCCCGGATCGGCCGCAGGTGCCCCCATGAGCCACGACGGCCTCCTCCTGAGTGCCGACACCCGGCATGCGGCCATCCGCAACTGCTGCGACAGTCCCGGCTTGGCCCCGCGTGCCGCTGCCGTCGAACCGGGCGTCAGGATCTTCATCTACAAACCTCTCAGCGGCCAGCTGTTCCGCCTTCCAGATCTCCACAGCGACGTCTCCGCTCACTGCTTCCACCCGCGCCCTCTCGCCGGCAAATCAAGGAAATGGTACTCGCATGCCCCACCCACTGAAAAAAATATCGCGCTATAGCATCACTAATAGCACGCTATAGCGTATTGAGAATTGTCTCGCTAAATATATGAGTGTACAACGTCTCGCTAATAGCACGCTATAGCGCGATATAGCACGCTAATAGCATGTTTTGAGATCGGCGCTATTTTGTTGTAGCACGCTATTTTTTTAATTGTATATAACACAATAATATACAAGATGAGCTGATTTAGGTATTATTTGAAATTCAAGAAGCGGATGGAATAGACAACATAGTACACCTTTCCTCGTATGTGTGGACCAAAGGTGGAGTCATTTGAAATGACACAACACTAATCATGACTGAAAAGCTAATCTTTACCTAATAATAAAGCAAATTGGGTTTCTTTCATCCGTCATGGCATTTTTTAGAAAAGTCCCTCTATTTCAGAGAATTCAACCCGCCGTCCGGATTTAAGTCACACCCGAACCGTTATTTTACATTTTTCAAAACCCCCCCTGATGTTTTAGGTAATTCGTTCGCGGATCATATTTAAGTCAAACAAATGCTTTTTAAAATCATCCATATCTTTTATACCGTAACTCCGATTTGAACATGTTATATATGAAATTTGATTAGAAAAATATGTAGAATATGAATATAAGATTATTTTTACCTGTTAAGTATTTTAAATATGATTTTGGAATATATTTGAGTCAAACCAAATGATTTTCTAAATTATCTGTATCTTTTAAACCGTAACTTCAATTTTAACATATTATATATGAAATTTTATTAGAAAAATGTGTGGAATCTAAATATGATGTTAATTTTACCTGTTAAATATTTTTTAAATATTGTTATGGAAGCAAACTTATAATTTATAGCACAAGATCTTTTTTTACATACCGGCGGCGATCCAGATTGCAAATAAACACCCCACTATAACCATATAGGGAAAAGAAAACATCAAGAACTACACATGCATACCTCTGAAAAATGTCGCAAGGGAAAACAACAGATTTCTCATCGCGAGAGTGAGAGAAAGTGAGAGAGAGAGAGAGAGGGAGGAGAGAGAGGGAGAGAGAGACGCCTTAGGATTAACCATATTCAACACACGTTTTTTGTTGTTTTGTGTGAACACGGAGGCCACCGCCGGCGATGGTGAGAAGGAGGATAAGCGACAACACAAATATGATGCCTCGCAAAAATAAAGGAGATGGACCTATTGTGGTCTTGAGTGATGTTGTTGAGTTAAGAGCGTGTGTTATGTTTTCTCTCCCGTTGCAACGCACGGGCTCTTTTGCTAGTGAAGTACAATAGGCGATGGCTAGTTACTTAGTTTAAGATTGCTTGCCATTCTCTTCTACTTGTGTATTTCAGAACGAGGCGACGGCTCAGTTAATTTAAGATTGCAAGCACATGAACTATAGGAATCAAATGACGTTAGCAGTAATTGACGAAAACAGATCCAAATTAGATCTTCATGGCTGAATACACCAAACCGATGCCCAGTGTACAACAAACCACGGCCCAATGGCGTGGACCCACGGAGCAGAAGAGTAAGCACAGGAGAGGAAGAGATTAACTTACCTACGCCAGAGTCGGAGAAGAAGCGGCCACCGGAGGCAGAGGGGGAGCCGCTCCTGCACCGGCTGAAGCGGAAACAATCTGGTCCTAGCAACGAGTCAGCCATACCAACATCTCCAGAGCACAGAGGTGCAATTGTGTTAGAAATCTTAAGCTTCCTCAGAACAGGAGGGTACCCAACAAGATCGCCTTGGCGCAGAGTCATCCCAGTCTACCTGCAGGCAGATACATCAAGCAATAACGCCAGAGAAGAATATGCAATGAAATTGCAACATAGCAAACACAATGAATGGGTACACACAGAATCATGGGAGCCAGTTATAATAGAAAGAAGACAATAAGATATAAGATCAGCCGGTTTAGGTGCTATCTGAAAATCAAGGAACTGGTAGAATAGACAACATATTAACACCATACTTGATATGTCTGCACCAAAGGTGCAGTTATTTGAGATGACACAACTCAAAAATGGACAGTCATGACTGTGAAGAACTGACTGCACATACTTTGCTTGTGAATTAAAAACTGGCAGTCAACTGAACATGGCAATACTAGGAACCAAATAATCATATCACAAGTAGATAATAGACAGTGACAGTAATTATTACACCAGAAAAAGCACAAGCATCGGCATCAAAGGCCATCACTACAGCCCAAAACACTAGAACTTGCCGTGGAACGATGGCCAGCATAATATTCACCACGGCTCGATGGCCGTGGGCACACACGCACATGAGAGAAAGCAGAGCAGAGAGGAACGGAGGGGCTTACCTACACCGGTCAGGTTCTACTGGATATCATCTATCTTCTATATAGCGAGCTGCTCTGGAGTCATGTGGCAAAGTATCCTCGACCTGCATGCTTGCCAGATCAGCAGAACTTGGTGCCTGTACCCAAAAGTAAGTGTCATACATATATGTGTGTGAGTAACTAACCGCCATGTAACTACAAAACGAGAGCAATCCAAATATGCAGTACAAAATGCCACTGGCACTGTAATGCCTAAAAAAAGGGCAGCCCGGTGCATGAAGCTCCCGCTTGCGCAGGGTCCGGGGAAGGGTCCGACCACTTCGGGTCTATTGTGCACAACCTTCGCTACATTTTTGTAAGAGGCTAATCAACAAAACCAGTGCATTCCCAATTCATCCAGCAAGGTAGAAAGATATATGTCCAGCTAATTGAAATAGCATACCAACATTTTAATAAGCAACACAAGTAGCATCCTTTCTGTAAAATAGAAGGTGGTTTCATTTTTCCCCACTGAGGTCGTGCCTTGCCAACATAAAGAACTTCCACGAACAGAATTTGACAGAAGATTTATCTTGTAACACGAGACTAAGCCAAACCTTTTAAGCTAAAGAGCAAAATTGAACAGAATTTGCCATAACCATTCTATCTAGTAGCAGAAATTCTGCACATCAATCAAGTGCTTAAGCACCATTCCGATAACTACAACTTATATGCACTATACTTACACCGAATCGTTCATTGTGCAAAGCAACAAATCTGCACCAGAGAACAGACGGAATTAACCGTAGATGCTTAAGACCATTCCTTGGAGTACAAACAACGGAGAGATAGCGGGTGACATGGTAGGAAACTAGGAACACAACATGAAGAATAAGAGCACTTACACTTATGTAAAACAGTAGAACTAATTATTATACCAGAAGAACGAGAAGCACAAACATTGGCAGCACAGCCCATCGAGAAAACCCCAAATCCTAGAACTTGCCAGGGCGCAATGGCCAGCATAATATTCACCACGGCTTGATGGTCGCGGGCACACAATCGCATGAAAAAAAGCAGAGCATAGAGGAACGGAGGGCTGTACCTACACCGGTCCGGTCCTACTGGAGATCGCCGCCTATCACCTATGGTGAGCTGCTCTAGAGTCATGTAGCGAAGTATCCTCGACCAGCATGCTTGCGGAACTTGGTGCCTGTACCCAAAAGTAAGATTCATCATATATAAGTGTTTGAGTAACTAACAGCCATGTAACTGCAAAATGACAACTAGCTATCCATATATGCAGTAGAAAATGCCACTGGCACTGTAACGCCTGCTTGCATACAACAAAAGCAGTGCATTTCTATTTCGTCCAGCAAGGCAACAAGATAAGAAAAACAAAACAAATCATATCATATAGTTTGTTCTCTATATAGTTGAGAAAAGCAACATTTTTTTTCGAGAAAACGCAAAAGACCTTTGCGTTTCGAGAAAAGCAACATTTGCTTTTAAGTTTTGATGTAATCCAACTAAGCTCTTTGTTGTCCAAAATGAGTGGCATTTGCAGGCGGCACTTATAAGGAGAGAAAAAGATGCATCTTTTGAAGCCATCAAAACAGTGTTAGAAGGGAGATAAAGCTATCCACGTCAGCATGCTCGGCGGCGCTAATGTCGGAACAAACACAACCAAGAAACAGCTACCTAAGGTTCATTCATACAGGAGATCCACATGCACAAGAGGACTAGGAATCAAACAGTCATGCATCCAAATGTAATTTTTATTATAGTCGCTTCAGTGCAATGTTTTTTGCAGCAGGTTGAAAGAATCACAGGGCAAAAGAAACACAAAAGTAGTGTCAGAAACCTGCTGCAAACAAAATTGTTCTTTCCATACTTCTGAACCCCAAACACTATCGTCAAAAAATGTTCAGTAAGCCAACTTGATTATCTAGTTCAGACTGTCAAGTCACCCCAACCACCAGCACCAACATCAGCAGCCCATGCAATGTACTGTATTAGTGGGCTAAATAAATCACGCTAGCTCTGCTGCAAACTGCAATTCCTTTTGAAACAGACTCATTTTCCAGACTAATGGTAATTCGCTCTCAAATATAATGTACGCCCTATCTCTGAAAGTGGCTAAACATAGAAAAAAATGAGTGGCAACTCATAATAAGGACAGAAAAAAGAAACGCATATTTTGAAGCCATCAAAACAGTGTTAGAAGTGAGATAGGGCCACCCATGTCGCATGCTCGGCGGCGCTGCTGTCTGAACAAACATGACCATGAAATAGCTAGCTAAAGTTCATTCATACAGGGAATCTAGCACAGGGCTGTGCATTGATCTTTTACAGGAGATCCACATGCAGGTGAGGACCAGGAATCAAACAATCATGCATCTGTGTTGAGAAGTGAATGGCTTTGACACATGGTGAGATGATTTTGAACAGGTGTTTACCTGAGTAGTATCAGTAAGGGAGATGTGATCCCACTTGTGTGTGCAGCAGCGCCCCCGTGGTGTTTGGCGTCGACTCACCACAATCCAGCCTGAAATTCACAGCATGATGGTGCTCATATACATGAGTAGCTCGCTGGTTTCAAGAGTGTATATCATAAAACAGAATGAATGAAGAGAATAATTGACCGGCGTACCCGACGCCAAAGAATGAATATTAACCATCCAGATGGGTAGGTCTGAAGATCCATCGGTTTCGTTGCAGAAAGAAACATTCAGCGCAGCGCAGACAGATGAATCCCTCCTTGGCATTGTGGGGGAAGTCGCCAGTTTTGTAGACCCCTGCAACTGCAAGGTTGTGAAGATGAGCTAGCAGCAAAACTCAAACTAGACCTCATCTTCTCTATCTCTCTTTGGTAACTAACAAACTAGACCTCCATCTGAGGGGTCATTCACCTTCTGCCCTGCAACAACAAACGATCATCAGTGAGTTAAGACCACAATGCCGTCCACGAATCACAGCTACCTACCGTGGTCTGGGCGCCGGCGACTGACCTTGACATGGACAGGACGCCTACGACCATGCCGCCCTTGTCGAGCAGGCCAAGGTTCTGGCTGGAGCCCCGAGCCGGGGGCG
Organism: Aegilops tauschii subsp. strangulata; assembly: GCF_002575655.3. Classification (NCBI taxonomy): domain Eukaryota; kingdom Viridiplantae; phylum Streptophyta; class Magnoliopsida; order Poales; family Poaceae; genus Aegilops; species Aegilops tauschii. The sequence continues at coordinate 404,581,365 of NC_053035.3, forward strand.
CACCCGAGGTCGAGCACGGCGCCCGATGTCAGCCGCATCAGCGTCGAAGCAGAACAAGGCCGCGGCGAGCCGAGAGGAGGAGAGAGGGGCCGGTGCTGACGTTGACGGCCGAGAGGGCGACGTCGGCGAGGCGCAGCGTAACGTCGTGGAAGAAGTCGTCGCGCCGCTCGCGTTCCTCCCGTTGCTGCGCGCCGGCGAAGTGTGGGCTGCTAGGGTTCCCGGGAGCGGGTTTTGCAGTCCGCGCTTCACACGGGTGCGCCCGGATCCGGAAGCACCGGTGCGTCCGTGGGGGGCGGCGGAGGTAGGGGAGACGGAGACGGCGGGGGTCGCCGGTGGGTGGAGGCGGCAGCGCGGTGGGATGGGAGGAGGAGGAGACGAGGGGTCGGGAGGGGAATGGAAGAAAGAAAGAGAAAGAGGGCTGCGTGGGGTTGGGCTGCCTCTTGGGCTTCTTCGGGGTAGTCTCATTTTCTTTTCCATTTCATCACTTTGAAATGAAAACTTTTGGGTTTGGGTGGCGCGGCTAATTCCGGCGGGAGAAAGTTTCGGGATTGCAAATTCTTTTTGGCTTGCGGGGTAGTCTCCTTTGGTGTTTCATTTTGTTTTGAAAAGTTTTAGGTTCGGGTGGCGCGGGTAACTCCGGCGGGAGAAAATTCCAGGATTGGGAAATTTTGACTTGCAGTGGTAGTTTCTTTTCATGTTTCATTTTGTTTGAAAGTTTTCGGTTTGGGCGGCGCGGGTAACTCCGGCGGGATAAATTTTCGGGATTGAAATCTTTTGGCTTGTAGGGGTAGTCTCTCTTGTCCTGTTTCATTTTGTTTCAAAGATTTGGGTTCTGGTGGGGCGGGTAACTCCGCCGGGAGAAAAATGTGGGGACAGGAATATTTTGGCTTGTGGGGTTAGTTTCCCTTCCTTCTTCATTTCATTTGAAAGTTCTGGTCTCGGATGGCTCGGGTAACTTCGGCGGGATAAAAATTCGGGATTGGAAATTAGGGTTTGCGGGGTAGTTTCCTTTCGTTTTTCGTTTCGTTTGGTGTTTTAGTTTGTAAGGAGATCACCGATTTATAAAATGCTTCACGAGTAATCCGAGTCCTACTGAGAACATGATTGTTTTTTAACCAGAGAGTTGTACTCCATGTGGCGTCTTGTTGGGTTCGAACTCATATCTTGTTGAGCGCCGGTGTCACTATCTATCTATACAAGAGAGAGAGAGATAGAGAGAGGGGGGAGAAAAATACTATATTAGCTACACATGTTAGGGGCATTGACTCGCTGCCCCTAATCGACCGTTTTCTCGTCTCAGTGGTGAACAGTTCCTATCACTAAACACGCATCACCGGAAGGCCTGAAATAGATTCATGAATGACGTGACCACCAATCACTAGTAGTAGAAAAGGGGGCTTTTGTCCCGGTTGGTAAGGGCCTTTAGTCCCGGTTTTTGAACCGGGACTAAAGGGTCGTTACTAATGCCTCCCCCCTTTAGTCCCGGTTCTTACACGAACCGGGACTAAAGGCCGTCCACGTGGACGCAGCCTGGAGCTCCACCTTTAGTCCCAGTTGGTGTTACCAACCGGGACTAAAGGAAATTTTATGGTTTTTTTGAATTTTTTTTTGTGATTTTTTTTAATTTTTTTTTCAAAATTTTGAATTATTTTAACCTCTAATCTCTAATCACCACCCCTCATCACCTAATCTCTAATCACCCCTCATCATTCCAAATCATCTAACTTTCCGGACGGTCACCCATCCTCTCACTACTCCAGCCTGAGCACGCTTAACTTCCGGGTCTATTCTCCCTCGTTTCCAAGTCTGCACTTGTTGTTTTCCTGACAATAGTAAGATGTCAATTCTATTAACCCTCAGGACTTTAGCTTGAGCATGAAGTGACACATTTCACTGTTTGAGTTTGAAACTATTGTTTTAAAAAACAATAATTATTTAGTAACACTAATATTTCTGGAATAATTAGTTTGACCATTGTTTGACCACTGTTTGACCAGATTTGACCAAAATTCAAAAAAACTGAAATAATTATTTAGTAACACTAATATTCTAGAATAATTAGTTTGACCATTGTTTGACCACAGTTTGACCACAATTTGAAATTTTTTGAATTTTTTTCCTCTCCAGATCTTAAAAGCCCCGTATATTTTTTTCTGTTAGGTTTTGAGGATTTTGAAAATGTTTAACGGGGTTCCCCCGGCTAAATTCGTATGTAACTTTTCGAGTAGATGATTTTTCATATAAAAAACTTTTTCATCCGAGTTCGTATGCAAAAGTTATGCTCATTTTAAGAAATTCCAGAGAGATTTTGCAAATAAAGTCGAAATTCATATTTGTTAATTTTCCCAACAACTAGACCACATATCACATGGGAAACTTATTTTATTTTATTTTTTTTGACATTTCCATCATTTTATTTTGTTTTTTCTAAAACTAAAAAGGCGGTCAGGGGGGGTAGAGTTTGATGGGCCCTTTAGTACCGGTTCGTGCCATGAACCGGTACTAATGCCTCAAAGCCCATTAGAACCGGTTGGTGGCACCAACCGGGACTAAAGGACTAACCTTTAGTCCCGGTTCGTGGCACCAACCGGGACTAAAGGGCCCAGGTGAACCGGGACTAATGCCTTAGCCGCACGAACCGGGACCAATGCTCACATTAGTCCCGGTTCGTGACTGAACCGGGACTAATGTGAATATTGCCCTGTGACGAAAGCCCTGTTTTGTACTAGTGAATGTTAAGTCCAGGAGTTGAACTATGTGAGCTGGGGATACAATAAGTTGATTCACATGTGCGTAGCTAGCTAGTGACGCATGTGCGTGTGTCACCGGTACTCCCTCCGGTCCTTTTTGCTACGCGTATTAGATTTGTGTTGAGTCAAACATTGCAAAGTTTGACCAAATTTATGTTAAAAAATATCAGCATCTACAATACGAAATATATATATATATATATATATATATATATAATATAAAGGTACATTTCCAATATTGATTTGGCATTGTGAATATTGAATTTTTTTTCTATAAGTTTGGTCAAAGCAGAGATACTTCAACTTCGAACAAAACTTGTATGCATACTAAAAAGGACCGGAGGTAGTACGAGGGAGATAGACGGACAGGAGCACGAACGACGTGCAAAAGTTCTTTTTTTTAACAAGAAGGACGTGCAATTTTTTTTTAACAGGAACGATGTGCAAAAGTGTTGTGCGCGCAGTCGCGTCTAGCTAGGTGAATTGCAAAAGAAAAAAGCACGTACATACGTGTACATGTAAAAGTCCTGTCTTTTATTTTTGCGAATGTGCACGTGTACGTGCCTAGTCCGGCATGCATGCATGCATGGGCATGCGGTTGAAGTTTTTTTTTATGTGATGCGGTTGAAGGTTTTTTTTAAGTGATGCGGTTGAAGGTTTGAAGCAGCTACGATGCGTTATAAAAAAGAAAAACAGGAAGAGTAAAAGAGGGTAAGCACGCACGTACGTACGTATGAGGTGTACGTGCACTCCCTCAAATCAAATCAATCGAAGAAAAAGAAAAAGGTGCACGTGCGGCTGGGCGGAAGAGGGAAGACCCGGCCAGACTTGTTTTGATTCGCTTGGCTTGGACGCGCCTGTAGTTGGAGAGGGTTTCTTTCGATCGCTTCTTTTGATTGTTTCGGTTGGATTGGATTTGAGGCGCTGGTAGTACGTGCAGACTGCCCTCGTTTCGTTGTTTTGTTTTCCATGCATTGATTCCATCGACGCCATAAAGCCAGCCGCGCGGGACTAGACTACACCGGTTGATCTAAGAGAGCTCACTTGGCATAGATGAAGTACTACAAAATATCAAAGCGGTATGACAAGGTCACGGCCAAAGACATAACGCTCCGACTTGTGCTTAACCATCCGGAGCTGAGCCCACCCAGCCTTTAACAATTTGACGCCCTCGAGAACAGCAAAATTCTCTGTTTTCTCAAGGGCATAGCCATACACATCCTCAATGCTCTCCTCTGGGCAGGTAAGAAAGAACCTGGCAACGCAGACTGGACCGGAGCCGAGCGGCACAATGCTGGCGTCTGTCAGGGTCCAATCTTCCGGCCTGTTCACGTCTGTCCACACATCCTGCAGCACGGGCGGCCTCAACTCACACGAGGCAGTGAGGTCCGATGTGCAGAGCTGCAAATCGTCGGGTGTGAAGCCAAACCAGAGGTTGTGCTCAGGGATGTACTCGGCGCGACCTCTGAACGGCAGTGCCCAGTTGCCTAGTTTGCTCCACGCGCCACTCGCGATGTCATACGAGTATGTGCCGGCGCCAGATGTGGATATCCAGATCTGTGAATCGTCAACCACGGCGTAGGCACTGATTTCAAAGGGCATTGGGGGCATCGCGGCAGCTGGATCGATCCACCCCGTCGTCGTCGTCGGCAAAGAAAGGCGGTGGCTGGAGGGAATACCAGCACCAGTCTTGGGCGTAGCTAGCAGGCAGGCGGGTGTGGAGGAGAGCCTGGAAGCAGTCCCGATCGGGCAGCCGGCCAGGGTTGCCGCTCATGACGTATAGGCTGTCACCCACGGCAACGGAGATGGGGTCGATAATGGGCTTGCGCATCTTGGGCATCCCAGTGCGGAGCAAGCACGAGTCGTGGCTGTACAAGAAGCTCCTGCCGATTTGGTCCACGGCGAGGAGGTTTTCCCGGCCGGGGCCAAAATCCATGAAATTCATCCACGCCTGTTCGCCCTTCCTGCAGGGCCAGTCGAATGACAGGGACGGCGGAGGCAGCGGGGCGTCCGCTGGCCATCGATGAACTGCTCGAACCGCTGGCCGTGACCGGGCTGGGCGAAATAAGTTTGCCGGGTTCAAGCAGTGAAGGCTGAAGTGTCTGGGGCCGCCGTTGCAGCTCATGGCCAACAGATTCACAAACCGGCTGCCCATGGGGATGGCGGGCGGACCTCCTGATAATCAGAAGAAAGAACAAGGAACTCGTTGAATGTTTGTGATGATGATTCTCGTTTCTTCTCTTGGTAATATCAAAGAACCATGCACAGTACAGACACGGAGATTATCATCAGAGATTCGCCGAGTACCTGAGGAGTGGGGTTGGGATCCAATTGAACCCGACAATTTCTGGAATGGAGACTATCAGATGTCAACCACGCAGCCAAGAACAAGATCGATATTTTGTTGGCAAAGAATTGGGGATGCTTGGGGAGGAGCGCTGTTTTATACTGGTGGTGGCGCAAGGAAGACTGAAGAGGGAGGAGATCCGGTGCGATGCCTACCCTAACTTCTTCTACCGTGGGTTAAATTCGGATGTAACTTTTCGAGTATATGATTTTTCATATAAAAAACTTTTTCATCCGAGTTCGTATGCAAAAGTTATGCCCATTTTAAGAAATTCCAGAGAGATTTTGCAAATAAAGTCGAAATTCATATTTGTTAATTTTCCCAACAACTAGACCACATATCACATGGGAAACTTATTTTTTTTTATTTTTTTTTGACATTTCCATCATTTTTCTTTTGTTTTTTCTAAAACTGAAAAGGCGGTCCACCGGGGGGTGGGGGGTAGAGTTTGATGGGCCCTTTAGTACTGGTTCGTGCCATGAACCGGTACTAATGCCTCAAAGCCCATTAGTACCGGTTGGTGGCACCAACCAGGACTAAAGGACTAACCTTTAGTCCCGGTTGGTGCCACCAACCGGTACTAATGGGCATCGCACCCTTTAGTCCCGGTTCGTGGCACCAACCGGGACTAAAGGGCCCAGGTGAACCGGGACTAATGCCTTAGCCGCACGAACCGGGACCAATGCTCACATTAGTCCCGGTTCGTGACTGAACCGGGACTAATGTGAATATTGCCCTGTGACGAAAGCCCTGTTTTGTACTAGTGAATGTTAAGTCTAGGAGTTGAACTATGTGAGCTGGGGATACAATAAGGTGATTCGCATGTGCGTAGCTAGCTAGTGACGCATGTGCGTGTGTCACTGGTAGTCCCTCCGGTCCTTTTTGCTACGCGTATTAGATTTGTGTTGAGTCAAACATTGCAAAGTTTGACCAAATTTATGTTAAAAAATATCAGCATCTACAATATGAAATATATATATATATATAATATAAAGGTACATTTCCAATATTGATTTGGCATTGTGAATATTGAATTTTTTTCTATAAGTTTGGTCAAAGCAGAGATACTTCAACTTCGGACAAAACTTGTATGCAGACTAAAAAGGACCGGAGGTAGTACGAGGGAGATAGACGGATAGGAGCACGAACGACGTGCAAAAGTTCTTTTTTTTGAACAGGAAGGACGTGCAATTTTTTTTAACAGGAACGATGTGCAAAAGTGTTGTGCGCGCAGTCGCATCTAGCTAGGTGAATTGCAAAATAAAAAAGCACGTACATACGTGTACGTGTAAAAGTCCTGTCTTTTATTTTTGCGAATGTGCACGTGTAAAAGTTGTGTGTGCCTAGTCCGGCATGCATGCATGCATGTGCATGCGGTTGAAGTTTTTTTTTTGACGTGATGCGGTTGAAGGTTTTTTTTTTGACGTGATGCGGTTGAAGGTTTGAAGCAGCTACCATGCGTTATAAATAAGAAAAACAGGAAGAATAAAAGAGGGTAAGTACGCACGTACGTACGTATGAGGTGTACGTGCACTCCCTCAAATCAAATCAATCGAAGAAAAAGAAAAAGGTGCAAGTGCGGCTGGGCGGAAGAGGGAAGACCCGGCCGGACTTGTTTTGATTCGCTTGGCTTGGACGCGCCTGTAGTTGGAGAGGGTTTCTTTCGATCGCTTCTTTTGATTGTTTCGGTTGGATTGGATTTGAGGCGCTGGTAGTACGTGCAGACTGCCCTCGTTTCGTTGTTTCGTTTTCCATGCATTGATTCCATCGACGCCATAAAGCCAGCCGCACGGGACTAGACTACACCGGTTGATCTAAGAGAGCTCACTTGGCATAGATGAAGTATTACAAAATATCAAAGCGGTATGACAAGGTCACGGCCAAAGACGTAACGCTCCGACTTGTGCTTAACCATCCGGAGCTGAGCCCACCCAGCCTTTAACAATTTGACGCCCTCGAGAACAGCAAAATTCTCTGTTTTCTCAAGGGCATAGCCATACACATCCTCAATGCTCTCCTCTGGGCAGGTAAGAAAGAACCTGGCAACGCAGACTGGACCGGAGCCGAGCGGCACAATGCTGGCGTCTGTCAGGGTCCAATCTCCCGGCCTGTTCACGTCTGTCCACACATCCTGCAGCACGGGCGGCCTCAACTCACACGAGGCAGTGAGGTCCGATGTGCAGAGCTGCAAATCGTCGGGTGTGAAGCCAAACCAGAGGTTGTGCTCAGGGATGTACTCGGCGCGACCTCTGAACGGCAGTGCCCAGTTGCCTAGTTTGCTCCACGCGCCACTCGCGATGTCATACGAGTATGTGCCGGCGCCAGATGTGGATATCCAGATCTGTGAATCGTCAACCACGGCGTAGGCACTGATTTCAAAGGGCATTGGGGGCATCGCGGCAGCTGGATCGATCCACCCCGTCGTCGTCGTCAGCAAAGAAAGGCGGTGGCTGGAGGGAATACCAGCACCAGTCTTGGGCGTAGCTAGCAGGCAGGCGGGTGTGGAAGAGAGCCTGGAAGCAGTCCCGATCGGGCAGCCGGCCAGGGTTGCCGCTCATGACGTATAGGCTGTCACCCACGGCAACAAAGATGGGGTCGATAATGGGCTTGCGCATCTTGGGCATCCCAGTGCGGAGCAAGCGCGAGTCGTGGTTGTACAAGAAGCTCCTGCCGATTTGGTCCACGGCGAGGAGGTTTTCCCGGCCGGGGCCAAAAGCCATGAAATTCATCCGCGCCTGTTCACCCTTCCTGCAGGGCCAGTCGAATGACAGGGACGGCGGAGGCAGCGGGGCGTCCGCTGGCCATCGATGAACTGCTCGAACCGCTGGCCGTGACCGGGCTGGGCGAAATAAGTTTGCCGGGTTCAAGCAGTGAAGGCTGAAGTGTCTGGGGCCGCCGTTGCAGCTCATGGCCAACAGATTCACAAACCGGCTGCCCATGGGGATGGCGGGCGGACCTCCTGATAATCAGAAGAAAGAACAAGGAACTCGTTGAATGTTTGTGATGATGATTCTCGTTTCTTCTCTTGGTAATATCAAAGAACCATGCACAGTACAGACAAGGAGATTATCATCAGAGATTCGCCGAGTACCTGAGGAGTGGGGTTGGGATCCAATTGAACCCGACAATTTCTGGAATGGAGACTATCAGATGTCAACCACGCAGCCAAGAACAAGATCGATATTTTGTTGGCAAAGAATTGGGGATGCTTGGGGAGGAGCGTTGTTTTATACTGGTGGTGGCGCAAGGAAGACTGAATAGGGAGGAGATCCGGTGCGATGCCTACCCTAACGCCTTCTACCGTGGGTTAAATTCGGATGTAACTTTTCGAGTATATGATTTTTCATATAAAAAACTTTTTCATCCGAGTTCGTATGCAAAAGTTATGCCCATTTTAAGAAATTCCAGAGAGATTTTGCAAATAAAGTCGAAATTCATATTTGTTAATTTTCCCAACAACTAGACCACATATCACATGGGAAACTTATTTTATTTTATTTTTTTGACATTTCCATCATTTTTCTTTTGTTTTTTCTAAAACTGAAAAGGCGGTCCACCGGGGGGTGGGGGGTAGAGTTTAATGGGCCCTTTAGTACCGGTTCGTGCCATGAACCGGTACTAATGCCTCAAAGCCCATTAGTACCGGTTGGTGGCACCAACCGGGACTAAAGGACTAACCTTTAGTCCCGGTTGGTGCCACCAACCGGTACTAATGGGCATCGCACCCTTTAGTCCCGGTTCGTGGCACCAACCGGGACTAAAGGGCCCAGGTGAACCGGGACTAATGCCTTAGCCGCACGAACCGGGACCAATGCTCACATTAGTCCCGGTTCGTGACTGAACCGGGACTAATGTGAATATTGCCCTGTGACGAAAGCCCTGTTTTGTACTAGTGAATGTTAAGTCTAGGAGTTGAACTATGTGAGCTGGGGATACAATAAGTTGATTCGCATGTGCGTAGCTAGCTAGTGACGCATGTGCGTGTGTCACTGGTAGTCCCTCCGGTCCTTTTTGCTACGCGTATTAGATTTGTGTTGAGTCAAACATTGCAAAGTTTGACCAAATTTATGTTAAAAAATATCAGCATCTACAATATGAAATATATATATATATATATAATATAAAGGTACATTTCCAATATTGATTTGGCATTGTGAATATTGAATTTTTTTTCTATAAGTTTGGTCAAAGCAGAGATATTTCAACTTCGGACAAAATTTGTATGCATACTAAAAAGGACCGGAGGTAGTACGAGGGAGATAGACGGATAGGAGCACGAACGACGTGCAAAAGTTCTTTTTTTTTGAACAGGAAGGACGTGCAATTTTTTTTTAACAGGAACGATGTGCAAAAGTGTTGTGCGCGCAGTCGCGTCTAGCTAGGTGAATTGCAAAAGAAAAAAGCACGTACATACGTGTACGTGTAAAAGTCCTGTCTTTTATTTTTGCGAATGTGCACGTGTAAAAGTTGTGTGTGCGTGTACGTGCCTAGTCCGGCATGCATGGATGCATGTGCATGCGGTTGAAGTTTTTTTTTGACGTGATGCGGTTGAAGGTTTTTTTTTTGACGTGATGCGGTTGAAGGTTTGAAGCAGCTACCATGCGTTATAAATAAGAAAAACAGGAAGAATAAAAGAGGGTAAGCATGCACGTACGTACGTATGAGGTGTACGTGCACTCCCTCAAATCAAATCAATCGAAGAAAAAGAAAAAGGTGCACGTGCGGCTGGGCGGAAGAGGGAAGACCCGGCCGGACTTTTTTTGATTCGCTTGCCTTGGATGCGCCTGTAGTTGGAGAGGGTTCTTTCGATCGCTTCTTTTGATTGTTTCGGTTGGATTGGATTTGAGGCGCTGCTAGTACGTGCAGACTGCCCTCGCTTCGTTGTTTCGTTTTCCATGCATTGATTCCATCGACGCCATAAAGCCAGCCGCGTGGTACTAG